>NC_134244.1:64918039-66168039 GCF_965152275.1 Natator depressus | reverse complement strand
AAGCTTGTTAGTACCTTGCCTGGTTGATACCACAGGAGTCTTTTCCAGAACCTGGCTGGGTAAAGAAAGCTCAGTTTGGTGGGGGTTTTTATTAGCAGTCGGGAGACAGCTTTAATTAATTAAGTAGGTGGGTTCTGCAACTTGTTCTAAAATGAGTCAGACTTCGATTCACTCACCTCTCCCCTGGTAACTAATTTCACTCAACCAAGTATTCTTTAGCTCTAGCTCTTGTGCCTTTCCCCCTCAGTTTTATCAGCTGCCTTGTCCCAAAGGAGGGCAACTGATTGATGGAAAAGCAGTCTCTGGTAGCTAGGTGCTGAGAAGGATCAGGAGCAAGGCCTTGATTTGACATTAGAAGCAGATTGTGAGCGAATGATGGCTGTTCTTGGTGATAAGGCCTGCTAAGGACCTGGCCGACCAAATTCTGCATAGGCTTGGAGCTTCCTGGTAGCTTCCGTCTTCAAAGGCTAAGTAGAGTTAAAATGCCGTAACCGAGAGCAGGGCCTGCAGTGTGGCCAGCTTGATGCTCATCTCTACATTAGCAGCGGGGTGATCCACAAATCAGTTGGGTTCCATCTCATTTCCAGGAGAAACATGAATAATGAACCAAGTTATGAAACATTTGTAGATTCTAATCAGTATGCCTTCAGCAAGGCTAAAACTTGCCTCTGATTTCTTAGAATGTTTTTGAAAGAGTTGACAGAATAGATTATAAAAAAACCCAGTGAGCAAAGCAAGAGGAAATGGTGGTGTTCAGGGCTTGAAAGACCTGGGTTCACTTCCCTGCTCCATCGCAAGCTTTCTGTGTGAGCTTGGCAAGTCACTTAGCCAGTCTGTGCCTCAGGTCCCCATCTCTAAACAGTACTTTCCTGCCTCATAAGGATGTTGCAAACCAGGGAATTTGCAATTTTTTCTGTCCTTTTCATTATTAGGAAAATATAGTCCATAATAATGAATAGCTGTGCCATTGGGAGCTCTTCCAGGGCCAGTGGTTACTGCATACAGACTCTGGTCCCTACGTTGCTGCTGGGGAAGTCATGGCAGCTGCATTTAGGCATCAGTGCATCTTAGGTTCCTCATGGTGCTGATGCCATGGCTCAATAAGTGGCCCTGGGCATCAGAGGGGTGCTCATGTAATAGCATTGGGGGAGAAAGTAAGTGCATATGGCTTTGAACACACCCAGAGGGAAGAGCTACTGGCTAAGTGGTCCACATGTACACAGCCATTTTTCAGTAGGAAAACTTCCCTTTTAAGGGTTGTTTTTCAGTTTTACATTAAAGCAAGAGACGTTTACTTAATCTCTTGCTGCTTACTTGTTCACACAGTGTGTTCTATTAGGGTATTTGGCTTTTAGAAGAGAAAAATGCCTAAAAGTAAAGTGTGCTATAATATTTATTCATAGTAATTTCATGTTTGGCAAAATTATAGTTGTTTCAAAGGTCCCAGGAACCAATTAGTAGTCGACTGCAATTATGTTCATGTTTAAACTAGATTTAACTAATTAAGGAACTCTTCTTGTAGAGGAGATAAGTAAAATAAATAAAATGCATATTTATCTCAGATTATAGGCAGTCTGTAAACAGATTTTAGTCACATGTTTTAAAAGCCTATATTTTTGATTTGTAGGCCATGTTTAGCAACATGGTAATTGAACGGAGAACACATAAAATTAACGAACATATGTATAACCCAACAGATTTCAACTACCCAACTTTTTTTTTAACTCCCTTAACCTCAGAACAGCAGGATTTTTTTTACAGACATGAGTAGAAATGGGCATATAGCGAGGAAAACTTTTTGCTAACATTTTGGTGAATTGGACATTTTAAATTTATTTTCAGTGTTTTTTCATCATTTTCAATTTACCCTTAGAGTGTGTTCGTGCAAACAAAGTTTTGTGCTTCTGAGTGTGGGAATTGAACATTGGGTCCACATATTAGATTCCTTTTGTGACAGAAACATTTGATTCTGGAGGAAGTGGAAGTACTATATGTCCTTCCTTCCCGCCCCCAGCCCCAGCAAATGGCTGTGGTCTGTAGCTACTCGATATGACAGGCTGTGTGAAAGACGCTATGCTAGTGGTAACTATGGGCCTGATCCAAAGCCAATTGAAATCAATAGGAAGACTGATGATGATGTCAAAAGGCTTTGCATCAGATTGTGCATGTTAGGAATGTCCTCGGTATGTTCACTAAAAGGCAGGATAGAAGTGCAAAGTATTAACACTACATCAAAGAATGCTCCTTTTGTCTTCATTTTGTTTACTGCTCTCATCACCATGAGCAGTTACCGCTGTCCCTTCATGGGTTAACCCCATAAAAACAGAGATTTTAATCTGGGGGTTTTTCACTAAAGGAAGAAGCTGTGGCTCCAGTCAATCTCTGCTGCAATGCAAACAAAAATTGGATTAACTTATTCTTTAAAATACAGTGTAATGGAATGACCATCACCCAATGCAAAGTGATTCTTCTCCCTAGCCTTTGCTTCTAATGCCAGATCAGTGTGAGAGAAGGTTTGCTGGCATAGCTACACCAGCAAACCCTCTTAGTACAGACATTGTTTTTACTGGTGAAAAAGTGCATTTCGTGATATAGTTTATACCAAGCCCCTGAGCGAGATAAACGTTGCCAGCAAAAAGAACAGGAGTTTCTGTGGCACCTTAGAGACTAACAAATTTATTTGAGCATAAGCTTTTATTGGCTACAGCCCACTTCATCGGAGTCATAGAATGGAACATATAGTAAGAAGATATATATACATACAGAGAACATGAAAAAGTGGAGTAAGAGGCTAATTAATTAAGATGAGCTATTATCAGCTGAAGAAAAATCTTTTGTAGTGATAATCAAGATGGCCCATTTAGACAGTTGACAAGAAGGTGTGAGGATACTTAACATGGGGAAATAGATTCAATATGTGTAATGACCCAGCCACTCCCAGTCTCTATTCAAACCCAAGTTAATGGTATCTAGTTTGCATATTAATTCAAGCTCAGCAGTTTCTCATTGGAGTCTGTTTTTGAAGCTTTTCTGTTGCAAAATTGCCACCTTTAAATCTGTTACTGAGTGGCCAGAGAGGTTGAAGTGTTCTCCTACCAGTTTTTGAATGTTATGATTCCTGATGTCAGATCTGTGTCCATTTACTCTTTTGCATAGAGACTATCTGGTTTGGCCAATGTACATGGCAGAGGGGCATTGCTGGCACATGATGGCCTATATCACGTTGGTAGATGTGCAGGTGAACGAGCCCCTGATGGCATGGCTAATATGATTAGGTCCTATGATGGTGTCATTTGAATAAATATGTGGACAGAGTTGGCATCGGGCTTTGTTGCAAGGATAGGTTCCTGGGTTAGTGTTTTTGTTGTGTGCTGTGTGTTTGCTGGTGAGTATTTGCTTCAGGTTGGGGGTCTGTTGGAAAGCGAGGACTGGTCTGTCTCCCAAGATCTGTGAGAGTGAGAGATCATTTTTCAGGATAGGTTGTAGATCTTTGATGATGCATTGGAGAGGTTTTAGTTGGGGGCTGAAGGTGACAGCTAGTGGTGTTCTGTTATTTCCTTTGTTGGGCCTGTACTATAGTAGGTGACTTCTGTGTACTCTTCTGGCTCTGTCAATCTGTTTCTTCAGTTCAGCAGGTGGGTATTGTAGTTTTAAGAATGCTTGATAGAGATCTTGTAGGTGTTTGCCTCTGTCTGAGGGATTGGAGCAAATGCGGTTGTATCATAGAGCTTGGCTGTAGACAATGGATCGTGTGGTGTGTCCTGGATGGAAGCTGGAGGCATGTAGGTAAATATAGCGGTCAGTAGGTTTCCGGTATAGGGTGGTGTTTATGTGACCATCGCTTATTAGCACAGTAGTGTCCAGGAAATGGACCGCTTGTGTGGACTGGTCTAGGCTGAGGTTGATGGTTGGATGGAAATTGTTGAAATCATGGTGGAATTCCTCAAGGGTTTCTTTTCCAAGGTTCCAGATGATGAAGATGTCATCAATGTAGCGCAAGTAGAGTAGGGACATTAGGGAAAGAGAGCTAAGGAAGTGTTGTTCTAAGTCAGCCATAAAAATGTTGGCATACTGTGGGGCCACGCAGGTACCCATAGCAGGCCGCTGGCTTGAAGGTATATATTGTCCCCAAATGTGACATAAAGAAAAGGAGTACTTGTGGCACTTTAGAGACTAACCAATTTATTTGAGCATAAGCTTTTCTCAAAAAACCTTTTGAAGTGATAAACACCCATTTTTTCATGGTCTCTGTGTATAAAAACATCCTCACTGCATTTTCCACTTTTATGCATCCGATGAAGTGAGCTGTAGCTCATGAAAGCTTATGCTCAAATAAATTGGTTAGTCTCTAAGGTGCCACAAGTACGCCTTTTCTTTTTGCGAATACAGACTAACACAGCTGCTACTCTGAAATGTGACATAGTTATGGGTGAGGTCAAAGTCACAAAGTTCAGCCACCAGGTTTGCCGTGACATTATCAGGGATATTGTTTCTGATGGCTTGTAGTCCATCTTTGTGTGGAATGTTGGTGTAGAGGGCTTCTACTTCCATAGTGGCCAGGATGGTGTTTCCTGGAAGATCACCAATGGATTGTAGTTTCCTCAGGAAGTCAGTGGTGTCTCGAAGACAGCTGGGAGTGCTGGTAGCTTAGGGCCTGAGGAGAGAGTCCACATAGCCAGACAATCCTACTGTTAGGGTGCCAATTCCTGAGATGATGGGGCATCCAGGATTTCTAGGTTTATGGATCTTGGGAAGCAGATAGAATACCCCTGGTCGGGGTTCTAGGCGTGCGTCTGCACAGATCTGCTCCTGTGCTTTTTCAGGGAGTTTCTTGAGCAGATGGTGTAGTTTCTTTTGGTAATCCTCAGTGGGATCAGAGGATAATGGCCTGTAGAATGTGGAGTTAGAGAGCTGGCAGTGGTGGGATCTACTGCACCCCATGGACAGCGCTTCCTGCAGTAAGTGACTGGGGGGCAATAAAACGAAGGGGGATTGACGGGGACCAGGCATGCTGAAGAGTCGGAGAGGAGCGGTTTCGGTGGGCGGAGGAGCTATGCTTAACCCTTGGGAGTATGTGACCAGCGAGAAGGACTGTTGCAATAACAGGGTCCCCTTGGGCACTGCGGTGAGCAGTCTCAGGGGCGGAGGGGTCTGCAGCTTCACCCTGGGAGAGAGGTGGTGACCTAGAGAAGGGCTGGCACAGAAGGGGTTCCTCCTGGACACCGCAACTTGAGCACACAGGCCTGCAAGTAGCCAGCAGGAAGATGTATGCTAAGTGCCTTAAGAGCGACCTGGTGGAGCTGTGCAGGCAGAGGGGGCTGCGCATTGGGAGGCTCACCAAAGAACAGCTGATTGCCCAGCTGGAGGGAAAGGATCGCTCGGGTGCACCAATCCCTGCCTCTGAGGGAAGCAGCCCGGCAGATGTAGTGCGGGCCCAGGTTCCTGACCCGGCTGGGACAGGTCAGACTGCTGCCAAGGGCATCCTGAGACCCCTCCTACCTATAGCTAGGGGAAGGGCTGGGAGGAGCCCAGTGAATACCGAGGGCACCCTGACCCCAGCAGCCAGCAGGGAATCCTCCCGGTGGAGCTCTCCATCCCTGGACCTGAGATGGGAGAGGGAGATAAAATTGAGAGAGTTGGAAGATCACGAAAAAGAGCGAGAGGATCATGAAAGGCAGCATCAGCATGAGCTGGAGTTGGCAAGGCTGAGGAGCAGCGAGGCCCCAGCTGTGGTGAGTGAGGGGGGACCCAGGACTGCACGGAGCTTTGATAAGTGCGTCCTGGCCCAGTGTAAGGAAGGGGAGGACATAGATGACTTCCTTAATGCCTTTGAGAATGCCTGCAAGATGCACAGGATTGACCCAGCAGACAGGCTTCAGTTTCTCACCCCCTTACCCCAAAACCGTGGCGGTGTACAGCCAAATGAAAGGGGTGGAGGCCGGGGACTACGAACAATTCAAAAAGGCCCTGCTACGTGAGTTTGGGCTGACTCCCGAGATGTACTGGAGAAGGTTCCGGAGTCAGTGTAAAGCCCCTGAGGGCACATATCTACAACTGGCCCTCCGGACGCAGGTATATGCCCGCAAATGGACAGATGGGGCCCAAACTAAGGAGGACCTGCTCGACCTAATCGTACTGGAGCAACTGTATGAGAGGTGCCCATCTGACCTGAGGCTGTGGTTGGTGGACAAAAAGCCAGAGAATCTACAGCACCCAGTATTCCCAGGAGGTCTCCCATCCAAGTACTAATCAGGCCCGACCCTGCTTAGCTTCCGAGATCAGACGAGATCGGATGTGTTCAGGGTGGAAAAGCACTTTTTTGTCAGTATAAGTGCCTTTGCTTTTTGCTGTCATAGAAATATTGCAAAAAAAAAAAAAACCAAAACAAAAATCCCCACCACCACTGCCCAAAGAGACAATACTATATCAGCAAAAGTTTCTAGTACTGACCAAGGCTAAGAAGACTGTTCTATTTAACAATATTTCAGCATTTAGAAGTGTAGCAAACAAAACTGCAGCCAAAAAAAAATGATCCCCACTTTACTCAGAATAAAAGATTGTGTTCACCCTTGAGGGGAGCAGAATCGGACAAGATATTGAGCATCAACTACTGCAAAAGATGAGATGGGAATATTTGTCACCAAATTGATAAAAAAAATTATCGGTGTTTGACAGGTGGAATTACTGCATGGCTGAAAAAGCATTTTGAATTCTGAGATGTTTGAATTGTTTATTTTTATTTTCTACTGCATTTACAGCACTCACCAGCTAGATAACCAGCTACTTCTAAAACATATGTAATGTTTAGAAGCACTCAATATAGTTATAAAATTTTTAAGGGCATATGAAAGTGGTATGTTAGCTATATCCAATGAGCCATAGTTTCCCCTAGAAAAACAAAAACAAAAAAAGCATTTTCCTTGGTAAACTGGAGTGTCGGATCCTGATTTTTGTAGATGGCCCACACAGCTCCAACTGGCTGACTTACTGGCATTTGAAGGGAGACACTTTAGAGAAGAAACTAAAGAGATCAATAACCCTTATGTGATGGAGTTTTTTGTGCTCCAGGGCTTCTAAAAACTCGGTGATAAAGAACTGCTTGAGAGACCCACTGAAATTAAACAAGAGGAAAAACAGTGGAGTGGCTGAAGGAGGTTAGTCTCATTTTAGTGCCTCGGACATTCATCTATTTAGGATTTGACTCAGCCAATACTACAGGTAGTTATCACTCTGGTGTAACTCCAAGGACTACTTCATTGGAGTTATTCTTGATTTATAGAGGTATAAGCAAAAGCAGAGTCAGACCTACTGTCTCCTAGCAAAGGCACAAAAATAAGAACAAACTGTTGTGGGGTTTTTTTTTCCATTTATGAAAATGAGGAGTTTGGAGATGAATATATTCTCCAGTCCCTCAAGGCAGATAACTTAAAACAAGTATTGGCCTTTCATGCTCTGAAGGTTTATAGTCTCCTGGGGCCATTAAGAAAAAAATCCTTTGAGTCTCTAAATTATACCCACTGGTTCTCCTATAGCCATTACTTTGTTAACTCTTTTAGTAAATTCTAGTAACTTAGCATAGAACAATTTTTATCTGCAAAACTCATGTTAGTTTGTTCCTCTCATATTATAGTGATCAAATTTCTCTCTCTCCCTCTCCTTTCCCCCTCCCCTTTCCCCATGATCTTTGCAGCTATTTTTCCTAGTTCTGAAATGAGGGTCTGTAATTTCCTAGAAGGACCATTAGTCCCTTTTGAAAAGCTTGATGCAATATTGGCCCCATTCCAGTCCTCCAGTATAGTAGCTGCTTTTAATGATAGATTATCTACAATATTTTTTATATGCAGTGTAATTGTAGCTGTGTCGGTCCCAGCATATTAGGCCAGATTTATTATAACTTAGTTGCTGGAACTGGTCAGTCACCTCTGTATTGATACCTATGCCTCTGACTCTGCTTCACCTTCACTTATCTGTGTCTTCATGTTATTTGGGCTATATCTCCACTAGAAATATACCCAGTGTGACGCACAGCTCCCCCATGACTACATCAACTGTGGCGGAACATAATTTGGCTGTTGATAGACCTTGCCAAACTATGGTCAACACATCAGAAAGTATGCTAGGATCCCTGTCAGAATAAGTTGTCGATCATGTTTTCTGCATCAGATGTTGAAAATTTTATAACCTTGTCTATACCACAGTGTTCAACAAAGCTTGATGCCCAAAATCAAATGCAGTTCTCCCTCAAACACAGCGCCGTTGCCTGCTTCACTCATTAGCTCGAGTGCGCTTGATTTCTCAGCTAACTACATTTTTACTTTGCCAGTGCTTTTACTAGGATAAAGGCAAGAGAAGCTCTTCCTCTTGTGAGCTGCAGAATGAGCTGCTTCAAGAAGAAATTGTTCAGGTATCCGGGCAGTATTCATCCCAGTTTACATATAGGCAGTTGAAGTTGCCTATTACTGTTCCAACTGTTACTATTCCAATAGATTTTGTTATTCCCCCGATAATACTCTGTTTTGACTTCTGTTATTCTGAGGCACTACAAACCCGCTATTATATTTGTTTCCTTGATGCTTTAGGATTTGTGTCCATATTGACTGTACCATCCTGCTCTGTATCTCCATTCTCCAAACTTGTTTATTAAACTTACTCTTTGCATAGTCTTCTCCTGCATGCATTGAGACTCTTTGATTTTCCTTATTTAGCTGGCTGACATTATGGAACTTGGAACCTTTCAGGGGAAGCTGATAGGCTCTGGTTTTAACCTTTCTTTTAATCATTAGTATTCTTCACTTTGTATCACAAGGGGTCTCTCACAGCTTTGTGCTAAAACAGAAATAACAATGGATTAATTGCTCAGCTCTTTCTTTGCAGTCAACCTTCCCACTTCATCATAGTGTACTGGTCTTTTTCAGTCACTCCAGACAATCTCTCCAAATCAATAGAATTGCCTCAATAAAAGTTAAATGCATTGGTAGGAACTGAACCCAAGGCTATCCTGTTGTAGGTGAGAAGTCTAGTGACGCACCGATACATTTGTAGAGCAGAATAACATGACATTTTCCCTTGTAATCTTATATTTCTTTAAATGGCTGTGCACATTTGTTGCATAGATAATAAATAACAATAATATCTGTACCATAATAGCCTAATAATATAGTGCAACACATTTTGTCTACTGAGCTTGTCTTGCTGATACAGACACCAAGACTGAGACATTTAAATGCGAAGACATGGATCCCTGAAGCTGAACATAAAATATTTATATGAAAGGACTATGGACCAATAAATTCCCGTTATAAATGTTTATAGCTGGAGGTAGCAATAAATAAATAACGTTCCAAAGCAATATATCAATTTGCACTTATTGTACGTTATCATCATTAGATTTTCAGGAAACGGTAATTATAGTAGGACATGGGATTAGCCTCATGTTTAATGAATGATTATCCAGCGTAGCTGTGGTTGTTATGCCATCTTGACACATTAAAGACTATGAAAGGTAGATATGGGAGAGGTATGGGACTGCTTCCATGTTCTTAGCATTTACATGATTAGCCTGTTCATAATGTAATCAAAGTTGTAACAAAGTAAAAAAATTAAGTGGTAGCAGAGGTCTCCTGATTCTATTACTTGAAGTTTAATAATGTAACTCATAGCATTTTCACATGATCATAAGCAATACAAAGTAAGGATCACTGAGGGTGAAATCCTGGCCCCACTGACGTTAAGGGCAAAACTCACATTGATTTTAATGGGGATAGGATTTCACTCTCTTCTCCATTAGAGGGAGTTTCATTCTCATCTTATCCCTGCCAATTCCTTATTCTTCTAATTATTTATTGCCATCTCCATATCGTCTTCCTCACTATATCTGGAATCACCTCTTTTAAGGCAGGGCCTATTTTCATTTTAGCTCTTGTCTACACAAGAAACTTTCACTGGCTTAATTTAAGCTGAGTTTTTAAACCTACTTAATTAAACTGGTATAAAACACCATATAGATGTTCTTGTTTCAAGTTAAACCAGGCCGTCTTTGGTTTAACTTAAACTGATTCCTAATCAGCTCAAGCTAAACCAAAATAAACTACTCTTAAACTGAAACAAGTGTGTCCACACAGCCCACCCCTGAGTTTAACAAAATTCATCTAAAATCACACCTATAAGTAACCCAGTGCAACTTTCTCATTTTGAGTTTTTACTATGCCTGGCAAACCACGAGCACTACTATGATGTAAGATAGATCCAGATAATGCATATGTTACTTATTCTATCCTATTTAGCTATCTAAATTAACCTTATTCTGTCATCTGTCTGATTGTATGTTATCTATTATTATGGCCCCATCATTCTATGTGTCTGAGCCTCTCCCTCGAAAAATAGAAATAACTATAACATTGTCTTTCTTTCTTATAGAAGAAATAGCTTGATTAGTGTTGTTGCCCCTTTAGCCTGAGCAATTAACCAAATTCAGGGCCTTGCAAGGTTTTCCCATTAGGATGAGCAATTGCTCATCCAAACTGGGTATGTTCGTGGCATAATCTTCTTACTTACAAAAATGTACATAAAGTCCTGTTTCCCTGAACACAGTAGAAAGACACAACAGCTGTTAGTTTCCTTGCTTAGAAATCCCCAAATCTATTCCAGCAAGCTCTTTGCCTAAGAAGCTCTGTTGCACTGCTTCTTCTCAGGGTCACGCTCACAACTGCTTCTCCTGGCTTTCTTCCTCCAATGCACACAGGCCACAATGTACTCTGAGTTTGCAACCAGCGAACCCCCCCAACCCACACATCTCCGCTCTGACCAGGCAACTTAGTGCCTTGGGGTGCCTTGCGGAGTAGCCCCACAGTTCTTGCCTATTTTTACTACATAAAGGGGCTTGATTACTCTTGTTGAGCTGGAAAGAGAGTGCTTAGCTCCCCTAGTGGCTTTATCGAGGTCTATGATTGTCCTTAGATCCAAGACCCCTCCCTGTTGGCATCCACTAGTATCTTTCAACATTATAGTGTAGTATTCTTGTGTGTGTGAGTGAGAGAGAGAAACAGAAAACTGTATAGAAGGAAAGTCAGGGCAAAGAGAGACATTTTTGCACACAGATCTGACAATTTTGTGACGAAGAGTCCTTCTTATTTCATGTGACAGAAAGTTCCATTGCCTTGCTTCAGCACCTATGCAAATTCCATCTGATGTGTTCACAAGCTGGCTTTTATTGGTTGACAATTCCTTGGTTCCAGAGGAGGGTAGCTGTCATGGGAGATTGTTTCTCCCTCCAAGACAACGATCTCTCAGGTAGCAAAGTACTTCGGTCTGGTCTACATGTTCAGCAGAAAATAGATCACTGTAGTGATATGGTGACCTATCGTGCTGAGCAGATAGGATGATCTGTTCTGTACCAGTTGGAGCTTTATTTCAGGGGATGTGGCTTCAGACCTAGATAAAAATTGCAATAATAAAAGCTGAATGTCACAAATACATGAATCACAGTGACCAGGTCTGTGTCAGATGGATGGGGCTCAATCTTCAGGCCATTGGTTGATGGAAGTTGATGGGGTTTTTTGCTATTTGGATATCCAGGAACACTGAGGAGTCCGAAAGAGCATTGAGCTGCCAGACTAACAAAATAATCCTGAGGACAGAATCCATTTATAGTGGGGGATGGTACAGGGCAGCATCTTTAACAAATATCTTGCATTTAAATGCATAAGCACTTCTGAGATGCAGTTAACTTTTCTGATTCTTTTCTTGGCATAATGAACTTGGAGAGGTTTTTTTCTTTTACAAGAGAGAGCTAGAAACTTGCCAACTTTCCCTCTTTTGTTCTTACATTGGTGGTAATAACTACCTGACATAAATTTAGCTGGGAAGCTAAACCAGTTGGTTTACCTTTTGGGAAAGGCAACCAGTTCACAGGCTTTGATCTGCACTCAAATGATAGATATGTCTAAGGGCAGCTGAAAATGAGAAACAGGCAAATATTTGAATGCTGTATTCCATTAAAGCCACTTTAGCAATGACTCCACCCAAGAATCTCCTAAAGAACTTTCAGATGTATTATCTAAGGAGTAGCCTTTAAATGATCAGGTGGAAGAGGACAGCAGAGTCAAGCATAAGAATAATGACATATATGACAAGAATACACAGTGATCCAAGAAACCAACAGACCCCCCTTCCCCCCTGAAAGCTCTCCTGTGAGGTCGTGGCCCTTGTTTACTGCGCTGGGAAAAGAATATTTTAATGGGAGTGGGACCATACCCTAAATGTGGCCTCTAGAAAGCAGATTGGAAACTTGTTTTTCATTGAAGTTAATAGCAGTTCTTCCAGTGACTTTAGTAGAAGCATGACGGAGTCCTTGACCCCAATACATGTGAATAGTTCCATTGATATCTGTGGACTACACTTTTACTTAAAGTTAAGCACATGATTAAGTGATTTGCCAAACTGATGCCTTGGAGAGCAATATTTGTGATATACTGCATGAAGTGAGAGTGTCACTTTTATTGTGAGTCTGCATTTGGGAAACGCATCATTTCAGCCTGTAATGAAGCTGAATTTGGATAACATTGCAACAGCATACCCCGGCAGATGTAAGAGTGGACACGATCAGCAAATGCTGACTAAAATTTCTCTGTTGGACTCTTCTGGTTCCTTCAGTTAGGGAAGGGTCTTGAAGTACTTTATTAGCAAACGTTGCCACCCTTAAGTCTTTGCAGCAATTTTCCCAACTGGGCATTTAGTAGAGCTGGTAGAAAAATAATCTTTGGATAACTTATTTAACAAACTTCCTGATATTTTTTTAAAAAAATACATCATTTGACATAACTTTTCCAGCATTTTTTGCTACATTTTGAACTAATATTTGTATATATTTAATTTTTATTATTTACCCACCTATAGTCTTTATGCTTAAGTCCTTGCCTGCCAATTTGAAACAAAAAGAAATACATCTGCTGCTTTCTATCCTCTTGGTCCCCCTGAAACTCCAACTACCCCTCATCCTATAGTTTGTTCGCTGAGTTATCCATCAAGCATCATGTACACAGCACATATTCCAGGTGAAAGGGTTTATTGCTGCGGACAGAAGGAGCCTGCTTTTCTGGTGATAGCTCTGAGCTGAGCATCTCGTTTATTAAAAAGATAAATCTATAAAATGTCCTAAGCTGTGCCTCTGCCCCTCATTTGCAACTCAGACAAAGATGAGTGAAGATGACTAAATTTATTTATGTAGTGGGTGGACATTTCTGTACGGCAAATGGTGATGAGTGATCCCTTGTACTAGTTTGATCATTAAATAGCTGTTCAGTAAATACAAACTGAAACACCTCCAGTACATCTGAAATACAAATACCTTTATAGTTTGTCATCATGCTGGTCTATCTGCAGAGTGTGATATATGCTGGTGTTATTGTTTTAGTTACTTTTTATAGGTAAGGTTGTTGGGACAACCATTTTAAGAGAGAGAATGAGGAGTACTTGCGGCACCTTAGAGACTAACAAATTTATTTGAGCATAAGCTTTCATGGGCTAAAACCCACTTCATCAGATGCATGCAGTGGAAAATACAGTAGGAAGATATATAGATATAGATATATACACAGAGAACATGAAAAAATGGGTGTTGCCATACACACTATAAGGAGAGTGATCAATTAAGGTGAGAGAAAATCTACAGCAAAATTTGCTTCTTATTCCATTTCCTTTTATCCCTTCTCCATCCTTCAGCTACAACGAGCCTCCATCCTTTAGCTACAAGGAGCTGTTTCACACCTGTTGATCACAATATTCTTGGAGAAGTGCAGATGGAGATACAGTCCATTAGGTGCTTTGATTTTTGAGTATTGGGGAAATTAATATCATCAGATTAGTCCTGAATAGAGACCGGGAGTGGCTGGGTCATTACAAAACCTAAACTTAATTTCCCTAATACTAATTTCTCCCTACTGTTTCTCACACCTTCTTGTCAACTGTCTGTAATGGGCCATTTTCTTACCATTTCAAAAGTTATTTTTCCTCCCTTGGTCTCCTGCTGTTAATTGATTTATCTTGTTAGACTGACCTCACACTTGGTAAAGCAACCCCCATCCTTTCCTGTATTTATCCTTGCTCCTGTATTTTCACTTCATGCATCTGATAAAGTGGGTTCTAACCCATGAAAGCGTATGCCCAAATAAATTTGTTAGTCTCTAAAGTGCCACAAGGACTCCTCGCTATTTTAACAATTAATAGATAATTGGGTCCTAGGTCATTCAGGAGTTCTAATGTGAGGACCAAAAATTAAATCCACCTTTGGTTGAGGAGCTAGTGTAGCTTGCAGAGGATTGATTACTGTGTGCTTCCAATGCCCCCACTTTGGAACTCTGCAGCCAGTCAAATCATTCTGTAATAAATCCACATGCTTAATAATTCTGCATCATACAGTGCCACTCCACAACTTAATGTAGAACTGATGTGCTACATCGTGCAAGTGGTCTCAACAGTAATAGAGGTTATAATCTCTCCTGCCATAGCAAACCCTGCAGCTCATACCTTAGTGGTAATGTGTCTCCCAATGCATTTGTGTCCTGTATTAGCCATGAAGCTTCCAGGGTTTGCAAATAGTATCATTTATTATTTGTATTGATGTAATACATAGCAGCCCAAGTCATGGACCAGGACCCCATTGTGCTAGGCAATGTGCAAACACAAAACAAAGAGACATTCCCCGCCCCGAGGAGCTTACACTCTATAACCATCCCTTACCCATAAACTTTGGCTGACATAGATCAGCATCTTTAGCAGATGCCAGAAACGCCACATATCTGAGAGGTTTCAGAGTAGCAGCCGTGTTAGTCTGTATTCACAAAAAGAAAAGGAGTACTTGTGGCACCTTAGAGACTAACCAATTTATTTGAGCATAAGCTTTCGCGAGCTATAGCATCCGATGAAGTGAGCTGTAGCTCACAAAAGCTTATGCTCAAATAAATTGGTTAGTCTCTAAGGTGCCACAAGTACTCCTTTTCTTTTCACATATCTGAGGACTTTTTCAGCAATCCTCTTCAGGACTTCTGTTTTAAGACATTCCTTTGCATGGAGTCACAAGAAGCAAAGCAAAACTACAACAGAAAGATGAGAGATGCTTGCTGATTGGGACCTTTCACCACTAAGAGTACTGTACTTTCTGATGAACCTGTCATTGCTCTAGGCAGCAATGTTTTCGGGGACAAATCAGATCAATCAGAGGTCCTAATATTAATGCAATAAACTGTAGCTACAGGAGACCTCTATATGGAATGGTATTCACTGTAATCAATAGGGGATATACCACAAGATCCTTATGTTCAAACCACTCCATGGCGTGGGCTCAGGATATCTAAATGACTGCCTAAAACTCCAGGATGAAGACTGTGGTTTACAACTTTGCTCCTCTGGTGCAATGGAACTCTCTATAATAAGGGTAAAGCTCATCTGTGTAGGAGACAGAACTTTCATGGAGGCCAGTCTGAGATTGTGGAATTATTTTTTTCTCCTGCTGATAATAGCACATCTTAACTAATTAGCCTCTCACCGTTTGTATGGTAACTTCCAACTTATCTGTTTGTGTATATATATCTTACTATATGTTCCATTCTATGCATCCGATGAAGTGGGCTGTAGCCCACTAAAGCTTATGCTCTAATAAATTTGTTAGTCTCTAAGGTGCCACAAGTACTCCTGTTCTTTTTCCTCTCAGGAGGGAAGGTCCATCACTAACCTCCTCACTTTCCATTCCAACTTCACGGCACACTTCCTTGACCTTGCCTTTCTCACATAAATACATAACAATACACATATTTAAAAACAAATAAAAACAAATCCTAGCAACAGAAGACACTGCCCTGCACATGGTCTCTTCCTGGAGGGAGGATGAGAGAACAGACGTGTGATAGCTGTTATTTACGTACATTGCTTAATGTGCTAATGGAAGGTGCTTAGGCTCAGATCCTCAAAGGTATTTAGGCTCCTAACTTTCATTGATTTCAATGGAACTTAGGTGCTTAAATTAATTTCAGGATCTGGGCTTCAGATACTACCGAGGTGAGTGAAGCGACAGAACCTGAATAGACTAGACTAGAAAGGTGTAAGTGGTTACTGGCTCTCAGCCTTGCATATTATGGAGAATTAAAATCTGATGCCTTTCAACCTATGGGAATTAGTTTATTTCAGGCAGATGATTAATCTCCTACATGAGGAAAGACTAAAGGCCAGAATTTTCAAAATCTAGTGATTTTGGGTTCTGAACTTGTGTCAACTTAAAAGGGCCTAATTTTTCAGAAAGTGCTGAGCACCCACCTCCTGAAACCCAGCTTTCTTCAAGCTATCTCCAGTTGGGTTGCCCCAAAATGAGGTACCTCAAATCACCAGATGCTTTTGAAAATCTTGGCCTAAACTCTTTACTCAGGTAAAATTTCTGTTCATTTTCCTGGAACTAAGTTAAGTAAGGACCCTCACAACACAGATGTATGACAAAGCAACTGTGGCTAGGTATTTAATTTGCAGAGCAGTTTTGAAACTTATGATCTTTAAAAAATTAGTGTTGCTTAGAATTAGGGTTGGTATCCATTAAAGACCCTGATCTGTGCCAGCCAAACTTGGTGAGCAAAGAATGGTTTATAGATTGTAAGCTCCTTGGGTCAGCGATTGGGTGGTGGTTGTTCTCTATTTGCACATTGTCTAGCACAATGAGGTCCTGCTCCATACCTCGAGATGTAGAATTTTGAGTAAAAAAATGACATTGTAATAGCGCCCATGGGGCCCAGTCGGTGTTGGGTCTCTAGTGTGCTAGAGGTTGCACACATACATAGGAAGATGCTTTTCCTGTCCAAAAGAGACAATGATTTCATCCATTGCCTTTGTAAATACACTTCAAGTCAAGGTGGATTAGATGATTCTTTCTAATACATTTCCTGGAAAAAAGACCTGGCAGATTTTCACTTAATTTGTCTTTTACCTTGTATCATGTCAGAGAGTCCACAGAAAAATTATTGATTGTACGCTTGTGGTTCCCCAAATGTGCTAGCAGAATTTCTGATAACCATGGTAGGAATTCATCATTTGAGCTGCACAAACTGATGGAAATATCTTCCAAGAGAACAGCACCCTTAACTGCTGATGTGTTAAAGGAGTTTGAAGGACTTGCATACTTTTTTTTTTTTTTTTTGGTGGTCAGACAAGGTTTGGCACCCATATGTTTTTCTCTTCTGTATTTGAATTTGAGCTCTAACACTGTATACAGCCAGAGAGTCACATACAGCCTATCAATGCAGTGTGGAGACAGTATACTGTACTACATTTCTGAAGTAGGAGTTTTTGTGCAGGAAAATCAAGCAAACCCTTGAGCAAAAAGGGAGAAGACAAGCATCACCAAACAAAAAGGGATGCCGTAAAGAATGTTATCAGAATATTTTCATTGCCTAGGTGGTAACACAAATGATGATGATATAGACAGGAATGACTTATAGTTAGATCTGTGGTAACTATTAAACTGTTTAAATGGATTCACACATACAGAGGCCGTGGAGGCGCAAGAAGTGAGTTGGGAAGAGTGGAGTCACAAGGAGTGGAGTCTGGGGCAGAAGCCGTTGAACAGAGAAAAGAACTGCCTGTGAAGTCAAAAGGGGATGGAGAGGCAGAGGCCCAAGGAGGGGAGAGTGGAGGCAAGGGAAGTTCAAAGGGAGGAAGTGACACAATGGGAGGAGAGGATTGTAAAGCACACCAATATGTAAAGATGGGGATTTCAATCCCAAGCTCAAATCCCCTGCCTTGCTATATACAATGCCAATACAGTTCTACTGCCCTTCATGCTGAGCTAATAATGGGGTAGAAGCGTTCACTGGGTGATGCAGGAATGGAACCCATGACAGATACCAGTGCTCAGTGCTAGTATTGTGTGTGTGTGTGGGTACAGGGAGATGTGCCCTGCATTTACACAGAATGCCCCCTGTGATGCCAGGGCTGTACACTAGAGTCCTCCTGATCTACACATCAGGCAGAACAAAATCTGGCCCAAGAATGTGCCTCAATCTTTACTGGCAGGACAAGTGGGAGGATAGTTCAGTCTGCATGCGCATGCAGGGCTTTGCTTCTTTGCTCAGCCAGTCAGCTTGGATGTCATTCCCAACTCGTGCTCAAGTTGGAAAAATAGATTTTGTGATGTGGACTCAGTTCCACTAGGAACTGAGTTGCTCATTTCACATAGGCTGCAGAACAGTCATTAGGTTGCAGTTACTTTTGGGGGCTAATGACAAAGTTGCAATGCTCTAAGTCCCTTTGCCAATATCCTGAACAATCCCCTCCCTGTGGTAAATATGTATTTTCCTCTAAGACAGCTTATTTATTTTGCTTAAAATAGGTGCAAAATATTGTCCATAGTGTGTGTGTGTGTATTTTAAATGCAAATGGACTGAGATTTTTCAAAGCCACCTAAATGGGCATTAGGCATCCATATCCTTTATTTTTGCATGTTGTATGAACTATATAGCTTAGTTCACACAACAGGCTAATCTTCAATTATTACTATTTATCCATTTACAGAGTCCAAAAGTGTGGTGTATGCATTGCTATGTGCCTGTAATGCTAAGTGTGACATGCGGATTATTCAAAATTATTTTTTGAAATGACACAAAACTTACATGTATGCTGAAATTAAAATAGCTTCTTTCTAGATTTCCTGATTACAAAATCTGATTGCAAAATTCTGGATAAGTTCATCGAAGCTGACTCAACGAAGCATGTCCACTTCCATACACAATAGGGAAAGTGAATCAAGTCTGTCCTGACACATTGTTGTTCTCTGAGGGTTTTTTATTCTTTTCAGCTGAGAAAAAGAGCGTTCTGCGGAGCAGTTAGTAATCATCAATGTTAGAAAAATAAGTCGTGCGATCTCTACATTTGGAAATACACATTGTATTCCATCTTTCAGTATTGTGTCATGAAGATCAATGTGACTGAATTTCATTTTTCCTGTTTCATTAAACTTTGCACACATATAACAGTGGAACTGCCGTACTTCTCCACAGAGATTCATGTTCAAGTCAACAGGGTATGAGTCAACTAGCTTTTGGGAACCTTGTGAATATTGTTCATCAGATAAGTCCATATCGTTTAGAAAAGAAAATCTACTTGATGATACTTTGTATGTTTCACCTCTCCTCTTCATGGGAGCTTCAAGTGTATCAATTATAGCGTAGTAAGTAGATACGCAAAATTTGTCTCTGAAATATGATTCAATGCTGTTTCTGTTGCACCGCTATCATTTGCTTGTTCTTTCCTGATTCGCTTGTGGGATTCGGCTTCTTTGTAGTTAGTATCAGCAAGGTATCTTTCGATATGTCTTCAAATCTTTTGAAATCATTCCTCAAAGTGTGTAAGTGGTCTGCTAATGATTGACAGAGGTCTGCACATGTTTTCAAATCCAATTCTTTTTCTTGGAGAGCTTGACTTGTGTGGTAAAAATATTGTAAAATTTCATTCCACGTGGTCAACATGAATACAAATTCTAGTTCTTGCATCTTGTTTGCAATGTTTTCTGCCTCTCATATAGTTTCTCCCTTTTGTGATTGGTCTTCAGCTATACTTTCTAATGCATCCACAATCTTTGAGTAGGACTCCAGAATTGCACTTGTTGACACTCCGTGTGCCTCCCAGCGAGTATTAGAAAGAGATTTAACACACGATCATTGCCCAAATATGTTTTAAGAACTGCCCATCGGTGTGTTGAGGCAGAGAAAAATGTATAAAGTAACTGGACTGTTGAGAAAAAACTTACTGCCACCGGACAGCAATCAACAGCACTGCGGCTAACAAGATTGAGAGAGTGTGCAGCACATGGTACGAATATGGCATATTTGTTCTGTTCTAGAAGCTTCTTCTGCATTCCTTGATAACGCCCTGCCATGTTGGCAGTGTTGTTATAAGATTGACCTCTGCACTTTGAGAAATCTATTTTGCAAACTTGGCACAGATAATGCAGTACTTGATTTGCCATTTCTTCACCAGTGTGGCTTTTCAAATTGAGGAATGTTATAAATCGTTCAACTGGTTTTCCATCTGTGGGAGATACATATCTTAGTACAGTACTCAATTGATCAATATGTGAAAGATCAGGTGTAGAGTCGACAGATAAACTGAAGTACCAGCACTACTTATTTCATCCACAATAGCTGAATGAACTTTGTCACTTATTAGACCAATGAGTTCATCGCATATTGTCTTGGATAAGTATGATGGGTTACCTTTGCCAGCATTCCCATATTTTGAGATATAGCGTGCTAAAAATGGGTCAAACTGAGCCACAAGCTCCAACAATCCCAAGAAATTTCCATTCTGCAATGATCCAGATGTGTCATTTGATCCCCGGAAAGGCAGACCACATTCAGCTAATGTTTGAATAACAGCTATAACACGCTACAGGACATGTTGCCAGTATTCACGCTCCCCTTTAATTTGTTCGTCCAATTTTTGTGTCAATCCAAAGACCTGTCTTCGATTTAAATATGTCAACATTGAATCTCTCTGCTATTTTCTGAATAGTAGTGCTATTTTCATGTTGTTCAATTAAAACAATATTCCGCCAGTCACTAAATCCATCTCCAGCAAATCGGGATGTTGAAGGTTTATAGGCAAAATGTTTGCAAACAAAACCGTACACAGACCCTGTTGATGGTGAATACAGTAGCCATTCTCAAGTGTATTTCTCGCCATTCTCAAGTGTATTTCTCACCATTCACTTTCATGCCAAAAAATATTTTTTGTGGACAATATCTTGTTTGTTTGCCATTGGTAAAAGTCCAATGTGATTTCTTAAATGGCCCAGTGTGGTGTTGACAGTCATTTGGTCCACGATCTATCCAGTAAGCTACATCATCGGTACTGAAATCAACCCACATACCAGGATCTTTTCTCCTATTATTTACAGCATGAGCAGGTTCACTCTCTGACACATCCACACCTTCTAGAACAATGTCTGTTTTACCACCAGGGGTAGGATGATCAGTTACTGTCTCTGACACATCCACGTGTTCTGGAATGGTGTTTGTTTCACCAACAGAAGAAGGGTCAGTCTCTGAAACACCTACAGGTTTTGGAACAATGTCTGTGCTACTGAGAGAAGATGTTACTTCTGATGGATTCGCTTTGAAAAATGATGTCAGCTTTGGAAGATTTGGGAAAATTTCACTAGTTTTTTGTTTCTTTTCTTCTGCCCGTTTTTGTCTCTGTGCTCCACTCAGTTGGTTACGTTTCATCCTGCCCCTTATCTCAGTTATCTGAACTTAAAAAAAACCAAATTACACAACATACACTATTTGTGTGTGTGTGTGTGCGTATAAGAAAAAAAACGAATCAAGTACATATAACTCAGAAGAATATATCAATAATAAAACATAAATATATTGCAATACATGACAGGATCTGATTTCCTCGCATTATTTTGATCTACATTAGTAGGACGCCCTCCTGGTTTAGGTGGGGATCAGTAATAAAAAGAGAACAGAAAAACGGGGGAAGAGTCTGTAGTGGAGTGTAAGGGAGTCTAACCGAGTTCTGCTTTTCCCCATGATGACTACTTCGATACTTTTTTTTGAAATATCAAATTTAAAAAAAAAATCTTTTTTTTTTTTTGGTGTGCCCCCTGCTTTGCTGGTGCCCTAAGCATGTGCTTAGTCTACCTATTGGGTAATCCAGCCCCCCGCATCTCAGCTGATTGCCCTGAACACTGGACCAGTAGCGTAGCTGGGGGGGAGCAGGGCAGCGGCCGCTTCCCCACGGAGCAGACGTGGTGCCTTTTTAATTACTTGGCACCTTTAAAATTTTTACTCACCCGGCGGCGTGCGGGTTGGGGAGGTGGAGATAAAAATAAAAGGCGCCACCTGGTGGCACTGACTTCAGCAGCACTTGGGCGTCGGGTCCTTCACTCGCTCCGGTCTTCGGCGGCATTGCGGTGGCTGGGGCGGGGGGGGTCCTTCAGTGCCAAAGACCGGAGCGAGTGAAGGACCTGACGCCCAAGTGTTGCTGAAGACCCGGAGCGCTGCCTGGGGGTACCCACCCATCACCCATACCGGGGGGGTGGTGCCTTTTTTTAATCTCCGCTCCCCCTTCTTTTTTCCACCTGGCTATGCCACTGCACTGGATTCTTGGCTCATCTGGGGTGGGCAAGGTACAGGTCTCTCTTTTCCCTCTCCTCAAGTCTCATCTTGATATGGAACTGGAAATTTTTTTGAAATCTCAATGATTTCCTGCCCAGTTCTAGTCAAAACATGTACTGACACCGTAAAGAGAATTAAAGAAAACCTTAAGGGGGGGAGCTGGAAATATCTGCGCCAAGGACACCTCTGGTTGATTGTTCTATATCTAGTTGGTCAGACCCTGCCCAGTGCTCCAAGGGAGTTATACACATGTAGTATAGCCCCAAATTAGGCCGTGCATCTTCCTTAGATCATTCTAAGGCATGTGTCATCAGATTAGTTCCAATTGTTCAAGCGTTTTGGAGACAAGATGGGGAGGGAACTTTATCCTTTGTATTGCTTGGCATTTGCTTACATGGTAGTTCACATTATACTATTTAATGCAAGCACTTAAAGTGAATACTGGCCAAGTGGGGGAAACACACTTTTTAATTTTAAATGAGGTTTCTCTAGAATCTCCTAACTTCATTTAAGTCAATGTTTCTGACACCATTTTGTAGAACATTTCAGAGATGGATAACGGTACGCAAGTGTTAAAGGTAAACATTATAGTTCACCACTGTACCTATAGCTTCTTATTATTCGCTGTATTCCTGCTTTCCAATGCTGTTCCCATAGTCGGCTAACATTACACACGTTAGCCCCGTTTAAGTGCCTCTCAGATGTGTCCCCTTCATCACAGTTTGATGCCAGTGGTAGTCAAGACCATAGCCAGGGGGCTCTGTTGACTATGTGCTGCTAATTTGTCTCATCACCACACAGTCAATTTTGGTGTCCAGTGACAAATAGAACCTGAATCAACTCTTGGTCCCAAAGTCTGCTTTCCAAGCTGGAGGAGGAAACCATGCTAATGCAAGAAGGTGGAACAGGAGACCTTTCATGCCCAAGATTTTTGCATGAAGAAACACATAGAGGCTAGTTTGTTGGGTGCACCTGAGGAGTGCTTGATGTTTTTCCGCCTTATCCCTGGAGGTGCAGATTGCTCCATCATTGACCCCCTCACATAAAACATGTAGATTCCCACCTCACGAGGAACTTGTATTTAAAGATAGTCTTGGGGTTGGATCTTGCACCTTGACTGAGCGTAGCCAGGGAGACCTTAGCGACACCAGCCTAAAGAAGGGGCTTTATGCAAAGACTGTCTGTCAAAATAAATGCTGTCTCTCCATAAGAAATACTTTGAATGACAGAATTCTATCCTTTAGTCTATTTGTTTCATGTTGACCTTTGAAAGGTCCCCAGGAGGTGATATGTAGCTAACTGGCGGTTTGATTATGAACCATTCCAGAGAAGAGCAAGAGTATATGGTTTCCATCATGTGCTGGTGCAGAGAGCCTCAAAGCATCGCCTGGAAGGAGAGCCAATTCTTAACTCTTTTGAGCACAGTGAAATATATAGGAACCAAATAGGTCAATGAGTTTCCAGCTGTAATGTGGCCACAAAGCCATCTGCTGACTTCTCCCTGGCAAAAAAAAAATGTTCAACTTTCTTACCAGCAGTACCATAGCCTACTGGTAGAAAGAGGAAGAGAGGTACGGTGGAGGGCTGAAGGAGGTAATGGCTACTATGCAGTGTTCTGTTACAGGAAGAACAAAGTACAAACACATTGTATCTAGTGCTGAGAGCCAGGGAGTCAAGGAGCAGGATCCCTCAGCTTTAACCTTTCCCGGTCATTCTTCCCTGATCAGCCAAAGAAGGATTTCTCTGCATCACTGCTGCTACTTCACATTCATGAGCAGAGAAAGAAATCAGGTTCCTTGGCTCCAGGAGCACAAGCTTCTATCACTGGAGTAAAAGGAGGCTGTCCTTTAGGTGGAGTATAATTTGGGATTATATGCGTCCTCTGTAGGCCAAGGGACAATCATAGATGAGGTCTGACATGCCATCCACCAGAGGGCAGTAGTGCCACATGCACACTCAGGCAGGAGCCCCTCTGCAGCGAGGCAAAGCCCATCATCTTGAGTCTGGCATTCATAGGAGTTCCTAAGTGATTATTTTAAAAATCCCCCATTCATTAAAAACTTGTAAGCACCTCATTAATTCTGAGGACATGATATTTTTGGCTAGCCAGGTTGCTAAGTGTGTGGCATCAAGCTCTAATGAAGTGCAAGAAATTATCTTTGTAACAGCAGTGGTGTCTCTTGAATGCAGTTCATTAGTGCTGATAAGGTGTGAAAAATTATCTTTCAAACTGTAATAGTGTGGCCTGAATTCAATTAGCCCCGCTACACATGTTTCAAATCATGGCTGCAGGTGACGCATAGGGCAGGCTGCTACAATGTTAGCGCTTAATCCTGTCTGGGTGAATCATGGAAATTGCTGCAAAACAGTGAAATTAATACGGTTAAGTGGCATTAACATTCGATTAAATATTTGTTTCAATGACTGTCCAATTTCAGACGGGTGAATCAAGGGGCTTTGACAGCTGCTGCCAAAACTGCTTGTTTAAATGTGTGCAAAGGAGGAGCTTCCTGACCTACACACATTTAAATGGCTTTGTTAAATTAGTCTTTCAAAGTGGCAAAACCACGCTTCCTACGGCTTTCCTAGGCCTTCTCTCCATTGCTAAAAATGGTATATTTTTGTATGTTGGGGGTGGTTAATGTGTTAACATAAGCTATCCCAAAGTAAAAACTGCTTTGCGGAGACCAGGTAAATTAGGCACGGTCAGTACTGTACCCCTACCTAGGGCTCACCTCACCTCAGGGTAAAACTACAGGATAATCAAAAATACCGGATTTGCATTTCTGTCCTATTCATTGTATTGTACACCACTACCAAGTCCCCAGTTATTCATCTCCTCTCTAAACTAAACTAGTTCCAGACTTGTCAGTCTCTCTTCATGCCTTGAATAATTTTTGTCAACAGTCTCTGAACCCCTTCTATATCTGCTATCTCTCTTTCAAGATAGAGCAACCAAAACTGAACACAGTAGTCTGGGGGGAGGAGGGATGTAGGAGTGACTTACATAATGGCATTCTAGTCTTTTCAGTATTTTTTTAGCTTAACATTGTTTGCATATGAAGATGCTCACACCCAAAGAACACCATTCCCCAACTAGTTGTGAACAAAAACTCAATCGGGTGAATGTTTGCAAACAGTAAATAAAAAGGAACAGGAAGACATTCCAGCAAAAAAGGTTTTGGAACTTAAAATGTATATTCATCCCAATTGCCGGTTTGCAGTATTTTCATGACTCTGATAATTGGGCATACCATTTTATATATGTGTAGGCTCTGATACCCTTACTCAAGTTGGGTTGTACTTTATTCTATGAACAGCTGTGCTAAAATCACTAGGACTGATCGAAGTAAGATTGTGGCACTAGTACTCATGTGGAACGCTATCTGATGCTTTAGAAACGAGCAGGGTGGAGTTGGTGCTTCTTTATCCCACCATTAATCATGGATGAAAAGCTGGCTATGAATCTTTCCACTTTCAAGAGCAAACTGCAAGAACCACCATTTTTTGCTCGTTCTCCTCCCCCCCCCTTTAAAACTAAATAAATAATTATGGGAAGCAAGGCAACATCCAGGGAAATGATGCACTTGGCAGCATACATATACAGATTATTTCAGTTAATAGCAGACTGACATCTTTACATTGTTGTTCATTGATTTATAAGGTCAGAAGGAAACACGATGGTCATCTAATTTTAACCTCCTACATAACCCAGATCCTAGAAGTCATTGGGTGACCTTCAGCATTAAGCCAAATAACATGTGGTTGAATTAGTGCATCTCTCTTTGAAAAATATCTGATCTTCCTTTAATTTATTATTGCCCATTTTTTATTTTACTTGGTGTATTTTCACCATGTGTGGCATTCTATATTGGAATAACTGCACTAAAACACATTAGCTATAACAACCAAAAAGAGCTATTTAGAACCCCAGATTCCCTGTCTCCATATCTAAATTCAAATCCTACCGTTGGCTGATAGAATTTGTGTGCTGTGAATTTAGACATGTTTATGCTTCACCTTTCTAATGATGCAGCTGTGGCAATTTACAAATGTGTTTCTCTCACTTTTTTTCTTCCCTCAGTAAATAATGAACATATAAGACAGATCTCAGCAAAAGCACTTCCTACTGCCTCTTTCAATGTAGGACGAACGCCCAAGCAGTCTGAAGTGCTGGTTATAGGTTAGTGGGGAAGTCCCTTCTGCAAACCCCAGGAAGCTATAGATTTGCAGCCCCAAAAAAAGTTTTTATTCAAGTATGCAGTAACACAGCAGAAGAGCGAAAACCACTTTTTTGCACAGTTCATTTTAACTGGAGCTGTAGTTGTTTTGCCCAGCAGCTGGCGGGGGCGGGGGGGAATCATACTGGTAGCTAGGCAATAAAGAGAGTAGAGCAGTCATTTACTTTCAGAAGAAAGCTGCACCTTAATTTTATTTATCATTTCTATTTAGATTACAAGCTCTTTGGGCCAGCTTGTTGTTTTGTGTTCATAGAGCACCTAGCACAATGGGGTCCTGTCCCATGACTGGGGGTCCTAGGTGCTATGGTAATACAATAATAATTAGCAAACATTTCATTTTTTTTTCCTTCAAGTTCTGGATCTCTGTTCTAAAATCACAGGAGGGTTCAGTTATTTGGAATGAGATCTTTTTATTCCTTCTGTAACCTATGCTTACGCTCTGTAACTTTCTACTAGCTGGCCTACATAGAGGTTTATGAGTCTGCTACTGGGTTGACCTAACAGAATTGGGTCTTTTAGCTCAAGCAGTAGAGGCTCTTGCGTTTTCATCCGGAAGTCCTATGGTCAGTCTCCCAGTGCTGATGACCCACCCGTGCCTGTTGTGTTAAATTCATCCTTTGGGTTGCCTCCTATTGCTGCAAACTTTGGAAACACCTGGATGGAATAGCCAAGCTGAGCTGCAGGGCCTGAGAAGGGAGGCCAAGCTCCATAGTGGCAGAGTAGCTGACCTTCAGCCTGATGCTGCAGTGACTCTTGTGGCTTTTGTGCCTTGTTCCAAAGAGGTCAATAGCTAAGTACTGGAGCAGATCTGCCAAACCTCTCCTCCTATGCCCCATGTCTTCTATGTAACAGCTCACAGAGATCCCCTATGGAGAACGCACGGGGTGGGCATGTGCCCTATGTAGTCTCCGTAAGTGTTTCTGCCTTGTACAGCAGAAACACACTGGTGGTTCTTGGTGAAACCCTGTTCTCATTGAAGTTGGTGGCAACATTCTCAGTGGCTCTGCTGGAGTGCAGATTTCACCCTGTGCATGGGGGGACCTTTGTGGCCATGGAAGGTGAACAGGATTCACTCCTTGGTAAAGATGAAGAGCACTGGGATTAATTGTCTGGGAGGCTGGAATCCTCTGGTTAAGCCACAGAACAAGTACAACATGAGCATCAGCAGAGCACGCTTCTGTACAGTTCCCAGGTGGTGGTCTTTACCAGGCCTTCTACACATTTTTAATCAGAGTAGGCCATCAGCCAAGAAGAAATAGCAACATCTTTCTCGTTTCTTTTTTTTCTTGTTTATCTGTCAAAATTTTAAAGATTCCAACCAGTTATATAGTTGATTGAAAAATGGAAAGATCGTCTTGCGAAAAGTAAAATTTATTTTAAATAGGGAAATTTAGAGCATGGTCACATGGTTAATTAGCAAGAATGTATCCATGACTTTAACTCTTGCACGATTCATGCCCAATGCTGAAATCTCTAGATTAGTCTTTTTAAAAATATATGATACAATCTCTGTAAATATTTCATTTTCACTAAGCACTTCATGCAGAATGTCTGAATGTAACTTGGATTTGGAACATAGGCTCTGCTTTTTTAGGGGATCCTGTTGTGGTTAACACATTAAAATCCGTGTCTTTGCCAGCGCCCTATAATGGACTCACCTTTTTTATGCACAGGACAGTGAGAATAGATGATGAAGGGACAATTCAAGTTCCATGCCTCTAGTTTGATAGGAGAATGTATTTAAAAGGTTACATCTCTTCCACCCCCTCTTTCCTCCTTTTAAAACACGGTTAAATGTTATGTGTCTCCTTAAAGCCTCTATATCAAACATTTTATTCTATGAGGACCTGAAGAAAAATGCATTTTGACTCTAAACATTGCCTTTGGATGACTAAGGATTTGAGACTAGGGATGGACAAACAACTAATTTTTGGATACCCATCCCTCTCGAACCAACACCAGATCTGCACTGATTCTAGTATGAAATTTATAAGTTGGGTTACATGGTTTTCAGAGGACAGGTGCTCAGTGGTATTTGAAAAAAAGACCCCTCTTGGGTGTCTCATGTTAGGCACCCAAAATCTTGGACATCAGCAATATTTCACTTCCCACTCTTATAATCAGAGTAATTGTTTTTCTGTATATTTTGCTTCTTCCTTTTCCCCCTATTACATTTCTTTTTCTTCTCTCGCTCTCATTTTCTTTTTCATAGACTCCTCCAAATCACCCTTATGGCATCTCTCCCTCTGTCCTCTTTTAGTTTCAGCTAAATGTTTTCATAGTTATTTTTCATAGCACTCATGTCATGATGGCAATTCCTGCAGGTTATGAATTCAGTGTCTTCCTCTTGAAATGGCCTTGCTTAGCTTCCTTAATGGGTGTGGGTTCAATGGCAGATTGCTCAAGGACCCACATACCTAGGCCACAGCAAGATCCCAAATTGTTTCCAGCAGAAAATGCTGCCATGTGGAATAATGACCAAGCAAAATGAGAATGTACGTCATGGTGGAATCACTGGAGAATTCAGTTGGGGAAGCAGAGAAAAAAGAACCATTCACAGAGCCACTTGTGAATGCTGCAAATTGAGCAGCTATGCAGAACTGCCAAATCTCACTCCAGGGCTGGGCCTCTGAGGTTCTGAGCATCCCTTGAAAGTGAATGCCTTGAACTCCAGTTGGCATGAGCGGGATCAAAATTAGGTCCTCCGTTTGAAGGCTGTTCTTAATGGACAGCATCTCTCTTTGTGCTGAAGGGGTTTGCAAGGTGATTCAAACAGTCAGGGAGGACTTTGCACAGTTAGTCATAATGCTGTAAATCTCACTCACCTAAATTGTCTTAAGTTCCCAGTCTGCTCTTTGGCTGAAGGCTCTGGGCCAGGTTCCCCGGTCTACATAAGTGCACCGCAAAGATGAGGTTAACATGGATGAAGATGCCACGGGAGAATTTCCTCTGAGTGCGGAACGTTCTCCTGGCATGAAGTTGGGCCAACAGCCCCATGCCATCCCTAGGCCCCAGCATTAGGAGGGCGGGGGGAGGGAATGGATCAGGGTGGTGTTCATACTAATTTAGATGGAATGAATAGGTGCCAAAGGTGTTAATATAAACCAATGACTGTCCAACATTAAACTGTGTTAAACAGGGTTCATGGTTTGGTACACAGAGACTTTAGCTTGCTTAGTACTATGGCAAACACACTGTTAAAAATCCTTTTAACTTTTTTTATGAATGATACAGAAAAAAAGAAAAAACAGGTAAAACATCTGTAATGTAAAATATTAAGTAAGGCTTTTACTTTAACAACATTTCTTTTTCCCTTTCCCTTTAGCTGAGAGAGTTTTAAAAGGAAAAAAACTCCTTGTCTGACAGTTTTTAGAGGGTATTAAAGATGGTATTAACTGGTTATTTTTTGGGGAGAGTGGGTAAAGGAGAAGAAATTAGATGAGGTGAGCTGAAGTTGCTGCTGCTGCTGTTGAAGTCTGATCCCATTTCATCCAAGTAGTATTTGGGATTCAGTTGAAGCTGGTCGTGGGGATGATGCCATCTGGATCCCTCTCTTTAGCCCAGTCAGTCAGGACAACTCACAGGATCAGGATGATGAAAGCCTGGGGGCCTGCAAAACGATAGGGGTGGCAGCCATGATGATGAAGCTTGCTCCAGTAGCCTCTGTTCTTCCACATTTTCTCTCCAAAGTCTCTTTCTTTAAGGATCCGAAAAGGGAATGAGGGGTGGAATAGTCCATCCCCTTGTTATTTTGTCCACCAATTAGGCCTAGTTTCTGACACACCAATTTTGGTTCACTGATTTTTCTGGACCCACAGAGTCTTGTTTACCAAACATGATCTTAACACAGTCCTTGAATTATATCAATAGGCCTTTCTGTAAACTAATCCAGTCTTTCTGTCTCCCTTCCATACATTTCCCCACCAACATTTGTTTTTATCAGTCATAGAATCATAGGACTGGAAGGGACCTCGAGAGCTCAGCTAGTCCAGTCCCCTGCACTCATGACAGGACTAAGTATTATCTAGACCATCCCTGACAGATGTTTGTCTAACCTGCTCTTAAAAATCTCCAATAATGGAGATTCCACAACCTCTCGAGGCAATTTATTCCAGTGCTTAACCACCTTGACAGGAAGTTTTTCCTAATGTCCAACCTAAACCTCCCTTGCTGCAATTTAAGCCCATTGCTTCTTGTCCTATCCTCAGAGGTTAAGGAGAACAATTATTCTCCCTCCTCCTTGTAACACCCTTTTATGTACTTGAAAATTGCTATCATGTCCCCTCTCAGCCTACTCTTTTCCAGACTAAACAAACCCAGTTATTTCAATCTTCCCTCATAGGTCATGTTTTCTAGACCTTCAATCATTTTTGTTGCTCTTCTCTGGACTTTCTCCAATTTCTCCACATCTTTCCTGAAACGTGGTGCCCAGAACTGGACACACTACTCCAGCTGAGGCCTAATCAGCGTGGAGTAGAGATGAAGAATGACTTCTCGTGTGTTACTTACAACACTCCTGCTAATACATCCCAGAATGATATTCACTTTTTTTGGCAACAGTGTTACACTCATCAGATGCATCTGACGAAGTGGGTATTCACCCACGAAAGCTTATGCTCCAATATGTGTTAGTCTATAAGGTGCCACAGGACTCTTTGCCAGTGTTACACTGTTGACTCATATTTAGCTTATGGTCCACTATGACCCCCAGATCCCTTTCCACAGTACTCCTTCCTAGGCAGTCATTTCCCATTCTGTAAGTGTGCAACTGATTGTTCCTTCCTAAATGGAGTATTTTGCATTTGTCCTTGTTGAATTTCATCCTATTTACTTTGGACCATTTCTTCAGTTTGTCCAGACCATTTTTAATTTTAATCCTATCCTCCAAAGCACTTGCAACCCCTCCCAGCTTGATATTGTCTGCAAACTTTATAAGTGTGCTCTCTATGCCATTATCTAAATCACTGATGAAGATATTGAACAGAACCAGACCCAGAACCGATCCCTACGGGACCCCACTCATTATGCCCTTCCAGCATGACTGTGAACACTGATCACTACTCTCTGGGAACTGTTTTCCAACTAGACTAGTTTTGCACCCACCTTATAGTAGCTCCACCTAGGTTGCATTTCTCTAGTTTGTTTATGAGAAGGTCATGGGAGACGGTATCAAAAACTTTTACTAAAGTCAAGTCTTATCAACTTTTACATACTTTTTACAGTTGAGTTCACAATTGGAGTAAATCTGTAAGCCCGGTTATGACAACAGTGAGAAGAAAGTATGGGAGAGCATAGCTCTGCTTTGTCTGATCCTCCAGTGGCATAAGGTCCCACAGGGCTTAAATTAGAGCTGCCTCCCTGCAGGTGTAACTGGCACTGGGTGGTTTAAGATTTGCTTAGTTTCTGCAATAATTTGGCCTTACTAATGTTACAAAATTACCCCTCTCCTGAAAGGCTTTTAGGGACTAGACTAGAAAGTTGTTCCAGGAAATGTGGCCAGCCATTTCCAGACTGTGTTGATAGGGTTTAACTATTTTAAGTTGTTGCTAAAAACCAAAGTTGATTGTTACAGGAGTGCTGTGTAAAAGAGATGTCTGCATATATGTAAATAGGCCAGATGCCAGTAGATGGTGCTCAAGAATATGTGGCAGAGTTCCTGGGTTTTGTAGGACCAATAAAATTTGTTGGCTGCCCTGCAAATGGCTTCCTTTGTGCAACTCTTGACATTGATCTTGAGAATGTTTTCTCATTGAACCTTCTGCTCTTCGTCCATGTGCTAAATTCCTCTATGTACTGGACCATCTTGGTGATGAGACAAACTCTAAACAAAGTAAGAGAGGTTGTAGCGATCATATGAATGATAAAAAGATGTTTGAAGAGATGGACTTCAAGAAGGGACATGAAGGAAAAGAATCAAGAACATGTGCTACAGATATTTGCAAGTACACAAGATAGCAAAACCGAGATCACCAAACACAGTGTAGGAAATGAAAGGAGGGATAAAGTAAAAGGAGAGGGGGGAAATGTAATGAGTAAAGGGGGAGTGGCTTGGGGAGTATCTGGAATGGTCAGAGGCGATCACTATAACATGCAAATATAGGAAGGTCAAGACCTAGAATTCTGACCTGTGAGGTAAAAACACAATCATTTAGGCAGCCCTAGTCAACAGCATTTTATAAAGGAGAAAGCCATAAGTTTTTTGTGAATTTTTCTTCAGTTTGGGCTGGTGAAGGTCCCACTGAATGGGACTATCCATATCTGCAGAATCAGGACTTTAAAAATTGATTTAAGAATCATGAGGTGAAATTCTATGGCCTGTGTTATGCAGGCACTCAGATGATCATAATTGCCCTTTCTGGCCTTATAATCTATTAATTTATTTAATGACACAGATGGTGCTTCTTAAATAAATACAGGACTGAGTCCCTGCTAGGGAGCTTTCAGTTTTGGATGTGGTCCTACAAGCCATCATGGGCTTGATCCAAAGCCTAGTGAAGTCAACTGGAAGAACTTCATTGACTTCATTGGGCTTTGTATCAGACCCTTATAAGTAGCCCCTACTCGCGTGAGTAGCCCCACTACTCAAGTGAATAAGGGTTGCATGCGGCAGGATCAGGCATCTGAACAAGCATGTCTGTGTAATCACATTTTGGGCTTAGAGAGATGCATGGGCCGGGTTAAAGGAGAGGTTCTTTCTTGACTCTTGACAGGAAGAAAGAGTGAGGGAGCTCAGATTTATTGCTGTTGGATTGTTTGTGAGGCTGCATCATTTAGAAATCCAGGTAAATCAATAAAAAGTTTGGCTCATGATGGATTCAAAATATAGGGCCTTATTTTCTCATTGAAATAAATGGGAGTTGAAAGCATTGGCAAGAGGCACTCGGCACCCAGCTGAAATAGGCCCTAATCATGCATTTTAAGGTCCAAAATCAGAAAATCCTTAAGCCTGTGCCTAACTTGAAACACATGAAGTCATATTTGGAGCCATTCTTATGCCTAAAGTTAGGCTGATGCTTAAGTACCTCACTGAATCTGGGCTATAACTCTGAGGAGACATTAATATATCGCATTTCTGTGGGTGAAGATCACACAGGCGCCTCAGGGAGGGCAAAAGGAGAGAGAAAATATCATGTGCTGATGATAACTGTTGCAACAGAGAGCTCAGTAAATTACAAGAAGCTGGTATCAGATTCCAAGGGCGGGTGGAATTTCTGGATTAAGAGTAACAGAAAATCAAATAGTAACCCAAAAGTGATAACATTCGCTTGAGTCTGTAGGTGGCTTTTTATGGATTTATCTGTTATCTGCTAGAAAGAAATATGTTTCTCTTTGAGGTACTGCATTATACTGATAGTTATACAATCGGTATCTATGACCTGACAAAACTGAGAGAGATTTTCCCCCATGACAACTCTTTCAATATACAGCTGTATGTTGCTCTATACAAGCCTGTTGTTTCTTGTAACTATATTGGCAATATAATTAAACAGGCTTCAGGGAGTTTGTGATGGAGTGTCTACCCCACACAGGACTGGAAGAGCTTAAAATGGTGAGGCAGGCCTATTAACTCCACATGCTGCTTCTGGGCTGGAGGAAGTGCTAGGGAGCAGGGAACTGATTACAAGCAGGCTCAGTTGGGCAGGAACAGCCGGGGCCTATAAAGCCAGGAAGCTGGAAACAGGGGCTGCTGCTGGGAAAGGGCCATCACTCCCTGGGACAGGGAGGAGTGTCTAGAGGCTGCAGAGACGAGTAGGCTCTCCCAGCTTCAGGTCCTCGGCTGTGCCCCACCAATGGCTGAACAGTTGAGCTGAACCAGTATTCAGGGATGTAACAGAGTGGCTTGCCTGATGCACTGGAGAGCTTGGAACTAAGCCAGCCTTGGTGACAGGATGGGCTCCACCTGAGAGGAATCAGGTGATCCTAATACAAAAGGAGCAGGCAGTTGCAGTGAAGGGGGAAGCCCAAGAAGCTGCAGCTAGAGCTGTATACACTGTGGAGAGCAAGAAGAGTCCTGCAGGGCTGAAGCTCAAGAGACAGGAAAGAGGTGAGGAAACCTCTTCAGGTGGGGAGACCTAGGAGAGACCCTGTCCAGGCAGGGGAGAGACTGCAGCGGCCCAGCTGCAAAGGCCTCTAGAGAAGGACATACTCTGGGCAGGAGGCGTGGGGAAGCAGAAGGTTCCTCAGGGAGGTGGCAGCTGTGTTCCGCTGAAACTAGGATGAAGACTGAGTTCACATCCCATTTTTAAAAGACGTTGTGAGATTGTGGACTGCTGGGTGGAGAGACACTGAAGTGGGGTTGAGAGGCCTACAGGGTCAACACGTATCTGAGGACTGAACCGCAGGAGGGGATTGTTTAAACTATCTGTGAACTGAGTGAATTCCAAACGGAGCCTGAGAAGGGGGAAAACAGAGGCACTTGAGAGGCACTCAGCATAACACTCCAAGAGCCATCAGGCACTTGAGGTGGCTGACCATGTTACAAGGGAGGAGTGACTTGCTGTTGGCACAGGACAGAAGCACATCACTACACCTCCCAGAGGAATTATGGCTTCTTTAGCACCAGGCCCTCCATGGGAATGTTCCTGGGCCAGCACCACTACATCCCGTCTCTTTCAATATAGTCTGTGTCCTTGTGGCACAAGCTAGCCCTGAATATTCAGAAGCAAGATATAGAGTAATCATTTAGATTTCGCTGCTTTATGGAATCTATCTAGGTGTTTATGCTGTGCCCATCACTGTGATATGGAGAGGTATGTATGTCTGAACCATGATGATAGAAATAATTTTTTTCAAGGAGAGTGTATAAAGTGATGGTATGTCCTAGTTTTTCATAAATGTCCCAGAAACATCTTTCAGGACATCTGGAATATCCTGGTTTTTAATTGAATCCATCAAAATGTAGTAGCTTTATACCTGCAGGTTGTTTTTGTTTGTTTTTTTACAGTCTATTGCTATAGAATAGAATTTGTTCTGTGTTTACCAATAGTTCAATGGAACAAGTGTTCAGTGCTACGAACAGTGTTTGGAGTGAAAAGTGGAATGAATGGAGATGCTATCAAAGCTGTTCTTCTGTACAAAGTGAATGTTAGTGACCCTGTACAGTATTTCATGCATTCAGACAGTTACAGAGGGGATATCTCCAGTCCACGAATAAACCTGTGTCCACCGTTGATTTACAAACTGGCTGTAGCATCACCAGTGCAGATCTTGTACTTTAGTTTTCTGTGTATTTTGCAATCCTAAGATGTTTTTACCACAAAAATTACCCCACTTCTGGATTTTCAAAATATGGTCACTTTGTATGACCCGACCTAGAAAAATGGTTAGCAATGAAAACATACTGGTGACTTGTTAAGGGGAAGGGTTTTTAATATCTTCCTAAAATGTAATTGTTGCTTGCGATCAAATCACTGATTGATTTTACTTTAGTCACAAATTCCTTCTGTGACATTCATGTTCCATTACACGCATCCAGCAGGAACCAGTCATGCTTTCAAAGATTTGCACAGAAGATATTCCTGAACTACAAAGTATGGATCAAAGTCTTAACTTCCCCAAACTAGAGAAGGTTCAGATCAAGGGTTTGTTTTAGACCCATTTCTGATTTGCTTGGGATATAGCCATAAACCACCTACACTTGAACAATTGAATGGCAGGATGTAGATTCCTTGTAGAAAATTAACAGAATATATGGGTCTGTTAGAGGCCCCAATTCAGGAAAGCACTTACACATGGGCATATGCCCTGTTGACTTCAAGGGTGCTTGAGGTTAAGTACATGTTTTAAGTGCTTTCCTAAGTAAAGATCCTGGTTCAGGTTAGCAACATGGCTTTCAACCATGCAAACCAGGGCTGGCTTACAGGTGAGAGCAGAAAACATGTGAAACTTGGCGGTTTCAAATGGTTTTCATCTGATTACAGGCGGTATAGTTTCGCTCACATGTGAAACTCAAAGCAAAACTGAAAAAAGACTTGGCACTAAACCTTGTGAACTGAAACTGCTGAAAGTGGCATGTCTCTTTATTCTCCCTTCTCCGAGCATAGTTAACTTCCATTAACATGCATAAACTTCATTATCTTAAATCATTTTAGGGCAACATTCTCAATAACGTAGCTAAGGGAATGGAAAGAAAAATATAAATCTGCCCCATTATTGCTGATCGACCAAATTACATGTGGTGCTGCTGTTATTCCACCCATATGCCACTGAGATCATTAGAACGTTCAAGCATGACTGGCGTGCTTTATGGGCCAAAGGTAGAATAGTGAATGACATGCAAGGGGTTAAAGTAAGGTAACAATATTGAGATTCCACAAACAAATTCTAAGCTAAAACAAAAAGGGAGTCTCTTGTTTGCCTCATGGTGTTGTCTGCGATTGAAAACCTCCTGAACTTTATCCTAAATACAGTTGCTCCTTTTTGACCTGAGAGGCTAGTCAAATTTCAGGGCCCTGGGGATGTTCCACTTGGAAGTAGACACTGATGCAATCTTGCTTATTTACAAGGCATGCATAAAGTCTGGCATCTCCAAATGCGGGAGGAACTAAAATCAAGGGATCACTTCTTTGGTTACAGCCCCAATTCTCTTTGGTCAGCACCAGACTCCTTCTCCACGCTTTCTAGGGTCACACTCACACTGTGCTCACAGGCTACTTGGTTTTCTTTATGTTTGCTTGCTTCTGCAGCATACTGTTCCTTCTCCTTCCCTGTCCCCTTCCCCCACCCATACTACAGACTATACTCGGCAAAACCCCTCTGCCCACTCAGTGCAAACTCCTGGATGGGTTCACAACCCCCTTTTGTGTTAAGGGGAGTGGGGGCTTCTGATTAACTCAACCTGACAGATATGTTAATTGAAGTGTGCATCCACATCCAATCTCAATGAGGTTTGTAAGCCAAGCAGTCACCAGTACCTTTCAGCATAACCTTCCATATTTACAACAATATCCAGGTACAATGGGGCATGCTAAAAGTAGTTTTTTTCATTTTAATTGTTAACTTCCTTATATTTATGTGTTTAGGATACTAAGTTCCAAACAACTGTACTCAGATTTTGTGCACACATCTGTGTGTCTAAAATACACACTTGTTTGAGCAACTGGGCATTTGTGGGCACAACTCAAGGAGCAAGGCGTGCAGGGATACAGGTTATGCATACATTACTTTTTTTTACATGCACACCTTTAAGCCTCATTTTGATAACTTGGCTTCATGTAATGCAGATTGTTTGGTGCCCTGTGGATTCAAGTCTGTTCTCAGTTTTAGCATGGAAGATGAATACAACATTTTGATTCTCAAGCGCCTACTTGCATTGAGAAGTGACAAGTTATGTCAATTTCCCCAATGATTGTTTGCAACTGTGTACCATCTTTTGATACTATTTATTATGCATTTGTGTGTGTGTGTGTGTGAGAGAGAGAGAGAGAAAGGGGGTTGAGGTTGAGTTGAGAGTTAGTTCTGCTGCCTCGCAACGCAGTCTAATATTTGATGAGAGTCCTACAGTAGTCTGTTTAATGGAGTGGTTTGGGCTGGAAGACACCAACTTTTCACCTCTGGAGTACTAAATACCAGCCTTGTCCTAGTTCGCAAATTAAAACCAAAGCATAGCAAACACTGAAGTTTGTTGTGACTGCTAGTGTGACATAAAATCCGGATTGAGGAACAGCAGTGTCCCCTCAATTTGCCAATCTGGGGTGCCTTTTGCACTGCTTCTCTGTGGGAGCAACCTCTCTTGGCCTTGCTTTCACACAGCCTCTAGCATGTAAATTACTCCCAGCTGAGTTATGAGTGCTTCTAGCCAGCCACTCCTGAGCTGTATTGTAGAGTGGCATCAGTAAATTCCCAGCCCCAAACTTGTCCCCAGAAATGTGCGTCTTGTACTGCCCAGTTCTGTCCTTCTGTACAATACAAGCGCATAGAAAGTCTGTCATTTTATTAATAGAAAATTATATGCACAAACCCTGTTATCTCAAATGAAGTTTCCCAAATACTTCAATCCAAAGACACATGGGTTTAGATAAAACAATAAAACAAATGTATTAACTACAGAAAGATAGATTTTAAGTGATTACAAGTAATGAGGCATAAAATTAAGAAATTGGTTACAAAGAATTAGTTTAGGTATTAGTTTGCATTTTGACTTATCAAGCTAAGTGAATTCAAAGCAAAGATTTCTCTCACCATATGCTTACAGTAGTCTCACTGAATCTTTCAGCCAGGATCCCCAGCCCCCAGTTTAATGATGCTCCTTTTGTCTTTCAAACATGGTTGATGCCAGGAGGGGGGAGAGGAGATTTGAGGCCTCTGTTCCTCATTTTTATATCTTTTCCTCCTCTTTGACAATCATCTTCCTGGGGTTCAGGCAAGAGCCAGTCTTTTTACATGGGATGTACATTTCTCGCTTACACCCTTCTTCCTGCCAAAGAATGGCTGCTAAAGCAGGTGATAGTTCATTTGATTTTGTTGACACCTGGCTGGGGCATCAGTTTATCTTTGTCTCTGAGGAACTGGTTTGTGCCTGCTTGTCCAAACTTGGAGCATGTCTCAGTCATGTCATACAGTAGAGTCTTATAACTTTACATACAGTGTTGCTACACACATTTTACCAGTACAGTAATGATCAGCAAAGTGAGTTTTCAAATGATGCCTCACCGGGTATACTTTTTACAAAACTGTGATAAATCTTGTACAAAGGATGGAACGTGAGGGTACAGACTGTCACGCCTAACCAAGCATATTTTCTCCTTGGTTCAATTTCAGCAAACTCAGATGACTAAGGAGAATGCCCCACAGCCTATTAGCCTTCATAAATCCTCTACAGTCTTGCTGCTGATGTCTGGGGGCAGGAAGGAAAAGGGGTTGATGGCCTAACTACCCTTCACTCTTTGTCCCAGAATAAAGTCACTGTTTCCCTCCACTGTACCTAGTAAGGTCTTTAGGGGGCTACTAGGTCTGGGCTGTTTTAACACTTCCTTCGGGTCCATTTCCAAAGTTTTTGGAAAACATAGCACCTGATCTAGAGCCCACTAAAGTCAATGGAAAAACTCCCATTCATTGCAATGGGCTTTGGATTGGGCCCATATCCCTTCAAATTCAAAAAGCTTCACTTTTTCTGTCTCATTTGCCTCTGCACTTTCAGGTGTCAAGTGAGCCCTGAAGATGTCACCAGGAGCCTGAGACTTGCAGTGTTTCCAACCCAGTGAAAAGCAGAATGTGTAAGAAATCTTGTTCCTGTGGGCTTTCCGGCAGAGTTTCTAGGCCAAAGATGTTCAGGTATGTTTGAATACATTTTGAGGCAGTTTGCATGAAGGCTACTGTCTCTAACCACATTCTTCCTTTCAGCCAAAAATATTTTCACCTCACAGACGTGATATTTCTGACACTAATGCAATCCTATTGGGGTGAGGTTTTTCCAGTTCTGTCACCTTGCCCAAGGGCTGTTCACTCTTAAGCATTGTTGAAGGGTGTGAAATCTCCCCAGCAAATTGTCCTTTGAACATATGGGGCCAAGTTTTCCAAAATACTATTCATGTATTGCAGTAGTACCTAGGCACCCTAGTGTAGGATCAGGACCACATTGTGCTTGGTGCTGTACAGACAAAACAAAACAGACTGTCCCAGCCCTAAAGAATTTACACTCTGAGTGGAAGATAAGAGATGACAGGTGGATACAAACACATAGGATGAGCACAAGGAGCCAAAATAGCTCAGCTCCAATTTAGGCACAAAACTAACACACATACACACAAATCCCTCATCATGTTGGCTGTTGAGATCGCTTGAAAATCGGGCCAAAAATGTCACCCTGGGAGCAGCTAAGAGCTGAGGACCCTTGAAAATATGGCCCATCGTGCAGAAGTTTAAAAAGGAAAGGTCATGTTCATCTACAAGAAAACCAGGGGGTAAAAATGACACATCTGCTCCATCTTGTGGCAAGCACTATAACTGCACATGCCTCCTAATAATTCTGAACAAGTATCAGGAATCCTGATATGCTAAAGTTTTCTGAACCTGAATACCTGATCTCAAGTCTGGAATGGAGATTACCTTTCTTAGTGTGGCTGGTTTGTATTGGTGACACACGTTAACTTTCAAGTCAATTTCATGATCTATCACAAGATACTCTGTCAAATAACACAAGTGAGTTGACACTAAGAGAATTAATGAGTTATTTGTATTTCCACAGCACCTAAGAGCCCTAGTCATGGACCAAGGCCCCTTTGTGTTAGGTGCTATACAAACACAGAATAAAAAGACTCTTTTTCCTGAAGAGTTTACAATCTAAGTTATAGGTCAGGTAGGCAATTTTCCATTGCATCTTTTCTCAACAGGAAATTACCATTTCAACTCAATGAATTGTTTTAATTTTTCATCTGAAAACCAGAAACTGAAAGCTTTCAGTTTTTCAATGAAAAGTAGACATTTTCCATGGAAAAGAGACTCCAATCTCCAATTAGTTCTACTGAGTTACAGATCACAATGGGATTTGAAAATATGTACACAAATAATTGTTTCCTCATCTCATTATTTTAATAGAAGTAACATTTAAATACAGCTAATAGATAATTATTATAAATTGTAAATTACAGAATCTAAGGATCCCTTGATCAGCTGAAGATTTAAGGCCCAAAACTCAAAGTCTAGATTTCCGTTTCAGTCCAAGTGATCATAATTATAAAATCTTATATTAATGTAACACCTTTACATTAAAAAAGATCCCAAAGTGTAACTATGGGCTAGGTTTACTATGGGTTTTCATTTTCTTCCACAGATCTAATTCAGAATGCAGGGTCCCTGGTGGAAGTAAGTCCACCATGGATGAGGGTAGGCTGAAGTGGCAAAAACAGCCAGTGCTACTGGAGGGCTTGGGGCCATAAAGGGTAGTATAGCCCAATCCTTGTTAAAAGTCTTAAAGCTCTTGAGCCACTCTGGCAGAATTGTGTTTTGTATTATAGGCATGAAAAATTCACCATTTTGCCAAATTTTGGAAACTTGGCAGTGTTGAGTTTTGCTTTGAGACTTTGGGTCAAACCTGCAGTTCAGCACAAAACTTGCTGGGTTGGGGCATAATCTGAGGCACATGAAAACTTTGCATGAAAACCTGTGAAATCAGACCCTACAATTTCACGTGGTCTTCGGGTTTCTTCTCCCATCTGTGTTGCCCACGGTCACACAGGAAGTCTGCTAACCTCTCAGTGTAGGATTTTGCAAAAGGCAGATAGTCAACAGAACTTGTGCTCCTAACTGCTGTCGGTAGCTTTGAATCCTCCATGCCTGGGCTAAACCATCAGTAAGTTGTAAGCAATGCCTACCTTTTAGGTGTGCTATTTATTTGGTAGAACCCAAGACTGCAGTAGTCACTGCACAGAATTCTGAGGCAAAGATGTAATACTTTTAAGTAAAGAAAGGTCGTGTGGCAGAGTAAATAAGGGCACAGGACATGGAGACAGGAGCTGTGAGTTCTGCAACTCTGCCACTGACTGGCATTGTGACCTCGGTAAACTTAGCAAGATTCAAAAAAGGACTGGAATTTTATATGACTATAAAGAATAGCCATCGTTAAAATAGTCAATGTAAACGTACACTTTGGAAGAAATATTAATCCTTATGCTTCCAGGTTTAAAGCAACATCTACTGCAGTTTTTCTTGTAGCCTCTTCTGAAGCATGTGACACTGACCACTTTCAGAGACAAGATGGTGGACTAGGTGGATCAAGAGTCTGATCCAGTATGGCAATTCCTATATTCCCAAGACATAGTTCTGCCCCAGAATAGCTGACTGCATGAGGCCCTGATGATCCGGCAAGCTGATCCGTGGAGGTGAATCCCTGCACCTGTGCTGAGCCCCATTATAGTAAGCACACATTTTAAGTGATCAAATTTTAATAGTGAAAAATCAATGTTCGTTCCTGGAAACCATGGGAAGCTGAAGTTAAGCTGAGAAATACCACCATTTACCCAGCATTCTTGTGAGCTTGTGAAGAAAATGAGGCACTGTGTTTTTGCACAATTTGTAAAATCTACCCCTCTTTTTCATGTGGGAACTTAGGGTCCAGTCCTGTTCTGACTGAAGTCAGTGGCAGTTTTGAGTGTGACTAGGGTCTTAACTTGATCCAAGAAGACCAGCAACCTAAATCACTGATTCAGAAAGGGGGGAACTATTGCCTGTTCTGTACTTTCTAAGGACTTGCAGGAAGAAATATTGAAAATAAATGAGTTTGTCAGTGGAGGGCAGGCATTGTCTAACCCATGTCTGAATCAGATAAATTATTTCTCAGCCATCTGCTGTACACTGGATGGCTCTTTTGTGGAGTGGCACAAAGGAGTTTTAGCCCAACTTGAACAATAATCCTGATCTAATTGGGTGATCACCTGTGCTGAAAAAGAATAGAGCTCTTGGGCTGACTCTGTACATATGATTACATTCAACCATTTAAGACCCACATTGTAGGGCTCTTGGAACAGTTTTTAATGCAAAGGCGTTTTGACTCAATAAACATTTTTCACAAAGAGTGTCTGCATTCCGCAGAAGACTTCAACTGTTCATCAAGAACCGCTAAGGCCCAATATATTTCAGCCACAAACCCAAATCTTTTAATTTGGAAATGCTGCCATGGGGCCTCATGGGAGTTGTAGTTTAGTCCTCACTTTCTTCTATGGGCCAACCTCCCCAGCTGGACTTTGTCTCCCATCGTGCACCATAGCCAGGGACTACCTTGATGCTCGGCCTCCCTTTTACAAGAGGGAAGACTGTGGTGCATCATGGGAGATGTAGCCAACCACAGAGCTCAGCCTATATAAATTGGGAAGCATGAGGTACACCTTTTTCATCTTCAAACGTCAGGAATGTGAATTTGAATTTCTGCCAAAAATTTATACTTTCTGAAGGGGAGAAATTTTTTCCTACTAGCTCTACTCATAATATGTGCTTGAGGTGAGGACAAACGTCCTGCATGATCCCTTCCATGATACAGAGCACAGTTTTTCCCAAGCATTCATAAGGAATTTACTACTGCAAATCCCTTACCATGATGAAAAGTCCTATAGAGTTTAATAAATGATAACCCTTTTTAGGGTTTTAAAGCCACCCTATAGAATTAAATGGAAAATACTACTATAAAATTCTATAGGATGAGTCAAAAACTATAGACGGTGGTATCTTCCCCCCGGTCTCTTAGAATAATTGCTTTTAGAGTCTTCTTATTAAATTCTATAGGACTTTCCCATAAGGGTTGTTAAGTCTCATGAAGCTAACATTGCGTTACCTTAAGCTGTAAGCCATTGCTTCCAAGGGAACCACTGGCTCTTGGTAGTGCAATGTGTCTTGAACTCTAGAGATGGCCATTTGAACCACTGTGATAGCTACCGACGTGGAGGGACATTCAGCCTCTTTCATGTAATTAATTTAAATATTGGCTTGAGAGTAGTTTGCTTAATATTGTGTAAAGGAAGTACAGTAAATGAAGGGTTAATCGTGTTGTATTCTCTTTCATGTCACTAGACAGGAACCCAGCTGCTGATGAATCAGGAAACGACGATTCATAATGGAAAAACTTTTTTAGTTAAAAGAATCTGATTCTCCATATCCTCACCATGCCCACACGTTAACAGTAAAACCTTTTCAATGAAATTGGAAAGGAGAGTAGGGTTGCTCTTAGTCATCGTTACTTCTATGACTGTGGGTGGTGGCAGTGGTGGGTGCTAAGTGTGATTGTGTCCATGCAGCGTGGAGATCAAAGTGACTGTGGTGTCATCACCCACAACAGGTGAAGGGCCAACCACAATCTCTCCAACAGCCCTGTGTTCTGTGAAAGGTTCATACATTCCAGTGGAAATCTGCTACTACTTGCTCTTTAGAACACAGCTGCAGCAGGAATAAGTAATTGAATGCAAACCAGCAAACATAATGCCATGCATGACAGCCAAACATGTGGCTTGTGATCTAACAAAGGCCTGGGGGTGAATAACTACACAACATAGCTCTGAATGTATGGAGAAGACAGAGCAGTGGAAAATGCACTTAATTGAAAGTGGCCTTTAAAATGTTTTTCAAGTTGCAAACACTGATACTTTTGATTATTTTAATACAATAGGTGGAGCAAACTCTTTCTGCACCCTGTGGATTACTCAGTATTTCATCTTGCAAAAAGCAAACTGTTTTCTAGATGCTGCTTGTGCCACTGGAAATGTTTAATTAAAGCACAAAACCATGTTGATTTTGGAGTAGTTACAACTGGCGTGAGACAGCATCCACTAAGATATTGCTTACACTTAAATATTTCAGTCTCTCTACAGCAACATCCAGCACCATTTAAACATATTTTTGCTGCATGGATGACTTAAAATGAAAAATAAGAATAGGGGAAGGTGTTTGTTACTCTGCATCATTCCCAGAGTGCCCTCTTCTGGCTCTGTGCAGGCTTGCAGCCACACAGCCTCATTTCCCCAGCTTTCTTCCTCTTACAGTTCTACACTTCCGGGGGCATTCAAAGTCCAAAACTAATATAAAACAACATGAACTCTTCCCCTCCCTCCAGGAGGTCTGCTAGACACCAGTCTTCCCCAGTTGCTGGCCCAACCCAGCCTTCTGCCTCACAGTGAGAGCTTCACATCTGCTCCCCCTGCCTGCTCTTACGAACTGAGCCAAGTTCTTCTTTTGTAATACCCTGCCTGGAGCTTGCTTCCTGCTCTGGGCATCTTAATCTGAGCTAGTTGGAACCTCAGTAGCCCATTAACCTCTTCCTGCAGTGTGGAGTCTTGTGTGACTCATTACACTGGTACAGACCTGTATAATTAGGTTGTCTTACACATTCCTTTATAATTTTTTTTCCAATCTTTTTTCTTACGCCTCCATTGTTTGCAGCAGGCCTTTGATATTTGGCTGGCAAATAGCTCTCAGGCTACAGAAGCACCTTTTCCTTGTCCCATGAAATCCCATTCCGCTTTTGCTGAGATATAGACGGTTAATTGCAATTTCCCTTCTCTCACTAGTATTCCTCTGGAAAACTTTGCCATCTTGGCCCATGGTATGAAAGGTTTATTGCACAGTCTTCCCTTATATGATCGTTTATGTAGGATTCCCCGCTCTTCCGCCCCACCAGGACGCTGGCTTCATTCAGTGCACAGGATGGATGCACAAAGGGGGCAGAATTACAGTTGCAAGGGCAGCCATAAATGTGGCATTTCGTAACATTCAACTACTTGACTTGACGTCTCAAATAATGTTATTTTAATATAGCTTTTTGTATGTCATTATTTAGGTGATGCTGGCTCTCAACAGCCCCAGTCAGCATAATGGGGTTCCAGTTGTGCTAGGTGCTGTACAAAAAGTTACAAATATAGGAACCCTTGCCGGACAAATCACAGTCTCAGGCCCTGATCTGGCCATTAATAGCATGGGGGAAGACTGCTGCACAGCATGGGACCCCACTGACTTGAGTATATTTTCAGTTCAGTTGATGTCAATTTAATTGCATTAAATTAATAGGAATTCGGTGCCCTGTCCCCCTACGTGGCTTTGAAAACCTCAGCCAACAATTTTTGGTTTCCTCCTATAGTTAATGGGGTCCATGAGTCTGGCAGCAATTGCTGTTCTTGGTGATTCAGCAACAGTGAATTGATTGCTTCCTCACCCTGTCTTCCCATCAGGACAAGGAAGCCCATATCAATGTTGCTTTTTCCCCAGCTGACAATGAAGATCTTTTCCTAAGAACAGAAATATTAAAGGAGACTATTAACTTAAATCACATATTGCAAACAAATATATTATTGTACCTATTTACTAATAACAACTTGGGCGGGTGGACCGAAGTGACCACATTAGAGCCAGCCCATGCGGATCTATTTGCAGAATCAGGTCCTTGCATTATTGAAGGTGAAAGAATTGTATACGTCCAACTTGCTTTTCGCTGAGCTTCTCACTATGAGCTGTTAGATGGGTCCCATCAGTCTGTACTGATGGCAACTGGCTAACAGAGAAAATCATTCTTTCCTGTGTGATCCAGCTACACCTGTTTCAGCCGTGTTAGTCTGTATTCGCAAAAAGAAAAGGAGTACTTGTGGCACCTTAGAAACTAACCAATTTATTTGAGCATAAGCTTTCATGAGCTACAGCTCACTTCATTGGATGCATACTGTGGAAAGTGTAGAAGATCTTTTTATATACACAAAGCATGAAAAAATACCTCCCCCGACCTCACTCTCCTGCTGGTAATAGCTTATCTAAAGTGATCACTCTCCTTACAATGTGTATGATAATCAAGTTGGGCCATTTCCAGCACAAATCCAGGTTTACACTGCTTTTGGCTTTTCCTGCCGACCACTGTACAGGACTGGGCTAGTGTGAATGTCTTGCAGCATTGCCTTATGCATCTGTTTGTAGTTCAGAGCCTGCTTGCCTTTATGTTATAATACTGGTACACGTCTTCAGGTAGCGTCAATTAGTGTCGCTCCATTGGCTGACATCTGTGGATCTGGCCTATAAACTACTGGTTTCCTGGGTTTAACTTGGACATGAAAACTGGCTGGATTAAAATGGTTCAATCTGGGAGTAGATTTTGAAAAAATCTAATCTGCTTTTTATCTGATGAGAATACACGCAAGACTAGAGAGAGGTGTGATGAGCTTTTTCTAAAGGTACTTCCCCCCCCTACAGGAAAAATGTGCTAGCCATGAAGATCTGGCTCTGAGAAAGATAGCATGGCGGTGCTTGCAAGAAACTGTCAGAGCTAGGGAGGGGGAATCCTGCTAAATCTCAAAATAGAAGTAAGTCCCAGAAAGTAAGTCCCATGTGCAGACAGCCACATCCAGCTCCTGTGGGGGGAAGGAGGAGATACGGCCCATTGGTCTCTCCCTATTGCAAGTTGAGACCATATTGGTGCGTGCTCTGTGGATCCATTGGCCATTGCCCTGGCATGCATACTCTCCCCTTCTTGAGACGCTGTAAGGCTCTGCGGAAGGAATCTCCTCTGCTGCACACCTGAGGGTACAGAACCCTCATTTAGGGACCCACCACAGCTTTAGCTCTCTTTTGTTTCAGATCTCACTTTCCAGCTGTCTTTATCCATTCTGCATGTATCTAAAGACTGCCCAAGACTGGGCCATTTGTCCCTCTGGTGGCTTGAACTGCTTTTACTATGTTGAAGGGAAAAATCACCACTGAACTTTGGTATTTATTTAAAAACGTTTATTTTTGAAAGCATCACAAAACATTGTTATATCACAATTAGTTATGCTAGCAAGTACGCAAAGTTGTGTTTCCTGGGTTACCATAACATACATTTCCTTCTTTGCATATTCTTGCAAATTCTACTCTTCCACCCGCACACATTTAGCGTATCACTGAAGTGACTTAGGATTTTCACTGATTGCTATGTTATGCAGGAGACCAGAGTAGCAGATCATAATGGTTCCTTTGGGTCTTAAAAATCAATGACTCTACTCTGGATATACACTGGCATAACTGAGATCAGACTCTTTGGACTATTACCGTTTGGTATATATTAAGAAATATGTTGTATGCTCTTAAAGTATTAAGCTATATAGAGATATGGACATTAAGTCTTTGTCCTTGATTAATTTTTGTGCTGCTTGTTTTTATTACAGGCAGAAGGAAGACAGCACTGCCTTCTAATGTGATCAGTACATAAAAGAAGTAAATGAGTTCTACCCCTTGTAAATACTTAGCAAGTATATATGTCAATGACCCAGTACTTTCCAGAATGTAACTATTTATTCCTGGCTGGGGTATAGGGATTGGGCATGTCACAGTGCATTTTTAAAACAGCAGCGGTGTTCACCGCTAGTGTAAACTGATATAATTATGACAAGCAGGGTATAAATACTTAAAGGGTTGAGTGAATAGGAACTGGAATTATTCCAAATACCCAGTGTTTTTGTATCTGTTTTGTCAAGGGTTTAAAAATGCATTTATGTGACCGTAGAACTTGGAGACACGAATGAATTGGAAACTATGCAGTCACACAGGAAGACAGAGTCCCTTTCCCAAAGAGCTTACAGTCTAAATAGATAAGACAGACAAAGGGTGGAAGAAAGCATTACCCCCATTTTACAGATGGGGAAATGAGACACAATAAGCGATTTGGCCAAGGTCACACGGAGTCTGGCACAGGTGGAAATTGACCCTAGGTCTCCTGGTTTTTCACATCAATGCTGGAACAAGACTGTCATTCTTCTCTGTAAACAAATGTGTCAGTGCATGTACAGCACCAGTATGAAAAAATGAATGGCAAAGAGTCGTCTAATAAGGAGACATCACTATCCTCGTTGTTTGAGCAGCAAGCTGGAACTGGGAGAAAACTGACGTACTCCTGACTCTGCCACTGACTTACTGTGTGGCCTTCCACAAGTTATTTAGGGTTTTTAGAAAAGCTTAGTTCCAATTTAGGCACCAAAATCAGTGGCCATATTATCATTTTGGGTGCTGAGCATTTGTGCAAATTTGCCTGTTAATCTTTTTACCTCTCTGCGAAGGATAATATTTATCCATCTTTGTAATAATGCTTATCAACCTTTGGTGGTGATCTAAGGCCTGGTCTACACTGACATGGTTAGGTCAACACAAGGCATCTTACATCAATCTAGCTGTGGATGTGTCCACACTGAAATTGAGCTCCTGAAGAAATAAGTGCCCTGCTATGCTGACTGACCAGTAGCAATCTGGCATGGCAAATTTGCACAGTGCGATCACCACTCACTTCTCAACTGTCAATGCGGCTCTCATTTTGGTGTCCCTGCACTGGAGGGCTGGGGCAAGCTCCGCGCACAGATCCAGGAATGTGGCCTTGGGTGTCCGAAAATTCTGCAGCCACTGCTCTTCATCCCCAACCTGCATGATGACACGATTCCACCAGGCCTTGTTTCTCAGGCCCAGAACTGGCGGTCCACCACCTCCAGCTGCTCCATGAGCGCCAACAACATCCTTGAATTGTTTCTTTCTATGTCCCATAACAATCTAGGAATCATCATGTTCCCTGCGGCTCCTCCTGTGGCTCTGCAACTACTGCAGGATCAGACATCCTGTGCTTGCAAAGCTCATCACACTAGTGCAAAGCTGTGCAGGCTCCGGGCTTCTGTCAGAGATGGTGGCGAGCAAGGAGGGACGCATGGGTTTGCACGGATTTTGAAAAGGTATGAAATATTATGGGATGCCGATGAAATTATGGAATGGAGAACACTGCATTATGGGAAGTTGACCTTGTGGTCCCAGGCACCCCTGCACGACTCATTTCAGCCCCATGAGGCATTGCAAAAACTTCCCCAAACAATCTGCGTTGGATGGAGGCGAGTTGCACAGTAGGATAGATACCCAGAGTGCATTGCACTCTGCATCAATACAAGCACGTCTGGTGAGGACACACACTGCTGACACAAGAAGAGTAGTGTGCACACGCACAAGTGATGTAACAACTTTAGTGGCTGAATGCCGATGTAGTTGCCAAAATTTTGCAGTGTAACATAGCCTAAAAAAAGTGCCAATTATTTTATAGAAGCATAAAGTAGAACATTATTTTTAACAGCCTCCACTCTTCATTGTATTTTTCAGAGAACTAATTATTTTGAACAAATTAAAACAGCAATTAGGTTACAAACAAGAAGTCAGCTATGGTTAAAAACAGAAACCAATGAAGCACTCCAGACAAAATAAGAACTGAAACAAACCTTTGCCAAAAATTAAAACTTAATACAACTGAAACTTTTTGATGAGATTCAAAAATGTGTAACTCTCCTACCACTGCCATTACCAAATGTGTATGCCCCTCTGTACTTCCTGGTTCTGTTTCGATATGTTGTTCTCATAGGATTTTTACCGCCACAGGAAAGTAGGAAGACTCAGTAATCCTGTGGGGAAAAAAGAAATTGCATAGAAACAGGCTAACCAAGACAAATGTGTTTTTAAGATAAGATGACCATCTAAGCACTTGGAAGCTTATCTGAACTGAGCCTTTAAGTGATTTTTTCGCCTATCACTTGCTAAAAAAAAACACTAAAGCAAAGAAATTCAGAATTAAGAACTCCATAAACTGGCACAGCACCCTATCTTTCACACTGGTTGCAGGTCAAGGTGATAGATACTGTGGTAAGTCAAATTTTCTGGCTTTCCTCTGGATTTTCTTGTGGGTTTTTTTATTATTATTATTATTATTATTATTTATTATTTATTATTTTAATTTAAATTGGGCTCTGTCTTGACCGTGATGGACATAGTGGTTTGGAGTCACGCCTGTTGAAGTCAATGGCAAGACACGCCCCTCCCACAACTTCAATGGGTTTGGGATCAGACTCCTGTATTCGAGTTTAGTTTTAGCCCATTCGTAAATCACAATTCATAGATCCCTGATTTTTTTAAGGTCTAATTGCTTCAGATTTTCTTCCAGCACTTCCAAATTGCTTAATTACATTAGCCATGGTGAAAATAATTTTCTTTCATATCCTTGAAACTTCTTAATACAAAAGAAAGGATTATGCATGACTATGCTCTACTCTCCAATAAATGATCTCTCTATTATTAAGGAGTGTACATTCAGGATCATTGTGAAGCTTTCTATTCAACTACTATCTACTTGAACAAAACCTGAAGCCTGAAGATACAAGAATAAATTATATGCGGGGCAATCATAAAAAAAACAAAACAAAAACCCTCTCCCACGGTCTTTCTGTTCAGTAAAGGGATAAGCTTATTTCTCTTTTTTATGATTGCAGCCAATATAATTTATTCTTGTATCTTCAGGCTTCAGATTTTGTTATTTCACTATGTAGAACACAGTTTATAAATGTTCTAATTAGAGAGATTCTCATCTGTATGGGCATAGATAGGTAGCAGATTTGCTGTGACCACAGTCTATCATGCTGACATGTATTGGCTCATTGTTTCCTTGTATGCCACATCTGTCTGTACCTATTCAAGCTCTCTGGGGCAGGGACTGTCTTTTCTTCTGGGTTTCTTCAGCACCTAGTACAAGGGGGATGGTCTTTGATTAGGGCTTCTAGACACTACAGTAATGCAAATAATAATGTGTGCCTATACACAGTCAATAGAGCCACATCAGCAGAGAAATGGACACAGTTTTTTCTTAAATTGAAACAGTTGAGTGTGTGTTTATGAAGAAAAGAGAAGCTTCTTTAGCTTTGTGTGTGTGTGTGTGTGTGTGTGTGCGCGCACGCGCCAACAGGGAGGTGCACAATGTAATATGTACACAACATTTTCGGAACCTGTAACTGCCCTAAAAATTATGAAGCATGCAAAATGCCCTTTCCAGTAGTTTAATCTGACACAGAAGATTAAATATGGGAGTAAGAAATTATGTACAGTCAAACTTTTACTACATGAGTAGGGCTTCATGGAAATCACTGATAAAGCTGACAAATTTCACAGCATGTTCATTGCGAAAATACTACATTTCATGGTTGGACACAGATGAAGAGAAGAAGAATCCTATTAGAAACCTGCAAGTCACTTACACAGCTCAAACAGATGGCTATTCAAAGTTATACAACTGCAGGCAGGGGTAATATGAATAAAATGAACACTGCAATGTCGTTTTAAAAGCAGGTGCCATGGAGATTTTTGTTTCTTATGAGGGCACAGTCTTATTGCTATTCGGGTACAATGATATTTGCAGTGTGTATAATGTTAAGAAATGTATTGAATGTGGAAATCATGCACAAGATACAAAAGTTCAAATGATACTTTTTTCAGAATAACAGCCGTGTTAGTCTTCGCAAAAAGAAAAGGAGTACTTGTGGCACCTTAGAGACTAACCAATTTATTTGAGCATGAGCTGTAGCTCACGAAAGCTCATGCTCAAATAAATTGGTTAGTCTCTAAAGTGCCACAAGTACTCCTTTTAATGATGCTTTTGTTTGCTAGATAATGTTAGGCAAATTCAGACTAAAAATAAGTAGCAATTTTTTTCACAAGTCCGAGTAAATAACCGTTGGAACAACTTATCAAGGGATGTGGTAGGTTAGTCTTTAAATCAAGATTGGATGTGTCCAAGGTATGCTGTCGCTCGACGAGAATTTATGAGCTTAGCACAGCAATAATGACTGGGTGAGGCTCTATGGCCTCTTTTACACAGGTCAGACGAGATGATCATATTGGTCCTTCCTTGCCCTTTAGAATCAATGAATCATTTAAACTGGCGCTACTCCATTGAGGTGAATAAAGTTGCAATGATGTGACAGAGCAGAAGTTGTCCTAGTGATGTTACAGTATATTGGATACATCCTTGGTTCCCAATCAGTGGGACACTGGCTGGTAATAGTATTTCAAGCTTTTGTGACTGGTAATTAAGGCACTCCTGCCTGCTCTCAGTTGGAGTCTTCCAGCCCAGCCATGCGTTGGGGGCAGTGTGAAGCCCTAGAAAGAGTGGGGGAATTGTGGCTTAGAGCATGCACATCTACATGGGAAGTGGTGGGCCTGGTTGTTACTGCTGAGGTCCACTTTTGGTTAAACTGGTGCAGATACTTGAAGAGACACGTTATAGCAAGAAGAGGGATTTTGTGTTTCCTAATGACAGAATTAGGTTTGCCTTCTTTGGAATAAAGAGAGAAAATGTTATATTTGCACACATCAACCCAGCTCGAGCATATTCCACTCAGTGTCTGTTATATCATTTCTCCATTACAAACCAGGGCACCAGCATATTCAGAACAGGGTCATCTATACAAGTATCATAGATCTTTAAAGCAAAATGAGACTTAACAGCATGACAGGGTATGTCTACATTGCAATTAAAAAACCCTGTAACATTATGTCTCAGGGCCCGGGTTTGCTGACTCGGGCTCTTAGGGCTCAGGCTATAAAATTGCAAAGTAGATGTTTGGGCATGGGCTGGATCCCAGGCCCTGAGACTCTGTGAAGGGGGAAGATCTCAGACCCCAGGATCCAGCCTGAGCCCCAGCATCCATACTGCAATTTTATAGCCTTGCATCCCGAGTCCCACAAGACTGCATCCGCTAAACCCGGCCTGCCGGAGTCAGGCCATGAGTCTTTTATCACAGTGCAGACGTACCCATAATGACTCTAGCAGATGTCTACATCCGTGATCAATGGATAATAAAATTACAAACTGGTATGTAGGGCAAAGGAAAGAAAGTACAGTTGTGTTTCAAGGCGTCTCCTTACCAAGTGGAGGAGAAATAGTATCACAGGTACAGGAATATGTAGAATCCTGTGCCAAAGATATTTAAAGAACCTTTAAATAGAAATTTGTAGGAGGGAAAGAGTTGCTATGTGGTAGCTGTCCTTTTCAAGGTACATAACTGGTATGAAACCAATAGACTAGAGTAACCAGACTGAGAAACAGTTAACTTTTTGCTAAATTTCAATATGAACCATCACTTCTTGATGACAGCCTACCACTGAGGCATGCTAAAATGGTCCTCGGCGCTCTTTTCCTCCAGTGAGGGACAACCAAAAATTGGCTTGTGTGGCTGTGTGAGAGAGTGAACACTCAGTTTTTCCTCTGAGAAGTTTCTATTGGCTCTAGGCACAGATTGGTTTACTAAAAATACCTTTCAAGGACTATATTGTATGTCAGGGTGTATTAAATGATGTAAAACCAAAGGCATTGTGAGTGTCTATATAACAAGAGGACATATGGGACGTCACTATAATAGTCATTTATCTGGTAGACTGCAGAAGGTCAGTATATTTCAGCTATTGGCAATGAGTATTCCATGCACTGGGAGAGAGAAATGTTGTCGTCAGCTTCTGTCAGGGCAGGTTAGCAACCTTAGATGGATGAGGAGATTTTCAAAGGCACAAATGGGAGTGAAGTGCCCAACTCCCATTGATTCCCAGCTGCCCTTTGTGACTTTTGAAAATCTCCTGCAGAGTTCTACCCTGCCTCCATCCCCCTGAGCTGTTTTAGGCTATGTCTACGCTATGAGCCAGAGCTATGATTCTGCCGCTCATCTACACATACCTGTGGTAGGACAGTGAGAACTAGTAGGAATATAAATAGTGATGTACTGCAGTAGCATGGGCAATGGCAGCAGAGGCATGGCTGAGCTGTGCAAAGTATGTACCCATCGTTTCCAGACCGGTTAGTACTCGGCATGGCCTCTGCTGCCCAGGCTAACATGGCTACACTATTTATACTCACACTAGTTTTCATCAAGCTACTGCGAGTATGAGTACACAAGCAGGGAGATCATGCCACTAGCTTACAGTTCTATGGCTGTGTCTACATTACAAGGCTGGAAGGGACCTTGAGAGGTCATCTAGTCCATCACCTTTATGCTGAGACAGGAGCCAGTATTCTTAGATGATCCCTGAGAGTGTTTCTCAAACCTGTTCCTGCAAACCTCCAGTGACAACCTCCTTGGCAACCTATTCCACTACTCAACTATCTGTAAAGTCAGAAAGTTTTACCCAATATCTGACCTAGATTTCCCTTGGCGCAGATTAAGCCCATTACTGCTCATCCTTCCTTCAGTGGACATGGAGAATAATTTATCACAGTCCTCTTTATAACCGCTCCTAATATATTTGTAGTCAGTTAGCTGGTCTCCTCTCAGTCTTCTCTTCTCAAGTTGAAATATGCCCATTTTCTTTAACCTTTCCTTATAGGACAGATTTTCTAAGCCTTTAACCATTTTTGTTGTTCTCTGAACTCTTCTAATTTGTCCATATATTTCTTAAAGTGTGGCACCCAGCACTGGACACACTACTCCAGCTGAGGCCTCACCAGTGCCAAGGAGAGTGGAACAATTACTGCTTGTGTCTTACATATGACAGTCCTGTTAATACATCCTAGAATATCAGCCTTTTTTCCACTATAACCACCAGATTCTTTTCAGCAGTGCTACCACCGAACCAGTTAGTCCCCATTTTGTATTTGGGCATTAGATTTCTCCTTCTGAAGTGTAGTACTGTAGGCTTGTCTTTGCTGAATTCCATCTTGTTGATTTTGGACTAATTCCAACCCTCTTAAGGTCCCCTTTCTTTTTACTTACCTGTGGGCTATTGTCACCTGCCCCCTTTCAACATACTTTAAAGCCCCCCTCACTAAGTTAGCAGGTCATTGTCCCAAGATTCTCTTTCCTTTCTTTGTCAGGGTGACCCCACCTCCACTTTATCAAGGTAATTTTGAATTCTAATCCTGTCCTCCAAAGTCCTAGCAACCCCTTCTGCTTGGTGTCATCCTCAAATTTTATAAGCATGCTCTCCACTCCATTATTGAAGTAATTAATGAAAATATTAAGTAGTACCAGACTCGCATCAATATCGCGCATGTCATCATGTGTCAACACTGTCTCTAGTGTCCTGCATTACTGGTGTAGGTCTTCTTCAGGTATAGTGAGGAGTTTTGGAATATCAGACAACATCCCAAATATACTGCTGTGTTCCTTGAGCTGCATGAAACGTTCTTCAGCTGACTGTATTGCACAATCTAGCACCTGGTTAAACAATTCAACTTTGAATTGTTGTTTGGGGTCTCTTATGGGATTATTCCGTGCCTCATAATCAAAATGTCTTCTTTGGTGACTCTTGTATTCTTGAGTGGGTGGGAAAATAGCTTCAGTGTGAAGTTCCTCCGCCAACTTCTGTGCACTCTTCAGAACATTTTGAAATCCCTCATCTGACCGGTAAGACTGTAGGTATCACTTTGCTTTGTCCAGTTGTTCCATTGCTCCAGATATATCAAGGCCAACACCTTGGAGTCTCTTGCTTACAGCATTTATTTCAAACAGTCTGTCATGCCGCACTAAGCCACACAGAAATCTGAAGTTATGTATGTTTCTGGTGATTCCATTTCCCTCTGTCACTGTTCTCCCATGAACAGTTCCTGTCACAGCATTATCCTCCATAATGGCAACTATGGCATCATCTATCTTCCCAATTTGGTGTTTGATAGGCTTTATCGCCTCCACTCAACTTTCCCATCGTGTGGCACTCCGTAGTTTCAGTGTCAGAGAGGATGTTCCCAGATGTTGCTTCAAAATTTCCCATCGATGAGTTGATGCAGAGAAAAATACAGAGATGCTTCGAATTACATTAAAAAAATTCAGCAGCCTCACGAGAAGCTGATGCTGCATCACTGACCCCCAAGTTCAATGAATGAGAACTGCATGGGACAAAAAAAGCTCAAGGGTTTAACTCTCATACCCATGTCTGCACTCCTCTGTTTTTTCCTCTCATGTTGGCACCATTAGCGTAGCCCTGACCTCTCGTGTCAGCTATCGCAATTCTCGTATCTTCCAGCTTTTTAAGAAGCACATTTGTCATACCAGCTCCTGTAGTATCATCAATGTCAATACATTCAAGAAAATGCTCTCTGACAGTCACCATTGCAGGGACATTTTCACTAGGTTCTGTTGTTGTTACAAAACACACCAGTAAAGTCATTTGTTCCGTACGGCTGATGTCAGGTGTGCAGTCCAGAATAACAGAGTAATATCTTGCTGACTTCAGATCTGCCACAAACTTCTATTTAACTTTTGTTGCCAGTAACTCTATGATCTCATTTTGAATTGTTTTTCCAAGGTAGTGGTGTGTGTACATTTCTTGGGTGGTGACTCTTCTTAGATGCTCCTGGAGTACAGCATCAAACTCAGCCATCGGCTCCACAATTTTAAGGAAGTTTCCATTGTTTGGCACACACAGCTGATCTGAAGTGCCATGCAGTGCTAGGTTTTGGGTAGCAAGCATTCTCACAATGGCAATGCGCCTTTTCAGAACATTTTGCCAGTAAAGAGACTCTGATGCAGTCTTCTCTTTATGCTGATCACCTATGGTGGCCTTTAACCTTAGTCTCATCTCAAGCTCTTTCCACCTATGGAATGCTCTCTGGTGATTTGATGCCTTCTCCTGGCGTGCCAGATTTCTAGCCAGATTTTTCCAGTCCTTTGTTCCTGTCGAACCCAATGTGGCTGGAACATTAGACTGAAGAGTTTGCAACAAAAACAGTATGCAGCATTCTGGGTATTTGAGTACATATTCCATGGCCTCTCCACTTTGTCACCATTGGGAATTTCACGCCAGTAATGTGTTGGATGGAAACTTCTATTTTCATTGTCTTTGGGGAACATGAAGTTTTTCACTTGCTGTGGCCCACGCAGTTCAAGGAAGTCCCTCAGGATACTGCTCAAGTGTGTCCACAGTCCTGGATCATCTAGACTTAAGGAACTAAACTCAGCAGCAGCTGTTTCTTGCGCCTCCACCACACTCTTCTCTGATCTACACTTTTCTTCAGGAATGTGTATGGTTACATCCATTTGAGATGGAGATACGGATGCTACAGCAGTGGCCAGGTCACCTGCACTCTGACTAACTGGAAAATCAGGCATCTCCTCACCACTCACATCCTCACTGGGGCCGGAAGGCTCACCGTGAACATTTGTGTCTATGTATCTCAGGAGAGCGCCTTCCTGCTTAGATAGAAAAGCTTCCTTTGCTCTCTTTCTTTTTCTGAATGCTGCCCTGGAGGGGCGTTTTCTTCTTTCACTCATGACTGCTGTTCTGTGCCAGGTATAGTGGCTCTCAACACTCAGTTGAAGGGGACAAATAAGCAGGCTGGTAGCAGGACCTGAGTGAGGGAAGATATCAGCGTCTTAAGGGCCTAACTGTCTCCTACTACTTCAGTTGACTGCCTGTTCTCCTCTAGTGGGTTCAGAGAAGCAGCAGGAAACAGGAAGCTCCCTGAGAAGTGGGTGTTAATCAGTCCAGGCTCCTGGGAGTGCTAGAGAGGCTCCTCTTCCTCTCTCTCCCTGCAGCTCCTGCTGCTTTCTGTTATTCCCTCTTACCTTTTCTCCTGCCTGCCTGTTATGTCTCTTGTGCCCTCCTTCCTCCAGCACAGCACTCCCCCATCTCTGTGCATCTAGAGCAGAGAGAATACAGATGCACCAGCAGCAGACACAATTTTCTACACTCTGGGTCCTAGTGGTGCCCCCCCCCCCACAGTCTGGCACCTGAGGCGGCTGCCTCAGTTTGCCTCATGGTAAGGCCAGCCCTGCTGTCCACTATGAACTAATGCAACTCCCGTAAAGCCTGACAGAAGGACCTCAATTTGATAAAGATGGTTTTCAAAATGTTATTGAATTTCTATGCTTCAGGCTCAAGAAAATAACTCCCACTGGCCAGAAGCTCCTGAGATGCAAAACGATTTATACATATACTTGGGTGAAGGATACAAACAGGAAGGGAAAGGTTCATACCGAGAATGGTATTGGGTTTTGTGAAAGTATTGAATTGCATCATTCCTGGAGCTGGTCACAAAACAAAAACACATTTTCCTTCCCTGCAAAAAAAAAAAAAAAAAAAAAAAAAAAAATCCAAATTAAACATTTTCATGAGAAGTTTTTTGATGGAAAATTTTCAGTTTTCAATGGAAAGTTGGAAACAAAATTAATTATTTCATTCCAAATGTTCCACTGAAAAATGTCAACATTGAACTGCTTTTTTTAAAAAAAAGAAGAGTTCAATTTAGCCCAAAATACATATATTTAAGGCGAAATAATTCAAACAAAAATTTTGATCAGCTCTGTACCTAATGACTGGTACACTAATGAGTGGGATCACAAGACCTGTAAAGTAAACAGCTACCAAAAATCAGCGGCCCCAAGAAGAGAACATACAGAAGTGGAGGAACTTAAGGTGAGGAAGCAAAGTGAAAAGTTTCTGTACAGTGGGCACACTGCAAAATTGGCAGTCGTGTCTCAGATACTGCTGCTGTTTCCTGTTCTAAATATAGAATAATAGGGATAGATGATCATTTTCTACCCCAAACTGGACACACGAGAGTTCCATTATGCTTAGTCTTATTCTTACCAACAGGCTCACAATTCTATTTGTACAGCACCTAGCACATAGTGATATGAACTGCAAGAGGGTGCAGCGACAGAAAGAAACTGTAAATGTGCTTTAGAAAGGTGCTAGGTGATTGTGAGGGGGCACACATACCCTGCACCAGATAGAAAGGGGTTAAAGAGCAGTCCTGGGCTCAGTTAGTCCCACCCTGCTACACCTGCACAGACTGCTGGACTTAGGAGGAGGAAAGTCCAGCCATTGAGGACTGTCAGAGAAGAAGAGCAGATAGGTCGCTGTTGTGTGGGAATCTGTAAATTTCAAAAGAAACTTCATGTGAACTCTGTAAAATTTGCCAGGTTTGTAATGAAATCAGGAGGTGTTGTCATCACTCCTGTACGTAGAACTGTCCCTCAGCACTTAACAGGCTCCAAGAACCGCCTTCTGTGTGGTCCCAATGGCTTACAACCCTCTCCTCTGTCTCATTTCAATGAGGGTTAGGTACCTAAATACGTTCGTGAATCCCACCCCTGCTGTCTGTCTCAGATACTTATATGGCCCCATTGCTGTAGTATTTGAGTGCCTCACAATCTTTAACATATACATTAGGGCTGGTTGAAAATTTTCCATCAAAGCACTTTTTTGTAATTGGAGTTTTCAACTAAGCAGAATTTTTTGTGAAGAATGTCTGCTTTCCTCAAATTATCAGTTTTTCATTGGAAAAGTAAAAGTCCCCAAACTGAAATGATTCCTTCTTCCATGGCTGAAAACTTAAATTTGGAGTTTCAACAAAAGGTCAATTTACTGTGGAGGAAAAAGCTCTGACCAGTTGCAGTAGTTAGCCTTGCGACACCTCTGCGTGACTGGAAGTGCTTTTATCCTCATTTTACAGATAGAGAACTAAGGCCCAAATCCTCAAAGGTAGTTAGGCTCCTAATTTCCATGTAAGTTAGGGGTCTAAATATGTTTGAGGCTCTTATCCAACATGAAATGCTTGAGGTCACACAGAAAGATAGGTACAGCTGTAGGGTGAGCCCCTAACTTCTGAACGGTCTTTCTTCCCTATAGGCTGACCTACTCCACACCCTTGGGTTCTTTGAATGTGTATCAGCTGGCTCACTCCTCCAGCTGGAGTCTATGAGAGACTCCTCCAGTCCATTTGAAATATTTTAATGGGAGTCAACTGTCTTCCTACTTTGTTCTCCCCCTCCACCTCTAACTGAGTAGCAGCAGGACCAGTGAAGAGATCCTCCATTTCTGTTGCTGGTGAGTCAGTGATGTAACATTATTGTGAAGCCTGATTCCCTCCCTCAGCATGCGTGACACAGAATCCTTGGGGTTGCTGTTGTACCTTACACCCCAGGATGCTCTATAACAACAACCTTCTGGGCTGCGCTATTCCTCAGGAAGGCACGTGGCTTTTAGAGCTGCAGCAGTGGGGCCAGAATAGCATTTCTACGGCTGGTGGGTGAGGTGAGCAGGCATGCAGCTCCCTGCCTGAAGAGATTTCTAGTAAGTTAAATGTAATAGGCCATCTTGCTGCCTTCCCCTCCCCCAACAAAACACTCCAGCTGAAGGGAATGGGCCAGTTGAGCATCCTCTGAAAAGCCCCAGAGCACATGCCCACTTTTGGAAGATGCCTGGGAAAATGGATTGCTGACAACTGAGGCACTTCGGAAAGCATTTAAAGGTAAAGAGGAGGGCTAGGGGGTTGTGTGTGGTGGAAGAGGGGAAAGGGCTGGGCTGTTACACAATCCATGAGTTTTACTAGGTTGGAGTTTCACCGTGAACCTTTCTGAAAGACATGCTTGCGATGTTTCAGGCCTTTTCCCCATTTTCCTTTCTCATACTGGTATAGTCCTGACTAAAGAAATCTATGAAGAAGAAAAGGAGTACTAGTGGCACCTTAGAGACTAACCAATTTATCTGAGCATAAGCTTTCGTGAGCTACAGGAAGTGAGCTGTAGCTCACGAAAGCTTATGCTCAAATAAATTGGTTAGTCTCTAAGGTGCCACTAGTACTCCTTTTCTTTTTGCGAATACAGACTAACATGGCTGCTACTCTGAAACCTATGAAGAAGATATTCCTTCTGCATTGTACAATAAGGCTTTCACATGTAATTATTTTGCTTTTCTACAGTGGTGGTTCCTCAGAGAAATAACCGTCCCAATCAGCAGGAACAACGCATGCAGTTTTTCCAGTTGTTTTCTGACAAGGTGCAACGCTGGACAGACATCCATGTTATGGTAGCACATGGACTTTGCTTTACCGGGCTACATGGCATTACTATGCTTCATATAATTAGCAAAGGCTGAAAGATAGGGTCTGTTTGGCTCTAAGCCATCATGAAGGTGTGAGCCCATATTGACCTTTTTGGAGTTATTCAATTGGGGAAGTTTGCCACTCATTAAACGATTGAAACCCAGCAGGAAGCCTTATGGAAAATATCCCATGCAGGATCACAGTATTGCAACTGCAGGGCACTGCAGTACTTTCTGGAAGTGTTTAGATACGTTAATGGGCTCCTTATGGCATTTGAAGAAACAGAACTTGGCATTCCTTAGTCAGTAGCTTGATGAGGAGAATGTTTGTATTTAATTTGTACAACTTTGCAGTAATCAGTCTGAGACTATAGGAAGCTGAGTGGGGAGAAAACACCATCACACAAGTCAAGCAATGCAGAATGAAATTATCAGTTTAATGAGCCATGAAATTATCCATTCTGTTGTATAGGAAATTAATTGTAACTCACATTATAGCCTGTCATAGTTGATAGAGTTCAGTTGGGATTGCACAAGAAAGCATTTGCCTTTGCTATGTAGAGTCTGACATGTAGCTCCAGGAAGACTTTGAAGAGATTTAATCTGCCCTAGGACACCAAAAGGGTCTAAAGGCTGCTGTTTCCATAGCAAAATCATTATGGTTATTCCTTCATAGCTTCCTCAGCCCATCTATCACCTCCAAGGCAAGATGTGTGGTGGGCTTCTAGGAGTAAAGTGTATTATTGAGGTCCATAAGCTTTCTTCAAGGGAAAGACACCCCAAGTTCTGTTTGTTTTCTGAGGTGTGTATTGTGATAATCATTCGGCAATTGAGAGCTGAGAAGCTAGTGCACTCAAGTGCCTTCCATTCAGTACCTGGAGTAGGGGAACTGTTCAGAGTATCCATTAAATGTACAGCTTGTACTCTGAAATCACTGACACCCTTCTACAGGTAACTTGGGTACTAGATAGCCTATCTGACAGCCCGTGGTTTAAGTAGCTGATCTGTGAGACAGCCAATGGTATAAGCACAGGGCTGGCTCTAGGCACCAGCAAACCAAGCGCCTTTCAAGGGGCGGCACTCTGGCCCTTTTTTTTTTTCTGCACTTGGGGTGGCAAAAAACCTAGAGCCGGCCCTGTATAAGTAGCTAATCTAACTCCAGTATATGTCAGTGGGAGTCCTCCCATGAGAGATGGCTCAGTCTCTAAGGTGTTACTAGGTAATATAGGAAGAGCTGGAGGAAAAATGTGGAATAAATAGCCACAATCACTTTTAGCAGTTTCTAAGCAGACTTTCACTTGAGTCACACTCATGCCCCCTTTTTCATGATGACCCGTGTGATTGAAGATTTGTGCATGCAAATGGAAAACAGAATTTTGGTCTGTAGCCAAACGGTATTTAATCCTGAAATGTGATTTATTTTATGGGTATGTGGAACTCCTTTCCAATGGAAGCAGTTGATACAGGTTAGGTCATCCACACGCGAAATAGAAACAATACCCTTTGATGCAGCTGACATGTCCAATTGTAAATACTCAAAGGAATACTCACAGTAATCAGTTTGTGAGCAATCCATAAACTGAAATGTGTTCAGACAAAACATCTGTTGAACAGTTTCAAGTAATGAGCGAATTTGTGAAATCCACAGTGTGTGCATGGAAAATTTTGCAAATGGGGCAAAGAGTTAAGTTCAGCAAATAAACTAGGAGTTGTTTGCACAGTTCTTAAATATGTAACATATTCTATCCTTGATCTTTGCCTCAAATGTCCATTACCAATTATGGGAATTCTGCGCATGGTACAAGATAAAAGTAATGGCATTAAGAGTTTATTATTTGTATTACAGTAGCATCTAGAGGCCCCAATGGAAATCAAGCCCTATTGTATTTGTGCTGTATATACACATATTAAGAGACAGTCCCTTCCCCCCAAAAATTTATAGCCTAAATAGATAAGGCAAAAGGTAGGAGAAGCAAAATACTATTGTTTTCATCCTCCTCTTACACTTCGAACAAAATGTACTACATTCTGATTATAACAAAGTAGTAGTGAATTAGCTATAAAATACTCAAAGAACTCCAGGTTTTCAAAGGTAGGTACATACATATATTTATATGTATCTTGCCTATATTTGCAATACTCAATGTACTATTACTGCAAAATTTACCCAAATCGGATGTGTGCAGACAAATACCTGATTTGTGTGCATATATCAGACACATGCATGCACAATGCAAATGGATAAGTTTGATTCTCTGCAGCTAACTTTGAAATTGGTCCCCTGAAACTCTTCAAGAAGACCAGAATAAGAGCAAGTCAACCCTTATCGTGTAGCTCTTTTTGCTAATATTTTCTTAGGAATTTGAGCTTCAGGACATACTTTGCAAACATTTAAAAAAATCTTTAACATGACTTTGCAAAAAAGGAAAGCAGCAAATGGAAAGTTATCAACATAGATAATCACTCTTTGGGCCAGCTGCATAACGAGCATTTGGTTTTTATATAAAACCCAGAGTAAAATTACTAACAATTCAAAATAAATAACCAATACATCGAATTTACAGTGTAACAAACAAGCATGTTTAAACAAATATGATAAGGGAAAAAGTGAGTATGGACATTGATAAATCCAGTTAAAAAAATGATTGCTCAGAAAATGGAGCTGGGGGGTCACTGCACTTCCACCAGGACCGGATTATGACATTCTGAGGCCCTAACTATGTCGAGTGTAAGAGGCCCCATACTATTAAAAATGAATTTATTATTTCCACAGAAAAGGCATAGAATATATAAACATGAAAACTTCATATTTGCATATATAGACAAAGATGAAGTTTTAAAAATAGAACAATAATCTTCATTTTCAGCAGCCCTCTCTGTAACGATGACATCATGACTGAAATAAATGGTAGACAAATTCTTTGAACTAATTGCGTATGTAAGTAAAGTAGAAGTAAATAATACAATATAAAAAATACAAAATAAAAAAACCCCACAGTAAATAATACAATTTACGAGAAGAGTTCTCAGGAACCATTTTCTTCTCTGTTGGGCCATCTAAATTGTGGAATTCCTTGTCTGAATACGTAATGAGACTCTTAGAGGATACAAGAGGCAACAGAGGATATAGGAGGCGGATAACCCACAATCTTAAAGATCGTCTATTAGTTATATTGATATGAATTACACCCAGGTAATAAGCAAACCATCAGAAATTTGTATGCGGGTTGTATTTTTCCAATACATTGATTTGTTTTGTTTTTATAGAAGGTTATGCTGAATTACCTAATATTGGTACTAAAATTAGTAGCAGAAAGTTTTTATTGAAACCAGTGAAAAAATAATTTCATATTCTAAATATTGAGATTTATATATCTATACAACAACAAATATTTTTATTAATATATATATGCCAATAACCTGTATTTTACCAGGATATTTCTGTGAAAGTTAGTGCTATTTTGTCTATGTTCTCAAAGGAAAACAAGAGAGGATATATAATTATTTTTACACAATGAATAAGAAAAATTATCCTTCTTTTCATATGAAAAAACATTTGATTACTTTTGTTAGGGAAATACAAAGTTTATCCAGACTATATATAAAATATATTTACAAATGTTTATTCCAATTTAATTTTCACTACGAAACAATGAATTGTTGGGATTTTTCTTTTGCCATAGTATAAATAAAATGTATTATGCATATATGTGATTTATAAGTCTGGATAAGAATTTTTACAGCGCATACTACCTGTAATAAAATATTATCTTGCATGCTCCAAACCTTCTGAGCAGAAAATCCTAGTCTTTTTTCTAGGCAGACATCTCTCTTTGCGTTCGCTTCTCTATTCTCAGTCCTCCCCCAGGACGACTAATTAATCTCGAGTAAATACCTCAAACGCACAGTGACAAGCTAAATGCACAAAAGAGAAAAAGAATTTCTGGTAACCTCTAGAAGGCATTGAGAAAGTGAGAAAAAACTAGCCTATATTCAAGCAAATATAATGAATATTATAGGCTTTAATAGCCCATAAATCATATATGCACATAGTTTGAAATAACTTGCTCACCAAGTACTCAGAATATTTTGATATATATGTGCATCTTCCTTCACTTCTCTCAAAGCCCTCTATTTATCCTTTTGTCAGTGTGTTCTGATATTTACTGTGAAGGTTCCCAAAACTGACGGAGGGAGGCCAACACAAATTTATCCTCCTCAAGATCCACTCGACTCAAGTCCAAAAGATGATCACCTGCAAACTCAATGATGTGAAGCATGGATAGCGCACGAAGCAGAAAGCAGTGTGCACACTAAAATAGACAATTGTCCATCTGTACGGATCAAAAGAAGGAAGACCCCACTAACAGCTGAGTAGGAGCTTGGCAGGATGGCTTCACGACACTACCGTCTCTGACCTCACATTTTCCCTGGTTTTATTGGCAGTGAGATTATTTATTTGAATAAGTTCTGAAGGCACAGTCAGAATTTTGCCAGTAGTAGCTGGCCAACAAAACGCTGCCTTAGGAGACTGAAAACAGACTTACTCATAGAAATACTAATTTTACAAGTGCAATTATGATTTTTTTCTTGGCCCTGGCCTCCCACCAGGATTGCCAGGTGTCTGCTTTTCAACCAGAATGCCCAGTCGAAAAGGGACCCTGGTGGCTCTGGTCAGCACCACCGACCAGGCCATGAAAAGTCCAGTCGGCACTCCTGCAGGGCTAAGGCAGGCTAGTCCCTACCTGTCCTGGCACCGCGCTGCACCCCGGAAGTGGCCAGCAGGTTCGGCTCCTACTCGGGGAGGAGTGGGGAGGGCATGGGACTCTGTGCGCTGCCGCTGCCCTGAGCACTGCAGCCAATGGGACCTGGGGGAGCGGGGCTCATGGTGCCTGCAGGCAAGAGTAGCACACGGTTCCTCCTGGCCCCTCCCCGCCGCTTAGGAGCTGGACCTGCTGGCCGCTGCCAGGGCGCAGCGTGGAGCCAGGACAGGCAGAGAGCCTGCCTTAGCCCTGCTGCGCCACTGACCGGGAGCCAACCGAGGTAAGCCCACGCCCCAACCCTGAGCTCCTGCCCCAGCCCTGAGCCCCCCCCCAAACCCAGGGCCCCTCCTGCACCCTGAACCCCTCATTTCTGGCCCCAGCCAGAGCCCTCACCCCTCCCACATCCCAACCCATGCCCCAGCCCAGTGAAAGTGAGTGAGGGTGGGGGACAGCAAGCCACAGAGAGAAGGGGAATGTAGTGAGTGGGGGGGCGGGGGCCTCTGGGAAGGGGCAGGGCTAGGGTGTTCTGTTTTGTGCGATTGGAAACCCTACCTCCTGCCTGTCAATAATGAACAATTAGTGAAGGGTAAGGTATTTGTGTTGCCAGATATGTATATTTTTGTCATATTTGAACGAAAATGTCTATATTTGGAGAGAATCTTCTTTTTTCCAGATCTCCTTTATCAACCGATTCTGATAAAATTTGAAATGGAATCAGTTTTTACTTTTTTAGAGGCCTCTCATATTGCTAATGTAGTGCCCATCTTTAAAAAAGGGAAGAAGGAGGATCCTGGGTACTACAGGCCAGTCAGCCTCACCTCAGTCCCTGGAAAAATCATGGAGCAGGTCCTCAAGGAATCAATTCTGAAGCACTTAGAGGACAGGAAAGTGGTCAAGAACAGTCAGCATGGATTCACCAAGGGCAAGTCATGCCTGACTAATCTAATTGCCTTCTATGACGAGATAACTGGCTCTGTGGATGAGAGGAAAGCGGTGGACGTGTTGTTCCTTGACTTTAGCAAAGCTTTTGACACAGTCTCCCACAGTATTCTTGCCAGCAAGTTAAAGAAATATGGGCTGGATGAATGGACTATAAAGTGGATAGAAAGTTGGCTAGATTGTCGGGCTCAATGGGTAGTGATCAATGGCTCCATGTCTAGTTGGCAGCCGGTATCAAGTGGAGTGCCCCAAGAGTCAGTCCTCAGGCCGGTTTTGTTCAATATCTTCATTAATGATCTGGAGGATGGTGTGGATTGCACCCTCAGCAAGTTTGCAGATGACACTAAACTGGGAGGAGAGGTAGATACGCTGGAGGGTAGGGATAGGATACAGAGGGACCTAGACAAATTGGACAATTGGGCCAAAAGAAATCTGAGGCGGTTCAACAAGGACAAGTGCAGAGTACTGCACTTAGGATGGAAGAATCCCTTGCACCGCTACAGACTAGGGACCGAATGGCTCCGCAGCAGTTCTGCAGAATAGGACCTAGGGGTTACAGTGGACGAGAAGCTGGATATGAGTCAACAGTGTGCCCTTGTTGCCAAGAAGGCCAATGGCATTTTGGGATGTATGAGTAGGGGCATTGCCAGCAGATCAAGGGACGTGATCGTTCCCCTCTATTCGACATTGGTGAGGCCTCATCTGGAGTACTGTGTCCAGTTTTGGGCCCCACTCTACAAGAAGGATGTGGAAAAATTGGAAAATGTCCAGCGGAGGGCAACAAAAATGATTAGGGGACTGGAACACATGACTTATGAGGAGAGGCTGAGGGAACTGGGATGGTTTAGTCTGCGGAAGAGAAGAATGAGGGGGAATTTGATAACTGCTTTCAACTACCTGAAAGGCAGTTCCAAAGAGGATGGCTCTAGACTGTTCTCAGTGGTAGCAGATGACAGAACAAGGAGCAATGGTCTCAAGTTGCAGTGGGGGAGGTTTAGGTTGGATATTAGGAAAAACTTTTTCATGAGGAGGGTGGTGAAATACTGGAATGCGTTACCTAGGGAGGTGGTGGAATCTCCTTCCTTAGAAGTTTTTAAGGTCAGGCTTGACAAAGCCCTGGCTGGGATGATTTAGTTGGGGATTGGTCCTGCTTTGAGCAGGGGGTTGGACTAGATGACCTCCTGAGGTCCCTTCCAACCCTGATATTCTATGATTCTATGTAGCTTAGTTATCTTATACCTTAACTCGGCACTGATTTCCACCTACAACAAAGATCACACCCAGCCATCTTATTTAGAATTCAGAGATGTAGTTGTGATGATACAGCAGAAAAGGGTTTACAGTATATTCAGCATCGTACCAGGACAATTGATTTAGCTCTTGGTGTAAAAGGAAAATGGACTACTCATGCAGAATCGGTTGGATGTGGTAATAAGAAAGTGTGGATTTTTTTTGTTTTTTGTTTGTTTTTTGGTGCATTTTGTTTTGATGGAATATTGTAATCAAGAAGAAGCTTTTGAATGTAAGAGGAGAAAAAAACCCTTTACACTTAAAATATAAAAATAAAAAAAATCCACAGTTCAACTACAGTTGGCTGAAAATGCAACTGTTAGTGGCTGCACGTGAAATGATTCTCAGCTGTGTAGCTTAGCCTATAAAGACATATTTCTCTCATTGAAATCAATACCAAAACTTTCATTGATTTCACTGGGAGCAAGAGGAGAACCCAGGTGATTTCTGCCTGTTGGAAACTTTTAATGGACTTGGGGCAATCCTTCAGAGGCGAGACTAAGCCATTGAGGCTGATCCTCAGATGGTGTAAATCAACACAGCTTTACAGAGGTGAATGGAGCTTCATTGACTTATACTTTCTAAGGAGTGAGGTCAGTGTTTCCTAATGCTTCTCTTCCATTCATGGATTTTTTTCCCCAACATTATCCACTCCACTGGCCACTCATGAATTTTTTTTTATTAGTAAATTCCATAGACAGTGATATTGCAGGCATTTTTGATTTCTTTCACCAAGGTGACATCTTATCTTTATCAGAAATGAAGTCCTGTGACAAGTGAGTATCATGCAGTATGTCACCCACTTTGAAACTATTCTATATTTTTGATAAAACTATGGTTGGAACTGTACCTCACCGTACAACAGTAATATCTACAAAACCTAGCCTAGATCTCTAGGAGGGCCTTACAAATTACTTCTCCATGTATATGCGACTGTCCATAAAGAAAAGGCCAATGCATTTCCCGTCTGCAATACTGCATGTGTGGGTCCTGATCTTGCACTTTTGAAAAGTCAATGAGAGTTTTGACCTTAATGAACCACAACTGACAACTTTGTCCTGACAGCGACAATCCCATGACACGCTGAATTCTTGCAGTCCCTGATCTGTGATTCTTTCACTTAGTTGATTTTTGTGTGTGTGGGTGTGCAGGCATAACAAAAGCATATGTCTGATCAAACCCATTGAAGTGGGGATATTGTGTCCTACAGTATAAATTTGATTTATGGTAATTGATTATGTTGATTTTACACCTCCCAGCAAATCCATAAGCTGAATTTCTTTATGCTGTTGTCATGCCTCTTATTTTCTCTTGATTATCTGTGTGAATGGTGGGGTTTTGTCTACATTATTTTGTTAGAAAACTTTCTTTCTGAGAACTCTGCTAATTGGAAAGACACCTGCAGTCTGAGTGGGAAATGGATGGCTACTTTGAACCTCACAATATTGTTAGGCAGTATATCCATTTATTTCCCAGAAGAATGTTAACCTTTTGGTTATGTTTTAAATTATTTTTAATCAAAAGCCATATGCCACAGAAAAAGTGAAACGATTATTGTTTCATTTACTTTCCTTATTTATTCTGTCCCCGGGTCATTCAATTTACTGCTAAGCATATGCTTTCCTTTGGTAAAAATAAAGCTGCCACCAAACACACGGGCAAGGGATGACACTATCTCTTCCAAATGTGTTATGGTGTAATGTTACATTTACTTTTGTAATGTAACCTTTACATTTTATCTCCTTGACTCATTCAACCTGCACTGACTCTAGGTCTAGACTCATTGCTAGGAAGAACAATAATGAATTTCCAGCATTTGCAATAAATTGATCATTAGATGGTCACTATGTGCCTTTTTTTAGGAAGTAGACCAGAAAATTGGATTTCTTTGGATTCTTTGTCAATCTTTGTCAAAAAATAAGCCATTGTGATTACTTAGATATAGCAGATTATTTGGTTGTCTCATTACCAATGACATCTAAAGTGAAAAGACCCTTGACATGTTCTTCTAGCTGGCAACTTTTGTCTTAAGATTTAATTTCAAATTTGAGCATAGCCCTTGTCCTTTCAGGAAAGTTTTACAATTTTCTGCACTAGCTGAGAATGTACATGACCTTTGCAATACCTGCCTTCTAAGGAGTGACATAACGTTGTTAACATTGACCTTTCTACAGCAAATGCACTAGAGCAGTGCTACTCAAAGTGGTGGCCCGTGGACCGGTGGCAGTCCGCGAGCCATCGGCTGCCGGCCTGCGTGCACATGGGGGAAAAAAAATTGCCGGTCCCCCCCCCCCCATCAGATAGCTTGAGAAGCACGGCACTCTAGTACCTTTCCCCTTAGCCTTTATCCAGCCTTTGAGTACAGTTAGTGATACATATTTTAAAAAACATATTTATCTTACTGTACATACAGCCTTTTTATTTGTTGTTAAATTGTTTTATTTATTTTGCCACAGTAACCAGTGAACAGTGACCAAATTTTCTGGGTCAAGTCTTGTGGTGGGGGTGAAATGCAACATAAAGATATTAACAAAGGGAAGAGAAATAAAGACTATTCCACTAGAAGAAAAGGAGTACTTGTGGCACCTTAGAGACTAACCAATTTATTTGAGCATAAGCTTTCGTGAGCTACAGCTCACTTCATCGGATGCATACTGTGGAAACTGCAGAAGACATTATATACACAGAGACCATGAAACAATACCTCCTCCCACCCCACTCTGCTGCTGGTAATAGCTTATCTAAAGTGATCACTCTCCTTACAACGTGTATGATAATCAAGTTGGGCCATTTCCAGCACAAATCCAGGTTTTCTCACACCCCCCCGCCTTTTTTTTTTTTTTTTTCCAAAAACCACACACCCAAACTCTCTCTCCTGCTGGTAATAGCTTATCCAAAGTGACCACTCTCCTTACAATGTGTATGAAAATCAAGGTGGGCCATTTCCAGCACAAATCCAGGTTTTCTCACACACACCCCCCAAAAAAAAACCACACACACACAAACTCACTCTCCTGCTGGTAATAGCTTATCCAAAGCGACCACTCTCCCTACAATGTGCATGATAATCAAGGTGGGCCATTTCCAGCACAAATCCTTGCAACAAAGCCCGTTGCCAACTGTGCCCACATATCTATTCAGGGGACACAATCACAGGGCCTAATAACATCAGCCACACTATCAGAGGCTCGTTCACCTGCACATCCACCAATGTGATATATGCCATCATGTGCCAGCAATGCCCCTCTGCCATGTACATTGGTCAAACTGGACAGTCTCTACGTAAAAGAATAAATGGACACAAATCAGATGTCAAGAATTATAACATTCATAAACCAGTCGGAGAACATTTCAATCTCTCTGGTCACGCAATTACAGACATGAAGTTCGCTATCTTACAACAAAAAAACTTCAAATCCAGACTCCAGCGAGAAACTGCTGAATTGGAATTCATTTGCAAATTGGATACTATTAATTTAGGCTTAAATAGAGACTGGGAGTGGCTAAGTCATTATGCAAGGTAGCCTATTTCCCCTTGTTTTTTCCTACCCCCCCCCCAGACGTTCTGGTTAAACTTGGATTTCTGCTGGAAATGGCCCACCTTACTTATCATACACATTGTAAGGAGAGTGGTCAGTTTGGATGAGCTATTACCAGCAGGAGAGTGAGTTTGTGTGTGTGGGGGGGGTGAGAAAACCTGGATTTGTGCTGGAAATGGCCCACCTTGATTATCATGCACATTGTAGGGAGAGTGGTCACTTTGGATGAGCTATTACCAGCAGGAGAGTGAGTTTGTGTGTGTGTGGTTTTTTTTTTGGGGGGGGGGGAGTGAGAAAACCTGGATTTGTGCTGGAAATGGCCCACCTTGATTTTCATACACATTGTAAGGAGAGTGGTCACTTTGGATAAGCTATTACCAGCAGGAGAGTGAGTTTGTGTGTGTGGTTTTTGAAAAAAAAAAAGGGGGGGTGAGAAAACCTGGACCTGGAGAGTGATCACTTTAGATAAGCTATTACCAGCAGGAGAGTGGGGTGGGAGGAGGTATTGTTTCATGGTCTCTGTGTATATAATGTCTTCTGCAGTTTCCACAGTATGCATCCGATGAAGTGAGCTGTAGCTCACGAAAGCTTATGCTCAAATAAATTGGTTAGTCTCTAAGGTGCCACAAGTACTCCTCTTCTTTTTGCGAATACAGACTAATACGGCTGTTACTCTGAAACCTATTCCACTAGACACTGTCAAAACTTGAGGGCATTTTTCAGTTACTTTCTTGCACCTATATTTGTTTCAAACAAATTAAGTATAAGGATCCCTGTGTTGTATGTATTACGATAGTAGTCCTAACTGGGATCCATGACCCGTTGTGTTATCTGCTGCCCCAAAGAAATGACAGTCTAAATAGACAATGCAAAGGACTGGAGAAAGTCAAAATCATTATCTCCATTCTAGAGATGGGGAACTGAGACAGTGAGATTAAGTGATTTTCATGTAGGGAGCCAAGAGCTGACCCTCAGTCTCCTAAATTCCAGTGCTTTTACCACAAGACCATCCTTTATCTCATAAATGGAGAAGCACAGCCAAGTTATGTTAAACTCTGACTTATATTTAACCTCTCAACTCTCTACTTTTGTATCCCCACTGTTATTATCTAACAGGCCTCTCTTGAAACCATTTGATAGACATCTTTTTATAGGAGTAACATAGCATATAATGTATCCAAAGCATACTCCCTCATTCCTGGGTTACGACCTCATGTTTTTAGATAGAGCTGGTTGAAAACTTTGCAACTAACATTTATTTGGTCAAAAACTGCTGATTTGACAAAACTGAAGGTGTGATGGGATGGACAAGGCCCCTTGAGGACCCCTGCTGGAGGCCTCAGGGTCCTACCACACCCTGTCCCAGAAAAGAGCAGTGGATGTGGGTCCTCCAAGCGGCCTAGAGTAGCTGTATGATATGCAGCCAATTGGAGAGAGGCTGTAAAGAGAAGCCAATCAGGGCCCAGCAGGGCCATATGAAAGGAGCTGCAGCATTAGAGACAGTCAGTTGCTGCCTGGAGCTTGAGGACAATGGCTGGTGCTCCTGGCTGACTGAAGGACCTTGGATAGAACAATTGCTGGACCGGAGGAGCTTCTGAGACTGAGTACAAAACTTCAGCCCTATGGTAAGGGTGAAGCGTACATGAACTGGCCCAGGCAACAGAAATGCAGTTTAGTTAAAGTGATGCAGCAGACAGCTGCTATTCATAGGGTCACTGGGCTGGGACCTGGAGTAGTGGATGGGCACGGGTCCCCCTCCCCATTAGCCACTGGGGAAATGTCCCGAACATGATACTGTGGTACACCCCCAGAAGGGGAGCTGAACTGTTTAGTGTCCCAGCTGGAGAGCTGGGCCCAGAAAGGGCAAAGAGTCTGCAGGGAATTAAGCCTTGGGAGCATGGCCATATACCAGGGTCAAGGACTATTTGAAGGTTAGCCCAGGAGGGGCTGTGGGACTGAATTAGGACTGAGCCCAGGGAAGGCTCCCAGAAGACACAGGCCAGTGGAGGAGCGGTACTGGGATAGGCCCTTGTTGGACAGTATACCCCAGAAGGGGTTTGTGTTGCTTCACAGACAGACTATGCGTGACACTGCCAGAGGACTGAGACACTGGCGATGTACTGCAATCAGAGAGGAAGTGCATGCAGGTGCACACATTCAGCCAGGGGTGCTCACAAGAGGTGGGTGCCACCCCGTTACAGAAGGATTTAATGGAAACATATTGATTTGCTAGAAATCTTTTTGGGAAATTATTGAAACATTTTGATAAGATCAAAACAAAATATTTGGAATATTTCATTTTGCAAAAAATTCCTAGATTGTGATTTATTTATTTATTGTTTTGGTCCCAATGAAAACAAATTTTGAAATCTCAGAATTTCCTATGGATGAAATTCCATTTTTTAACCAGCTCTATTTTTAGAAAACCAGAATCTCTGGTAATTATTTAAATTGGAGACCCTCCAAGGAGCAACTAGATTTTCTAGGAAGTACTGGTTCTGATTTGATCATTTTTTTCCTTCATAGTAACTTTCCTCCATAATACCCCAGCAGAGTGTTACTGTGTGGTGTTGTGGAGGGGAGGGGAGGGGAGGGGCGTGTCTGTGACATATCTAAGGTTATGGTCCCTTAACTGTCTCTTACAACTGATTCAAATGGGGGATTCATTCACGCATCAGTTGGAAGAAGTTTTCACTCAAGCCTTAACAAGGTTGCACCCAGCACAAAACAGTATTATTTTTGGTGTCAGTCAGAGATAGAAGAGAGAGCCTGATGGGCTTGTAGTGAATTATTGACTGAGTTCTAGGCATATGGAGATAGGAGAAAAACCTGGGCATTTCTTTCTTAATTCTATTCTTTTGAGCGGATGAAGTGTGTCCTTCCACTTAGCAGTTTGTTTGCTAATTAAATATGTGCTTAAATCCATCTCTGTTCAATAAAACACAGATGCATGTGCTTAACTCTCTGCTTTGCTGAAGCAAGGACTTAACAAATAATAAATAGCAATTGCTCTTACACTTGCACATTTGTATGTGTTTTAATGATTTAAAAAAACAATTCCAAAGGAAACACATACTGGGCTTAAGTTTTGCAAAATAATAATAATAATTTTTAACCAACCTAAATCATTGACCAAATTTAGCTTCACATCAACTAGCTAAATTGCATAATACATAAGAAAATAGCAAAACAATACCCTCAAAATACTTTTGCATGTATACCCTCAAACTCCATCTTCAAATACTCAGAAAAGGGCATGTACGTGAGTGTTTGCAGGATCAGGACTTTAGTGTGCTATCTGAGGCCATAATTCAGCAAAACTCATAAGAACATGCTTTACTTTAAGCATACGCTTTGCTGGATTTTTGCCTAGATTGCTCAGCACCTTGCTGCATTGAGCCACATTTTATAGAAATGATATTTTACAAATGTTTACAGTGGAATTGTTGGTACTATTTTTCCACTTTCTATAAATCCAGTCTCCATTTGTACCATGAGTTGAACCAACAGGCCCTTTGAGTGAGAAATAAAAAGTGAATACATCTTAGAAACATCTAAAATCATTTTATCCATAGAATGTTGTGATTTTTATGACCACAGTCTACCAGGGCTAAACACACAAAGGTCTCATTATTTATTACAATTTCTGATTTGTACAGAAAATGATGGCTATATGGAGCAAGGATTCACTATGCAAGATACACAAACATAAAATGTGGCATAAATATTAGGAAACTGATCTTCTATAGCAGGAGCTTTTTGCTTTTCCCTAGAGGTGTGGCTGGGCAAGTTTATTAATAAGCAGTTTTTAACAACTATAATAATTTTTAAAATGTAAGTAGTTTTGATAGGTATTGTATGAATTGGAATTTTAGAAATTCTTGGTTTCATACATCTGTTTGACTTAGGTACTTGCCCCCCCCCCCCCAATGTTCCTTTCATAAGCAAATAATAAACGTTGTTATTGACTTTTGGAAACTTAACTTATCGAGAGAGAGGCTGAAGTGCCTATTATTGCATGTCCCTGCTTGTTTCTTTGGGGTTGGAAGATGCTAAAATTTCCTGTGACTTTTCACTCTGATTGGAAATTTCAGTAAGTTTAAGTTAAACAGCGACATCTAGTGTCTGAAACTACACATTTGCTAAGACTCAAATCCTTTGAATTACTGGATTTGCCAATACTTAAAAGGAAGTAGTACTCTCTATGACAGATTTGGAGCTGATATGTAATAATGTTATGAATATTGAGATGTAACAATTTTATGAACATTGTAGGAAACTGAGTCAGTGAGAGGAAGTTATTCCAGTATGCCAACATTTTTATGGCTGACTTAGAACAACGCTTCCTCAGCTCTCTTCCCCTAATGCCCCTACTCTACTTGCGCTACATTGATGCCATCTTCATCGTCTGGACCCATGGAAAAGAAGCCCTTGAGGAATTCCACCATGATTTCAGCAATTTCCATCCCACCATCAACCTCAGCCTGGACCAGTCCACAAAAGAGATCCACTTCCTGGACACTACGGTGCTAATAAGCGATGGTCACATAAACACCACCCTATACCGGAAACCTACTGACCGCTATGCTTACCTACATGCCTCCAGCTTTCATCCAGACCACACCACACGATCCATTGTCTACAGCCAAGCTCTACAATACAACCGCATTTGCTCCAACCCCTCAGACAGAGACAAACATCTACAGGATCTCTATCAAGCATTCTTACAAGTACAATACCCACCTGCTGAAGTGAAGAAACAGACTGACAGAGCCAGAATAGTACCCAGAAGTCACCTACTACAGGACAGGCTCAACAAAGAAAATAACAGACCGCCACTAGCCATCACCTTCAGCCCCCAACTAAAACCTCTCCAACGCATCATCAAGGATCTACAACCTATCCTGAAGGACAACCCATCACTCTCACAGATCTTGGGAGACAGGCCAGTCCTTGCTTACAGACAGCCCCCCAACCTGAAGCAAATACTCACCAGCAACCACACAACAGAACCACTAACCCAGGAACCTATCCTTGCAACAAAGCCCGCTGCCAACTGTGTCCACATATCTATTTAGGGGACACCATCGTACGGCCTAATCACATCAGCCACCCTATCAGAGGCTCGTTCACCTGCACATCTACCAATGTGATATATGCCATCATGTGCCAGCAATGCCCCTCTGCCATGTACATTGGCCAAACTGGACAGTCTCTATGTAAAAGAATAAATGGACACAAATCAGACATCAAGAATTATAACATTCAAAAACCAGTCGGAGAACACTTCAATCTCTTTGGTCACTCGATTACAGACCTAAAAGTGGCAATTCTTCAACAAAAAAACTTCAAAACCAGACTCCAACAAGAGACTGCTGAATTGGAATTAATTTGAAAACTGGATACAATTAACTTAGGCTTGAATAGAGACTGGGAGTGGATGGGTCATTGCACAAAGTAAAACTATTTCCCCATGTTTATTCCCCCCCCCCACTGTTCCTCAGACGTTCTTGTCAACTGCTGGAAATGGCCCACCTTGATTATCACTACAAAGGGTTTTTCTCCTCCCCCCCCCCCGCTCTCCTGCTGGTCATCGCTCACCTTACCTGATCACTCTCCTTACAGTGTGTATGGTAACACCCATTGTTTCATGTTCTCTGTGTATATAAATCTCCCCACTGTGTTTTCCACTGCATGCATCTGATGAAGTGGGCTGTAGCCCATGAAAGCTATTGCTCAAATAAATTTGTTAGTCTCTAAGGTGCCACAAGTACTCCTTTTCTTTTTATTGTATATTGGGTTATTAGAATTTCTGGTATGATGGTATTGATCTAACTTATATTCGAGCTAGTGGAATGTTTATTATCTGCCTAAAATGCTTAAATTCTGTGGGGTCTGTACATGAAGGTGAGGGAATGCCTTCCCAGATAAGAACACTGAAGTACACACCTGAAAGACAGTGAAACAACCTGTTAGTTTCAAAGATCCTGTCTTCAACCAGTTGCATACCTTGTTTCGTCAAAGCTCGAAGTTACCAGATCAAAGGACTATGAACAGTGGGGAAAAAATGGCTTATTTCTGGTGGAGGGAGCTGATTTTGCCAGGTGCTGTCCAGCGAGTTACCCATGAGCTCTGACAGGAAGACACTCTGACCCAGAGAGAGGCTCTGCTGAGGAATCTTTATGGAATTAGTCCTGGTCACCCATGTTGAAGATGGTTAAACACCTGGTAAACCTGACATGCACATAGTCTATTTCATTGTTTTTAAAATCTGTTTTCTCTTCGATGCTTTTGTTCTAAATAAAGAATACTTGGCTTTGGTCACTGATTACCACTGCCATTTTCACAGAAGGAACAGAATTGCGGGGTCTGGACAGAAGTCAGACCTGCTGAGGTAATCGTGGTCAATACTCAGGGGACTGTAACCCTGTAACTATAACCTGAGGGGTGAATTGCATGATTTCATCCCAAGAGACATGTGCTGGCTAGAGGCCAGAGATCTAGAGTGGATGTGCTCAGACAGAACAGGAGGGGTCAGAGGTGTAACTGACCCAGTAACTATGACACCTTCATCAGAAGAAAATACTGGATACTAAAGATCTTTGTTCTAGCTGAGAAAAGCAAAACAAGAACCAATGACTGAAAGTTAAAGCCAGATTTTAACTAGAAATAAGGCACACATTTTTCTTAGGGTGATTAATCGTTGGAACAAACTGCAAAGGGGAATAGTAGATTCTCAATGTTGTGATGTCTTCAAGTCAAGGTTGGACACCTTTCTGGAAGATGTGCTTTGGTTAAACATGAGTTATTGGACTCAATACAGAGGTAACTAGATGAAATTGAAGATTCTGTTTCAAATAGATGATCAGACTGGATGATCCAATGGTCCCTTCTGGCCAGACTTTTCAAAATGAGAATTTATTCAAGCAGTATTACCATAGTTAAGGATCTTAGCCTTTTGAATTTACATTGGGATAAACTTGGAACATATAGTGGGTTTGCAACAGTGATGGTGACTTGAAGGTCCACTAGGCTAGGCTTCCTGTCCGGACTATATCTTCCATATACACCCAGAGTCATGTGACTCTCATAATGCACCACACAACTCAGTCAGAGGGAAATTTGTATTGCATTATGGGAAGATGTCTTCCAGGGAGCCTGGCCCATAGAAAAGAATGGGGGCCTGCACTACAACTCCTCTGAGGTAATGTGCTGTTAGGGAAATGCAGTTTAATGTTTTGGTGAACTGATTCAAAACATGTTTTGGGTCAGTTCAAAAATCAAAATATTTCAGTTGGTTCATACTGACCTGGAACAACATATTTCATTTAGATTTTCCCTATGGAAAATTGATTTTTTGGGGGTGGAGGGGCAAAATTTTGTCCTATGGAAAATTTTGACTTTACTGAAATTTTATTTTCTGACAGAAAATTTCCAACCACCTCTACAAGATAGTGCAAGAGGGAGGATCTCCTTTCCTCTTCCATTCTTGACTTGTCTTGAACCCACATCAATGTGAAGCTGTAAGCAGGATGGGGGTGGCATTGAGGGCTACAGGTTTGTAGGGTGAAGGAGTGATTTTAAATACAGGTGGGGTCTGTTTTGGGGAAGAGGTGGAATTGGCAGGCGATTTGGCTTTCGGGGTGGGGTTGGAAGCACAATATTGCTAGGCCCATCTTGCTGTAGTATTGGGAGCTCAGCAACCTTGCTCTCACCGTATGGCCAACGTTTATCCTAATCCTAATCTGGATTTGAGCATTTCTTCCTCAGGCCATCTCCAATAATAACAGAGTACACTGGTTTAATTTAAATACCTGTCTCCTTTTTGTTTCATTAAAAAAAAACGGATTAAGGGAAAAACCAATCACATTCGCAGTATGTTGCTAACTGGTATTTGTATGGAGCTTTGTGTATTAAGTACACTGGCTCTCCATTTTCCCGTTAATTCTCATCTCCCTTCTACACCTACCACTTGGGAATTAGTAATACTTCAGGGAGGTCAGCTTTCTTTCCCAAAGAAGCAACTCTGCTTGGCTGGATAAACACATTCTGAACCATGTAGGTATTCAGACATTCTCCCTCCATCAATGGGATTGGTAGCTACTGCTGTGCCAACCATTCACCGGTCCTCGATCCATAATAAGAGCACCCATTTTCTACCTCAGGAGAACCCAGGTTGGTATGTTCTTGGGCATATAAATGTATTACAGTGGGGCGGGGGGGGAAAGGAGGGAAATACACTCATTTGCTGTGTGTGTGTCTCTCTCTCTCCTACCATCAGGAATATTAATAGGATTTTGGTGTGAACTCAAAGGGGATGAGAGAGTCCCAGAATGTGTGTGTGCAATCTACATGGCCTGACCTCTGTCGAAGAACCTACCTTCCTGCACTGGTTTCACTTTTGCCGACACACCAATGTTCACTGAAGGCTTGCAGGGATTAAACTGGCAGCTATGCTGAGGTCCATGGATGTGCAGCAACTGGGAGTGGCGTGAATAGTCATCCCTGACCCAGGGCCATCCTCCGAGTGGATCACCATCTCTTGAATTCACAGTTTACTTTGGAGTTTCTCTTTTGGTGTGTGGCTTGGGGGGGGGGGAACTGTACGGCTTGATGGGGAAACACCTGAGAAGGGTTTGGATTGTCTTCCGCAGGTGAAAATCCCCTCTACCCAAGTTGTTCAACTAGGAAGAGGACTGAGGTTGATGCCTGTCGGGGAGCAGTCAGGTAGTTTTGCAGGAACAGATAGCAGAACATAACATAAGAACAAACTGAGGGAAACATTTTTGCTGCTTTTATTTCCATCTTTGAAACTCTTGTTTCCAAAATGAAAAGAGAAATTGTTTTTTGATGAAAACCTTAAAAATTCTGCCAAAACTTTTAGAGAAAAATTAAAGACGGTTTCCCCCTACACTAGGAATTTAAACAAATAATTCTTGACTAGCACCATGGATTGTCACCTTCTCTGTTGTTTGCAGCTAGTTATAGTCTTAGTGCAGTGGGGAAGTGAAATGTTAATGAGGGGCACTCAGCTGACGAGTAATGCTATATACGTATCTACACAGGGTTCTGCTTAGATTTTGGTGGATGTTGCAGAGAACGAATGAACATTTGCTCCCATTTTTAAATGAATGTATGCTCAGGGTGTTCATAACCCTTCTGTGTTTGCTCTGCAGGAACATTCACTGTATTCACCTGCAGTCTGTTTCAGGGCAGAGTAACAGCCCGTCAAAACACCTCGCATTTCAAAAGCCCAGATATGGTAGCCCCACCCGTAGCTAACAGTTCACAAGCAGTTGGCAGCCTGAAACGTGTTTTGCTGGTAGCATTAACTGAATAAAATGGTCCTTAGGGTAATTCATGAATAGGAAAAAGAATTAAATACAATGAATATACTAATGAGTGCAAATAATTTGCCCAATTCTGACTTCCTAGCATTCCCATCACTGTGGATTGCAGCTCATTTGTGTCAGCCTAAACTCAGCAGCTGTGCTTGTTTTATCTATTTTAGGTACTTACATGCCCTCAATTACTATAGTATCTGAGCACCTCACAGGCCTTAATGGTTTTTTTCCTCAGAAAACTCCTGTGATGTAAGGAAGAGCTATTACCCCATTCTATAGGTGGGAAACAGAGGCACAGATATACTCGGTGACTAGCCCAACATCCCCCAAAGCATCTGTGGCAGAGCGAGGAATTGACCCTAGGTGTCCCAAGTCCCAGAGTACTAACCTAAGCCCTAGGCTTTTCTTCTCTTGTTTATACTTACCTAAGTATTCAGGCACCCACGTTGTTCATGCATGGTATAAGACCCTAAGTAGTTTTGCATTAGTACTTCAAAGTAACGTATTACTTTAGACCGTCCAGATTCCGGAAGGGACCACTATATTGAGTTTCCCCTGCCCACCCTCCCCAATTTTTTTGACTATTGAGTTGGTCATACATTTTTAGCAGTCAAAAATATTGATTAAATGTCAAAATTGGTGGTTTTTTTTTTTTTTGGACAATTTTCAAATAGCTGTTAAAAACAAAAAGCTCCCTGAAATTTTTTACTTGTTTTTGAGCAGTTCTAGTCCAAAGTCCTGTCAAACATTTAAGAGTTCAGTCACGCCCAGATCAGCAGTAGCCCAGTGCTTGGTTCACAGAAGACCCATAGCTGTAGTTGGCTCAAAGTTGTGGTTCTACTTTAGGCAATTCAGGGAAGGCCTTGGGCTATGGGCTGTGACTGCCATATCTCAGCAACCCAACAGCAGGGGAAGGCAGCAGTAAACATGCCTCTGAAAGTTGGAAAACGCTGACGCGGATTCCACACGTGACACTCTGTGCATTGGGCACGGTGCGGGGAGGGACTACTGTGGATATTAAAGCTGAGCAAGGAACAGACTTTTTTCTTTTTCTGCCTAGTGATCAAACCAGAACATCAGGGAAAATCGTTTCAGGTCAAGCTGAAACAAAATTTGGGGGTTTGTTTGTCTCACTTTTGGGGTTTTCCTTTTTTTTTTTTATAAAATAAAAAAATCAATAAAAACTAGTTAAATTTCTAAATGAAACATTGTTTCAAAATGGAAGTCAAAATGGTTTCTTTGGAAAATATCTAAATGAAACATTTTGACTTTTTCCACACAAAATAATTCGGCCAAAACTATTCACCGAATTTGAACCACATTCACAAATAGTTTTGATCAAACTGAAATTGTATTTTTTGGGCAAGTAAAAAAAAAAAAAATCGACCCAGCTCTAGTGAGTATCGAGAGGCAGCAGAAGGGCAATGGTTGGGTTTTTTTTTTTTTTTTGTTTGTTGGAGCAGTTTGAGGGCATAGTCCCCAGCATCAGAGCCACTCCCTAGTTCTGCTCTAATTTATGCCCCGTTTCCCCTGTAATGTACCCCCACAGTCCTCAGTTATCTGAGATGCTGGCGTAGAGAACTGTGCTCTGTGTGTATGTTTCTGCTTTACTTGAGGCTCTTGATGGAAAAAATGATATAAATCCATGATAATAGTTCCTGGAAATGGCTCCTTTCTACATAAATCTTCTCCTGTGTGGCCTCTGCCTGGTATGTTGTGTGTGTGCATCCCTGCAGGCAGGAGGGCTACAGAATATAGTCAGGTATATGTAGAGTGGATCTGTGTGGACAGTTTGTGGGGTTGAGGAAGTTTAGGCCCCAGCTGGAAAAAGCATTTTAATTTTAAGCATGTGAGTAGACTCAAAGGCAATGGGATTATTCCCATGCCTAAAGTTAAGCATTACTTCAGTGCTTTGCTGGATCAGCGTTGTCATCCTGGAAGGAGGTGGCCTGAGATAGAGAACTGGGGGAAACCACTAGTAAAATGATCAAATGCTGTTATAGTTCAGACCCAACTGAAATGAAATATCCACACCTCATGGAAACGAAGGACACGAGGAAGAAGGGATTTCTTTCATTTAAAGAGACATTGAATGATACAAACAGCCATTGCTGAACTCCTCTTTTATTTACGAAGCTCACGTTTATTTCCTGGATACTTAGTATTACACACATTATTTATTCTATCTAGACTAGATTGGGGGATGATGTGAATCATGAATGGGAATTAATGATGAGTTGTGTTTACATATAACCTCTTGCTTTGCAGAGGCCATCAAATGGAGAATTAAATCATAACGGTTTAACTATTTTTTTCTTCTCTTTTTGTTTTGAGAGCACGATTGTTGGGTTTTTTTTGTTGGTTTGGTTTGTGGGTTTTTTGGCGGTAGAGGTGGAGCTCTTTGAAGGGAATATGAAGAAAAATGATACTATCACCATGTGCCAAATACAGTATTTCAAAACCAGAAATGACTGCTTGATTTGACAACATTTTCTAGTACAAATAAGCAGGCAGCATGATATCTGTTCATAATGCTAAATGTTTGTTTCTTACCTCTAAGCAGCCCACTGAAAGAAATTGCTGGCTTTTGTTTTGTTAGACTCCTGTTTTTTACTTGACAATTTTTGTTTTAGCATTTTGAAGAACGCTTTTCTGCTATATCACAAAACAGTCCATTATCCTCTAAATTGAAAGATGTTCTTATCACAATTATGTTAGGAATGAATCTGCTGCAAGAGACCAGATGGCTATGGAGACTAGACTTAGGTACATGTTAGGCTTTTTTCTAAAGGGTCGAAGTTTGTTTGTTATTTTTCTTGTGGTCACACCTCTGTATTTTACTTATATTCAATTCTAGTTTGAAAAATCACTAATATAGGCCCCAATTCAGCCAGGTCTTAAACGCAAGTTTTAAACTTAAAACTAAGAAGTCTTAAGTACCCTAAGCCTGTCTTGAAATCAGTAGAACAACTTACATGCTTGAAGCTAAACTTGAGTTTAAGCATCTTCTTAAACAAGAGAGAACGGTTTCTACTTACCATGGTTTATGTGTAAGGTACCATTATTAGAAAGTGGTTAATAGTATGCTGGCCTGTTCTTTTGAAGCATTTACAGTCTTCCTGATTTATGCAAAGTACTTATTGCCTTGCTGCTTCTCAGAACTGAGGTTAAAAAACTTAGCAGCTAAAGGTGAAAATCCACAGTTGTGATTATTAATGTAGCTTTTATTTCATCATCATTCCCTAATTATTGTTGACGGACAAATGGGAAGTGCCCTTGCAAGTGACAGCTATTTCTTCAGGTAGGTAGCTCGTCTAGTAATTTTTAATTGGCATTGTAAAATGACTAATAAAACGTTGGGTATTTTTTAAAAAGGTCAACATGAAAATGGCAGAACAAACATAATGGCATGATTAGGTACAGCTTGATCTTTTCTGCTTAATGGAAATCTTAGTCATTCTGTAAAATTAATAGTACACATCATAAAACACATGACTTTGCCCAGCAAACGGAAGCACATTAGGGTTTGCAAAGCAGTTCCTTGTAGGTTTGTTTTATGAAGTCCAACCACTCGAAAACTCATTTATTTACGCCTCTGCAAATCCTGAAACACTTAAGCCGGTGTAAATTCTGATTAAATATTAAGTAAAAACATCTGGCTTTCATGTACACTTTAAGGTCAATTCAAATAAGATATTGCAGAAGATCATTATAAATTCAGATATAAATAAATCACGTGGCTGCATCATTTTAAAACATTTTTATCATAATGTTTATTGTGTTGCGAGCAGTACTTGAAAGAACAAGCATAGAAATTGTCTGCGTGCATGGAAACATGAGTGTAAACACATACAATCTTATGTAGGCTGATTTTAATAAGTCACTAGTGATTTTGGATGCCTCTGGTTTTGGGGCTCAATTTGAGACACCTTATAAAGGCCCTGAGTACAGAGAGTGGAGGTGAAATCCTGGCCCGATTGACTTCAATGAGAGTTTTACTCTGGGTTTCAAAAGGGCCAATATCTCGACCCTTCCAGTACAGAAGGTGCAGAGTAGGATGTTGGTCAGGATGAGGTGAGGTATTTCTAAAAGCAGTTCTCTGGGGCTTCCAGGGAATGATATGTCATAGAGCAGCTGACCCCAGCCATCCCCTACAGACATGGAGCTTTTGTCATACGGCGCTTGTATATAAGGACTTCTAAAGAGAAGCTCCAACAGTATGGAGCATAGTGTAGCAGAATTTCTCCTACCTCATTTATTCTGCATCATGCAGCTGAGGGGATGATCAGCCTGTTACACTGCCATTAATCGTTGCTTTTCTCAGCTGGGTTTAGAGGGTTCGTGGATACTAAATGATCCATATGGGAAAATAGATCATTTATCAGAAGTAGAAATTAGAACCAATTGAGTAGGTTGGACCACAAATTGAGAGCGCCTTTTTTCAACTTAAATGAGCGCTCTGTTGTATTCTCTTCTTTTGAAAAAGTGGCCTGCTCTTGAAATCAACGATGAAACCAGCACAGTTGGCTGGAATAATTACAGAGTGTGATGGGGGGGAGTAGGCCCAGAGGCCCCCTTCTGGAGGCCTCAGGATCCTGCCATACCCCATGCCAGAGCGGAGCAGAAAAGTTCTCCAAGCAGCCTAGAGTTGTTGCATGGAAGCAGCCAAAAAGAGAGGCTGCAGGGAGCAGCCAATCAGTGCCCAGGAGGGCCCTATAAAAAGGAGCTGGAGCACCAGAGATAGGCAGTTCCTTGCTAGAGCTGGAAGACTGCAGATTGTGCTCCTGGCTGGTCAAAGGGAACTGCAGGACAAGAGACAGCTCAGGGCTAGTAGAGACTGGGGGAGTTAGGAAGAGCTCCTGGCTGGCTGCTGGGCCTGAACTTAGAAGGGCCCTGAGCTAAGGGTAAGGTGTCGGTGAAGGCTGGGGCCATGGGGAAGTGGCGCAGGGAACTGAAGTCCCTTTTGCTAAAGGGACACAGCAGCGCGTGGTTGTTATTCTTAGGGTCCCTGGGCTGGGACCTAAAGTAGTGGGTAGGCCTGGTTCTCCCCTCCCCCACCCCATAGGCCACTGGGGAAAGGCCTACAGTTGGGCAGCTGTGGACCCCTCTCCCCCGCCCGAAAAAAAAATGGGGAGACTGAACTGTCAAGCAGCCCAGGTGGAGGGCTGGGGCTAGAACTGACCCAGAGAGTGAAATCATTGTCTCCTGGAAGGAAGCCCAGGGTATGGCCTGATACCGGGGTTGGAACTGATTTAAAGACTGCAGACACACCTGACCAGAAGGGGCTGTTCATGAGAGGTGGGTGCCATGCCATTACACAGTGCATGTTGTTGAACTTCATATAATGTTATGTATATTATAGATTTCTGTTCTTATTGCTGCAGTTATGGGTCATTTGCAGTTTCCTGTTTAAGTAACTATATTTATGGGATTAGAGGTCACACACAAATTTTCCCCTCAGCCAAAACTTGGCATATGAGGTCTTAACTAAGGAGCAAATACTCTTGCAAGACTTCATGAACATCCAACTGGCTGATCTTTTTTAGGTCTAAGGAAATAAAACCAATGCATTTTGGACCATTTTAGATTTTTTGGTATTCTATTCTGACCATTACAAACACAGTCTTAAAAAAATTGCAGACACTTGGTAGACCACTTTATCCTTGGCTACACTGACTATGTTTAAGAAAGCTGAAATCACATCTGGGTTATTAACATTTAATAGTCGCTCCTATGGACGTGAAGTAATTACTTCTCCTAATGTCTTTCTCTGCCAAGGATTTCTGTTGTAACGTTTGATGCAAAATGATTCTACTGACATTATAAACTATAATGTAATGTCTTATAATGTCATCTGTTAGTACTATGAAGGAATCATTGTATTATGGCTTATATTAGATTAGACATTCACAAACTAAACCAAACCCCAAGACAAGGGACTGATGGCAACAGCATCTCATGTTTCAAGGCGTTGGTTCAGCTGAATATTTGCAGTGTATGTGGAGGCCGATAAAGTAATTGTGTCAAATTCTCTGCTGGCATAAGGGTGGAGTTCCATTGACTTGACAGTGGAGTTTTGCCCCTTTACACCAGCCAAATGGCCAGCCCATCGTAGGTGGATCCAAGGTTAGAGTCTCCTGGGACTTTTTAAATTCGTGGCATTTGGTGAAGTGTGGCTAAAAAACAATGCAGTTCAGAGGTACCTTTATTGTGTTGACGCCCATAAAACATCTTGTTCCCGATGTGGGTTAAACTTGAGACCTGCTGGGATTGTACAGATGGAATTTTCACTGCATCATTCTATGCAGTGAAAAGGAAGCGGGCAGGGCTACGTTTTGTGCTCCCTGCTCCATGAATCACACAGGGAGTTCCAACCCTCATTCGAATGGTTCCCCCAAAAGCCACACATATCTGGGAGGATTTTCAGAGAGGTAACAGCCACCTGCATAAAGGCCTATCCCTCTACGTTACCTTCCAAACCTCTTGCCCCTTAAATGGTACATTTTGCAGCAGTGAAAACATTGTTCTTTTGTGAATAAGGTCCGTTGGTGGTGTTTTGTGAGAGTTAAGTGGGTTCATAAGCACCTGTCTGCAAGCATCTCTTGCAGCACCAGGCCCTACAGAGCTCTTACTTTAAGTAGTAGACTCTGCTCATCAGACATGCATTGCCTGAGAAAATTAAAACCCCTGAAGGTTGACAGGGTTGCATTGATTTTGATCGGCTTTGGATCAGGCCCCCGTGAGTTACACTTCCATCAGCCAGCAACATGGTCTCATCCGTTCCAAGTAAACAGTTTTTCTCTCTCTCTCTCTCTGAGAAAGTTGGCCAAGCTTTTGGGTAGCCTCTTCACTGAGGAATGTGGATTAGCAGAAATAGCTAGCTGGCATTTAAAGTTGGTTCTGGCCTACTGACTCCTGTCAGAGGAAGAGGAACAGACTTGGCGATATTAAACAAATGGTGAGCAGTAGGTATTAGCAGTATTGTCTCCTGGCATGTCTGCAGTGAACTTCAAATGACTCAGTTCTGGGTGATCAACTTCAGCCAACCAGAATCCATCTAATATTTATTTTTTAGATGTGCCAAAACTGGAACTTTTTATCTGAACACCTTTCTGCTTCAGTAGTTCAGATATAATAGAACCTGAGCCAACGTAGATTTTCATTTCACCTAAAAGTTCACCCTTCTTGACTGACCCCTAATTTTGGTTTCTTGGCTGTAGTGCTTTGTGGGGTGGAGAAAGAAGGTATCAAAACGCATCCATCCTCCTTCAAAACAAGCAGCTTCCAGATATGAACTGATTCCTTGCAGAGAGCAGGATGGCTTTTTTTGACTGCACTTAGCCAACATATACTTGGTAACAATCAGTAAACTACTAGAGTGCACTCTTTTGCCTTTCTCTGAGGAATCTCATACTGGCCACCACCAGAGGCAGGATCCCACCAGACTAGGTGTCCCTATTGAGCTGATGAATTTCATGATCCCACTATAATAGGCACACAAGGTGATTAAATCAGTGGTGGAGTTTTAGCATTAAACCTAAACTACTTTCATCTGGAGCTTTAACTAAGATTTTTTTAAAAAAAATATTTGATGGATTTTGCTTAGCTGCTTCAGTCAAGCAGTAATAGGGTCTGTCTGCACTCTTCACTCTCGCTAGAAGAGAAGCCACTGAGAAAAATTTGATGCACAGCAAGGACTTGGTTCTAGTTAGCTAGTTTAATAGCCTTACTATTAGGACAGTAGAGAACTTGGCCATATTTCAACTTCTCATACAGCCCCATTCAAAACAATGGAAATACCTGGGGGGTATATCAGTGCAGAATCTGGCCCACACTTAATTAATTTGGATCTACCATCTGTTCTGCACATTCACAGTCTGAAATCCAGCTAAATCAGATTGAAGAGTTCTATACAGACACCCAATTGGATCCTTTTGGTCCTTTTTTACTCCATTTACTACTAAGCCAAACAAACAGGTGATTTTGTTTTTCAGGAAATCTTCCACCAGTGCAATAGCACTACTGACGCTCCTTGATAGCAACGGCAGGAGAACTAGGGTAGAATAGCTACTTTTTACTTCTGGGTTAGAAGACACAGCAGTATAAATATTGGCAGCTGATTACGTTAGTGCTGTCATTGCTACCAGCAGGGGGCACTGTACCACATTAGTTATAATAGATTTCTTTAAAATTGCCAGCATAGACACTAGACATATAAATCTAGACTCGGTGGAATTTAAACCGTTTCTGAAGGCAGACACTAATAGGGATGGGTTTACCAACAGCTAGCACTTCACCTATCTTATAGAATTTGCTTGGATATTTTGTGTGGTAAGTGTATAATGGACAGATTACTTCAGAGAAACACTACTTTGTGCTGAATTGGAATGGATCTTATTCCTTCTAAAGGTATATGTGAGCTCAGGGTGTCTGGATAACAAGTAGCAGGTGTACAATAAATAACATTATTGCAGGTGTAAACTTTTTTATGACCACGTGAATGCCACTGATACTCGTGCTTATCTTGTGAATCGGTAGTAGCATCTGTTCCTCCTCTCTCTTCACAGAACTTGGTGCCAGCCTCCTGTCCCAAATTACCCATAGAGTTTATATCTATGATCACAATGTAATTAGTCTGATGAGAGTCAAGAGATTACAGAGAAATGCTAGTAATAATTTCAGGTCTGGTTGTATTTGTCCAGGCAGAATGGAGGCAATCTCTAATGCAGACAGTCATCACCAGCAATTTATGGGTGGATCCTTGGACCTCTAGACTTTGGAGAGAACTCAAGGAGTGATAGGTGCATATATTCCCTTGAGATGCTCTGTTCCCTGCTTTCAGAGTCGCAGCCATGTGAGTCTGTATCCGCAATAAGAAAAGGAGTACTTGTGGCACCTTAGAGACTAACCCATTTATTTGAGCATAAGCTTTCGTGAGCTACAGCTCACTTCATTCGATGAAGCCCTTGTGTCAGGGTTGTGTGCAGCCTCACCTCTGAGTCCATGTCCCAGGAGGTGGGAGCTGCACAGTGATCTCCTACCTCTGTGCAGCCAGTGGCCTGTGCTCCCTAATGCCATGCTGAAGTCTCCACATTTATTTGACAGAATTTGCAGAATTTAATTTTTTGGCACAGAATGCCCTCAGGAGTAGTAGGAAGGGAAAGGAGGAATGAAGCAATGCAGCCCATTCTCAAAGAGGCTGGCTTACCCTACTGGAATTAATGCCCCTCTTTGCACAGGGGAAAGGGCCAGGAGACAGACTCCACACTCTCCTCTATGGAGAGGTTGCCCTTTTATCCCCCCCCTTGGTGAAAAGCAAAGCTTGTTACTGACCTTAGTTAAATGGTCTTCAGCTCCTTTTATTCCAAAATAAGGATGTCCGCAGGCAGGCTCACACCAAACTAGCTAAATCAGGGCGTTCAGAACATTATTTTAGTTAAATTGGATTCAATGCCTAGAATTGATGAAGGAGGAATGATGGTGGTTACACATTTGTTGGGGACATTTATGGTATATTCCTGAAGCATTAATGAGATTATTCTTAGGCCAGAACAGTGTTTCCAAAGGTGAAGAGTGAGGTAGCAAAATGTCCAGATGAGACAGAGTTATTTCGGCTCAGAGTACCAGAAAGGACTTTAGAGAGACGTAAACAAGCTGGGTCAATGGTCAACCTAATGGCAAATAAAATTTTATGTTGACAAATGCAAAGCAATGCACATGGGAGGGAAAACTGTAAACTACTCTTACACCTGATCGGATTCAAAACTACCAACTCAAGAAAGGGACCTGGGTCAATTCACATCTGTGGTCAAAACAGGTAACAAGATGTTATGCTGCATAAGGAATGGGATGGAGAATAATATGGAAAATATTATGCTATTATGTAAATCAATGGTGTGGCCTCTTCTGCAATATTGGGCACCCCTTCTCAAAAAGGGTGTTGCAGAATTAGAGTGGGGTTCAAAGAAGGACAAAGAGTATGTTCAAGGGCCATATGAAGTGAAAAACGGAGTGCTTGCCTGAGAAAGGAGATCAATAAGAAGGGCTGCGGTAAAAGTATATAAAATATTGAAAGGGATAGAGAAGGTAGATTGGGAACTTTTTTCTGTCTCATAATACAAGAACAAGAGGACGTACAATGTAATTAAAAGGTGGGAAATTCAAAAGTAATTTGCAATGTGTAACTAAACTGTGGAATTCATTGCCGCAAGACGTGGTTGAGGCCAAGAACTTAACAAAAGTCAAAAAGGGATTGGATAATTATATGGGAATCAAGACTATCCAAAGGAGTTATAATTGACAATGAAAAGTTTGGAAGACATTAAATCTTTAGGTCTCTTCCTGCTCTCTAATAGTTAGGTTTTAATCTAATCTCTATCTCGGAGAGGCAGATTATCCAACATCTGCCAACTGTGGGCTTCTTTCTGATATCACATTTGCATGATCTAGTATAAGAGCTAATTAGGCCTAAAAGAGAAGTGGAATAGGTCTGTGGTGTGGATATGAAGGTCATGGGTTCAACTGTACTGATAACGCAAATGGGGTTCTTTCATCAACCTTTGAAGCAACTTGTACTGGCCACTGTCAAAATCAAGACCGTGGATTAGATGGGCATTGGGTCTGATACATTGTGGCAATTCCAATGTCCCTAGCATTCAGTTTATGTAACTGGAAATGGGTTGGAGGAGGGACAAGACCTTTAAAAGGCTCCCAATTAGAGTTGGGCAAAAACCTTTGTGGAATACTGCACCCCACCCCCACTGAAAAATGCAGATTCAGGTCAACTAAAACAATTCCCTAATTTGGGCTGATTCTGGCAAATTGTTTGGTTGCAGTGGGAGATAAATTTCAGAAATATCAAAATGGTTTGTTTCAGCATGTCTGAAATGAAACACGATGACATTTCAGTTTGGAACGATGTTTCTGGTTCTGAATTTCCCTCAATTTCTTTTTAAAGTCTCTAAAAACCCTGAAATGAAACGCTTTGTGTTGATACAGCATTGTTTTTTAACAAAGCACTGGATGCTCAGCCCACCCTGATTAATTCCAAGGGGTATTGCCTACTCAAAAATATTTTGATGAGCCCCAGGGATACGTCCGAGCCAGCAAGGATGATTAAGTAGCCTTTGGAGAGGTGGTGAATTCCAGGGAAAGCAGAGAAATCATCCCAATCCACCCTTAAATGTGGTGGTGGGACTTTCTAACAAGGAGATCTTGGGAGCCCCAAATCTCCTTCTCCAGCATATCACCCTTTCTAATTAGCTTTAAAGATAAGCTGCCTCCCCGGTGCTTTGTCAAACATTGGTGTCCCAGGGTGATATTTTACCCTATATTTATGATCCCAGAGATCAGCAAAAGAAATACAAGGATTAATATAGTCAATTACTTTACCTTCATACCACTTCTGAGCACTGGATTAAACTCTGCCACTGAATAATTGTATCTGCAAAATACATTTATTGGAAGAAACAAGAGTGTGAGAGCCTCACAAAGCATGTCTCAACAATTTTATACTCTTCTTACAGATTGTCGGAATTCAAATGCTGCCCAAAGGGAATGTTTGTTTTCTCTGTTACCAATGCTGACATTCATGTACTGTTGGTGATCTCAGCTCATAGGCAAAACAATGGCCGAAATGCATAGAATTTCTGTGAATCTGTTTTTTACACACACAAGAAGTAACATTCCCTTTTCTTTGCAGCAATTGTAGCCACCTGCTCATCAAAGAAGCTTTATCAAGTTCAAGATCTATTAAACATTATTGTTTGAAATCCAGTAGAGCCTAAAGGCCATTACTGAGACTGGGGGACTATTATTTGCATTCCAATAGTCCCTGGAAGCCCCATTGTGCTAGGCACTGAACAAACATATATAATAAGACATCTTGCCATCTAAATAGACATGAATGGGAGACGGAGGCACAGAGTTAAAATGATGCCTTTAAGATCACATAGCAGGTCAGTGACAGAGGCAGGAATAGAACCCAAGTCTTCAAATTCACAGTCTACAGCCCGATTCACTGGATCACGTTGCTTTATCCACACTTTTGAAGTCAGAAATTGACTTTGCTTTTATAACTTTCTAGCTTATCTGCAAGCAAGCCCATAAGAATGTGTAAGTCATTTGAGCTCCAGATATGACCTTTAAGAAAAGTTCATTTTTAAGGAGGGGAAAAAACATTTATGTAATAAATCTGATCTTGCTCACAAATATGGTTTTGAAATTGATTGACAAATGCTATAATTTTCCTTGAGGAGTTTCATACATATACTGACTGCTTGGTGGGGAAAATTGATCAAAAGGGTTCCTTTTCTTGAGTTCCAAATTGATTTCCTGTGTGCATTTTCTCTTTAAAATTATTTTTAAAAAATCTTTGGCTAGAGAATATTAACTTATGTCAATGAACAATTTGAGAAATGTGTTTTATAACAGTATATTTATTGCTTACCCTTTAGTTCACTGTCTATTTTCTTTTCATTTTATTTTTAGTGTGTGTGGCATAGCAGAGGAAGAAAGGTAACATTGAACAGAACGCCGTCCTGCAAAATCACCTTTCACTTTGTGTTATGAGTATTCTAATAGGTGGCAAAACCAGGATGGATTAGTCTCTCTTTGCAAAATTCAGTTAGGTAGTGGTTCTGGATTCATGGGATCTGATTCTGCACTCACTGGTGTAACTCCATTGAAAAACCAGGCAAAGAGAGTGAAGAATCAGAGTTATGGTGTATAGAGATATGGATTGATTCTGTGATTGGGAAAGTGATACTAACAAAGAAATGTATTTCAGTTTGAAGGTCACAAGTGTGCAGTAGAAACAAGGATGCAGTTGTGGTTTTTATTTTAGCTCATTGGCTGTTAAGTGAAGCAAGGAGGATTTAAAGGGGACAGACTCGGAAGTAAAGAGGGTCAAACCTGGAATGACTGTGGTTTTCTGTGGGCATCTTTAAATTTTGGTGTCACCTGAATCCACCTTCACTACTGGCAACTTGGAGGGGTTCTAAGTTCTTCTACAGTATGGTTTCATAGATTCCAAGGCCAGAAGGGACCATTGGGATCATCTCGTCTGACCTCCTGTATGACACAGGCCAGAGAGCTGCCCCAAAATAATTCCTACATTAGATCTTTCAGAAAAAATATCCAATCTTGATCTAAAAATTGTCAGTGACGGAGAATTGACCGCAATGCTTAATAAATTGTTCAGTGGTTAACAGGGCCGGCTCCAAGCACCAGCTTTCCAAGCAGGTGCTTGGGGCGGCATTCAGCATGGGGCGGCAGTTCATGTCCCGTGGCAGCAATTCGGCGGCAGCTCTGGGGGTATTGCGGAGGCGGTGATTTGGCGGCGACTGCTTGGGGCAGCAAAATTGGTAGAGCCGCCCCTGGTGGTTAATCACTGTCGCTGTCAAAAAATGTTCACCTTATTTCCTATCTGAATTTGTCTAGCTTCAACGTCTACCCTCTTGATCATGACAGGTTTCAGAGTAGCAGCCATGTTAGTCTGTATCGGCAAAAAGAAAAGGAGGACTTGTGGCACCTTAGAGACTAACCAATTTGTTTGAGTATCCGATGATTCATAGATAGATATTTAGGTCAGAAGGGACCATTGTGATCATCTAGTCTGACCTCCTGCACAACGCAGGCCACAGAATTTCACCCACCACTCCTGCAAAAAACTTCACACCTATATCTGTGCTATTGAAGTCCTCAAATCGTAGTTTAAAGACTTCAAGGAGCAGGGAATCCTCCAGCAAGTGACCCATGCCCCATGCTACGGAGGAAGGCGAAAAACCTCCAGGGCCTCTTCCAATCTGCCCTGGAGGAAAATTCCTTCCCGACCCCAAATATGGTGATCAGCTAAACCCTGAGCATATGGGCAAGATTCACCAGCCAGATACTACAGAAAATTCTTTCCTGGGTAACTCGGATCCCACCCCATCTGATATCCCATCACAGACCATTGGGCCTATTTACCATGAATATTTAATTACCAAAACCATGTTATCCCATCATACCATCTCCTCCATAAACTTATCGAGTTTAATCTTAAAGCCAGATAGATCTTTTGCCCCCACTGCTTCCCTTGGAAGGCTATTCCAAAACTTCACATCTCTGATGGTTAGAAACCTTCATCTAATTTCTAGTCTAAATTTCCTGGTGGCCAGTTTATATCCATTTGTTCTTGTGTCCACATTGGTACAGAGCTTAAATAATTCCTCTCCCTCTCCAGTATTTATCCCTCTGATATATTTATAGAGAGCAATCATATCTCCCTTCAACCTTCTTTTAGGTAGGCTAAACAAGCCAAGCTCCTTGAGTCTCCTTTCATAAGACAAGTTTTCCATTCCTCAGATCATCCTAGTAGCCCTTCTCTGTACCTGTTCCAATTTGAATTCATCCTTCTTAAACATGGGAGACCAGAACTGCACACAGTATTCCAGGTGAGGTCTCACCAGTGCCTTGTATAACGGTACTAAAACCTCCTTATCCCTACTGGAAATACCTCTCCTGATGCATCCCAAGACCACATTAGCTTTTTCACGGCCATATCATGTTGGCAGCTCATAGTCATCCTATGATCAACCAATACTCCGAGGTCCTTTTCCTCCTCCGTTACTTCTAATTGATGCGTCCCTAGCTTATAACTAAAATTCTTGTTATTAATCCCTAAATGCATGACCTTACACTTCTCACTATTAAATTTCATCCTATTACTCCAGTTTACAAGGTCATCCAGATCCTCCTGTAGGATATCCCTGTCCTTCTCTAAATTGGCAATACCTCCCAGCTTTGTGAAGTGAGCTGTAGCTCACGAAAGCTTTATGCTCAAATAAATTTGTTAGTCTCTCTAAGGTGCCACAAGTACTCCTTTTCCTCTTGATCATGTTGTTCCTTTCTCTGCTCGATTGAAGAGCCCATTATTAAATATTGAGAGATTTGTCTCTTTCCCATACACTGTAATCAAGTCATCCCTTAACCTTCTCTTTGTGAAGCTAAATAGATGGACCTCTTTGAGTCTATCACTACAAGGCATGTTTTCTAACACGTTTAAGCATTCTTGTGGCTCTTCTCTGAACCCTCTCCAATTTATCGACATCCTTCATGAATTGTGGGCACCAAAACTGGACACAGTTTTCCAGCAGTGTTTGCACCAATGCCAAAGAGAGGTAAAATAACCTCCTGCTTAAGATTCCCCTGTTTATGCACCTCAGGATTGCATTAGCACTTTTGGCCACTGAGGTACATTGGGAGCTCATGTTCAGCTGACCGACTCCAAATCTTTTTCAGAGTCAATGTTTTCCAGGATAAAGTCCCCCATCCTGTAAATATGACCTACATGCTTTGTTCCTTTGGGTCCTAAATTGACCTGTCTCTAATTTTAAGAATATTTGTTCTAAGATGTTGCTATTATAAAGCCACAAAGAATATAACACACAGTGCCAATGACCCTGTTCTGGAGTCATTTTTCAACTGAGAAGTCCTATTGATTTCATGGGGATGCCTCATGTGAATCAGAGCTGCTGGATTGGGGTCCAGGCCAATGTGAGTAAGGCAAGCAGGATTTCACACACAGTATCTATTTACTGGGATAAGATACACTAAATGAAATTTTCAATCATTATGAAACTTACAACACTGAAGGACAAATGAATTGAAGGGACTAGTAAGTTGCTGGAATTTAAACCTTCTTCCTGTAAGTTACACCACCTCTGGAAGCCCTTGGACTTACACTCCTCCTACACATCACTCAAGTAAAATAACTTGAATTTATACCTTCTTACACCATGTCCTGATATTCCGCTCTTCTGAACCCTTAGCATGTAAATTGCACCTATCTATGCTATCTTGCACTCCATGGGCTAAAGTCATAAGATGACGTGTAATGTAAATATCACCTGGTGAGTGGGTGCAAATTGCACAGTAGTTAAGTGGGTGTGAGTCTAAGGCGGTGTAACTTACAGGTAGAGTGAGTTGGAATAAGGTGTAAATTACACCAATTCAGGCTTCTTTAGGTTCCCCTAGACTCCCTCTGCTTTTAGACCTGAATCTTAAAACAGCTTGTGGCATATGAATACTGTAAAACCTCGAACAGAAATCAAGCTGACATTTTTACCTTGTTTAATAGGGTTTGCTGTATGTCTCCAAAAGGATGGTGTTATGGCGTTTTTGTGTTTCAACATATAGCCCACTAGGGGACAATGTTGTACTTTGCATTAGAAATTATCTCTCCAGCAACCTGGGATGTTCCTATCTATAGTGCACTGGAACAGGAACTTATTTGTCTGTTACAGCAATGAAATACCATGAGTGCAGTAGTTTGTTAAGAATACAGCAAAATTGCCGATATGGATTCTAAGGTCAACGTTCAACAACAATACCATAAGAATGTTTGTTTTAATTTTATTATGGGGATTGTGGGTAGAAGGATCTTCTCAGCAGAAAAGCTGCCCAGTAGCACCCATATAGGAGCTCAAAGATGAAAGTAAAAGCAATGTTAGGAAATAGTGTCTAAAAGCTGTAGGGTGGTGGTGGTTTTTTTTACAGAGCAATTGGGAAGAGTGTATTTAGTTAGCAATCAAATATGTTCTTTTAACTGCCAATTGTGGGCACGCCCATACTTTATTAGAGACATGGACAATACAAAGCCACATACTGCATGCCTGTGAATTAGCAATGAGTAAAATTTTCAGGACGACAGCCATCATCATTGGGCTTCTTTATACATTGGCACAGCACCATCAAAGTCTGGCCCAGTATATTTTAGTTGCACTTGAAATGAGTTAATCCACAAGTGCGCCTTGATCCAATAAAATATTGTTTTAAACAGACTTATTGGCGACAGCGCCTTTTAAAATAAACATTTTATAACCCGGTATTTAGTTTTAACTCCTGCAGCATGTCTGTGCCACTTCATGAGCATATGAACCTCTTACTGTCACTCACTTTCAAATTAGATGGTCAAAAGTTATCATCTTCCCTTTTTCCTTTGAGTGCCAGGAAATAAAAGGGAAACAAAGTCTCCAGCAGTTTCAAAGACCTGATCCTGTAAGACGCTGAGTTGCCCTCAATTTCTATTGAAGGGTGTGGTCAGACTGATCTGACTTTCACCAGTATGAATCCAGAGTAACTCTGCTTATTTTAGGGAAAATTGCTCCAGATCTATAGGAGTGCAAATGCAATCAGAATCTGGCAAAATTGGAGGTCAGGTTGCTCAGGGCCTCATGGGATCCGCCACAGCAGAAGAGCAAATGGTCTGTGAATAAATGTGTAACTTGAGTGGCATAAAGTGTTTAGAACATTGTTGCAAAGCCCTAGATGCTACATTTTAAATGCCTCCTCTGCAGTATTTTGACACTGATGTGTAGGGAGGGGGAGGAAAGGTTAAGATTTTTAACTACTTCTAGAATGCTCAGATAGTTGCAATTAGTGAACATGTTCTAGACAGATAGGGTGGCATTTTCCGAGGTACAAAGGGTGGTTAGCGCCCAACTCCCATGCTTTCTGATAGAATCTTGAATGCCAAATCGGGTCTCATCTTTCCCCATATAGCAAACTCTGGAAATCTTTCATCGATACCTTGAAAGGGTAAAGGATTAAGTGGACCCTCTGGGAACCTCTGATTCAAGGGAGTCCAGGAAATATTTCATACCTGAAACTTAAAGTGCTATAAGCCTCCCCCTCCGGAAAGTTTGATAAGGTAAACAGAATGAATTAACCAAGCATGATGACAATTATCCTGGATTCTTGCATTCTTCTGGGTTAGCCTTTGAGAATTTGGACCAAGTTCTGCTTCTGCGCAACTCCTTAGTTGAATAAACCCTTCAAGAGCAGCACTCATCCCCTCTTTCTAGCTTCCATTCTGCATTCCTGTGCTTCTGAAATCATCATACTTTTGTGGAAAATTAGAAAGCAAGAAAGCAGTAGTCTAACAAGATGTATCCTCTCAAGTAATACTCTAGAGTGGGTGCTATCAATTAATATGTCTTCTGCTTGGTGGCACTAATGTACTCTGAAAAGCTGTATGTACATTCAGGGCTTGCCCAAGGCAAGACTACTGCTCCTGTAAAACATCTCAAGATTGAGTAGTTGTCAGGAGCAATGATGGCTTCTTTGCTCCTCCCTGTTTGAAGTCTCAGAAGACTTCTCAGAAAGAAGTCCCTTGCAGAAACAGCTTGTATTTTTCATGGCAGCCTGACTTGCTTATAGATGGTGGTTTATTTTCCATGGAATATGCTGTGGAGCTGAAAGTGTGACTTGGTCTAATATGATGTTTAGTAATTTTATTAATAATAGAGTAGTCTGCTCAGTACAGAAGAATAAGGCAATGTGGACCATGTCGACAAGGTGATCCAACTCCATTCTCTTCAGTGGTGATTGAACACCACTCCAGCAAAACTGAGATCTTAGAGGAAAGTGCTTTTGACACTAGGCAATTTGCTCAGTGTTACTAAAGGAATGGAGCATCATAATAAACCTGTTAATGTTCTCTGGGTTATGAAAGAGGTTTGACTGTTACAAAACATCCTCCTCAGCTGCATCACCTAGTAAATCTTCAAATTTGGAAATGCCGAATTAATAAGTCATATCAGTCAATAATTAATAGTAGTACATACGTGATAACCGCATGAAAGAACAGCTGCTGAAACAGACCTCGAAGTCTGGATCAGTGAATGGAGGAATTTAATTGACTGGTTCAGTGAAACTTTGTTTCTATTGAAATGTTAACTAACCAGGATTCATCAATTAACACAATTTACTGAGACTAGTGTATTTCTGAAATTCTTGCCTTTATCAACAGATGCAAAACTTTGCTCACAGAGTAAGATTTTTCACGTGTCTCTTCTCTCCGTGACAACTGATGATAAATACTAGCATTTTCATTTTGAACCCAGCAGCCAATCCCTGATTATTTTTGAAGAAAGATTGTTATTCCGTCAATAAAGTTGTTTTAAAATCAGATTACATGCAAGTGAATGAGCAAGGTTAGATTTTCTTTATACGCCTAGAGATGATACAATCCAGGTGTCCATGTGGCTATATGTGCTTCCAGTTGGAGGAAAACATTGCTCAGCTGTCTGTCTTGTGGTTAACAGTAAATATGCTTTTTAAAAAAGAATTCAAGCTGACTATTAACAAACTGGCATAATGTTGATGGTAGCGGTTTTCTGTGTAGTGGGAGGCGTAATCTAGTTAATGTCACAGAGCAGAACAGAAGATGCAGCACTGAAATTTACATCTGTTTTATACATAGTGGCAGCAGAGATTCCCAGAGAAATTACAAACCTCATGTTTCATTTTTGTGTGAGGCTTTTTAATGAAGCACACACACACACACACACACACACACACACACACACACACACACACACAATTGATCAGCAGTTAGGCTGGGGAAGGAGAGCCAAGTAAACTGATAAAGAAACTAGCATGAAGATAAAGAGAGTTCCACAATTCTTGTCTCTAAGAAGTGTGCATGTTAGGGTTTGTGGGTTTTTTCTTTTTTCTTTTTTTTTTCATCAAAGTGATGATCTTAGTTGTATTTTTCTCAAAGCACATAAATATTTCTGTTGGAAAACAGGGGACATTTCACTTTCCATAAAAGCTCCACAATGATCCTGTTAATAAAAAAGAAGAAAAGCTTAGTGTCAAGCCAAAGTATTTCCAGCACATAGTCATTTTCAACAATCCATTGAGTCAGCACCTCTAAATAGCCTTTCGTTTCTCCCTATAGTTCAGATTAAATTGTTAGAATTTTTGTGCATTATTAAAAAATGAAAAGAAATTGTAGCCTTTTATTTTAAAGATGGCTGCAATAAAAATTTAGATTATTCAAATTTATCAAGTTTATTCTATAAGGCAGTAACTACAGCTATTTCTTTTTAATGCTGAGATATTCACTGGATTTTGCATCTCGTTTACAGTCATAAATAAGCAAGCTATTTCCATGACATTGCTACAGGGAGGGGAGAAATGTTTTATAAAAATAAAACTTGATCTATCCAATGGAGGGAAATGTAATGAAAGACTAACAGAGTAAATACCAGCCTAACATAATTCTTAAATGAAACACACATTGTTTCAAATGAGATGTTAAATTTTTGCCCATATAAAAATATGGATTTTTCCTCTAAGGACCTACCCTTGTTCGTTCATTGGCTTTCAATGAATAGAGCAGGATCTGACCAATTTGATCTTAACACAATAATATCGGTTTAGAAATCATCATACTTGGATGTGTGTATTCATCTAGCAAGCGCATGCGCACACATGCTTTAAAGGCCCCTGATCTAGCGAAGGACTTAAGTAACTGCTTAACTCTAAGCACTTGAGCAGTCTCCAGTGAAGTTTCCATGGGGGAGTTTTGCCAGTGACTTTAATGGGACCAGGATTTCACGCACTGACTTCAGAGTTAAGCATGTGCTTAACTCCTTGCTGGACTGAGGCCCAAATTTGTAAGTGTGACTGACGTAGATTTAAGGGCATATTTTGTTGGGTTGAGTGGATGGGAATCACTACAGGCATTTCCAAGGATACAATATGTAGGAATATTATGAAAAATATCTAAAAAAGCCTAGGTCAGATTCACTGTTACGCTCTGGCTGTTTTACAACGATCTGGTGATACACAGCAACCATAAATCCTTCAACTGGCAAAACCATGAGGGAGTTGTACAAATTACCCTGAACAAGTGGCCCTTTGCATCATGCCACTCCATCCTGTAGTCTGCATCTGACAGAAAAAAGTCAGCATGGAAACATTGGAGAGGGGTTTTGGTAAATGTTGGATACCAAAAAAACAGCTGTCCCATCCACTTCTTGTGCCAGGTCCCTTGGTTCTGATTTGGTGTCCAGCATCTGAGAGAGAGGGAAATTGTGACCAGTACACACACACAAGATTTCCAGACTTTACCGAAAGCCTTAATCCTGCAAATGGCTCTGTAGAGATGCACCTCCCTGCCCTTGTGGAGCCAGATGACAGATCAGGGCCTAATATAGTATTTCTATACGCAACTATTTCACAATTGTGAGGATGGACATTTCAAAAGCACTCAGCATTGGTCTAACCCTGATCCCACTAAAGAGTATGATAAAACTCCTGTTGACCTCAATGGGAGCAGAGACAAACCAATACTGAGGGCACTTGAAAATCCCAGCATTAAGGCTTAGTATTTTGGAACTATCCAGGGCTTAGTAAATTCGATGCCTCCCTTTGGGAAGCTGGAAATCACTCCTTTCCGTGGCATAAACTTCCTATTTCACATCTTACAAGGTTGTGAGACATCAATCTCATAAATCCCACATGTGCAAGGATTGATTTTGCATCTCTGACCACTATAATTTTGTGGGACAGGAGCATATTTGAGAGGAAGGAAGGAAACATTTGGCAGTTTATATTTTAAAGATGTTTGAAGTTCTGAATGTTCAGAGTTTAACTTGGGAGACTGACTAGGGGGTAGAGTGCAGGTGAAACTGTCAAACTTGCATAATTAATGCAACTCTCACATTATTAGTAGAGATTGGTATTCTTAATGCCTGTTTAGTTTATCACATGGATATTCCCATGACACCTACAAGCACGATCACACATTTTATATGCTGGTACATAGCAATATTAGTTGCATTTCATGAGTTGAGGACTGCTTCACTTCTTATGAATAGCAAAGTTATGAGTGATTTATGTGGCGATTCAAAATGAGAGACAGTAAAACCTACACACTATCCCATACTATCTGACATTTGTTTTCATTAAAAGGGGCTTTCATGCCAAGAGTTTAACCATCCTGGAACTTTTTAAAAAATGTTGGTACTATTTTTCATAGTCTCTGCTTGTTAAGTTAAATTGCCTCACCGCACATTCAAGGTTCCTGGCCTTCCGGAGGAAAAAAAAATGAGAACAAATGGATTTTAAATCACAAAAATAGCAAACTAGCTTTTCTGTAAATCAGGTATTTTGAAATTAAGCTTGGCAGTCTAACAACCGATCAGAGGTAGAGAGAGATTCCTGATACCATTTTAAGGGGGAATTTTTAAGATTCTCCAATGAGATACCACTGATGTTTCTAGCTGGAATGCTTGCTGACCTTAAAAATGTAACTAGCCAGGGAGTGAACATTTTAAATGTTTTAAACATTTTAAACTGCAAGGGAAACTGGGTAGTGCATAGTAATTCCAGTTATGGACCAGGAAATATTTTTGTGGCAGATTTTATATATATATTGTAGCTACTGGAAAGCAATTCAAATGTCTGGATATTTGGAAGTAGTCCCAGCACAGATTAGTGGGCAGAATGCAAAGACCAACAGAGGAAGAGGAATTTATCACATGGTTTAGCATTTGAGGCTATGCTTAGAAAGCGTCTGATGTTGCAAACCTTACTCACAAGTGGTTCCATTTACTTTTAATGGAGCCACTCAAGTGAGCAGGGATTAAGCACATAGTGGGTACTTTGCAGGAGCTGGACCAAAACCGTTTTTTTCACATGGTTATAAATTTATATATCAATTGTGAGTGTGGCAAGCCTACTGTTAGAGGTGCTATCAGGGCAGTGTAAGGAAGGCTTAATGTAAATAAGAGTTGGGTCTCACGGTGTCTCTGCCCATGGATCCCTGCTGGGGTGGAACAAGGATGGAAGAGTACTGTCTCTGCAGGAAGGCAAATATCCCCGTTATCCTGTGGAAGTCCATTCGTGGGTTGGGAGAAAACAAGGCTGGTGGGCACAGAGCCATTAGGTGTCCACCAAATTCCTTCCTCATAACCCAATAGTCTGCCAAATTTACAGTGCTGTGTCCTATTTGTCAATTTGAGCGAGGTTCTGTGGAATCTGGAGAGAACCAGTCAGAGAACACTTCAGTCTCTCTGGTCACTTGATTAGAGACCTAAAAGTGACAATTCTTCAACAAAAAAACTTCAGAACCAGACTCCAATGAGAGACTGCTGAATTGGAATTAATTTGCAAACTGGATACAATTAACTTAGGCTTGAACAGAGACTGGGAGTGGATGGGTCATTACACAAAGTAAAACTATTTCCCCATGTTTATTTCCCCCCCCCCCACTGTTCCTCAGATGTTCTTGTCAACTGCTGGAAATGGCCCACCTTGATTATCACTACAAAAGGTTTTGTGTCCCTCCCCCCCCCCCCCCCCCCGCTGGTATTAGCTCATCTTAAGTGATCACTCTGGTTACAGTGTGTATGGTAACACCCATTGTTTCATGTTCTCTGTGTATATAAATCTCCCCACTGTATTTTCCACTGAATGCATCCGATGAAGTGAGCTGTAGCTCACGAAAGCTTATGCTCAAATAAATTTGTGAGTCTCTAAGGTGCCACAAGTACTCCTTTTCTTTTTGCAAATACAGACTAACACGACTGCTACTCTGAAAACTGGGAGAATAGCTTCTGCAGGTTCTATGCTGTCCTCAGCCCGCTGCAAGCCAAGGAGGGGATTGTGAACAGCAGAATGGAGACAAAACACTTTGTGTGGATGCCTCTTGTCTTTGATAGATCTGAGAGATTCTGTGGGCCGAGAGGCAGAGCAAAGGGCCACCTCTGAAGGAAGTAAATGCGATCCTCAGGGTTATTCCAAACTAAGATCAAAACAGGGAGCCCAGCTTTTACTCAGGCAAACATCCAATTAAGTCCATGGTAATGGAGGAATTAGTATGGACCTCTGGATTTGGCCCAGTGGTTAGTGTGTGTGTGTGTGTGCATGTGTGTGTTTTCTCATTATCTTAGTTAGTTTTCTTCATTGTGTGTGTGTTTTCTTCATTATCTGCTCTATCTGTTTTTGAATAACTGGTTCAATGTCAAAGAGATGTTAAAAACTGAAGGAAAAAATCATGAAAACTTAATTATTTTTCCAAGTTCTCTTGTCTAAATTCACATCACCAATTTATTTGCTGAAATTTCAGCACTAGATGAACAAATTACTAGCTCTGTTCAAAACCTGCTTTGGTAGATTTTTGCCATTATGTCCCTCTATGCCGTCTTAATTTCTGCTTATTTTTCTGTTAGCAGCCTACTAGCTGCACTTCATTTGTATTGGGTTTTCTTTATTCTGCTTTCTAAAACTGGTGAACTTTGGAGCCATAATTATTTCTCATAGAAATTTCAGACCCAATCTCGTCACTTTTACTCATGGGAGTTAATGGAATTGATTGAAGACGAGTAAGGTATGCAGGACAGATTTCTTAATTTCCTTCTGCGGTGCTTTAGGATACTGGGAAAGTCATGGGGAAGGACAAGTAATAGTGTGAAGGGATTTGCATTGTTAAGAAGAAAGAGCTCATAATTGTGTAGTTGTACCTTATACCCACCAGGCTGGTTCCTTGGCTCAATCCTCAGATGGTGTAAATGAAGTGAAGTCAATGGATCTACACCAAATGAGACCAGCTGCAGATCTGGAGTGAAATCTCTGCCATTCAATCAAATGTTGCTTTCCATATTTCTCATGTAACAAATATGCCGTTCTCTACACAGGGATTTCTACATAGTAGGATTGTAGTAACCAGCGAGTCAAGCTGCAGTCCCTTGATTTATTATTTCAACTAGCCTAACTGACAGAATTATTCTTGTATTATATGACTGGAGTTGTGTTTAATACCAGGCCATATGATATTTCCTTGTTCAGTATTTGACACCCATTTAGTCGAAAACATTTCCGTTAGAAACAATACAGGAGTTTGCCCGAGAACGATAGACAGTTTGGGGACCTTCTATATGAGTAACCCTGTTAGAGTCAAAGGGGCTGTTAAGGTGAGTAGGGGCAGCAGAGCTGGGCCTCTAATTAGTAAATGAAGATAAGGAATGGCAACAATAACGTACCTGTTAGAACTATCTTCCCCTCCCCTCTTTTTTGCTATGGTTCAAGGTGTAAAATGATTAATTTCTAAAGGCCATACCATATTGTCACTCTGCGCACACAACTCCCATCGATATCAATGGGAGCGCTTCACAGAGGCAGGCAGTAAAATAAGATCCAAAGGGTGGGACTATTGATTTACATCTCACGCTTAGGGCAGAGAAGTAGAATTCATGTATATGATAGACCTTATTTCCCAGTGGGAAGTTAGAAATTCCAGGGACTGTTTTATGCCAAGTATGTTCTCCTACGTGGGAGAATATTAGAATGCTAATAGCCCGAGAGTGTGATACTTTGTTGGTCTAACTCTGCCATATAATAGTATAGTTACAGAAAACTACCAAATAAGCCATAAGGAAAAAAATGTGACTTGTATAGCATGCATTGCTTGTTAAAAGTAAAGTTATAAATATTAATTTCCCCCTGAAATAACACTACTCATCTCAAAAAATGCATTATCTACCATGCAGGAGGACTGAATTCATCACTGTATATTTTATATTTTGAAACTATTATTTTAAGACGTCAGATTCAGGTAGGTGATTCACAGAGATGCCCATAAACCCAGAAGCTTACTGCCCCCATTCCTGCTCCCATACATACAGCCAATAGGCATTTTGCCATTGATTTCATTGTGAGCAGGAACGAGCCAAAATCTGCTACTCACGTTTTGGATGGGCTAAGGCAGTGGAAATACACGTTTGTGAAAGCAAGGTGTGTATGTGTGGAGAAAAGCAGCTTATTTTGGCCAACACTGGGTGTGGCCTGGGTACAAAGCAGCATAAAAGGATCTTGGGTAACTTTCTGTGGATGGCTCTGCTATTGGTACCTGAATTCACTAGTGTAAACCACAATTTGGTAGTGCATGCTGTGACAGGTCGGGCCAGATGGCTATAGGAGAGTAATAGAAGGCAGATATATTAGCCCCCAGGCTAAGTAGGTCCCTTTTCCCTGGGTAAAGTAACAGGGAAGGTTCCAGAACAATCAGGAACCTTCTGGAGACAATTAAGACAGGCTGATTAGAACACCTGCAGCCAATCAAGAAGCTGCTAGAATCAATTAAGGAAGGCTAATCAAGGCACGTGGGTTTTAAAAAGGAGCTCACTTCAGTTTGTGGTGTGCGTGTGAGGAGCTGGGAGCAAGAGGCGCTTGGAGCTGAGAGTGAGAACGCATACTGTTGGAGGACTGAGGTGTACAAGCATTATCAGACTACCAGAAGGAAGGTCCTATGGCGAGGATAAAGAAGGTGTTGGGAGGAGGCCATGGGGAAGTAGCCCAGGGAGTTGTAGCTGTCGCACAGCCGTTCCAGGAGGCACTCTAGACAGCTGCATTCCACAGGGCCCTGGGCTGGAACCTGGAGTAGAGGGCGGGCCCGGGTTCCCCCAAAATCCTCCTGGTCAGACACAGGAGGAGTCGACCTGGACTGTGAATTCAGAAAAACAGCCAAGCTGAGGGCTGCCGTGAAGCTCCAAGGCGAGCAAATCCGCCAATAAGCGCAAGACCCACCAAGGTAGAGCAGGAACTTTGTCACAATGCTTATGCCAATGTTACAAGGATGTGATTTTACTATGAGTAACCAGAATTTGGTCCAAAGTATGTCAACATTAGACCGCCAATGTGTGCAGCGTCTATATTAGACTTGCAACTATTTACAGAAATAAAAGTGGATACAACAGTTTACCAGTGTCTGAACAAAATGGTGTCTAAATGAACTGTGCAATAAGCTTTTTGCTCATGTAAATAAACCCAGCAGGAACAAACCACCCATTGACCAGTTATTAAAAACAAGTCAACACATCACTGGGAAAGAAAAAAACATTCAGCCTTGGACATAATGAGTGAGGAAGTGAAAGAGCAGGCGTATAACGTTTTGGAAGCTGATTGCTACATCGTGGGTCTGTCCGTATCGTGCTCTGAGCTAAGATAGCAAGCAAACTCGGGAAATTTTGGGGATTTGCCCAAGGACCTTGGAAACCATTGTCAGAGTGCAGGGGAGTAATATAGGTCAAGCAGAAGACATTGGTTTTAAATTGAGTAGAAAAAGAGCCAGGGACTTGCACAGATGCAAGGAAGTTGCGGCAGGTGGTGGAAGTAACGTGGCATAAGGATCCACTCTTCTTCCTATTTTTTTCAGGCTGTTCCCTACACTCTTCTTCATCACAAATGTGGAAGATCTTGTAGCCAGTAAGAGAGATACTGTGCTTGCTTTTGACGTGAAGGAGATATTAATACAGGTTTCCAAGGCTGGGGATAACACGTTCCCCTTTCTAGATAAAGCAAAGAAATGAGCTGCTGCATTTTGGAATAACTGGAATTCGGAGAGTTGAACTAGAGAGACTCTAAAGAGAGGGAAGTTTAAAAGTGAAGATGAGTTACATTAGTGGAGGTTTAGGGTTAGGATTATCCAGCTGATGCCTCAGAGATGACAAACGATTTACATGCCTAGGAAATGTACAAGGCTAAAGATTTTGGGTGATATTCAATTAAAATCAAACTAAAATTTGGAACAATGTTAAGCCCCAGTTCAGGGGGACAGCCTTACTCATGAAAGACATGCAATGATGTGCTTAATGTTAAACAGGCACTTAAGTCCCGCTGACGTCTTAAATGCTTTCCTGAATCGGGGCTCTAGTTTGCAGGAAATACAGGTTCTAAGTTTTGCTGTTTTATCAGTTGGAACATATGAACGGCTATACTGGGTCAGATTAATGATCTATCTAGCCCAGTATCCTGTCTTCCAACAGTGACTGGTTTCACAGGGAATGAACAGGGCAGGGCAGTTTATTGAGTGATCCATCCCTTGCCATCTGGGCATGGGATTGCATCCCTGACCATCTTGCTATTGATGGACCTACCTTCCATGAACTTAACTAATTCTTTTTTGAACCCAGTTTTACTTTTGGCCTTCACAGTATCCCCTGGCAATAAATTCCACAGGTTGACTGTGTGTTGTGTGTAGTACTTCCTTATGTTTGTTTTGAACCTGCTAACTATTAGTTTCATTGGGTGACCCTGTTCTTGTGTTATATTAATGAGTAAATAACACTTCCTTATTCACTTTCTCCATACCATTCATAATTGCAGATCTCTATCAAATCCACCCCCGCCCCCGCTCCCTTAGTTGTCTTTTGACTTAGCTGAACAGTTCCAGTCTTTTTTAAATCTCTCCTCATATGGAAGCTGTTCCATGCCCCTAAACATTTTTGTTGCCCTTCTCTGCACCTTTTCCAATTCTAATATAGCTTTTTTGAGATGGGGTGACCAGAACTGGAAATTTCAACCTACACACTGAAGTGCCCAATTCATGATGTTTAAATAATGTTGTTTTACCACGTTCTAAAGGACCAGTCTCTTGCAGAATAAGGATTCCATAACATGTTTCCTCATGCTCTGGTGACATTTTTGTTCCACCCAAACAAGAATTCAACAATAGACAGACTACTGTTTTATAAACAAAATACAATGGGCCTAGTGTTTATCAGATCAATTGGCTCAAGTGAATAGCTGACTTCACAACCCTCTTGTCACTCCACTTTGCTCTACCACTTGTGTTATGATATCATCACCATCTTTTAAGATAAACAGAGAACATGAGGATATTAACCAACCAACCGAGAGCCCCTCTCTCTAGATTTAGGAGATGGATATGCTCCTGTTTCCACTGTCTTCCCTCCCAAACCATCCACCACTTAGTTATCTCTATAGGCATGAGAGAAAGATGATATCTACCTTTTCAAGAGACCAGTAATTTGGGGCGACTCAGTTTTTGGGTGCCCAACTTGAGATGTGTTAAAGGCGCCTTATTTTTCAGAAAGTGCAGAGACAATCCGCCAAAAATCAGGCCCTTTAAAGGAGACCCAAGTACAGTATCCAAAAATCACTAATCCTTTTTTTTTTTTTTAAATCCTTGGCTGTGTACCATCTATCTGTCTCGGTAGGTCGATAGATAGGAGAGCTTTTTACATCTTGCATGAGGTTTCAGATGTGCAACATGCACAAGAGGGAGTATGCTGACAAACTGTGTATGCCCAGCAAAATATCTTGCTTGTATTTTAAAATACAATTTTTTTGTTTTTGTTTCAGTGAGTGTTAGCTTTTTTTCCAACCTCCTTTCCAGTGAAGACACTTCCCTTCAACTCCTTGCTGTACAGAATATATTGCTTGGTATCTAGCCCTTCTTTCAATGAGGATGACAAGGGGACTGTCTGTCTTTGCAGCTGACACATGCTTTCTTTGTCAAGTTGCATAGGATTCCACTGTACAAGGCACAAATTCTCTCCCATACCAGCAGCTCAACAATTTGCCACTGTGATGTATGCATCCTTCTCCAGCCTAGTGACCAAATAAGAACCCTGCTTCTTACTCGGTAGCTTATTGTACATCCACCAGCCTGGCCATCGCTTTCTGCAATCTGAAATGGCACAGAGATTAGATACAGAAAATGATACAGTTTAATGACTTACATATACAGTGTATATAATGCCTCTCAACTAGATAGTTCCTGCCCCAAAAAAGCAGTTTGTAATCTGTCTTTTTGTTCTGTTTGTAGAGCAGCTAGCACAAAGGGGTCCTGGGCTGTGACTAGGGCTCCTAGCCACTACAGTAATGTAGCTAAAAATTCATAAACTGAATTCAACGTGGCTTCAACCTGGTTTAAAAATCGTACACCCGTCACTTACTGACTTCCATAAAAACACACAGCTCCAACACCCCCTTTCATATGCACATGTGGGGTTTTTGAACACACAAATTTGTGCATCCAAAATTATAGGTATATATTTAGAGACTTCTTTGGAAAATCTGGTCTTAGGTATATGTAGGTATCACTTCACATACCCTAACCCTCCTACTTTACTGAAATGGAGCAATCTGTAGTGAAACGTATCATGAGTTCATTAGCAATCAAAACCATTATAGAACAGTTGTAAAAAACACGAATAATTCTTTATCAAAATCAGCTCGGGGGGGCAATTTCATATGGAAGGTAATTACCCAAAAAAGAATTTGGCCAGAACATCAGGATTAATGTGTGTATTCTTGTAAAACATGATCTTTAATGAGGGACTTGGATTCAAGTGTCATCTGAAAGACAGCACAAGGATAACATGCCATGGCATTGGTTCATCAGCAATGACACTTTTTGGCAACGTGCTATTAAGTTTCCAGTGGGGGAGCTCGAAGGGGGAGGGGGGAGAGGGAAGGGGAAGAAAAAGTGATGCAAAGGCAGGACCAGATTTACTAATTGGGTGCTGGTGGCAGAAGATTTGCTAAGAGAAGTGGCAGAGCAGTACAAGCTGTCTGCAATTCCTTCTCCAGGGTGGTGCCTGACCAGGGGCTGGGCTGGCCTGTCTGGATACAGTCCATCAGTGGGGAACCTACCCAGAGCTCCAGTTGGATTTCAATCTGCCCTAAGGCTTCTGAAAGAAATGGTCCTGGAAACAGGGCTAGATGTTTTGTAATTGATTAGCAAGACACAGCTGGCTACAATTTTCAGTCTATGTCAGTTCTTCAACTGCACTCATCATTGTAGTATCTGAGAGCCTATAGTTAAACTCCTCAATGATGTATTATTATTGGTGTATTTAGGACTCTCAGTAAAAGCGGCTGGATTTTGCATTGTGCCGTTCCCACTGGAATTGCCAGAATGCATCAGATTAACGGTCCATCTAGTTCAGTGTTCTATCGCTCTCTGACAGAGGCCAGAATCAGCTGTTTCAGAGGAAGGCGCAAAAACCCTGCAGTAACAATCTGTGGAATAACCTGCTCACTGGGAAAACAGTAGTGAGATTGGCATATGCCCAGAATCATGAGAGGTTTATATCGTTTCTAATTTTTTCCCTATGTAATGTAACTGTTTAACCATATCAACATCTGATCCTGTTTCTGAATCCTGACAAGCTGTTGGCCTCATGTATCTGGTGGGAATGAGTTCCGTGGGATAAGCGTTGGTAAAGTATATCATGTTTTTGCTTACCTTTATCATCTCGTCTATTTATTTTTCTCCTCTCTAACAGCTCCAATGTTCTCAGTTTCTCTTGAAGTCTCTCCTTGCCTGTAGTCCTTTTCATCACACATTTCCAAACAACTGCTTGGCTATATCCTTTTTTTAAATATAGTGACACAACTGAACATGATAGTCCTGGTGAAGAGATACTGTTGACGTCCCTAATGACAGAACATTGTCAGTATTCTCCATCCCTCTTCAGCCTAGCATTTTGTTTGCACTGTGGCCTGCTATTTCAGTCATGGAAACTGCAGCCCCTCTGAAAATCAAACCACTGCTTGAAAGAACCGAACTATGGATTCAGGAGTCTAAGCTGGTCGATTCTTTCTTCATTTTATTAAATTACCTTTAGTCTTGGAATTCACTTGTGATCCTTCTTAATTCAACCTTCCAATAAAAATATTACTTAAAGTCATTTCATGAACAATTAGCAAAAGTTACAGCTGTACAGCACTAAGAAATACTTGAAAAAAACACTTTCAAATTAGCTGGAGTCAGAGCATTGTCAGGTGGACTAGAAGTTATCTTAAGGCTCATAAATAAAGGGTACTGCCTAAGAGCAATGATTCAAGCAAGGGGAAGTACGCAATGTGGTGTTGTAGGGTTCTTTCTTTGGCCTGGTTTTAATTAACGTCTTTATTAATGGTTTGGAAGTGAGGGTAAACTGTGTTAATTAAATCTGAGGAGGAAACTAAATAGGGAGGTGTTGAAAGCCCAAGTGAAGACAGAGCAATAATACAAAAGGATGCACAGAGGATTAAAACAGGGGGAGTAAACAACAAAATGGAAAACTGCAGGCGAATAAATCTATAGGGAAAGAATATGAAGTACAGGCACTTAAATGAAGGGAGGTACTTGGAGAGCAGTAAAGCCAAAAGAAAGCTAGGGGGGACTGTAGATAGCAAACTTGAGAGGGGCTATCAGTGCAAACTGGCAAAGAAAAAGCCAGTGTAGTTTTGAGCTTCAAAAGCAGAGTTATCACAAGCTGTTGTAATTTTAAATGGTTCAGGCAATAGCGCTCCCATAGCTTACCGTGGACATCTGTTCCACGTGCCTCTTCTAATGCCATTAAGAAATCTCTCCCAATATTTACCTTTAGTTTTTCCTTTCCTTGCCTACCCCATCCCTGATAGCTCCCTCCCTCCCTACCCCGTAGTAGAATGTTGTGTTCAGTTCATGGGCTTCTCACTACCCAAAGTTACCCCCCCCCCCCAGACTCCAGCAGGGACAAACCGCTGTCCACTGCTCCAGTTCTATGGCCCCAGGAAGCAGAGGTGTTGCAATTGTAACGGTGAGAGTCATTAACCCTTGGCCAATTTTGAAATCAAGATTGCATGTTTTTCTAAGCTGTGCTCTAGGAATTATATTGGGTGGGGGGGAGTTCAGGGGCCTGTGTTATACCAGAGCTCAGACTAGTTGATCACAGTGATCCCTTCTCACCTTGGAATTCTGGCATTCTGCTAAGCCAAACTCTCTGGTGGTCACCCCCAGAGAGCATGGGCGAATGAAGGAGCCAGGCGGAGCCAGCCAGGAGTGAGGGCCAGTGAGTGGGCCCATAAAGTGCAGAGATCCACAGGCATATAGAAATACATACAAGAGGGGAGCACTGCTCCTGCCTGCATCCTGCAATAGTGGCCATGAAATGGATGAGCTGGAGATATTTTCTCACATGCCTGGGGCTTACCATACAGCCCAGTTAGTCGGCATGTTCTCATCCAGAACATCCGCTGCGAGAAGAGTTACGGTGGACCTTAAATAGCTATAGCTCGGCCAAAGACGACAAAGGGCCTGGTCCAAAAATCCATTGAAAGGAGATTTTCCATTGATGTGAGTGGGCTCTGGATCAAGCCCTCCTGGAATACGTGAAAATCAGCCACAACGTCTGAAAGGCACGAACACCACAGAAAACGTGAAATGACCTGGCCTTCCACTGGGGTAAGTGGGAGTAATTAGATGGAATTACACAAAGGAAACTATTAAGGATAAATATCAGAAGCCATTTCTTAATGGCTTTGACTAAAACAGGCATGTAGAACAGATTTCTGTGGGAGCCCTCTTGTCCGAGCCATTTACAATTGCATACAGATTAAAACACAGAGGGAACAATACCGCATGAGAAGTGAGATCAAGCAGATGATCTAATAGGTCTTTCCCAATACTATATTATATTAAAGAGCCTGTTTATGTGTAAAATATAGTGCTACATCAATGAATACCTATTTCTGTCTTGTGTGTGCCTGAGGTGAAGATGAAAGAAAAAAGAGCAAAAACAGATTAAGCTGAAATTGCTGCTACTTCATAACAGGGAGAAGACACATGTCAAAACAAAAAGAGAGCTGCAAAGAATACTGATCAATGAGAAAACCCCTGGCAGCCACTGGATGCCACTGCTGGTCAATATGAAGTCACATCAAGAAAACTCTATGGCAACAGAATATTAGGAAATTAAAGACACAATTTTGCATTTCAGCCATTTAAATCGCTCCTTTGATTTTTAATATTCGAAACTTATGTGGTCAGGAGTTAAATCTCTCTGAGTCTTGCAATTTTGGTCATAGGAGCAGTAGCTTAATCAAGGGCAAATTACTGTTTATACTGTTACTTTTACTGAGCAGTCTATAAAAATCTAATTCTACTTGTCCTGCCTGGTAACTGTAGCTGACAGTTTCCATTAACCATCAACTAATATTGCAGACTCAGACTAAACAAGGTGTTATGGCCCCTACCTATTAGAAGGCCCCCTTTGTCCTAACAAAGACCCTGGGGTGAGAATATTTTGCATGAACAGACGCTGGAATAACATTAGAGTTTCTCAGCACTGCATTGCAGTCTGTGTGGAGCTAACAGTCCTGTTTTATACAGGGCACAGATAAATCTAAAATTTCTCAACTGGGTGCCTTTAGAAGCCACACAGCTAATATGCTGTGGTGAGAGACCAGACAAGGTTCAAATAAAGAGCTGGTGTAATAAATAAACATGAGGTCAGTGTGGGAACAGCAATAATTGCTTTGCATGACAAGATTTGCATAGCAAACATTTCTGATTAATGTACAGCCAATGTATGTAAGAAGGAACCTTCAATATCGTCCCTGAATCTGCACCTTCCAATCTTGAAGGCACAGCAGCTTCCATGAACAAAATTAGTCATTGTTTATGAAAGGCAGATAGAGCTAAATTATCTATTTAAACATTTGAAAGAGTTTAGTCTTACAGCCTCCTTTTGGTTTTATTTATGTAACAGAAAGCAGGAATTATGCATTTTATAGAGTTTGCAAGGAGAGAGGATTAGCATTTCAGTTAATTCAGTTGTTAAGGGAAATGGGCTAACTTTTTGGCCTCCTCTCTAGTTAGATCCAATGAAGCTACATTTTCTTTAAAATTGCAAACAAGAAGGTAAAGACTTTGCTTGTTGTTACCTTTTAAGAAAATCCACTGCACAAAAGGTTTCGAGTGAGCCTAAGTTTCCAGACTGTTTTTCAGTCTCTGAATACAAAGCTCCTCCCACTCTCCTTCTCTTGGCTGGTGGGTATAAGGGCTGCTTTGCCACCACTGATGTATGCTGAACTGTCATAGGGCAGTGAAAGGCAGTGCTAAGTGCTATGAAGTCTCATTCTTTACAGTCCCTTTTCTGCAGAGTCCTGTTAATTCTTTTCAGCTGAAACTTTCATGCTTTGGAAAAAAAGAACTGTAATCCCACTTGAAATATGGCCTTGACTTGGGGATTTTAAAGAAGAATGAGCCTGGAACTTAATTGGAAAAGCGGCAATAAAATTGGCGTTTGGAAGAGTAGGAGGGTGGTGGGGGGCGGGGAGGAGAGGCGGTGACTTTAGTTTATTTTAAATGAATTCCTGGGTAAAAAATGTTCTGTTTAAGTGATACACATTTTGCCGTAGAGATGAGCCTTTTGTAGAATACATGTTCGGTGCGGTTTTCTTTTACCTCAAAAGTAATGTTTGGAGGCTCTGATAAATACTTTTGGACCGAGGGCTAGAGGTTATCCCTGACCATCATTAAAAAGGTATATGAGGTGATATGGGGCTAGGGTTGCCAACCGTCCAAGATTGTCCTGGAGTCTCCAGAATTAAAGATTAATCTTGAATTAAAGATTATCATGTGATGAAACCTCCAGGAATATGTCCAACCAAAGTTGGCAACCCTACATGGGGCAGAAGCCACTCTGTTACAGACACTGTATCACTTAGCTCTTATATAGCCCTTTACATCTTCAGAGATCAAGGCACTTTACAAAGGAGGTCTGTATAGTTATCCCCATTTTACAGATGGGGAAACCAAGGCACCATATGGTAAGATGACTTGCCCAAGATCACCCAGCAAGCCAGTGGCAGAGACGGGACTGAACCCAGGTTTCATGAGTCCTAATCTGGTGCCCCTGTCAACAGAATGTATCCTAAAATGATCATTTAGAAAAGTCAGATTAAGAAGTCTGAAGAAATTACCTTCTCCCCTTCTCTCTAGCTGTTACAGGACGCAACTCAGCTCCCATTTCCTTCAAAACAATCTGAATCAAGCGCAGAGAGGGAATAATAAATTGTCACCAGTCTACATGTCAAACATTTGGCAAAACACAGAGATTTCCTTTTACACTCTCACCACCCCTAACCCACCCCTATAATCAAACAAAATGGTAGTAAATAAAATAAGCCCTGACCAGTGAATTTATGCTAACCATCTACACAAACAAAAAAAAGTCCTAAATAAGTTACAATTTGGGCATAAACAATAAAATACAAAAGACTTGAGCAGGAAAATAACCTAGAGGTGCCAATGCATAATTGGTTAAATTTTGTTACCTAGAGGTATTGGACAATGTAATAGGTTTAATAATTTTTTTAAAAACTAGTTAGTTTTACCTATATAATGTAAATAAAAAACAAAGCCTTTTTAAAAATGAACTTCAAAATTGCAGTGCAAAAACAAGCTGCAAGACATCATATCCCCGTACAACTGTGACGTGTAAGGGTGCTGGAATCCCGAGACAAGTGAATCCCAACTGGCCATTGAGTGAGATTCATCTCTATATGGGAGTGGTCAGCATAATAGCTTTGCTTGGCGTATGTATTCTGTGCGTTGCTAATAGAGATGTTTAGAGCAGTGATTCCCAACCGGGGTATATGTACCCCTGGGGTTACCCTCAGGTCTTCCAGGGGGTACATCAACTCATCTAGATATCTGCCTAGTTTTACAACAGGCTACATAAAAAGCACTACCAAAGTCAGTAAAAACTAAAATTTCATACTGACAATGCCTTGTTTATACTGCTCTATATACTATACACTGAAGTGTAAGTACAATATTTATATTCCAAATTATGTATTTTATAATTATATGGTGAAAATAAGCAATTTTCAGTACTAGTGTGCTGTGACACTTCCGTATTTTTATGTCTGATTTTGTAAGCAAGTAGGTTTTAAGTGAAGTGAAACTTGGGGGTATGCAAGACAAATTAGACTCCTGAAAGGGGTACAGTAGTCTGGAAAGGTTGAGAGCCACTAGTTTAGAGCACAGCTGTGTAAGGCTCTTTCACTGGGAAAAGATCCAGCGGACCCGTAAAACCCTAAGCCCCAAGGTAAAGGGATAAGGGCTGGTATTTATTTTGACCTGAGTCCTGGACGGGTAAGGATGGGTGCCTTATACCCCAAGCCCACAGAAGGAAAAGGTTGGGGGTGCCTAAATTAACCGGGTTGTGCCTTAAGCCCTCGGTAGGGTAGAAGGTAGGGTGCTCTAAATTGTGTGGGTAACAGCCTGAAAAAGTTGTCTGAGAATGGTGGAGTCCATGTACTGAAATTAAGTTTAGCACTTGCTCATTTTCATGCACAGTATAGAAAAGCTATTACTAAAGTCCGTGAAATACTGGAAATATGATACATTGAACCTGTTCTTGTTCCTATTGAAGTCAATGGAAAAATATCACTGAGCAGGATTGGACTCTGTCTGAATGGGCAGCAATGTCCTTCATACCTCCATGCACTTGTTGTAGTGTTAATTTGTTTGCAAACAGTCTGGATAGAGGGACTGTTAAATGTTGGCTGCTTTGTTTTATATTGGGTAGTTTAATACCAAGGAACAGTCGCCAGAAAACAGGCTCTGTTCCCTAGGATGGATGCAAGAGGAATGGACAGATTTTAATTAGAGATGTAGTGAACTGCTCAAAACAATTTACAGTGGTATGTTAGCATTTGCTGTTTTGCTCTGCTGGATACATTTAACTATAATCCACTCCAAATATACATTCTGTTCCATTTTAGGTTCTTATACTTCTCCCATCACGGGGATATAGGAAATTAGGATTTGGCATGCTGGATCAGACCAATGGTCCACCTAGCCCACTATCCTGACAGTGGTTGGTAACTGTAGCTGAGTACCAGTTTACATGTCCGCATACCTGCTGCTTATTTCTACACTTGTGCATCTAGACCATGTTACCAGAATAACACAATGTGACAAAAGCATGTGATCAAAGGTAGTCTAACTACAGTGGGAGAAAGGAAAGGTGTCAGGAAAGGAGCTGAAGAATGACTGGTAGGTGAAAGTATGCAGCGTAGGTGTAGCTGCATTGGTCCCAGGATATTAGAGAGTCAAGGTGGGTGAGGTCATATCTTTTATTGGACCGACTTCTGTTGGCTGACTGACAAGCTTTGCTGAAGAAGGGCTCTGTGTTGCTCAAAAGCTTCTCTCTCTCACCAGCAGAAGTTGGTCCAATAAAAGGTATTACCTCACCCACCCCTTGTCTCTGCTAGGTGGAAGATGAGTCATGGGACCAATCACAGTCATTACTGCATTTCCAAAAATTAGAAAACCAGCTAGAAGTAAAGGGAGGGAGGGGGAGTAGGTCTGTGTGCAAAAAGCTGCATATAAAAAACCAGCATTAGCCAGTCCCCTAAGATAGTTACTTTATCTGCCTGAACGTTCAACCTACTTCAACCTTTTCCTCAGGATTAGTTAGGAAGCAACAGCCTACTCCCTCCCATTCTCCAACTCCCAGCGTGGGCTGAGTCCATTCCTTCCTCCCAACTCATGACACCCCAGTGGCCTGATGAGCATAAGTGCTGCACCTCCACACATCCCCTTCAAGTCAATGATTGCTGCAAGCGTTCGGCATTGCTTGAGCTCAGGCCTCTTTCCCCCCAAGTAGTCACTCCTGGGTGCTGAAGATTACAGTGCAAGCCCAGGGTCACCAGTGCATTGAAATCTCCTGGAATGCAAAATGCACTGGGTGATTCACAGTGCTGAGGCACTAAAGATTTTAGGCCAGGGATAGCAATAGGCCCAGGAGGAGGTTGCCTAAAACTACCTGCTGGAGTCTTTATAAATGTGCAGAGAAAGGAATCCAGGGTTTATGGGAAAGTTGTGGTTTGTGAGGAGTCACTGCAGAAGTTGAGGGAAGGGGCAGCAGCTGGAGGACTATTAGAAGTTTCTTGGGGGTGGGAAGGGCTGTCCAAAGTGAGAGAAGAGCAGGCTCAAAAGCTTAAATTAGTTACAGAAGGTTAGGACGTTCCAAGCAAGTCTCATTTTAAAATGCTCCCCTCAGTTATAAACCTCAGGGGTTTAGATTACTTTAATACTCCAGATTACTTTAATTAGCCTCGATTGGCAGCAGCGCCTCAATCTAGAATAGTTCGTGCCTTGCTTCTTTATTAAAAACCCCTTCGGATTATTTTTGGAGAAATCCCATCTGTCGAAGTGAGTCATAGGAGCGACAGACACTTCCCCCCCCCCCCCGCCTTTTCTTTTAAATTATGCCACCTGAAAGGGAAACCTGCAGCCTCGCCGAGCCCCACGGGGACAATCACTGAATCAGCCAACAGTAGCTCGAGTAAGTAGCTCAGTGTAGACATAGCGGACCCCCGCCCCAGAGGAGAAAGTTCTGTTTCTGTGTGTGATCACGGGCCATCCCTTCACTTTTCCTTTTAGTTTGCAACAGTCAGCAGCCGCTGCTCAGCCCCATCGCCACGCCAGGACACGCGGCTGCACTAAAAACGCTTTAAAGCAGGTTTCAGAGACACTCCTAGCGGAGAGTCTGATTTGGAAAAAGCCCTCCCCATCCCAGCCACGAGCAGCATAACGCACAGGGGCTGGCGCTGCTCCACAGGTCGAGCCTCAGGCCAGAAATGTCTGAAGCGTTATTCATTGCAGGCGCAGCTGAATTGAGAAGCGGGCTGAATTTGGGTTCGCAGCCCGGCCTCCCTTTTTCTTGGGAGTGGGGGCAACCCCCTAAATGCAAAGCGGGATTCAGCCTGCTTTAAAAGGAAGCTTGCATTTGCACCACGACCCCTTCCCCAGCACAAGCAGGTGCGACAGCTGATTGCAAGGAGGGGAAAGCAAAGACCTCCCCCCGATTGCACAGAGCGGGAAGAAAGAAACAACCCCCAGAAAGCCCCAGCGGCGATACCGCTCTGGATTGCCGCGGGCTAAACACGCAGCGAATCAAGCACCGTGCCATTCAAAGGCGCGTCTCTCGGCCCGGTCTCGCAGGCACCCTGTTGTGTTGACGGCCTTTGGATCGCTCCATGAAAACCTGCGGGCAGGGATCGCGCCTGGCTGCTGCCTTCCACCCGGGACAGGTGTGCCCCGGCCCAGCAGCGCGCTCCAGATCGCGGCGAGCCGGTGTAAGCGGCTGGGGGGCGTGGCTTGTGCAAGGCGGGGCGGGGCTTGTGCACAGGCGGAGGCGGGGCTTGCTGTGTGTTGCTCCAACCTCCTGGCTCCTCTGTGTATCTTTTTTTTTTTTTTTTTTGGGGGGGGGGTGTTTTGTTAATCTCCGAGTAGCAGCCGGGGAAAGGGAGTAAATGGGATTGACGCTCTGAGACTGGAGTACTGCAGCCCCCGGACAAGTGTGAGGAGAAGGAGGGGGGCAGCCAAAGAGCCCCCCCCACCAAAGTGAAGCCAGGAGAAGAACGAGAGGAAGGGGGGAAAGGAGAGAAACCGGGACTAAAAGGCAGGGAGCCGGCGACTTCTGGAGGAACAACTTGTTGCAAACCGATTTGCGGAACCAGCCTCTCACTCCGCGCTGGGACTGGAGCCGCCGCGCCGCGTCTCGCTCCCCGTCCCCGCAGCCGGGCGCCTGGGTCCACGCTCGCCGCCCAGGGGAGATGCCATTTGGACCATGTAACATCGCTACCAGGAGTTGAGGCTGCCCTTTAAAAAACCATGAAGCTGGCCGAGCGACTCGTGTGCTGGGTCGGCTGCCTGGTGATCTCCGGGACCCTCCAGCCCGGCGCGGCGCAGGCAGGTGGGTTGCAAAGCAGGAGGCAGCGGTGAAAGCTGCCGCCTGGGTTTTTTGACGGTGCATTTCGTGCAGGGCGGCGGTGTGTGGATGTACCGCACGTTGGGAGAGGAGGCTGAGCCGATCCGGTTTTATTTTCACCGGGTTCTGTCTCGATTCCCCCTCCCCCACCCGCCCCCTTTGGGTTTAGTTCCGTGCCACGGTATTTCCCTGGGGGTTTTGGCAGCTGCGGTCATGCCCTGTTGGCCTAGATGTGGCCCAAAAGATACCAATCGGTGGCTACTTTTGTTTTGTTTTCTGTAGTAGGGGAGACACTGAGCGCGTAGCCGAGGGTTGCATCCCCCTGTGCTCGCCGGGTGCCCAGCCGGGGGGTCGCGGCAGCTCCCCTTCCCCACCCGCGCGTGGGGCCGCCTCAGCCAGGCGCAGCTGGGCGCTTCGCAGCGCGGAGCACGCAGCCCTTGGGCGCGGGAGGATCTGCCCTGCCGGGCAGGCAGCCCCCGAAAGATGCAGGCTTACTAGCTGACCCCCCCCCCCCAATTCTGCATTAATAGCTCGCGCCCTCGCTGCCCGCGTTAGAGCCGAGCGGCGGCACGGGCTGGCCACAAACTCCTCCCCCCCCCCCCCCACTTAATAACACGCATGTTGCTGGCTCTTCTTGGCTCCCGAAGTGTGGTTCAGCGGCTCCTAGCCCCGGTCCCGTCCTAAGCGCCCCTGTTTCCCCCAGCGGGCCGAGCGGAGCCTGGAGGGGAAGCTCGGCTCGGCTCGGCTCGGCTCCGCTCTCCCGCCCGGGTGCAGGGGCGCGCGGGGGAGGTCCTGGCGGGGGCCCCGCGGGCCAAAGTTGCAGCCGCTGGGCGATTGCGAAGCGAAGGGACTGGGGTGGGGGGGGGGAGCTCTGCAAAGGCGAGGGGGGAAAACGCTGCTGGGGGGCCGGTTTGCACAGTCTCCCGATCCACCAGCCCCAGGACTCGTGCAACCTAGGAACTCGGCTGTCAAGTTCAGGCCTTTCTTGCCTTTAGTATCTTTGTTTTCTTCTCATCACAAACCAGTAAAAACGCAGGGATTTAAACACATCCTCGGGGGGGCGGGGGCACCGAGGGAGGCCCTTCACACCCTCCCCCCCCCCCAGTTAAACACAGCCAAGTTGTACTCCGTGGGTCAATATCCTGGAAGGCAGGCGCTCTGTGTGTCCCACACACTTGTCCCTGCTCCGCCCGAGTCTCTCTGTGCACCGTGCTCCCAGCGCGCGCCAGTTAGCTCCGGGATTGCACCCACTGGATGCAAGCCTTCTTGGGGGTGTGTGTGTGGGGGGGTCCCTTTGATTTCCTGCAGCTATCCTTCCGGGGGGGGGGGCTGGTTATGCATGTTGACCCCTTCCAAAGCAGTTGAGGCTGGGCTGGTAGGACTTTCGGTGAGGCAAGGAACAGGGGTTCCCCCTCTGCTTCAGCTGTGGGTGCGCAGCTTTCCCTAAAAAGCTCTTGTCAGAATTTCTCTCGAAGGAATTTAATCCAAATTAGTTCTGCCGTTCTACTCTCGTTGCAGGGCATCTCTGTATTTTGTACGGTCACAATCACAAGTGAGAAGCCGTTGGAGTGTTTAGGATTTGATGACAACACTGGGCGATACAAAAAAAAAGCCAGGCTCGAGTTTTTTTTAAAAAAAACACAAAGTGATCCGGATAAGCCATGAGGAGAAAGGGAAGCTATTTAGTGTATTTCTTGTCATGGAAAGACGCGTGATTCTGCAACTATTCTGCCTGGAAGGGGGAGGGAGATCCCTTTAATTTTGATCTAACATCATAAAAGCAAGTTATTTGTCTGTTCTCTCTGTGTGTGTGTGCGCGCGAGGGATTCTTCCCGAGTACATACATATTGCGCTTCCCCCAGTCAGTAGCAGTTTGGAGGAGTTTGTTTTGGTCCAAATGAGAAATTAAGTGCGGATAAGTAAACTAAGCTGCCAGAGGGCGACAAGATGTTGAGTGAATTGCTTTTAGAGGAAACAAATTAAGGAAACGAGAGGAGACAATCTGCTTCTCGCATTATTAGACACGCTTGGAGTTCAGGGGAAAGTAGCATATTTTTGAAATGCTAATTTCTTAAGAAGCAGAAGGAATGCACCTTATTTACTGGTCTATGTGAATAGAATAGAAATATTGATTTCCCCCCCCCCCTTCTTCCCCCAATAGTACAAATCATTAGGGCTTGTGGCTCTCTCTCTCTCTCTCTCTTCAAAGAAACCTGAAGGAAGAGTTGTTGTAATTTTTCCTTTGAAATTACTTCTTGACTCCTAGAGGCACCCCTTCAAGATATTTGAAAGGGATGTCCCATGACATCCCCAGGGACAGTACATTACAGTATCATTTATGTCAGTGTTATGTCCCCCAGCAGAACAATTCCTGTGAAGCAACTTGCATTGTTGTGCATGTGTGATTTACAAAAAAAGTGTTAGTATATATTTCATTTATTTTGCCGAAGGGAAACACAAACACATGTAGGTTGCCTCCTGGACAAATGCAAGCAGTAATTCCAGGTCCACAAACAATGTGTTACACTGTTTAACTTAGGTCTATTCCTGAGACATATAAGTGAGGTTTCCCCATATATTTTAAGGTGTTTCCAAATATTGCCAAGTAGACCTACATAGTTGGATTCCTATTTACATCTACAATAAACTGGCTAATGATATCGAAAGTTTAAAACAAACACCTAACTGTACATTTCCCTTCAGTGTAACTACATACTTATGAAAACTGCATTGTGTAAAATTTCCTTCAACTCCTTTCATGATGCTTTACATTTTCATGTGTTCAGGAAGTTAGGAATCAAATGCTTGCTCAGATTTTAATGTTGTTTGGAATCACTGGACAGAATAATGCTTCTTAGCTCTACTGTCAAATATTGCATTTATATGCTGACCTAATGATAGCGATGTAATGTGATTTTTGTTGGATATATTTTCTAGGGGACAGTTGCTTTATGTTAAACACTAAAAAGAGGGTGTAAAATCGCTCACATTTCCTTTTTGTTTTAAATAATGGGGAGATGAAGAAGTCTGACCAGTGACTGATGCATTCACACATTCTTGACTTGGTCTGTGTTCCTAATTTTATGAAACTGAGATCAGTGCTATGTTGAAAAAGAACTGAAATGTTTTCTGTTGTTCAGGAAAAAGCTTTCATAATGATGATGTACCCTTTTATATATCTGTGTTGGTTTTAGTTGAATGCTGCTTGTTCTGCACATGATCATTTCTTTAACAGTTTGATGATCCTATTTGAGATTATTTGTTTTTTTTTATTATTTCCCTGTTTCCTCTTAGATTTTCCTTTGCCATGTTTTTGATAGAATAATTCATTTACTGGTGTTAACCAATTTCTTATTTCACAAGCCTTTATTCTTAGTAGAGAGCTGATTTATTATTCCTTTTCCTTTTCCTCATTCTTTTCTTCTTCCTGCATAGTATCCCCCCTCCCTTTGTATTTATACTTTTTTTTTCTATTTCATACTACTTTTCTTACTCCCTTATTTTGCCTCCTTGTTATTTCTTCCCTAGCAACCTTCCACTTTGGCACTGCTGGAGCTCCCTGAGTCACTTTCCATTCCTCCTTTCTGATAAATCTGATATGGCTGGCTGGCTGGCCAGTCACAAAGTCATTCCTTTGCCTATATTTATTCCTGAGAGAAAATAAAAAGGCATTGATCCAGGGTCACTTGCATATTCTCAAAGAACTGACTCCCAAGGCCAAATCTCGACTTCAAGCAAGCCTCACATCTCTCTTGGGTAAAATGCTTTACTCCCCATGCCACACAGGAAGAAAAATATGTTATTTAAATAGGAGCAGAAGGAAGGAACTGTTTTTAATTCTAAGCATTTATTGAGCCATGATTGGCACCCGCTGAATTAGCATGTCAGGTTGTACAGGTGTGCTTTGCTTTGTAAGTAGTGAGGGCCTGATGGGGGGAGGGAGGAGGTGTGTGGCTCTGACTGATTTCAATGGGCTTTGGATCAGGCCCTAAATATTTTCATTATTTTGAGCAGGTCACTGACATGCCTACACCTTCACTGTTATGGGTGAGAGAAGTAGCAAGAGCTGTTAATTTCATTATCCTGCTTCTGTTGGCCAGGAAGTTTAAAAAAAAAAAAAACAAGCTCGTGTGTACACCCCCTTTTTTTGTTTGTTTGTTTGTATACTATTTGCAATGCACAATCTTTGTAGTTTAAATTGGGTCACATGATCAAAATACCGTGTGCTATTACTTGGAAACAGGTCAGTCTTTGCTCAATTAGCAAATTGCCAATACACTTACACCTTTTTCTGATATACAGTACTGCAGAAGTGTTAAATAATTGCAGCCAAATTAACTGTTATGCTATGTGAAGTGTCCAGTTGCTCTGTGAAATAAATTGTATTTTAAATATTTTTTCCACTGTTTTCTTCCTGATGAGCCTATTCAGTCTGATGTGCTGCGTCGTCTTTATGCTCAAGTCAAAGCTCTTCTCTGGGTCATGTCAGATAGGGCCTCTTTTGAAAGCTGCATCGTGTCTCATCTCCAGCCGCTGTCTTTGATGCTTGGCCCCTTTGTTGCAATGCAATGGATATTCAGTAGTTGAGCCCCACATGCCTTTGAAAAGATTTATAAAATAAATATTAACTAGAAATTTGAGCATGCGGTTGGGGAAGATGGAGGCAGGCCCTGAGAAAGTGAAATCCACCCAGTAGGCAATATATTCTCTTGCCACAGCTCACTTTTTCAGCTGCAGAGGAATAGTTTCCCATTATGTTCTCCATCTGCAGGCTAACCCAAAGTTTTGCAGTCCTTAGTCATGTAAAACTCCACTGATGTGTCAGCTGGAGTTTTGACCCCAGGATTGGGCATCTAGGGCTAGACTGAGACGGCTGTGGGGATTAGAAGGCAGGCAGACTATGCTGCTTCTCTGTGTGGGCTGGTGGGGGCAGTTCTGTCTCCAGCACAGAGTAAAACAGCCAATTTGTATTCCCATTGCAATGGCCCTGATGGGCTGTTGCAGGAATGCAGAATTTCTGATGTAACAAGACCCTGGTCAGGCCCCTTTCCTCATGCAGCATGCCCCCAAATTTACCCTGTGCTGTGAATGGCTGCTGCAGATCTGGCGTGGAGGTGGCTCTGGGCCTGGAGCAGGTATTCTTGTGGCAGATGAGAGCTGCAGGGCAACACTGAAACAGGTATTTATGCTCTGCATCCCTGAAATTGACACAAAGTTGTTTATACAGAGGCCCAGATTCTACTCTTAATTATACCTGTAGAACCCCACTGACTGAACTGGGGCTGTCTGGTTTTAAAAGAGGGCAGAATGTGATCATGTGTACTGTATGCAACGCCGAGAGCTGCATTTATAATAAAGCACTTGAGGCTACAACATAATATTGAGGATCTGGCTTAAATGCATACAAGTAAGCAAAATCAGACTCAGCATTAACAGTTCTGACCGCAGTTCCTTGACTCATATCATTCTTTAATAAAGAAAATGAAAAAAAGCCACAAGTTAAGGTTGTAAGGCCAAATTCAAGTCTGCTGTAAGTGCAAACAGCTCCACTGAAATCAATAACACTGCACTGGCTTACACCGGGGTTGAATTTGTGCTCAAGAGCCATTTAGGAATCCTGAGTTATTCTTCAAAGTGGCCTTAATTTTCTTGTTACTGTGGGAATTAACCAGAACCTTCACTTAATCCAAATGCTTTTTCTGTGGTTTGATGCTCATTGGTTTATATAGGAAGGTAGAAATTTTAAAATATTCAACTGCTCCATTAAAAATAATAGGAAATCAAACCACAGAAAATCTATTTCGGATGTACCTGTGAATTAGTGGGCAACACACACACACACACGGCAGACATTCTTGTACAAAAAGCTTTATTAGAAGATGGTTACCATTAGAAAGCATGTTAATATCTACAGCTAACCTCCAGTTGCAAATACAGAAACCTCTGTATTTTACACATCAGAAAACTGCTTTTTCAGACAGCCAGTTCCATTTGGTGTCTTGCTGTTCTGGGCATCTGCAGGTGGTGGCAGCCCCCAGGCCCTCCTTTTAAATTGGGGTGCCCCTAATTTCCTTCTTGGACAGGGTTACTGGCCGAGTGAATGGGGGGAAGCTGTAGACGGGATCTACCTTGATTTTTAGTTAGGCATTTTGACGCAGTTCCACATGACATTCTCATAAGCAAACTGGGGAAATGTGATTTAGATGAAAATGCTCTAAGGTGGTTGCACAACTGGTTCAAAGATCTTACTCCAAGAGTAGTTATGAGCAGGGCCAGCTCCCGGCACCAGCGAACCAAGCAAGTGCCTGGGGTGGCACATGTAAGGGGGCTGCAGGACGTCGGGCTCTGGGGCGGCAATCCGCCCTCGGTGGCGGCGGGAATTCGGCAGCCACTCCGTCACAGCGCGTTGAGCACTCGGCGGTGGGGACGCGACTCTTTTTCGGTCGCACCGTCATTCCGCCTCCATGGTCGGCGGGCAGGATTCCGCCTTCCCGTTTGGCGGCAAGTTTTCAATCTGGCCCGTGGGATTGCCAGCTCCATGGCCCAGCGGGACTAAGGCAGGCTCCCTGCCTGTCCTGGCCCTGCACTGCTCCCGGAAGCGGCCGGCACCATGTCCCAGTGGCCCCTAGGGGAGGAGCGGGGCAGAGGGCTGTGTGTGCAGCCCTCGGCTGCAGGCACCTCCCCCTGCAGCTCCCATTGGCTGGGAACAGGGAACTGTGGCCAATGGGAGCTTCGGGGGTGGTAGCTACAGGTGAGAGCAGCATGCGGAGGAGTCGCCTGCCCCACCCCATCCCCAGGGGCCACTGAAGGGCATGCTGGCCGCTTCCGGAAGCAGCATGGGGCCAGGGCAGGCAGGGAGCCTGCTTTAGCCCCTCTGTGCGCTGCTGCCACACCGGAGCCACTCGAGGTAAGCAGTGCCAGGCTGGAGCCTGCACCCCGAACCCCCCTATCCTCCTGCCCAGAGCCCCTACCCCCCTGCCTTGAGCTCCCTGCCACACCCCGCACCCCTTCTGCACCCTAACCCCTTGCCTTGAGCCCCTTACTGCACACCGCACCCCTCCCATGCCCCGCACTCCCTCCTGCACCCCAACCCCCTGACCCAGCCCTACATTCATGGCCCTGCAAGCAATTTCCCCACCCAGATGTGGCCCTTGGGCCAAAAAGTTTGCTCAGCCCAGCGTATCTAGTAGGTTCCCACCGGGGTCAGTCCTGGGACTGGTATTATTCAATATTTTCATTAATGACTTGGATAATAGAGTGGAGAGCATGCTTACAAAATTTGTAGATGGCACCAAGCTGGGAGGGGTTTCAGGCACCTTGGAGGACAGGATTAGAATTCAAAATGACCTTGGAAAATTGGTCTGAAATCAACAAGATGAAATTCAATAAAGAGAAGTACAAAGAACTACACAGCTACAAAATAGGGAATAACTGGCTAAGTTGAGTATTGTAGAAAACGACCTGGAGGTCATAGTTAAGTTTGGAAGGATTAGATTTTTATTGGTAGATATAGATTTCATCATAGAGACTCAATAATAGAATTTCATAGAATGGCAAAGTGAGGCAAATGCTGCTTGAGAACTTACAAGAGTTTGATTTAAGGATACTCACTTTGCATATTTTGATATAAACTGTCAACATCACGTTTTAATGGTTATAAAGCTTTAACTTTTTGAATCTCAACGTCTATAGTCATTAAATAATTACAATCTGATCCTCCTCTGTCTGCCCCGCTCCCATGCTTTTGGGCAACTGTGAACATTTAAATCAATGTTTTTAAGCATTTTAATTTTTTTTAAAACATTGACATTATCCATGGAAGTTATAAAAGTATTGAAATCAAATTCTGCCAAGACTAATTATAGTGGATCAAAATTGAATAGGAGTCAACAATATGATGCAATTACAAAAAAGGCTAATACCATTCAGGGGTGTATTAACATGAGTGTCGTGTGGAAGACATAGGAGGTTGCTCTATTTGGCACTGGTGAGGCTTCAGCTGGAGTACTGTGTCAAGTCCTGGACACCACAGTTTAAGAAAGATGGGGACAAATTGGAGGGAGTCCAGAGGAGAGCAATAAAAAATTATAAAAGATTTAGAAAATTCGATGTACAAAGAAGGTTTTTTTGTTTTGTTTGTTTTTTTTTTTTAAAAAAAAGCCCCTGGGCATGTTGAATTTTGAGAAAATAAGACAGGGGAATCTGATAACAATCTTCAAATATGTTAAGGGCTGTTATAAAGAGGATGGTGATCAATTGTTCTCTACGTCTTCTGAAGGTAGGACAAGAAGTAATGGACTTAATCTGCAGCAAGGGAGATTTAGATTAGATATTAGGAAAAACTTTGAAACTATAAGCTTAGTTAAGGTCTGGAATAAGCTTCCAAGGGAGGTTGTGGAATCCCCAGCATTGGAGGTTTTTGAAGAACAGGCAGGGCAAACACCTGTCAGGGATGGTCTAGGTTGACTTGGTCCTGCCTCCGTGCAGGGGGCTACACTAGATGACCTCTCGAGGTCCTTTCCAGCCCTACATTTCAATGATTCTAATGCATGCAAGAGCTATGGAAGTGTAATTACGGTCCTTCTCTGAGGTTAGTACGTGGTGACGCACATCTCTCTCCTGGCTCTGTACACTTTTCTCCACGGTCAGCCTGTTCCCCATGCTTGAATCTTGTCCCATGAATAGTTCTGTGATGCCCAAGGAAAAGGGGGATGCTGCTGTGAAAGTGACTAAAGCCCCTTTTCACGCAAGAGGGATGACTAGACCAAGGAATGGAGAGTCCCTTGTTGTTGATAAAGTGGGTTGTTGGCTTAGAGCTGTGACTCTCACTTTGGGTGCGAGAGATCCCGAGTTCAAACCCTGCACTGACCCTCGGAGCAGAAGTGAAAGTTATGTAAACAACTTTGGTGAAATCCTGGCCCCTTTCGGCAAAATCTCATTGACTTCAGGAGGGCCCAGGTGTGTTCAATACAGCCAAATGCAAGGTCATACATGTAGGAACAAAGATTGTAGGCCACACTTCCCGGCAGGGGGATTTATACTGGAAAACACTGAATTTGAACAGGGCATAGGGGTCACGGTGGGCAATCAACTAAACGTGAGCTCCGAATGCAATGCTGTGATTAAGAAGGCTACCACGATCCTTGGATGTATGAGCAGGAGACCAGTGAGGAGGTGATGCTTCCTCTCTCTTTAGCATTGGTGAGCCCGTTACTGGAATACGGTGTCCAGTTCTGGTGTCAACACTTCTAAAAGGATGTTGGAGAAACTGGAAAAGCTTCAGAGAAGAGCTTCAAGAATAGTCTGTGGTCTAGAAAACCTGCCTGAAAGCGAGAGACGTAAGAGGCTCCATCTACTTAGCTATCCAAGAGATGACTTGATCTGCTCTGTAAGTGCCTAGAATGGGAGAGGCTTCTTTAACCTAGCAAACAAAGTCATAACGAGATCCAGTAGCTGGGAGTTGAAGCTTGACAAATCAGACTGGAAATAAGGTGCACAGTGTGGGTAATTAACCATTGGAACAACTTACCAAGGGGAAACGTGGTGGTTCTGTCACTTGAAGTTTTAAATCAAGATTAGGTGTTTTTCTAAAACATATGCTTCAATTTAATCCAAACTTTTGGCCTGTGTTACTCAGGAGGTTAGATTAGATGATCATAATGGTCTATTAAAATCTATGAATCTATGGGGTACAATTAGGCCTTTTGTTTTTGTGGGAGTTCAAAAGAATAATGCATGAGAGTTGACATGGCCCTATATTATGGGTCCTTTGGGGCTTTCAGTGTGTATTGTGTAAATATGGATTTGAGATTGTGGAAACATATATTTAAGTTTTAAGTATACAGCATGATTTATCACAGTGCCAACTGGCAGAGGGCATGCCATAACATAACTCATTATTAGGTCTGACATGCTCACTTTTCAGGTAGAGAATATGGCCCTAATGTCATGTAAGGTATATGTAAATTGGTGACACACTGGTGATTCATATTATTCCGTGGTGTATACATGGGCGATAGATGAAGAAACATAAATATGTGCTGGAAATATATTCTTAAAATGTGTTTTCAGGCAAGGCTTAAAACCAGAAATCATTTAATCCTATGCTCTTTGCAATACCCTTATTTTTAGTTTTATTACAAACCATCTCAGTGCTGTATATTACAGAAGTGAGCCCTCAACTAAGTTAACAGACTGGTGCTGTGTACTGTTTCTTTAAAGGAGCAGCGAACTTACTAAAGTTCTGTGAGAGCTACAGGTAGAAGGATTGGGTGCTACAGGGCAGACAGTTCTGGGAAAACTCGAGACCAGGAGAGTATTGGGGCCACCTTGTGAGGAGTAGCCAGACTGGTGAAAGCCAAAGTGAAGCTATTATGCTGTAAACAGACCGCTGGGATCAAACCAAAGCTGCACAACCCAGAGGCACCCAAGGTAGCAGGGTAGATGGGGACATGACCCCTTGCTGGTCTGTGTTGAACCCCCGAGTGTCTCAGTGTGATAGATCACAACTCTAAGATCGGTTACACTGCATTGGCCTGTAAGTCTGTGAAGGCTGTTGCTGGGGTATGTACATTGAATTTTTGTATTTTAATATTTTTAGGAACAGAATGTATCAATTTGTAGGATAGGAGAACAATTAAGTAAAAAAACAAATGTTTTTTTCATGGTAGTGCTATAGTTAACTTAGCTACATCAGCACCCTTAACTCTATTGCTTTTGGTTTGGGGATGTACATATATAAATAAAGCACACACTTGGTGGTGGCGTCCATGTGATACATTGTACAGTCATGTGATAAATGGAATGTTTAATGTATCTTTGACAGCCTCATTTCTAGAGCATCCACTGCCTCGTGTCTGCCAGGTCTACTCCTCATGTTCCAAGCCCCTCTGCAGCTTCAGACAGCTGCCATATTTTTTCCAGCCTGCCGGTGAAATGCTTCCTCCTTTCCCTGAATTACATGGATATAAGGTGTAAAATGGGCAATATTCAGTCCTGCATCAGGAGTAAGATTAGGCTCTAATATCTTGGGATCCATTAGGACTAGAAATGGGACCTTCCTACCAGTAGAAAATCAGGAAGATTCCCTGTTTTCCAGTGATATACAGCTTTTGTTTCTATCTTTAGTACCCCATGATATATCAGACCTTTTCTTACTGGAAATGGGAGAATTGCAGTGGACACAGCTGGAAGATTTGCATGTTATCAAACCTTTAAAAATGGGACATTATTATGCAAAGAAAAGGTATTTTAGGTAAATTTCAGGAGTTTCTAAAATGTATTAATTATAATTTTCCCCTGAGTCCTGTGCAGTTAGACTTGCAGTAACTAAGGCTTGAATAATGATACAGAGGTCTAAAACTGTACCGGTAACTTGTTTTTAAAAAACTCTTAGCCATGTGTAATATAATATAATATAATTTGTTTGTTTGCTTTGTAAATTGTGCTATATGGCTACAGAGTACGTGATATCTTGTACATTTTTGTTGGCTGTTGCTTGTAATGCAGCCATGCTAGAGTCATGTGGATAGAACTTTCATACCACATCTCACCAGCACGTAGTCTGTATATACAACCTACGTGCGCCCAGGCCTCTCCCTTTCTATTAAAGCCATGCCCGGTACAACAGGCACAAAATGAAGATGTGTGATGCAGATGTCCCCAGTGTACTGTTCTACAGACAGCTGTATATATGTGTAGCTTCATTTTGCAAAGGCATGTGTGGTCCAGTGCATAGAGGTTTTTCTTACGGTCAATAGCCTGTATCTCTCATGGCAGGATCAGATCCTAAGGCTGAAAACACACTCTATATCTGTTTGTCTCTGGTCTATAAAGTGTATTTTGTAACACACCTTTTTGTGATTATGATCTGTTGGGTAAACTCTTCTTTCATCAGTAATCATTGAAGGTCTAGGTCCAGTGGTTCAGAAAAAGCCATTGAAACCTTTGCTGTCTATCCTATTATACAGTGATGTTATGTACCATACACTGTGGTGCAAATCTGGCCGTCTCTGACGCAGCCACGTAAGGCTGTATATGAACTTGAATTGCCTCATTGTTACTGCTGGGTTCAGAGACCCCACAACACTGTTGTATCATGCCGTAAAGCTCTCTCTGCAGGGAAGTGGAGGCATAGGTGTTGTCTAAAGCAGAGGTGCACATATATATGAAAACAGTTAATAGTTAAAGTGTCAGTAGATGGCGCTTGGGAATGTGCAGCCTTGTTCCTGGGTTTTGTAGGACCAATAAACTTCTTGTGTGAAGCTCTTTTATTCAGCTGTTAGTGTTTTTACTTCGTCGTGGTTGTGACTGACCAGAGGCACGGAGTCACCTCAGCAAGGGCTGTGAGCAACATTCCACTGCAGCTCTTAAAAGCCCGCGCCTGTGGTTACGTACATAACCAGGATCCACTGCATCCACTCTTCTTTCCCTTCCTGCGCCATAGCAGTACTCCTGAGCCCGGCTTGCAGATGGGGGTGAAGAGAAATGTCCCTTTGCCCCGTTGTCACCATGTATTTGTTGCAGTCAAATTCCTTGTTGTCAGGCTTTGCTCACGAGGCTCCACTTTCTCAGCACGTTAGAGGCTGTACAGTTCTTAGGATGCTACTGCTGTTGAGTGCTACACTAACCAAATTACTTTTAAAATTTCATGTCAATTTTCTGGAATGCACCAAGTAATTAGACCAAACAGTGGACTAACTGCCTGATCAATGTGTATTAAGAAAATAAGAGGTCTATTTTTTTTCAAGTAACCATGGCAAACAAAGTCGGATGTTTATAAAAGGCACGGAAAAAAGTCTTGTAGTCAAGACCCTTTATACCAAGTTTTGTTTGATATTAAATTATTATTAGTATTTTTTAAAATAAATGAATTGGAAAACCGTAGAACTTTGGGAAACATTGACACTCCAGCTTCACAGATGGTGACAGATGCTGCTTCCGTGGAATAGTCAATAGAAAGACACTGGGCACCGTTTTCAAAAGTGCCTAAGGGTACATCTAGTCTGCAATAAAAGACCCGCTGCAGCTGGGCCTGGATCAGCTGACTCGGCTCAAGCTACAGGACTATAAAATTGCAGTGTAGGTGTTCGGGCTAGGGCTGGAGCCCAGGGCCATGAATGAGGAGGGACTCCAAGCCTTGCCTGAACGTCTACACCGCTATTTTTTGCCCCACAGTTAAAGATAATCATGTGCTGGAGTACTTTGCTAAATTGGGACCTCTGTGAGGTACCGAGTGTTCTCCACCCCCACGGAAAGCAGTGGGAGCGAAGCGTGCTCGCAGCCTCCTGAGAAGCATCCAGCACCTGTGGGATTGGGTCTTTGGAGCACCCAACGTGAAGAATAATGGGAATGCTTTACGCCATATTTATATCACAGTATTTAACTTGTGTTCATTTAAATAATACTGAAATATTGAACATTTAAACCTAAAAGTTTAGGTAGTCCAATAATGTAACATTTTAGCAGTCATTTTAAGGTTAGTCCCATAGCTAGACAAAATGATAAGTTTTTGTTCGTAAGTTATTCTTTTTCATTAGATCCTTTTCACTGTGGTTGAATATCCTGACACACAGACTGGTGTGTGTATCAGTTGTATTTTGGCAACCATTCAACTACTTGTTTAACATTTTTGACCCATGAAAGCTAAGTTAGAACGTGCATTTTTTTATTATTCATCTTTGACAGTAAAGAAATAAAATGTACACATCTAAATTAAAATGGTTGTTGCCTAAGGATCTCTGGCAATTTTCAGAGTTCAGTGTTGTGTAATCTTATATAAAATATTTTACTAAAAAAGAAAAAAACCCTCACGTATTTCAAGAGAGATTTCTCTGGTGTGTAAAAATATCAGTGGAGTAGCTAATTTTTTTTCAGTTGTTGTTAAGTTCAAATTTAGCAACCATTGTCCTTGTTGATATATCAAGTGCTCTAAAAATGTACTCACCACTAACTGGAAGGGTGAAGTGATTGGTAGGCAGATGTAATTCTTTAGTGGCTATTAACAAAGTGCAGGACACGGACACTGAATATGCAAAAAGCTGTATAGAAAGAAGACAAAATAACACATGTAACTGTTTTTTGTTTGTTTGTTTTTAGATGCTTGTATTATATTTTCTGTATGTACTGTAATGATTGTTGCCTGAATTAGCACGCCATGAGCAGAGGAACCTGATACACAAACAGAATGGCATGCAGCTAATTTTGTTTAGCAAATTGAGATCTGATCTCTGCTATTTCACGCCCTCTGCAAGCTGACTCAGTCACTCGTTCCAGTGTATGGATGAAATCTATATGGATCAAATTCTGATCTTGATTATGGTGGCATAATTTTGGAATCATTCCATTTAAGTCAGTGGAGTTAACAGAAACAGTTGAGTTAATATTTTTATATAAATAGCAAGTAGTGTAATCGGTTTGTTTCTCTCCTCTTGTCTTCTCTTGGAGAGAGAGCCTGTCTGTTGAGAAGACTATTCATAGAAGTGAGTTGGGTTACTTGAAGTTTATATTGGGTTACTTATGGTAGAATTTGGCTTCTGTTTCTTGCAGTTTGAAACTTTCTTTTAAAACATATACCTGTATCTATTTAGATAATACACAGCTCACACAGAAAGTCAAACCAGCATTTCACAGCCATGATATCATCAGAGAGCTATATTTCACACTGGGAAGATCTTATCTGTGAAATATGATTATATTAAAGCCTAAGAGAAGCTCATAACTTTTATAGCATTTTAATTGTTTTAGTGCTGCATAACATACCAAGGACATGGACTAAGTTGTACATCTAGTCCTGCCTCATGTACCACAATGAAATTCTGCATTATTTATTAATACAGAACCTTCCAGGTTCTAGTGATATCACTAACATCTCTTGTAGTACTTTGCACTTACATGACTTGATCCCATCTATTTTAATGGGAGCAGGATCAGATCTGTACTGTGGAGTGCTTCCTGTCCTAAAATCTCAATCTGGTGTTTCAACCTTGATTTAGTATAATCCAGTGGTTCTCTACCCACGGCCCAGTTAGGGTGACCAGATAGCAAGTGTGAAAAATTGGGACGGGGGTGGTGGGTAATAGGCCCCCTATGTAAGACAAAGCCCTGAATAGCGGGACTGTCCCTGTACAATCGGGACATCTGGTCACCCTAGGCCCAATCAGCACATAGCTGCAGCCCATGTGACATCGTCAGGGCCATACATGTTGCATATAGGTTGTGTGGATGCAGCCCAGATAACACACAGAGAGCTGTATATGCGGCCCACAATGGTACATCGGTTAAGAACCACTGGTATAACTGCTGAACTGTCCTTTTATTTTATTTATTATTTGCATTGTGTTTGTGCTCTTTAGGCACCATCAGGGATTAGGGCTGCATTTTAGTAACATGTTAGTATCAAAAAGATGGTTTTATGTCCCAAAGAGTTTATAATCTACATAAGCAATAGCTGTATTCTTATTTTACCAAAGACTCTCAGGGACATTTATGCAATGTTGCCTGGTATAACTATTTGTATCTCCAATTCTGTGGAATCTTAAATCTCCAGGTCCTGGAGTCAAGTGATTACCTGAGAGTCTCAGCTTTTTATTTAAAGAAAAATGCAAGTTTCTAGCTTTCTTGGTTGCAGAAAAAAGCTAAAAAAGGCTTTAAAAAATCAGAAGGCAAATTATAATCCCAGAATTAATATATTTTTAAAAATCATTCTCATGATTTTGGGGAGGGGGCTTGACTCATGATTTTTGAATGCTTGGGAGATGCTGTTTGTCTTTGTATAAGGTCATGTAGGAAGTTGCTGGGTCAGCTAGGGATAGAACCAATGTCTCTAACTCCACTACTGTGATTTAATTGCAAGGCCACCCTTCCTCTCACCAGGTTTGCTGCGCAAGTTGTCACACGTCATCACAATTCAATAGCGGGACATTGCACCCAAAATGATCATGGCAAAGAATCTGAATATCCAAGCTAGGGTCAAAATCCTTGCAACAAATATGGCTTAAAGTATAAAAATAGCTATTATTCGCATTTACAGAGTTGCAAAACCAGAGGCTGTAATTTTGGTCAATGGATGACATATCTTGGTAGAGCAAGGGGAAAAAACATAGTGGAAACTGCAGATGGATGAAGAGTGAAATCCTGGTCCCATTGATGTCACTGGTAAACCTTCCTTTGTCTTCAGTGGGGCCTAAATGATTGCAGTAAAGCTGCTTGTATGAGATTCTCAGGTGTTTCTCAATCCCCAAGAAATGGTGTCGCACAACTTTTTTTGTTATTGATTTTCCTAATCTCAGATCTGTTTGAAGATTAAGGAAAGCTAGGAAAAACACTACAAATAACTGTCATCTTCCAGGAAAGACCAAGTTTCCTGGGTGTGGAGCCTCTCTCTTTGAGGACTCTCCATCTGAGGTTGGACTCACCCACGGTACCTACGGTTTGGATATGTGGCTTTCGGGTAACTTCTGGGGAAATTCTCTGGCCTGTGTCACACAGGACATCAGACTAGATGATCACAGTGGTCCCTTCTGGCCTTAGAATCTATATATCTTCTGGAAGTCTATTTCTAACTGCAGATTTTCCCTGCACCTCCACCAGACCAGAGAGGTCCAATGGGTGGCTGTTACCTGGATATAACATGAGAGGCTCTGTAATGCTTGTTTTCATGAAGATCTCTTGTTCCAGTGAGGTTGTGTCCATGTGGGAATATGGAATAGTTATTGTGAATACAAGCGTGGCCATGATATCCAGCATTTGTAGGGGGTTCCAACCTATCTGGCCCTTGTACATCTTTTCTGACACATGGATGATGTATTGGATACCATCCTGAGGCAGGAAAGTTTGAGTAGCCTACAATTAGGCTCCTATAGATTCCACTTGTCAGCTGGAGACAAACTAAGGCTTTGGCTGGTTTATCATGAGCCCAGGTGGTGACATGACCGATCTTTCAACACTTTCCAGAGCTTAGTCCTTGATCAGCTAGCTCTCCAAATAAGATAATGTGCTACTCCCAGCCTGCGCAAGTAGGTCATGGCTTCTGCCAAGCCTTTCACAAAACCGCACACACCCAATGCCAGTCCAGAAGGCAGGAGATGAAACTGGTTGTGTTATCCTGTAACAAATCTCAAGAACCAGAATTCTCTTAGAAGTATTCCAGTGTGCACATAAGCGCTTCAAGGTCCAGAGTGTAGAGCCCGCTTACCCCTGTAGAGTGGAGGCACCCGGGGTAACCGTCTTTCACTTTTCTTTAACCAGTTACAGATTCAGCTCTCTGAGATCCTAGCTGCCCTCCCTGTTTTTTTGACGGAGGGAGCGTCTGGAATAAAGCCCCTTCCAGTTTTCACCTGGTGGCACAGGCTTTGAGGCTCGCATTGTCAGGAGGGATTGGGCTTTCTGCGGCATCTCTTCTTTATGCTGAGGAGGGAATATTCTCATGAGAATGAGAGCAAACGTGATCTCGGCGCTCACCAAACAAAGTATCTGTGGTGATTGGTGGCTAATGAGGTAAACAGATCCCATTCTCTCGGACCTGTGTCTTGTCCGTTAGATCCCTCTTTTGAAGAAAGGAAAAAAGGCCCTTCTTCAAAAGCTGGCTTTCCTGTTGACCACATTCAAGGAAGCTGAGTCACCCCACTGCACAAGGCCCTCTGCCTCAATGGTATCAGAAGCTAAAGGGTCCTAAGCTCCCATTCTGCAGGCACCAGGAACTGAAGGGTTCTTGAAAGTTAGCAAGCAAGCTAAATCTTCTGCAATGGCCAATAGCTTCTGATCTTGAAGTTGGATTGTGAGACACTGGCAAAAAGAGACACCCGGTGTTGGAGTGCTGATAAAGGGGTGCCAAAGTCTAGTGACTCCTGAGCCTTAAAGCAAGTACTGACGTGATGAGGAAAAACAAGTACTAAGGCACTGAGGAAAATAATCACTGAAGCATTGACCGAAAAACTTCAAACCAGGCAGAAATGTGCTAAGTGCCGAGAACAAAGGCCTCAAAATTTAGCAGCTCTACTGGACCTGATTTGAAGGTATAATTGTCAGCCACAGCCCAGGGGGACCAGACTGGAATTTCTGGAACAGCATTTATATTGGTGAACAATGACCAACAAGGGACCTGGCTCCTGCTCTGTTTTGCTACTGGTGCCCGCGAGGGGCAAAAAATCTTCAGAGTTCAGGGAGTTCTGCACTTGCAGCATAAAGCAGCTACGACCCAGGATTGGGAATGAAGAGGAGCGAGAGTCCTGTAGTTCACTGTTGCCTTGCACCTTGCTCATTGGTTTATACCAATGCAAAGTGAGTGTAAAACACGACAAAATTAGAAAGGTGGCATTTAATACCCACATTGCACTGGTATAAATGTACTGTATTGACTGCAGGGCAATAGTAAATTGGGCCTGTTCTCTTTAGAGAGGATTTTTCTCCCGAGTGGTGTGCCTGGCCTGAGATTGTAGTATTCAGTATGGTGCCCTTAGGGTTGTAATACATACTGATGGATCTGGTAGTGGATAAGTTTTCTTTGTCTTTATTTTAACCATTCTTTTGACTTCATTTTTTCCCCATCCGTGTTTTGGTTTCCAACAATATGATTAGTTATGGATTTGTAAGTCAGAAATAGCTTAGTAATTGCTATATTACTTTGCCTGCAACAGCAATGAACGTCTTAAATTTAATGCATCATCCACACAGAAAATTGATGTTTGGCCAAAACTTGAGGGCTCTGACAGCTAATCTTAAAGAGCTTTTGGCTGACGTGTAAAATGACTGAGAATCATGAATCAGATTCTCATGAAAATTGATGCCCTTTGAAGGATTATTACACAAAAGAAAAATATTCTGTCTTGTAATTGGTTGAAAATAGACTTGTGGTGAGCCAGAAAGTTTATATGTTTGTGGGGTTCCCCCCGCTCCACTTTTTGGAAGTCACCAATACTAAATTATGGAACAATGTTAAGAAATAAGATCACATAAGCAAATGACTGCATTGCACTTGATTCTTCAAAGCCAATAGTAATTTTCTCTGATGTCAAGGTGCAGCGGATTAGATCATATATGCACATACCTAATTCCTGATTGGCTTATTAATGATAGCTTTTTTTAACGGACTTCTAATTTAATTTCCTTTTTAGAATGTCATTTTATAACAAGAACAACACAGTTACACTAAACAAAGTCATGACCACAATGGGGAAATTTGCCATTGTGTCTAATGAGGATATTTAAAATGTTTGTAAAAATACATATGCCTATATTGACATCAGTATTTTAAGGGCCAGATCCTTAGCTCAGTAAATTGGTGTAGCTCTTTTGACTTCACTGGAGCTACCCAGATTTACACCAGCCATGTATCTGGCCCATTGTTCCCATTGGAATAGTATAAACCTCAACATATTCAATTGATATTTACTTTTTGGTTCAATAAATCTTGATGTTTTACCTCCAAAAAAAAAAAAGTCAATGTCTGTTTATTAGATACCGTGCTTGTGTTTGAACCAAAATGAGACCTAGTTTTCAAAATTAAGCCTACACAATTATGCAATCAGGTAATTGTGCATATAATTGCATGCACAAAAGGCCAGTTAGATGTGTAACTGTCCATTTGCATGCAAAATTACCCAATTTTGCAAATCGGGCCTTAAATATTCATTGTGTAAAGGACAGCTTCATATTTATGATTGTATTCCCCCCCACACCCTTCACAAATCCTTGTTCATTTCATCTCCATTGAAAGGTTGCAGATATATCTCTGTAAATGAAGAATGGCATATCTACCTTCAGAGAGATCAGAGAGGTATCTTTAAACTTTCAATTAACAAACAAGAAACAATATTGAGTATTTTAAGAGAAATACTTCCAAGATATAAGGCATGCAATAGCTAATTCAACTTTGCCCGGAATGAATATTATTAACTACAAATGATCTGAATGCATAAGCATGAGATGATTCCAACACACATGCAGCTGGATAGAAGTATTAGAAAATTATTGGTAATTATGTAGCCAAAGTTCTCTCTCCAGAGTTATCGGTAATATAAACATTGTACTTTATTTTTTATTATTTGTATTCCAGAACTGTAACTGTAACTAGTGTATTTGTATTAAAGCCCAAACTGGGCCCCCATTGTGCTACGTTCTGTACAAATGTGATAGACAGTTCCTGCTCCAAAGAACTTACAATTTAAAGAGATAAGTGTGTGAGGGTGGGAAGACAAACAAGGAACGGAGAGGTGAAGTGACTGACCCAAGTTTGCACAGCAGGTCAGTGGCAGAACCAGGAATAACACTCAGAGCTCCTGACTCCCAGTCTAGTTACTTATCCTCTGGCTTAAGCTGCCTCTATTATGCTGCGTCTACTGCGTTTCTGGAAATAAGGTGTAAATTTTTAACAGTGAGAGCAACTAACCTTGGGAACAGTTTACCAAGGCTCGTAGTGGATTCTCCATCACTGACACTTTTAAAATCAAGATTGGATGTTTTTTAAAAATAAATGCTCTCGGAATTATTTTGGGGAAGCATGTGTTATCCAGGAGGTCAGACTAGATGATCACAGTGGTCTTTTCTGGCTTAAGTATCTATGAATTTCAGGTTCAGATCTTTTTTCTAAAGATAATACCTCAGGAGGAACATAACTGATTGTCTTATTCCTCCTCCTTTCATCCAAAGTACACTAGTTTTTTAAAATCAGCTACGACATACGAATAGATGGATCCCATGTTTTAGGAGCCAGGAGGATTCATGTGGCTCCTAAGAAAAATTGTGTCAGTTATAACCCCAGAGATAAATGATGAGGATCTGTAAGCAAAAATTGGTGCTGTTTTTAGGAGGCGAGAACTCATTTATGTGTATAAAGTTAGAAATGTGCTTAAGTATCTTGCTAAATTGGGGACTAAGGCAAATTTACTGTCCAATGTGTTAACCTACTGCCGACATAGCAACAGAGATCCACATTCCCACCCTACATGCCATTAGAGCAGATGGCCTTCCAGTGCAAGCCTATATTAAATTTTCCAACTCCAGGGCTCTGTGTTGTGGCTGTTTTCCTCCTCTCAGAGGGAAGTTTGGACAGGACTCCCTCTAGAGACCATAACTAGAGCTTGGCAGAGAAAGGGAACTCCATATAACAGAGGATTTCAGTATTTCATGGTTTGGTTTAGTTCTGATTTGGAATGAAAACCAAACATTTCAATTTTGTTTGTGAAAGGGAATAGAGCCGTTGAGCTCTGCCTGGGAGCTGCTGCAGACTCAGGAAGTTCTGGGGTTCCTGACTGCGAGGAACCTGGCAAGTTGTGAGGAAACCAGGCAGGGTGCCGTTGGAACTTGGGTGGAATCGAACTGTCTCTGCAAAATGTTTCAATTTCAGCAAATTCTGACCAACAAATGTTTGGCTGGAATTTTTCCAGCCAGCTCTTACCAGAGCCACAACTGTATATTTGTCTCTGGCAAGGCCATTGTTGACTCTTGCGCATGTTCATCGTTTCATAGTAATCCCCGTCTCTGCTGGCCAACAAAGACACCTCTCCCACATACTGGTTCTGACCACTACCACTAGACCGCCATGCTGATTTCAAAAGCTGCCATTTCCCTTATATGGGGTCAGCGGGAAAAAGATGACCAGGTTCTTTTTTTAATTTACCAGTGACTTAGCGCCTAAGGCTCTTTGGCTTTCAGTGAGACTGAGGCTATGTCTCAGAGAGAAGAGCTTTACCAGTAGGCATACCAGTATAGGATAATATATATCAGGAATAGGAATAGCCATATGCTATACCAGCAAAGCACTCCTATGCTAGAAGGGGTTGACCAGTATAGCTATCCTGGTATAATTATACTCTCCTCATGCAGACAGCTTATACTAGCAAAAGTAGTTTCTCTGAACAAAGTAAACTACATCAGCAAAAGTAGTTTCTGGCATAACTGCATCTACACTAGGGCTTATACTGGCATAACTATGTTGATTAAAAAAATTACACCCTTGACCAACGTAGGTCTGCTGGTATACATTATTAAGTGTAGGCCAAACCCTAGTGTGGACGCAGCTTTACTGGCAAAGCGGCGTTTTGTACTGGGATGGTAAAACTACCACCCCTACAAGCAAGACAAGCTGTATCAGTAAATGCATCTACAGTAGGAACTTCTTCCAGCAATGTCAGTCAGAGATCACACCTTTTCTCACCCCGATCAACATAGTTATGGTGGCAGAAAACGCGAAGTGTACCGTTTCAACTCTACTGGCATAATTTAAATGGTACAATGTCCCTAGTATGGATGCAGTTATACCAGTCTGAGCACCTTTTATGCCAGTATAGCTTATTCCCCTGTGAGAAGGGCAATAAGCTATACTGGTATAAGGTATCTTTATTAGAGCATCTGCGCTTGGGGTTGTACCAGTATATTAGTACAGAAACTGTAAACCAGGCATTAGGTCCCGAAGTGCTAAGTCACTTTTGAAAAGGGAACTTAGGAACTTAAGTCACTGAGGCATTTTTGAAAATGTTACCCCATGTCTCCAGTTTAGTATCTAAATATGCCATCAGATTGAAAGCACTTTCCTATGAGAGGAGTTGCAATCATCTTGCATCTCAGCAAAATAATAATCACACGCCACTGTCTTTTTAATTTTAGATATGAGCTGGTTGAGAGTAACAACCTTGATAATTATGACACTGCTTACTGAATCTACCTTATGCTTGACTATAATGAATTATTTCCAGATTTGAACAAGGCGACCAGAACCACAGTCATTGTGTATGATTGGCATTGAGAAATTTTTTTCTTTTTTTTGATGCACCATTTCATTGGTTTATGCCAATGTTTTATTGAATACATTTTGACTCATCATCCATCATGAGATTCCAGAGAAGAAAAATGTGACAAGGGTAGGAAGACACTTGAAGAAAGCAACAGTTTTTAAATATGTTTCAAATTTTATGTTCATTGTGGACCTGATCCTGGAAAAGGTCTCCAGACAAATTCCCAGTCACTTTGATGGGAATTATGCATGCAAAAAAGATGAAATGGAAGGTCCCATGGGGATTTGCTGTCCTATGTATGTCTTAGAATGTATATTATATAATATGCATAATGTATATATTATATACATTGCTCATTACAGCAATGTAGACTGTAATGAGTAATCACTTTAATGTTCCCTAGTATACTTTTATATTGTACAGTTTCAAAAGCGGTATGTTAAAACACATTAGGGAACCTTTAGTAAGCACCAGAAGGGTCTACACAGGCCAGTTAATGCACAGCATCTTAATGTGCTTGAGAAATCACACAGCTGTAGTCCATGTTACTGCTCCGTGTAGACAAGTCCTTAGACACAGCAACCATTTCCTGTGTTTTCCTGGTGTTTCTAGGTATAAAACTAATTTCTTTTTTTGTTTTGGGGGTGCTTTAGCTCTGTTTGTAGGTTAAAACAGAAAATCGGAAGCCCTGCCTATATCGCCTAGAGCAGCCATTCTCAAACGGTGGGTCGGGACCCCAAAGTGGGTCGCAACCCTGTTTTAATGGGGTCGCCAGGGCTGGCTTAGACTTACTGGGGCCTGGGGCCGAAGCCCGAGCCCCACCACCTGGGGCCAAAGCTGAAGCCCGGGGGCTTGAGCCCTAGGCATTGGGGCTTAGATTACAGGCTCCTTGTCTGGGACTGAAGCTAGTGGGACTGGCTTTGGCTTTGGCCCCCACACCTGGGGCGGCGGGGATTGGGCGGGCTCAGGCTTTGGTCCCCTCTCCTGGGGTCGTGCAGTAATTTTTGTTGTCAGAAGGGGGTCGCGGTGTAATGAAGTTTGAGAACGCTGGCCTAGAGATTTGCACAGTTTCCAGTGGCTGGAGAAGCTCCACTCTCACTAGGAGATGCCTGGTGGCAGTGGGTGATACTGCACCCTACACTCGCTACTATAGAGTCGCTGATGGTCGGGGCATAATTAGGAAGGTTTAGGACCAGTGGCTCCTAGTGACCAGCTTCCATTACTTATGGCTGTGACATCCTGGGGTTAAGAAGGCAGTCCTGAGGTTCTCGTAAATTCCACTTCCCCTCCTCCCTACAAAAAGCCCGAGTCTCAGGCCAAGAGGCTCCATTTAGGGAGCTATGGCAGACAATCCCAAAGGGAGGGGTCTATGTCTGTACTGAATTTTGGGATTCCTGGGGACAAGAGGCACTTTGTACACATTTTTATTATTGCCAGTATCAACAGGCAAGCCTGTAGCTCTCCCGGCTGCATAGCAACTGATTTTCATGTTACAGACATTTCTGGGAGAAAATATAGCAGGACAAGGTTAATATATGTTGTTCAGCGATAGTGGTGATGTACAAGAGGCTACCATATGATTCTCTGCAGAGTACAGTATTGATCTCATGAGTGAGGATTAGCTAAATGACTAACAAGCCCTATAAGGGTTCGCGGGTTGTAAGGCTCGACCTCATGAGTGGATTAGAAGCACATCCCATAAGGAATTAATGCATGATCCTTTTTATATTAATGTTTGAGTGGTTGGTTCTCGCTATTTCATAAATCACAATCGCAACTCGCTTAGCGCACAGCCTTTGGTGTATACCCCCTTATCTTGTAATCTGTCCATGAAATAAAATATAATGGATGGGATTTTTTTTTTAAGCATCCTCCAATTAAAATTAGTAGCATAAAAATAGACCACGTTATTCTTGATTTTCAGTGGATTAGCCTCAGTTAAAACCATGTGAGGAATGTGTTCTTTTATACACAGCCCTCTGTGTCCTGTGAAGAATGCAGATTATAGGACACAGCATAGGAACATTGATTCATCATCAGTTTATTGCTTGGTTCTCTAGGCTAACTCCTCTCAGAAGAGAGATCTATAAAATCTTTTCATCTGAAACTGTGAATTAAACGGGGTTGGGCTACATAGGAATAAATGTAGGACCATCACTAAATCATAGAGACTCTTGCAGCCAGATCCTCAGCTGGTGAAAATGGTATGGTCAATGGAATTACCTCAATTTCTACATGCTAAGGATCTTGCCCTTAATTTCTAATAATATTTCATAAATCTGGTTGATGGTCACCCTAATGTGAATTGATTCTATCATATTTTCCTTTCCTTTTAGTTCAGTCAAACACTGGTGCTATTTCAGGGGGCCAGAGATTGAATCTGTCCATTACTTTTCCATGTATGTAATATTTTCTTTGACACTGCATGTAGCTTTTTAATTCTTATAATGACAGGGTAGCTTGCTTTTCCAGCAGGAGTTCCACTGAAAACAAGCTGATGCATCCCAGATGTCAGATCGCTATATATAAATAAAAACTCTTCATCTATTCCTTTCAGCAAAGTGAGTGAGATAATGCTAGAGAACTCCTTTTGTGTTTTTCTTAAAAAAAAAAAAACCAAAAAAACCCTGTATTATGTCAGCGATCTGTAATAAATAGCACTGCAATGAGAAGCGACAGCCTCATTCACCTTGCATCCATGCAGAAATAACTAAGCTCTCTTCCCATGCCTTGAGAAAGACGAAAATTAAAGAAAAGAAATGACCTTGGCTTGCAGTTGCAGTCTCAGACTAACAAGGAGAAGCCTAGCAGCCAGAGATTGAAGTTTTCACTGGCTATTTTGTACTGTACCACAACGCCCATGTTACTTCAAGCCATTTGATGTAGAGCATAAAAAGTACGTTCTGTGTCTCTTTCTTGCATTCTGCAAGGTTGCTTGACACTGCAGGTAGCTCGTTTCTCAACTAGCAAAAGCCCAGGGGTTTGAAAGATTAGAATATTTGAGTGAAAAGACAACAAAGGTTTATATAATAGCCCAATACAGTATATTCATGCCAGTGTTACGCAGTCTGTTGTTTTTCCCTCCTTGGATTCTAAGGTGTTATTACAGAGTTAAGGTAAGTTGAGATCTTAATAATTCAATTAAGATTACATTAAATTAAACCAAAATAATGTAGAAGACAGTGAAGAGATTTAGCAGAAGAAGCGGTGCAATGGACACTTTCGATTGCATCTATCTATTCATCCTTCTTCCTTTGAAAGGTTTAGGTAAATGGAGTTTTGATTTTTTTTTAATGTTGAAAATTTCAGCATCAACATGTGCTCTCCAAACTGACCCTATGGTTTAATTAAAATAAGATTAATGTGCTGTGGTTTTGTAGTTGTTTAAGTTCCATGTTACTGTGTCGTCTTTGGTGATCTCACGTTTTGGATATTTCCAAGTCCAGAGTGAATTTGACAAAGCAAACATCTTGAATAGTAAGTGAAATAATTAAGATGTTACAATCCCGGAAAGATGGTGGTCCTAATTCTCATCTCACATTGGTTTTAACACCGGTGTCACTCCATTGACTTCAGTGCAGATGGTGCTAATTCACACCAGGATCAGCAAGATCAGAATCGGAGCTGTCATAGCATGCTGTCCTGGACCTGCTCTCATTGACTTCAATGGCAAACCCCCGACTGACTTAAATGGGAGTAGGATTGGGTCTTTGTTTACAATTAACAGAATGTTTTTAGTCATATGATCTGATATTACCAATTTTCCCATCTCTGTTATTATAGGGCATACCATTAAAACCTGTCTTGTCCAGTTCGTACTGCTCAGTTGGGGCGTTAATAGAATACAGGACAGTTCTGACTCTATTGTAACGAACAGGAGTGTGTATAACACTGCCCTCTACTGAACTGACTGTTCAATCATGCTCTGTGCTGCTCATGCAATCCTTCTTTACTTTCTCTTGCCATTACATTCCTAGTGGCTCTTGTTTACATGCATCCCTTTTCACTCTCTCCCATGCTGAGGTTTTGGGGACAGGCTGGCTCAGTTTCTTCTTGTGGCAGCATTGGCAGGCAGAGGTGCTGATGTCATTTTCTCCCTGGTTTTCCCACATGCCCAAGCCGCAGGCCTGCAGCCTGGAAATCACTCTGTGCCTTGCTTCAGGGGTTGAGGCCACAACGGTTGGTAGGGAAGGGCTCACTAAATGCATAGCCACAGCTGAAGATGCATTAGTCGCTTTTTACAAACTGGGGACATGGGGTATGGATGCAGAGAAGGAAAATGGAGCTGCTGTCAAGCTGAGAGAAGGGATGGGTAATCTCCCCTAAAAAGCCAAACCAAACCAACTCTTGTTACATATGCCCTTGGGTATCTAGGGCTATATTTAAGAGTTATCTCCAGCACCACATCCTTTCTGCCCCGACACATCCCTCCAGCCTTTCAGTGTTGGTGTAGGGGGATTCTGCAGATTTGAAGGATGAGAGATAAGAAGCCCCTGACTTGTGCTGCTCCCGCTCCCCCTTCTGCACTCCTTGGGCCAGATCCTCAGCTGGTATCATGTCAATTGATGCCAGCTGAGGATCTAGCCCCCATGTCTGTTCTGCACTCCTTTTTTCCCACAAAAGGGAGAGCATCCAGCCTGATGAGATTGGTATGCCTACCCTCTATACCTCATTGCTGCATTAGAGCTGTCTTACGTAAAATATCAGATTTACTTAAACTAGCCTGTGAATTTTGGTTACCTCTCCCTTATGGCCTTTCCTCAGTGCCTATAAACTCATTTCAAGGCCTGTCATCTACTGCCACAATATACTTTACTCCCCAATTTCACATCATGAAAACCTCACTTCTCCCTTTCATCACATTTACCAGGATCTTCCAATAATAGCCCAACATTTGCTGCAGTATCCATCAGCTCACAATGACTGAACTCTTTCATTGGTTTGCCTGAGAAAGACAAATGCCAGCTGTCCTATTGCTTTAGCATCAGGTTACGTCTAAATGTAGCACCAGGGTTTATTTTTAGTGTGTGTGTGTGTGTGTGTGTGTTGTCTGCATATAAGTGCATGGGTTTATGTTAAAGAAGTTTACAATATTGGCTGTCACTTGGGAAATATAATTTCCCATGGCAAGGTGAAGAGAGTACAAGAATGTAGCAAGCGAATGTTAAGAAAAAACCCCACAACATTTTTATGAGCACATCCAGCAGTGCTTCTCTTGCTGAACATAATCATCAACTGAGGTTGTCCTGTAGTAAATATAGTTATTTGCCCTTCCACTTGCTGGGTGGAGGGAGTGTGCAGGCATAAAGTCCCTTAAAATTCTACTTGATTATCTTTGGCAACAGCACACTTGATCAATAGCTCCTTTTGTTAAAACCCAGAGTTGGCTGATTCAAGATATGCTGCAGCCGAAAAGCTAGTTGCAACAACTTTGCAGGAACCCAATGCAATAGATGAACAATTGCACTCTTGTACATAAGAGACGAAGAAATTAAATATATCTGAGTAAAAGTGCCTGCTTGAGTTTAGCACAATAAAATGTTCACAGTCATGTTTAAATTCAGCTATGTGGCTCTGTCCTACCTGAAATATAGTGGTAGAAAATATATATATAAGTGGGGATATTCTGCAGTCTTACTTTGCTAATGAGAGGGAAAGTATCAGTGTTCCTAAGCATACAGAGTCAGAATGATTGGGGAGCTTTGTTTCTTAGTATGAAGGACTGCCCATGTCAGTTCTAAAGCAACAGAGGTTGTTTTTTTAATTTTCTTTTTCAGTGGCTGCAGACTGCTATCTATGAAATGGATGGTTCATCGTTTTCATTTAGATATGCCAACTCCTTAAAATGTTCTACCCACCTCAGTCGGGGTTCCACATATATCACTCAGGGTTGCCCATTCCCATTAATCAGTAGCAGAGAAGCTTTAAAAAGAGGGCATTGAGGAGTCAGGAAGTTTCAGGAGTGGAGCAGTTAGCAGTCACCCAAGCTTAGGGGCTCTGGAAACAGAAGGTGGGAAGGCAGGATACAAGGGACTTTCCTGGTAGGGTTTGTGGATTTAGAAGTGGAAGAAAGTAGAGTTGTTACAAAAAGTGATCTTGTCTTTTAATATCTCCCGTTCTTCTTGTATTATCTCTTTTTTTTTTGTAAACTTTGGTGAAATCAGGAGATGGAAAGATTTGAAGCAATAGCAGGTTTCATACTCCTTTTATTTCTTTTCTGGGCAATATTTTCTGGTAATAGTTTCATTATTATGAATTCATTTGGTATTCACTCGAACAGCAGTGAAAATAATGAAGTCATTTAGTATTCATGGGGATGCCATATGTACTTCTAAAAGTGTTTCATTGCAATTTAGCATTCGTTAATGGATGCTTAAAATCAACTGTTATCACTTGGGTTTCCTCTTATTTCTTACAACTAATTATTTTTCTTGTTTAATATGGATAAAGTAGCATGCCATTTTTAGCTCATATTACACTTAAAAGGTAATATGACCAAAATAAATTAATAGGGAATGAATGGCTAGTGAACAGACATGTCCATTGCCTGGTGATATCCCCAAAATATTCAAACTACTCAGTCTATTTGGGGGTGCTGTGAACAGGTGGTTGCCACACTTTCTGCAACATTATAGGTCAGATCCTCAGCTGGGATAAATAGGTCATAACTCCATTGATTCAATGGAATCTCTCTCCTCTGTTTGTGTAAATATTGCCTCCAGAAGCTGGAATATCTGGGAAGGATGCCATGGTGTCCCCTAGGCAGTGTCACTTCATTGGTACTGCACTGTGAAATATCTGCACATAGAACAATGTGTCTGAGAATGATTCAAACCAACACTACTGGGTTCAACAAGATCAGAGACTGCGACTATGCATCCTACCAGTAAACCTTGAAAGATATCACCTGTACTGTGTTTAACCAATCTGCCTAATTTTCAGTATGTGTACTCAGATGGACTTTGCTTTACACTTTGATCTTATTTGCTGAATCAGTGGTACCCTCCATAGAAGTAGTGTTTTTCCAGTGCTGAATAGCTTCCATATTTGCTGGGTTCAGTTGACAGAGCTCTTCCCTCCAATGTCTAGAACCCATGTCTAGATAGATGATGGTTTATTTCAAGAGTAGGATCATCACAATGGCCTTTAAACATCTCTGAAGCAGAAAAAGATATAGCATTGTTCACTGAAGGGGCATCTGTCTCAAGGGAGGGAATGGATGGGCTTATAGGAATGAATGGAAATACAAAAATCAATAGGTCAAGACTCTGTTCAAGTCCAAAGAGTCTCGTTAGTTTGATATGATTCACATTGCTGGTCGAAGTTTTGTTTCCTTTAATGAGCTAACTAATGATTACAACATTTAATTGTTAAATGTTTATTAATTCATGCTTCACTGATGTTGAAGCAGATTACAATGGAACAATGGAAGTCTACATGGAAAGCCACACAATTGGCAAATGAATTCATTATGATCAGAGCAGCAATAATGAATACCAAAAAATTGATAATGATGTGACCCTTAAAGTCAAATGTTAAGCATACCATTAACGATTAGAGACACAGGTCTGCCTGTTTGAAGTTGTTTCCCATATACCTACTGTATCCTGTAAAACGCTATGAGAGGGACTTGCTTTCAGAAGTGTATCTCTTCACATTGATAATTCAATTCTTTTATATTTGCAAACAACTTAATGACATATCTGTCACTTCCACAGTAATTAGCTGCACAAGCGTGAAAGCTGTGAAGCTGGTGTAAATCTATACGATTTGTAATGGAGATTCTGTAACAGCAGGTTGTTTCAGAAAAGTGACACTGTAATTAATGAGGATTGCCTTCTTGTTTACTATCATTCGGCAGGTATTTCATTAGATGAAAAAGGGTGGGTGAAAAAGGAAAACTGTTTCAGATTTTCTCACACAGTGAAATAATTCACGTGTGCTAAGTGTGTAAGGACGTAATTTTTTTTGGAGAAATTAGTGGTTCCATAAATGGATCCTGTCCACTTAATATGTAAAGAGACCAGGTGGGTGAGGTAATATCTTTTATTGGACCAACTTCCTTGGTGAGAGAGACAAGCTTTCGAGCTTACATAGAGCTCACTTCCCAGACCTGAAGAAAAGCTCTGTGTAGCTCGAAAGCTTATCTCTCAGCAAAGGAAGTTGGTTCAATAAAATATATCGCCTTACCCCACCTTGTCTCGCTAATATCCTGGGACCAACATGGCTACAACAACACTGCATGCACTTGGTATGTGTTCGGTTTCATAAATATGTGTAAAAGTAATCTCTGACAGTTCATCAGGCGCTGGGTCCTCTTGCCAGTACTTGAACCTTTGCAGCCATATTTTTCTGTTTGCATATATTTTTCTATCCTCTGTTGCCCTGTGAATTAAAAACCCACTCAAACAGAGTGTACAATGGAAACAATGAAATTGACTGTACCCATAGAGACTGCTCCAGAGCCCATGGAAGTCCTAGGGAATCTTCACATTGACTTCAATATGTTTTGGTTCAGGCGAAAATGGTGTTTACTATGTGCGTTCCAAAACATTTACAAACAGAGGGGGAAAAAGGCTTATTGTCGCTAATCTCAATCAGTTACAATAGCCACAGTTGTACTCAAGATGATGCTAGGTATAGTGTTTTCAAGCAAAAGAGGACAGGGTGTACCTTTATTCCAACCTCTCTTGTACAAGCACCTGTCATGCTACGGTTTTAGACAGTAAGGCATTTGTTAATCCTCATTCTCTCATCAAAGGCACTTCTGGGTTTAATAAAGTTTTCTAAGTGGACTCGTGTTTGGAATATTGCTCTAAAAAGGAAATGGGACTGAAATGCCTTGGGAAGCTCTTCCATCATTGTTTCCAATCCTGGATGCATCTTTGAGGTGCCAGACACTCAAATAAATGGTGAAAATATTATTTAAATAAATGAAATTCTGCAATGGCCAGGGTAGACTGAAAAGGCAAACCTAATTGCCATTGGTCATAATGGGCGTTTGTGATTGTGTGTTGAAAGTTGAATACAGCCTACTGGCCAGTATGGATCCTAGGATCTCCTTTCCACAAATACCTAGATGTGGGGGTATGTAAAGATCAAAACTGGCCATGCGGCAAGGGAGTGATGAGGTTCAGAAGAGCATATGGAAGGGAAGGAGCTCTGCGTTGATTCCATCAGAGCTATGGGGTTGGGGAAAGAGCTTCCCCAGAGTCGGTAAGAATCTGCACCGTTTAGATGCTATCTCCAACGCCTCATCTATGCCACAGACAAAGCCTTCCTTTTGGGGGAATTACTAAATATGTTTCTGCAATGTCAAACCAGTGGATGTTCCTTATTTCACCCCCCTCACCCCCTCCACAAGGTTTTCAGCGGAAAGGGAAAACCTCACCCATACGAATTAGTCAGATTCCCATCTACAGTAACTCAATTGCTGTATCTTTTCCCCCCTAAAGCTAGTGAAGCAGCATAAGTACCACTTGGCTATAATAAATGCAGCGTCCAGCCACTCCACAGCCTCTGCTCGTGCTCTGCAGTCTTGCTGCACCCTGTTCTCTTGCCGAATAAAGAGTTGCTCGATGCTTCCACATCCATTCTCTTTTGAGTTTCCGTGGAGCGCGACCCCTCAGGAACGTGGCCATGAAACGCCCTGAGGTACTGTTCCTAAAAGGCAGTGCCTTCCGAGTTTTCAAAAACACCTGCGTCAAAACAACAAAGAGGGCTCCTCTTGGCTGTGTCTCCAAAGGTCAGACAACACTTCATAGTTTCCCCAACGTGACACTGCGTGACAGAACAAAGTATTTATCTTGTGTACTTGTCAGTTTTGTTCTACCAGCTCCAAAATGATGAAATACTGCAGAATATGCTGCTGCTTGTTTCCTCTAGGGACTTGCACTGATTTGTTTAAAGTGTCATCTGTACCCAGTAAATGCTTCATTTATTATAGCTGACACCTGAAAACGGCTAAGGGAGACGTATCAAGACATCACACCAAAAATTATTATTTTTTATTTGCTCATGTTTACTTATGGCATAATATAAAAGCACCCTATTATGATAGACTGCATTTCTCCAAGCTGCCACCTGTGTGTGTGTGTGTGTGTGTGTGTATGTGATCTGACACTGTGCAAGATCTGGAAAAGCATCCAGTTTCAATCACAAAAGTGCATTTTGACTCTTGATGGGGTCAACATAGCTGTTAATTATCTTGGTGAGTCACAGATGAGTTTTAGCCTCAGGAACTTTGTATATACTCTTCTCAAACTTTTGCCTGTTACTTGTTCGGATGCCTAGGCTAAAATAAAAATAGAACTCTTGCAAAAAGTGCATGTTTGAGACTGTGATTGTGACCTTGGTAAGATAATTAAAATGGACAGAAAGTTTTTCAGATTTAATTCTAAGTATCATGTTAGATTTTTATATTAGCGTCTCCTTACCGTCTCTGAAGCATATCAAAGGATCATAGAGTTCTTCTTTTTTTTATATTTGGGCAAAACGATTGGTGCAAAAAAAAGGAACATCTGAAGAGGAGAGATGTTTGCCTACAGTGCTTATTGCTGTCATATGTCCTAATAAATGATTTACGTGTGATCCTCGATCTTATAAATATTTTTACTATTAATTGGAAATCCGCTGTTATATTTGTCGTGATATATATGTAAGAGGGAACTCCTGTTAGTCAATGAGAATCTTTTTTTACTGGCATCTCTGTGAGATTGATCGGGTGCTAAGTGCAAGAGAATTGGACTCTAGATTGGATAGAACCTTTATATCTAAAGGCCCCATATTTTTTGTATCCAAGTTTGCACGTGCAATGCTATTATGCAATAGCTTGAACATAGATGCTGTAATGCATGTCGTCTTCTAGATTTTTCTGCTTCCATAGCTATCATTGCCTTTGTATTAGAGGTGCCTGTCTGAAGAGTAAAGCAGTCTCCAAAAAAGACCTATTGGCTTATGTCTCAAGGTAACCCCTGTATATGAATTGCAATGGTCATGCTTTGTCTTTTCATACATTAACCTCTTACATTTTAACGGCTCTTGTAGACCAAGTTGGTTACGTGGCTGTGCAGCAAAGGCCACTACAGAGCTTACAGTTGCATCCTTCCAGTTCTGAGTTACTGTAATAATCTGTACAGAATCTTTTCGCAGAACCGCTCATACCGGGCAGCCCTTGCATGTTGCCCTTGGCTTATATCGTTGCAGGAAGCAACAGGAACATTCATCAGAGGCGCTCAGACACTGCTGTTTAGCTTGCCGCAGAAGTTCTGTTGTCAGCATGTAAGGAGCATGCAGGAAAGCTACTCCAGGCTGAGTGGAGAAATATGCACTGAGCAGTGGCAGGCTTTGGTAAGAGTCCCCAGCCTAACAATAGAAAGAGCATTTGCCACAGTGAAATATCCCATGCATTCTTCTACCCTTGGGGCCAATGGCCTTTGCAAGCAGTGTGCTGGGGCTGCCTTCCTGTGAGAGCATAACACCAGCATGTCCATATGGTTCATAGTCGTGGTGGACCTCCTCGTGTATTCCTAAGGTGTTGACTGAGGTTTCGTATACAGTGCTGGAGTTTCAAGGTTGCTGTGGCTTGTTAACTGTGGTGCAGGTTCTATTTTGTGCTGCTTGGTGATTTGATTATACATCTTTCCTGTGATTCTGGGATATTGCCCTGTGCACACATGGTGCGTCACATAAGAATAGCCATACTGGATCAGGCCAATGGTCCATCTAGCCCAGTATCCAGTCTTCTGACAGTAGCCAGTGCCAGATGCTTCAGAAGGAATGAGCAGAAAGGGTAATTTAGCAAGTGATCCATCCCCTGTCATAGACTCATAGGACTGGAAGGGACCTTGAGAGGTCATCTAGTCGAGTCCCCTGCACTCATGGTAGGACTAAGTATTATCTAGACCATCCCTGACAGGTGTTTGTCTTACCTGCTCTTAAACATCTCCAATGATGGAGATTCCACAACCGCCCTAGGCAATTTATTCCAGTGCTTAACCACCCTGACAAGAAGTTTTTCCTCACATCCAACCTAAAATTTCCTTGCTGCAATTTAAGCCCATTGCTTCTTGTCCTATCCTCAGAGGTTAAGAAGAACAATTTTTCTCCCTACTCCCTGTAACAACCTTTTATGTACTTGAAAACTGTTATCATGTCCCCTTGGTCTTCTCTTTTCCAGACTAAAAACCCCAATTTTTTCAGTCTTCCTTCATAGGTCATGTTTTCTAGATCTTCCGTCATTTTTGTTGCTTTTCTCTGGACTTTCTCCAATTTGTCCACATCTTTCCTGAAATGTGGCACCCAGAACTGGACACACTACTCCAGTTGAGGCCTAATCAGCACATCCAGTCCAAGCTTCTGGCAGTCTCTGGTTTAGGGACACCCAGAGCATGGGGTTATATCCCTGACTAATTTGGCTAATAGCCATTGATGGACCTATCCTCCATGAACATATCTAATCCTTTCTTGAACCTAGTGATTCTTTTGGCCTTCATAACGTCCACTGGCAATGAGTTCCACAGGTGGACTGTGTGTCGTGTACTTCCTTATGTATGTTCCACACGTGTGGCTTTGCCATGAGATATAAGTTATGTCCCCTTCCATCATTGCCCAGAGCTATGGTGATAGCCCCCTGGGATGTGATGACATAGGGTATGTAGCTGAAAATCTGTGCTTGTTCCTACTGTTCTCCATTAGACAACAGTTCTGGATCTATAGATAATGTGGCTGTTTGGCTAATCTAAGGACAACCTCCTCTGCAGACTAGCTAGCATCGTCATGCTTGAGTTTTTCCCCTGTCTCACAGTTTCACCAGCGAATGCAGCATGTACCTGTTGTTGAATTCCCAGACTGTCCTGTGGTTTTACATCCGAGCAGGTGATGTGGAGGTCTCCTGGTGCTGGCTGTGGTAGGTGCATGTGCAGTTTTCCTAACTGCCAAACGCCACTACAATTGTTGGCCTTGATCCTGCCACTTAAGCTCATACCAACCTGAGTACCTTGCTCAGCAAGTGGTCCCTCCAAATTGGTACAGTGACCTTCTAAATGTGAGCCAGGATTCAGGCAGAGTTGGGCCTGTTGGATAATAGGCCCATCCAGCCAGCTAGAGGTAACTCCTGCTGCAGTCCTAACCCCTCCCCTATGAGATATATGCTTACTTCGCCTTGGAGAATTCAGGTTGTCTGTTTTACTACATCACATCTCTGGACTGGAGGAAAACGTAGCGATGTCAATATTCTTCGGGTATTATGAAGAAATACTGATTTGGGCCGTTCGGTTGCAGAGGGCTGGTTGACACTACCGCTTAAGTTGATGTAACTTCCATTGCTCAGGGGTGTTAAAACGACACCTCCCTGAGCAGCGTAAGTTACATTGACTTCAGCTGGTGTCTACACCATGCGATGGTGGCGGGAGATGCTGTCCGACTAACATAGCTTCTGCCTCTCGCAGTAGTGTAGACTTGCCCTTAGACAAAAGCCTGTATAGATTATTATTCAGATGGAAAGCTGCAATAGAAATAAATAAATCGACCTGAGATTTTATGACTATTATTATATAACACCTGCTATGTAAATAACACACTTTCCCCAAAGTCATTTCTCTGTTGCTTATGGAAACCCGTAAATGGCAAATATAATGTTGTTTTTGTTTTACAACTGTCATTACAGTTTTAATTAGGCAAATTAGATGCATTGCTTGAGTTGCAGCCTTCTTTTAACTGGCTGTTGCGTGCCTTACATTCCATGCATATGGGTTCAAACAGAAAAGAAGTCTTGATTCCTGGTATGTTTCACACTTGCGCGCTCTCTCTCTCTCTCTCTCAACTAGAATGCAGCCGGAGAGAATACTGCCTCAGCACATCTAAAAGAGTCATGAATAATCTGAAAGAAGGAGAATACCTTACCAGGCACTTGACTGGGTTCTCAGGCTCTGTTCCCAGCCCTGCCACTCACCTGATGTGCGACCTTGGGCAATTCACTTCACCTCCCAGAGCCTCTGTTTCCCTCCCACCATTTGTCTTGTTGATTTACATTGTAAGCTCTGCAGGGCAGAGGCTGTCTCTTTCTATGTGTCTATAGAGTGCTTAGCACAACAGTGCCCTGATGTTGGTTGAGGGGGCTCTAAGGTGCTACTGTAATAGAAATAATTAATCACTGATGATCAGGGAGTTGAGACATCCTACCCTCCCCATGTTACTAAATGGATGGAGGCTCCCTGGCTGGCTAGCTTGGGAACTCAGAGGAGGCTCCCAGTAGGTGATCTTGGTATGGAGAAGGTTGAGAACCAACAAATTGGGAAACTCTCTCCCTGCTGTCAACAGAACTCTGACAGGAGAGAGACTCCCTTCCCCACACCATCCTGCAACAGATCGTCAGTGGGACGATACGTGGCCCCTTCCAGCTTAATACAGGGACTCAGTCCTCTCATCGCTGCTGGGTTGGAGCTTTAGTGAAGTTTCACCAGCTCTAAGGCTGTAGGCACCCATTTTGGGTACATGGGCCCAGCAGGAGTTTGCATGCGGTGCAAGGAGAAAATGGCCAGGTTCTGCAGAGAAAGGGAGATGAGAGCATGAGAAGTGGGAGCACGTTTGCATGTGTTCTTCTCTCCAAGTCTACGGTCGTCTGGTGGGAATAAGTCATGCTTGATGCAGTTCGTGCTCTCCCGTGATGAGCTCTGCCTATTTTTGACTTTCAGGGGTTGTGTGGAAAGCCAGCTAAGGTATATAGCCACAGTGGGAGCTCTGTGGCTTCATGTTGTTTTTACGGATTATGCAGCCAGAAATTCTGTTGATCTTTTTTCCATTGGGAGAGGGTCCAGATATTTTGATGGACAACTGACAAGCCCTGGCCTCGGGGACTGATGAGTTCAAGCTCAGTTTAAGTGCCACTAGTCAAGTGGCTGCAGTTTGGCTGCTACTACTTTGGATCGCAAAGGTGGTATCGCAGCTTTGTACAGGTAGAATCAATGAGGCTTGATTGAATACGTCCCTCTAGGAAAGGCCAGGACCTGGACTGCCATGGTGTACACAATACCTCTCACCTGATGGAAGATATTCTTTTGCTCCAGGGCTGGGATTCTTGTTTTGCCTTCCACTCACAGTGGTCATATTTCTGTCACCTGTGCTGTTCCTATTAGATAAGCATCCTGTGGATACGTAGAATGCTTTGCTTGCCTGAGCTGACAGTGCTTTAATCATCACAAGTTTAGTTAATCATGGTAAATTTAGAAAGAAATCACAGGTGGTGGGATTCCATTATTCACTGTGCCAGGCCATACGTTTCGCTCTCTGGAGAGAAAGCTCTATATTCCTATAGCAGCGGTGAAATTTCAACTAGAACTTACCATAGAAGAACCGTCTAATACCTTTAAGGAGCTGACCCTGGCAGAGGTACATATTGTAACTTTCTAATCTTGTGATGTTCTAGCCAATGCCCTGTAACAGACATTGTCTCCTGTCAGCAAGAAAGATTCACAAAGGGAGGAAATATACTCAGCATTAAGCTCCTTAAAAAACAGTCTTTTTGTCAGTCATTTATATGTTGATATTTCACCATGGCAAATTTAACAGACAGAAGGTAGTCCATATTACTGCATATGAGTGGGGCATTTCCCCAGGCCAATTGATTATCTACCCAGTTTTCAATTAGCAGAGCCTGCCAATTATCTGGAGTGGTTTTTCTTTTAATTAGGCTGCTATTAGGGCAGCTAGGTAGCCATCCTGGAGGGAGGAGAGAGAGCTCAACTGCTTGGGTGAATCCTTATTACAAAAACCCATAAAAACAAATCAAAAACAAAAAGCCATATGATGAGAGAGAGAGAGAGAGAGAGAGAGAGGAACAGCAAGATGCTGCTAGATAATTTACCTGAGGCATGAGCCATCATTCTACCAGCATGATCATTAATAAATAGTTTTAAAATGCCAAATTGGCAGGTTGTAGCACAGAGGCTGCGATACCACTGAGGAAAATACGTGAGGTGTGAAAGACACTCCATTTCGGCAGCCTGCAGTCAACTGACATTGTATTTATTTGCACCTTGATGGATTTAAATATTATTGAAAACCACAAAATCCCACACCAAAGAGTACTTTGGTCCAGTTAGTTCTTTATTTTAATTCCTAAATGGACAGATGTTACATTCATGTCTTGTAGCCACATAGCACAAATATACCACGGAGACTGATTTATGAAGTTTTCAATTGTCAACTTGTTTTCTCCTCTTCTGTTTAATGTCCGCTAATAAGAGACAAGATGATAATATGAAAATAATACTTCTATAATTAAAACAATCTCCTTTAATTACCTTTGTTATTAAATTATGTCTTTTTTTTTTGAGAAATCTTTCTCTTTGGATTGGGGCCATTCCTTTATGGCAGATCCCTTTGGCTTCCATCGATTGTTTCCACTCAACCGCTATTGGAATATGCTCTCCTGTTGTCCTCAAGTGGAGGAAAAGGAGGTAGAATAACACTGCCTGATGAATTATCCAGTGATGAGCTGGGCCTCCATTGGGATCTAACTATTAGTGCATCGTCATGAAGTATACAAGGTCAATCTTCGCTTTGGGTGACTCTGACAATGAAAGTATATAGTTAATTGTTATTGACTCTAAGCTATGTAATCAGGGAGGAACAGCTGCTCTTAAGGTGGCAAAAGGACCTGATGGGGTGCGAAGAAAGCAAAAGAGGGACTGGAAAAGCTGAACTGCTCAGGCAGGAGGAGCATTTTAAAAATACTTTAGGGAGCCTTTAATGACTGAAAGGGTTTTTAATTTTTGTTTTTATTTTGCTTCATTCTGTAGTGTGTTCACTGAAGGTTTTAGGGTTTAATAAGCTTAGATATAATGGCAAATTAGTCAAGGTGGGAAATGCAAGTCACTCTTCGTCAATAAAGCAAGAAGAAAAATTAGTCCCATGACTTTGCTTAGCAAAGTTATATCCCTTCTTATGCCCCAATCTAGCAAAGCACTTCGGCCCAGATTTTTAAAGCTATTGAGGCCTGGCTGCACTCAGCGTTCCAACACCTAAGCCTCCTCTTCAAGAGGGAGGCACTTAGGAGCCTCTCAGTGGGATGTTGGCTCCTAAGTGCCTAAAACCCTTTTGAAAATGTCTTCGGTGCCTAAATCAGTGCAGTGCTGAGTGCAGCGACACCTAAATACCTTTTAAAAATCTGGGCATTCAACTTAAAGCACATGAGTAAATAACCCCGTTGACCCTGTGCTGACAGGCGTCGCTGGCCCAGGGCCCTAATAATGGATATGTGAGAGAGTGGAAGGTAAAGAAAGCAGATAGAAAATCACTGCCATTATGACAGTACCTTTTTAATCATAAAACAAAAAGGATTTCAAGTTCAGGTGATCCAGAACAATTTTAAGACACTAGTTGTCTCTTTATTTTCTATTTTATTTTTTGGAAGCTGCACTTCAAACTCGCTGACTGTGCGTGAAGCCATAGCATGTTGTGAATGTTGTCACCATTTTTAAATTTTATTTCCTGTGCAATCCTTACAAGTTCATCCCCCCTCAAAATCTCTGATGATGGAGTGAACAACTAGTAATTGATGCAATTTACTGCAAATAACCCCCCCCCCTGCATTTTTGAGCAGTGCTTTGTTGGGCAATATAAGCTTTGGTTTGTTTATTGTGCCACGGGGGTTTCAAATGATGTCCTGGAAGTTTTGTGATGAAACAATGTTCTTCTTCAGAGGAGGAAAGCAATAGACTAGTTCCTTGGGAACAGTGGGCCAGGTTTTCAGAAGTGCTGATTGCTTGCAGCTGCAATTGAAGTTAGTGGGAATTGTTAACATCGCTGCTCACCAACCAGTTATGAATCTTGTCCAACTTGATAAGAGGAATTGTTAAAAAAAACTCTACACAAATACTGGGAAGCCAGCAAACTTTTCAGTTAAAGTGAAATTTAAACCACAAGCTGTTAAGTATGGGAAAACAGAATTAATGAGTCTCAGGGCTTGTCTACGTGGTGCAGCAAAACTGTCTAGAGGGGTTTGATTTGTAAAGCACACTGATGTGTTGCTCTTTAGCTGCCCAGTGTAGACTCTACTGGTCCGCTCTACAAGGTACCTAGTTCACATTATCAGAACCCGTTAGAGCATACCAGCAAAGTCTACACAGGATTGTTAAAGCGCTTTAGAAATCACACCCCTAGGGAACACTTTGCCGCACCGTGTAGATAAGCCTTCAGACAACCTTAACTCTGTGCCCGTGTTGCTGCTTTCACACCAACAAAATGGATGAGACTAAAGCTTTGTTTCTAACCCAAGCATTAAAAATTGAGAGTCAGGCCACAAAAATCATGAGATTAAAAAGAACAACAAATGTTCAGTTCTTTATATTTGCCTTCTGGTTTTCGAAACCTTTAGGGTTCATATTTGCAAGCTTTTCTCTGCAATCATCAGGATACAAAATTTAGTTGTTAAATAAACAGTTTAAGTTGAGATTCTCATGTAATCACATGACTCCAGGAGTCAAAAACATCAACTATCAAAAAACTCATGATAAAATTATGACAGTTGGCAAGCCTGCTGCCTTATTCCTACATGCTGTACTTCAGCATTGGCAATATGAGCCACATACAGGAGCCGCTATTAAGATCTTCACAGTTGTTCTTGCAAGTAGATATTACATCGTATTCCTTAGGTATTCCTTACTGAAGCAAAATTTTTAATACTTTAACAGTACCCAATTACACAGCACTATAGTGAAGTATAAAATAACCCACCTAATAATATGTATAATCTACCCCATCACTGTCCCCAGACTATCCTGCAATTCACCCTTTTTTGACTGACTGACCAACAACCACCACCAAATCTTATTTTTACATGTTATGGCTGAAATACTGACCCCATTGAAGTTCAATGGTAGCTTTGCCATTGACTTCAATGGACCCAGGATTTCACCCCAAATTCTCACCAAAAGAGGTATCCAGCCCTTACCCCACATTTCCCAATAGGATTCCTTCACTCCTTCACTGGAGACTTACAGCCATTTTAACCTTTTATTATTCATAGTGTTCAGACTCGATGTGGCTGTAGACACCTTAAACATGCATACCTTGCTGTGTAAGCCCCGGGGATGTTGTTAACAATGTCCGCAGCTGCAGGCAATGTTTAACGTCTCGAGGGTAGAATTTTCAAAGGCCCACAGCATTGGCCTAACTCAGCTACCACTGGACTTAATGGGCATGCTACGACCGACTTCAGTAGGAGTATGTCAATGCTGAACACTACTGAAAAATCTTACCCCAAGAGTTTAAGGTCTTCCTCCTAATGTAGCACACTGAGTTTCTTTGTCACCCTAGAGTACTTGAAGGATGCTTTCTTTCTTAATGGTCTCCATTCCTTCAGGAAAGAGTGTGTGGGGGAAGCTATGATACTTCAGGTACTGGGAGGGCCAAATCCTGAAGCCAGTACTTGGGTTAATTCGGTCTTTACCTAGGCAAAACTCGAGAATTTTGCCTGGAATGCAGATTCTGCTGGTGCAAGGATAAGATTCTGCTTGACGTCAGGAGCCGGAAAGCCAAATGTAATCTCTGATTGCCATTGGTTGGAGGATGTCAAGCAATCGCACAGATTGGGAGTGGCAAAAATAACAAGTTAGGTATTTTGGAGAGTCTGGAAGGAGGAGATTTTCAAAATAACTTGGCTATAGCCTTGATATTTCCATGGAGGAGTATACGGGCTGATAATATACATGGCATAATGTTGAAAAAGTCAGTGGCTAATCTAGCTCCGACCTAAATCAAAAGGCATTGTTCCATTGACTTAAATAGCTGGATCAGGCCCAGAATAACTTCAGTTTATTTATTATCATATTAAAATTCCCTCTTAATCGGATTTTAGTAGGGTATCTGAAATCTTTTGAGTTAAAAGTTTTGTTGCTCATAAGTAAACTCCTCTGTATTGTGTTATATCTACACAGACTATGCAGCAAATGAATTAAGTAATAATAGGTTCAGGGCGTTTCCTGGGGATTAGTGACTCTCTGGAAGGAGTTGATGGCCCAAGGTGTAGACAAGGGCTGTAAACACCAGCTGGTTATTATATGAAGAAAATGTCTTGTACCAAGGTTGTTATTGCTATTATAAGCATCATCTTTTACTATTCCATTCAGTTTATAATGGGAAATATTGACTGGTTCAACAAAAATGCATTTTCCATTGAGTACTGGCTTAATAGCATCTGATAATTTACCCATCATAACATTTTCTTTTATATAAGCATATTAATAACCTGTATTTTGCAGAAGGCTTAAAAAACCCTAAGGAATAAGTTAATCAAAGTTGGAAAAAAGACAGCCAGTTCACTAAAATACCAAGTAATTACTGCTTAAAAAGCCATGCTTCTTGTAGAGAAAACACTACATTTAGACAAGAAAAGTACAGTGAATGGATGTGCTATAAAAATACATGATTTCGTAGAATGCTAATTTATAATTTGTATCTGTATAACACAGGGTGTCATGGTGATCATAACTTTAATGGTGCATACATCAATGGGTGGATGTATGAACCCTGAATCATTTTGTGACTAAGGCAGTAAAGATTTAAAAGAAAAAATGGAATTAACCAAGGCCTTGATTCAGGAAAATATTTCACCACATGCTTAACTTTAACTGTGGGCTGAAGTCTCATTAATATCAGTAGGACTTAAGTACATGTTTTCCTTAATAGAGATGCTTTCTTGACTCTGGGTGTCAGCCAATAACAGGCAAAAGATGTAGTCAGAATACATTACTGATCTGCGGGGAATTTCCCAAACTATTTCTGATAGTTGGAAGAATATTGCCCATTTATTGCTTTTGAATAGTATCTTTTGCTTGTATACAGGCAATGTATCCTATCAGACTTAGTAAGCCATGTTTTAAAATGTGACATTTTATCATGTTGAAAAGGCAACCAAAGTCTTTGTGGTGGAGACCAAAATTCACAATGTGAAACCTTGAAGTGTAATTGGTGTATTTCAACGATAATCTAGACTGTATCTACAAAGCACTTGCCAAACACACGTTAAATGTTTCTTACCTTAAAGCCCCACAAATACAACAGTGTGTTAGAGCAGTGGTTTCAACCTTTTATCGTCTGCAGACCCTTAAAAAAATTTCAAATGGAGATGCGGACCCTTTTGGAAATCTTAAACATAGTCTACAGGCCCCCCGAGGTCCGTGGACCACAAGTTGAAAATCACTGCGTTAGAGCAACTCGTTTTCAAGGCAATGGAGATGCATTCAGAGTAGAACTGATTTCAAACGTCATTGTGCACCACATTTTCAGATCTAGAAGGGGAGCTAAAACCAACTCCTTCCTACATAATGTGGGATATAGCTAGACTTTTAGATAATTGCTGTTTTTAGTTGATATCTACAATACCAAGGAGACCTGGATTCAAGTGACTAGAATGGTGTCGTGATTGTTGCCTGACATAAGGTGATAAGATCTTAGCATTACTGATCTAAAGAACAGTAGACGGTTCATTATTTTTGTATAATTTTAATTCCAGTGATATTAAAGGAGAAAGTCCTGCTATTAGATGTAATTATTCTTAAGCCAGTGTAGTTTCTGTTCTCCTTAGTAGCATAGCACCATATATTACATTTCCCACCTGCCTTTTTGTCTCCTATGTAGACCCCTGAATGAGAGAGTGCCTTTCCCTTATATCCCATCATGGCACTTAAAATCTGCTGATTCACTCCTGCTGCTGTCGCCTGAAGTTGTACTTTCTGGGGCTAGTAACAGGGTTTAATTTTTCAGTGGTGGCTAGTGATATGTGGTGCACAGATGGAGACAGCTTAAAGGGGTCTGATTTTTTTTCCCCCTGAGAGTGGGAGAATGAATATCTTATCGGTTGGAATGCTGATCATCTTAATGTTCCAACCATCTTGCTGGGGATGGTAATGAATGAACAACAAAAATCTTGGAGGTGATAGAGGAAAGAAGACACAGGAGTGGTGGCCTGAGATGCTGTATTTTCTTTTAGAGCCCAATCCTGAAAGACTTTAAATGGGCTCAACTCACTTTGAAATCAACAGGAAGTCGGGATGCTCACCTCTGCTAGAGGCACTTCACAGGATTGGGTCCTTAATGCTATAGCTATTTCCATATTGGATTTCCTCCATGGTATCTACAGCCAACAAATGCATGATTCCTAAGGAATCTTTATGTCCAATATATCTTTCTGATCAGATCTGATGCATTCTTTCAATACTTGTGCCCTTAAAAAATTACTAAAACAGAACAGAGGCAAATAATACTGAAAACTCAAGTATTTATAACTTCTAAAAATTTTCATTCACATCATTTTAACATTAACTGTCATCAGTAATCAGCTAACAGCAATTATTGCCTGAATAATAGTCCTAACTGATAAACAGAATGTACTGCATCATTTTGCTAGTTTCCAGCCATCTGGCTCTAGGTCTTCCTAATTGACTTAGGACACAGCACCGATGTTGGTAACACACTACACTCAACCCAGCTGAAATTCCTGAACAGCCATTCTTTACTGAAACATCTGCCAACTCCATAGTGTCCCTTAAAAACTTACTGTTGGCAAACTTGAAGTGACATTGGTTGGTTGTGTAAACTCCAAGTTTAACTTCCTTTCAAAAGCCTATATTATACTGTATCAGAAAATATTATCCATATTCCTCTGCATTTGGGTCTTTTTTTGGACTGATAATTAAACATGGAGTCATTTAAAAAAATAGACACTACTCAGTGTAGATCCAAAACATGAAATAACTAATAATGATCTCGTATTGCAAACTCCTATCTAACTTTCTACCAACTATCACCCCCGATTGGTTTTGCTGAAGAGACTTTTTCAACCACATACCCACTTCTCCTGCAGCTTCCACTCAGGAGGAGCAGGTTTCCCTCAAGCCAGGGAGAAGAGAGGAGAGACCTCCTTCTGCTTTTAGCACAAGATCCCCCTGTGCTCCTACTTTGGTATTTTAGGATATTTTAAAGGCTTTTATGGCTTCCTCTGTGCCGTGGAACTCATTGTAATTAAGGCTTTGTAGGCAGAGGGATAGAAATAAATAGTCCAGCACAACTTTTAAGCTCTCTAAACCTTTCCTAAAATAGCTTTTCTGCAACACATGCACTGTTCGTAACGACAAGATGGTGCGGAATGGTGTAAAGGTTTTCTTGGAATGCATGAGTAATGTAGGCATCCTAAACTCATGCTGGTAAGATATTTATACCAAACCATCATGTCTTCCAAATTCCATATACACATAATGCATTGTCATTCCATGAAGTGCTTATCTTGTTCTTTTTTCAGAGTAACAGCCGTGTTAGTCTGTATTCGCAAAAAGAAAAGGAGTACTTGTGGCACCTTAGAGACTAACCAATTTATTTGAGCATCAGCTTTCGTGAGCTGCAGCTCACTTCATCGGATGCATACTGTGGAAAATACAGAAGATGTTTTTATACACACAAACCATGAAAAAATGGGTGTTTATCACTACAAAAGGTTTTCTCTCCCCCCACCCCACTCTCCTGCTAGTAATAGCTTATCTAAAGTGATCACTCTCCTTACAATGTGTATGATAATCAAGGTGGGCCATTTCCAGCACAAATCCAGGGTTCTTAGAAAGGACAGACTTTATAGTGGGAATTTGTTTAATGAGGCAAACTAGCTTCTCTTGCCAATTTCAGCCACCCACATTTACTGCTTAGTTTGCTAAATTTGATTACGCTATTTGGACAAGTTTAATGGACTAATATAAAGTTTACAGACTAATATAAGGACTGATATAAATGACTTTAAGAAGCTGAATTGTTGTTCTCTCAGTTTATTGTATTTTGGTGTGATAAACTTGTCACATTTATTTGGGACATTTTTCTTTTATTGTATAAAATATTAAACTGTTTCATACTACCACGTTGAAAAAAGTGTTGTTTTTATTTTTGCCAATACTAGTACACTTAGTTGTAGCTGGTTTCAAATATTGACCCCTATCAATCAAAACATAAATGAGCAAAATACTCAATAGAAGATAATTCATCGTTTGGGGGTAAGTGATTGGTTAGTATTTGAAGAGTGTTGCAATTGAAATGGTTAGGAAGAAAAATACCACCACTGCGGTAACATTTTCAACCTAGTCGTTGCAATTAGAAAAAGTGTTAGGGGTAAAGTTTTGGAGAGCACGTAATGGCGATGTACCTACGCTGCATACAGGAGCCAGCCTCCAAGCCTGGGTAGGCAGACGTGCACTCGCTGGGCTTGAGGAAGTGCGGTAAAAATAGCAGCGTGGACGTTGAGGTATGGACTAGCCATCTGAGTACAAACTCACCTGCCCCCCTGCCCCTGTACTAGGGTGGTTAGCTCATGCTTCAGCATCCACGAGTGCACAGAGCTAGTGCATCTGGCTATCCTGGTTGGGAGGCATGTGCCCAGCTGCAGTGTAGACATACAAAGTGATTTACAAGCCCACATCTCCTTGTCAAATGTGGTTTAGGAGCTGAAATCCCATTGACTTTCAAAACGGATGCATTTGAAAAGTTTCTCCTTAGCACTTGTCGACACACACACACTTGCTGTGATTTAAGTAAAGCCATGATTTTAAGCCAGTTTAGTTAAACCGGTATGAAAAGCTGCATGGGCAACTTCTCTCCCCCCCCCACCCCAGTTTAAACTAGTCCTGTTTAAGATGATTAGGAACAGGATTAAACTCAACTGAAATAAGAGTGTTCACTTAAATTTTACCACTTAAGATTAACTTAACTGATGCGAATGTGTGTAGGCAACCCCTAATTGAAAGTGTGCACTGATTTTTATATTACAAGGGTTGAAAAATTGGGTCTTTGCTTAAGAAATGAACTTCCTTGGTGTTTGACAATTGTGGGTGGAAGAAATATTCTGTACCTCTTTTAGGCCGCCAGTCCAGACTGATAGGTTGGCACTGTCTCAGTGTGAGCATTAAAGATTGTGAATATCTTTCGCTGTGGTGTGTGAGTCCCTTAAAGCATAACTTACTTAGGGATTTGCTTCCTGACAGCGGGAAGTTCAGGATGTTCTCAAGATAGGTACTGCTAATGCTGCAACAGTTGAAAATGAAGTAACTGAGAAAGTGAGTTTGCATAGTGTAGGTCTGCTTCCTCCATGCCCAGGAGGGGATTCTCTTGGTTGACCCACTGAAAAGTTCTTCTCTGCAGTCCCCTAGAAGGAACCCAGCTCTTGGAAGGTCTAGCAGACCTGGAATAATCCCCAACCTTCTAATGGAATTACTCCTCTTTTGGTGATTGTTAGCTTCTTTTCTGAGAGAGATTCCCCTTTCTCAGAAAGCTTGACTTAGTCAATGTGATGATTAAAAAAAACATTGTGCAAGGGATGAGGGTTCACAGGAAGACCAAAGAAGTATTGGACACCAAGCAGACTTGGAAAATAATACATAGTATTTTCCTAGAGCTTCAGGGAGCAAGGAGACATCTAGCAGATTCCAAAGGCGTCCATCCATGGTTACAAAATACCTTGCCTACACTGGTATTATAAATGTGCTGTGATTTATTTACATTATGGCTGCAAATAATTGGCTCCCAAATAAACAGCATCAAAGCATAACTGAGGAACTGCCAGGGAATGTTTTCTACCAAAGGGTAGTGCTGTATTTCCATTGTCCACCTCTCAATTCAATCACTGGTCTCATGATGCCCGACAATTATACGTGGAAGCTCTTTATTAGGTGCATTTCATTCCATCGCTGAATGTGAGCTAAGTGTTCTCCTTACCATATACTGTTTCGGTCTGAAGTTGCAAAAACAGATTGGATATAGTAGGCACTGTGGAGAATGGCTTGATTTTACAGGCCAGTGAATATATGCGCTTCTTCTAATATAGTAAAATGCATTGTACAGTATTTCAGAGGATACAGCCAATTACTTTATCTCAAGTCTGTTTTTGTTAAGGTGGTTTTCCTATCTACATGCTGTGCTAGGCTGTAGTTTACCGGTAATCCTAAAAGCAAATTTTAGATATTAGTTACTCATTAGCAGCTTAAAGTTGAGGAGCACTTCCCCACAAAGTCTTTGAATCCACCTCTATAATTCTGCAATGCTGCAAAATTAGAGGCCAAAAGAAATGAAATCATGCAGCTAAATTAATCTATTAATACTAAAAAGAGAGAAAAATCATTTGGAATTTTCAGCGTGCATGAATGTAAAGGTGGTAGAAATAGTAGATTTTTTTTTTTTAAAATAGAGCTTATGTATTCTTCTTATTCCTTAAACATGTTATCTTTGGCCTCAATGTTTCCATTTTCAGCCTCCCCCATTCATTGTTTTTCCAAATTAGCTCTTTAAAATGACTTCAGCGTGTTTATTTTAAAAATGTTCTTAATACACATCAGAACATTTCTGTTGCACTCAGAACATTGCTACCTTTCATATGCACTCTGAAGTAGACAGTAAATGTTACAAAACGTACATAATTTGATACCTTACCATGTACATTAAATTTTAGAATAATGAGAGAGAATTAGTGACAATCCTATTAACATAATTTATTTGTCCAACGAATGAATCGGTTATCATGCAGCATGCCCAGGCTTATTACGGTATCTTTTCTGATGGTCTTTTGGGCTAACTTGATGGGCAAATGGTATAGTACACCCCACGGTGCCCTGGAATGGTCTTCTAAAAGAGAAATCTCTGCCCACACTTAGTTTGTGGTTCCACACTGATTGCGCAGCAGAAAGCTAGAATATTCATTAAGGACACAATAAGTTATAATGAGAGTCAGTGAGAATCCTTTTGGGATTAATGCTAAAAATACGCAGGTAAACATCTGAGCGTTGAAGTTTTTTTTTTCCCCAAGCTCACAAGGAAGGAGACTAAGAATCTTCATCTGTTTCCTGTCCCCAGAGCAGAACCTGCACATTGAATAGCTGAGTGACAAGCAATCTGGCCTATCCATATGACCATATTGTTTTCCTCCCCTAATTACCTGGTGCTCACTGTGCTGATGAGGAAACAGATGCATTGTGCAGCAAATTACCTTCATCTCGCCTCTGAAACAAAAAAGACACAGCACTTAATTGACTCATTTGATCTCCGGCAATTCAGAGCGAGTAAAGTGGAAATATTTAAAAGTGGCACTTCACTTTTGAAAAGGGGGGGAAAAGAATGTTGTGCACATGTACATATAGATATTTAGACATACAGATTTAGAATGGAAATTGCCCTGCAGTTGGGACGTTTCTGCTATCTGGCAACTTTGTTTGCCAAACACTATATTTAGATCTCTCCGTCTGTATTTTAACACCTCTCTGCCTGTTTATGAAAAAAATGTTAGTGTCTAAGTAAAATTGGTACTAGTAAGGTTAAAAAATTAAAGACTTGGTTCCCCTTGCAGCCCACAAAGCATTTCCATGCTTAATTGCTATTATTCTTAATAAGAGTTCTTCCCACTTCAGTTTCATTTTCTTCTCCATGCAGATACTTTGCCAGTTGAGGTCTGTCAGTTCTATATCCAGATTTCCTACCAGAGTTTCTGCCTCCACAATAGAATTCCATAGTGGTTCTGCACTCATTATTTTTATTGATTATTTATTCTACCATTTTTTAAATATATGAGTGGCAAGTGTTGACTGTGAAAAATATAGGATGTCTGTGCTGGTTAGAGAATTCAAGAGTTATCTCAGAGACATGCTTCCTCTTCTCCAACTCTCTTGGGAATTTCAACATGCTGGACAGACCAAAATAACCTTTGCCTTATGCCCATCACCCCGGAGGGGCAAGAGTTTGGAGGATGAGCCAAAGCACATGGCGCTCATTTGAAATACTGCCGCTGACTTCAACGGGCTTTGGAGGAGTCTCTTTGTAATTGAAGAACTTCAGCCCTGTCGCACCCCCTGGTGGTGTGGTGGGCAAGTGCAGTTGTCTGGGACTCTGCTTCCCTTGGTTGATTCAGGGATGGAACTTACATCTGTCAGTCTTCATCTGTAATTCCAGTCCTTCGGCTGCATGAGGGCTCTGGGGTGGGGCTGGGGATGAGGGGTTTGGGGTCCAGGAGGGGGCTCAGGGCTGGGGCAGAGTGTGGGGGAGTGGGCTCTGGGGTGGGACTGGGGATGAGGGGTTTGGGGGTGCAGGCTTCCCCGGGCCTGCGGTGGGGGGAGAGGACTTCCCCAGCCCTCTCTCCCCACAGAAGCTCAGGGCAGGGGGAGAGCACTTCTTCCCGGTTTAGGCAGCTCTGGTGGGCCTGGGCTGGGCCGAGGGAGGGGCTCCTTTCCCCTGGCTGTGGCAAGTCTGGGGGAGAGGCATCTCTCCCTGCTGCAGCCCTGAGCCTCAGTGCAGGGCTTAAGAGGCAGCTGCATGGCCGCACAGTTTAGAGGGAATTTAGTTTGTCTCTTCCTCCCCTTTTGGTACTGAAAGGAGTCTGGCCTCACCCAAAGTGCTGCCGGCCCCGTCAGTGAACCTTTGCTCAATAGACCTTGGGGTTTGGGCCTTTGTCTCAGGGCCTCTTCTAAACCCTTTTCCGGCACTGTCCCCTTCACGGGTTTTTTCCCTTCTTTCTTCACCAGGATAAAAATAAAGTTCAAGTAGGAACACAAAGGCAAAGTCTAAGATTCCTTTGTTGTTGCAGCCCCTGATCAGGGTTCTCAGCAGTCTCTATCAATGTCTGTGCAGGCGTGGTAGGGGTCCCAGGCCTGTCCTCTCCCCTGGGTCCCAGCCCAGGAACACTAGGTGGTGCAATCAGGGACTTGTTTGTTTGAATCTCCTCTGGGGCCTTGCACGTACATCCTGCCTGGCAATCTTCTCTGGTCGGTTCTTGCAGACCACTGGTTTCTCCAGGCAGTGTCCTCCTGACTGACTCTCTGGAGCCCCTTCACTGTCTAGAAGCCAACCTCTTCTGTCTGGGCTGCAGCCTTTTATCCCTGCTGTTGTTAGCCTGCTGATAGGCTACAGGTGGGGAGGTGATTGCTCCCTTTTTTAACCCTCTAATGTCCATTCCCCTGTAGGGTCTATATACGCCCCATCACGCCCTTACTTCATATGTATGGTGACCACAGATTCAGATCCATTAACCTGTCAAATTATTCAAGGTATTAAAAAAAAATCCTAAATCATACTGTATTTTTTCTGCCATAGCAGATTTGGGGTCTTTGCTATTGGAAGAGAAATCAGTGCAGAGTCTGGGTGTATTCTTAGTCTGACTGGCTTTATTTTCATACATACACCAGGCCTGGAACAGCGGTGGTCCCGAACAGCATGAAAGCAATCACCTCTTCAGAAATCTCAGCCAAACACTAATGTTCAGTTCCCAGGGAGCAACTCTGCCCCAAGAATTGACTCTGGTTAGAGAGATTAAGTTAGACACCCTGCTGCCTGTCACCGCTCTCTTTAAGAGCTACATCAGAAAACCAACAATGCAGCATTTCTTCCAACACTAAAAACTTGCTTACACATGCATGTAAAAGAACTTCTAAGACTACACGTAACAACACCATCTGGTGACTAGTAGCACAGCACAGCTCCATAGAGTGCTCTATCAGGTCAGTATCTGTGGTGTTGACATTTGAAAGTACTGTGACTTTTGAAAACTGTTTTGACGTCCACTGGATCAATAACAAACTCTTATATCTGTCTATTCATGCAGTCATTCACCCTTTCTTCAGTTAAAAGTGAGAGCCACACGACCTGGCCCAGTGTTTTGACTGAGTCCTGACTCCGGAAAAAAATCCCTATATTTTCTAGCTTCTAAATTGGGAACAGCAAAATTTGTCCCCTGATGTTTAAGTTACGTAAAAAAACTAAATAAATCCAGGAGAGATGTCAAACCAGGCTATTACAGCACATTCCTTACATAGTGCATATCAACATGAGTTTTTTAGGGGGCTGTCAACTGCAGTTAACTCAAAACAAATTAACTCAATTAAAAAAAATAATTGCAATTAATCACAGTTTTAATCGCACTGTTAAACTAACAGAATACCAATTCAAATTTATTATAAATACTTTGGATGTTTTCTACATTTTCAAATATACTGATTTTGCTTTCAACACAGAATACAAAGTGTACAGTACTCACTTTATGTTGTTGTTTTTAATTACTAATATTTGCACTGTAAAAAAGATAAACAAAAGAAATAGTATTTTTCAGTTCACCTCATACAAGTACTGTAGGCCAATCCGGAATGGGTTACCTAGGGAGTTGGTGGATTCTCCTTCCTTAGAGGTTTCTAAGGTCAGGCTTGACAAAGCCCTGGTTGGGATGATTTAGTTGGGGATTGGTCCTGCTTTGGGCCAAGTTGGGGGTTTGATTTAGTTGGGGGTTGGACTACATGACCACCTGAGGTCCCTTCCAACCCTGATATTCTATGATCTCTTTATCATGAAACTGCAACTTGCAAACGTGGACTTGTAGGCTCTAAAGTTTTACATTTTTTATATAACTGCACTCAAAAATAAAACAATGTAAAACTTTAGAGCCTACAAGTCCACATTTGTAGGTTGCAGTTTCGTGATACAGAGATTGCCCGACCGTACTTGTATGAGGTGAACTGAAAAATACTGTTTCTTTTGTTTATCTTATTTACAGTGCAAATATTAGTAATCAAAAATAACATAAAGCGAGCACTGTACACTTTGTATTCTGTGTTGTAAGTGAAATCAGTATATTTGAAAATGTAGAACACATCAAAACAATTTAAATAAGTGGTATTCTATTATTGTTTAACAGTGCAATTAAAACTGCAATTAATCATGATTTTTTTTTAATTTCCTGATTAATCCCAGGCAATTTTTTTTAATCATTTGACAGCTCTAGATTTTTCTCATTCAGTCTTTGAATAAACTGACACCTACATACAGGGCTGTATGTAGCTGTAAAGGCAGAAGTAACTTAGAAGACTATCTCCATTTTGCTCAGTGCAGAATTCTGACCGCTCACATGGGGCCTGAGACCTCCACACACTTATGCCCATGGCCAGTTCACAGACCATTAGGAAAAAAGTAATCTGGTGCTAGTGAATTGTTGCTCTTTAATTTACCAGTTTGTTCCAGCATCTCTTCTTTCAGCGTCTCATCTTGAATGCTTGATAAGGTATTTACCCACCCTTTATGGTGACTAATGATACTTTTAAAATATTTTTTTGTTATCTATACCAACTGTACTGTGTGGTCATCTTTACTCAAAAACTTTATCTCCATAGCTTCTGTAGAATCTTTTAGGTACAGTGCTACTTCTTTACCTATGTCATCTATTCTGTACTTCCCATATGGTTTACAGCCATTTAGAATATCCCACTGATTTGTTGTTCTGCTATATTTCAGTAATGCCTCTTACGTTGAGATCCTTTTGCCTAACCAGCTATTCAGATTCCCTTATTTGTGCTTTTAAGCATATTGCATTGGTGTGTATATATAGACGTTCATTGATTTTTATACTTGTCTGACTCCCCTGTTACTTTTCTTTATAGCAGCCACACGTGGAATGTGAGACCAGCAATGCCTGGTATTGGTGTCAGTGTGCATTTCCCCCCTTGTTCTTTTGACTGGGGTTCACAAAAATTCAATTTTCTTCTCTGCTGTTTTCTTTAGTAAACAAAACATGTTTTACTTGGCGCAAAAGCTACTGTATTTTCTCAAAATAGAAACCTATTTGATAAGTTAATAAGATAACAGGGAATGCAGGGAAAATATTAATTTCCCAGCTCTATAAAATGTTGAGATTTAGCTTTAAATATTTTAAAATGATTTGGGTTATGCATTGGTGCCTTTAAGACAGCTAATGAAATTAATTCAGGCAGTAGTGTACTTCATAATCTATTGCACCTTTACTGTGTGTGTCTCTTTCTCTCTCTCTTTTTCTTCATGCTTTCCAGCATCTGTTTGTTACAAAATAACTGTTTCAATAGATTATTTTTCTGTTTCTTAAGTCTTTTCCCCAGTTCTGTCCCACTTTCTTTTTAGATTCTTTTTCAATTCATAACATGCAAGCATGGAAGAAAGCTTTTGGTCTGAAGTGGGCCAGTTCAATCAGCAACGCTCTCAAGTATGCGCCAGATATGATGCACTGTGCCAATTCATTAATCAAAGTAAACCACACTGCAAAGAAAGATGAGGGCTGGCCTAATTAGGGAGCCTATACTGAATGCAATGTGAATTATACATGATAGATTTGGCATGCTAAGACTCCTAACAAGTCTATTAGATTGGCCAAGTAACGAACATGCTGTTTTAAAAAAAAAAATATCCAGAGGTAATGCTTATTTTAAAAAAATTAGATACACTGGAGCAAAATGGTATGAGTGAAGGTATATTTCCCGAGGAGAAAGAAACATTGTCCGAAGTTTGTCAGTAGGCTCAAGCTGACATCTCAGAAAAGATCTGTGTTGTAAGCACCATTCATTTAGACTTATTAGTCTGACAGCTTGCTTTCTTTTTGTGATTAAATGATGCTGAGTTGTCTGTACATGGAGAGTGGATAACCGTCTGTCTAAATATGACCTTGATTTGCCAGTGGTTCTGATCAAAGAATAGTAAATAGAAACTACCCAGCTATTCAGTAACAGAATACAGAATCTACACATTTTGCAAGGAAAACAGCCGACATACTTATATCTTCGTACTATATGTTCCATGTTATGCATCCGATGAAGTGGGCTGTAGCCCACAAAAGCTTATGCTCTAATAAATTTGTTAGTCTCTAAGGTGCCACAAGTTCTCCTGTTCTTTTTGCAGGTACAGACTAACACGGCTGCTACTCTGAAACTTATAAAACAGCAATCATTTAAGATTTCTTTAAATGTAAATACAGGAAGTGGCATCTTCTTAACCAGGGTACCATTTACATTTATATACTGAAACTTTTGTGATTTGTGGCAATACCAATGTGATTTTTATAGTTTAAAAGAAGCAAACAACAAACCCACCTATGATCGAACCAGACTGTTACATTAATTTTGCTCTGTGGTTTGGGCTTTAAGTAATTCCCTTTGGCAATAAATTTGAAATTACAGGACAATATATACTGCACATAAGCAAGTTTAATAATTTTATTTCAAACAATATATGTACTGTATCTATCCATCTAAATATACATATTTGTGGGAGAAAATCAGAATCATAACAGACAAAACCAAAACTCTTCTCCACTAGTGTAGATTTTCTCAAACCATTCTATAATTATCGCATAGCACAAAAAGACCAAAGATCAAGGGCAAAATTTTCAAAAGTGCCTAATGAATTACTCTAGGTCTATTCTTAAAAGTTTGGCCAGCATTGCTATGTGAGTAGGAGTGTGACTTTTTTTTTTCATTGCAGTTGTGCCAGGAAAAGCCCTAGTTTAGATGCAGTTACACCAGCAAAAATCGTTCTTGTTGCCAGTATACGGAACTGGAATATGTCTGCTTGGGTCTACATTTGGAGGGTTTTGCCAGAATAGCTACACTGGCAAATCTTTTAAATGTGGACTTGGTCTTCGATACCTAACTTCCATTTTCAGTATGACATAGGCACTTGATTCAAGCACTTAAGTTATTTTGGGGGAGTTCTAGGGCCTGTGTTATGCAGGAGGTCAGACTAGATGATCACCGTGGTCCCTTCTGGCCTTGGAATCTATGCATTATTTTTCAATGAGATTTAGATCCCCAAGTGTCTCACAGCCAGATCTACAAAAGTCTTTCAGTGCCTAAAGATGCAGATGGGTCCCTAGTGGGATTTTCCAAAGTGCCTAAACAGATTAGGCAGCTAGCTCCCATTGACTTTCATAGCTTAGGTGCCCATTTGCATCATTAAGGCACTTAAGTACCTTTTCACATCTAGCCTGATTCACTTTTGAAAATGGAACTTAAGCTCCTAAATCACTTAGGGTAACATTTTCATAATCCCCTATGTCTGAGAACTCCATGTGTTAGGACCTGTTTCTTTCACCAAAATGTTACAGTCCGAGTGAAAGAAGTAAGGATTTCCGGATTGTGTAGGGTCTTGTCTGTTTTGTCAGTTAAATGAAAGGCACGCCGTGTTTCTTTGATCTGCCTGTAGCATGATCCTTACTCTGTGTTATGGCACACAGTGGAAGTGGCACTGCACAGCCTAGATGGTATGTCACAGCTAAGAGCATTTGTGTGACAAGTCTTTCTCTTCATGGGTGTGTATGTGTATATACAAAAAAGGCAGAAATCCCCTTGCAAATTGGATAAACAGTTTTGTTTGGGATTTCAGTTTATATTTTGCATTTGCCATATATCTCTAAGGGCGCTGACAACGAAGGCTTTACAACACACACTGACAATCAGGTATATGGACAAATGTCAACAAGCCATGAAAAGCTTCCCCTTTTCAAAAGAAAAGAGCTCAGTAAATTCTCCCCTCAGTAAAGAAATATGTAGGCTCATGTTAAATGCTGGCATAGGGTGTGGGTCAGGGGAAGGAGGGATTGTGATGAGGGTAGGAAAGGAGCTCCACTGGCAGGTCTCAGCTGACATATGGTGTCTTAGGGACCAGGGTCATTGTTGTAAAACAGAGCAGACCATAGGCTGCTGTATTTCATGCTGGGACCAGGGCTGCTTATCATAACATGAGAACGCAAGAATGGCCAGAATGGGTCAGGCCAATGGTCTGTCTAGCCCAGTATCCGATCTTCTGACAATGTCAGGGGCCAGATGCTTCAGAGGGAATGAACTGAACAGGGCAATTACTGAGTGATCCTTCCCCTCTCGTCCAGTCTCAGCATCTGGCAGCCAGAGGCTTTGCCACCTTGGCTAATAGCCCTGAATGGACCGAACCTCCGGGAACGTATCTAATTCTTCTTTGAACCAAGTTACAGTTTTGCCTTTCACAACATCCTGTGCCAATGAGTGCCACAGGTTGACTGTGTGTTGTGTGAAGGAGTACGTACTTACGTTGGTTTTAAATCTGCTGCCTATTAATTTCATTGGGTGACCTCCCGGTTCTTGTGTTATGTGAAGGGTTAAATAATACTTCCCTACTCACGTTCCCCGCACCATTCATCATTTTATAGACTTCTGTCATCTCCCTGCCTTAGCTGTTTCTTGTCGAAGATGAACAGTCCCAGTCTTTTTAATCTCTCCTCATATGGAAGCTGTTTCATCCCCCTGATCATTTCCATTTCTAATATATTTATTTTTGAGATGGGGTGACCGGAACTGCACGCAGTATTCAAGGTGTGGGCATACCATGGATTTATATAGTGGCATTATTATATTTACTGTCCTAATGGTTGCTAACATTGTTCACTTTTCTGACTGCCGCTGCACATTGAGTGGAAGTTTTCAGAGAACTATCTATAATGACACCAAGATCTTTCTTGAGTGGCAACCGCTAGTTTAGACCCCTATGATTTCATATGTATAGTTGGGATTACATTCTCCAGTGTGCATTACTTTTGCATTTATCAACATTGAATTTCATCTGCCATTTTGTTGACCAGTCACCCAGTTTTGTGAGATCCCTCTGTAACACTTCATAGTCTGCTTTGGACTTACAAAATTACTCAAGATAGTTAATTGTCATCTGCAAACTTTGCCACCTCACTGCTATCTCTTTTACTAACCATTTACAAATATGTTGAACAGCACTGTTCCCAGTACAGGTCCTTAGGGGACTCTGCTATTTACCTCTCTCCATTGTGAAAACTGACTATTTATTCCTACTCTTTGTTTCCTGTCTTTTAACCAGTTACTGATCCACAAAAGGACCTTTCTCACGACTGCTCATTTTGCTTAACAGCCTTTGGTGAGGGACCTTGTCAAAGGCTTTCTGAAATTCCAACCACATTCTATCAACTGGATCACCCTTGTACCCCTGTTTGTTGACCCCCTCAAAGAATTTTAATAGATTGATGAGACATGGTTTCCCTGTGCAAAAGGCACGTTGACTCTTCCCCAACGTATTGTGTCTGATAATTCTGTTCTTTACTATAGTTTCAACCAGTTTGCCTTGTACTGAAGTTAGGCTTACCGATCTCCACAGCCAGTGGAATGATTCTGGCAAGCATATAAGGGCTATTCACATTTTGTTAATTTTCAGACATCCTGTGATGTAGCAGCAGCTGTCCTTCAGAACTGAGTTTGCAAGCTGTTATTCCAAGCGCGAAACTTTGCCTTTTATCTTCTCAGTGTGTGCCTTGAAGGAGAGAGTGTGGTCTGGTGTCACTCCAAGGTAGACAGGGTTCCAGCAGTGGGCAAGTGATACCCCATTCCAGATTCTGATTAATTGTCTATAGGAGTCAGGGTTCTGAAGGTGAGACTCATTTGTGTTTTGGCTGGGTTGGTGCACAATTGGTTCTTGGTGTAATCAGCTGAGAGTCCCGATAGTGCCAATGTTAGCATAGCTTCAGTCTGGGTGACCTCCTTCGCTTGGGCAGCGGTATGTAGATTGCAAGCATAGTGTCGAGTTGGATCAGATGATTGTTTGTTTAAATGTTGAAGAATAATGGCAAGAGTATGTTCCCTGTGGTAGGTTGTTTTTCTGTTGTCTCTATTGGCTCCGCTCCCCACATAGTTTGACAAAAAACCCTCAGTTCTCTAATAGAAATTGTCAGTCGTACAAGGTGGTGATCTTTTGTCATGTTGTATGTTTTAGTGAGGAGCCCTTGGTAATTCACTATGTCCTATGCTGTTGATAGGTTGACAAACATGGCACAAGTCACCAAACCCTTCTCAAAGCCATCTTCAATGCATTGTATAATGTTCAGCACTTGATTTGCCTGGACGGAATCCAGCTTGCTTTGGGATTAGGTGCTTTTCAACAAGGGGTGATAGGTGGTTTAAGATGAGATGCTTATAGAGTTTGTAGAGGTGACATAGCAGTGATATAGGCCTGAAGTTTTTCAGTTCTGGTACGTCCTTCTACTGCTTCAGGACATGCTCGATGCCAGATCTTAGGTACTTTATATGTGGTTGAGCATGTGGTAAACAACTTCAGGAAACTATTGTAGGAAATTCCATCATTGCTACTAACTTCTCTTTTGAAATATGGGGAGGTTATTCTCATTGCTAATAGATAAGCTGGTCGATGAGAAAAAAGACGACGTTTTAGAGATACCATGTAAAATTTTCAATAGTGCCAATGAGCCAGATTTTGAAAGGTAATTGGTTGCCTAAAGGTGCAGGTAGGCACCTAGTAGGATCTTTAGAAATACATATACGCTAAATCCCTGTAGAAATCAGTGGGAACTAGGGCCCAGATTTATAAATGTATTCAGGCATAGCTCTGCTCAGTGTTGCAACACCTAACTGATTTTGGAGTCTCATTCTCATTTTCAAAGGGGATTTTGGTCCTTTGGAACCTGAATCCCGCTGCCTGTCCATGGGATTTAGACTCCTAAGTGGCCAAATCCTTTTTGAAAATGAGATTTAGGCTCCTAATCAATTAGGCATTCTAATTCTGAGTGCAACAACATCTTAATACCTTTACTAGTCTGGACCTAGTCCCTAAGGGGATTTTCAAAAGCACCTATCAGCATCTTTAGATGCCTAAATACCTTCAAAAAATCTGGCCCTAAGTGACAAAGGATCCCCAGGCCTAGTCTACACCTAAAATTTAGGTCAACCTACCTTAAGAGATGTAGGTATGCTGACCTAAGCCCCAGTGTGTACACTTCTAGCTTGACTGAAAATGTTTTCCATTGACCTAGCTACCAACTTTCGGAGGTGTGGATTAACGACCATGATGGAAAAAATCCCTTTCAGTTCAGCTGCACCACCGTAGCTGTTGCTTCTGTAAGATCTGTAGCATAGACATAGCCCTAAATCTTATTGAAAACCAATGGGACTTAGGAGCCTACGTGACAAAGGCACTTTTCAAAATTTTACTCGTCATCAGGAGTAAGGGTTGGATAATTCTCCAAAGTAAGAAAAATCCCCTGATAAGCACCATTTACGTTATTTTATGTTTGGAGTCATTTACGTTATTTTATGTTTGGAGTCATCCTCTGTAACCTGAGACAAAAGGTAACTACAGCTTCTTTATTCAAGAGCATCCCGCAGCATATATTTCCCCATCAGCATGGAGAAACAAAGGAAGACGTTTAAGAAGCTGTTTAATAATGTAACAAAATCATGAAGACAAAAACATTTAAGAAAAAAAGCCATTAGTCTGAAAATAATAATTAAACATTTCAAAACACCACTAAGAGGATTGGATTTCAGGAACAGGGGTGGAATGGTTATTATTTTGAGACTTCTATGGTAGTACCTCATGCATAACTAATCCTTGGTGCTTCGCTCCAGCTAGTTAAATTGAGAAGCTGTTTCAATATTCCACTGCCTTAGGTGTTGACTGCTGATAGACAAGTATTTATGTGCGCACTACACCGCTGGGTCATAGCAGAGTGAGAAATTAATTGTTCTACCTCAGACGAGGTTTGAATGCCAATTGGCCTTTCTCTTCTCCCCACTCTCCAGCCTTATTTTTTTAATATTTAGTCAAGGCAATTGAGCTTAAATTTAAAATTTCCCAATGTCTCCACATATATCATTGATGGGACTGTAAGTCTGTAACTGAGAATAGGCCTCAATTAATCACCTTTTGAACTGAGCGGTGCCACTAATTGAATGAAACTTTCTGGGAAAGACACAAAATAATTAGTTTGCATCTCCTAGGTTGTCAGTATGTGGGCATTGTGATAGGTTTTTATGACTACATTTCATTACATATTAAAATATTAATTAACATGGAAAACATATGTTAGAGCCCTGCTTCTTTGTATTAAACATGGTCAATTGTTGCTTGCCAGGAATTCAACTTTTTGAAAGTGACACTGCAGATATTGTGCATGGAAATCGAAGGGTTTGTGTCCTGTAGAAGTGTTACCAATTTGTTTCCCAAGTGATGTGAAATACTGGAGATGTGTCTGTGTTCAGACAGGCAATGTGGCTCTAGGGGGTGGTGCTGGACTGAAACTTGCAATATCTGAGTTCTATTCCTGGCCTGTTGGGGGACCTTAATCAAATCACGGTGCCTCGGTTTCCCTATCTGTACAATGGGGATAAAGATACTGACCTTTTTGTAAAGCACTTTGGTAAAAAGCATCTTAGCATAATGATTTATTTATTGTGAAATATTATTATTTAAGGTGTAAACTCTGTAGTCCTTACTCAGGCAAAACACCCATTGAGTTCAAAGTGTAGCCTGATCTATAGATTATATATTAATTATATTGATCCTGGCTATCACTCTGAGGTTTGACAGGCTCTTGTCCCAAGATCAGGTCCAGTATTATTAAAATTAGTGTGCACTTGGGAACACTGCTGGGCACAGTTGCAACACTCACACTAAAGGAACCCTTGTATGAATAAACTGCTGTAAATATACATTTAGCAAAGTCACAAACACTCTAACCTAGTAAGGTAGGTAGAGATAATACAGAATGTACACCTGTACATCCATATACTCTTACCACCCCTTACAGAACAACCTGAAATGTTAGCCATTATCTTCCTCATCACCAGTGGCCATCATCTTGGCACCTTCCGAGGGCTACATCTCTCTCTCTCTCTCCCTCCCAGAAGCTGGGACACAAGTTGTAGAATATGTTACTCTGATGCCACTATGTCTAATGACTATTCAGTAGCGGTTTCTCCCTCTTCCTTATTTGTATGTCCTCACCCTACTAATGTTGAGGTGTCCTTCTCCTATGGGTTAGTATATTAATGATCTCAACTTCTTATCATATACGTCAATTTGTAGCCATGGCACTCTTGTGGTCAGATATCTGCGGATGTTCGAGCCAGAAGTCAATGTTAGCTTGTGTTCCTGTGGTTGGCCAGTGTCGTTATGGTCAAAATTCCCCTCTTATGCTCTCTATTCCCAGTTCCCCAAAACTTAGGGGTGGCCATTAGGCCATTTATCTGTGCCAGAGTTCGTAGGCCTCAAAACTTCTGCTAACTGCTGAAGCTAATGTCTTACAGGATACAGGCCTGTAGGTTTCTTGCATTACTGCTGCATAAAATAAATGTGAACGCTAGCTTTATGGGCTACAAAAGGGAGTGTGAACCAAGCAAAGACCACAGATTTTGGCCCTGAATATGAGACAGAATTTTAGGAGTTTAAAGGAACACCAACTGTGATTCACAAATATGAATGAGGTCTCAATCTTCTGCTATCCCTTGTGTAAAATAAACAACAGGATTTGTAGTTTGACTCTAGGCAATAGTGTATGCAGTAGGAGGAAGAGAAAGGCAGCCACAAAATAATGATACAAGTGTAAAAGCCAAACAAAATTTAAGATTTACCTTCGTTATATGGGAGGAACCCGTAAAGCTTTTGTTTGTTTGTTTGTTTTAAATCGCTGCATTCTAAGCAGATGGGTGGCACATTATCTTGCACCTGATTCTATCACCATAGATGTAAATGGAGAAACTCGCTTTGACTTTAAAGGGCTTTTGAATCAGGCCCATACTGTACAGAGTTATGACCTGCTCCAGCAGAGCACTTAAGCACATCTTAACTTTAGGTATATGAAGAGTTCCATTGACTTCAATGGGACTGTAAGCTTAAAGTTAAGCACATGCTTCAGTGTTGCACTGGATCATGGCCTTAAGCCTGAATCTTCAGCCTTATTTAAGAGAGAAGATGCACTGAAATTAGTGGGAATATTTGTGTGGTTAAGGACCTCGTGCATGAATAAAAGTTGCAGGGTTAGACCTGTAGGGCCTGATCCAAAACCCGTTAAAATCAGTTGAAAGTCTTTTTGATTGACTTCAGTGGGCTTTGGATCAGGCCCCTGGAGACCAGCAATGACAGATCAGAAGGAACTTTTAACTTATTGGTGATTTATTCCACACATCAAAGGTAACCTGTAGTTATTAGCAGTGATTGCTGTAAATTGCAATGTTTAGATTTTGCAATTTCACAGTGACATGGTAAGAGACAGTTTTCTATTTACGAGCCACTGAAGAAGTAAATCCTTTCATCACCAGACATCAGAGCTCTCAGCTGGAGACTATCAGAAGCCAAGAGTCATCAAATGACTTGTTTCTTGATGTGGAATTTTTACCTATCAGACTGAATAGTATCCTTTCATACATTCGATATTCCCCCCCCCTTTTTTTTTTTCTATTGAGGAAAACCTATATTTTAGGTTTCACACACCACCTTTGCTTATTTATATGGCATATGTGCACAACTGAAGATGCATAAATTATTCTTTTATGCAGGCTATAAGAAGGATGATAGTATATATATGTCAAAGGTCAGGGTTTTCACAGGCTCTCTCTGTCTATTCTGATTAATAAATGCCTACCCCCTACTCTGGCCTTCTAGATACTTTTCACTGCTAAATGAATAAGCTAAACAATAAATAATATAATTTATTTTTAGTTGATTTTTGGCTTTCCTCACAGCTTTTATTTACAAGTACGGAGAGTGAAAATGATACTAATAAAGCCAATATTTTGATTCCAGATGAAGGAAAAAAATGCCGTGTGTAAATCTTTGAGCCTCAGAGTCTAAGGCTATGGACCACGCCCTGCCCTTGGTCTGCATGCAATGGATATTGACATTAGCCTGCTCTAATCTCAGGTTTGAAATGAGACCATGACTCCTCTACTCTCTGCAAGGGGACTTGCGAATGCTAGATCCATGGATCCAGCCTTCACGACTTGGCAGTCTCCTGCCCCGAAACACAGTATAAGACACGCACGCGCACACAGGTTGATGTGGAAGTGACTTGACGCCCACCTTTGCAGTGGGAGGGGAGTGCCCCTTTCGTACAGCTGACTTCATTTTGTACAGTGGAGCCGCTGCGGTTCTGTGCACGGGGTGCCTTCCATAGCACCGAGCCTTCCATAGTGGGGTTCTGCTCAGGTGCATGGTCCCTTGGAAGATCAGGACCATACATTTTGTGTACCATTAAAGCTCTTTTTCTAATTTCTTGTTCTCCCTCCCACTGCACAGGTAATAAATGTATTGCATGAAACTCAAAATACACTGGATTGTTGAGACTTTGGGGACATTCATTTAACATCTTATCCACTTATATTTTTATTTTTTGTAGGCTGTCCCTATGTGTTTCTGGGCCAATACTTGAAAGGGGAGGGAGCTAGTGCCCAACTGTGTGTCGTCAAAACAAATTCTGTTAGTAAGCATGAGCAACACCAGTGCCATTGAGGAAACCAGACCCCCTGCAGTGCATGTTGTAGCATATTTTGCTCGTTAGCTGGCCTGCATTTCGTCCCCTTCACCTTCTCTCAATAGCACTTTTCTTTCCAGCATGAAGGCTTTGCATAGTAAAGAATTTACACCAGTAGAGTGAGCTTCACTTTTCTTCTCCCTTTTCTTTTTTTGTTCTCCGATTTCCCCCATAAAGTTTCAGTTTGCTGCTGCCAGGCCACTTAGCTTTTTGTTACACAGCCATGGGCCAATCCAGGCTAGAAAATTGTATCCTACTTTTAGCTGTGACAACTCAGTTGGAGTATGTTTTTTCCACTGTTTTCCTTTCTGAGTAATTAACATGGCTTTATGGCTGAAATTGCCAAGTAGCATAGCAGCTAAATCTATCCGCAGTCAAGCACAGCAGAGACTTTTATTAAGATGATCATGAGAAAAAATTGAAATGAAAAAATAATGAATTACAAGCAGAATAACCATTTACTGAATATTTCATTTATTTGGCCTATCTAGCTACAATCTTCTTTTCTGTCACAACCACATCTCTATTTTTGTTTCAGGTGATCAGAGATTAATACATAGTTGTAATGGGAGCAGCCAACCAGATAGAGTATGATATTTACAGTGTGTGCGTTTTTCATATGTGCTGCTCTTTATGTGGGTGTGTAGCATTTGTAACTTTGGGAGCCCTTTGGACAGATTAGGTGAAAGAATCTTGGAATTTTTCAACAGAGGAGTATGAGCCTGATCCTCAGCTTGGATAAATTGGCATAGTTCCATTGACATCAGCACCCATGCCAATTTACACCAACTGAGGTTTTGTCCATGTATATGAATTTTCACAAGCGCTTGTAAGTCATATAGTTTAGATTGCGTTCCAGACTTGATATACGCCAAATGTCAGCTGAAATAAAAGGACAAAAAAGAAAGTCTTATTAATGTATAGAAAGGAGCTCAATCCATTTATGTACCCCCTCTCCAGGTACTCAGCAGTTGGGAATACCCACATTTGAGTGGTATCCACATATCGCAAGAGTGTTGGGGTTACACCATTGCTATCATAGAATCACAGAATATGAGGGTTGGAAGGGACCTCAGGAGGTCATCTAGTCCAACCCCCTGCTCAAAGCAGGACCAATCCCCAACTAAATCACCCCAGCCAGGGCTTTGTCAAGCCTGACCTTAAAAACCTCAAAGGAAGGAGATTCCACCACCTCCGTAGGTAACCCATTCCAGTGCTTCACCACCCTACTGGTGAAAAAGTTTTTCCTAATATCCAACCTAAACCTCCCCCACTGCAACTTGAGACCATTACTCCTCGTTCTATCATCTGCTACCACTGAGAACAGTCTAGATCCATCCTCTTTGGAACCCCCTTTCAGGTAGTTGAAAGCAGCTATCAAATCCCCCCTCATTCTTCTCTTCCACAGACTAAACAATCCCAGTTCCCTCAGCCTCTCCTCATAAGTCATGTGTTCCAGCCCCCTAATCATTTTTGTTGCCCTCCGCTGGACTCTTTCCAATTTTTCCACATCCTTCTTGTAGCGTGGGGCCCAAAACTGAACACAGTACTCCAGATGAGGCCTCAGCAGTGCTGAATAGAAGGGAACGATCACGTCCCTCGATCTGCTGGCAATGCTCCTACTTATACAGCCCAAAATGCTGTTAGCCTTCTTGGCAAGAAAGGCACACTGTTGACTCCTATCCAGCTTCTCGTCCACTGTAACCCGTAGGTCCTTTTCCCAGCCCATATCTACATTGAAAGACTGTGTTAAATTTGGTTTATGAGAGCAGAGCACGCATGCAGTAGAAATTAATTCATTCTGAGTGGAAGTCACAGCTGAATATGGATTGCAACTTCCTCTTAGGAGGCAGTATCCAACACCTACCACTCACCCGGAGCAGAACTGAATACAGTGGAGGGAAATCGCTGTACGCTTCATTAAGACACAAATCTGATTTCGAGGACTCCATGTGCAACAGAACTGACATAGTGCTGCCGACCAGAGAGGAGGGCTGGATCTAAGGGGTAATGTTGGGTGGGCACCCCTTGCAGCCTGCCGAGCCCAGCTCAAAGGCAGTGCTGTGATGGAACAGCCTTTCAACCATTCAGAGAAAACCGGTAACTCTTTTCTGTAGGTTTTTGGATCATGCCATGAAATGGAATAAAAGTTTCTGTGCTGTCTGTAGGATATGACAGGAAGGTTCAGAGATATCAGGGAAGGAAGAACATTCTCTATAAAATCCTACAGAATTTTTGAGTAATTTCTCGGGAACTTTGTTGGTTTTATCTGTCTTCTCTTCCATAAGGGTGCTCTGTGTGGCAGCACCCAGCGAGGCTATGGGAGGGATTGCATGTGGAACCTGAAGGAGTGAGTAAAGACTAGTTTGCTTCCCAGTCACCCTCTCCTATTCCCTCTGCAGAGATCGCTAGTAGAGCCGGTCAAAATGCACCAGACAAGTAGTTTTATTTGCCAAAAAATGCAATTTTGGTCAACTCAGAACTATCTGCCAGTGTGATACACATTCACTGAATAGTTTTCATCCAAATTTTTTTTTTCAGGACTTAGGTACCGCTCACAAAATGGAGGAGGGGCTTCCTTTATAACCTTTTGCCCAGTGGTTCAGGCACTCATCCAGATGTGGGAAACCCAGGTTCAGTTCCCCTCTCCGTCTGATATGGAAAAGGGATTTGAATTTGGGTTTCCCACACTAGAAAAGAGTGCTCTAACTAGTGGGATACGGTGTGTGTGTGGGGGGGGTCTCAGTCTGTTCCGTGGGAGCAAGGGCCATCACCATTTCTCCTCCTCCTCCTCCTCCTCCAGTAGTTTTATGCCTATAGCCCTTCATTGCCTTTGCTTTTAATTTTAAAAAGTAAATTTTTGTTGACCTTTTTCAATTCACCAGATTTTTTTTTCATAATTTTCAGGTTTGGGTCAAACTGAAAAAAAAAATCAATATTTTTTTTTCCAAACTGCACTGCCACCAAATCAAAAAATCAATTATCTGCCCAGCTCTAATCACTAGATCTTTAAGTGTGCAATGATTTGAATCAGAGAGTGGAGTGAGAACCCATTGAAAGAATGGTGGGACTTTCTCCTCTGAGCAGAATTTCATGTCTAGTTCACTCTGGGCCCAGTCCAGCTTTCATTGATGTCAGTAGCCAGACTCTCATTGACTTCCGTGGTGCAAGTTCAGACTTCATAAACAGCTCACAACATTGTTTTGTTCTCTGATCATTAGTGGAAAATATTGAGCATTAACCTTTTATGCTTACTGCTTATATGGAAATCTCTACACAGTATCCAATGCATTTACTCATCTCCAGATGAAATGTGTCTGTGTAGAATGCTTGCATGTGGGATTATTTTCAAATATCAAATAAAAACTTGTATTGCAATGAATCTTTTTTTTATCAGATTACAGGTGGCAAGAGTGATCTTTTTGTCTTTGAAGATTTAACTAACTCTCTTTCTTCCAGTTTTGATCATTTGTTTTAATGTGTATTCAAAATTTTCCAACACGGATGCCCTGGATTGGGAAATTGCTGTTGTATTGAGTTTAATGTATATTTAAATAATTTAAATAACTTTATTTTCTGTTTGCCTTCTTCTGACTGTGTTCAGATTTTTTAAAACTCTACTGGCTATATATATATATATATATATATATATATATATATATATATATATATATATATATATATATATATATATATATATATATATATATATATAAAATAAATTGAGAAGACAGGAGAAAAGAGATCATGGTTTTCAGGCTCTGGATTTTGAGTTCTAGGTGGTCGCTGGAAGTCATCTAGTTGAGGGCGTTTGTAGCCTGCTTTTGTTTGCTTCCTGTAATCTTCACCTGAAGCAGAAGTCCTGGATGTATTCCAGCCACTTCTCCCCAGACACCAGAATCACCTTATGAACCATTGCGATGATTCTTGCAGAGCTTTTTTGGTGTGCCAAGAGAACTGGTGCCTTAGCTGAAGAATTATGGGAACTGAGACAAAAGATTCTAGTGCAATACCAAGGCAAACTATTTGTGACTGACTGAATGTAGGGAATCGGAGTGAAGGTGACCAACAGTAGGTAATGTGTATTCAGATCATGTATTTTCCTAACCTTTTAATAAAGTATATTGTACTCTATAAATACTGAAAATTGGTAGACTTTTGAATGTAAAGGAAAATGGCTGTACTGTTCATTCAGATTAACAGTCCATTAGGGAGCTATTAGTTGTTTGTAGAGCTGCTCAAAATGTTTCACATGAAAACTTTTCCTGTTGGAAAATGTGTTTTTTGTCAAAATCAAGATTTTTCATGGGAAAATGTCTGTTTCAGTGACATTTGACATTTGATTTCTCTGAACTTTCCTAGTTGGAAAAGAGTAAGAAATGTAGAATGTTTTTTCTCCATTCACATACTTTTTGTACTCCCTTCCCACAACACGAACAATTTCTCCAGTGTGAAAAATGTGGGGGTGGGGGGGGAGGAGAGTGAGAAAAAGGGTAAAATCCTGAAAATTGAAAAACTGAAAATGAAAAAAACAAATTTTGGGGGGTTCCGAACACTGACACAAAATCATATTTTAAGTTGAAATGAAACTAAACATGTCTGTTCAACATTTAAAAAAAAACATTTTAAAATCTGTTTCAAAATGAGCATGCCTGCAGACAGCCCAATTTTTGAAAGGGGATTTTTCTCACGACATTTTCTTCTTGGGAGAGGGGCGGAATTGTTTCCAGACGGGTCTGGTTGTTGCATATTTTGGCACTAAAATAGACAAAGTGGGGCTGTGATGGGTTCCCCAGGGTGCAACCTAGAACTAGGGTACTGCTAACTCCTCTGTTTTACCAACTTGTGCTCTCTCTCACATTGTGCTGCTGTGATAAGCTGCAAACCCTTCCAGGTCCTGCATTCACACAGCCATCCACAGGCAGGGACACACCACATTGTTACATGAATGCTTTCACCAGCCACTCATGAACCAGCAGTAGAGACGCTCTAGCCAACTACCCCCAGCTTCTGAGCCTAGGAACCCAGAGCTGTACTGTCCTGCGCTTATTAGAAGCCTGACCAGTGTAAGTTTATTACCCAGTCTACCCCTCCCACAATGTGGCGAGGGCATACACCAGTTCTTGTTCCTGAGCAGATTTCCCTGGCACTTCAAGCAACACACGGTTTTTAGTAAAAAATATAAAACATATTTATTAACTACAGAAAGATTGATCTGTATGCTTACTACTTATAATCACTTAACATCTAGGTTAGTTAACTAAGAAATAAAAGTAAGAACACAATGTGAGTTCTATAAACTAGACAGGATTTGAATCAAGCAAAGTCTCACCAGCTAGGCTTGCCAGCCCTCCAGGAATTAAAGACTAATCTTTAATTAAAGATTGTCATGTGATGAAATCTCCAGGAATTCGTCCAACCTAAGTTGGCAAACCTACCCAGATGGTACAGTTCCTTTATACAAAAGCTGGGATTCTCCTTTCCAGCCTGGACCACTTCCCCAGTTCAGTCTTTGTTCTCCGGATGTGCTTCCAGGTGTTGAGTTGTGGGGGGAGTGAGACCAAATGATGTCATCATTTCCCCCTTTTATAGCTTCTTCCATCTTGCTGGAAAGATCCTTTGCTATGACATGTGTAAAGCAACCTCCTTTGTGCATGTGCTGTCTCTGAGAGGTTTCCATTGTATACAGTTCCTGGGGTAATCCTTGTGAGTGTGTGTATTCCCCTTAATGGCCCATCATCAGTTTCTGGCTGCCCCATTGTTGTACCTGAAAGACTGGTTGTGGGTATTTACAACTTGACAACATATTTCAGTAACACACACACACAGAGCAATACTTCATACCTCCGCCTACAATGATAGCACATGCAATTTAACAGGATATTAATGTTCAACGGATTAAGACTTTTAAAATGATACCTCACAAGGCAGACTTTGTACAAAACATATCATCATGATATCACCATGGTAAGTATGGGGTACCACAGCTTTCCTTTGGGGGCACAGAGTGTCACAGAGGCCAAATTCACCCTTGCTTGTGCTGGTCGAGTCCTTGTGACTCTTCGAGACTCATGCTGCGGGAGAGTAGATCGGGTTGCTACTGCTTCCTCGCTTGAGATCAGTTGGGGCAAATAGATTTGAGTTAGAGTCAGGCCGCCAAAGGAACGAGGCAATTGAAGGCTGATAAGGGTGAGTTCTCCATCATCTTCTTGCTGTACAAGCGGTGCCCCCCTTGGTCTATCAAAGAGTTGAGGGGAGTTTGCAGCTCTGTCTCTTCCCATGGCAGAATGAGTCTAGCCCATGTGGCTTGTGAAATGTATTACAGGCTTTATAGACCCTTTGCAGGTGAATTTGGGTCAATTTTGTTTTTAATTATGTAATAAGTTGAGACAAATAGCTACAATTTGGAACAGGAATGGTTGCTTTGTGGTGTGCATATTTAATCTGATTACGGAAATGCCTCAAAAGTAAAATCCAGCTTCTTGTGAGCAGTGTCGTCTCGTAATATTAGTCTGCTTTAACCCAGTTTATTTGTAATTCAGGGGCATGTGTCTGTACAGAACATGAATGATATAGTCAATAAAAAATTTAGTATATATTTTAAATTGGAACTTTTATATTATTATGGAATTTACATGGGGATATATATCTCTGTTACCTACTTTGCACACAATAAAAAAGTCTAACAAATATCATCTGTCTACAGGAGACAGGATGAAAAGGTCTAACGATCGCCATCTAAGTGATAAATTGATGAACATTTCAAAAGGCTTTGCATCAAGACAAGACAGAGACAAAGGGAAACTGAGTGCAGAGTGCCCAATATACTGGCCATTGAAAAAGGTCATTTGTTAACACGGCATATTTTATACTTTCAAACTCCCTAATTTGGGGCAAAATTGCACTTTGAGGTGACAGGTACAGCACCAGTAAAAGTGAACACGGATGAGATTTGACTGTGAAGCGACGGAGTAGCGCCTAAGAGGTAGAATCTCTTGAGATGATCAACATCAGGCAGTTGGAGCTTTGTGGATTTTCTGTGTGGAGTAGAGGGGGGACTGGTGGAATGAGGTGTCATGTTGACAGGCATGTAGAAATTCCCATGGGAGCCATTAGCTACAGCATTCACAGTCGTTTCACTCCTACTTTCCACTGATGAAGGGTCTGAGGGTATATTATTCTATCACATGGGAGGGAGCCCCTACAGTGGGCCTGAGATCTATGTGACTGGAGGGCCGTGTTTTAACTATTCTGGAAGCTGGAAAAGAACACCAGCAAATAATAATAATAATACCCTTCCGCCCCCCACCCCCAAAAAAAACAATTTGCAGAAGATTTTTGACCGGCTCTAGTTGAGGTTGTTCAATCCTCCGCCTTTGAGCTGTATTGGTTAGTAGTGTTTGGTCACATTAATCATGTGGTACTGTTTCTATTCCCTGTTGGATGAGCACCACTCCTGTAAGCTCCAATTCAGCAAAATTCTTGAGCACATGCTTATCTCTAGGGCAGGGGTTCTCAACCTTTCTCTTTCTGAGCCCCCCCCACCCCTCTATAAAAACTCACCAGCCCAGCTGTGCCACAACAACTGGTTTTCTGCATATAAAAGCCAGGGCCGGCATTAGGAGGTAACAAGCAGGGCAATTGCCTGGGTCCCCACACCACAGGGGGCACCGTGAAGCAAGTTGCTCAGGCTTTGGCTTCAGCCCTGGGTGGTGGAGCTCAGAGCCCCTGGGCAGTAGACCTGCGTGGCTGGGCTTCGGCTTTCTGCCCTGGGCCCTAGTGAGTCTAATGCCAGCCATGCTTGGCAGACCTCCTGAAACCTGCTCATGGCCCCCCAGGGGGCCCCGGACCCTGGTTGAGAACCACTGCTCTAGGGGACCTAGAGTTACCGTTGACCTCAGTGTATCTAAGCACATGCTTAAAGTTAAGCTGATATTTGAATGCTTTGGTTTGCTGAAGAGAAATGAATTTAAGCACACGCTTAAGTGCTTTGTTGAACTGGTTCCATAATCAGGAGAAGGACTTGAAGTGTCTAGGGGCTTTATATCTCTTAGGGAGACAGAGCTGAAAAACAGGATCCTGGTATTTTAGAGAACGTCTCCTTTCTAGACCATGCAGGTTCTGCCTTAGGCAATGTCCCTAGACAAAACAGGCTATGCTGAGATTTATTGGCTGGGTACAGAGTTTAAATTTAATTCTCCCTTGTCCTATTCATCCAATCAAATTGTTCACGTGCTGGTCCTAGATGTGAAAGGTGTTGTCAGGCCCTTCTCTGGTTCTTTCCGTTGTCTGTGTGCCATGCTCCAGAAATACGAGACATGTTCCCTGCTGTGTCAATTCATGTACCATCCCACTTCCAGTGTCACAGATGCATTGCATTGATTGGTCTGATTTTCAGTCACCTCCACAGTCACTGACATAAAGCCCAGTGTGCATAATCATACCAGCATAGTTTGGCTTATATACCCTTCCAGAGCTCTGGCAAGGGACTTGGGAACTTGTTTTTTTTTTTTTCCTCTAGCTGTCCCAAGCACTCTCCCACAACCTATAAAATGTGAATATTTCAGGAAGTAGGTTTAAATTCTGTGAGCATTTTTGAGAGTTAAACCTGGTCACGTAACTGTTTGCAGAAAGGGACGCAAAGCTGGCCCAAGTGAATCAATTTGTACGTTGGAGTGAATACTCACTACAGCTTTGTTAAGGTATCTGCCCAGCTGTAATAGAGCCAAACTTCCTTCTCTTAATTTTATTTTTAGGTTTTCTGCACTGTCTCCATCTAGAGTAGTGACAGGTTGAGGAATCATAATGAAACCATTGCAGTCTTTCCTGATCAGCCTTCAGTTTGAAAGACACAGGGACATTCTACCAACTGAGAATTGCCAGACCACAGTAGCCCTCTGGCCATATCCCTCCAACCATCTGAACATATCACCCTCCCATCTTCTTATAGCATGCGGTGGTATATGTCCCAACTCTTTGGCCCTTACTCTATCTAAGAGAACTCCCCCATACCAGAAGAATTTCCAGCTGGCCAGACACCGCCAGAATGACGCAAAGGGGCTGGATCAGGGGAGAGAGACTCTAATCCATATATTTGTCACAAATATGGGTGTTAAAAAAATACAGCGCTATGAATATAAATAAAAATCTCATCGAAGGGGCACCCTCTGGCATTTAAAGAATATGGCTATAATATATCACAATAAACGTAATTAGGATAAGGAATCTCAAATTCTATATCTAAAGGAAAATTCTCTAACTTTTAAAATTAATTTCTTCTGCCACTTTTGAACTCCTAGTGACACACTTGTCCCCTACCCTTCTAGATTAATTAGTCTGATGTTTGGCTCCTAGCCAAGCACATAGGTAATAAAAAAAGCACAATGGGATTTAAATAGCACAAACTCAAGATTTCTAAAAAATCATGTATCTGAGAATAACAATCAGATGTTGGTATAATTTTGTGATAATTAATCAGCTGTGGATGATTTCTGTTGCTTCTACCTTAATCTACAGCTTCTTTATTAATTCTGATGACCCGTTATTTTTGTAAGCTTTAATGCTGTACCCCATCACAGTTCCTGATTTAAAAGCAGCTCAGTTTCATGAGTGGTGCGGTGACTGCACATTTTACTGCCCAAAATATATATTTTGTTGGGTTGCTAGCAGAACAAAAATAAGTGGCGTATTGGAATTCGTAGTATTACTGGGCATTACTTTATCATTCTACCGCTAATTCAGCCTTATACTGTGCAGTTCTCCAAGTACTCAAGCTGCATTGGGAGAAAGACATTGTGGACACTCATCCATATCTAGGAAATTATCTTCCCTCTTCCTTAATTTGATTTGTTTTGTTTTATCTCTGCAGCAGCATACGTTAAAGGATTTCAATCCTCTGCCCTACACCTGTGGAAATTGAGAGCAGAGCCAATGTAAAATGCAATTGCTGATACACAAGTAAGCAGAGAATGGAGTTTTGGAAACATTCATGTGCTCTTTGCTCAGGTGTAAATTACTATGTGAAGTGCAGAATCAAGCCCCATTTTGGTTTATGAGCATCTGTTGCACTGAAGAAGGCATGTCTCCGTGGAGGAACCCGGGAGCATGTCTAGCAGTACAAAATTCAAATGTATGTGAAAAATTGTGGCTAATGAATTATTCTTTGTGAATTAACTGTTTACAGGAGTGGGCTTCTTATGGGCTTGACAACAGAGCCAATAATCCCAAATAGATGCTAACAGCGCCACTGCCTTGGGTCCAGAGCTCTCATAAAAGTGGCTGCTTGGGCTGACTTTTCTTAGCTAAAATCTCATCAACTCTTTCAATGTGATTACATATTATGGGCTGGTATAGGAAAGATACATCAACTTTCAATATTATTATTTATTATATTACAGCATATTAGGCACCTCATATACAGAGCAAAAGGCACTACCCCGGCTCTGAGGAGCCTTTAAAAACTGGCTGTGAGAAATGAGAGGGGGGAGGGATAGCTCAGTGGTTTGAGCATTGGCCTGCTAAACCCAGGGTTGTGAGTTTGATCCTTGAGGGGGCCATTTAGGGATCTGAGGCAGAAATTGGGGATTGGTCCTGCTTCAAGCAGGGGGTTGGACTAGATGACCTCCCGAGGTCCCTTCCAATCCTAACCTTCTATGATCAGTTCTATGATCAGAAGGGAGAGGTTGAGGCACAGTAAATCAGCAATGTTACTGTGTGATGGAGCTGACTTGATGAAAGAATACAAGAGGATAAACTTGGAGGGGTCCAGGTTAGAGTTCTGTGGGACACCTACAGAAAATGTGAGAGGGAAGTGTGACACAGTCTGTATGATTTTATAAAAATATGCTAATGAGTGTGAATATAATGTAAGTGGAATATGCTTTATGCAAAAGGTCTCTTGTAAGGTATCATTACAAATCTTATAATCTACTGGGTGTGGTCACCCTATTTGTATAAATGTATCACTTGTGTATCTGAAACTAGAAATATAAAATATAACTCTCAGGGCCTATTGTAATTATGCAAAGTGTGGGCCATTAATGGTGGTTTGGAATCTTGATGGCTCCCATTAACCAGGACAATTGTCTGTAGATGGCTCTGTTTCACTTGTAAGTCTTCCTGTATACGTGGGTGCTGGCAAGTGGGTAATGAAGTCTTACAGTGACATGTGATCATGTCACCTGAACTGGAATCCATCTTTAATCTGGTGCTTTTCCACTGAGAAGGAGGGGTGGGAACCCAGAGGGACAAAGGATTCCCAGTTTATGCAAAAGATATATAAGTGGGTGAAACAGAACAAGGGGAGGCAGCCATCATGAGAAATCCCGCAGCTACCCCCTGAGCTGGAACAAGGGCTGTACCGGGGAAAGGATTGTGCCCAGACTAGAAAGGTGTCCGGTCTGTGAAAGAAACTTATTGAAACATCTCTAAGGGTGAGATTTTATCTGTATTCAGTTTTTATTACTGTACTAGACTTAGACTTGCGTGTTTTATTTTTTTTTTGCTTGGTAATTCACTTTGTTCTGTCTGTTATTACTTGGAACCACTTAAATCCTACTTTCTGTATTTAATAAAATCACTTTTTACTTATTAATTAACCCAGAGTATGTATTAATACTTGGGGCAGGAGAAAACAGCTGTGCATATCTCTCTGTCATTGTTATAGAGGGTGAACAATTTAGGAGTTTACCCTGTATAAGCTTTATACAGGGTAAAACAGATTTATTTAGGGTTTGGACCCCATTGGGAGTTGGAGATCTGAGTGTTAAAGGCAGGAACACTTCTGTAAGCAGCTTTCAGGTAAGCCTAAAGCTGTTAGGGGACGTGGTTCAGACCTGGGTCTGGGTTTGCAGCAGGCTAGCGGGTCTGGCTCAAACCAGGCACGGCACTGAAGTCCTAAGCTGACAGGCAGGAAAGCAGGAGCAGAAGTAGTCTTGGCACATCAGGTGGCAGTCCCCAGTGGGTTTCTGTGATCCAACCCGTCACAGGAAGAACAAGTACCCACCTAAGGAGACACTGGAGGAACAACCAAAGAAGTTGGGAGAACGAGGAGAGGACTATATTGGGAACGCTGAGGGAGGACATGACTTTGAGAAGTTGGGAATGGCCTGCAGCATCAACAGCAGCCAAGAGGTCAATAAAGCACAGAGAAGAGGGCCTGAGATTTGATGATGAAGAGGTTGTTAGAAGCCTTAACAGGCCTGGCTTCATTGGTGTGGAGAAGGAGGAAGCCAGACTGGAGTGGAGCCAGGCAACAATTGTAAACTGCTTATTTGGTGAGTTTGGAGAGAAGGAGAAAGAAGGAGATGGGATGGCAATTGCACAGGGATTTACCAAGATGGACAGACAAAGGAGTCAAGGTTAGTGGAGAATGATTTTGCAACTGAGTCAAAAGAGGGGAGTGCAGGGAAGAAGCGCTTGAGTGTTACAGAAATCTGGAATATTGAGGTCAGGGAGTGGGAAGAGAGGGTGTTAGAGAGAAAGAACTCTCATCAATAGGTCTGAAAAGGAGAAGTGTTGCGTTAAGACCATTTTGGTGATTTGGGGACATGACTCCAGGGTTGAAGGTCAAACAAAGAGGCTGAAAGTGACAAGATTTCTAAACTGGTCTTTGCTTTTATTAAAAAGAGCTCATTTAAATTCTAGTAGCTTTTCTACCTCTTCCCGCCCCTCCTCCCAGAAGTAAACACAATGTTGTTGCTACAAATATGGAAGAAACACAGTTCCAGGTGATTATCTTGATCAAAAGAAAGAGGTAAGCTAAATAAGGGTTCTTCATCTGATCGGTGGAGTCAACCAAATCAGATTTACAAAGCTTTAATGCAGTAAAATAGCTAGATCTTCCTTTAGATTAGCAGTTCTGTCTGTGTTTGGTTCATTGCCATTGAAACATTTTCAATTACTTAGGAGGAAAAAAATCAACTTCTTAGTTCGTGGCTATCTTTTAAAAAATAACAGAAAACAAGGACTCTAAAAATGTTAGCAAGATTAGATTGTTGTAAGTTACACAGAAACATTTTCAGAAAAAGTGCTTTATCTGTTTGGCTTGTTCCCTTATTAAGTTGCTGTGGTGTTCAAAGAGAAACATTGTCTACCACAAAACTTCTAGGGTGAACAAAGGGAAAGTTCTTTCCCATCTCCTTTGTGACTGGCCTGTGACCTTGAAAAAGCATGGTAGTGCTGAGCTCTCTGCTGCAAATCAGTTTTGGGAGTGTGCTGCCCAAGGAAACCTGCCCACTCCTGAGTCACAAACTAGTCCCTCGGAGGCATCTCAGATTCATAGCAGAGACGGGTCACTTTGGCAGGATCATTTGTTACAATTTACTCTGTTCTCCAGCTATGCATTTCATCTGATTTTTTATTGGAAGAAGAAATAGGTGGGCCTGAAACCTCCTCATGTCTAAACACTGCTGAATCTTGAGGTGGTTTGAAATCTGAACCCAGATCCAGATTCAGATTCACAAATGGCCCTTCCCATTATAATGAGGTAATCCAGAATCTCTGCTTTGAACACCCACAGCTTTAAGGTGTTGTAAATATGGATGTGGACCTAATGACTTGGACCCATTTCTCAATTAAAGGGATAGCAAGGCAAAGAGGTAACGGTAAATGTGCAAAGTAATGCACATTGGAAAACATAATCTCAACTATACATATAAAATGATGGGGTCTAAATTAGCGGTTACCACTCAAGAAAGAGAGCTTGGAGTCATTGTGGATAGTTCTCTGAAAACATCCACTCAGTGTGCAGCGGCAATCAAAAAAGCAAACAGAATGTTGGGAATCATTAAGAAAGGGATAGATAATAAGACAGAAAATATCATATTGCTGCTATATAAATCCATGGTACGCCCATATCTTGAATATTGCGTGCAGATGTGGTCACCCCATCTCAAAAAAGTGATACTGGAATTGGAAAAGGTTCAGAAAACGGTAACAAAACAGGATTAGGGGTATGGAACGGCTTTCACTTGAGGAGAGATTAATAGGATTGGGACTGTTCCGTTTAGAAAAGAGATGACTAAGGGGGCATATGATAGAGGTCTATAAAATTATGTCTGCTGTGGAGAAAGTAAATAAAGAAGTGTTATTTACTCCTTCTCATAACACAAGAACTAGGGGTCACCAAATTAAATGAATAGGCAGCAGATTTAAAACAAACAGAAGGAAGTATTTCTTCACACAACGCACAGTCAACCTGTGGAACTCTTTGCCAGAGGTTGTTGCGAAGGTCAAGATTATAACAGGGTTCAAAAAAGAACTAGATACATTCAGGGAGGATAGGTCCATCAGTGGCTATGAGCCAGGATGGGCAGGGATGGTGTCCTTAGCATCTGTTTGCCAGAAGTTGGGAATGGGTGACAGGAGATGGATCACTTGATGATTACCTGTTCTGTTCATTCCCTCTGAATCACCTGGCATTGGCCACTGTTGGAAGACAGGCTACTAGGCTAGATGGACCTTGGTCTGACCCAGTATGGCCGTCCTTATGTTCTTACGTTCTTATATTTGAAAAACAGCAGAATCTCCAAAGGAAACATGGCACAAGTTGGCAGCTTGCCAGCATACACGTCTTGCAACTCAGCCCTTCTGCGTGTGTAGTCCCCTCCTTAAAATACTGGCCCACATTTATTCCCCAGCCACCCAAGATTAAGATCTGTGACTCCTCAAATACCTAAATACCTATCCACTTTTTGGCACTTCTCTCAATTTGTAGGTGATTGGTGGGAAAGTTTTTCCACTACAGGGAAAGTTCATATTTTACTATATCACAATCCCACAGGAAGAGAAACCACATACTTCCAGTAACTTGAAATGCAAAGTGTTGCTGCTAAGAGTAAAAAAAGAAATCCAGTTTGTCATTCTGTTTAAAATGTAGATTCCTTACAAGAGTATTAAGCAAGCAGATCGGGGATCTTTAGAAAGCTGGCATTTTGACATAAGATAAATCTCTTGAATAATTTCTATATTAGTATTATCATCAGCTTTGCTCCTCTCAAACTTCACTAGCACCATTCATGTCAGTAATCACTTTGCTCCGTTGTGTTGTCAGGATCAGTTCCTCTGTATGCAGGCATGGCCCTTTAAAAACAGTGATGTCTGAGAGGAAATCAGAGGTCTGTTATTAACCATATTTCATATGCCAAGCGTTTGTAATAAAAAAGATGCGCCTTGCTGATAAGACTGAGTGATTAATTTGCAAGTCAGCGAGTAGTGAGATTGTTCTAACAATTATCATATTTGACAGATTAAAGACCACACTAGGATATCTATTGCCTTGGGGATTTATTTACAGTTCTTGATCTGCTGCAAACAAAGAATCTGTGGCGTGACTATTACTATAAACTGCCTTGCTAATCCTGACACACCAAAATAAAGTCCAACCAGAACCTTTTGCCCTGGTTTTTGTTATTCAGGGGCCCAATCCTGGCAAGAATATCCTGTTAATGTGAGTTGAAAACTTCGGGTCTGATCAACCCTGAGCTTTTCAAGATCCACATGTGAACATTGTAGCTTGGGCCAATCAGTAAATTCAACCTTTGGATAATTATCTGCACTGACCTCAAAAACTCAACCTTGTGAGATTTTACCCATCACTCTGTGCAATGGCTTGTTATAGTGAATGACTAGGGATTTCCAAAGTGGTTTGAGATTTTTTTGGGTGCTCCACATAACACACATTTAAAAGGAATTGATTGTCGGAGTGCGGGGGCTCAGTGTTTTCTGAAATTCAGGCCCCTTTGACACTTCTCTTGTTAGGCACCCAAAATCACTAGTATCTGTAAAATGTTGACCCATGTCCTTATCTATATAAAGTTTTCACACTCTATCTGTTCTGACAGCTGATCAGTCCCGGTTTTAATAACTTGTGATCCATGTCTGTCCATGCCTCTTTGTCCCTACAAAGCACAGAGAAGAACTTTGCGTGTCAGAAACCTTTGACTGTGCACAGTACATAAAAGGTCAGTCAGCCTGTATGCCTTACGGATCTTGGGTAGCTTGGACTCTGCCTCCTCCTCCTCCTTCTCATTCCTTGCATACCTTTCTGCCCCAGTCATGATCCCCCTCCCCAATTTTTTCTACAGCAGCATGAATGATGGAGTATCTGCCCCAATAAACAAACTTAAAAAAGGGACTTGAACATTCACAATCCATGCAATTTGCAAAGGCGGTGCTGAGAACAGTATCACTCTTGTTCTGCCAGATGGTATTTAACTCTTTCCTTTTGCTTGCAAGCTGCCCATTCCCCGCATCAAGTATAAATCTAGCAGACGTTGTGCATACAAATTGCAGTACCCTGGGGCAACTAGACAGAAATGAAAGGAATGCAAACTGGGTTAGGTTTATTGTAGAGTATTCCAGTGCATGCACCCGTAGGCTAAAATTCAGCTGTCATGTGACACATGGATATCACTTTGGTAACTATCATCGCCAACAACATATAATTATGGCCAGCACTAGATTTTTCTTGCAGGTTTATAAGCTGCAACGCTTCAATTTGTTGGACACTAATCTTGTATTATTTCATCTTTCATTGTCTGTGCTTAGGTACTTCTAGACCAATGCTTGTGGAACTTTTCATGCATTTTTTGTCTCGTTTAGTTTTTAGTACTGTGTACTAAATTGAATTGTGGGAAAAGATCGAGCTCCTGTTATAAATTGCAGGAGGTTTTGTGAAGGTTTACTCCTCATATAGTTGTACCGATTCTATGATAGGTGCCGAGGGATCTCCATTTTTGTTTTCATTAATTTCAAGTACACTGTACTTTTTACCAGGTGACAGGAGTGCTTTGGAAGTACAGTGTGACGTCTTGACTCACAGGGGTTATAAGTTGGCTTTACGTCACTGAAGCTACTCTGATTTACACCAGTTGAGGCTGTAGCCTTAAATATATAACTTCTGTGCATTGTCAAAAATAGCACTTAGCGCTAAACTACCAGCTGTGGTTTGTTATAAGAAAGAACAGAGAAAATTAAAAGGACAACAACTGTTCACCATTGACATTTTGTAGATGGTACCTATTTTCTTTATTGTAACACTAGGCAATTCCTTCCTACTTTAGCATCTGCTAAAATGTCTGTCTTTACGTTTTCACCCCATGTGGGAAGGGAATTGAAAAAGGAGCTTGTCTCAACTTAGATTTTATTGAAAAACTTACATGACATAGTTTGGAGGATACTTAAATCATTGCGTGCATAGTCTCTGTTAGGGCCAGGCTTTGAAACCATTACTTATGTTGCCTGCCACCATATTCTAGAAGCAAACCCATTCAGATCAAGGGGGTTACCTGTGGAATATAGGACTACTCAATATGATTAAGGATATCAAAAGCTGTCACTTAGTTTATCATTAGAAGTAAGGTAACTACACTGCTCAGCAGAGCAGTTTTGAATGAACAAGGAAGCATACAATCATAGAAATGTAGGGCTGGAAGGGACCTCAAGAAGTCACCAAGTCCAGCCCTCTGTGCTGAGGCAGGACTAAGTAAACCTAGACCATGCCTGACAGCTGTTTGTCCAACCTACTCTTTAAAATCTCCAATGATGTGGATTCCACAACTTCCTTTGGAAGGCTATTCCGGAGCTTAGTTATCTTCTAGTTAGAAATCTTGTCCGAATACCTAACCTAAATCTCCCTTGTTGCAGGTTAAGCCCCATTACTTCTTGTCTTACCTTCAGTGGGCATGGAGAACAATCAATCACTGTTCTCTTTATAACAGCCCTTCACTTATTTGAAGACTCTTATCCTGTCCCCCCTCAGTCTTTGCTCAAGACTAAACATGCCCAGGGTTTTTTTTTTTTAACCTGCCATCCTAGGCATAGGCGCAGACTCTGTGGGTGCTCTGGGACTGGAGCACACTCGGGGGAAAAAAAAACTGGGTGCTCAGCACCCACTGGCAGCCCCCCGATCAGTTCCTCCCCCTCTCCCCAGCTCTTCCTGCCCGCCGACGGGCCCTGCCGATCAGCTGCTTTCCCTCCCTCCCTGTGCCATCAGCTGTTCAGCAGCGTGCAGGAGGCACTGCGGGGGGGGGAGGCGGAGGAGCGAGGGTGAGGTGCATTCAGGAGCAGGGGTGGAGGTGGGGATGGGAAGAGGTGGGGTGAGGCGTTGGGGCAAGGGGTGGAGTGGGGGCGGGGCCTGGGGCGGAGCAGGGGTCGGGCAGTCCCCGGCAACTCAGGAAGATGGCGCCTCTGCTCTTAAATCAGGTTTTCTAAATCTTTATCATTTTTGTTGCTGTCCTCTGGACTCTTTCCAGTTTGTCCACATCTTTCTTGAAATGTGGTACCCAGAACTGGACACACTGCTCCAGCTGAGGCCTCACCAGTGCCAAATGGAGGGACAATTACCTCCCATGTCTTACATACAACGCTCCTGTTAATATGCCCCAGAATGATATTAGCCTTTTTCGCAAGTGGATCACATTGATGACTCATATTCAATTTGTGTTCCACTATAAACCCCAGATCCTTTTCAGCACTACTACCTACTGAGTTATTCCCCATTTTATAGCTGCACATTTCATTTTCCCTTCGTAAGTGGAGTACTTTGTTCCAGAATCTTTCCAGGTATCAAAGTTAGGCTGACTGGTCTAAAATTCCCCTGGTCTGCTGTGTTCCCCTTTGGAAAGATAGGTACTGTGTTTGCCCTTCTCCAGTCCTCTGGGACCTCATCCGTCTTCCATGAGACCTGAAAGATAACTGCTAATGATTCCAAGATTGCTTCAACTAGTTCCTTAAGTACCCTAGGATGAATTTCATGAGGCCCTAACAACTTGAATACATCTAATCTTATCTAAATATTCTTTAACCTGTTCTTTCCCTATTTTGGCTTCTGTTCCTTCCCCCTTGTTAATACTAGTTTTATTGAGTATCTGGTCACCATTAACCTTTTTAGTGAAGACTGAAGCAAAATAAACATTAAACACCTCAGCCATATTGATGTCCTCAGCTATTAGTTCTCATTCCCCTCTAAGCAGGGGACCTATGCTTTTCTTCAATATTCTCCGGCTCCTAAAGTTTTTAAATAAATTCTTAGTGTCTTTTATGTCCTTGGCTAGATGTAACTCATTTTGTGCCTTGGCCTTTCTGATTTTGTCCCTACATGCTTATGCTATTCATTTGCACTTCTTCTTAGCAATTTGTCCATGTTTCCACTTTTTATAGGATAGCTTTTTGATTTTCAGGCCATTAAAGAGCTCCTGATGGTGCCATACTGGCTTCTTACTATTATTTCTATCTTTCCCTTGCATTGGGATAGTTTGCAATTGTGCCTTTAATATTGTCTCCTTGAGTAACTGCGAGCTCTCCTGAACTTATTTTTCTCTTAGATTTTCTTCCCAGGAGACCTTAATTACCAGTTCTCTCAGTTTGTTAGTCTGCCTTGTTGTGGTTCATTTTCTTTGTTCTGCTGCTCTTGCTCCTTCCTTTCCTTAGAATCGGGAACTCATCATTTCATGATCACTTTCACCCAAATTGCCTTCCACCTTCAGATTCTCAACCAATTCCTCTCTTTTGGTCAGAGTCCAAAATGGCTGTCTCCCAGGTTACTTTCTCCAGTTTCTGAAACAAAAAAGTTTTTCCTCACACATTCCAAGAACTTATTGGAAATATTGTGTAATGCTTTTCAAACAGATGTCCAGGGGGTTAAAGCTCCCCCACATTACTACCAGGTCTTGTGTTTTGGATATGTCTATTTTTTGTTCTAGAAAAGTCTCATCCATCACCTCTTCCTGATTTGGTGGTCTATAGTAGACCTCTACCATGACATCAGCCCTATTTGTAACCCCTTTTACCACTTCTTTTGCCCCTTGCCCAGAGACTTTAAACTGGTCTGCCTTTCACCTCCTTCTGGACCTCCGAACAAGCGTATATATTCTTGATGTACAACATGACACTGTCTCCCCTTTTATCCTGCCTGTCTTTCCTGAAAAAGCGATACCCCTCTGTACCAATTTTCCAGTCATGAGACTTATCCCATCAAGTCTCTGTGATGCCAGCTAAGTCATAATTTAACATATGTACTAATGTTTCCTGTTCTTCCTGTTTATTCCCCATAGTCCTTGCATTTGTGTAATAGACATCTAAGATGTTGAGTAGGTTCCCCCACTAATTTCCCTCTCAGCTGGTCCTCTGGCCCTATTATAGTCTTCCAGCAGCCCTCTGCCCCCGCAAAAAACCTAGCCCTTTGTTAAGGTTTCCTTTTTTTATGCTTACATGTGGGCTTTTGTCACTTGCCCCCTTTTGAGTCTAGTTTAAAGCCCTCCTCACTCAGTTGGCAATTTGGAATGTGCTGAACAAAAATAAATTGAATAAGATAAAATAATGTTTACTGAATATAACGCTTTCCTCTCTGTGTCCCTTTATTTCTTTATTTTGCAAATGTTAAATATACCATCTAACAATAGATAAACTAGGGGCCAAATTAGGCCCTCAATTATAATTGTGCAGTAGAGCTGTTCAGAAAATGGATTTCTGTCCCATGGAAAATGATATTTTGATATTTGTTTCATCCCAAAATGGGCCAAACATTTAAAACATCAAGAAAATATCTGTGACCGGAAAAGTTCAGAAAAAATTCCCAAAGAGATTTGTGAATTTATACAGCATTTTGAAGTATTGATTTAAAATAAAGCATTTCAAAAAAATCAAAATGTCGACTGGAAAGGAAACTTTTTTTTCGAATTTTCCTGTGGGGAAAAATGTCATTAAAATTGACATTTTCCTGTGAAAAATTCTGCTTTTGATGAAACCGCATATTCTGTTGAGAACTTTTTGCCCAGATCTCCTATGCAACCTTTCTGGTCTGCAAAAAGGCCACTGTGCAGAACATGTTAAGATATATCATAGAGTTTTTTCAGTCCCATAAGGAATAGATCGGTGAAAGGTACAAAATAAGAATTAGGTGACAATGGTAACTAAGTCAGAAGGCATCAACTTCTCCTTAATCACCCCATATTACCCTCAATGGGAATATACAGAATAAATATCAGGGTAATGTTTGGCCCTAATATCAATCCTTGGGCCACATTTTGCACTGGTGTATGCCCTGGACACCTAGAAAGGCACACTAAGAAGATACAATTAGAACTTGGACAGAGCGGAAGCCTAAGCAGATAAGTGCCATATATGCAATCTAATCTTAAAAAGAAAAAGATAATGAGGCTAGACGGAGAAAAGAGAGAATATAATTTTAAAAACCAAACAGGGAGGAGGACTGGAAAATAGTAGAGTATGAAGCTCTAAAACCCTTCGCGCTGGGCTTAACAGCACGAAAAACAAAACAAAAAATGCTGGCGGGGATAAATAACGCAGGAAATGTAACAAAGAAAATCATCCAGCACCACATAAGAGGCCGGCTAGTATCTGCTTTAAAAAGCCATGAATAACAAACTCTTGAATGTCTAGGTTTTCTAAACACATTATTTTGGCTCCCTGATTTCTCCTGGGCTGCCCCACAGAATGCACATGCCTGTTGTTTATGTACAAACACGGGCTGCTGCTTTCTTAAAAAAAAAAAAAAGTGAGCGTCTTTTCTAGATGACAGAAAAGAGCCAAATGCTCTTCACTCCCAGCATGGTGCACTACTCCCAGGACAGACGGACTGAGGATTACACAGACTATGTGATGCAATCTGCTTCATGTTTATTCACTTCTTTAAAAGGCTCTTGGACGTATTTTGTCCTTATTTATGCCTTTCAATCCCAATTATTTCAATGGTTCTATGTCACCTGAGCCCCCCTGGCTTGGGGGTGTCCCCAACTGTCCAGTTAAACACCCTTTCTGCCTCTTTCCCACTGTCGGAGCAGCACAACGCAGCAGGAATGAAGGGGTCTGGATCTCTTGTCCCTTTCATGCAAGTAAATTTCAGGGGTAAAACACCAGCTCTATTGAAGTCAATGTCCGCACTCCCATTGACTGTAACAGGGCCAGGATTTTCTTCCCGTCACCTCCAATCTCCTCTTTATTTGTTTTTCTATACCACCATGTTTCTTTCCCTTCAAATATCATCATGGCTTTAATATATTTTAAAGAAATCCCTTGAGAAGTAATTTCTCCCACCCTGGACAACAAATGGGCTGTTTAACTCTGTTATTCTTAGCAGAATTTTCTCTGACTGTATATCCAAGTGCTAGGGCTGCTTCCTCTGCGTAACTGAGGAGAGAGAATTCTTGGCACAAGATGTTTGAACCAATGTGATTGATGCTGCTCTCTCTTGCTTAGTGGGGCTGGAGGTGGGAGTCGGGATGCCCATTATCAGTGGGTTGTGGCAGATCTGAAACAACATTTCCAGGTAGAAAAAGACACCTCTCCATTGATATTCGAAAGCAGAGCATAAAGGGATAACTTTACAAAACCACACTGTGATCTGCTAACTCCAGTTTGGCTCTTATAATCAATCAGAGGCATTGGTGGAGAGGAGAGGCAGCGTAGCCTAGTGAATGGAGCACTGAAATGGGACTCGGTAGTCTGAGAATTTGTTTTGAGCTCACTGGAATACTTGTGCTGAAATGAAATATGCTGTTCTGAGGTCAAAGGAGAGAGACTGCCCGATTCTGAGCAGAATTTTTCATCCTGGAGAACTCTGAGTCAGGCAGTACTAGAATATGGAAAATAGGTCTGATTCCATCCAGCCAGGAAGTAGGTAGGCGAAAAGATTCTATCATTCACGTCAGCTGTAGTTTGCTGCCACTGGAAATGCAAGTGGAACATTTGAAGTTGACCCTTTGAAAATATGCTCAACGTTCTCCTATTCTTTCCTCTGATGTGTCTGTGGGTGGGAAGTTATGTTTTTATCCAGAGTTGATTTTGATATTCATTCTCTTTCTGCTGCAGGGGTATTAAAATACTTGTGGCATAGACAGGTTTGCCTATCAAAGTAGGGGACCTAGGACTTTTGATTATTGCCATGTTTTCCTGATTATCTCATTTTCCAGCCTCTGTGGCTAGGTAGATATTTAATGTCTTTCCTACACTTACTTTATCCTGGTGTCATTACATTGACAACATGCACTAGTTGCTTGGAATGTCTCTGATTTGAAATTGTTGCCTTCCAAACCTGAGGATATTTGTAGGAGTTCATATAACATTGAAAATGTAAAGTTCTTTAGATTAAGTTTTCTGTGAGACTTTTCATTCATTATGGAACGTTTGTGTGGCCCTGCTAATCCAAGGCTGGCGTGAATTCATTTCTTCACCATTTTTTTTTTTGTCTTCCAAATACTGCATGTAGTGTTCTTATTTAACATTTGATTTCTCCCCCTCCCCTTTTTCTAACAATTGTAGTTATCTGGAATTCACGTCTACTTTGTCATCTGCAGACAAGAAGTGTTTTTGTTACCAATATACAGTGGCAGATGCTTTGTGTTGCGTGATGAGCACACAGGTTGGGGCTTATGAAAGTCCCAACCAAAATGTTCATTGAGCAATTTCAAATAACAATAAAAGTGTAAAACAGTACACTACACTGACTCAGATCATTGGTCCATCTAATCCAGGATCTTGTTTTTGACAGTGACCAGTATCACAAAACTCCTGCATTTTTTTGAAACTTGCTGTTTTGGAATAACTGGGAAAATTCCTTCCTCATACTTATTAACTAGAGGTTGGCTTATGCCCTGATGTATGATGGCTTATATTCCTTCCTTCCTTTATTTTTGGTCATTGTTATTATAACTCCGGAGGCACTCACTTTAATTTGCAGATAATTCACAAACAGAAGAAAGGGGAAAATATGTTGCATGTATTTTTCATGTGAATAGTTCATCCAAAACCAGTGCTGCTGCTGTTGACCTGGTCCAAGCTTTAGGCCATGTCTACACTTACAAGCTTACAGTGTCACAGCTGTATCGGGACAGCTGGAGGAGAATGCCTTTTAGGCTGGCATGAAAGGAAGAGAAGACCAATACAGTAGAACCTCAGAGTTACGAACACCAGAGTTACAAACTGACCGGTCAACCACACACCTCATTTGGAACGGGAAGTACACAATCAGGCAGCAGCAAATACCAAACCAAAAAAAAAAAAGGGAAAGCTTACAAAAAGATGTGACAAGGGTAAGGAAACTGTTTCTGGGCTTATTTCATTTAAATTAAGATGGTTAAGAGCAGCATTTTTCTTCTGCATAGTAAAATTTCAAAGCTGTATTAAGTCAGTGTTCAGGTGTAAACTTTTGAAAGAACAACGCTAATGTTTTGTTCAGAGTTACAAATATTTCAGAGTTATGAACAACCTCCATTCCCGAGGTGTTTGTAACTCTGAGGTTCCACTGTAGTACTAAAAAAGAAAAATTAGAGTTCAGAATCTATCTGTTTTTCCTTGAGGGGAAAAAAAAGCAGGTAGTAAATAGTGAGTGATTCGATTTTAATTAGTTCTACTAGATTCTTTATTACTCTATACCATTCCTGTTCTCTAGCAAGCGATAGCAAAGTTAAGACAAAGTGCTGTGAATCTTTGAGATCCTAAATGCTTTAAGGTGATTTTTTCAGACCTATTGGAAATATCTGTCAGTGTCTCAAACTCTTTGATACCAACTCCACTCTTCTAAAATCATCTGATCTGTCTGGCAAAGCTATAACAAGCACCATTGGAAGAATGGTCAAATAGCTAAGGTTATTCAAATAATTTAGTTCATTTGTTATTACTCTTGTGCCAGGTTTGTTCTCAAGAGACTTGTTACATGGAAAGCAGTCATATCCATTATTTTTTAGTCTTTGAAGTTGTTCTCTCTTGAGAACAAAGGGATGTGAACAACTTGAGAGTGCTCTAAATTATTTAAATCTTTTATGTTTTTTGTGCTGTTTGAACTTTATTGAGCCACAGAGATGGTAACAGTTGATCTCCCCTTAAATTTCTATTCTTGATTTCTTTGTTTATATGATGAAAACCAGATCCACATAAGGACACAAACCGAATTAACAAGTTTTTTTTTTTTAAAATTGTAACTAAATCTAGCACTCTGGGGATTTTGTTCGATTCTCCCAATAGCTTCTATTAACACCAGAGCTCAATTTGGGGTGGGGCAGTGGATTACAGCCCCTTTGTCCAATAATGGATGGTTCAGGCCATTACCTCACTCTCAGTTCCATCTTCTTCTCAGAGGTACCCAACCAATAGTCATCCCAACTTAAGTCTCCATGTTGCAGTTATTTTACATGGAAGCAAAGATGATTTGTATAGCAGAGAATAGAAGGGGAAAAATCAGAATAAAAAACTAATTTTAAGTTTTAAGACATCAGACTGCTCTAGCTTGGGGGGAAAAGTTTTTGCTTTACAAAGTACTTACAGCATAGGATAACCATGACTACTTCTCAGCTTTCCAAGCTCCTTGGGCCAAATCCTCAGCTGGTATAAATCATTGACTTCAATGGAGCTGCACCAATTTACAACAGCTGAGGCCACCTGTAAGTCCTAGCCTGTGAAGTTAGCATTCCAAGTTGTCTCAAGGGAGTCTCATTGGTTTCCTAGGTTGCACGCTCATTTCATGAGAGCCAAGAGCCACCACAGACAGTCTCCAGTTTCTTTTGATGGTCATGTGGGGTCTAACCAAGCTCAACGCTAGAACTGGTTCAGGTTTTTTATTTACTCCGTTTTACACCATTATTATTATTATTATTAAACACCCACAGTAAAAGGGTGCATTTCTTCCTGTTACACAACCAAAGTGAGATACCACTGATACTGCAAACGCTGAGATACTACCATGATCGGCTTCAGATAAATGCCTTCGATAAATATCCAAAGTGTTTTCCCTCTTATGTGGACTGAGGGTGACTTCTCATTTCTTTCCATGTATTAATGTTTACATGAACACTATTATACATTCCGTAAAGGGTTTATCTCATTTCCACTGATCTCTTTTGATCTCATAGGTTTGGCCAATAGTGCTCCGGGACTGAAATTTCCACACATGACGTTACTGCAAGTCAAACTGGTGCGTGTAAATTCACATCCTGGCTTGCCATGCAGAAACTTGCTGTGTAGACAAGCCCTTAGGTACTGAAACTGCAAGCTTCTCTGCCCAAGTGAGTGGGGCAGACACTTGGGACCCTGCTGACAAATGTGGAGCAGGTTGCAGGATTGGGGTGTTGGGTGGGTCACATGAATAATAATAATTAGCAAAAAGACGAGAATGAAAGTTAATGCCTCATCCCTCCCTTTCTTTAGTAGCAAATTTTTTGACACATTTTGCTTTCCATCAGACACTGAACTCTTTGTTCTCGTGTGTATTACTATTACTGCCATGCAACATAAATAATTCTGTATGGTTGCATGCTACCAGGAAACCCCTGAACCTAACTGATATTTCTCCTCCCCTCCCCCCCCATTTTGTTGAGGATGGAATCTGGTTTTAAACCGTTAAGGCCTGATTCTCCTTTACGACTCTTACATTTGGCAGTATCAGAAGGTCTAAGTGTGGGTTTAAATGCAACTGGCATACACTTTAAGGTCCCTTTACTCTGCCAGAGCAGTGCAAAAGGGACTCAGTATAAGTGAGAATCTGGCCTTTTGGTTTAATTTAAAATACACCTTGGAAGGCACTAATAGTAGATGTCGCGATCTACGTTTTAATAATACAAACTGCTATTGTCTTTGGTTTGTTGGGGCTTGTAGAAAGTTTTGCACACACACACATGTACAGACTGTATTGTTTTAAACAAGACATTTCATTTAACAGTAATTGTCTCAAGGAACTTCACTTGCAAAGAGATTTCCTCCCCCCTGCACCTCCCTGGCCCAAGGTTATTTATGGTGTAGGAAGCCAAGGATCAGATGTAATCTGTGAGGCAGTAGTACTTACTGGATTGTATGTTATAAAAGACTTGGCACCTCCTTTACAATATAATCAAAGCTGTATAACATGGGAAGACAGTACTCTTCCATTAGGCCCACAGATGTTGCCCGCCATTCATCACTGCCGTTCTCTCACCCTGTTGTCCATGTGAATCGCTCAGGAAGAAGTGAGGGGAGGCTGGCTGATAAAAATGAATAATCCCTCCGTGAGCTGGACACACACAATCTGAAAGTGAGTTTCTCAGAGGTCGTCCTTTTAAAAGAAGTATTGACCATTTCAGCTTCTACAGGTATCTAATGAACTCAAACGCACTGCATGAAAATAAGAGTTCAATAATGTGTAATGATGGCTTAAAAAAACCCCTAACTGGATTCTTATCAGGTAATTTCTCAATGAACCAGCATAACTGCTAATTACGGTTGTTGGTGGCATTTGGAATGATTAAAGTCTAATCCTGCCTTAAATTTAAAAAGGGCTATATTTACAAAAAATAAGTTGTTTTAACTCTCAGCAGGGTGTGCGTCTCACTGCAGTGCACCTATTAAATTTTTAGCACCAGATTATGATTCACAGTCAGGGCACAGGAGTTGCAGAGCAGCATGACCTGAGCAACAATTATTAATTAATCAAGTGCTAAAAGTGCCTGAAAAGATAACTGCAGCCAAACGATAAGAGCCTGACAGGACAGATTTTTTTTTAAGATTACAAATTTGTTAGAGCGTGTATTGTAATGCAATATCCCTTTAACAGACATTGCATTCGATTACTCTTAATAAAAATATTAATAAATCATTGATAAATATCCCTGATCTTAATACCATTCCAACAAATTATTTTTAAATCTTGTATAACAATTTACCAAAGCAATAGCAAGCAGTGTGTAAACTTTAGCAGACTGGTAAATTATTCTGGCATGTGTTTGTTGAAAACAAGGTTTTTATCAATAGTAACAAAAGATGCCAGAACATTGCTGTTGGATCTCATTAAGTTACATTACTTCAAAAGAAGGAAAATTTGGATTTTTAATGCTGGTCGAAAAATGATGAAAATATTCTTGCAGAATAAAAAATCAGTGGAATTTTAGCCAACTCTAATTACTTTCATTCTCCGGGCTATCCAGCAATCTATCTTGAGTACTTACATAGCCTCTATTAACATATCATCTAAGTGACTGTAACATATTAATGCACACAATACCTCTGTGCAGTAGGGTAGTGCTATTCTCCCCATTGTACAGATGGGGGAGGCCCAGAGAGACTAAGGCAAAGATTTTCAAAAGTGACTAGGGATTTTGAGTTTGTTTTTGGGTGCTTCCCTTGGGACCCCTTAAAAGGGCCCGATTTTAAAAAGAAAAATGCGAAGTATGCACCCTCGGAAAATCAGGCCTCCTTTAAGGCATCTCAAATTGAGTACTCAGAATCACGAGTTACCTTTGAAAATCTTGACCCAAGGTCACGCAGGAAGGCTGTGACAGAGTAGGGGCTTGATGGTCTCCCAAGCCCCCTAGACAGGTGCCCTAACTATTGAACCATTCTCTCCTGTATGGGCAAGTGGAAATCACTTTCTTTATGCTTTTTTGTTAATTGCTTTTTCCAGCACACCCCTATTGTGCCAGTGTAAAACCGGGTGCAACCCCTCCAGTTATGCTCCTAGAGGGGCTGCAGCAAGGCAAGATACCTCCTCCACTGAGAGGACCTGGACACGAGCCATCCTCGTGTGGCTTGAGAAAGGTGGCTGTGCTGATTCAGCACGTTTTCAGGTGGCCTCCATTGTAGGACTTTGGCCACCACCCATGAAGTCAATAGTAAGATTCTTAATGTCAGTGAGGCAGGATCTGGCCCTTAAAAAGCCCGGACGGTAATTTAAGGGCTTAATCCTGCAGTTAACTCCATGTGGTTGAACTGCTGCATGCATGTGCAGCCTCACCGAGGTCATCGCCTGTGCGGATGTAACCCGTTGGTGAGTATGTGGTGTGCAAATCTATGCCGTGAATCCTAAAATTCCTCTAGAAGGATTCCCAGGGGGTGAGATTTGTTACAGCTCCCAGCTGCAGGGCATTGGGTCTTTAGCTCCAGCTATGGCAGCTCATGCTTTTCACTCTGGTAGTCCCCAGTTCAATCCACAGTGTCTGGCAAGATGGTGGCCATCACGTAATGGCAATTGCCCGTCAGATCCCAAAGCTGAACTACTGGCGGGACCCCGGAGAGAGGGTGGATAACGTTTACTCTGTCCAACATCTCCCCGTGCTGTCTCTGCTCTCTCAGGGAGGTGCGACCTTCTTCTCCTTTCGAGAGCCGGTGTAAAGCAAGCCCTATATATGTTCCCACTCATATTAATTACAGTTAAACAAAAGCAGGGATAAATAATTGATAGCAGAAAATAACAGACAATATATATTTGCAACAACTTTATCACATGCACATTTCATTACAAACATCAATGATGTGGTTGTTTTTGTAAATATGGATCAAATTTTATTTTTTGTGTGAAAAGTAATGTGTTCCTATAAATAGTGCTTATTGGAGCTTATTAGTAAATCACATATGAGCGTTTTTAGTGTCATAGTATTTCGATTAGGTAATAATTCAGTTAAATGAGTTTAGTTTCCTTGAGTTCTAATGCATGTGTATTTAATTGGAGTGACCTTGTCCACTAACCGTGGGTGTGAGCTGCATGTACTATCCCCAAAGAAAAGCAGGACAGCTGGGGAGAGGAGAGGAGAAGGTGCTGTTCCTTAAGAATGAAACGATCTTCACAAGGATGTGTCAAAACTCCGCTAACATCAGCAGCACTATTGAAGCAGAACATATGGTTAGATCACCCTTGCTGTAGATCAGTCCTGGAGTTTATGACTGTCCCATCTTCCATTACACACAGTGTCATTTCTCATCACTGTAAGTGGCTGGTGGAGAAGGAGAAGACACACATTTTAAGCATACGGCACTCTAACACCAATATTTCACACTCAGCGTGCCCTGTTATAGACCCAGCTGGTGATAATGGGGAGTCATTCCTTCCAGTTTTTCATGTCATGGAAGCAGGAATAAAGTGTGAAATCTTGTTTAGGTTGACGTATTATTTGTTACTGAGATACAGGTCCAAAGATCTGTGAATCGGATACCCCCATGTTGGGTATTGGATTAATATCTCTGTTTTGATTGATGGCATACGTGGCCCTTAAATATATCTCTGCATAAAACTCCCATCTGGGTTGCTTGAAATTTAGGATTTTCTATATACATTTGCATATCACAGCTGAAGCCAGTGATTTAAATATTCATTGAAGGTGAAATTCAGAAGGCCAATACCAATTTAAGTGCCATGTAAACCTTCAAAATAGAGCTGAAGTGGTGGATAGACATGGTGGAGGCCTGCTCTATGTGGGGTGAGTTTCACTCTTAATTAGTCATGACACAGGATGGTCCCGTGGTTTGGGCACCAGTGTGGGACCAGAGAGATCCTGGTTCAGTCGCCCACTCTGCCACAGACTTCGTGTGTGACCTAGAGCAAGTCATTTAATCTTACTGTGCCTCGGTTCTCAGTCTATATAATGATACTTTTCTACCTCACAGGGAAGAAGACTAAATACCTTAAAGATTGTGAGGCCCTCAGATAATAGAGTAAAGATGGGGACCTTGATGTTGAACTAATTATTTGTATAAGGTCCAGTTCTTGAGGTGACTAACACAGAGGGTCAAATTCATCCCGAGTGCAACTCTGTTGAACGGAAAGAAATGGCATCAGGGAAGAATTTACGAGAAAATGGAAGGCACAACACTCAACCCCTGACTCAGAAAGCCCCCCCTATTCACTACAGCACTGAAGCTCACACTTAACTTTAAGCATGTGATTAAGACTGATGATCTTAAGCCTAGAGTTGGGATTTTGCTTAAGTGTTATTCTCAACTGGGGCCATGGTCCTCATGTTATTTTTTCCCTATAGTTCCTTAAATATTTTCCCATAATATATTATGTGAAACACCATAGGGAACCATCCATTACTATCATGGAGGCAGACTGGGGGACATCTAACTTTAATTTTGGAGATCCTGCGATAACATGCATATCGCTCCAAGCAGACAATCCTTTGTGGTATGGAGTCTTGGGTTTTCCACTTCCAAGAGTCTGGAATGACAATATGATGAATGATCATATCTCTGCCTTTAACTCAAACTGTTGCCTTTCGTTTCCACGTGAAGAAGCAAGTGGTCTATTTTTAGCAACTGGGCCATTAACTACCTCCTTCTATTTGCATGGTAATGATAGTGAACTGTTGGTGATTTACCACTCTGATTTGTATCATAAATAACGCATCATTTCTGCTGCTAATTATGCTCATTTCCATATCAATAATATTTTCAGGGTCGGGTTGTACCAATGCCTTAGAATAGAGAATGTTTTGGTAGAACCGTTCATATCCCAACTGCTGAAGGGCGGGGATTTGTTTTTAACCCTTCTACTACACTGAATCATTGAGGCTGGCAAAGGGAAGAGACAATGTTATAAATGGATCCAGTAGAAAATATGTGAAAATGTCAACATTAGGAGTAGTATATCCCCAGTGAATAAACGAGAGTAATCTGATGGGGCAGAAAAAAACAAATGATTTTGAAGGCTTAGTACGGAAATGTTGGTCTAGATCCTTAACAGGTGCAAGTCAAAAGAAAAGGAGTACTAGTGGCGTCTTAGAGACTAACCAATTTGTTTGAGCATAAGCTTTCGTGAGCTACAGCTCACTTCAGCATGGCTTCACTGACTTCAGTGAAGGCCCACCAGTTTATAGCAACAGGGAATCTGGCCCACTGACTTCATTGAGAATTATGTTGATTTACACTAGCTGAGCATCTGGACAGCTATTATTAATTATTTATAATAACCGTTACTTAAACGGCCCAGGAGAATTTGGAATCTCATAGTACTTGGTATCGCACATACAGAAGAACCTCAGAGTTACAAACACCATGGGAATGGAGGTTGTTCACAACTCGGAAATGTTCGTAACTCTGAACAAAATGTTATGGTTATTCTTTCAACTAAAGTTTACAACTAATCATTGACCTTTAAAACTTTACTATGCAGAAGAAAAATGCTGCTTTTAACCATCTTAATTTAAATGAAACAAGCCCAGAAACCTTGTCCAATCTTTTTAAAGTTTTCCCTTTATTTTTAAAGTCGTTTACATTTAACACAGTACTCTATTGTATTTGCCTGTTTGTTTTCTCTGCTGCTGCCTGACTGAATGCTTCCGGTTCCAAATGAGGTGTGTGATTGACTGGTCAGTTCATAACTCTGGCGTGCTTAACTCTGAGGTTCTGCTGTACACTTAAAGATATAGTCCCTGGCCAAAAGAGCTTAAATGGAAAAGAGACAAAAAGGGCGTGAGAAAGGAAGTATAATTATCCCTATTCACAGACGGGGAATTGAGGCACAGAGTGGTGAACTGATTTGTGCAAGGTCACACTGGAAGCCCGGGAACAGCTGGGAAATGAACCTAGATTGCCTGCGGCACAATGCAGTTCATTAACCAGGAGGCCAGTTTTCCTTTTGATAGCATGGTCTGGTTGTGGTAGGACTGATAGGGAATGATAAAAATGGGCATCGAGAGGTTCAAAATCTTAGGTGGGGGAAAAGCCTTTTAATATTTTGGTAGAAAAGTGGCTGCACATTGCACCATAATGTTAGGAGATGAGATCTGAAGCATTAATAAGTAAGACAGCTGTTCTAGGGAGACAGATTGGGAAGTAATAGGGTATCGTTGTTGCCTAAGCGCCATAGTGCCATTGCTACGAACATTATCAGATGACTGAGAGACGAGAGGAAACTAGAGGGGACTCTGATAGTAATGGACCAACAAAAAAGGGATAATAAAGATAGCAGTACCATGTGACCAATGAAGCAAGAAAGCATTGTTCATCCCAATGTTATTCGAAAGAAACAATTGTTTAGAGGTATAGGTTGACTTCACGTAAAGCCACACATTTTGTTGCCAGAATAAATATTGGACAGGTGACCGGTCATAGATACCCAATAAGTGAAGCCCATAACGATGTGGAGAAATTCTAGATTACAATTTAAAATTGAGGGGTACCAACTAGATTCAAGAAACAAAACAATATAGCGACAAAGCAGAGACAATAGGCCATATTTGTCGCTGCTTGATAGAAGGATTTATGGTGAAATGAGGATAATGATGGTAATAAATGCATTAGGAGGTAGAAAAAAGATAAGATGTTGCAAGTATTTACTGTTCTTGTTGCATGCTTTCTAGTACATTTAGTCTTAGAAAGATCTTGGCATCTTTCTAGCTATAGACTAATATTCTGTTATGCTACTCTGCATTATGCAGGAATGAAAATATATTCAAAACCTGATGAGCATATTACATTTTGAAGAAAAGGGCCCTGCAGGAGATATAAGTCAGAACAAGTGTTTTATTACAAGACGGGAACGACTGTTAACTTACTGTAATGTTCTCGGGCAGACACATTTTCCTGAATAGAAGAAAAAAATGTTGAACTCAACTTCATTGGGAGTGAAACAGGGATGCTCAGAAATTGAAAGAATCACTAGAGTACAGCTTTAGTGTCAATGTAACATACTAGATAAATGTTTGTCCTTGTTAGTGGAATAACATCATACTAATAATTTAAACAGGAATGCACAAAGCCAGCTATGTCGTGTTGTGAAAGGCAAAAGATAATCTCGGCCATATACCTTTTTAGCTGAGTATTTAGTATTTCAAGGACATTAAAGAGGAGTTGTACCCTGAAAATGACATGGAGTAATTCTACATTCATTTCATCTCACCAATTTTTCTATTGACTGTGATCATTTGACAAATAAAGGGATGTGCCCTGCTACTGCCCTGGATTCTTTCTATCTTGCTTATCAACAACAGTAATTTTTATTTAGCAGGCAAAATTAGGCCCTGGAGTACAACTCCAGTTTATGGTAATTGGACAAAACTTGAAGACAATGGCGTTGTATTGGTATCTGTGAAAGAGATCCTGATTTGACGTGCAGAACTCCTATGACTGGGTGGGACGTGCTAGATGGGAAGAACCCATCTTGAGTGTCAGATCCCAGGCTGAGTCTGAAGAGCTGGCTGTTTGGAAATACACCTTTTTACGCATAAACTGAGCAGATATGGCATGAAAGGCAGCTAAACACACTCAGCCCCCCAGTGAATTCTGTGCGGTAGAACCCCTTGCCCCTTTGTGGACCCCATTGAGAACTGGAGCTAAAATATGGAACCACACATCTTTAGGTCTCTCTTGTGAACCATAGTTTAAATAGATATTGAGGAAGTGGGGTCTCTGGTCTTAAGACTATTCTATAGGTCCAAAAGAGTGAAAGTAAAATTCATTAACAGCAAGCGTGGACTTTTGATGAAGGTGTAGATTTGGCCATCAGAACACAAGGATTCTATTCCCTGCTTTGTAAAGACTCCTTGGGTGACCCACTTAAATGCCCGTGCCTCATTTTCCTCAGTCTTAAAGAAGAGATAAGATTCACCCACTTGACAGGGTTCTTGTGAAACTTAATTCACTAATGTTCAGTGGCATGCTGTCTGAGTGTGCAACGCATGGTCCGGGATTCATTTCTGCAAGAATCTGAAATGATTTACCAGCTGTGTCTGTGGGACGATTCCATCCGCTCCTCGAAGATGCATGGAGGACACCGCTTTATCCGCACCACGTAATCTTGCATGCACGGCTACACCAGGCATGCAAGTGTAGAATTGCAGGCCTTACTAAACGTGTCACGGCACGCCTCTGCTAATATTTGAAAAGTGCTTTGAGATCCTTGCACAGAAAGTGCCCTTCGCTGCACTGTCCTAGGCAAATATCTCAACTGTCAATATTGCCATTGTTTCCCACCCTAATACTGAAAGCTCTAGGAGAGAACATGCTGTGAATCCCTTTTGAAAGGACTGCTGCTCGCTGAACATCAGATGTATCAATCCACAATTGTGGGGTTCCAAAACATTGCTGCTTATTTATTTGGGTGGGAAAAATCGATTAAGATTCCGTTTTAGAGAAAGTGGCGTCCAAGTGTTTCTGGCAAGCATCGTGGCTGTGAGAGGTTGGCATACTGCACTGAATAATGAGGGAAGGATTATATAGGAGCTCTTTGATTTAAAAATTAAAGGAGAGAAGCAAAAAAGCAAAACTATAGAAATAAACCATTACTGCCCAGGCTAGAGAGTTACTGCTAATTTACAGCACAAACAAACGTGAAGTCCTCTTGCCTACGACTTACCGGGACAGCCAGACTTCCATTGGCTTTCATTTTACCCTTATCGGTGTCTAACCTCCATTACAAACTTCCTCGTTGCAATCAGACCAGGTGATGTATCTTCCTTTCATAGTAAAAACCCCTTACTATGGCTACATTCCTTAAGGCAGCTAATTATAAATAATGGGGTTTAACAACACAGCGGCTCACAATAATGATACTACATTTCCCAAAAGACCATGTGCCAAGTGTTATCAAAGTTCATACTTGGCTTCAAGGTATAAGGAGATAGAGTTTCTGCCTGTGCCTCTATTATTAAGGCAAGGACACTTAGGATAAATAGCAGATTCCCACCTAGCTGGCCTTGCATAATCAGACCTACAATTTACCAACAAGGTAAACTTAAATTTAACAATGCATGAATCATAACAACTCTCTTGGGATTGCCCAGTAACACTAAGTTTCCAACCAACACCTCACAAAAAGTACAACAATTCTATGCTCAAAAGTTCATTGAAAGGTACAGAGCTTTTTGTACATCTCTTTACCCTACAAGCTCTTTCCTTGAAACATGCTAGCGGTGTAACTCCAAAACACCAAAAACGTTTGCAGATGAGCAAAAGAACCACCCCCCATATGGAACCTATTGATTTATACACACTCTCACCCTCTTCCCCCCATATACTGGAAGTAACTAGTGTTCCATTTCATGTTAACTTATGCCTCTTTCCGGGCAGTTATTGGACACAATACTCAGAGCAAATATTTAAATCCCAAACACACAATATCAAGGCCCTCATGGAAGAGTGCTGTGGAATTTAATTGGCGTTAAACCAATAGGGTTTGAATATAAGTTTAGTAGCATTCTATGGAAATTACTCTCAAAGCCTATGTAACCTAACAGGGAATATTAGCCTTTACAAGTGGTGGTTGTTGCTGGGTTTTTTCCCCCACCATCCCATAGACTTCAATCAAACTCTATAGGAGGTGAGGAAAAGAATAGCTGGTAAGAAACTTCAGGCAGTGTGATGGTCCTGAGCTGTGGGTCCTAAATACAGGAGGAAGGCAGAGGAGACGCTTTGTAATCTCGAATATTAATTGTCAGGTACTTCCATGTATTGATTATTCATAGCCCATGACTCAGACATTGTCACTCTAAAGCAGGGAAATTGGGCCTCAGCTTTGTTTTAGGCCCCCATCTTGCACTGGACTCTGAGCTGGGCAGACCACCGTGCCTGCATGGAGCCCCATTGACTTCAAAGGGGATTGGCCTTCCCAGAGCTGATTGCTGGGTCAAGGCTTTAGGCAACAAAGCCCACAACATTTTAAATGATTGTTTCATCTTCCAGCACTGTGGGAAAAAAGAAGACAAGGTAGGAAGCTGCAGTTGCTTTTAGACCAGAGAACCTTTAAACCACAAATACTGAGCTCCAAATCCCATCTGCGGCTCTTTGTATCGCTGAATAAGTCCCTTTGACATTATCTTGTGAGAATTACAGGTTTCTTAATTTTGCTGCTAGCACAAACAATGCTAGATTTGTCTCCCATAGACTTATTTTCCCTGCAGGGAAGTAATCTTTGATAAAATCTTATCTGGACTATTCCAAGCACTATTTGGACCAAAGGATTCTGAAACAAATCCAGCTTATCATTAGAGTTCAGATCCAGGGATGCTAGGAATGCCAGTATGCCGATTTTTATTCTGTGCATTATAGAAACTCAGAAATGCTGCTAGAATGCAGTTTTCTACAGTCATCATTTTAAGATTCATGTTTTATTTCCATTGAAACTAAGCAAACAAACTTGAGCCGTAAGTAGGGTTGCCAACTTTCTAAATGCAGAAAACCAAACATCCTTGCCCCACCCCCACTCCCTCCATCCCCCCTCCCTCCATTGCTCGCTCTCCCCCACCCTCTCTCATTTTCAGTGGGCTGGGGCAGGAGGTTAGGGTTCAGGAGGGGTTGAGGGCTTTGGCTGGGGTGCAGGCTCTGGGGTGGGTGTGGGGATGAGGGGTTTGGGGTGTGGGGGGGCTCCAGGCTGGGGTAGAGGGTTGGGGTGTGGGAGAGGGTATGGGTTCTGGCCTGGGGGTGTGGGCTCCAGCCTGGGCCCAGAAATGAGGGGTTCAGGGTGTGGAAGGGGGCTCTGGGTTGGGGTTGGGGTTGGGGCATGGAAGGGGTGCGAGTTCTGGGAGGGAGTTTGAGTACCGGAGAGGGCTGAGGGGTTGGGGAAGGGATTTGGGGCACAGGAGGAGGTTCTGAGCTGGGGCAAGGGGTTGGGGTATGGGAGGATGTGTGGGTGCAGGCTCTGGGTGGCACTTACCTCAGGCAGCTCCCAGGAAGTGGTGTCACGTTTCTACGGCTCCTAGGCAGAGGGGCGGCCAGGTGGCTCTGCTCTGCTCAGTTCCCATCCAATAGGAGCTGCGGAGCCAGGACTCGGGGCAGAGACAGCATGCGGAGCCCCTGTGGCCAGTCCCGAGCTAGAGGGATATGCTGGCCACTTCCCGGGAACCATGCAAAGCCACCAACCGGACTTTAACAGCCTGGTCAGCAGTGCTGACTGGAGCCGCCCTGGTACCTTTTAAAACGGGTGTTCCTATTGAAAACCGGACACCTGGCAACCCTAGCCGTAAGCCTGAACGTGATCCTGCAAGTAAGGAGCATTGCTATATTCTTGCAAACGCTGAACCCACGTTTATAGTGGAGTTAATAAAAGTGCAGGTTTGGTTTGGTTTGGTTTTGTTGGCTGGACTGGAAAAGGCTTGGGGGTTTTTGGGAGGCATCTACTTGAAAGTTACATGGAGGCAATTTGAAATTGTGGGATTCTAATTCAGGTGCTCTAGCTCCCTCTGACTCCTTTAATTGAGCAAAGAAAAGATGCTGAAAAAAGTGTTTGGATCCTTTTCCTGCTGGCAGCTTTTTACAAGGCCACCGTGGGCGTGAGCCAATCCTGTCTACCAGAGAAACGAAAGGGTGCCCCAAACAGTGCACTATTGTGCAGGTCCATCAAAGGCAGGAAGCTGGAGGACTTGATGTGTGCCTTAACTTCCCCCACCCCTTTCAACTTCACCCACCCCACAGTGTCTCCAAGGAGCTTGTTCATTTCAGTGTGACAGCTTAATAGGTGTGAGTGGGAGGGTGGGTTCCATTGACGGAGCTGGCGGTTGAAGGGAGGTTCCAGCGTTTGTTTTGTGTGATATCTTTACATTCATGTTAGCATAACAAATGCAAATAGCTACATAGTATTGCTGACAGATGCATTAGGCCACAGTAGGTAGATGGAAAGCAGGACAATGCAAATTGCTATATATATGTAAGTCACCCGAATGAGTCTTTCTGGGAGCTAATGCCTGCAATCTATTCCTTTGCCATCTCCTCTGGGGTAGTCAGGGGGCGGTTGGATGGGGCGGAGGTTCGGGGGTGGGTGGTCAGGAGACAGGGAGCAGGGGGGTTGGATAGGGGGTGGGGTCCTGGGGGGGCAGTTAGGGATGGGGGTCTCGGGGGGGGGACAGGGGACAAGGAGTGGGGGGGGGTTGGATGGGTCGGGGGGCCTGTCAGGGGGTGGGGGTGTGGATAGGGGTCGGGGCAGTCAGGGGACAAGGAGCAGGGGGGGTTGGATGGGTCAGGAGTTCTGAGGGGGGCAGTCAGGGGGCGGGAAGTGGGAGGGGGTGAACAGGGAGCAGGGACCAGGCTGTTTGCGGAGGTTCAGCCTTCCCTACCTGGCCCTACATACAGTTTTGCAACCCCGATGTGGCCCTCGGGCCAAAAAGTTTGCCCACCTCTGCCTTAGAGTGTGGTTCTGCTCTGAAAAGTGACCACAGAAACATGTCACCTTCTTACTCAGTGAATCTGCCTCCTTAGTGCAGTAACAGAGATAAATAGACTGACTGCATTTTACTCCTATTTAGCACCTCAGGGCACACACCACAAAGGGAGAGAGAGAGCTGGTTTCAGTTCTTTCACAGAAATGTGAACTGAGGCTAACATTTTCTAGAGTGGCCTCTGATTTTCGTGCTTCTGTGGAAATCCAGCTTTTCAGAGGTGATAGAGCACCTATACCTGCAGCTGATGATAAGTTCAAGTGACCCTGTCTGGTCACCCAAAATCTGTGGCTACTTTAGAAATGTCCAATTGTAGGATCAAATTCTGTCCGGACTGACACCTGTGCAACTCCACGTGGCTGCATGGAGGCCACTGAAGGCAGAAGAGGCCCTTGAGGGTTTTTGTTGGTGGTAAAAATGCATGGAAATTCAAGAGCCCAGATTCACTCTCAGATCCCATATGAGTTTGCAAGATTGGCTTTTATTCAAAAATATACGTTTTTTTATGATCGGAGGAAATTGTCTCTTGAGTCACAGAGAAACTAACAAAATCCATTACATCATTATCACAGAGTCACTTCTTGGAGCCGAACAACGTGTCAAGCTCCGTGGCACAGCTGTGCAGTGATAGGGAGAGGGAAACCCACAGGTGGACTGATTGTGGAGGTGGGGAAGACTCTATGAAACATGCAGAATATTTCTTTATCAGCCCAGCATAAGCTGGCATAGAGAGAGGTGGTGGGGGTGGACTGGTGATCTCTGCCTCTATTTTAGGATCTTCTGTTGTACCACTCATCTCCATAGGGTCTAAGCAAAGATTCTGTTGCTAATTATATTATTTCTGGGGCCCTTTGCAAGTGTTAGAGGAGTTGTAGCTGTGTTGGTCCCAGGATATTAGAGAGACAAGGTGGGGTGAGGTACTATCTTTTATTGGACCAGCTTCTGTTGGTGAAAGAGACAAGCTTTCGAGCTTACACCGAGCTCTTCTCGAACATTTGTGCCTCTCACCAACAGAAGTTGGTCCAGTAAAATATATTACCTCACTCACGTCGTCTCCCATAGTGTTAGAGAGGCAGTGTGTGGTATTCCAGTCCAGAGGCTTAAATAGTAGCCACGTGGGAAGTAGGTATATGCTGTAGCCCTTCATCTTGGGGATAAATTTGATTTTTGCCTCCCTGTACTTCACTCACACGGAAGTTACTCTAGCTTCTTGGGAATGAAGAGAATTTCACCCTCTGAGAACAATCAGCAGAGCAAACTAATGCCACTTTGCACTGTGTCATTCTTTCAAATGCCTCCTGGGTGACTCTTTCCTTCTTGCACCACATTAATTCTATCAGGAAAAAACTAAAAACCACAACAGGCCTCCCAAACATGGAAAAGCTTTTCTGAATCAGATAAGCGACAGTTTGCTCTGCCCATTCTGAGAGATTCAAACCCTCCATAAGTAGATAATAATCTCATAAGACACAAGTTACTCGAGAGGATCACAAAAATTTAGTTTCAGCAGTTCAGAGAGAGGCATTTTTCTAAAGCGGAACAGAATGTTGCATGCAGCAGAATTAGGTTGCAAAAGCTGAAAACAACTGTGGGCTTTAACTGAGGTTTGGAAACCTCTCTCTGAATGTTTTACCTGCAGCCAAATGTCCAACCAGACAAAAATCTGTGTGCATAGCCATTTATTGTGACAGCAAGACTGCAACATGAGAGCTCAGGCTTGAAACAGTGTGTCCTACTGTGTCCTCAGCCAACTTCCTTCTCTGAGTGCCAGCTAAAATCAGTTCAATATGCTCCTTGCTTCATAACCATATAAAGCAGTCGAAAAATGAAGTAAGAAACGCTGCACTAATTTCTGGTAACTTTACACTGCAGGAACCCATTTAGAATGATTAGAGTGCAAATTTCCAACAGGAGCAGAATATGAGAGTAATAAGGTCCTAAGCAATACATTTAAAAAAAAAACCCACTGTAATTGGAGCCCTCTGATTTCCTTAAGCACTTTATTTTAGAAATGGTTGGAGTTTTGGAATGAATCAGTATAAAGTCATTTGAAGTTATTGTAGCACTTCACAATTTTAGGACACCTTTCGTCTTCTGAATTGGAATGCCAATGTCAGTATGCAAGATGTCCCTACGTTGGTATAACAATGACCGACCTACTAAACTGCAGATGTTAAATCATACTGGGTTTTTTAGATATCTGTTAAAATGGTATAAAATGAGACTACAGGTTTTTATATCCTTTCACTCATAGAAATATGAACCTGTCATCTGTGAAGTTTTACAAAACATGCCTTTAAGAAAGGTAATCAGCTTGGTGACATTTCATACCTGTAGATACTATTATAGAACTCAAATAGCAGCTGATGCCTCACTGAATACTCTCAGAATATTTTATAAAGAATTAAATTCATCTGATATGTTGTCATCATTTCCCCCTGCCCTCTGTTCTGCTGATGTATTACAAGTGTGCATGGAAACAAATTCTTAATTGCTTAAGGTTTATTCTTCTGCTTATATCTCTCTTTGACTCAGTGTCTTCTGTTTCCAAGATCACACGTCTCTCATTTAGCTGCTGCTTTTATTTTTAGGAAAGTGTCCCATCTACCTGGTCCTGGGCTCTCCGTGGTACGAAACCCAGTGCTGCATTTTAGTCTGTCCTTTCCTTTCTATTAAGATATCTCCTCCTCTTTGCTGTGACAGCTCCATTAAGGTACAATGGTGGCAAATATGTAAGAAATACCTAGATACATGGCACACAGAGTAGATGGTGACAGTCAATTGCTTCACTCAAGACTCTGAACTATGGTTGAGAGTGATGTAGACTACGCCCTGAACAGCGTCTGGTGGCATGGGAGGTGAGGGCTTAGACTGTCAAACTCAGGTCTACTAAACTGCAGTCTTGGGCTGAGGATGAATAGTGTCAGACATAACGACTCATCTCAGAAGAATTTTAGTAGAAGATGGTCAATACTGGAAAACAAGTGGTGTCACAGAAACAAAAATCCAGTTGTTACTGGTATCTACTGGGAATTCTGATCTCACGGATATACTTCACTGATCCAGAGCTCATATGATACATAACCAGTAATTTTGGGTATCCTCTCTGCATCTCACCCTATTTCAACTGTTGTCAGAGACCTAGCTCCAATTGTACGTTCTCCACATTCACAACTGGTGAATGCAAAGAATCAGATATTTATTTTGAAGGAATCTTCCCAATTCTCCATAAAGGTAGAGCACAGCATCCAGCTGGTGGGTCACAATGATTCACTGATGTCTCAGAACACTTCTCCTTCCATGGGTAACAGACCTGTCCTGGTCACAACAGTCAACATGACTGATTGGGTTTTCACAAGAACTGGGAAGAACACTATTAGGCCTAATCAGAAAGATTATACTGTTCTGAGTGGAGAAAAGTTCTCTATCTCTATGTGCACTGTCAACCAAAGGACAGATGAACACCAATATTACTGAGCAGCAATAAGATTAGCAAATTGGCTACTACATTCAGAAATATCTTGCTCATTTGTAAGTCAGTTTGGTTGACTCGTCATTCACCTCTTTGCATCTGGAAACAGTAACTAAAATGCCCTGCAGCCTCTCTATGACAAGACTTGGGATGTGAGTTGGTGATTTAACGTGAGGCCTGGAGGTTCAAAAGACTATATTGAAAGTGTGCCAGACTTTTGGGACAATAAGCATTAAGTAGATTTCCTGGGAAATACCTAGGGGAAAATTAATACAAATTCCCTCCCCTCTGGTTATCTCTCTTTCAGTCAGCTAGTCTGTCCCTTTGCCTGTGAAACACTATATTTCCTTCTTTATGTGATTTAGTTTTTTTTCCTAGTCTTGGTTTAGCAATCTTCAGGAATTGGGATTCCACCATTTCTTTTCAAGGCCCTTTTGTGGTTTTAAACAGCTCACAGTCAAAAAGGTTGTTCTGATGACATCCTGTAAAGGTTCCTTTTCTTAATTTCATCCAGTAGCTCTCACATGGGGCCAAATTCTTCTTGCAGTACCGTCCTGCAGCCCATTGATTTCAGCTGAATTACACTCGTTGCACTCAGAGCGGAATTTAGCCCACATAAAGCTACATCTTTAATAACCTCATTAATTTATTGACATATTTATTCATTCAGAGCTTCCTTCAAGATTAATTTTAATTTCCACTTTATGCTATGGAAAAAGAACTATGTTCATTTTAAATGAACTAATATCCGTGAATAACTTAACAGTCCTTTTATGTGCAGCGCAGCCATGGTTGCATTGCAAGTTTGGGTCCTCCAGTGCAGACAGAAATAGTTGATGGAAGTAGGGGGCCTACCAACTGTTCAATTAGACTGCTAGCTAACGAAGAGTACATCACACCTGTTCTATTGTCTTTTGTGCCCTTAAAATAAGCAGGAAATCAGCCTTAAATTAGGTTTTTAAATATTGTTTCACCTTTTTAAATGCCTTTTCATACTTCAGCCTTCCCAATTGTAACCAGTGCAACTTTTACAGTTGCTTTAAATGCTTTCCCCAATGGGTATGTTTTTGTCTAACCTGGGTGGGGTATGAAATGCCCAGCCCTCAAAATTCAGAATATTTTGATTCTAGATTAAAACTTTGCCTCTTAAACCCACTTCTATAAATAACTCTCAAATTCTTAATGGAATAAAGTGTATTATATTGTAAAAACTTCCAAGTTGAATGCTGGAATGTGCTTTTCTGGGGGGGAAGGGTGCTACGTGACACCCTTTGAAAAAGTACAGTAGTTACCATGTTTCAGCTCACCTTAGCTATCCGTTCTGAACAAAAAAGGTTTTCCAAATGCTAATGGCTAAGCCTGAAAAATAATCCAATTGCCTGTTCCTTAGTGAACTGCTAGTGGGGAACCTTAGTATGCTAATGTGGTGGTGGAGGGTGGTTTTTTTTGTTTGTTTGTTTTTTAAGTTTGACTTCCATGGGATCAATTAATTGTAACTAGTTACAAAATAGTTGTTTTTGAAAGTCAATAACTGATGTTAGCGGTGAGCAATTCCCATTACCGAACTCAATAAACAATTCCATTTCTGGACCTGACATTTCTTGACACCTGGGAGTCGTGCATAACCTAGCGTTTTTCTAGTCCCATCACATAAAGCATACATAAAATATAGTAAACACACAAGTGCAATACAGGTAAAGCAAGTCTGATTAACTCAACTTGAGATGACATTTCCATGCAATGTAATATAACAAAACTATCACCAAGTCATTCCACATAATTTGCCTTTGCCGACAAAGAGTTTCAAGCAGCATAGTCTTAGGCTCCAGATCTGCAAAGATTTATGCACATGTTTAATGTCTCAGCCCTAAATCATCCTCTTGATTTCAGTGGCACTACTTACGTGCATAAAGTTAAGCACATGCAGAAGTTTTTGCAGGGTCTGGTTTGCTTAACTTCTACCACAATACAAATAAAAACAACTATACACCGGTGGCCCAGTCTGGAAGAAAATATCCATTGCCTTCTGGGCCAGACAACTCCTAGAAGGAAAACCTATTCAGGGAAAAGTTTGCCACAAAGCAAATAAAAGCTCCATATCTAAGCAGTGAGTGATGGAGCACCTGAGTTCCTTCCCCACTGTATATTCTCCATGCTTGGGGAAAGATGGTTAGCCTTATGTAGGTCAAGGTCACTTGCATGAGCTTCAACAGCTCTATTTCTGTAGTAATTCTCTTATGTAGCAAGAGTGAGTTGGGAGACATAACACTGGGGCTGAGTCTTTTCTCTCTTGAAGAAATGGAGAGATCCTCTCCCATCCTAGTGTGCCAAGGAAGTCTTATCCTCACGTTCCCTCGCACTGCATTTTTACTTTGTTCAGGCCGCCGTTCCCCGCCCCCCCATGTTTACACGCAATCCAGGCTGCCATCCTGGGAGAAGAGCTTTTTAACCCTCCATCCCTTGAAACCGCCGCTGGGGCTGACTGATGGTCAGAGCCTGCCACTGTGTCAGCACATAGGCGCCTAGATACCGGTGTGGTGGGTATGGCATAACCAGATGGAGGGCCCCTTCATAGTAGTGATATTTCTTTGCTAAGCCCAGGACGCCTTCGGAACTTCAGCAGACTTCTGTAGCCTTAGTCTCATTTATTTCTCCTGGGTATTAGGCATTGACTTGTTAGGTGAAAAATGTTTCTTCAAGACTACTTTTGAAATGTATTTAAAAGTGCTGGGTGATCCAAATCCTTCCTAGATGCCAATACACAGTTGCCCATTTGAAATGATGGCATGGAAGAACAGCAGGCAAAATCACTACTTGTTCTGCACAGAAAATGCATAGCCACATGCAGTTAGAAGGCTGGGACTGTAAAAATCCTCAATCATTATACACTCATGTTATCCCTCCATAGCCCTCAGGGGATTGTATTTGTGTTTAATGTAGCTGATGTAATAGATATATAATCCTGTGCACCCCGCCATTTATGGTTTGCAGGCTGGATAATGAAATGTCTTGGAATAAAAAGACATTTGAATAAAAAGAAGAAAACGTCAGTGGATGGACTTTAATTGCTATCAGACGCTCAGAGCCAAGTGGTTTTAAAACAGACATGAGTCCAGTATCATTGAATAGGGAAGTATCTTTAGTATTAGTAGTTAATGGAGATGGAAAACAATCGGTTTGATTATTTGGGCATTGCAGTGGTGGATGATGAAGGTAGAAGAATGCTTGCCAGATTTTGTTCAGCCAAATTATTTGCCAGTGAATAGTGAGACTGAAGAAAATCAAGAAAGGCAGCTAAGGTTTAACTAATCCAATCGTATTTGGGGCTGTAAACAACAACTCTGGCCGTCAATAACCGTGTCAGACCTTCCCTTTAGAGAGTTAAGCTAAAAAGGTTACAGAACTCAAGTAAAGTTTGAATGCACAAAGATTAGAATAGTGGCCAGTAAAACAGGTGAGATGACTCCGATCAGGGAACACGCACCTGAAAGAGCCAGTTTTGTTAAATGAAGTGCTGCCCTCATCAGCAAATGTAGTTTAAACACATATTGGCAAAATTCTCTTCATTTATTTATGTATTTGGATTTTCGTGAGCTACAGTAAAACAGCTCCCATCCAACACCCTGGGCACCCTTGACCATCACTTAAAAATTTACTCAGTCACTACACAGAGCCATCAGTTCCTCCAAAGCAAATCAAAAACCCTAGTAACAACATAAATATAATAGCAACTAATTGACGCCTCCCCAATACATACACACTCCACAGAGTCTGACACCATCACCCCCAGCTCTATTCAATAGCCACAACCTCACTGCTAAGCAAGAAGAGGCCTTGCAGCATGCAGTGAAGGCCGACAAACTTGGGCTGTTACGTGCCCGGGGAAGAAGTGAATTCCAAAGGCTTGGAGCTCCAACCGGGAACACCAGCTGTTCCCTTTCTCTTATACCAGTTGGGCTTCAGCGTAGGCACCTCCACTTACTGCAACTGTGGCAGTGTGTTAGGAAGCTCTCAAGACGGACCCTGCATTCAGTCTGGGCTCAGACTTCCCAGTGATGAGAATGGGAGGCCGACATGCAAAATAAGCCAAAGGATCCCCAAGGTAGATCAGAGCGGAGAATCTTGACCATAATAGTTTCACAATATCCTAACTCATGCGTTTATTAAATTACAGGGGATATAACAACCATGGGGAAATAGAATTTCATGTCAATTCTGAAGTAACGTTGTGGTTGTCTTTTTTTTAAAAAAAACCCCATCTTTCTAATTTTTATAAACTCTTTGGTGCCTACCTTTTTTTACCAGTCTAAGAAATTAACAAACAGCAGGAGAAGATTTTTATGTTGCTTCACAAGAGGTATTTTGAAAGGTTGTGTTTGGAAATGCAAGCCCATTAATAACGTTATTAAAAAATAATGTATGCATTTAGGTCTTTTATGACATATTTAAAAATTCCCATATCCCCTGAGGCCTCCACTTTATATTAGAAGCTTACATTTGCAGCATTTAGAAGCACTTAAATATTAAAATGAGCTTTTATTTGCCCTTTTTTCCTCCATAAGCTTTTGTATAGTCTTCTATCATCACATCTATCTGATTTGCTGGAGGTTCATTAAAAAATCATGTACGTAGGTTATTGCTGAGACACATGTGGTATAGACTCTGCCATTCAGATATTAGCATTAAGAAGGTGGCTTCCCACTCTAAATAGAGCAGATTGCTTCTTTAGCGAAATCAGAATGGCAACGCTGACCCTGCCAGGTTACAGGATAAGCAATCCATACATATGCAATCTTCAGCATAGTTTGAGGAAGTCATTCAGTGTATATCTTTTATCCATGGGGGTGTTGATCAGTCACATGGTCTGGAATGGGCTAAGTTACATGGCAAAGAACATTACCTCAGCTGGGTATTTTATTTAAGTGGAGTGGGAGGAACGACTTTACTGCATATGGTTGAAAAATTAATCCAACTGTAAATATGATATATAAATAGACTATATCCTGTATGTAAAATAGCTCTGACAGTCCTTATGCTTACTGAATGGCATTGCAGTATGCACAGGCTATCCAGAAGGGATCTGCTTTCAACTCGTCACACAGCTGAGAGAAACCAGTATTTTACTTTACCTACAAAATGGTGTATATATAACAGGGCTTGGCGTCATGCAGCGATACAGCATTGCTGCTCTCCTCGAAGCTAATTATTTTAGACGTTCTAAAGGTCTTAAAGACAAATGAGTAGAGCTGGTTGGGAAAGCATGTGTGTGTGGGGGTCTTTGAACAGAAAACTTCAACTAAAAAATAATTTCACTTTTGTCAAAATTTTCCAGAGGGGAAAAAAAAAACATAAAAGTGAAAAATTTTGGCTGAAAACTGAAAATTCCAACTTGTAAATGCTGCGAGTAGTGTCTCATGGGAGTTCTAGTTCAGTGCCGCATACCCCGATTTTCTCCTGTGGGCTAGGCCCCTGGACGTGGTGCGCCACTGTCTCCCTTCTTGCTGAGATACTGAGGACATCATGAGAGTCAGTGCCTGTGGTGCATCATGGAGACCTAATCCAGCTGGGGAAACCCAGCCCATGAGAGAATGGGAGGCAGGAGGCACCCGAGTGACACCTCCCACAACGCACGGCGGTGAGATTTCCAAATTTTGTTTTGTTATGGGGGTATTTATTTTTCTTTGATGAAAAATCTACATTTTTAATGGCGAGCTGACGCTTTCTCCGTCAATTTTATTTTAGTCAAAACTCCAATTTCTGGTCAAAAAACAGTTTTAACAGATTTTTTTTTTTTTTTAACCAGCCCTACAAATGATCTTCACTCATGGAACGGGGTTAGTACTTATCCACTGCTGTGGTACCATTCCTTCTAAAATCCCTGGACTGCACAGAGCATTCCCGGTGGGGTTTAGGATCTAGAGGTGGGAAGGGAAGGAAGCAGCATTGACCTCCTACTATAACCCCCTATGGTGAGTGGTTAACGTAGATTAAAACAGGAGGAGGAGCTGTCAGCTTACCGTTTTAGGTGGAGCGGGAGCGGTGTGGACATGGTTTACCCAAGCCAGGGAAGGGAGAGGGAAACTCCTCTATGCTTTAAGCCGTGGGTTTTGAAGAGCGATTTGAAGCAGGAGAGGGAGGACACCTGACATGAGATGATGTCTGCATCAAGTAGCTCATATGCAATTAGCAGCATGTTTGCAGATGCCTGTGCCTGCATGGATCCTGTTTGACATCAGTTGAGCTCATTGCAAGATCAGGGCCTAAAACAAGAGCAGAAGGAAGAGATAAGGAATGAACAGAGCTGGTTGAAAGTTTTCATTCAAAAAACTTTTTTGGGGATTGAAAAAAAGGCCTTATTTCAAATGCATTCTTTGTGGGAAAATGCTGTTTCTTTTGAAGTTTTCTGTTGTTTTTTTTTTTAAATTAAAATAGAAATATTTTCAGTATTCAATATTCCCCTCTTTTCTCTATTGCCACCATTGTCTTCTTTTCTGGAGGCAAAATGGACCAAGTAAAAAGAGGGGAGGAAAGGGTTAAAAAATTACAAATGGGGAGAAAAATGAAACAAATCAAGATATTGCAGCTTTTGGTTTTCCATTTAAAAATGCCAGAAAAATCTGACAAATGAACAAAAAAAGTTTTTAAAACATCCTGGGGAAAAAAATATTCATTAATGAAAGGTAATTGTTCCACATCTAGGACACCAGTGGATATGCATGTAGGAGCCTTTTATTCCATGTAATGTTTCCTGATGGGCCTTGAAAATGAGATGTTTGCTTAACTGTATCACTCTTATTTCACTTGCTAATTGCTTGCTTTTCTGTACCACAGAAGATCTAGATTTTAAATTGTTGATAAATATATTTTAAAAAACCCAGTCTTCCGTACGCTGGTTTTAATACATTTTTTTGTTTGTTTCAAAAATCATGTAAGCATAATTGGGATAATTAGCTTTGACTATGAGCAAATCTGGCAATAAGACACATTAGCTACAGCTTTAAATCAAAATCTTAACCTACAGTCTTGCTAGTGACTTAGCTCATAGTCACAGCAAAAATCTAATTAACGCAAAAGCGATCATGTAGGCATTCAATTTTAATTTTGTGTGTGCGTATGTTTCCGACTTGGCCTGTACAGCTGATCTCCGTGGAGAAGCCTGGTTTGCGAAGAGCTGTTCTGAAATTTCAGAAGTAATCACCGTGCAGAGACATAAGAACTTAACAGGGACATGGATATTAAGTTCAAACTCTATTAATTACATTAAAACAATAAACAAACAAACCTTAATGATAGCATGTCTGGATTCAAATGTCAGACTTCTCACAAGGAGTTAGATACTGGCCTAGCCTTGCCTAAATCAGGAACATTCTTTTGTCTTGATGAATTCATATCCTGGCATAAGAAAATTTATTTCCAAAGCTCAAGTTATAGCATACAGTAGTGCAGCCTTAGAATTCCAGTAGTCCTGAAAGGAAGAGCCTTTTCCACAGGGACTTTGTGTTCCAGTGAAGTCCCCCTGGAGCACAGGTGCAATCTCAAGAACTGTAGGAGTCAGGGACATAGGTGCTGGACCTGGGGGTGCTGCAGTACCCCCTAGGTTGAAGTGGTTTCCATCATATACAGGGTTTTTTTTTTACTGGCTCTCAGCATCCCCACTGTACAATTTGTTCCAACTTCCCTGGCCAAGGGCCAGGCTTTCAAAGCTATTTAGGTACCTACAGATGCAAATAGGAGCCTAATGGGATTTTTAAAAGTGCATAAACAGGTTAGGTATCTTAGGCTATGTCTACACTGCACCACACTGAGGACTACAGGAATGTGAATTACAGAGCACCCCAAAGAGATGCGCTGTAACTGCCCCACGTGGACGTTGCTGGCGCAAACTAAAAGGTACCTAATGCGTGTTACCGTAGTCCTGTTTGAAAGAGGACATTAACGCAAACCAAGTACCTTTTAGTTTGCACCAACAATGCCCACACGGGGCAATTAAAGCACAGCCTTTTGATGCGCTCTGCAATTCACACCCCTGTGGTCTACACTACGGTGCAGTGTCGATAAGTCCTACGTTTCACTGAAAGTCAGTGGGAGTTACAAATGTAACGTGCTGAGGTGCTTTTGAAAAACTCCTGGAGTCCATAGCCTCAAGGTGCCTGACTCCCACTGATTTCAGCGGGAATTAAGTACCTAATACCTTTGAGGCTCTGGGCCTACATGATTATCTGCATCTTTAGATGCCTTTATGTCTTTGAAAATCTCAGCCTGCGTGTTCAAGCTGGTATAAAATTGTGCACCCTATTGAAGTTAATGGAGCTTACACTGATTTATATTGGCTAAGAGCATGGCCCCAGGTCTGTAATAATAATAATAATAAAAAACCTAACCCTACAGATAAAACCAGTATAATTTGTCCTATCTATTTTTAGAGAAACGGAGTTAAAGACTGCCTGTCCAGCCCATTGTAATCAGTGCGTATAGTTGAGAGCAGTTTTGTCCCTGTAAGTGTTGTAGTCTCCTATACGTTTCATAGTATAGTAATTCTGAATCAGTACGTGATCCAAATATGATAGGACTGTGCAATCTACACAGTTTGGATTCATCCAAGAACAGTTGAAAAGCAAAATCACTAGGTATTTTGGGGACATTACTGAATTCAAATTGCAATGTGACTGTAACTATGTTTTATGCCTGCTTTATTTCCCAATATCCTATGGTTGCCAGGTGTCCGGTTTTTGACTGGAATGCCTCGTCAAAAAGAGACCCTGGCGGCTCTGGTCAGCACTGCTGACGGGGCCATTAAAAGTCCGGTCGGCAGCACAGTGAGGGGAAGGCAGGCTCCCTGGAAGCAGTGGCATGTTCTCCCTTTGCCTCCTATGCGTAGGGGCAGCCAGGGGGCTCCGCATGCTGTCCCTGCCCCAAGCATCAGATCTACAGTTCCCATTGGCTGGGAACCATGGCCAAAGGGAGCTGCAGGGACAGTGCCTGCGAACGGGGCAGTGAGCAGCTGCCTGGCTGCCCCTGTGCCAAGGAGCCGGAGAGGGGACATTCCACTGCTTCCAGGAGCTGCCCGAGGTAAGCGCTGCCCGGAGCCTGCACCCGTGACCCCCTCCCATGCCCCGCCCCAGCCCTGATCCCCCTCCTGCCCTCCAAACCCCTCAGTCCCAGCTCGGAGCACTCTCCTGCACCCAAACCCCTTATCCCAAGCCCCACCCCAGAGCCCACACCCCTCAACCAGATCCCTTACCCCCCGCGCCCCAACCCTGATCCACCTCCTGCCCTCCAAACCCCTTGGTCCCAGTCTGGAGCACACTCCTACACCCCAAACCACTCATCCCAAGCCCCACCCCAGAGTCTGCACCACAGCCAGAGCCCTCACACTTGCCTGTACCCCAACCCCCTGCCCCAGCCCAGTGCCACCTCCTGCACTCCGAACCCCTCAGCCTGGAGCCCCCTCCTAAACCCCAAATCCTTCATTCCCACCCCACACCAGGGCCCGCACCCCCAGCTAGAGCCATCAGCGGCTTCCCCACTGCACGCCAACCCTCTGCCCCATCCCGGAACCCCCTCCCGCACCCTGAATCACTCATTTCTGGCCCCACCCTGGAACCCACACCCCCATCCCAGAGTCCGTACCCTCTCCCACAACCCAACCCCCTGTCTCAGCCCAGAGCCCCCTCTCATACTCCAAACCCCTTGTCTCTGCCCTTCCCCCAGCCTGGAGCCCCCTTCTGCACTCCAAACTCCTCATCCCTGGTGCCACCTCAGAGCCTGCAGCCCCAGCCGGAGTTCTCACCCCCTCTCACATCCCAACCCACTGCCTCAGCCCGCAGCCCCCCTCTGAACCTCTCAGCTCCATCCCCCCAGCCCAGAGCCCTCTGCTACATCTCAATCCATTCATTCCTGGCCCCACCCCAGAGCCTACACCCCCAGCTGGGGCCCTCACCCCCTCTTGTGTCCCAATCCACTGCCTCAACCTGCAGCCCCCTCTGAACCCCTCGGCTCCACCCCCCAGCCTGGAGCCCTCTCCTACATTTCAGACTCCTCATTTCTGTCCCCCACCCCAGAGACGCACCCCCAGCTGGAGCCCTCCCCCTAATCCCCTGAGCCAGCCCAGTGAAAATGAGTGAGTGAGGGTGGGGAGAGTGAGTGGCGGTGGAGCTTCAGAGAAGGGGTGGGGCAGAGATGGGGCCTCAGATGAGGGGCGGGGCAAGGGTGTGCCTGTAGAAATTTGGCAACCCTACAATGTTCCCTTGAAATTAACAAAGGGACCAGTGGGTATGGTCTGTTGGAAATGTACATGATGGTATATCCTAATACCTGGTAATTGCATTCACGAAGCAATCGGCTTGATGTCACTTTTCCAATATAGATAGAGATGGAGTTAAGACGATGATGCTTTTTACACGCAAGAATCCCATTAATTTACCCAGGTAATTTGTACTAAATATGACTGCAGGAGTGATCTGAAAATAAATACAGGATAAGTATTTGAAGTTTTTGCAGATCTAGAACAATCAGTATTTATGTATTCTTAGCTGGCCTCTCTGATTATGGCCAGAGGTAGGATAGTCTGGTGGTTAATCACATGGAACATGTCAGGATCTCTGAAACCTGTTGACAGCTCTGAGACAAACTTGCTATGTGACCTTATTAGGCATCAGCTTCCCCATATGTAAAATGGGCATAATGAGCTAAATTCAGCACTGGAATAAGTAGGTCCTGTTCTATTGAAGTACATGGAAGTGCACCCTTCTACAGCAGGATGAGTTTCGCTGAGTAATGCCAGTTTACTTTACAGAGGTGCTGAGAAGCTTAATTCATTAAAGTTTGTAAAGTGGTTTGAAATCCTTGTATGGAAAATACTATGTGTGGGAAACATATACAAGGCTCAGTCGTGCCCTGGCCTGATCTCCTAGCTGTGCTCTTTCCAGTGTTGTGCTGAAGGGCAGGGCACAATCTGGCCCTAAATGTTTGATGTATTAATATTGTAGTAGTGGGATTGACCTCACTTATTTGGGTACCTCTAATGGAAATGATTTGCTTCTTGGCATCTTAGAGCTGTTTTAAGAATTATTGTGGATTGAACTTCATACTGGCTTGCCCACTAGTGTTTCAAATTTTGCACCTTGTAATTGCTGTTACATCTTGATTAGTCTATACTTATTATTCCTTCTCCACAGAAGATGAACGAGCTGATGTTTGTAAAGCGCTTTAAAGATGAAAGGTAGGAGCAATAAAACCAAGCACTGTTGCCACTTGATTTTTCAAGTAAACGCCATTCAACTTGTGTCATAGTTGTACATGCAGAGAAAGCCCCCTACTCTGTTGGAATTGGCAGCTCTTAATTCTTATTCACTTTCAACTGTTTACATGACTACTTGGGAAACTATGCCGTGGTGAAAATGAGGAAAACAGATGGGCTAGCTCCAGTTTGACGCGCATCACCACTATCATTCTGTAAGAAAATTAAAAATATAAATACATGCAGGGGGCTTTGACTAGAACTTGCTGTTGCCTGAAAGGAATTTTGATGGGCTGGTAATTAAATCAGAGGAGACTCCTGTCTGAATAGCTGTAGAGATACAGGATTCTATGGCTTACCAGTATGAGGGATAAGTTTATAGAGAAAAGAAATGTAGATTTCAATTATTGCGTTTAAGCCGTTATTTCAATGACGAATTAAAGGCTCGTATTGACGAATGGTAAGAAGTACCTATATACAAAAAGAATGAATTGTGGACTGTGATTTGTTATACTGAGCTCTACAATGCTGTTTTCCATTATTACAAAGTGAATACAGGAGAACGGCTAAATGTTATATTATTTTTCCTCTTCTGTTACTCCCACCCTGGTTCAGTACAGGCTCTGTGTGTGTTCTCCATGGCCTACATAAAATTCATAAACTGATTTCCAACATTTGAAAATACATTATAGCGACAATGCTGGAAACGCAATTTTTTTTATTCTATTCAGAGCACATAAGTGGCCAGATTTTCTAAAGTGTTGAGCTCCCATTTAGACACCTAAATGAAATGGCCAGACTTTCACAGGCGTTTAGCTGCTTGTGTTGTTCTCAAGGACAGTTGGGAGCTGAACACTCTGAAAATCTGTCCCAAAGTCTTTACAATTGCTTGGAAACATGAATGTAGAAATGCCCAGCAATAGTTGCAGGCAAGTATTTCTGTGAGAGGCTCCTCTTAAACACGTAAAGCCTGATATATGCAGAGTTTTTCTTCTCTTTTTTCCAAGTACCTGTTACTACGGGTGCAATCCTTGGCATTAAATATCTTTGCCCATGTAAATGTTGCACAGGGGATGTGAGGCACAGAACCATCACTTCCCTACATGGAAGCAAGGCCGCTTCGTGGAGGCAGGTGGTGTCCAGCTACAAGCGACTGTGGGGAGTGAGCAGCAAAGGTGGCGTTCAATCTCTTTCATGCACAGGTGTGGCCATGGAGATTGGCTGTGTGCGCGTGGGAGGTAGGGCAGCATTAGGGTTGTCAGCAGTCCCATTTTATAAGGGGTGTCCCTTAGTTAAATAAAAAAATTGCTTATCCCATCTTAAATCCACGTGGGATGCCTTTTTATCCCACATTTCAGGGTACTGTCGGAGCAGTCCAGAATTGTCTCTCCGGAAGCTGAAATCCAGGGCGGAGTGGTACTCCGGCACTTCGTTGTGCAAGGTACCACTGGTTGCAACGTGATCTGGTGCACAGGATCCCAACACCACTCAAATGTGGCCTGGCAGCCCCCAGTTTTAGCCCCCGTGCCTGGCAGAGCACAGCACTGCAGCAGCTAGAGCAACTGTAGCCTCTGACTCGGCTCCCGGTGCCGGTGCAGAATCTGAACAGGAGCTGAAGTGGCTACTCGGCCCAGTGCCTGAGGTGCTGGTTCTTTGCAGCACCCAGAGCTGGAGACAGAGAACCTCCAGGAAGGATGGAGAAGGAGAAAGCACTTGCCCCCAGAAGCTGAAGGCAAGACTCGGGACATCTGAGGTCTTTCCCGTATCTTTGAAATACAAAGTTGGCAAGTCTAGAACGTTGTCCTTGTCCCAAACCCACCCACTTCCTTCCTTCATCTTGATTTATGGAGACCAACTACAGAGACCTTCTGAATGAACAGCAGGATTCACTGTCCCATTTGTGGACTTATTTTGTCTCCATGCACAGCAGCCCCATGGTATTGAAGCTACTCTGGGCACTTCTGAAGACTCAGGATGTGCCTCTGGATTTGGAGCTATAATCGCAGAATAAATGGAGTAATAAATACAGCCATACATTTGGAAAAAATCCAGAAGGAAAATCTAGGTGGTTTTTTTTCTTCTTTTTTTGTGTGATATTTGGGATCATTGCCCTTATTCGCTGTGGAAGGGAGCTTTAGAGGCACATGGGTTGTAAGCGCCTCGGGGCAGCGCATGTCTTTTAGTAACATGTTTGTACAGCACCTAGCACAGTGGAGCCCTGGTTTATGCTTGGGGTCCCTTGGCGCTGCCATAATATCAGCCATAAATAATCCTATCTATTTTTAAAACACAATTCAGGTTAAGTATAAGGTATATTTTTATTACAGAACTTTCTTCTTTTTACATTCATGGGCTATGTGAGTCAGGAGGGCTAGCAATCTAGAGTAGAACTGGTCTAGCGATATTTATGATACTCCTTGTCAAGAGAGCTATTTATGCTCATTACGTGTTGATTCTTTATTTTAAGTGTAAAGCTGCCGTGTAGTTTGCTTGGAACTTGTCAGACTATGCTAATTTCTAACTGTCTTGCTCTCTGTGCTGTCAGACTAAGTGACCTTGCCGAGCTGTTAAGAGAATTTTGTAAATTCTACAAATAAATACGAATACTTTGCACTCATATAGCCCCTTTTATCCAAGGATATCAAAGCTCTTTACAAGCATTAATCGACTAAACCTGAAAATCACAGCAATCCTGGGCCGTAAGCAGGAACATCCTATTTTACCTTTCGGGGTAAATGAGGTATTGGGAAGTCAAGTGACTTAGCCAAGAACATACAAAAAGTCCACGCTATTGGAAATAACTTCTAGATGTTCTAATTTCTAGTCTCGTGCTTTAACCACAGAGTATCCTTCCCTCTCCTTACATGGTGATGTTCAGTATAAATTCAGGAATGAGGCTGGCCCATTTTTGCTATGATAAATCGATGCCATTAAGTTTTGTGACTGTACAACTGGTCCACTCTGTCACAACATAGGAGTATTGAGAAAATTAGGCATTCACTGGCTAGGAAGAGTCAATTTTTAGAGGTCATTTACTAGTGCAACCTGTTCGTAGCATTTCAGTTGATGGTGCAAAGCATTCCCTGAAGAAGCTATAGCTCGTTGCCTAAAGCCAGCTTCAGTCTGAATGCTAATGAATAATGCCCAGTGTTCCCAATGGGTTTGGAAGCAATATAGTTAAGTAAAAGGCAATGGGTTGGATAAAAGGTCTTAAATCAGAGTAATGTTGGCAAATGTCACTTGAAAGAGAGGGATGGGGGGGGGGAATGAGAGAGAGAAGAGAGCAATATAAGAATAAATTCAAAGGCAGGAGGGGCGGTGGAAGGGGGAGCAGGTCTTTCCGTAAACAAAAAGAAATCTCTGCAAATGAGAAACTGAACCTTCTCAGATTTGAAATTTAATCACAGAACAGATTTTATTGTAATAAGGAGAATTATAATTACCATTAGAAAAAAGGAGAGTTTTTTCCTGTCTAACCAAATTTGACTGTTCCAGACCATAGTTCAATATGAAGTGGCTGCTGTATGAAGGGAAATGATAGAACTAAGGCATTAGTTATGCCAGTAGTCCTATAATATCTGTTTTTTGTTTTAAAGTCTAACAAAATCCACTTGGAGAAAGCTGTTTGGAACATTTTAATGTACAGTGGTTTACATTAAAAAGGTCGTGTTTCCTAACAGTCACCAGAAATCTCCATCCAAAATACCATACCACTGTGTGGGAACCATTGGCTACTGTTGAGTCTTTAATTACATTTACTCTGTCTGAATAGGAGTTAGAAATGGCAAGGGGTCCGTGAATTTAGAATCTCTTGGGTAAGTGGCCACAGCTTTATTCCACCTTTAACTTAAAGCAAGATAACTCCTAACGGCGACATATTTTGGGAGCAATGAAACACAGCACCCTGAGCTGTCACACCTTATACACATTTTGATGCTCAAATTCAGACCATACTAATACACCTAAACAGTAGTGGAATTTCCTCTGCCTTATACTTCCCTCAGGTATTCTTCACTGCGAGCGTGTAATGCCCCAAATCAGAATGGTAACCTTTTATACTCACAGTGGACATGTGTAAGTGACTACACAGGGTGCAAAGAGGTGAGGAATTAGGTTCTACTATTTTTAGTTAGGGTATATTAATTTCCAGACTAAGGGAGTCTGGAATAGGGCTCTAACTGTAAGGTTCAGTGCAAGTTTTGATTCTTGCGTTGTTGAATCCTTCCCAGGAGAAATGACTATTTGATTTGCCACTATGATCTTTCATAACATATTTCAAGTTAACTCAAGTAACTTCTGTGGGACAGGCTGGTTGCAGGCAAGATATTGGGCCTGGATTCTTCTCTCTGAATCAGGCCTGTTCAGAGAGTACTTTCAACGTTTTTGGGTATGACAGGAAATGTGCAGGAAAACATTTCTGTTCTGTGCTGACAGAGAAATGAATTTATCTACTGTTGGTAGCAGGGGGAAAATCTGACCCTGGCTCATCATGATGCTACATAGACTGTGTTGTTTTTTTTTTTTTAATTTTTATTTTATTTTAAAGAGAAATTTCTGGAAGTATGTGGGCAAAATTTTCCTGTTGCGCAATGTCTCTTTTCGCTCAGTACATTCAGGACCTGTGGGGGTGGTCTGCCAGAATTCATCTCACCATTATTCAAGGCACAGTTTCTCACCTCAGACAGTATTTCCACTCCTTTCAAATATCTGGAGATGAAGCCCTTATTTTTTTTGATCTTTTATATATATATTTTGGAAAAATCACATCAATAATTACTGAGAAATCATTGACAAAATAGAAGCATATCCTTTCAGAGATCAAGATATACCTAATATAATTGTCAAAGTGGCATCAAATAATGATCTCAGGTGAAGAGTCTCTAAAACGATAACTGGGAAAAAACGCTCACACTACATTAAATGGATAATGTTTCAATGGTAAATAAGAGCAATGCTGGCACATATCCACAACATTTCCTCTTGAAAGTTATGTGTAAGCAAACTGTATGGCTGTTTAAAAGTCTCAAATGGGGAAATAATGACAAATTAGTCAATCTATTGTTCTTCCAGAAATGAAATTATTCATCATCAGGTTGGATGGTGCTCTTCACATACACACCAATCACTTCATCACTATTTTAGGTTAATTTTCAAAAGTTACAGCATCCTCATGCTCAAAACACATCCATATTTTTGTCTTCAGCAAGTCAGTATTTCCTCAGTATTTTCGCTGCTGAATCTGTTGCTCTTTTTCTTCTTATTTCTGTTCTTGGTGTGAATCTAGCCATTCAAGAGACTCTTGTTGGTTGGTGGCACCAAAATTCCACTGACCTCAGAGACAAAAGAAATGTGTCGGAGATATTCTGTTGACTTCAGTGGGCATTGGATTAGGCCTCACAAAAGAAATATCCTCATTGCCACTTTCTTACCAAAAGAAAAATCAGTGCCAGGAGAACAGCACATCCGAACATACCTAAAACAACAAATGGACACAACTGAGTCGGGGAAAGAGAATAAAACAGCCAACAGGTTTCCATTTCAAGCGGCCATCAACAGTAAGTTTAAACCATTTTTTTTAAAAAAAAGTGAAAAATACCTTGACAACATTGGCAGAATTCAAAATTACCACATGGGTGCTTTACAGCATGTATCCTGCATTCTGCTAACTTCGTTTGAGTGGTTAATTATTTTACATCTTATATTTTACACTTTTTTCTCTCTGAAGCCTAAAAATGGTGTTCACTTCATCTTGAATGCTCTTGTAGTTGATCACATCAAAAAAAGAATATGCATTCAAAATGGCAAGGAGCAAGCATTAGTATGCTACCCTGACAGCTAGTTGACATGGGGTATGATAGGAAACAAATTATGATAATGGCTGACAAAATACACACTGATTGGTATTCCAAATCCTCACCCAAATTGAATGACTTACATTCAAAGCAAATTTTGAGAGCACATCTCTCCCCATAGAACCACTGATGCACCTTCAAATACAAAATGTCAACAAAGTGGCAGATCGTTAGTTGAAATTTTTCCAGACATCAGATGGTATGAGGAGAACAAATAGGTATTTTCCCTGGATGGCTAAACAAACCTGCAGTGAGGAGAGTAGTGAACATTTGCTTTTGAAGTCAGTGCTCTAGGTGTGAATTAATGTCCATATAAATATTCCGTATCAACAATAAGCAATAGCTATGTAATTATTTTATAAAGAGCAGAGCCTTAAATATCATTATGATTACTTATTATATATTTGTATTGCCATAGGGCCAAGGAGCCCAGGTCATGACCCTATTTTGTTGGGTGCTGTTCACACACAGAATGGAAAGTCAGTCCCTGGTTTCCATTTGCTTCCAGTGCATGATTTTCATTGTGAAACTTTGCTCGGGGTTTGATTATTTTTTCTTTGCTAAATTCCTCTCAAATGTGACTATGCAAATCTTTCTGTTCATTTCAAAAGCATCTTTTTACCCTCTCAAAAGAGTAGTACGCTATGTTTGTGAATGAAATGCATTTTCTCAAAAGGGTTCAGCAATATCTCCTTTATCCCAATACAGCATTCATTTAAATAAATGCCCTTATAGACAACTGTTGCTACCACTCTCCAGAGCCACTCCAGGTCACAGCATAAGCCCAGGTCTTTATTGACAAAAGTTGTTGTCATCTGATGCTTGATCAGTAGCTAATGTGAAATGACTTGGTGGTACAGTCCAATTCCCAGTCAGCTACTGTCCACATCAGAAATGCCACCAGAGTTGGAACCCTGAGAAGAGAAGGCAAGGATTAAAGAACACGCTTTTAAGGTACAATCCTTAGTAAGGGGCAACGCTAATGTATTTCTGCCACAGCAGTGTGTCAGACTGCCCTGCCCCCCCCACAGAAACAGTGATTTGAAGGAGAATAGAGGTGGAACACAGGATTATTTATTACAGTGGCACATATGCAATCCGAAGATACTTGGCAGCTAAAATGCAAATAGCTCCTCACAGTTTTGTCCTTAGAGGACTTAATAGGCTCCCAACCCAGCCCCACCCTCAAAACTGAAAAGCCCTTCCCTAAATGTTGCCAACAAATTATTACATCCAAGGCAGCAATGCCAGAGGTGGACATGTTCTCTTTAGCTGTGACTTGGAGGTAAATTAATCTGAATTATGGAGAGTCCTAGGCTCCTCCTATTCCCAGCATGCTCTGCTAAAAGGAAATTAGTAAGCAGGCTTTCTTTCCCCACTCTTTCTGTAGAAGACCTTTCTACTCCACACCTTGAGTCTCTCCGAAGGAAGGACAGACTTCTCCGGGTTGTCTCCTTACTCCTACTAGGGTGTAACGCCCCCTCAGTGGTCAGGAAATAGACGTGTCTGCACTCTCATTAGCACAGGGACTTCCATTCTTCCTTCCCCTTGTGTGGGCTGTATAAGTCACGGGGATAAGGGGTGGAAGAGGAGGGTGAAGGCTCCTGTGCTCATCCCCTTTAAATCATCCTCACCCCACAAGAGCCAAACAGAGTCTACCCCATGATCCCATCAGGTCCATGTTAATGCACTTGGTAGGGCAGTTTAATGAAGCTTAGTTACTAGGGGTGAAATTCTGGTAAAACCCCCGTTAAACTTCCAGGGGGCCAGTATTCACCTTAGCTGTCCATGCTTTGCCTGTTCTCTTGATTAATAGAAGATTTCAGTCTCAAGGGCTGTCACTCTCTCATTCTCATTAAAAAGAAAGCTATGGCTGGAGTCACCAGGGAAAGGGTTAATATGTGGTAGCCTCTCTTTTGCCCTCTTGTCCCAAGTGGTTTCTTATTTTTTAAAACTAAACTCTTTATTTGGAAAAATGCACATTACACATTGTGAAAAGGACACAGCCTATGCTTTTTCATTCTAGCAGTAGCGTCTGGCTCAGAGGAATTAAGCTAAGAATTGTGGAAACATTTGTGAGGGTCACCCAAGTTATGCAGTGGTCATTTTTGCTACTTGAGGATTCATTTGTAAATTTGTTCTTGAGAATCACTTGTAGAGTAACCCTAACCCTGAAAGAATCAAGGTCATGACAAGCTAGTCATTTATACAAATCAAATCTGGAAAAATGAAAAGTTACTCAGACCAAATATATTATTCATATAGTTTTTTTACATTTTGAAAGGGATGATTTCAGAGAATTACCAAAAAAAAAGTCTAGTCCGTGAAAAGTTTGTCCGGCTATTCTAGAAGCTAAATACTACTCTTTCTAAGGATTTTCCCAGAATGTAAATACTTGATTCTTACATTTGGCAATAGAATAGATTTTTTTTTTTGTAAAAAATTCTCAGCTGTTAAAGTGCATTGAAACATGCTTTATGCTGTGTATTTTACAGCAAAGTATTTAAACCAATCCATTGAATAATTTCATGCTACATTAAGTTCAGCAAGCTCTTTCTATATACATCATTTTTAATGCTTTCTATATCTTCAGCTATAAGCTTTTTAATTATTATATTGAAAAAAAAAACTAAAGCTGAATATGAAATAATCTTTTGGTCATTTGACTTCATCCAATAGAACGCTTTCAAAGTATAGAGTTGGAATTTATTGTGTTTTTTAGGCTTGAAATAATTAAGTTGCTTTTAGAGTAATTCTTGTCATCATTTGCCAGAAAACTCTATTTCCTCCAGAGTAAATGCCACATGAGAAGTGGAGACTATCTTACAGCAGGGAGTTTAACCTCTGAAATCACTGAAGAATTAATATTTTTAACCTGAAATGAGTTGAGTGGTTTCAGATATGCCCAGATAGAGCACAAGAATGTGTTATAAGAGCATCCCATCTGGGTAGTTTGATAATTAATGGTTTCTGCTTAAAATGAGGCATATTAGTATGTAGTCAATTCCCAGTTCTGTGGTTGGGCAGTGCATGTAGAGGGGTGAATTAGATTTTGATCTACAGCAGTGGGTTTGGCAATCTTGAGGCATTTCCCTTGAAGGTGCTTTTGGATTAGGCCTTAACATAAATACTTAAAGACTTACATTTCTAATGCTGACTTTCGCATAACCTTTATGAATACAACTATGTGCTCATAAATTCAACAAAGGGAAACACAAAATTGAAACTGAAGTTACTGTCATATGTCTTAATAAGAATAAAGAAAATGGATGGTGAACTAAGGACCTAGCTTTCCTCTAGCTGTAAGCTGTGCATTTTCTTATGCCTATTACCACATGCTTTCTAAAACCTTCTGATAAATTACCCTCTTCCAAAGAGCTATGGACAGTGAGAATGTGTTACACTCGGATGCTGCAATGAAATGCACATAGGTCGCTCTCTCCGCTGAGTCCAGTTGAAGTCAATGGGGCATGATAGGGACTAAGGGGCTTCACTGCAGGATTGGGCTCTTAGCTTGATGGCAAAGTTCAGTGGCTGCTTCCCTCTCTCTGGTGTCATCTTTTTTTTTACCCAATATTAAAAAAAAAAAAAAAGTCTATTCAGTCAAGATCACAGGATTAAAATGGGACGATCTGATTCAGAGAGGAGTCCCAAACCTGCCACTTTATATGTAAGTGCATTTTCTCTTTGAGCATCTGGATTTTAGTGTTTCAAAGAAAATGGGACCAAGGTCCAAATCAGCCTTTAGTTTGAATTTGTAAAACCTGACTGTGACACTGATCCTGCAAAGTACTTCGCTGCACTCGTGAGACAGTTCCATTTAAATCAGTGGGTCTACTCCTGCCAGATTGAGCATGTGTAGAAGCCATTCCAGGGTTGGGAGCCAGGGTTTTGCAAAAGCACCACAGTTAGAAATCATCCATAGCCTCTTATCTGAACTCTGCGGGTTTGTACTAAATGAGTCTGAGATCCAAATGGATCACTAATTTTCAAAGTCAAAACCACCCTTTTGCCCATCTCTCTGTAAACTGCATGTGCTAGTTATATAGGGTGACCAGACAGCAAGTGTGAAAAATTGGGACACTCTTTTTTGCGGGAGGGAGGGGGGTGGTATAGTTGTGTATATAAGATAAAGCCTCTAATATTGGGACGGTCCCAATAATATCAGGAGTCTAGTCATACTGTAGCTACAGTAAGTCAAATTTAATTGTTAAAAATAAAAAGATATATAGTTCTGGAGAATAAGTCTGAATAAATCCAATCAAGACTTTGATGCAGTAAGGCTCTAATTATATTGGAAACAGGTTGAAGCAGCAGCATGTGGAATAAGGAGAAGGAACACAGTGCATACGCAGCTATGGCATTCATTGCACATAGAGATCATTTACCTATTGGCTAACATTATTTTAATTAGGTAGTAGCACAGGGGATTCATTTTTATGAGCATTTTATTTCTAAATGCTAAGCATGATGGTTCAGCATATGGGGGGAAAAAAAATCTCCCAGGGCTAAATTCTGCCCTTGGGTGCATGTGTGTTGAAACCTCTAAGAGTCATACATATACATCTAATTTGGTATGAAGTCCCTATGTAACTAATTGAGTCCACAAAATAGTAAATTAAAATGAGGATTTTTCTTAATGCTTTCTATGGACCCCACAAATGCATGAAAAGCAGTCTGGCTGGACATGAATACTGGATCATTTGTATGGACTGCATGGAGTTTGCAGCAAATTCAGCTCTCTCCCTTAGCCCTATCTGAGCTTCAAAGCTTAACCCTGGGTTGAGAAGGTGGAGATGAATGGCCTTCTGGCATCACCCCCTGTTAATCTCAAAGTGTGCTGCAAAGACTAGAGTTCAGTTGGCTGTATGGCAGATAGAGCCTCCCGCCCCCATATGTGTGGTAAAATATTGAAGCTTGCATTTGAAAGCCAAGCTTGCACACTGAAAACAAAGGTAAAACAAGGTATGACTGTAGCTAAAGGACTTGAGGATTAATCGCTCTCAGTGGTGTGTGGCAAAATATTTTAACAGTGGGCTCCCTCAAAAAAATTCTCTGCCTCAGGTGGTAACACTTGTGACATTCCCTGAGTTAAATATCTTTTGCTGCTCTCCAAAAAGAATCCACGTGCTAATTGTCCCTGTATCGCCTGACTCTTACCATGCTGTCTTCCCGCCCTGGTCTACACTGGCGGGGGGTCAACCTAAGATACACAACTTCAGCTACGCAAATAGCGTAGTTGAAGTCGGCGTATCTTAGGTCGACTTACCTGGCCGTGAGGACGGCAGCGAGTCAACCACTGCCGCTCCCCCGTCGACTCCCCTTCCGCCTCTTGTGAGCTGGAGTTCCAGAGTCGATGGGGAGCGCGTTCGGGGGTCGATCAATCAATCCCCGATAGATTGATCACTACCCATCAAGATTTCTTTAGTTGGGTCCTCAGTGTTGCATCTGTCTCTGAGCAGCAGCCGTGGTAGCAGCTATTTCTTCCATTAATCTTGGATCACTTTAAAAACCTCTTTACTTTTGTAACTCTGGATGTTGTTATCCTTGTAAATGACCAGTCCCATTTGGAATCCTGTTAAATTCTGGGCTTCGGTGAGGTCTTGTGGAAGGATGGAGAGTCCAGTGGTTAGGGCGCTAGCATAGGACTTGGGTGATTCAGGTTCAGTTTCTTCACTTACCATAAATTTCCTGGGTGACCTTGGGCAAGTCACTTAGCCTCTGTGCCTCAGTTCCCTGTCTGTACCATGGGCATAATAGCACTTCCCTACCTCACAGGGATGTTGTGAGAATAAAGATTAAATGTGAGGTGGTCCAATATTATGGGAATGGGGATTATAGAAGTATGTAAAATTGCTAGATTGTGGCAATAAATTCTACCAGCCAATTGTGTGGGTTTTTTAAGCATTGACTTTTAATCAGTTATTTTGCCCCCCTATCAGTTTCACTGAATGTCCCCTTATTCTTGTGCTTTGGGACAGGGTGACTGGAAGTGCCCTGTTTACCGTCTCTAATCTCTTTTTAGGGTTGGGCATGCAAACCAAACTTCCGTGCCTTCCTACCTTTGGGTAAAAACCATCTTTGTCTTTGCTTAAGAGGAACTGTAAGAAGCGAATTTAAAACAAAAAAAAAAGTTTTCATGTGAGAATTGAAATAAAACCTGTGGAGATACTTCCCATCCAGCAGATGAAAATGTTAAACCTGGGGATTGTTCAGGCAACGAAATACGCCTGAATCTTTCTTCTCTCTCTATCTATCTGTAAGGTAACCTGATTATAACACTAATCTCCTTTGCTGTGTCAGTTTGGCAAGGCAATATCATCTGTCATTCCTTAGAAAGAACGATTGGAGACAAATCCAAGTGTCCTTTATTTGGATTTTAGTTAAAAATGAGAATAATATTAATATGGCCAAAAGCTGTTTCTGGAATAAAAAAACCCAACAACCTCTACTGGGTACACGCTTAGAGAATGCATACATTTACAATAGCTTTACAGTCTGCAAGGAGGTTTGTGGATCACTAAGGGTTGCTAGAACATTGTCCATTAACTACTTTAGCTTCTTAGGACAGGTGCACGGTCAAGGGGTACTATTATTGAGACAGTCTAAGTGTCTGTCTTTCTAGCTATATTATTGTAATAGCAAAATGTTTGTCTTTTAAAAATGAGCCCTTGGCATGCAAAAGGGTGAGGCAGGGGAGGAGTGAAAGTTCAGAAGCTGACGGAAAATTAAACAACATTTTATTTTGCCAATTAAAATGGTAATAAAAATGAAACTCAGGCTGGTAAATAATAAATCAAATAGTTTATCAGACTTCTTTAGACATCCTTTTATTTAATCTAATATGATAAAGGGGAAACTGCCAATAAATCATTAAGTGCATTTGCTGCGAGATTAACCTGTTTAGAAGAAAAATCTGTTTTCTAGATATTGAATTAAAAACATTTGAAGGATTATATTAAGTAAGTATTCCTATCCACAGGACTGATAAGAAATCAGTAGCACAGTAATACTCAGTTCTTCTCACAGAATAGGTTGTTATTTTAGCTGGATCACACATATTTACATGTGGCGCACTAGTTTTTGTCTTCTGTTTGCCATTCAGTGGCAGCCAAATTCTCTGTTCTCCTCCCACAGTTTTTATATATGCAGAGACAAAGTAGTTAGTTTCCTAGACCACCTCATTCACCCACTCCACTTCCTGCCTGAGCACATCCTCTGACATTTAAGTTAGGGGAGAAAATGTATAATACGGGCAGTATCCGGATACATTTTTACAAAAGTGAAACCGTCATTATTGGTTGCACTGGGCAATTCGGTGACAAGAAGCACAGCGCAACTCAAGCAGCGCTCTTAGTATTTCCTGGATTATTGTAAACTCAAGTAAGGAGCATCAGTTTTTGCCAGAAGTTGCTACAGCTGACTTCTTTGTTTCCAGGGTCATAAAGACACCTGCACACTTCTTTGAACGAAGGCAGCTTTCAATTAATAGAGATATAAAGTGAGTTTACCAGAACTGCACTGTCTTATTCTGAACTGATAAGAGAAGGCTTATGTTATCTACTGGCTGTGCTGAGTTGCATACTAAAGAAGCAGTAGTACATGAATAGCAAAAGGCAGGGCTTATCTGTGGGCATTCACGATTATCTAAATTAGCCAGACTGGTATAATCCAATCTTGCGTAACAAAGTAATATCAGAATAATATTTAAAACACCTTGGGTAGAATTCTGGCCATACTGAAGTGAATGGAAGTCCTGTTGGATTCTGTGGTGGCAGTTTTCTCTCTGCTCATTCATGTGTTATCCCAGTATTCGTAGTATTCCCTTGTACTTCCTTAGGCTTAACAGAGCTAAATTTATTACAATCGAGTTCTGACCTTTCGGGAGCTTATATCGGCAACATTTCCACGTGTTCCTCAGTCTCAAACACGCTGTCTGCCACACCCTATTCTAAAAGGGACAGCTCACACTAGCCAGAAACAAATAACCCAATACAAAAAGCATGATGGAAGTGGGTGTAATAATCCCACTGACTTCAATGAGTTTATTTGGATGCTTAAAGTTAGGCACGTGCTTAAATATCTTGCCAAGTTCAGGCTTAGGGCCTAAGCTTGTGGAACATTTATGGATCCTTCAGGATAAAAGGTGCTATATGCATGTAAGATGTATTATTTATTTAATTTTTGTCTCGTGGTCTTGATCCAGTGTTTCCAGACCCAGTACAAACTAATCTGCTTGTACACAAGTACACTCCTAACCCTGCCAATACTGAGCAGGTCTAATGAGGTTTTCCATGTTCCCAAGTCCCCATTGTTTATAGAAAGTTACATCTCATGTTTTGCTGACTGGTGCTGGCCTCTATGAACAGGGAGAAAGCTTTTTAAAAGTCCCTAGGAATGAGAGCGGTTTTAACTGCCATTTGGACAAAGCTTCCCCCATTCACTGAGGCTAGAACCGCCGAGTAAAATTCCATTATCTGTTAAGGCTTTCAACAGAGCCTCATCAGTTTTCAGGACTGGTTGATTGTAATAGTGCAGATGGGCCACAGGTAACCATATAGCGATAGAGATATGACTGTTGAGACACAGAGAGATATGAAACTCAGCAGGTCTAAAAGATTTGCTTATGAGAATTAACTAATGAACCTCCATGCGAATGACCTGCTTTTCATTACAAAATAATCCATAACTATTTTTTTTTTGGCATATTTTCTGCTGAATATAATTTTTATATTGCTGAAGTAAACAGCACTTGGCAGCATGGTTCTTTTTAAATTATTTGTTTTTGTTTGTAATGAAATACATCAATTATTTCAGTCTTTTCTGAAAGAACCCTGTGTCGTTTAGGAATCCTCACTGCACTTGATTTAATACGTTACCCGCAAACTGCACAGCCGTGGTAGTTAGTTGTCCTTTGAATGTCAGCTCTCCACTGAGGCAAACTAGTTATTGAACTGCTGAATCATCACTTGCATTGCATGAGCTAGGAGCAATTCCCAGTTGTGCTTCACCCCACCTAAATGTGACCCAAGCTATTTCATTTTGAAAGCTGAATCCAGAGTGGATGCAGCAGAAAGAAATAACTACACAGCTGAAGTATGCAAAGTTATTCATATCTTCCTTTAGCGTTGACAATTGTTGGCAGTGAAAGTAATACGTTTTGCTTGAAATGGGAAACCAATATTGATCCTCTTCCCAAGGTGAATTTCCCATCTATTGGAGAACTATGTCAGGAGACATCTGTGCACTTTCTAAATGAAGGAACTTTAAAAAGAAAGCAAGAGTTCTGTAGCTTTTTGACTTGGTTCAGTGTTATTGGAATGTGAACAAAATAGGAATGACTTTTAGGTTTATATTTCAGTTTGTATAGAAATTTTTGTAAAGTGGCTGTCCTGTGTGCCCATGAGAAATAGTTAAAACAGAATCATCAATAAGTTATAAATCCAGCAATTTCACTTCATTTCCAACAGCATAAGATTTCCATCCACGAATACCCCTCAGTCCTCCAATACACCCACCCTCACCATTATATTCCAAGACCTGGGAGAGCAGATAGGCTTTGCACCATGTCCTCAACATCAGCTGTGGGCTCTTTGGGGCCCAAATGGAGAATAAGTTCCTTCCTGAAGAATGCACCCCTCCATTTTACACTGATGGAAATCAGCTCAAGTGCCTCCACCGAGCACAAGGGTGACATGATGAGAAAAAGCAGTCTATTAAATAGCTTGGGACCTGCCTACTTAAGGTCTATCTTCACTGCAGAGTTAACCCTGTTACCCCTAAACTCCCTCATGTCAACACACAAAAACTCACCCATGTTTAATAAAATGTTCACCTGGGCTAGCTGGCCCACCTGGGGCTATCAGCTAAAACCCGAGTGAGGCTTTCACTTGGGCTCGTCACATGCCCACTTTGCAGTGAGGTCACAGGTAAATCATTCAGGTGCATGTAGTCCTTCAGTGCCTTCCCATCATTCACTGCTGTGTGCCCGAAAAGAACAGACAAGTTCTCCCACAATTCATTAAGACAGAATCATAGAATGACTCTGCTTATTGCAGCACAAAGAGCCAGGGGTATGATCCCAGAAGTCGTAGAAACTTACCTGGATGAGTGCAGCATCAGTAAGTATAGGGTGTGTCTGTCTGTATTGTATTACACTTAGATGGTAGGTCCTTGGGGCAGGAACCATCCCTTTTTGTTTTGGGATTGTACAGCGCCTAACACAGTGGGGTTAGGTCCATAATTAGGGCTCCTAGGTGCCAGGATATAAAAATGATAATATCTCAGGTATGGCTTTTTAATGTGGCTGTTCACACCTGGCCAAGACTAATTCAGGTGCTCAGACGCATGTGCCAGTCACTGAGTTAACTCTGCTATGAAAACATACCTGTGATGGGGCACGCCCCACCACTGCAGCACCTCCTGCTTGCTGTCTGGGGAATTAGCACTGCACCCTCTTCTGGTGGTGTCTCACCTGCTGTCACCTCTGTTCTTGGGCTCACGTCACTCCCAGGACTGCAGCACCCTCTTCAGTGACTTTCCAGCTGTGGCACACTTTATGTTCCCCCCTTCTGGGGGGACCTGCAGTCTACTTTCCAGCCACTCCCTTCAGTGGCAAACTGCAGTCTACGGTCTAGCCACTTCCTTCCGTGGCTCCAGCACCCTCCTTGCCCTTGTGTCAGGGCCTCAGTCTGCAGATCCCTGCTACCTGCCAGGAGCTGCCTTTAGCTCCCTGGGTCTCTGCCTGCATCATTGCTCTGCCCAGGGTGCCTGCTGCCCTCCTCCTGCAAAGCAGCCAGTCCACTTCCCTCCTCAAGCTCCAGGAAGTGACTCCCACTGCTCTGTTCTGCAGCCCTCCTTATATGGGCCAACCCTGCCCTGATTGGCTGCTCCTGTAAGCCCTTCTGTGATTGGCTGCCTGCTGCACAACCTCCCAAAGGCTGCTTTTAACCCCTTTTCTGCCACTGTGGGGCAGACGCCTGATCAAAATACCCATAGAGGTTTATGGGTCAGAATGACTCCTTAAACTCCAACCAGAAGCCATTCGCCAGTGTAGATCCTGGAGCACTGACACTGTGTGTTTGTGATGGGATAGTTTCCTGAACTAAATGTACAGTTTACCGGTATACAAATCTTCCTCTAGTTATACATAAGCCCAGGCTTGAAACTGATCTACATTCAAAGTTTTTGTAAACTTCAGCAGGAGTTGTATCTAAGAACAATTGCAGGACTGGATATGAGGACTGATCTGAATGGTGCCATGCTACCAGAGTGGGGGCAGAGGCTACGCAGTCCCACAGTGGGGCTGGTGCATCATAGGGCAGGAACCTCCTTTACCCAGAAATTGAGGGGCCCACAATGTTTGGAAGCTCGGGCCTCCTGCCTCCTCTACAGATTTTTAATCCTCTCCCCCATGAGGAAATAAACTCTATTAAGAAGAAACTCTGACAGTCATAAGCTCAGTTAGATTCACCCTGTGGAGTTTCCTGGGGCTTCTATCCCACTCCCTTATGTTTGACCACCAAAAGGCCTTAGTTAACTGGAGCAAAGTTTTGCTCTGGGTAACAGGTACACAGCCCTCCTGGAACCGGTGTGGTTGGAGGAATACGACAGAGTGCAGAATTTGCTCCCGTATCTTTTGTGCCAGTAATTGTTAACAAGCAAACACACCTGACTGCTCCAAGATACTTCATTCATTGCACACTCAATTGGTAAAACATTCTCAGGATCTCCTAATACCAAAAAAAAAAAAAAAGTGTGTGTGAGGGGGGCGGGGCAAGGCTTACCTACCGTACTATTAAATCCCAATTTCCATGATCATTCTTAAAACCCTGATTATCCTGACTCAGTCTCTCTTAATGGTCTCTGATCATATGGTCCAAAGTATGTGCTTTTAAAAAAATCCTCAGACTTTAGAACCAGTTTTTACCTAGACAGTTTAGCTTTGTCTGAGTTTCTTGTAAGCAGCCGGAGGCTTTTTGCTTTGCTGTGGGATACTGAATACACAAGAGTGTTTTGTTGTTGTTGTTGTTGTTTTTAAATAAAATGTAATTATGACTTGCTTGAGTGGAAAAAATACTACATGTTCAAATTTGGGGGGGGGGGAGCAGAGAGGGGGAGAGAAAACTCTCCAATTAGCTCCAGTTTTCTTTTTAACTTAACCAAAAAGTGGGTTGTAAAATTAGAGCGTTGACACACTAGTGACATCCGACCCACAGCTTTGGGTTAATAAATTTTGGAGGAGCAACAATAATAACGGTAAGACCAACAACTCTGAACACGGATGGTGATTCCATTTGAGAGAATTCATAATGAGCCTGATCTTTCACCTGTACAAGATAATCGGAGTTTTGTCCCCTGACTTCAGCCACAGCAAGATCAAACTCTGTGTGAGGGAATCTGGACCAAAATTAGTTATGTTAGCCTCTTAGAGAAGTCTTTCTGCGCATGGCACCTGGTTGTGAGAGCTGGTGTTACAATGGTACAGTCTCACTACGGAACACGTAATGACAACTCCACAGTCATGGATGAGCTAGTATAATAGACCACTCTGCCAGCTGTGATCTAACAGGATAGTTGCTCTCTTCTACAAGTGACCTATTTACTCCAACAATTGAAAATGCATTGTTGCAGCTGTGACTATTGCTTCCTAACTGACTGAAGCAAAATTGCTTTATTTGCTTACATGAATTCAGCATAATCATGTTGCATTGATCGTTTGGCTCAGTTGGTGAGGAGTTTCACCCTGGGGAGGAAGGGCCAGCTTTAAAGGCATCTTGGTCGTTTCCGCTGTTTCTGAAATAATTTCATGGTCGGAACTCTCTCCTTAGTCGACCATGTATTTTAAAATGAAACTCTGTAAGTGTATAAAATGTACTCATTATGGAGTTTCACAATGTATTTTCAACTGGAGTAGGTGGGAAGGGCAGTGGTGCTATTCATGCAGAGAACGCAGGAGTTGTCGTACCAGATCAGAATATAGATCTATCTACTCCAGTATCCTTTTTTTTTTTTTTTAGCAGCAGACAGTACCTGGGAAGTTAACCCAGCCCCCTAATTAATCTAGATCAATGCTGCAGATGGTTTGTTTGCTGAACAGAATTCCAACATGACCCTTTTGTGGGGGCCCACTTTATTCCCTGAAGCATGGTCTTTTATTAATAACCCGTATCATTATTTTAGAGTGCACAGCTATAATTGTTGTTAGTCATCATGGAATTATCAGTCATCGGTTTTGCCTTGATGAGCTCCAGCAGCAGTGAATTCCACAGGTTAACTGCACACTGTGTTATTTGTACTGGTCACAGATGCACTTGTCTTTAACTTTCCGTGAGTCTCTGTGCTTGTATGCATTGGGGTACATGTTCTTTATGGCAAATATTAATTAGAAATAATATGTTCTGATGATACAAAGGAATCTGCCAGCACAGTCTCTTAAACTCATATAGAATTTTATTAACTTCAGTGGGACTCTGCATGGGACTTCACTGGGACTCTCTTGGATTTATGAGTAATTTAATCTAAAAAGTAGTACAGCCTGATCACTCTTATTCATTTTAGAATTGTGTAATCTATGTACTCTTTTTATAAAGAACTTTGCTATAAGGAACAGGGGTGTGAATGTTCACAAAGGATCAGGTAAAACAGGGAAAAAGACACTGATGCAGACCTGAAAGTTACATATAATCTTCTCTATACAATTTTTAGAACTCTTAAAAGATGTGTGTGCAACCGTGAAATCAACAGACAGGCAGCTTTGAATTGTAGCCTGGATGCAGACAGAATATTGAGTCATTGCAGGTCTCTCCCTAACCTTGGTATTATCATACTATTGGGTTCAGAATTTCAAATGGACAAAGTGTTTTTTGAACATTTCTCCAATGTGTTAATCACCAACTGGCTTTTCTGAAGCAGTCACACAGGACCTGTGTTTCCAACTGACTTTTTCTTCAACAAATATAGACATAGTAGAAAGAGTAATCTGAATGATCCACCAAAAATTGAGTTTCTCTCTGCAGTCCTTTTGGGCTGTCTGAGACACAGTGCCTTCATTCTCCTGTCTCTTTGAAAGTTAATCTTTGGAAAATCTAGTACTATAGAACAACTTTAACTGATTCCTCTCCTGCCTTTAGCACCAGTAAGCCTGAGCGCAGGGCCGTCCCTAGGGGAGTGCAGGGCCCGGGGCTGAAATGACGGATTTGTCTCTTCCGGGACCAACTGCACTGGGCAATTGCGCTGGCCTGTGAGGCCCCCCCAAAGCGCAGGGCCCGGAGCGGTCACCCCGATGCGCCGTACCCAAGGGATGGCTCTGCCTGAGTGTTGTTGATTATTAGCCTAATTTTTGCATATATAAATGCAAAGCAATGCTTTCGTTCATCTATACAAATGGAGCAACAGCATCAGAGGATGTTCATCTATTGTACTTATATGTCCTCTGTCACTGTAGCATCCGAGTGCCTCACAACCTTTAATGTATTTATCTCACAACCCCACTTTGAGGTAGGGACTATTGTCCCAGTTTTACAGATGGGAAATTGAGGCACAGAGACATGGAGTGACTTGCCCAAAGTGACGTTTGGGGTGGGAGCTGGGTATCTAACTGGGTCTTCCAGGTCCCAGGCTAGTACGCTCACCACTGGATCATTCTTTCATATGAAGGCCGTTCTCTAGGCTTCAGAAACTACAGAGTAAGGAAAAGAAAGATTTTTATTAAGACATCCCTTTCCCATAGATCCAAGCAGTTTTTTACCACCCTTTGAAAGGAATGTGCTTTTTGCTGCAGAACATCACATGAAGTTTGAATTGCATTTTGTACTGTATTTTGATCTGTTTCTGCATATTCTCAAAAAAGGGGGATTTTTATGCCCACATGTAAAAAGACATTCAAATTCCCCTTCCCTCAGATGCCACCCAGAAGTCATAGTTCAGACACATAATTGGTAGGTTCTTTGGGTATCCCAACGCTGAGTTACAACCTTGTGGTATAGAATATTTGTAAGAAGAAAAAAGAATCTAAATCAATGTCAGAATGAAATTATGAAAACAAAATGAATGCAAGATGTTGACACAAAGCACTCAATGGAACAAATCTTTCAGGGTGATTGTTTGTACTGCCACTCCCTTAGCTAGTTTATGAATTCATAAATCTAGCACAGATGATTTGGCAGCCGGTTGCTTAAACTGTTTGTTTATGTTAACTGGTAATCGTTCTGTTAGATCTCAGACTCTGCTGAATTTTTCTGTTATGGAGATTAACTTTGGGGGAGGAAGACAGGAATGGTGCTTTTCCGTTCCTTGTGTTCGGGATATATTGTAGACAAGATTGTGGCAGTGGATTACCGGTTATAGTGTATAATTTGGCCTTTCAAACAGGAATTTGCCATACTCTAACTCAGACTTTTCTTTGCACTCATTACATTCTCTTAGCACTGAAAGTCTCTCCTTGGATTTGACTGCCAGATGTTTAATATACAAACCGTGTTGGTTTCCATTACCGACTGGAAATGGACTTTAGGTGGAAATGAATATTGCGATTATATCATTACGTCTGCATAAATTATTGTCATTTTGCTTTTAAATGCCTTGCAAAAAAACAAACAAACAAACAAAAACAAACCACCCCCCCCTTGCGTATACACTGCCATTTTGGACAAGTTAAACTTGCCTAAAAAAACAAAATAAAAAATAGTTCAGTGACAGTATGGTGGAAAGTCGAAGAAAAATTGAAAGGGGGGGGGGGTTTGTGTGTGTTTTTGTTTGGTTGGTTTTTTTGACCTTACATAGTTAGCTTCCAAAGTAAAGTGCCGCAGTCAAGTCAGGAGGCTGAACTCTTAGCAGCACTAGCCATTCGCTTGCAAGTGAAAGAACAGGGCAAACGTCACAGCCCTTTGCCATTCTGCAGTCAGCTTACCGACACATCCTTTCCTTCTGTACTCCTGCAACTACACTGAGAAGAGAGAGAAATAACCGAGGTTAACTGAAAAGGGTTACTTTGTGCCTGGGGTGGAAGCTCCTGGAAGTGATCCAGCCAGTTACAGGGCAGTCCACTTGTCTTAAGCCACTGCTGCAAAACTGGATAAGAATTTTGATGAGGTGTTACAATAACATTGTAACTCAATCTGTCTGCAAATCATGCTCATAAACTGCCACAGATAGGGTCAGAATTGCTGTCACTTACTTTTTATGATGTTTCGCTTCGGGGGAAAGCAAAGTCTGCTCCTGTGTTCATTAAGAACTTGTGACCGCTGGGGCTGGACAGTGCTGTCTGCCATAAATTATTTGATTTAAAGAGACCTTTATTCTAAGACTTGATGGAAGAATCCTGGTGGAAGAATGACAGGCTGAGAACAAAACATTCCAGAAGGCGTTGCTTATTGGTAGCCAGAAAAAGGGAGCCATTGCTATAAGAAAACAACACAAGTAAACAACAGTTAAATAAAACTATGCAGAATCTTTAATACAGTATTAGATGTTTCCTTTAGGAATCACGAAGCACGCAGCATCTTTATGTTCTCCAAAGGGTTTATTTGGCAACCTGCAGATTCCGTTCTATGAAATGACTGGAGGGAGATATCCACAATAACAAGAGTGTCGGAGTGAAACAGAGAAGCAGCAATCACCAAATTGGGATAGTAACGTTGTAGCAAAGCTTTGAACATACAACTTTTTCCTCCTCTCCCTAGGTGGGAAACACAGGGCTCAAAATCCTTGGAAAACATGGCATGCAAATCTAGTCATACCTGGGACTCAAACAAACTTTGCCTCGGGCTTTCAGGCACGGGGGGATTTCAGTAGCAAGCCAGGCCTAATGTAATACAAGAGAGTATTTTGCTTCTTCATTTTGTCTTGTGCAGTTATCCAAATTTAGTGTCTGAGACACAGCATAAAAGCCAGCCCTCAACTATAAAAAAGTTGTGTGGTAAATACTTTGAACAACAAAGAAGATAAATTCTACAGATAAGACTGCTGCTTTTGCAGAAGCAATAAATGGAGTAAGATAATAAGAGACACAGGGTGTATAGCATAAAGAATCAGAATATTGAAATAACTGACAGATGAACAGACTACAGCATATAATCCTGCCTCTTACTCTCTTGACAAAAAACCAACTTCTAACTCAACTGTGATATTAGGTTTTTATACAGCTCTTTTAATCCTATTCTTTACATTTTCAAAGTAAATGAAAAATGATGATTTTTAACATATGCCCTTTCCTGAGCAAACATATTATTTGTATAAACCTGTCTAGCTAACTACCTAGATATAAAAAAGACCGCAGGAAAACTGGAGCAGCGGGGGTAATCAGAAATAAGACAAAAAAGCCGCCGTTTCATTAGGATTTGCAATAAGTAACTATTTTGTCCTGTACGAATAGGATGAAATCCCAGCTCCTTGTGGAAAGCCTGAGTGTTCAGTGGATTAACGGGTGTAGGGGGAGAGAATGGATCCTTCACAGCCCCAAGACGGGGTGCAGAACACCTGCACAGCCAGATAGCAGCTGCTGCTATAGGCCGTGAGATGTAATAATTGTGACCAATATTGCCCTTCTCTCCTCAATATGTGGAGTCTATGGGAAACGGCTGCAAACTGGTTGGCCCACAACCCTCCCTGCGAACTCCCATCATTTTACCCAGCTATCTAGGTGCCTTAGAAAGCACTTACCAGCATGGCATGCCAGGAATAATCCCTTCAAATAAGTGACTGTGAAGCTCAGCTCCGTGGCATGCAGGGAGCAGAGCAGTACCCTGCTGGGCCTCTCTGTGGACTACTCCTGTCACACATGATGGTTTCATGCAATTGGGCAGGGAAAAGAAGGTGCTTACAACCTTGTCCTTTCTGTGTTCGCTTACCGTTTCGCTAGAAACTACATTCCCTAGTCAAGGCTTGGGTTAAATCAGCACCCATAAGCTTGTTGATTTTAAAAAGTTTTACAAGAGTTCTACTCTAATAACAATGTACATCCCAGGTACCATAATCGAATAACGAGAGGCCATACACTCACACTCATGCCAGAATGCACTCTAGTGAGAGGGGCACCTCACTTGAAGGCACAAGGACAAAGGCACCTTGGGCCTATGCCAATCCCCTACTGATGCACTCTGGTTGGTGGGTTATCGCTTGCTGTATTCGCCCACCCTTATCCAGTGCATCTCGAAGACCAGCCCTGCTCAAGCTTTGCAGTTCTTATTCATACACACTGCCACATAAATTCTTATTAATGTCTGAATAACAGCATTTCCTTACTTTCAGCAGTTCAGCTCTCACACTGCATCAAAGTCCCACCGGACACCTTAATCCAGCCTGTGTGTCTAGGCAACTCGACTTGACAAAGGCGTCGCGACGTAGGAGGAATGATTCAGCTCCTGTCACCATCACCATAAGACTTGGCACTTCTATAGTCTCTTCTATGTGCAGACCTCAAAGAACTTTACAAGCATGAATAATGCACTGCAAGGCGACTACCCCCTCTGCATTCAAATCCCTCCTGCACACTCACTTATGTAGTCATGTGTAGAGGAAACTAGCTGGCTAGTTATGGCAGGACTTTGGGTATGTGTGGATAATCATATAATATACCAAAAATATTCAAGAGTTTTGTGCTATTGTTACACCACAGGTGGGATTTTTCATGTGGCTTAAAGGAGCTAGACACCCAACTCCTAGCTAGTATTACCAAGATATGACTTGATGACTTTGCTTGGTCCTTTGACTGTCTGTTTGTTTTTTACATTATGAGTATTTTGGAGTAGGCACAGTGTCTTCTTTTATGTTTGAGAAGGGCCCAGCACACTGTCAGCACTACTCTACACTAATAATAGGATGCAGTGTCATGGCAAACAGGAAGGAAAAGAAAAACCATTAGAAAGGTTGTGTATGTGACAGAGGGAATTTGACTAATAAGAATCTCAGATATTCTCAGGATTCTATGACTAGAGTATCTTGGAGGTCTGATACACCAAGAAGAGAGACTAGATTATGACTTTGATCTGCTGCTTGTCTGCAGTGCATCCACTTTGCATATCATACAAGGGATGCTAATATTCTGGACACATGGAGAAGTTTTTTCTAATAATGCTAGAGACATTCTGGCACATAGAGAAGAGAAATAAGAGTCACTGTAAATAATTCCAGTTATTGTGGTTGTAAGAGGAATGTTTTCCAGTAAATCCCCCTCTTCCCCCCCTCTTCATTTTTTGAATTCTTTCTCTCATTGTGTCATTCTTTCTTCTTTCTTCCTCCGCTGCCCTTTGTTTTACTTTCTCTCCTTTCCAAAAGCAGCACATTCAGCTAAGGAATTAGGATACTGGCATCCTGTGCAAAATCAACTCCGAAGGAATTCTTGTATCTTAGCTTTAGCAATACTCACTGACACATGGGTCGCATCTACCCAGCCTACAAGGGTAGTTCTTCTTTCACCCACCAGGGTGCTTACATCCCTCCCCAGAAGGCACTACTAGGCTAATTTAACCCATCTTTTTTCTTAGTTTTATCCACACGTTTCTGTGGATTCCTTACAAATCTACATATGGCCTCCATAGTGTGTGCTTTTGTGTCACCGTATTTAATAGCAGCTAAGGCCCTGATCTTGCCAACGCTTCGGCACATATGTAACTTCACTCACATGAGCTGTCCCACTGAAGTCAATGGGATTACTCACTAAAGTGAAGTTAAGCATGTGTGTAAGTGTTTGCAGGCTTGAGGCCTAAAATCCTTCCTTACATTTTTAGTTCCACAGGACCAAATTTTGATGGGCCCTGACCAGGCCCCAGATGCAAAGGAAATGCCAAATTTCTGGCTTGCAAGGAGCTAAGGAATGGAGTGTCCATGCAAGTAGATGGACCCACAGAATCCTCCAGGCTTCAACTCAGTGGAGCATGTGTGAGTGGGGAGGAATCAAACGGAAGCATTGTGAGCAATGGCTACATGGAGCACAGATCGGCAGGGTCAAAATCTCTCTTGCGGAAATAGATGGCATCATTATCCTCTCAATACACCTATCTTCAGCAGTTGTGTCTTGTCTAAATATTAGGTTGTGAGTGCTATAGGGCTGTCCTTAAGCAATTTGTACAATGGGGCCCTAATCTCTGTTTTGGGGTTCTTAGGCTCTACCTCAAGAGGAACAGTGAATAATAATCATAGGCTCATTCAGTGGCCCAGATGCTCACCAGTTACTTAACACTTGGGTTAAGGGTTCTGCCCCTCAGCCCTATGGCTTTGGAATATATTTTCCTTAGTCAACAGCCCATTTGCTCCATTTGTTTACTAATTTCCAAGATTTATCAATAGGGTCTATAAAATACAAGATTAAATGAATTTTCCAATACATCTGTTTGTGAACATATGCTGTCCATGCATTGGCTATTTTGCTTTCTCACTACAGTGTACAGTTAAGGTGATTATTTAAGCAATGGTGGAGATTTCATTGCTTTGATATTGTCTAATCATAGCTCCGAAACATCACAAAGCTAATTATCCAAAGATAACTGTATATCCCTAGAAGTTACCTTATAGCAATTAGAGTCTATATCCATTCTTTATATAAGTAAATCAAGTAAATGACTTTGATCATTGGCAAATGACAGCTGATGTTACACTGTTTCAGCAGGGAAGTTCACATAGATTAACCTCTTCATCTGAAATGCTGAATAGCAATTGAGTATGGGCCTTGAGTGTAGGCAGTATTTATAATAAAAAAATTAAAATTGTACTTTAAAATATTCAAGAAATGTGAAATATAATATGAGAGAAGGCTTATGAGTCAAAATGTTGCAGTATTTAAGACCTTTATACATATTCAGCATTTGCTTGCATAACTATAGGATATCTGCTTTGAACAATCTTTTTAAAAATGTAATTTTTATACAGATAATGCAACTATTCATTGCTCTTCTATGCATAGGCTTAAAATAGTCAATCTGTGTTTAATAAAAAGTGATTATGCAGGTGTGGGGAATAATTTATATTATACTGGGCAGGTCAGGCTTGGTAGCTTGCTACTATAATGGTAGGAGACAGTACCACCTGTGACTGGCCAATGCCAGGTGCTGAGCAATTGTTAAGTAATTTGGCAAATCTCAGGAAGTGCCAACACTTTCGGACAGATGAGCACCTGAAGAGGGTAGTAGGACCCTAGGTGGAGGAAATGCCATTGAAAGCAGAAGATTTAAATCACGATTTAGCCAACGGCTGCTGCAAACTGAAGGGAAAACAACAGGAAACTACCCTAACTAATTTCTTCTACAATAACTATTATGGCAGAACACAAGGCACAGTGATCCACATGTAGCAATGGACGGTTAGACCCTCAGGTCAGAAGGAGAAACAAAGTACACTGGGGAGGAGGCTCTGGCCATTAAGGGTGCACGATTTGGTTTTATGATGGTGCTATATCAAACCCTTTAGGAAATACAGTGCCTGATATTTGAAGGAAAAAGATGACCTGAATTTTCAAAATGAATAATCAGATAATTTATATTATAAACCTAATGCTTAGTGCTCATAAAGTGCTCTTCCTCCTTAGATCTGAAAGAACATTACCAGGGATGGTAAATATCATTATCCCCATTTTATACATCTGAGATTCAGACAGTTTAGTGGCTTGACTTTCAGAGGCCAGCTACCACACCTGTAGACTCCAGTGGGAGCTGCAGTTGCCCAAGGGCTCTGAAAATCAGGCCATAAGTGTTTTGACCGAGGTCAAACAGCAAGTCAGTGGCAGAGGAAGGAACAGACCCCATGAATGCTGGTCCTAGTCTAAAGAACTATCCCCTGAAGACTATGCTGTTTCCTGCTCTTGTATTGCCCAGAGACCCCAGGATTCGTCCTATAACATCTAAAAAAGCCAGTAACTATGCTATCACATGCATTTGGCAACAAGTGACATTCTGTCCCTACTGTAGTTTAGTTTTACAGCAATGACTACTGTGTGTGTATTAGTTATTCCAAGCAGGAACCTCACAAATTGGCCACTGGAAAAAGCACATCTGTCTTTGTAATTTGTGCATATACGTTTGCAACAATCATGTTTATTGCATAATAATTAACTGGCCAAAACCAGGTATTTTATATGATGCACCAGTTGATTTAATCAATGACTTTTCCAACACGCTTGCTCTTTAAAAACTGACAAATTTCCGGCATGATCAGGTTTTCTTTCTGAATCTATTTTTCTTTTCGTTAGTTTCTTAGAGATGATTTAATGTGCTGTAAAACTGGTGTCCATACTTGCCATTCTTTATTTATTACTACTTAGCAAGCTATACTAAGTGCTTGGAAAAAATTCATGTCAGAAAATTGAACACTAGAGAGTAACAGGGAAAGTTGCTTTTTTATTAGTATTATTATTATTATTGAGTCCACCGACTAGACAAATATGTAATTAGGCTCTTTCTAAATTATCTTAAGGCGGAAAAAAGAAGCTTCAGGATGGTGTATAATTTTGAAGTAGACAGTAATTTTATCCAAACTGATGGCAATAACTATACCCTCATTATATCCTAATAATCATGGGCCCTTCATTCACTCTTTGGAGCAGGGACTGTCTTTTAGCATATGGCTGTATAACGCCTAGCACACTAGGACCCAATTTGAGTGAGGCTTTTAGGTGCGACTGCAATATAAATGTTTACAAATTATTTGAATCAACATCCGTGTGGAGTGAACCCTCCCTGATGTTCTACCTTGTCCCCTGTGGATGAAGAGGTAGGTCTCTCAAATCCATGGCACGATCTTCCTTTGGCCCTTATTCTATTGAAAGTTCTCTCTTAGGTGAGAGACTCGCTGCTGGACAGTAGTGAGTTGAGAGCAAACCCAGGCATTGTGGAAAGTTGTACAATATCTTGCCCCGGGTGCCAATAGAAAATCGAGGGGCACCACCTCCACCAAACCTTTCTGTGCTGAGCATAACCTGTCAGGCAGTGGCAGGTCCTGAGAGTGATGCTGCCTGGAAGAGGTGGCAAGGAGGCACAGAGATTCCATGAAGACGCTTGTGCCCCCTGGGGCTGAGAAGACAACTCTCTGGCCATTTCACCAACCTTATCCTCTGATGGAGTGATCACAGGAAATCTCTCTGAGGATATTCCCTCCCCATAAACGCCCCGGATGGGGGTGATTAGTACTGGGCAATTAATTCAAGCCACTCTAAGAGCTTCAGCAATCTTTTCATAATGATATGTAGTCCAGTGAGCAAGCTTACTTGCCCAAGCTTCTGGGGTTGCTACAATCTCCTTTTTAGACTCACAACAAAGAGGAAGTGTGAGACCTGGCAAAATGTCATTCTGAACCAAAGACTGAATCAAATTATTATCTAGAGAGGGCCTGAAGGAAGGGAACTGGTGTCAAACTTCCAAAATCATAGCACGCTGTTAATGAAATAACTACATGTGTGTCTGAGATTCTTAGGCATGGAAGGAAACCAGTGAAGGGCTTGATCCTACCCCCATAGAAGTCTAGGCAAAACTCCCATTGACTTCTATGATGCAGGATAAGGAACTCAGGGTATGTCTACAATGGAGGTGGACGATGTCATTTCTAACTCTGGTTGCATTAGCATGCTAAATATAGACGTGTGGCTGTGGGTGTGTGAGCAGCGGGAGAGGCTAGCAGCTTGGGCACATCCCTAGGGTTTTGGATGGGATCTACGAGGGCAGCTAGTCCCTCCTGCTGTTCGCACCGCGATGGCTACACTTCTGTTTTTAGCATGCTAGTTTGAGAACAGCTATTAGGGATACATCTCCTCAAGTTGGCAATTATACCTCAGCTCCAGTGTAGACATTCTCTGAGAGAACGAGGCAGCACTCAGTGCTATAGTTTGTCATGGTAAAAAAAAAAAAAAATCAACACATTCCGTAACTTGATTATGCTTCTCAAATTAGTGTATTTGTTCCTGAATGTGCATCAAGAGACTCTTCTGGTATTAGTAATTTCTAAGGCCAGGCACCATTCTTTTAGACCACTTGGAGCAAGCAGTCTTCAAAGGCTCTCACTTCCTCTCTCACTGATCTTTGGATTCTCCCTTTCAACCTTCCACCCAAGGTGTTTCCCTTTTAGCCCTGGGAAAGGTGGACAAAGCCTTTCCTGTCGTTCCGAGCTCCAAGCCTTGTTAAATGAAACAACCCCCAGAAAAGCAAGCAGCAACAACCAAAGGGGACTAAAACCCTGAAACAAAAGCACTGCTTCAAAGGTTGCCCTCCAGTTACTGGCCTCTTCGTAACTTACAACAGTGGTATCTGATGGTTTAAAAAAGGGAATCAAACTTTCTTGATTCTAATCCTGGCTCTGCCATTAATTTCCTATACTTGTCTGGGCAATAGACCAATCTGTCCCTTAGTTTATCCATCTGCAAACTAGATATAATAAAGTGATGTGATGAGGCTTTAGTGCTTTCTAGCCCTGGAGATCCTTGGATCAGAAGTACCAAATAAAAAGAAGGCATAGTGCTGTATAATTTATATGTTTCAGAGACAAATACACATGTTAACCTTGGACACATTCAAGAGACATTTGTGAATGCGTTTGCCAGTGGAAGTTTTGCTGGGAAGCGCCTGTCTCTCTTTATCCCGAGGAATGGAAGATTACCTGTGGCATATAATATGCTAATAAGTTAGAACTATGATAGATATAGGCAGTATTTTAGCTTTTCATTCTTATTTTACATTCATTGCTGCCACCCCGTATTCCAAACAAGGAGACAGGATAGGGCTCTGTTTGGAATCTGTCAGAATTGCTCCTTTATTGGTCAGAGGAGTCACAGTTAAACCACATGAAACGCTCCCTCTCTTCCAGCTGCCGCTTATTGCTTTCTCCTAAATTTATTATGTATTTATGTATATTACAGTACAAAGAAGAAGGCTGGTCCAGGTGTTAGGGCAATGGCCTATGACTTGGGAGACCAGAGTCCACTTCCCTGCTCTTCCAGAGACTTCCTGTCAGACCTGGTACAAATCATTTACCCTCTCTCTCTCTCCGTTCCCTACCTATACAATAGGAATTGTACCAATTCCCTACTTCACGGGGGTGTTGTGAGGCTAAACGCAGTAAAGATTGTAGGTGCTGAGATACCATGGCTATCTCAGTACCAAAGACAGAGAGATGGCACCTGGAGAATCAAACTGAGGCTGGCCATTGTGCTTGGCACTGTGCAAACATACACTAAGAAACTGACTTTGCCTTGAAGAGCTCATCTTCCAAATGGAGAAGACAGACAAAGGGTGGGAGGGGAAACAGGCACAGGGAGGGGAGGTAACTTGGCCAAGGACAGTGGCAGGTCCAGGAACAGAATCCTGGTCCAGTGCCCTGTCGACTAGACTCCGCTGTCTCCAGCCAGCTTATTTCTTTGTTAATGGTACTAAATTTGTCTGTTAGATGGAAACCTAGGAAATGCCTTATGAGCTCAGAGCAGCTGGCCATCTAGTCCGGTAAACCCACTCTGGCAGTGGCCACTATCAGATGCTTCAGAGGAAAGGGTAAGACACCCAGTGGTAGGCAGTTATGAAATAACAGGCTCCTAGGAAAGGTTTCATGCTAACCTTCATCATTTCATGTTGGCTTATGCCCTTGAAACATGAGAGTTCATATCCATACTATGACTATACACGGTACTTTTGTTCTGACAGTATCCTATCTGATTAAGAACAAGCCATGAAGGCAAGTATAAAATCTCTGGGTGAAATCCTGGCCTCATTGAAGTCAATGGCAAAAGTCCCATTAACTTCAGCAGTGCCAGGATTTCACCCCCTGTGTATATTTTCTAGAATGCCTCATGATTAGAGTGATATTCTATTCATCATAGTATGGCCCATTTGTTACAGTAGGAGTATACATTTGTTTTCTATTGCTGTCATATAGCTGTCCTTTTCTTTGTTGCTGTAATCATTTCTTCAAAATATCAGTTAAAAAAAAGTTGAGAACTTGAAATCTTAATCTTAATTTTGTCCTAACCTTTCCAAAATAGATTAAATTACTTTTAAAAGAAATGTCAGCAATCATGTGGACGTTGTACAATTGTGCCCAGTCAATACATAAGTAAATGGAATGAATTATCTCCACTGTATATTCATTAGAGCATGAAATGCAAAGAACTCCTGACCTCCAATGCGGTATAACATCCTCAGACACAGTTTGAAGCAAAAAATGTGTATGATATAGTGGCTGAAAAGAGCATTAACATGTGAGACCAGTCTACTTATTTAGCTAGAGATCCTCGTAAGCAGGATTATTTTTTCACTCTTAAATTTTTGTACCGGCGACTACAGTAGACAAACGCTTTATTATTATTGCTGTGTTACAGGAATGTCAGAGCAGTGTTGGCCTGTTAAATATGTCAGTTTATATTGGAAAATAAGGATGCCTGGTTGTTTTTTTTTTAAATGTATTTCAAGTGGGTCTGTGGCAAAATATGTGTGCGGCTGAGTTCTAGTCCAAAAAATTAATACTTTTAAAATGAGACTACGATTTAAAACGTCCTCATTATGATTGCTTAATGAGGCAACTTACCCTTATTAAGGGACTCCAGTAACAAATGAGAGGGTTTTAAAAACAAATTTTTGGAATTCTTGTAATTATGTACAGATGCAATCAATGGCTGTTTTAATGCTAATCATTTAATTCAGATTCACATTGTACCATATTTCATGACACTGTATTCACATCAGATTCCGGTATTGGTAACCTAGGACCTTAAGCTTTACATTATATAATTACAAATGCCAGTTGCATCAAAGGAACTATTAAGAAGCCATTAAAACCATACAGAAAGATTCTAACTGTCCCTGAAAACACAGGTTAGTGGAAAAGCGAAAACTGATTTTTCATCTTTGACCTTTACTTAAATGTAAAAGATATTTTCACCGGGGGGGGGGGGGGGGCGGCAAGGGGGTCATTTCACATTCCCCACAACTTCTTTGTTAGAAGAGACAATTTTTCAAATTTTGAAATTTTTCAACAGGAAATAAGGATGCACATATTCATGGAAGTTTTCCAGGTTTTTTACCAGCTGTGTCCGATGCACATACCCCAGCAATACAAGGGTGCCCAGCTACCAGGAGATTTCCCTGTAGAAATGTTTGGGTTGAGGAGGCTATGTTGATTGGCCACTCTGTGGGGAAGCGATCGCCTTTCTACCGTCTCCTTTCGTGTTCTCCCCGATTGCACCAACAATGCAAGAAACCATGTGAGATTAAACTAACTCAGTGTCATACAAATTGACATAATGATCAGACCTGTGGTCCATCCAGTCTAAAATCCCATCTCTGCTGGTGACCAGTATCAGCTGATTCAGAGGAAGGTGGAAGAAATCCTCCAGTAGGCTGTGACGGTGGCAGAGAAGGTGCCAGCTCGTGCCAAAGGCCCAGGGTCTCACTGAGCACTGACAAATGCATAACTGGGTATCAATCTCTCTTATCTGTGGGTTAGTACAGTTAAAATAGATATTTGTGTTTGTTTAGGGTTCAGACTTTATGGAATGCTTGTAGAATGCTGCATATGCTAGTCATAATAGCTGTATTCCATGGTATAAAGTTATATTGAGTGTATGCATTGTAAACCTCTCCAACTGTGTAACTTACCAAACAGCAAAAGAAGTATTAATTAAGGTAAAGTGCTCGTCATGCACATAAGATGGCCCACTGAAGGCAAACAAGGCATTGTGTAGCATCAAATGACACAGACCATGTGGATTGCATTCCTCACTACCCAGGGCAGGCCCTAGATCAAATGGTGCCCCAAGTGCGGAGTGTCTTCAGCACCCCGCCATCCATTTTTTCCCATCACATTTGCCCCTTGCTGCAAACTAGATTGCAACTGAGCTTTTTGTTTCCAACCCTGAGTTCCTGAAGGTTTCTTTGGGTGTATCTTTTATTTTCTGCAGGACAAAACAGACAGTATGAGGGAGAGCATTTAAAAATCTATGTTCCGCAGTCTTAGAAAGTCATCAAATATTACGTGTTAAGCATGACAAAAGAAGTAACAGTATTTCTTCTATGTTGTTGCCGAGAAAGGGGTTCAATAGATATCTCTGGCATCTCATTAAATATGTCCTTTATTAGTCACTACTTACACTCTTCAAGTCTTAAAACACAAGTACACTTTCACAATTACCCAGTAAAACAAGGTTCACAATATTGCAGCTCTGACTCTGGCTCTGACTTAAGTTCATTATTTCATCTTGCTGACTGACTGGAGACGCCCTGCCCCTTATATTCCTGTGATGGCATGGCTCACAACATTCTAGGAGGTTCAAGGAAAATGTAGTTCTCAGAAAGTCTGGAAAGTTCCAGGAGATTCTACAAAGGTCCAGAACATTCTAGGAGACTTGTGAAAAATGAATTCACATATGGAATACCTGAAACATGTTACTTCAAACATTCTATTTTCCCTTTTCTCTCTAACAACAAAAACAGCATAGATCATAGAATCATAGAACTGGAAGGGACCTTGAGAGGTCATCTAGTCCAGTTCCCTGCACTCAAGGTAGGACTAAGTATTATCTAGACCATCCCTGAAAAGTGTTTGTCCAACCTGCTCTTAAAAATCCCCAATGATGGCGATTCCACAACCTCCCAATTTATTCCAGTGCTTAACCACTCTGACAATTAAGAAGTTTTTCCTAATGCCCAACCTAAACTGCCCTTGCTGCAATTTAAGCCCACTGCTTCTTGTCCAATGCTCAGAGGTTAAGAAGAACAATTTTTCTCCCTCCTCCTTGTAACAACCTTTTATGTACTTGAAAATTGTTATCATGTCCCCTCTCAGTCTTCTCTTTTCCAGACTAAACAAACCTAATTTTTTCAATCTTCCCTCGTAGGTCATGTTTTCTAGACCTTTAATCATTTTTGTTGTTCTTCACTGGACTTTCTCCAATTTGTCCACTTTTTTCCTGAAATGTGAGACCCAGAACTGGACACGATGCTCCAGCTGAGGCCTAACCAGCATGGAGTAGAGCGGAGGAATTATTTCTCATGTCTTACTTACAATACTCCTGCTAATGCAGCCCAGAATGATGTTTGCTTTTTTTGAAACAGTGTTACAAGGTTGACTCATATTTAGCTTCTGATCCACTATGACCCCCAGATCCCTTTCCACAGTACTCCTTCCTTGGCAGTCATTTCCCATTTTGTATGTGTGCAACTGATTGTTCCTTCCTAAGTGGAGTACTTTGCATTTGTCCTTATTGAAATTCATCCAATTTACTTCAGACCATTTCTCCAGTTTGGCCAGATCATTTTGAATTTTAATTCTGTCCTCCAAAGCACATGCAACCCTTCCCAGCTTGGTATCGTCCGCAAATTTTATAAGCGTGCTCTCTATGCCATTATCTAAATCATTGATGAAGATATTGAACAGAACTGGACCCAGAAACAATCCTGCGGGACCCCACTCGTTATGACCTTCCAGCATGACTGTGTCCAACTGATAACTACTCTCTGGGAACAATTTTCCAACCAGTTATGCACCCACCTTATAGTAGCTCCATCTAGGTTGTATTTCCCTAGTTTATTTATGAGAAGATCATGCAAGACAGTATCAAAGGCCGTACTAAAGTCAAGATATACCACATCTACCACTCCCCCCCCCCCATCCACAAGGCTTGTTACCCTGTCAAAGAAAGCTATCAGGTTGGTTTGACACTATTTGTTCTTGACAGATCCAGGCTGACTGTTATCACCTTATTATCTTCTAGGTGTTTGTAAATTGATTGCTTAATTATTTGCTCCATTATCTTTCTGGGTACAGAAGTTAAGCTGATTGGTCTGTAATTCCCCGGGTTGTCCTTATTTCTCTTTTTATAGATGAGCACTATATTTGCCCTTTTCCCAGTCTTCTGGAATCTCTCCTGTCTTCCATGACTTTTCAAAGATAATTGCTAATGGCTCAGATATCCCCTCAGTCAGCTCCCTGAGTATTCTCGGATGCATTTAATCAGGTCCTGATGATTTGAAGACATCTAACTTGTCTAAGTTGTCTAACTTGTCTAAGCGTCCCGAGCCCAGCGCATGGGTCACCTGCCCCTAAATCCGGCCCTGTTACTACCTCCAGGAAGGGGAAGCTTACACATGAACTCAACCATCAGCTTGGATTCTGGCTTGAATGTGATAAAAATCCTTGACACAGAGAAACTGGGATCTTTATGTCGTCTGGACTCTGAGGGGCAAAGATTCCTGAACATAAGCAAGCTATTCCCATGCTACTTGGCATAAGTCAGCCCTAAAGGACATACAGAGCTGCTTATTGTAGAAGCTTATATTACGTTTTAAAATCTAAGACTGTAACTCATTTGTGTGTGTATGTTTCCTGTTTTAACCTTGTAAATGACTCTTATTTCTTTTCTTACTTAATAAATCTTTAGTTAGTTTGTTACAGGATTGGCTACAGGTGTTGTTTTTGGTTTGAGATCTGAGTACAATTGATCTGGGGTAAGTGACTGGCCCTTTGGGACTGGGAGTAATCCCAATATTGTTGTGAATTTTAGTGTAAAGTGACCATCTATCACGTAGTCCAGCTTGCCTGGGTAGCAAGATAGACGGCGATGCCCAGGGGGCCTGTCTGTGGCAATATGGTAAGAGTGCTATAGTGCTTTAGGAATTCACACTTGTTACGGGATTGGTGAAATCTTGATTATAGAATTTACAACCAGTTTGGGGTGCCTACCCTGCTTTTTGACAGTCTGCCCTGAGGTTGATACTCATGGTCATGAGCCAATCCAGACAGTGCGATATGGGCATTTTGTGATAACCTGCCTACAGGGAAAGTTAGTTCCTGACCCTCATTAGTTAGAGACTAGTTTTTACCCTGAACATGAGAGTATAAATCCTTTCCAAACCACTTCTTGGTTTGTTTTATTTTAATCCTTACTATTTGGAGCTCTGGATATTCTTGTTAACCGTTTAAATGTCCAGACGCTTCTGTCAGTTTTTGATACACAGAGTATGATTTTGCCAGATAATTTGTATGCCTCTAAATAGATCTCAGCTAAACCACAATTACATTTATAGTAAAAAACAAACAAACAAACAAAAACCCCCAAAGAAATGTCAAATTTCATTTTTAAAAATCAGCACATCACCGATCATGACATTTAAGGAATGACATTATTATTCATGCAGCTCTTGGTGTTTTGCCCAGCTTTCTAGAAAGGAACAGGTGTATGTTTCATTCTCTGAGCAACTCTAAATAGCATCTCTCTTTTTATTTACACACACACACACACACACACACACACACACTCGCAGTAATCAGGCAGATCTCCCCTAGAGTTCTACTTTTAGTTGAATATTGATTATAATGTTTGGCTCAGCTTTGATGTTAGATGGCCTTCAAAAGCAGTGGTCGAGCTGTATTTGTCACAGTATATTAAAAGCTGATTCACGTCAGCCTCTCAATGTAGAAGACTGCCCTCACGGTCTCCCATTTGAGCAAGCGATGCTGAATGGATAGTTCACTGGCATGCCCAGAATGCAAGGCAGACATAAAAGCTAGGACAATGTGTAGGGGAATGGCGTTTATTTAGAGTCTGCTCACAGCTCCGTCTGCCACCACAAGTGTTTGTGGGTCTTGGCCCCATTTCGTTTTGCAAGAGCCACGCAACTTTTCTTTTCCTCTGTTAAATGGCTACAGAATAACTTGCTGTAATAAACTAAAACACCTCTCTGCTGCAAGGAGAGCTGATTCAGCACCCTTTATTTTAAAGGGGGGAAATAAAACATGAATCTTCAGGGAGGATTTATATTGTTCATCAGCCCTTTTATTTCCCCTCCCTGGTGTTTTGTTTGTTCTGTAAAAGCTGCCCACTTGTATTATCCCCAGCTTTCACATACTGGAGATCGCTGACTGAGGAGTCTTTATTAGCAGGAGCAGGAGTCAAGGGGCTTTAGAGAGAGATTCATTTTTTCTTAATATATAAATAAAAATATAAGTTCTAATCGGCACAGAAAAGTTTGGAGAGGTATAGGATGCATTGTGTAAAATCTTTGGCAAAACATGCTAAGTTATCACTCTAGTATACTTTCAACATCTGTCCCTTTCTTACTCCTAACTCCCGCCAAAACCAAACAATTAGCTGGCTGCATACAGTAGAACCTCAGAGTTATGAACACTAGAGTTACGAACTGACCGGTCAGCCGCACACCTCATCTGGAACCGGAAGTACGCAATCAGGCAGCAGCAGAGAATACAAAAGTGAATACAGTCCAATACTGCGTTAAAGGTAAACGACTAAAAAAATAAAGGGAAAGTTTTAAAAAAAGGATTTGACAAGGTAAGGAAACGGTTTCTGTGTTTGTGTCGTTTAAATTAAGATGGTTAAAAGCAGCATTTTCTGCATTGGAAAGTTTTAAAGCTGTATTAAGTCAAGGTTCAGCTGTAAACTTTTGAAAGAACAACCATGACGTTTTGTTCAGCGTTATGAGCATTTCAGAGTTACGAACAACCCCCATCCCTGAGGTGTTCGCAGCTCTGAGGTTCTGCTGTAATAGATTGACTCAGAAGAAGGGCTAGTTACATCAGGAATCAGAAGTTCAAGTAAGTCTAGGTTCCCATTCAGAACTCTGTTACAATACCTGCTCTGATATGCCTCATCAGACATCAGGTTTGATTAAAAAGCACAGACTTCTCAATAAACTATGTTAGATTATGTTCTTAGATTACAGCTGTATAGAAAGTAGAGCTCTGCTTATGACACACTACTCATTAAAAACAGCTCACTGGAAAGTTTGCTGAGGTTTGTGTGAACCAGTGGCTTTCCCACTTATGTTCTTTTTCATCATTCATCATTACCAGGAAACTTGCAGTATTTGTGTGACAGTTATTCTGTGAGCTCTCACTACAATTTAACTGAAAGAACTGCCGTACTTTCACCTGCACTCCTATAGTTGTGTGTGTGTGTGTGTGTGATGTTAGAGACACATACACACGTACAGCTGAGGATTTACCAGCATAAAGAGTGCAGGTCTGGATACTATACTGGCAAGATTTTGAGGCTGCTTATCACTGCTCTAATTACCTAAAATAGGCTGTCTCATAGTCACTGTATAGAAACTGACAAGCTGTATGGTATGATAAAAATATGCATGTATAAAGGGATTCTTTGCTTTTTATATATAGCAACTTGGTGATTTTACACTCCCTTCTACTATTTATGCAGTGAGGTTTAAAAAAAAAAAAGTTCCAGGTGATTAGAAAGTGCATATAGAAGTACAGATTTTGAGATTATGTTCGTGCTTTAGGGCATATCTTATTATGTGTACAAGTGTGAACTTTGTACTGAAGTCCTTGCGTAGCTCTATAATGGATAAAAATGTGACTCTAATGTCAAGTACAGAGTGCTCTTTAAATGCCTTTTCCCAGCTTGAGTTTGTGTGTTATTTTGCTTCAACCAAATCTATAGAAATTCCCCAAATTCTCTTTAGAAAAGAAGTCTTATATACGTTCCGTACTAACAAGTAGGTTGTGTCGTGGGGACCCTGCAGCGGGTAGGGCAGGAGATGGCACTGATCTCTGCCCTTGCCTCCTCAAGTCCTTAGGGAGTTGATCAGTAATGGTGCCCTACTCTCTTTGCAGGTGTTCAGCAATTCTCAGGAAATGGCTCCAGCCTCTCCCAGTCCAGCAGTAGGTTTCTGGCAGGGGTAGCCAGTATGGGTGGGGGCTCGCAGGAGGTGAGAATTAATCCTGCCCTGCTCCCACCTGCTTTCATAATTAGTCACGGCAGGCAGTACCCCATAATCCTTAGTGCTTTACATTGAGTGGGAAGCTCCTGGCATTCCACGGCGACCCATCTACTGGGGTGCCAGCTGACCCTACGCTGTGTGATAGCCAACATCTGTGGAACCAGGACTGTTTCCCAGCTTCCATCTTTATTCGGACAAACATATGCTACACAGAAGAAGGGTGTCATTCCTCATACTGTTTGTAGTGCATTTGGCAGAGCAAATGTACAGTAACTGGCCTCCTCTAAAGCAAAAAAAAAAAAAGAATCTAATACAAAGCCTGTGTTTATGGGAGGGAACAATGACTAACAAAAAGATCAAACAGAAGAAATACTTTCTCACAGTGGAGGGATGCTATCAGTGGTGCAGTATCAGCTGTGGTTTTTGATAGGGCAAATGGGTCGCTGATTGATATACATATTTATAGCAGTGAGCTATTAATGGGTACTGAGAACATTTTTCTGTTTACCCGTATTAAATTCCTAGCTTAGTGTGTTTTGCTCAGTAGTGCCCCAGTATATAGCACTTTGTAGGGTGTTCCAGAGGAACTTTTTCTCAGTATCACTGAGACATTCTTTGTTCTGCCATCTGAAAATTCGGAGGCCTGCTTTTTTGCTTAAGTCCCTGGCCATGCAAATGTGCCCATGTGGGTGGACCCCATTGATTTCACTGGGGTTCTTCATGGAACTCATAAGCAGGTTCAGAGCCTAGGACTGTAATAACTGCTAAACAAGCAATGAACCATTTGCATTTTCCCAGCCTGTTAAGTCATTGTTGGAGTTAAAGGGTGAAATTCTGGCTCCATTGAAGTCAGTGGGAGTTTTGCCATTGACTTCAATGGAGCCATGATTGCACGCCAGCATTGCATTGTTGTTATCAATTGATGTGTTTATGATTTGGAAATAGTAACATCATCTTGTGATTCTAAAAACTACAGATCACTACAGTGCAGCCGATTCGACCTGTAGTTACATTGCTACACCCCACTGACTTCAATAGAGTAGCACTGCTTTTACTGAGAATGGAATTTGGCCCCAGAATGTGTGGAGATATTAAACATCCAGTTTGTTTACCAAAAATTGGCTTCTTTCCATTGAAGGGTCTGTACCAAATTAACCTTTGATATAAGTAGGCACAACTGACCAGAGATATCAAAGGGGGCTGCATGCATTTATGCCAAGGATGTTTCAAGAGTTTCCAAATGCATCTGAGCATCAGTCGAACAAGATGACATATATTGTGAAGTCAGATAAGTAACTGTTGTTCCATACCTTCATTGCCCTGGTTTTACTGATGGTCGGTAGCTAGGTTGGCAATAATTTCTGTGGCATATTGTCCCTGGAACTAACTGTCCATCTGGGTCATTCTTATGAAAACATTTAATCTCTAGAGGACTGTGACGGGGTGTATCAGCCTCGCACTGGTACAGCAGGGGTTAACCCTTCTCTCTTAGCCAAGGAGGCCACATACCCCTGGCTCTGCTGGGCATGCTCCAGCTGGAAGCAGGGTATAAAAGCCAGCAGAGCAGCTCAGTCTGGGCTGACTGCCGGTGGGGAAGGAGGTGTGTTGCTAGCTCCTGAGGGAGGACCGCCTACACTCCAAGACCCGGAGGCTAGCCAGTCGGAGACTGATCCTGACACACCGGCTCGGGACGTCATGGAGGGTGAAGAGACCGGAGAAGCCCAGAGACGGACAACCCCAGAGTCTTGGGTAGGAAGTAACTGAGGAAGGTTTTACAAGTAAACGGTCACAGAACCGGATTAAGGCTTGGTGTGTTTCGGTTGGAGCCCCACCAAGCTGGTGGCAGGCAACCCCGTCACTGACAGGGCCCTAGGTTGGGACCCGGTAGAAAGAGCGGGCCCGGGTTCCCCTATCCTGGCCACCACCGGCCCCGCTCACCACTATTATGGACTCTGGCCACTAGGCTGCACTGCCCTGAGAGCAAGGGCCATACCATTGACTCTGGTCACTGCCCTGAGAACAAGGGCTGTATTATGGACTCTGGCCATTGAGCCACAGTGCTGTGAGAGCAAGGGCTGTATTACGGACTCTGGCCGCTAGGCTCACTGCCCTGATAAGAGGGACTGTATTATTGACTCTGGCTGTCAGGCTGTGCTGCCTGGATCACAAGGGTCATTGGACTAAGGACATAGGGCCATGCAGCCCAGAGACCAGGGCAGCCCTACAGACACAACCGCAGGGCCGTAACGCCCCCCCACCCCTGCCTCCCAAAGGGTGACGGGTGTATCAGCCCTGCAACAAGGACCAATCCTGCTCCCATTGGAGTCAATTGTAAAATTTCAACAAAGCTATTTTGATTTACCCTTGCTGAGAATCAGGGTCCCCGTGACTTGAAGGGGAACAAGATTGGGTCTTAGTTTAGAGCTATGGATGACCTACCATGTATGATTCTCTTTGATTTCATGTGTGCTGTGCATCTGAAGACCAAGTTAACCCCAAAGAAAACAATAAACTAGTAATGAGAAGAAGATTTTTCCTTAAAAAATGAGATAAACGAATGCACCCGCTAGTCTAAATTCGTCCCTGCCGGAATGCCACTGGAATCAGTCTGTCTTCGTCCAGGTTTTTTTGCACACACCCATTCGCTGCCTTCTGAGGGCGTTCCTCACTCCCACAGACAGTCCCCAAATGCAGAGCCTTGGGTAGTCTTGCGTGTGAGGTAGCAATGCATATACACTACAGCACTAATGATTAACCGGTGAGCCCCTGAGGTTCCCCCCCCCCCCACCCCCCCGCACAAAACCTCCTTTCAGCAGATTCCTTATCTGCTATCAAGGGAGTGTTTAAAGCAGCTAAAACTCTTAAGCGCCTTGTCTCAGAGACTGATGGGGATAATTAAGCCAGTGTGTTTCAGCCCTCTGCTCTTCTTCATTGCATTGCTGGAAAGTGGGGAAAGGGCTTCATTAGCCAACAGAAGACATTGGAAATCCATGTTCAGCAATGTAGTTTGTTTGTTTTTTTTCTCGTTCCTTCTTCCTCGCTGCTGGCTGCTGATATTCACCTATCTGAACCTCCAGGTAGAAGGGAGAATTACCCAACGATTGCAGATCATTTTATTTTTTCTACACAGGAAAAAGTCAATCATTATGTGCTATAATCTAATCAAAATAAAGCTCATGTGCATTGATTTATGAAATGACAGGGAAAGACTGGAGGATAGTCTGCTTAAAAAACAAAATCTGGAAGAACAGATTTCTCATCCGCTTGGCTTTTCTGCTCTGACTCTGGATGAAATAGTGAAATACAGATTATACAACGTCTTACTGGAAAGATAGATGCAGAGATCATGGCCAGTAATCACTGCTACATCAGAATGAGTTTTTCTAGCACCTCTGTGAAGTTGTGTAGTAAATTATGATGTTACATTAGATACATTATTTCCTGTTTTAGTAAATAAGTCTCCTGAGACAGATTCCAAAAAGCCAGTTGTAGATGACTTTACAAGTATGCTGGAATCCAAGTACTAAGCAATTTATCATGGCTCAATGGCACCCCATGGGATAGAAGGGTGGGTGTCCATATTTTCAGTCCCTTTTCTCTCTCCTCTGTTTTAATCTGTTTTTTGCCTATATTTTTTTATAATTTAGCGTAATATTTGTTCTTGTTGTGTAGCTCCCTCCCCCTGTTCCTGACTCAGCTGAAGGCTAAATGCCACATGGAGTAGCAGCATTCACTGGTGGTTCCATGGGATAAAGTTGCAGGGGCTGGGAAAAGAAGATTAGTCCAGTGGTGGCAGCCTGATCATGTAGCCCTGTGCAGCTGATCTGCTCGTGGGGCCATATGTATCAAGGGCTGCTGTGAGGACAGAGAGGGAAGTGTTGGCTTTCAAGGAGCCACCTGCTACCAATCCACAAATAGATTCCCTTTGTATTGGGCAACAGCAGATCCAGGGTTATGTTCCTTTTCCTTCCCCAGGGCAGACCAGTCTGACCCCCATACAGGTTGGGAAGCACTGTCTTAACCGGTGTCAGAGTAGCAGCCATGTTAGTCTGTATCTGCAAAAAGAACAGGAGAACTTATGGAACCTTAGAGACTAACAAATTTATTTGAGCATAAGCTTTCGTGAGCTACAGCTCACTTCATCGGTTGCATTCAGTGGAAAATACAGTGGGGAGATTTATATACACAGAGAACATGAAACAATGGGTGTTACACACTGTAACGAGATTCTGTATGGTAACACCCATTGTTTCATGTTCTCTGTGTATATAAATCTCCCCACTGTATTTTCCACTGAATGCATCCGATGAAGTGAGCTGTAGCTCACGAAAGCTTATGCTCAAATAAATTTGTTAGTCTCTAAGGTGCCACAAGTCCTCCTTTTCTTTTTACTGTCTTAACTGCTGCTTAGACATAAGAGGCAATTTTCAAAGGGAATTAGATAGCCAGTGACTTTCAATGGGAATTGGCCATCTAACTACCATCACTTTGCCTTTGAAAGTCTCCCCATAAATTCAGTAACTTTTGATTACACTCAGTTACCTTGATTAAGGATGTAAGCCTTTAATTAAACTGAATGGATACAGTGCTGAATAGTTCTGTGTTTAACCACAGTGTCCCTAGGGAGTGAGTCTGTCTCCTGTGTTGCTACAGTTTTGAGATCAGCAGGGTGAGAATCACCTTGGGAGATTCTCTTAGCTTGGGAGACTCCCCAGGAGTACATGAAGAACAAATATAGGGACCACCCATGCAGTCACAAGTAAGTCATTTTGTCTGTATTACAAGTTCCACTGAGCAGATAATTAAGGTTACAATCACAAACACATATACAAAACCTGAAAGAGCCCTTGCAATAGCCAGTGGCCGTGCTGTATTCATACTAATATTCCCAAAGCTATCTCAGAGTCGGATGCATCTCTCAACAAGTGGTCCCTGAGAGAGGGGTGTTGATGGAATCTTCCTCACTTGGTTGTTCCCTCCCTATCGATATCAGGGAACCCTTTTCATCCTGTGTCATGACAACATCTACCACCTTGTGCATACGCATGGGGTTCCAATCTCCTTTTCCTTATCTGTACTTCCACACCCCATAAATTCTGGGGTGCCTGGCTTTTCATGGGTTGCTCTGTCAGTTCCCCTTATTCTAATTAGCATTTCACTAGCATTTACACACACCTGTTCCCATGGCACCTCCAATGTGAGCAAAACTTTCCGTGATGTTACAATCATGTGTCTTGCAGGTCAATCACGTGTCTTGCTGGGTACATTGTGGCATATTTTCCCAAACATCACCTACTGGCACATTTTTTACAGCAATCTTGTAACTTTACTGGTACTGGGCTATTCCTGGGTCACCTACTTATGTTAATCCTCCTTAGGCCTGAGGCCTAGTGTGGCTAAACTGAATTCTTACAGGCATTAGCCTGCAGGCCTTGCATTAAAGCCTTGCTTTACTTACATACCTACTACACACTCGTCGCTCATAAATACTTGGCCATCGCCTACTCCTGTGATCTTAGGGTACTACTACTATCTGTTTCGATACCTATTCCTGCAACTCGGATATAGCCATCACACACTGGTTACATAGGAAATAACATATGAGTTAACAATGATAATAGATAACACAATTAAATGATAAAGTGAACTAATTGGCTACAATGGTATGCACTGATTTCTTACCATTTAATTCATATGTGACTGTGTCTTCTTCTCTACCTATTTTTTTTCCTTCCCTTAATCTGGCTGTGGTGATGCCTGCTCTTATCTGATCATTATTCCAGTCACATACTGTACTGTTTCCAGTTGTCACAAGTAGTTAAATTACAGCACCTGATTCAGACCTGTTGGCACTGATTCCTAGCATGCGCGATACACATATCACATGATACATTCCTTTAACGGACAGGTGGTAGCCCTGGTTGAAAATGGTGTCACTCCCATTGTTTTTAAGAGAAATTGCACTCCCTTGTATCAGAGCTAGATACGCAAGACTACATCAGCTACTGAATGGGGCCTTTATCCCTACTTTAGGGAGCTAACCTGTGGGATTCTATATGAGAGGAAAGTTTCTATGGCCAGCAATCCAAATGTACAGCAATCCTGTAGTCCTTATTCCTATTTGGATGACAGCTGGATGTCTGTTGAAACCATGGGCTTTTGAACAGGTGTAGATCACTGAGTTCTTGACTCTCAGAAGTGCATATAGTATGAAAATGACTGATACCTAGGTCGAGTGCTGAGACTCTATGGAAGCTAATTGCAATAATTAATCTGTAGCCTAGTGCCTCTGAGCTTGGAAAAAGAGCTTGGTGTAATCGCTGTATTATACCCACAGCTGCAAACATGGATGGGTTAGTTACAGAGTGAGAATTAACCACTGTTCTTTGCAAGGTAAATTCACATTCCATGCCTTTTAGTAGGCACAATACTAGACCTGCCTCTCCTATATAAATATGAGGCCAAATCGTGAGGCTCACGCTCCTTTTTAACATAAGGAGTACTGAGTAAATTTTAAATTGAATAAGGGCTGCAGGATCTGACCTATACATGCCAAAGAGACCATTAATTGTGAAAATAATAACGCAATGAGTGCTTCTGAAAAGTCATCTGTAGTGAACTCTAACATGAAAAACAAGGTAAATCAAGTGCAAGCTGCCACCTGGAATTTCTGAATTGTGTATCCATTATCCAAATTAGCACTTAACCAGAACATACATTTTGTCCCCCACTGTTCTTACCTACTCTGTGCTAGCAGTGTGAAAGGGTAACCAAAACATCATTTCTCTGAACACATTGTGTATCACCCGCGTTGGGTACTTACTCAGTGCAGCCTTGACACTAAGTGTGCGTCAGGAGCTAAGATACCCGTTACAATACCTTCAAGGAGGGGTTAATGATCAAATAAAAATGTGATCGATCTTCAGTTGACGATCAATTGCGGTATTCAGTGTTAGTGTTTGATTACATGCAAGAATGTCGTTCGTTCCCTGTGGTGGCTGTCAATGGAGCCGGCCCCAGTAGCAACTCGTGTACAGTGCTGCAAGCTCGGGCAGCAGTTGGGGGTCCCAGTCTTGTTTTCTCTCTGGCACTCAGCTATGAGAATGCACATGGCTGTCCTAATATATACAATCAGACCTTCTTAAACAGGAGATGTTTAATAAACTCATGCGAACATCAACCAACAGACTTCCACACAACTTGAGTTCCAGCTTTGTCTCATTTGTCCACAAAGGAATATACCCTGCCTGGAACTCTGTATAGCCTGCAAAGATATCTAGGGGGTAAATAATATAATGAAAGTAAAGATGGCATTACAGCAGTCCAGTCCCACATAGTTACTTACAGATTGGCCATAGCCTTCTGGTGATAGGGGGAATAGATAGAGGAATTGAGGGAGCAAAAATACACATAAAACAGAAAGCATAGAAGCTAGAGAGAAAAAAAAAACAGAAGGAAAAAGGATGCAGGACAAAGAAAATGAACAGAATGAGGGACCGTGACCCCTGTGCTGGAGCATGGAACAGGGGGAAATTGGGAGTGTTCATCTGCCAAAAGGGAGAACTCCATCTGAAAAATGCTGAGAACCATTCAGTGAGGCCTCCAAATAATGTGACATGGAGAAGCAGGAATAAAGGAGAGATCATCCTTTTAAAGTACTCAAAGGACAGCGACTCAGCGAACGCAGGGGCTTTAAGAGCTGGGCTAACTAAAGTAAAATAAAGTACTCCTCCAATGACTACTCCCTGACAGGATAATTAGTGGGAAGGCCAAGCTACTCTGCACTCTCTCACTGGTTGATGAATTACTGTGGCTTGCACAATGTGAGCTGTTCCTTCTGACAGGCATGCTCAGCCTCTATGATTGGCTTGCCCACATTAATACTCAAATACACAGGCACCAACTTTCCAATGTGCCGGAGGCTGCTCGATCCCCAGCTCTGCCCCAGGCCCCACCCCCACCCGCCCTCCCTCCCTCTCTCTCCCCAAGGACCCAGCCCACCTCTGCTCCACCCTGCCCCGCCTCTTCCTGACCCCCCTCCATCCCTACCCCACCTCTTCTCTCCCCCGAGTGCGCTGCATCTCCGCTCCTCCCCCTTCCCTCCCAGCCTCCTGCACACCGCAAAACAGCTGATTGCAGAGGACAGGAGGCATGGGGGTGGGGGGAGGAGCTGACCCGCTGGGCCCACCAGCAGGCTGGAGGTGCTGGGGTGTGGAGAGGAGGGGGCTGCCAGTGGGTGCTCAGCACCCATCATTTTTTCCCCGTGGGAGCTCCAGCCCCGGAGCACCCACAGAGTCGGCGCTTATGGTCCAATCAGTCTGAGGATAGAAGGCTGGGTATGCACGCAGCTGTGCAAATTCCTCTGAGTTATTAGGTCAAAGTCACCACAGGGATAACCAGGAACAACTGTGTGTCTGATGGTCTGAGGTGCACCTTTGGACGCCATCACTGTAATGATCTGTAGTTATCCTCACAGCAACCCTGAGGGGTAGGGAAGGCTGTGGATGGGGAACCGAGGCACAGAAAGGCTGTCTGACTTGCCCCAAGTCATGTAGGACATCTGTAGCCAAGCAGGGAATTAAACCTAGGTCTTTCACATCCTCAGTTATTGCCCTAAATCGTGGATCCTGCTTCCTCTCCACATGGAAGGTAGTAGAGTTGTGTGCACTTATACTATCAATACATTTGACCTATTGCTCATAAAACAATTACATTTTTTTTTTCATTTGTTTGTTTTGGGTTACAGAAAAGTTTTGAATCTCCTTCAGCAAGGAGACGCAATAGCCATAATTTGAACCATACCCAGCGACTAATCATGTATACAAGACTGGACACCTAGTGGCTGCTGCATATTTGGTTCCAATTCTTAAGGCTCTGGTGAAATAAGTCTTGTTGTATTTTGGCTGTTGGAATCTCTTGAATTATTTTCCAGTGGGTACTGGATTATCCATTTGATTTTCATTTCTTTTACTCATTCAATCATATTCCTTTTTAAATGGTTATCATCCGTCTCCTTCAAGCAAACAGACAAAGCAGACCCCAGAGTGTAAGAAAGGGAACAAACAGAAGGTTGGATGGAAACTATTTCAAAGCCATTTGAAAGGTATTCAGATACAGTTGCTTTTGGTCATTAAATACGGCTCCTACAATTGAAGCCCAACACATGCTATTAAATACTGTTGATGTGTTCCTTTGCATTCACTTATACTTACTCGGTTGTGGCATGCTCTCTAGGGAATTGTCTTGACAAGGACATTTTTCCAGGAGTTGTCCTGTCTTGGAAAATTCTCCTCGGTTATTTTCCTGTCATGGATATCATGGATATTCTTCCCACTGCAGGGCGATTATTGTGCAGGAAACATTCCTAGTGGATCCTTATAGGGAAGGACATCCTGAGGAGAATTCTCAGAACACCGGTTGGAGAATATCCCAGTTGAGATTATAAATTCCATGTTTTACTTGCCTGAAATTCTTATTAGTATACATTTGATTCCGGCTATCTCTACATTTTTACCTAGTATGAATTAAAAATAGTGATACTCACTTTGTTTAGAGCAAGAACACGTCTCAGATGTCCCCAGAACAAACAAAAAAATGATGTCTGTATGTACCAGCCACCAAAGGACCATATATTGTGTTTGTTTTGAAAGACAAAGCACTTAGAGGCTGTCAGTCATGGCTGCTGGAAGAGACACCGCACGATGGGAATTACTGTTCCGTTTCCTTTATGCACTGCAAAAGTGAAAAACAAATTAAAATGCATAAAAGCATGAATGCAGGTTGGTCACATTATTTTATTAGCTATATCCCTCACCAAAGGCGTTCTGTTACTCCACTGTTATAAAACTCTTTTTGCAAAGGAAAGATAATGGAGTCCACTGTTTCCAACCTTGAGCATTAACACCTCCTATTGTGAAGAAAAGTTGGTTAAGAGATTGTATCAGTACCAGGACTCTGTTTTTGCAAATACATAGGCAAATACAATGCCTATACTTAATGCTTTGGTACATTAATATATAAAGCTTTTCATCTAATCTGCATTTTTCACCCAGTGTACCCTGCCACCAAATACCTTTTGCCAGCCAACCTATTTAGTCTCCCTGTGTGGCAACATGTGTTTTCTTTTCTTCACCACAACAGCAATGCATCAGGATGCAAGAACAAATCTTAACATCTCCAGAGGGAAACTCCTTTGTTAACTTTCAGTGAGAAGGAACAAAAGGACCTTGTACAAGATCTTCCCCCCCTCCCCACCGCCACCCCCACCAATCTTGAAGTGGTCTGGGATGGAAAAAGTAACAAGTTTGGTGTTCCTCCTACATAGCCCATGAATGGTTAGGGGGGTATACCACTGCTATGTGATTTTGTAAGCACATCGCTGATGGTTTCTCAAACTGATGTGTAAATGACAGGCTGGTCTAGGATAATATTTTGGCAAGCTAAAAAATAGTTGTGCGTTGACCTTACTAATGTAAGTCACCATACAGCTGAATATTCTTTCCTTCGTTTCCTGAATGACACACACACAGCTACTGTAATATAGTGGCAGTTCCTGACAGGATCTCACTTACAAGACAGAAGCTGCTTGAAATACCCATTATTTTATGGTGTCCACATAATGCAAATTCTCTGATCTGGTCCCTGCATTGAAATCTTTTCAGGAATTGGCAGTGCAGTGTTGATTCATCATTAGCCAATACCTGATGCTTTGTAACACTAGCATACATTAAAACAGAGTTGTTTGCCTATAAATAAAATTAAACAACTCCATTCCTAATTAAGTGCATTTGCTTACATGCAGTTCTGATAGCCGTGTAGCTACATGGAGAAAACAATAGCTATTTGCCTTTGGGAATTTGTGCCTGATTTTTTATTGTATCTAAATATAAGTTAATTTAATTTGGTGTTCCTACCTGAGTCCCAGTTGGACAGAAATTCACTACAAGGTTACTATTTAAAACCTGTTCACTTAGCCGCCTTAGATGAGATGAGGTTTTAAATGGAGCTTCCACATTTAGCTTTTCTTGCCACATCTTTTAGAAAAGAGTCTGATATTAATGACAAGACAACAGAGAACATTTTTCAATGGCTACTGCATTTTCATCTTGCACTGGCTACTCTACAGAAGAACAGGTCACGTTCCTACGGAAAATGACACAGAGGCCTCAGTGCTGTTGAAAACAGGTTATGAAAAGAAAATGACCATGCATGGCCCTTGTGCTGAGGATTAGCTGCAGTCATCCCTGGACTGAGGACAAATACTTGAAATTAAATTTAGTATCAATGAGATGACCTCTGCATGGTCCCAAGATCTTCTCAGTCTTGGGTCTCACTGCCTGCTTGGTCCACATCATGAATCAGATGAATTTCACAACAACAAACACTGTGTCTAACACCCACATACCCATACGCCCACTGAAATTAAAAACAGTTTGGCACAGATAACACCTGAAATAATTTTCTGACATTTTGGCTGTGTTTTGATGTGGTTCAGCATTTTTGCTCTGTTGATTTATTATAAACATACCATATGTAGTGGTTTCACAGCATCCTGTGTTTGGTTTTTGTTTTTTTTTATGCAGTAGGGAAACACACTAGGGTTGATCCAGGTATTCAGTGCAATACTGGCAGAAGTGGTTTTGCAATAGCGAGACAAGCTGTGTGTCCAGACTGTTGGCAACGCTTTCTGTTATCTCCTTAAGATTTTCCAGACCGCTTCATCAGGCTAAATTTGGGGGAAGGTGACAGGGTAACCATTGAAGAACTCCTGGAAGTTTTCAGTGGAATGCAGCTTTGCTATGAAATGATGTAGCTGTAGAATGCTGATCCCAAAGCAAGGCTAAATGTATAGCTGTGTCACAACAGAGAGTTCAATTTAAATGTCTGTCCAATACTTGCCATTTCAGTCAGCTGCAATCAACTTGCATTGATATTACCTGAATAAATCAAACAGCTGAATAACTCATATACCTCTCATATGATGGAGCAACACGCTTTGTTCTAGACTGAAAAGAGCACCATTACAATGCCTTAAAATATCAAGTATTAGTGTAGCCCAGTGGTTCTCAAACTGTGGGTCAGGACCCCAAAATGGGTCGCAACTCCATTTTAATGGGGTCGCCAGGACAGGCTTAGACTTGGTGGGGCCTGCGGCGGAAGCTGAAGCCCGAGTCTCACCGCCTGGGGCCGAAGCTGAAGATTAAGGGCTTCAGCCGTGGGTGTTGGGGCTCAAGTTACAGGCCCCCTGCCTTGGGCTGAAGTCTTGGGGCTTTGGCCTCCCCACTGAGGACGGTGGGGCTCCGGCAGGCTCAGGCTTTGGTCCCCTCTCTTGGGGTCATGTAGTAATTTTTGTTGTTAGATGAGGGTCACAGTGCAATGAAGTTTGAGACTCCCTGGTGTAGCCATAGCTGTTTGTTCCAATGGAAAGGAAATAATTTTTAAGATTCCATGGCCTGTTACCAAGACTGGCTTGGTGTACACAGCAACATCCAAACTGTTAGAGTACCGAGAGAGAATATAACTAATGGATATGAGGAGACAGTCATAATGGCTCTACATTCTGCTGGGCTGATTATATCTACATATTATTGAATGAGCATTCTGGGAGCATTCTGCATTTCAGTTGGAAATAACAACCAATGGAATGTAGTAATAGTGTTGTGCTTTTTCTCTGCATTCTGCTGCAAAACTGTTTTAGCATATAATTCCTCTGCAAGAAATAATACTTTTATTTATCACAGGGAAGATGTTAGAGGGCTGATAGGTGCACTCCAGCCTGCAGCCTCGCCCCATGTATGTCCCCTCAGGGGGGACCTCTTAAGGCCACAGTACAGCTGTCTTTGCTGTGATTGCACCAGGGTATCTTTCCACAGCCAGACATGGGGCTTTTAGAACCGATTTATGCCACTCTGGTGTGCAGATTCACGGGCATAGTAGAGTGAAGATCTTGCCCATTAACTTTAAGACAAGAATAATGGTCTAATCTGCAGCAAGGGCGATTTAGGTTAGATGTTAGCAAAAACTTTCTAGCTATAAGGTAGTTAAGTTCTGGAACAGGCTTCCGAGAGAGGGCATACATGGGAGGATTTTAAGAACGAGTTAGACAAACACTTGTCAGGGATGATCTAGGTTTACTTGGCCCTGTCTCAGTGCAGGGGGCTGGACTGGATGACCTCTCGAGGTCTCATCCATCCCTGCATTTCTACGATTCTGTGATACTCTGGATACAGATCAGAGTTCTGCAGTTTGACTTCATTGTTGCTCGTTACTACTCCTCTACTGGGTACTAAAACCTCGACGCTAAACTCCTCTGATTTGGCTCTGTTTGGGAGACCATCTGCCTTTGAACATCCTCCCATCCAACCGCATAGTCAACTTCTGGAAACATTTATTTCTCCAGCTACTTCCCTACACTTTGCACATCATCTTAGTCATTTCAGGAGAATGATCACATCTCAACTTTCTCTCTTCATGTGGTGTCCTGTTTCGTTTGTTTCTTGCTTTGATCCTTCTCACTAGATAAACTGCAGTCAGAAAGGCTTGCCAGATAAACAGTAAATGAATATGTAGAATCTCAAACTTAAAAGAAAAGAAAAGAAAAAGATTTAAGATTGCAAAGATCCAGAGCCTTATCCACTGAACTCAGTGGCAAAACTTCCATTGTCTTCAGTGGGAACAAGATCGGGTCTTATCTTTCTTCTCATGGCTTCTGCATTCATTATTATTATTATTATTATTTATTATTTATTGTGGTTTATTTATTATTTATTGGGGATCTTCCAAAACAGTATTTAAAGCAACAGTTAAATAATTCTGATAGGCAAATTGGACACAATCTTCCCTTATTTTTAGAAATATATAGAATATTGTAGTCCTGTGGGATAAGAAGGGTAGCTGAAGGCTGAAACATACAATCTGCTTTATGTGATAGGTCAGTGGTTTCCCTAATCCAGTCTCCAGCAGAAGCAGGTATCTTCTGCTTCAGAAAAAGATGCAAGAAGCATTGCAGTAGGTAGGAAATAGCTTGGCAACAGGGTAGAATTTGTTCATTATCTAAGACTTTTTTTTAACTTCTGAAGAGAAATCCATATGAAAATTACCCTTCTGTTTCATATATTGAAATATAGACGCTCCAGGGCAGAATAGTAAATGATGCAGTTATGATTCTTAAAGCAAGCTAGCTGCTGTCTTAGGCTGGTTTTCTTATATTATGATACTACTGTTTCCAGCTATGAAATGTTTGGGTTTGCATACCGCTATTTTTAATCGCTGGAAGCATTTAGTTTTTACATGACACTATGCATCAGGTTTACAATTTTATTTGGTAGTTTAAAACTTTCAGGCACTCTCCTTTCACGGAGTACAAGATATACTCCAGTCATCTACAAGTGTACTTTCTTTACTGACTGCGATTTCTGATGCTGTCTGCAAGGCAAGGTTACATATTTTGATAGAGAGAGGATTTTCACTGGTTTTGACTTAAGGGGAAAAAAAGTGTTTTCTCCACTGCAACATACACTGTGTCATTATAAAGTGAACTTGTCATTCCTCTTTGCCCCCGAAACACCATTTTATTTTCAGTCACCGGCTATTATGGAGCAGGCTGTGTGTGATATTACACACTGGAGCGGCTCTGTTCTAAAAATCCACTACCCAGCAACAAAACAACAACAAGGATGCCAAAACGACATAAAGTGTTGATTTTTTTTAATGTAAAAAGAAAGAGGGATGAGTTTGTCATCTTTGCACAGAGCATGAAGCATCAGCCCAGACACCTGTTAGCTTTATGAAGGAACTTTTCTAATACAACAGGAGTTTCTCACATTGCAGTGGTGTGATTAAACAATAGGAATTTCTAACACTCTCTCTTTGGGACTGTTATGGCCCACATGACCACAGGATCTGAGCATCTCACAATCTTTAAAGTATTTATCCTCACAACATCCAGTGAGGTAGGGAATGATGGTCCAGTGATGAAGGAACTAACCTAGGATTTAGAACATGGGGCCGGATGCGTTGCATCCGAGAGTGCTAAAGGAGTTGGCGAATGTGATTGCAGAGCCATTGGCCATTATCTTTGAAAACTCATGGCGATCGGGGGAGGTCCCGGAGGACTGGAAAAAGGCTAATGTAGTGCCCATCTTTAAAAAAGGGAAGAAGAAGGATCCTGGGAACTACAGGCCAGTCAGCCTCACATCAGTCCCTGGAAAAATCATGGAGCAGGTCCTCAAGGAATCAATTCTGAAGCACTTAGAGGACAGGAAAGTGGTCAAGAACAGTCAGCATGGATTCACCAAGGGCAAGTCATGCCTGACTAATCTGATTGCCTTCTATGACGAGATAACTTGCTCTGTGGATGAAGGGAAAGCAGTGGACATGTTGTTCCTTGACTTTAGCAAAGCTTTTGACACGGTCTCCCACAGTATTCTTGCCAGCAAGTTAAAGAAGTATGGGCTGGATGAATGGACTATAAGGTGGATAGAAAGCTGGCTAGATTGTCGGGCTCAACGGGTAGTGATCAATGGCTCCATGTCTAGTTGGCAGCCGGTATCAAGTGGAGTGCCCCAGGGGTCGGTCCTGGGGCCGGTTTTGTTCAATATCTTCATAAATGATTTGGAGGATGGTGTGGATTGCACCCTCAGCAAGTTTGCAGATGACACTAAACTGGGAGGAGTGGTAGATACGCTGGAGGGTAGAGATAGGATACAGAGGGACCTAGACAAATTGGAGGATTGGGCCAAAAGAAATCTGAGGAGGTTCAACAAGGACAAGTGCAGAATCCTGCACTTAGGACGGAAGAATCCAATGCACCGCTACAGACTAGGGACCAAATGGCTCGGCAGCAGTTCTGCAGAAAAGACCTAGGGGTTACAGTGGACGAGAAGCTGGATATGAGTCAGCAGTGTGCCCTTGTTGCCAAGAAGGCCAATGGCATTGTGGGATGTATAAGCAGGGGCATTGCCAGCAGATCAAGGGACGTGATCGTTCCCCTCTATTCAACATTGGTGAGGCCTCATCTGGAGTACTGTGTCCAGTTTTGGGCCCCACACTACAAGAAGGATGTGGAAAAATTGGAAAGAGTCCAGCAGAGGGCAAGAAAAATGATTAGGGGACTGGAACACATGACTTATGAGGAGAGGCTGAGGGAACTGGGATTGTTTAGTCTGCGGAAGGGAAGAATGAGGGGGGATTTGATAGCTGCTTTCAACTACCTGAAAGGGGGTTCCAAAGAGGATGGCTCTAGACTGTTCTGAGTGGTAGCAGATGACAGAACAAGGAGTAATGGTCTCAAGTTGCAGTGGGGGAGGTTTAGGTTGGATAGTAGGAAAAACTTTTTCACTATGAGGGTGGTGAAACACTGGAATGTGTTACCTAGGGAGGTGGTGGAATCTCCTTCCCTAGAAGTTTTTAAGGTCAGGCTTGACAAAGCCCTGGCTGGGATGATTTAGTTGGGGATTGGCCCTGCTCTGAGCAGGGGGTTGGACTAGATGACCTCCTGAGGTCCCTTCCAACCCTGATATTCTATGATTCTATGACACCAGAGTTCAATTACCTGCTGTGGCACAGGCTTCCCACATGACTTTGGGCAAGTCATTTAGTCTCTCTGTGCCTCGGACCCCCATTGGTGAAATGGAAGTAATAGCACTTCTGTACCTCACAGGGCATTGCGGGAATAAATGCATTAAGCAGTTATGAAGTGTTTTTTGGGATCTATGGATGAAAAATGCCTTATAAGAGCCAGGTGTTGTTACCATTATTCCCATTTTACAGACGGGGAACTGAGGCTGACTTGCCCATGGCCACACAGGAAGTCTGTGGCAGAACTAGAAATAGAATCTGTATCTGACTTCTAGCCCTGTGCCTTATATAACAGTATTTTGCTTTTCTGTAGTTTCATGTCATCCATGGATATTTGAGTGCTTTACAGACAATTGAGCATCGCAGTAGTCCTATGAGGTGAGTAAGCTTCTTTAGCTCCATTGTGCAGATGAAAAAACTGAGGTAGAGAGAAACTAAGTGATTTGCCAAAGATCACACCGGAAGCCTGTGGGAACAGAGTCTGTATCTGAACTCTCGCCCTGTCGCTTAAACACAGGTTTCCCTTTCTGCATCTAGATTTGCATCTACCAGGGGACATACTGGGTAGTCATTTGGCTCATCTGCGTATCTCTCTGGTTTGAATCCCTGCTGCTTCTGCTCATCCAATGGCATTTAATTTATTTCTGAATTGCCCTTCCCCAATCTCAGTTCATTTCTCCTTGGTCTGCCTTGGCAGAGTGGGGGCATGTGTGAGTTTTACCACTGACACCACCAAAGACTATGATTGAATGTACAGTCTCCATGACTGAGCTTTCACTGAAGTATTTACAGCAAGATTGATATTCCTCTCCCCCTGTTTAGACCCGTAGATCCTCTCTCTTCTCTATTTGCCTCCATCACTTTTGCCTCACTAGGCATTTACCACTTTTCCTACTGTAGTGTACCCATGTTTCCCCACTAACAGGTCTGTATGAGAGAAATATTCTCTCTGTGACTTTGAAAGAATGTATCCGCTTCCACAGCCTGATGATGTCAGTCCTCAGCATTCAGTAGTAATTGCTACTGGGGGAGTATCAGACTCCCCTGTCTCTGGAAGACAGACTCTATTGTGTCGTAAGCCCAAGAAGTAAAAGACTTCACCCAAGAGTCACATTATACCGAGTAGCACCCAGCACAAACATAAGGTCACCAACCTTCTACCTTCTGGGAAGCAAAAGGTCTAGAGGAGCGCACACAACAGTGGCTAATGCTGTACACTTCAACAGCGCACTGCATAGCTCTGCTTCCTAGTGTGTGAGAAGAGATGAGGCAAGACAGGGATGACCCGGCTTCCTGCAGCATTTGTAGCATCTGTGCTGGATTCCCCCCAGCCGTAGCAAGCTTGGGAGTGAGAGGGTTGTGATCAGACATGTCCTGTGCTGTGGTGTAAGAAGGGATCTGGTGCCCCTGTGCGGTGTCGGATGCCTGCATTGAGCTAAGTACAATTTAGTCAGCGGTGCAAGTGGAATTCATTTCTTAACGGTAATGGGGGCATGTGACCTCCTCATGTGACTCCTCCCTGCCCAGCCAGGGGCCCCCCACACTCTCCCCGTACCCTCCCCATGATCCACCCCGCCTTATCTGGGGACAGGGGTGGACTCTGTCCTCCTCCCGCTGCCCCGGGGACTTTGGAACCGCAGCAGCGAAAGGAGCAGAACGGGCGGCCATTGGGTGGCCTCACACCTGCAGCTTCTCTGGTGCAGCTCTACCGCCCCAGCCCTTCCACGCATGGCCTCCTCCGTCCGTCCAGCAGCCCTGCCAGAGGACAGGGCTGCGGGGCAGTACAGCCATGCCGGAAGAGCTGCCAGCATGGGGCCACGCAGTGGCCCTGCATTCTGCTCCTCCTGTGTGTTTCCAGTACGCCGTACCAGCTATAAATATCTTGCTGGTTCGGCGAACCGGACCGGACCGCCCTATTTGCCCTGCTGAATTTAGTCCTATGCGTGCCACACATGCTGCCCCCGGTGTTCATTTCCCAGACGCTACATTGACCAGTTATACACCCTATTATTGTTATGTATTATTTGTTTTACCATAGTGCCTGGAGGGCCTGAGCAAGGACAGGGCCCCTTTGGGCTAGGTGGTGTACAAAAACGTAGTGAGAGAGCTCCCCTGCCCTGAAGAACATTACCATCTAAACAGAGGGTGGAAGAGGAAACTGAGGCACAAAGAAGGGAAATGACTTGCCCAAGGTCATGCAGGCAGACAGTGGCTGAGCTGGGAATAGAGCCTCAGTTTCCTCGCAGTAGTATTTTGCTTGCTAATGTGCTGTCGCTGTCCTGCCAAAATCAGCTATCAATAGTAGTATAATGAACCCTCAGACTCCAGCGGTATTACATAATACATTACAGTCTGAGTCACTTACTTATTTATTAAAATTAATATTATAAAACACATGGCAAGGTGCTCCCCGCTCCCAATTGCACTTGAAAAATTAATTCTATTTGGGTGTGTGAAGGAAAGCAAATCTAAAAGCAGTTTGCAAGTAAAATTCTGGAGGAGGTATTTTCCTGCTGTGCAGAAAAGCAAATCCACTTTCTGCAACACATGAAGTGGGTATTTCAAGACATTTGTGAAGAGTAATTCAAGACTGTGGGCTTGTGTAAGGGAGCTTATCTTTAGCTGCGCTGTAGATTCATCACAGTCTAGTCATAAGCCATTTTGATTATTCAAGTGTAATGTACAACACTGCAAAATTATTTCCCTCCCTGCATTGTTCTTGGTGACACAGCCAGTGTAAAAATGATGTGTAAAACTTTGATATAGGTCAAATTTCTTGCCAGGGTGATTGTATGAACTTGCAGAATCGCCTCCCTGCAGGATTAGGGTGGAGCTGGGGCTCTGTCAGTTGAGCGTGGGTACAATATGGGTGGGAAGAGAGAGAGAGATGGGAACAGCAGTTGTACATGACATGCACTCCTCTACTTCTGGGGGGGATCAAGCAGCCATCTGCCTAGGAATGAAAGGCCAAGGTGCGGGCACTGGGGATAAGGTCTTCAGGAGCCATGCTTCTATCGAGAGCTGGGTTGTCAGTCAGAAAGCAGGCTCACAGGGCAGTGCTGAGGAACCAGCTTTCCATGGTAGAAGCTGGAGCTCTATGGGATTAGTGGTGGTTTCCACATGGCACCTAGAACGCCTCCTGTCCTTACCACAAGACTGGAAACCATTGCTCCTGGTGAGGAGAAGAAGAAGGAGACTCTGAGGCAGGCAGGTCATTTCAGAAAAATTTGTGGAGTGGGAGGATTGTGTCAGCATATAGAACATTATAGAAGATTATATTCTATTCTGTAAAGTTTGGGAGGGAAGGCAAAAAGTGGACGACATAATGGAGGATGCAGACCTATGAAAAGTTGGGGAGGACAAAGCAAGGTCGGGGGGTGGGGGAGGAAATTGCCCCTCCCCCCTGCTGTAAGGCCCTCTGTGGTGAGGCAGATGACACCACCACCACCAGGCAAGAAGGGGTTAAGAACTCTTTTCATTCTAATTAGCCCAACCCATCACACCTGCTGCCTGGCTTCTCAGGCTTGAGTGTGGGCCATTAAAAGGGAAGAAGTCAATGAATTTGGGTGGGAAAGGAGGTGCTTGGAAAGGTGCTTGGAAAGGATTTCCAGACCAGAACTCTGTGTTTCTAACCATCAGATGGCTTCAGAAGACTGCCTGCTCTAGCCCCCTGAAGATAAAGATGGGCTGGTCTGTTTCTTCTGCTGAGCCCCCAGGGCTAAGCCTCAGCCTACAGTCCCTCGCGGGGGGTGGGACCGGGACTGCCTTCAAGGCTGCTTCTCTGTTTCTTTCCCTTGCATGAGGAAGAGGGCCTGACCTCTTAAGGTCTGTGGGAGGATTTTCCTTTTTGTTTGGCCTGCTCTATCAGGGTGGACTTACTCAGAGGAACAGCTCGGGGGCTGTACCCCATGCATGCCCCAGAATGGACCACAGGGAATGATGTATGCCCATGAAGTGATGTATTAGGTAAGCAAGGTTCCCACCCTTGCCTCAAACAGATATGGTTGAGACATAAATTTTGATGTCCTGATTGAGGCAAGCACTTAAGCATATGCTTAATGTTAAGCATACTGTTAAGTCTTTTCCTGAACTGGATCCTCCATGACTTGATTTCATTAAGTTTCTAGCACCCATTTCCTCCTCCCATGTGTATTCTGCATGAGGGAAGAGTTGAGACCTAATATCTAGGGCCAAGTTCTGTATCAAATGGCCAAATGTGACTTTTAAAACACTTTTTCCTGATGGCTGGTGGTAATTCTATCCTGTAGACAAATCCTTGTATTTTTGCTAGGCAAACGTTCACAGTACCCACAGAGAAGTAATTCTGTTTAGAGCAACAACAACAATTTAAGAAGAAATAACAGTAATTCAGAAATTCCACGGTGCTCTCTTAAGAGGTTAACATTTTAAAGAATGTACAAAAACACTGTTTTTATGTCTCTTTCAATGGAAGTGAGATATTTTTTTCACACATCTTCCCTTCCAGATGTGACTGTTACCCAGGAACTGAAAACAGGTGGATTAAGCTTTTAAAAGTCCATACACAATGGTTAAAGGTTTTTTTTTAAAAAAGCAGAATAAGAAAATCTGTATTCTTTGAACGTCACTGACTACCATATCAAGTATGTTCAGTTCACAAGAGAAGAATACATGTTTTTTCTAACTACAGGTCCTGCTAGCTAACCATATGATCTCAGAGTCAAGCTGCTGTTTTCCCTTCTCATGCATGAACAGGAGTAATGAAGTTTCTCAAGGCCAGATTAGATTGTGTATCTGTTGTGCTGTCAGTGGGTTTGCACAGGTGTAACCATACTGATGATGATATACAAGATGCTATCAAATCCACAGCTGACTCAGTCTTAGCTGTGTTTGGTCTGCAGAGCTAAAGAGTGGAAAGTGTCAAAGACATATATTTTTCTCACTGACTTCAGTGAGGAATAGAGTGGAGAGAATTTTGGGGGACAGACAGTAAATGTGATGAAAAATTAATGTTTGGGGACCACTGAAAATATTATTAATTTGGGTTGAAGTCTGGGCTGGGGCAGGGGGTTGGGGTGCGAGGTCCCGGCAGCGCTTACTGCAGCTCCCAGGGTCCCTGCTGCACCACCGACTGGACTTTTAGTGGCCCGGTCGGCAGAGCCGACCGGAGCCACCAGTGTCCTTTTTCGACCGGATGCCTGGCAACTCTAGTCAAATTACAGTGTAGACATACCCTTAAAGGCCAGCAGAGACTAATGAAAATCCTGAAGAGCAGGACCTGCTCCCTTCCCTGTGCTTATATCACTGCCCATCTCCTCCCACTCACCAAGGAGTAGAGTTAGTAATTCTGTCCATCCTGACTGCTCTTCAGGTGAGCTGAGGCTCTGCTGATACTATTGGAGGGGAAGGGATCTTGCTAAACTGGAGAGAGAATGAGGCTTGGGAGTCTACACAGCCTAAACAACTTTCCCTTCCTTGGTAACAGCTCTGCAATGGAGCTGCCAGTCACAACGCCCCGGAGACGGATGCCCTCCCCCAGACACTTGTGCCAATGGGAAGCAGGGAGAGCGCATCCTCAGTACTGCCATGCACTTGCCACCCTACACAGCCAAAATCTTGCCCCAGTCCCTCAGTCTTTTCTCCCCCAACAGGAGCTGTGTGTGGTTCCTGCAGCCAGAGTGGGAGCAGAGAGAAAAGGAAGGAGTCTGGTCTTCAGAAGGCGAAATCCTGGTCCTGTTGAAGTCAATGGAAATTTCACCGTTGACTTCCATAGAGTCAGGATTTCATCCAGAATTCCCCATCTCTCCTGCAGCTGCGGACTACTCTGCTCTTTATGTCTCAAGGACAATAATCTCCCCAGAGATGTCCAGGTACGTCTCTAGTTCATGCAGCTTTATGAGGCTTGTGCATTCCTTAAGGCTGCATGACCTAGGTCCAAGTTTTGGCCCACGCTTGTAAAAAGCAGAGCAATCAATTGCTGTCAAAATGAGCCTGCGCGCCCCCATTCATAACCATGCTTATTACCAGGGTTGTATCTTAATTAAAACTGGCTTAACTATTTCCATGCCATACTCTCTTTCACACCTGCTTCCTGATCACCGTAAGGCATTCCCTTCACTGTCAGAAGGTCAGAGTGCTAACAGTCATGATACCATGGCGGGGTGATGCTCGTTAGAGGTAAGGTGACCTCTGCTGTCTAGGGGTTTAAACAGACTAAAAGACACAATAAAGACTAATTTTGGAGATTGAGAGGGAAATTAATAAACGTTAATATATGCTGGCTTAATTGCGGTGCTGTTTTCTCTGACTACTGTTTGAAGAACAGACTTAAATATGTTTGTAAGATCAAACAAATATTGACTTTCCAAATCTGCTACACACATACAAAAATCATGCTGTATTTTAAAGAGTGTTAGAGCTACAAACGGCTCAGACCGGGAAATGCTCTGGAGCGTTCCTTGACTTCAGAAAAGTGCCCTGCTGTCTAAGAGTAACATGGTCTCCTTGGTAATTGAGGGCAAGATTCTGCCATCCTTACTCTCAAGCTGGGTATTTCTTCCTTCTGTGACTAGCCCTGACATGGCAGAATCTGGTCCCAGTTCATTTTAAATGTGTCCCCTGCCAATTTTTTTAAAGGATCATAATAATTACTGAGAAGATGATGCACAATTGAAGGTTATCATTTGTGGGTTTTGGGGGGGTTATAAGGGAAGTTAAAACCCCAAAACATTCTCCTGCAGAGTCAAATTTGTTCTCTTTCATGGAAGAGTCTTGCTCAGTAAACGGCTAGCCAGGGATGTAAAAGCCCATGGCGTATTATGAAGAAACCTGAAGTCATGGAAGTTGTAGCCAGACCTTAAAAACCACCATGTAGTATGGCATAATCTGATGCGTATTAAGTCCAGAAACACTGCTGTGCAGTTTGGAGCTGAATCTGGATCAGAACTTGTCCAAAGTTCAGTGGTTTGCATTCAGAGAATTGGCAGGTCTGACTGAAAACCCTGTAGAGCCTAATGGAGTATTCTAGGGTGAGTGGAAGGGAGTAGCGAGGATGTCTGGCCCTCCCTGATCTGCTTCCTTTGCCTGAACAGGATAAGTAAGATTAGGGGAGAGGTAGGGGCATGTATACATGTAGTTATGGAAGTATTCTGTTGTTCCCAGGGGCTCTGGCTGCAGTTTTCTGTGCTCCTCATTGTATCTTTGATTTTTGTGTCTTAATACGCGTTGTTAGGCTTCCTGCTTCATTTTTTAATATCTTTTTTAAATGGATTATTTTAAAGAAACTCTTATTCTTGTGTTACATAAGCTCTTTGAGCCAGAGTGCCTTATTTGTTACCTGTTTGTACAGCAGTAGGCCCCTGATCCTTGATTAGGGTAAGAAAGATTCCATCCATGTTTGCTTTGAGGAATGAAAAAAGGTTCGAGTTGGATTTTTTACTCTACTGAAAAGTTTGACCATCCCTATCATACTTTTCATCTTCCCCGATACAGACAAGTTTGGGGCAATGCTTATGAAGTGTAGGAATGTGATCCAGGAAAACAAAGCCTAGAAGTGTTACGTTTAAAATATTCACTTTCTTAGGAGACTCGTCAGTGGTTTTCTTGTGTTCTAAAACTAAGTGACAGGCTCTGTTGGATTAACAAAGGTTTTTCTTTTAGATTAAATCAAGGGCATTCCTGCAAATTAATTACACTTGAGAAGTAAAGTGCAATGTAATTTAAAAGTTATACACTTGCAGCAGCTTTTCAAGATTTGTGGAAACGTCTGAAGATTGCAGACCTGTTTCTGAATGTAGTCATGGTTACTTGGCTCTGATCTCACAGAAAAGTTTGTTCCTAATCCACCAAGCAGGTAGGAAAGATAAGACCTATTAAGTATAAGGAGTGGCGGCAGAACATGGAATAAGTAAGAGCTGCTAGAAGGGGTGCCATTAATAAATAAACATGAATTCAACAGGTAAGTTCAAGGTAAGGTAATGTGCATTCTAACGATCATACTTCTTCCTTTACATACAAACTCAAGCTTCTTAATAAACACACTGGTCAGGGCAGCAAGAATTAGAATGCCCTTGAGTTCAAAGTAAAAGCCCTCCTTGAAAGCTGGATAATCCTACTGAGTTCTGGTTAATTAATTCTGGTGACTTCCTATGAAAATGGCTCTTTCATTATTTCATCATTAACAAAATTCAAGCACAGCCCATTTTGAATGGCAAGAAAATAAGCTCTTCGTTGTACTTTTTATAGCCCTAGCCTCTTTTTAGGTTTAGGAATGGGTTCAGAGTTGAAATATTAAGCAAGAAGATGCTAATTATGTTGCCCATAATGTCCACAAACCAGTTCTTTCTAACCAAATTAAAAGCCTAGAAAAATAGGATTTCACTGTACAACAGTCTAACCAATAAGGGACAGCTTTCATTGAGGAGGTTTGAAGATATATATACAAAATACACCATTCATGCTGAGGTTTTTTTCCATTTCATTATCCTTAACCAGAGCATATTCTAATGTGCTTGCTATTCAATAGAAGAAAAGTTCAGTTCTCATAGGTATGTAATAGGGGCATTGGTGAACTGGTAGCATTGTGCAATAGTCGGCTCAGATCCTGCAATGAATCCTACATGGCGGACCCTGTATCCATGCAAAACCATATTGATTTCAGTAGGGCTTGCCACAGGCACAGAGATCTTCTGATATAGCGCTCATTGTAGGAACAGGGCCATAGTGAATATTTTTGTGCAAAATTAAGAGGAAACAACCCACAAAGTGCAATTTTTTCAGGCCATTTTGCAGCGGAAGGAAGGAATATATATAATCAAACTATTGTATAAATAGTGTGTTTTATGGTGGTTCCCTCAACAAAAAGTAGACAGTTATAAAAATCAAATGTCAAACTCAGCTGGCCTTCACTGAAACAAAAAATTGAACATTTTGAGGGTACTTTTTTGGCTTTAAAATAATACCCCTCCCCCCCAAAGTGCACAATGAGGATTTTTGTAAAACTGGACTGACTTCAAAAAAATCAAAATGGAAATAAAATGAAAAATCCCACCTGCTCTTGAGGTTTTCAGGTGCTGTTGCCAATATTTCATAGAGCATAGATGCAGAAATTAAATCCCAGCACAGACCTCAGCAAAATCTCCTATAAAAGGAAATAATGATTGCATGTGGAGTGGGTAAAATGTACACAGACCTTCACTCAATAAAATATTTGCCATAATAATTTTATGCTTTCCACCACAGATAGTGTAACAAACTGTGCAAAACATATCACCCAAATTCCTTTGAGTCACTGTGTTTTCCAAGTGTGAGATGCAAAAAACTATCCATACAGACAAAACTCTTGATTGCTTTCTGAAGTCCTAAGTTTCATTTTGTAAACCTTCAAATGTGAAGCAAGTGTAACTGTTGCAGAAAGTCTGCCTGAGTTTGCAGAGAGCCTGAAACAACAGTTGTGAGATGTGAATGACACCATTCATATAACTGGTGAATTCAGATGCCAGTAATATTTTAAATGTGAACATATTTCACATTTCAATTCATGTAAGAAAGGAAGATCTACACCAGTTCTTGCTTAAGTGGGTTTTGGCGGGGAGAAGATGGGAAAGACTAATGGAGCAGGGGGTTTGAGAAGATATATAAATTATGCAGGACTACCACGAGTGAGGAGGAAGGTTTCACTTTCCTGAAGGGGGCTCAGTTTTGAAAAGTTTGCGGAACTCTGCTTTGTGTGATTACTTAAAAGACAGCAAGGCTAAGAAAATGAACAATAGAGTGAAATAAACTGATCATTAAAACATCAGTGAGGCAGCGAGTTCCAGTGGATAGGGTTCTAGAGTGGGACTACGGAACTGGGTTGTATTACCATCTCTGCCACAAGTTGAGAGGGAAGGCGCTTGATCTTCCTTTTTTTCTTCCTATAAAAAGACGGAAGGTCGCCAGCCTTGTGCTCTGTAGCAGCATATTTCTTTCCCTCATGGGAAAATCAAAGCATAAGGCTCCAGCTTGTTCCTCGTTGTCTAAGCTGGCAGGGGATGATAATGCCACAGAGACAGCAGACTCGGGCCTGGTGCAGGAAGGGTCATTTCCCTGCAGGAGCAAGACTGTTAGACACCAGTGGGTGCTGCACTTAGACTTCCTTGGCAGGAGGAAAAGTAGAACAAACCCACAGCTTGGCATTGCAGAGAGGAGAGAACAGGGAGTTCTCTGGAGGACCCCAGGAAAGCAGAACGCATGTATAGAGCCAAGGCAATAAGGTATGGGAGAAGGGGGAGAATTGTGTCTATAAAACTTGACTACTATGAGTTGCAAGGGGTCAGCTGAGAGCAACAAAGGTTATTTTTCCCCACTGCATTTCTCATTTGTAGCTTCACACGCTAGAATGTGGTACCCCAAATGCTCATGTAAAATAAAAGAATTTTTTTACTGTACCCCACGATGAAGGGAAGAAAAGAAGCAAGTGTGGCTCCAGCCTAGGATATCCATGAACAAAAGAGAAATGGCTCAAGCTCACTTGCCAACATGATTGTTCTTGACGGTTGTGTGAGGTGAACTGTCAGGTGCAGTCTCTTCCCTCACAGATCACTGGCGGACCCTCACTGAGGTGGATGAAATGTGAAGAGGGATAAGATGTGACAGAATCTCCAGGAATACCTGAAACAATGAAAACTGCTCTGAAAACATGATTTTAATCGGCCTCTGAGCAGCCAAGCTTGCGAATGGCCGATTAATGCCATGGGCGGCCAAAACTAAAATGAGTGATTGGTTTAGTTTTACAATGCATGGGGCTAATCCTACATACTATCCTCACATAAGCAATCATGACATCTCGGAGCAGCCCCACTGACATCAATGAGACTACTTGTAGGAGTCAGAGTTGCAGGATTGGGCCCTGGACTCTAGGCTAGATTCTATCATCTTTACTCAAGATGTCTTACTCATTGAGTTATCCCACAAAGATTAATGGAATTATTTGTAGAGTCAGGTACAAGTCAGTGCAAGATAGACTGTCAGAATTAGGCCCTAAGTGAAGGTAAAGTATTGGCTCTTCGGTCACTTCCCACATGGTAGCAGTTTATGGAGACATAATAGTGCACTATGAGTTCCTGAGGAAGGTACGTTGGCTCTTGGATTATGGGTAAAAATGGCCTCTGCTCCACCTTTTGAAAAGGTGCAATATGGAGTCTCCAAAATGTCAGCACATCAATAATGTGGAGGAGGGTCTTGGTGCACCTTGCCCTTTAACCCCTCCCATATAAGTATTGCTGTCCGCACTAGCCTTCAGCAGTCCTTGTGTGTGGGTGTGACTAACGTCTATGCAAATGGTGGGGAAGACTTCCTGTGCCTTCTCCATTTCCTTGCACACCCGCATGAGGCTAATGTAGACCTAGTTGAGCAAAGTAGCACTAACTGAGTCATGGTGTTTTGCCCCCTTATGAAAAACAATGTTCTGTTTCCGTACAGCTGAGTGTTTAATGAAACCTAGAATCTGTTGGAAAGAGAAGGAAGCATAAAAGTGTCTCCATCCTTTTGGGGGAAGGTGCAAACTCAAATTTCCTAAAATGAAAGGACCCAATTCTGCCACCCTTGTTCATGATGAATACTATCTTCCAACGGGAGCAGTTCCAATGGAAATCATTGGTTCTACTCATGGAGTCATGCTGCTCCTCTTGCCGACACCAGGATCTGGTTTCTGACATCACTGTTGCCCTTCTGCTGAGCAGTCGCAGAACTCTGGGGCCTTGCCAGTCAGATTCTCAGGGAAGGACATGGGTATATATTCAAAGTATAACTTGCTTTATTTGCACATTTACACCAGCCCTTGAACAGGGATTGTCACAAACATCATGCAGGTAATCCCTTCTTCCATAAAGGTAAGCCCACACACCAACACCTGGTTCCCAGGAACCAGCTCTGCACTAGAGAACATAGAGGATAAGGCAGAGCATAAACTGTGTGCCACAGCTTCTTTCAAAGGATTATTGCATAACAGAAGACTAACAATACAGCCTTTCTGCAAAGACTAAAAACATTCATATGTAACAGCACTGTCTGGTGACTCCAGCCATAGCAGTAATATTCAGCATAGGTGAGAATAGCAGAATCAGGCCAAAAATAAGACCCCTCCCTCTGCCCAATCATTTTATTCCTTCTGTGAGAGCAACAACATAGAAAGGCAACAGCCTTTTGGGAGTTATGTTTACATCACAGAGTTCTTGAGTCACTGACTTCTAGAGATGACCAGGACCTATTGTATGAGGGACTTAATAAAGTGAGGGATATCCCTGTGGGAGATAACTCTCTAGTGACGCTCACAATGCCTATCTCTGTCCTTTTCCTCATTCTCTATTTGAAGTTAACACCATCTTATCTGCTCTCTCTCTCTTTCTTCTAGATGGTATATTCTTTGAAGTGATGACAAACAAATCTGTACTTAAAAAGTAATAAATAATAGAACTGGTCAAAAATTTCAGATTTTTCAAAGAGAATAGGGGTCAAATGTTTAGTGAAAATTGTCACCAAAAAAGTTTGGTCTGTTTTTGTTTTTTTTAAATCCGCTCTGCTAAATAATATTCATGGTAAGATGATGTTTCCCACACTTTTTTAGGCTCTGTCCAAATAGTCAATTACATAAAAACCCAAATGATTTATGTAACTGCTGACCTTGGTGAGGTTCAAAATTATTTTGCAAGTTAAGCAGTAGAGAGTGTGACTTTCTGTTGTGGGAAGTATTTTGCAGTGAGTTCAGACCTGCTTGCTGTTGTGTGGTGGGTGGGTTTGACTTTATGTTCCAACTCTTTTTCAGGTTAATTTATCAAAATAACATATACCTCGGGGGTCAACTCTGTGGTATATGATTGACTAATAGTATTCTGTATTTCCAAAGCCCTTTTAAAAGTTCACCGCTTTCACAGAAGTTATTCTTATTATTCTAATGCAAGTCACTTCCTCTAGCCATTATGCCATCCTTTAACTGACCAGAATTTAACACAAACACTTTCTAATTAAATAACCTGGAATGCAGTATTGCATACAACCATGTATTCGATTCTTTGGTATCAAAAGGCTATAGCTTCAGGAGTTTTGGTTTATTTTGACCTACGTATCTCTTTACCAGAGATGGCTAGCAGATTAAATTGTGCATTTTGGTAACTGTTTTGTAGGAACTCATCATTCTAAAGAAATGGTGTATGAGCTTTTAATGTGTCTTTCAGTATAATGCTTATGCTGCTTGCCTTGAATTTCATTACTCTGAAATTGAGCATAACATGGAGGTAAAGTTATAAATGGTACATTTGTGCTTTAGGAGTATTGTATAAAAGGAAGATGCCTGGGGAAATCTGGGATGCTTACATTTCCACACTGGCTGTTATATCACCAGAATGAGGTAGGCTACTGTTGTTATACAAACACTCCATCCTGGGAGTTACAGATCCTCACTCTGAAATTACCGTGCTGGAGCTTAGATTGCATTGGCAGAGCCAGCTGGTGAAACTGGTCCCTTTTCTTTCCCCCCTCATTTTGCTTATATCTCCTCTTCTTGAGCTTCAGCATTGTAGACTCCTGTAGATCCCTCCTCCTTCTAACAAATGGATACCACTCTGTGACTAGCTAGCTCAACAGTCTTCCCAAAAGGAGATGCTTGTCCCCAGCGTAAGCTATCAGAAGAGCAGGCAGTCCTTCCCAACATAGCCAAGCCTCTTTCTCAGGAGTAACTCCCTAGTGCCTATGGCAGGGTTGCCCTTTCATGCGAGTTATTTTCCCAGCATGCCTTTCTGGAGGCTGGTCCTTTAAATTTGGCAGAGGGAAGAAGCTGTGGCCCTAAAGTAGCCATTTTGTACCCGCCTGCTTGCTGCATCTCCCTACATTCCAGCTGGTAAGTGCTCTTCTGTCTTAGTGTGTTGTCTTCCTAGTTTCCACTTTTGTATTCCTAAGGAGAATGACACTTTCTCACAGGTAGGAAGACTCTGGGAAGATGGAAAGGCTTGTAGGTGGCTCTGAGGATTTAGCCATGAGGTGCATGGGACAAATAGAGGAATGATAGGGTTATGGAGCTGGTGTCTAGAATACATTGGGGGTAGCTGGGTAGTGGTGTTCTCAGGACATGAATGGGGAGGGGGAGTCAATCTGTCAGGTAATGGAGGCAGAACCAGGAGCTGGACAGGATAAAGAACAGGGAGGATTCTAACAGGTGACATAACTTCCCCTTCATCTCCTTACTCTCCTGCCCAGGGTTGAAAGTACTACAGCCTCGTTCAGCATCACTTTACGTTCCGTACCCTACACGACTGTATAAGGTCCTGCAGAGAGTGGTTCAATACAGTACGGCATCAACGCAGTTTGAAAACCTAGCTAGCCAAAGAGCCCTTTATTTCAGTGGCTCCTGTTTCTGTAAAGTTATTCAGAGTTTGAGGAAGCTTGGGAAAATGTCCAGAGCGGTAGTGGGAGGAAAAAATATTCAAGCCAATAGATGTATTAGGTGGTGGAGGACATACCACCATTTTATTTTCAAGGATGAAATTATTGCATTATTTTAGTGTCAGCATTGGGACGCTAGTGTTTTGTTCCTGAAGACCTAAGGCATAACTCATAAGTTAAATGAATTGTGGATCTCTCAACCCTGTCCTTAGTGGACATTTCCCCATATCACACAAATACCATACTGTTCAGTACGGTCTCGCTTCAGAAGGAGTCCGGTCTGGAATAACTGGGTAGTCAGGGAGGAGGACCTTTTCACAAACACATCATTTACTTCAAGGGAAGAATTAAGCACATCAGGATTTGTAGGAGTAAATTTTCAAAACTGTGTATGCGATTTAGTTTCATGGCTCCTATTGAAATTAATGGGAGTGGTGTAGTAATTCTCTTCAGTCCTTTAAGAATGTATCACCTTGTGTTAATTGCTCATGTTTTTGAAGAAGACTTTTCCAAACCGCATCAGAATGTCTGTTTCCCTAGGATTCAGAGTAGCAGCCATGTTAGTCTGTATTTGCAAAAAGAACAGGAGGACTTGTGGCACCTTAGAGACTAACAAATTTATTTGAGCATAAGCTTTCGTGAGCTACAGCCCATTTCATCGGTGTCTCCCAAACTGTAGGCTTCCTTTACGAACACTATTTTTTTTTTTTTAGTAAAGTTCACCAGGTTGCAGTTCATCCTAGTTTAACTTTGGTGGTGACACTGTGTGTGATTAGAGGGGATTTAATTGTGGAAGAGAGGTTTATAGAGTGTGAGTGTCTCGTGTGTATCTCATTAGCCACCACCTCTGATCAGTTTGCAAACAAACTTTTCTGTGTCTGTTCCTACAGCCCGTGTAAAAGCCATGGTACGCTCCACTAAGGATACCTTGGCATTTGCCTGGTCTGTATCTGCTGTTGTAGATTAGCGTTACTCAGATTGATAGTGGGTCTACTCTGATAGTAAATGTAGGGTTAAACTTTAGCTGTTGGACTGCATTAATGTTGTGGACCTCATATGTGTTGCCTTACACTGACACATGACACAAGCAGTGTTAACGGTGTGCACGGAAGGGCCACATTCAGCTCTAAATTGATGACGGTGTAAGTGAAAGCAGCATCTGGCCTGCTGCTATAGTAATAGTAGTTAGTGCCAGCCTTTGCAATTTGCAGAATATCTTATTCATTAAGAGCCTGGTTGTGCAAACACTTACTTTGCTTGCCCCAGGTGTCCCATTTAGTTCAGTACATCTCCTCACAGGTGCAGTGTAACTCATGTGTAAGCATTGGCAGGACCAAACCCCACGTTTAGTCTAGTGACTTGGAAAAGCAAACAGAAAATGCACAGTTGCTATTGGATTTTTCTGTGTATTTGCCTCTGTGGTGGTGGTTCTGAGGTGCTGTAAGCTTGCAGCTGGTTACATAGCTACTTAGGAAAGAAATTCTTCGCGGTATAAACTTACAGCGTTCCCTTAGATGACTGACAGAAATCTGGGGTGCTTAGCCAACAGCCCACCCAAGACCGCACTGAACAAGGCACAATCTTACTTCCTAGCCCACAGATGTAGATAAGAAGCAAGCCTATTAGACTGGTTGAATTGAGCTCCTGTTTTATGAAAAAAAATATACAATTCATTTTACAAAGTGAATTTGTTCCCACGTAAGGGGCCCATTAGCAACTTCTTAGTGATCATTTCTCCAGACAAGAAATATATTCACCATTTACAATAATGTATTGGCTGACTTATAAAGGTTGCTAGTTACATTTTGTTTGGCGTGGGAGTACAGAAAAATGGACATGAACGAGCAGTTAAATGGAAAGTTAACCTTTCTTTCAATGCACTGCAGTTTACACAATTCTCTAAAGATGAACGTCAGTAAGAAAGCCAACTCAAGGGCTGTTATTTCTAATGTTTGTTCTAAAATGTATTTGCAATCACCAACATGATTTATATGGTTCTCCATAGATATGTTCCTGAAACCTCTTCTTATTTCAAAAATTTGAAGTCAGTTAAGTATCATATTGAGAATATTCATAAGCTTATGTCTGAAATATCATTAAGATATACATTAATTAGAAAGAAAGTATTGTTATTTATGGAAAATACTGTTGTCTGACTACCCACTGGATCATAAACTCCAGCCAATGCTTAAAGAAATAAATTTGTGCCATTAATATTGGTCAGAAAGGATCTCTTGGAGCCAAAGGACTAACAATTGTCTATGTAGATTTTTTTTCTTCTACCTCAGAACTATAAGCCAGGCTGAATTGGACCTAAAATCCATTTAGTACAATATTCTGTCTCCAGTGCTTCAGAGGAAAGTGTAAGAACCCTGCAGGACTAGTTAATCTACCCCTCAAATAGGTCTCATCCTTAGCTCTAATAGTTTGTTTGGCGTAAGCCCTGAAGCACAAGGTTTATATCCTTTCCAAAATTGGTTGCTGTTAACCATGAGTTTGGAACCAGATCCCATGTCTCAGTTTATCAAAGGGATATTCCACGTTTTTTTTTTTCAGCAGAACTAGGTTAGGTAACTAAGTCTGATGGCATCAAAGATAGTGCAGTTATTTTAATTGACAGATTCTTATCAGCTGTTCTAAGACAAGGTAGCTATCTCCATGTTCCACTGAACTGCTGCCAGTAGAAACATAAAAAGAGCTGAATAAACTACTTAGGATGAGTAGCCTTGTGAATAATGTTATTACTTTTAGTAGACATGACTGTACTCATTCATGGGGAATGAGAAGTTCCTCCCAACTCTCTGTATTATTTCATGTATGCCTTATAAAGATTGCCTTCTTCATTGAAAGCATATCGATGATCTTGGTTATCATAATCAGTAGACTTCACCAGTCATGATGGGCCCAGAGGGTCAGTTTCTCAGGTGGTCAGTCAAATGTTCTTCAGGCTTTATGTTCTGGTGACCAGCAGAAATTTTCTCAAGAGAGATGGGAGGCCGAGTGCCCTGCATTCTTTTGGTGGTGGTTCCTCTCTTTCAATGAGGCCCGTGTTCATTTTCTTGTTTTGGGGGCTTTTTTGCGTTGATTGGCCTGCAAAGTAGAATGAGAGCTCTTCCTTGCAGGACATACTCCGATCTGTCTGTGTGTCTATATCAGTATTCAGGGTTGAGTAGCCAATACAGTTCTGCTGATTAAAAGTTGACTGAGGCACTTGTACCTGAGTTGAAGGTTTTTCTAGCTTCCTTTATGGCTGCAATGTAGTCTGCTTGGTGGGCCTGGAACTGTTGATGATTTTTCTGCTCTCTTCTCGCCTTCACTTGGCTTGCTTCCTCAGAGAACCACTGTGAGCTTTGGCGGCAAAACTTATTTTGGGATGTATATGTAGGATTTCAAACAGCATATAGCTCATACAGCATACAACTCATATAGGATTTCGAACAGCAGTTTTTTGTAGCCCTTTACAAGTGTGTCAGTAGTTGGTCTTTGGATGAATGATTTTCTCCTACCATGTCCATACCTTTTCCAGGACCAAGAGCTTTGGGAGGAACTAGCTTGGTTAGTTCTCTAACAATACAAGGATGGATCCTTTAGTGTCTCTCTCTCTTGAAGAGGTAGTTAGCCATGCATAGTGTGTCGTCCATACTTCCAAGGTGTAACCCTAAGAAAGAAAAAGACCTCATATATGGTGGGAACCTCTGTAACACTGATAGAGTTTATGTTCATTCTAACAGAACTGTACAGAGACTGGCCAAAATAAGTCTAGACATAAGCTGAAAATACGTTTTTGCATGAGGAATACCGAGTCCTGCATTGTTTTAAATGAACTGTAAAGGCTGGAAAATAAAATGACTTACTCTATAAACTACCACTTCTGATGATTGCTTTTTTTGCCTTGGGCACAAGAGCCCTGTGTAAAGGACCTTAGTTCCAGTTTCTAATTCTGTAATTTTACACCAGCAGTTGGAACTAACTGTCCGTGTGAGATCAAATGTTTGGTATAAGCCATAATACCATGGCTGGGGAAACAGTGACCGTGCTTACAACTGGTGTGGGGAAGTTTAACACGTTTTTAGCTATTAGTAGATCCTTTGACCAATATCTGCCTAAAAACCTATTAAGATGGGCTACTACTTAGCAGTCCCTGCTTACCCTCTCAGATTCCATTTTAGCAGTTAAGCACATGCTTCAGTCCTATTGATTTTAATTGAAATTAAGCACTTGCTTAAATGCTTTGCTGAACTGGGGCTTTGGTCCAAGGGTTGCCATTTCCTATCACAGGTTTTTTTCTGTTTGGACAGCTCTGACGACAATGGGTGTGTTTTAAGGCTGGGAGGAGAAGACAAATGCTCTATTCTAATGTCCCAGCACAGACCAGCCTGAGATGCTTGCAAGACAGATATGGAAACTTTCTGCAATATCTTTGGAAAAACTTACTGAATTACGTTTAAACAGCTTTGGAGTTCATTGTATTATAAATGCAAATTTTGTTATTGTGGGATTGTATGCAACTTCTCTAGTGGGGAGATGCGGCCACTGTAAACCCTGGGAAGTGTTATGAGCTTCAAAGGCCTATCATAAGCAATGTGCCAGACAAAAAGGATGTTTTGGGACAAACAAAGTTAAGTGGGTTTCCTTGGGCATACCTAGGGGGAAGTAAATGCAAATTCCCACCTCCAGAGCCAACCTTTTGAAGCTATGCCCTGAAGAGAAAAAACACTGTCTGATTGCCTAATCACAACCTCTGCGTATCAGACTCCAGCTGTATAAAGAAAAGGCTAGCCAATGTATCTGTGTGCTTGTTCTGAGCTAACAGCTGTTACGGACTTGTAAACCCTGAACATCCCACGCCTGCCACCAGAGGCCTTGTTTGAGTTGGGGTGATCTCCTGTAAGCTTGTTAGCGCGTGCATAGGTTCTGTTAGTGGTTTTATTATGTTTTCTCTGCAGTGCTCTCACCTTAAGAATAAATGTGCTTGCTTAGAAAGAGCTGTGTGGTAACTTATGCCTGTGGATAATTATGCTGTTTATAGCCTCTGAGGAGATACCAAAACAGGCCTGCTTAGGCAGTCTGACTTGCACAGTGTAGGCAGAGAACTGTGCAGCCTGGAAAACCTTGGTCAGGAGGGAGAGAGACATGGGTCTCTGCCCAGGAGAGGTGATGGCTGAGGAGCCAGGACCCTCAGGTAAGTGCCCTTGCTGGACCATGGAGGGGGAATATAGGTGCAGTTGCCCTGAATTGTCACAGCTCGCTGAGTGCATCTTTAGTCTCTTTCACAATGCACGTGGGCTGCAGTCTTGCAGAATGAGGGAGAACACTCTTAAACATGCTCACACTTGTACCACAGCAGAGCAGCCATGTTCAGTGCTGCCCAGGTACGGGACTGTTATTACCAGAATCATTTGTTTGGCTGCCGGCAGCAATGTGGAAAAAAATGGTTTCCTTTTTTCGTTTCTTGTCAACTTTGTGATTTACTAAGCCCACCTCACTTTAACCTACTCTGCCACTGAACATCAGCAGTGGAGACATGGTGTGTATTTACAGGCTCTCACAGGTAGCTATTGAAAGAGATTTAGTATAGAGCGGGTATAAATTATATAAAAATGTTTGTTGTTATACTCCGATAAACTTAGCAACAGAGAAGCAGCTGGTGCTTTATTGCTTTTAAGTTCCTTTGCGTTCCCCTAAAGCTCTAGCTAACCAAGAATGCATTTATAATGTTTTTTAATTAAATGTAGAGGCGAAAGAGCTATGAGTCCTGCTGGTAGGTCCTAAGTCATTCCTGGAGTATTGCAACTGTCATGAAGCAAGTTACCACCTTTTAAAAAGACTTTTTCATCCTCCGTGGCTTTATTCTCAAGTTGTCCCCCATTTTATCCTTTGGGAAAGGAAAGTCTAGATACCTGAAATTCCTTGTACTACCAAAGGGGTAATATAATCCCCTGCAGGGTAGAGTTTGCTCAAACATTGAAATGGAGGCTTTTCCATTTTAGACCATGGTAATTTCTTTATATGGACCAGCTTCAGACCAAGTTGTCACAGCTCAGGGCAACTGCACTTGTATTTCCCCTCAGTGGTCCAGCAGTATTGCCAGGCTGAAGCATTCCCTGCCTACGGTTGAATTCACCAGCAAAGTCAGACTGCCTAAGCAGACCTGTTTTGCCTTTCTCCTCAGACTGTTAACAGGTTATATGTTACTGTTATACATTAATGCTCAGCTCCCTCTATGAAAGCCTATTCTTTTCTTAAGGTTAAAGTACTACAGAAAAAACATATTAAAAACAATAAAAGAACCTACTTGCATGTTAATAAGCTTACCAGAGATCACCCCAATCCTAGCATGGATTCTGGCTTTAAAACCCCACCCAAGGGGCTTCCTTTGTCTTACAAGTTCATCATAGCTTCAGCTCAGAGCAAGCACACAGTCCTATGGAGCCTTAGTAGGCCGACTCCTTCCAATCCTTCCCTGAGGTCTGTGGCTCTTCATGGATCCAGGGTCCCTTCTGTTTGCTGGATCAGGAAGAAGGCCCTGAGCCTATTTAAAACCAGGCTATTTATCCAAAAATATTTTCTTGGTCCTTGGAAAATCCAGTTTGAGCTAATATATGTGCACCTCTATAGGGGAAGGGGAGCTTCTGGGAGCTGAAACAGAGGAAGCTGATTAGCATCCCCCTCCTCCTAGAGGAGTTGCATACAATTTCACAATAACACGTACACAATTGCATTGTTAATACAATATACCCCAAAGGTATTAAACCTAATTCAATAAGGTTTAACTTGATTCAGTAAAGTTTATCTTAATCCCATAAGATTTGTCCAGGATATTGTCAGTCTGTCACACAAGTTACCAATGCATTGCAGACCCACAACCATGTACTCTGTGGCAAGACGGACCTAAATTTAGCTGCCAGGTTACCTGGTCTCTTTTGCATGACAGAGTTGACTTTCAGTTTCAGCATCTCAATTCAGTACCTGATCCTGCCAACATTTACACATGTGTAGTGCCACGATGTTGATGGGGCTACTCATATAAGTGCTTGCAGGATCAGGGCCTTAAAATCAGATCTGAGATCTTGGTTCGAAAGTGCATTAAGCACACTTGCCCCAGTTCGCTGTCGAACTCTGGACCTTTAGTGTCCATGCAGGGAAGTTACAGTGCAACACTTTGGTGCATGCTGTTATTCACACTCCCTTGGTCCGAACTGCAAGGTAGTGTGTACATGCCCTAAGTGACATGCCCAAGATCACAAAGACAGTCTGTGGTGAAGCAGGGAATTAAATACAAGCATTCTGAGACCCAGGATAATGCTTTAATCACTGAACCATCCTTCCTTCCCTTGGCATTGTGGGATAAATACATTAGCTGGACTTTTCTGATAAAATCATCACGTGTGAAATAGACAACAATGTTATTTCAAATTCCATCTTTTAGGGTTGAGGTTGTGAGCCATTGTTTCAGGCTCTCTGCAAATCCAAGAAGCATGCCTTAATCTTAATTGTTCAATGATTGTATCATCTCCTTTATGGTCATACTTAGTCCACTGATCAAGACTGATTTCATACATTTCTGCTTAGAATATAGCACACAAAAGCCAGTCGTTCCCCACTTTGTTACTGTGACTTTAACTAGTATTATAAGATGCAGAGCTGGCACAAATAGATATACTATACAAACCTCCTAGACCCAGGTTATGAAACTACAGCACTTGCATGAAAAGACCCAAGGCTAATATGGTGATGAAGAATTGCATTTGGTTTTGGAACTGTGTAGATCTGAAACCAGTTACGAAACCAATATTCAGTGGTACATATTTTGGTACTCTAAACACTGCTTTCTCCACATTCAACATCTCCACAGCCATAAAGTCCATATGAGGAAAATGTTTGAAGGCGTTGCTATGGTCGCTGTTTCCATAAAGTGTTTTTTTTAGAGGTAGCTTGAAGACTTCTTAAGGCCTTAAGAAAAAGTCTTTAATCCAAAAATAAGTAGGTATGGAAGGCAGGAAAAAGAAGCTGGGGTATTCACTCCGGGGGCAGGATGAAAATTATTTTGGTACCATAACAGTGTATTTGTATGCTTATGAATGTTTAATTTATTTATTTTAAGTTCAGCACAGAGTTTGTATTTCCTGGTGTTTAATATCTACGGCATTTTTATAAAGGTTATTACCCTTCTGCTAGTGAAACAGTCAACACTAAGTCCAGTTTAGCTAGATTTGGGTCTGGTATTATACCTGGCTATGCACTCCCTTCCATTTCATGGTTCAGAGAGGCAGAAAAGCAGATGGAAGTGGGAGAGCAGAGGATCTTTGACGTGCTGCTACATGACCTCAGCTGCTTATGTGTCAAGTTTAACTCTGTGCAGTTTGGGGGCTGAAGCAGAGGAGCACTCATTTGTGTGTTGTGCTTTTGTTAGGACTGAGGCCATTTCCATATGGGAAATCTGCTTCGGAATAGCTGTTGGGTTCTGTCCGTTGTTGGGTGATGAATTTGAGTGAGAACACATCTGGTTGGAATGCAAGGGAGGACTCTGACCCTTTCGAATTATTTTAAGAAAAAAATCAGCATAATAAAGCCACATCTTGCCTCAGTTCACTTTTGTATGCAAATGAAAGGGCTGGAGAATTAATTTTTCTGTCAGAGTGAGTTGGTCCTTTAAGGCGATTGAGATTCAGTGTCACCTGTGTCAGGTGTAGCCCACCTCCCCAGGTGAAGGGAGTGAGGCCAGGGGTTGTGTGACAGAAGCATGTGACTGAAAATCTGGTTTGCTGGGGAAAATAGCCAGGCCAGGGCCAAAGAGAAGACTTCAGTTGAGTGACTCTTTAGCTGCCAGGCAGTGTAAGTCTACAGGGAGCAGGAGCGGCTAGGGAAGGATGGAAATGGAACAAGCTTGCTATGAGGAAATCCTCAGCAATGGCACAACTAAGAACCCCATACTGAGGGTGAGTGCCAGCTAGGAAGGCTAACTGGAAGATTTGTTTCCTTTTGAACTTTGTAGAAATAAACCAAGCTCCCCAATGGAGAGAGGTACTAAGAAAGCACCTGTGGTGTGAAGTCAGATTCACTGGGGAAGAAAGGGAAACTGAGGCAGCATGAAACCCTCCCCTTTTCTCTCTCTTCTGCCCCCCCACCCCCGCCCCGGTCAGATCAGTTAAGCCCTGTGACACAGCTTTTGTTGAAATTATTGGTACTTACCTACCACTTTAGCAACCTATAAAAGCCTACTTGACCCCAACTTGGCACTCTAACTGTCCTGGTTTGCCATTGAGTAGCTTCACAGATAGGACTTTCTCTATCTCATAATTGGCCCTGTGTATAAAATCAAACTTAGGGTAGGTGAAAGATCTTGGTGAGAAGTCCCATGGCCCAGCCATTCTTTGCAATAAGAGATGGCAAATAAGCACTACAATAACCTCCAAATACATGAGTAACACCGTTTCCCGCCTTAATCCTATATATCTTAAATAGCTGTCCAAGCTGCATCAAACTGAATGCAAACAAACAAAATCCTGTGGACTACAAACCATCCCCCATAACACTGGAGGTTGATAGAGTAACTTTTTGGAGGATTTTAAAGGTGGGCCAAAATCGGGTTTGTAATGGAGAGACAGTTACATTAACTATGCAGATGCTACCGAGTCTCCCAAACTCCATGTAATCATTTGAAGGAATAAGTGTGTGGAAGGAATGGCAGCAGGGGTAGTTTTGTATCCAGCCTCGTTTGCGTTTTGAGGGCTATGCATAAAGGTACAGCGTGCAGTTCCGCACCTGTCATAGTTGAGGTGAAAATCTTCAGGCAAGTTGAACTGTTCAAGTATTGTGCACGTACAGTTTATGCCCACATAGCTGGTGTTCACGGACTCAAATCTTCAGGTTATTAGGGCATGTTGTTTACAGGGGTAGACTTTTGAAAAGTGCCTCTGTGATTTAAGAGCTTAAGTCCCATATTTTGAAAATGGGTCTTAAACTTCTGAGGGGCTTTTTAAAAATTGTATCTGATACCTCAGTGTATAGATATTGTTAAAGAAACACTTTCATTCCTCCCATTTACAGCCTCTTGTCTGCTAGTCTCTGATCCAACTCCAATGCAAGCTGGGTGGAGCTTTGTAGGTGTTACATTCCATTAAACTGATTTTCCCTCTGCTAAGCAAGAGGAGGCTATCTTGAGTTCAAGCCCTTAGCTGAGGACTTAAAATTCCTGCCAGTGAAGCATGACAAACAAAAGGCAGTGCTGAAATAATTGTGATAGGGATTATCCAGTGGGCATAGTAGGGCTCATACTGTGAAAGGGGTTAGGATGTTGGCAAGGAAGGGAGGAACCAGATAGGATTTTAAAAAGGGGTTTTCATATTTATTTAGATTTACAGAAGTGCCATCAGTATGTCCCATACAAGTGCAGCCATTTAAAATGACCCACCACAAATCCCCACTGATAATTCCTCATCCTTACAATTACAACTTTCTCCTGCCATTCCCCATTTTCAAATATCTGGGGTGGGAAAAAAAAAAAAGATGAGCCTGGCAGTGGCACACGTAGGAGTAGAGTAGAGAGGTAATTTTACCTCTATATTTGGTACTGGTGCAACCACGGTTGGAAAACTGTGTCCAGTTCTGGTTTCCACAATTCAAGAAGGAGAAATTGGAGAGAGTTCAAGAAAGAGCCCTAAGAATGATTAAAGGATTAGACAACATGCCTTATAGTGATAGACTCAAGGAGCTCAATTAATTTAGCTTGATAAAGAGAACATTTAGGGGTGACGTGATTAAAGCAGTGGTAGGCAACCTGCGGCCCTCCAGGGTAATCACTGGCTGGCTGCCAGAACATTTGTTTACATTTGCACGGCCGCCCGCAGCTCCCAGTGGCTGCGGTTCACTGTTCCCGGCCAATGGGAGCTGCGGGAAGTGACGCGGGCCACAAGGACACATCTGGCGGCCTGACAGGAGATTACCCTGATGGGCCGCATGCATAAAGTACCTACCTATTGAATAAATATTTAATAGTGGGCTCTTCAGTCTAGCAGAGAAAGGTATAATGTGATCTAATGGCTGGAAGTTGAAGCTAGACAAATTCAGACTGGAAATAAGGTGTACATTTTTAACAGTCGGAGTAATTAACCAGTGGAGCAACTTATCAAGGTTGTGGTGGATTCTCCATCATGACTATTTTAAAATCAAGATTGGATTTTTTTCCCTAAAAGATCTGCTCTAGGAATTATTTGGGAAAGTTCTATGGCCTGTGTTATACAGGAGTCAGACTAGACCACAGTAGTCCCTTCTGGGCTTATAGACCGGTTTCAGCTTAGCAGCTGTGTTAGTCTGTATTCGCAAAAAGAAAAGGAGTACTTGTGGCACCTTAGAGACTAACCAATTTATTTGAGCCTAAGCTTTCGTGAGCTACAGCTCACTTCATCGGATGCATAAAGACTATGACTCAAAGAGTCCTGAGGATGGCTTTCAAGTGGATTGATCTCGAGATTGACTAATAGAGTAGCCCTGTTATGTAAAAGCGGCAAAGAGTCCTGTGGCACCTTATAGACTAACAGACGTATTGGAGCATAAGCTTTCGTGGGTGAATATCCGCTTCGTCGGATGCATGATGTTATGTAGTGATTAAATAATGGTGTATCTCATAGTCAAAGGTATGGAAGGCATTCTGAAGTAGTGTTTTGGTCCATATACTTTGCCTTGCCCCTTTGAGCAAAGTTGGAGCTATGGATTTAGGAGTCGACTTTAAGTGTAAAGGTCTGACGTTATAGCTATTTATTCACCTTGGATAATGACCACAAATACATGCAAAGCGAACAAAAACTCATTGCTAGTTTCATCTTTTTGTTGAAGAACAAAATATCTTCTTTCTGATAGCATTTTTCCTAGAAATATTAGTGGATATTTTGTATGATACACAACATAATAAGGCTGTGCTAGTGCAGTATGTCCGAACACTTGTTTCTGAGTATCTTTCATAATACTGATAATAATCCACTATTCACAATTAGATATAGTTCCGATTTCTCGAATGCTTGAGTGATCATTTTCTTTGGTAATCGAGTTCCCTGTATAATTCTACCACTCTGATCACCCACTCAGAAAACTAAGCGTATTAATTTGGAAACTGTGTGAGCGCATGGACAGAATAATGGCAGCAGCGTAATTGGAAGGAAATCTTCTACAAAGACGTATTTTCATCTAATAAAATCTTCCCTGATGGTTACACTGCATGCCACGAATGTGACATGAGATCTAAAATGTGTGTGTTTAAAAACTGTTGTGGTAGATAAAGCTTAAGCATACTGAAATCCCTGCAGTAGCATTTAAAAATCTTTTAAAAACCACATACCTTCCCATACCTTCTAGGAGTCAGTTTTGGGTCTGGGAAAGTGAGAAACTGAGAACTTCACTGTGAAAAATTATGCATTGGTAAGTATCCATTTATAATATGAGAGAGAGAGAAAAATACACTTGCATCAGTATTACTGTTATATGCATTACGTTAAAGGCCATGACAAAAGTTGGGGCCCCATTGTGCTAGGCACTGTACAAACACACAGGAAGAGGCACAGAGAGGGGAAGTGACTTGCCCAAGGTCATGCATTAGGTCAGTGGCAGAGCTGGGAGCAGATTCTAATTCTCCTGACTTGTCCAGTGTCCTTTCTGTGCGTCTGTATTTGGTAAAAATGAATACAAAGCTTGACTTACTATGCAGGGCTGTAAACTAAGAGGTACTGCTGCACAGTTCACAGTCAAGAGCATAGTCTGATTAGTTAATCTAGTGGATCAATTCTCATATAAGCATCAGACTTTTTATTCTAAGGTGGCTATCTAGGATCAATATCCATGTATGTTCAGACAGAGTAAAAGATGCCATTATCATGCGAGGTATGTCCGTAGAGTGTTTTTCAAACCACACTATGACTTCATTAATTAGTACTGTTGAACTTTGGGCCTGCAATGGCCTTCACTCTGGCGGAAATTGTTCCTTTTTTTTTTTTTAAATTGGGATAATGGATTTTTTCCCAGTCATTTCATCTACTAGGAGCTTTGGTAAATTAAATGCTTAAATAATAGAAGACTCAACGTGAGGCAATTGGCAGGGAATGTTGCTAAATAGGACACTGGAAGTTGGATCTTGGGTTGTGTTTCTGGGTTTCTCATTGGCAGCCTTTCAGAACACGGGCAAGTGACCTAGTCTGAGATTTTTTCAAAGGAGTCTGAAAGAGTTAGGCCCTCAACTCCTATTGAAATTGAATGTCTTTGGGCCACTAGATCCATGGTATGCTTAATAGTGTGGAGGGGAGAAAATTAATGTAGGTGCCTGCAACCTAAAACCTGTGTGTATAGGTCAACATTTTCAAAATTGGCTGCCTAAAGTTAGGCCTTTAAATCCATATCTGGTCTGTTTTTGCTCCCTCGTTGGTTTTCTGGCCCGCTTTCTTCCCTTCCTGCAATACACCAGAGTGATTACATGACTTGCCCTAGCTCAGAGAGCAAGCCAGCAGCAGAGCCAGGGACCTGAGTCATGCCAGAATTAATAGGTAGGTACCTATATAAGTTACCTGCTTTTCAGAGTTGCTGAGGATCCACAGCTTCCATTAAAGTCAGTGAGATCTGTGGGGGCTCCTGCCTGTGTAAATATTGGCCTATTTACACGGGTGTTTGTTGACACAGTTTTATCCGCTTGTAGATCCACAAGTGGTTGGTGCAGAGGTGTTATTCACAGGAAGGATACCTCAGGCATTTGGGGCTCTCTGGAAAGCAGGCATATACAATTTATTCAGCCTGGGAGACCGAGGTGAATTAGGCACCCAAATCCTCTTGAAAATACAATGGAAGTTGATTGTTCTCTCTCTTGCTGTCCAATGAAAAAAAATCCCAGAGTCTGTGTGTTAAATGACAGTGACATCTTCCTAGGTCTATTACAGCATAATGTAAATTCAAGGTTGTTGCCATTTGCTGTTCTTGTCCACCTAATGCAGGCAGTGTGTACTGCTACCCTGCAGTATCTTGCATTAATCCTGCATCTCTGAGCCATATTTAGAGCTGTACTGACACTGGTCAAGCTTGCCTGTTCATGCAGCAAGATCTAGAATGGCAGGGTAAAGAGCAGGGAGGTTATACCATGTAGTGGAAGAGGTGAGTACCCTCAACGAAATGCTGGAACAAGACACCTTTGCACTGTTAAATCAGGCACAAGGAGGCAGCTCAACTGTGTACCTTGGCAAGTATCTGCCCCGTGTTTCCTATGCAGAGTAACTACCACAGTGCAATGATATGTAGAAGGACCCGAGGCTGAAGCTAAAGGATGAAAAATCTTTGTTAGATATAAATAAATTAAAACAAGGAAATACATTCTGGGCATCTAGACACAACCTTGGTATTACATTTCCGCTTGATAGGTTGGCTTAATGTGATGTAATAACAATAGGCTGAATTTTGAGGCATTTTTCCCTGCCCCTTTCAGCTAAGTCAGTTTCAGTTTTTGCATGAAACTGGAAACAACTATTGTCTCCCTTCTACCAGTCAAAAATGTCCTTGGCAAAAAACACGTTTTCTGTATCAAAAAGTGCCCTAGAACATTTGTCTTTCTCTCGATCCCACATTACCCTATTGTCTGGGAGGACAAACTATATGTTTGTGTGTGTGTGTGTAGAAGTAGAATTATAAATATTAATCAGCACTGATGGCAATAGCAGTAAAATATGACCTGGGGTGGGGGAATAGGTCCTGAGAATGTGGTGTTTTTGCCTGAAGACGAGGGCAAGATGTATAATCAAAGTAGCTATTTTTATGGAAGATTTTCTCTTGTTCTCATTTTCAGTGACGGTTGGTATTTGTCTCATTAATTCTTGGTGAATGTCTTTCATTTGTAATCCCACCACCTATTATTTTACCTCTTGGTTCGCAGCCTCCAGTGCCGCCTTAGCACAAGTGGAATTTGGGGAACACAGCAAGAGTAAACTTCTCCAAAACCCCAAAGTTATCTTTCAGGGGGTGTGTGTGCATGTATCAGGATTTCCCTTTCCCGGATGGGGGAAATGCTTTGAGGTAAAGGTAATCTTAAGGCTTCTTCCCCTCCGCCCCCTTCCCCTAGTAGGAACAAAGCTTTGGAGTGGGAAGATGCAGTGTGAGACATCTGAGACAGCTGGCTCCTTCACAGCAGTCAGTTTCCTCCTCCAGCAGGAGACATCTGGGCTGTTTGGCTGCTCTCTACTATGCCAGCCATGTCCTTTCTGTTGCACCGGCTGGTCCTTCATCCTTTGGGAGACCTGAACGCTGGCCAGCTCCTCTCCCACAGCAGGACTCATTGGCTTTCTTCAGAGGCTAGCTGCTGGTGCTGGCTTTTTTCAGCATTTGGGGTGCTCAGAACAGGGCTTTTGGTTCAGACCTATCTTTAGTTTGATTTGTGTGTATATATATTACAGCGCATGCTCTCTCTCCGTCACACGTATCGAAATGTGTGTATGTATATATGTGTATGCACCCAGTAATGTTCAAGTGGATTTCAAAATTAGTCAAAGCTAGTTCACCCATCCCTGCCAATAAACTGTAGGCATGGAGGGGTTTTTTTTGTTTTTTTGCTTCTTTTTTCACTGTTACAATGGCTATCTTACCTACCAGACAGAAGGGAAAAGCTATGTGGACTCTACCCATATAATTGTTAAACTAGTGTTAGACAAACTTAAACTGGCCTGTGAGCAAGTGGAATTCCCTCTGTTCTAACCAGCATTTACATGCAAAGCATAAAGTTACATTTGTCTCTTCCTGAATTTTTGGCTTTAGTGATAAATAACACATAAACCTGAGCCCTGCAGGATTGCTTTTCTATGCCTGAGTTTGTTTGTCCTTCAGAGAGGCAATCCAATTAGGGTGACCAGGTGTGCGGTCTTTGACTGGAACACCCAGTCAAAAAGTGGTCCTGGAGGCTCCTGCCAGTACCACCGACTGGGCCGTTAAAGGTCCGGTTGGTGGAGCTAAGGCAGGCTAGTCCCTACCTGTCCTGGCACCGCGCTGCGCCCCGGAAGCTGCCAGCAGGTCCGGCTCCTAGGCGGGGATGGGGGGCACAGGGCTCTGCGTGCTGCCCCCGCCCCGAGCACCACTCCGCACTCCCATTGGTCAGGAACTGGCCAATAGGAGCTGGGGGACAGTGCCTGCGGGCGAGAGCAGCAGCATGTGAAGCCTTCTGTTCCCCCTGCCTATTAGTGCTGGACCTGCTGGCTGCTTCCCAACCCACAGCCCCCTCCTGCACCCCAAAGCCCTCACACCCAGCCCCACCCCAGAGCCCATACCCCTCCTGCCCCAGCTCTGAACCCCCCCCTCCGGCCTGGAGCCCCCTCCTGTATCCCAAACCCCTCATCCCTGGCCCCAGCCCAGAGCCCGCACCCCCAGCCCAGAGCCTGTACCCACTCCCACACCCCAACCCCCTGCCTCAACCCGCAGCCCCCTCCCACATTCCAAATCCCTCAGCTGCAGCCCCCAGCCTGGAGCCCTCTCCTGCACCCCAGAGCCCCCACCCCCAGCTGGAGCCCTCACCCCCTCCCACACCCCAAGCCCCTGCCCCAGCCCAGTGAAAGTGAGTGAGGATGGGGAAGAGCAAGCCACTGATGGAGGGGGAATGTAGTGAGCGGGGGGGGGGGGCGCTTGGGGAAGGGGGTGGGACCTCTGGGAAGGGGCAGGGCTAGGGTGTTCGCTTTTGTGCAATTATAAAGTTGGCAACCCTAGCTCCAATCCCCGCTATACTCTGGCTGACGCTAACTGCATCTTTGTTCCAGAATGGCTCAGCAGAAAGTATGCTACACTTCAGAGTTCAAGAACCTGATAACAGGATTACTCTGCATGCCTGGGGGAGGGCCCCAGAGTCTGTTAACCTATTACATGTCTTATTACTGTCTATACCCTTGGTCCTGTGAAACATGAGGCTGAATGCAAACAAATAATTCTAGATGTGCATTAAGTACCAGTTTTTCATAAGAACATAAGAATGGCCATAATAGGTCAGACCAAAGGCCCATGCAGCCCAGTATCCTGTCTACCAACAGTGGCCAGTGCCAGGTGCCCCAGAGGGAGTGAACCTAACAGGTAATGATCTAGTGATCTCTCTCCTGCCATCCATCTCCACCCTCTGACAGACAGAGGCTAGGGACACCATTCCTTACCCATCCTGGCTAATAGCCATTAATGGAGTTAGCCTCCATGAATTTATCCAGTTCTCTTTTAAACCCTGTTATAGTCCTAGCCTTCACAACCTCCACAGGCAAGGAGTTCCACAGGTTGACACTGCGCTGCGTGAAGAAGAACTTCCTTTTATTTGTTTTAAACCTGCTGCCCATTAATTTCATTTGGTGGCCCCTAGTTCTTGTGTGATGGGAACAAGTAAATAATTTCCTTATTCACTTTCTCCACACCACTCATGATTTTATAGACCTCTATCATATCCCCCCTTAGTCTCCTCTTTTCCAGGCTGAAAAGTCCTAGTCTCTTTAATCTCTTCTCATATGGGTCCTGATCCAAACCCTTCATCATTTTAGTTGCCCATCTCTGAATCTTTTCTAATGCTAGTATATCTTTTTTTGAGATGAGGGGACCACATCTGTACACAGATGAGCAGGGCTGGCTCTAGGATTTTTGCCACCCCAAGCAAAAAAATTTTTGGCCGCCCCTGCTTTTTTTGTGCCCCCCCCCCCCCCCCCGCCACCCCCAACTCCGCCCCTTCCCAAGAAAGATTTGCACATTGACAAACCACTGAGGGAGTGTCTGTGTGGGGCTCAGGCGTCTAATATAAGAGTGTGACTGTTCCTCTGAAGAGAGGTAGTTGGTCAAAGGAGAATTCAAACACTGAGAGTCTCTCAAGACTTCTGTCCACTAGGGCATCCATTTGGGATGAGGACTAGCCATTGAAACATCTCTCAGCACATCACACATACTAATTTGACAGAGTACTCTTCTTATTGGCAGATGGAGGAAGTCAGTTTATCCATTGGTTTCACTGTCTCTTTCCGATAGGCATAAGCAACATGCCCTACCAGCATGAAGAAAAGTGACAATAGTAAAATGTCAAGCTACAGCGGAAGAAAAGTATGCTTTTTTCTCTTGAAAAGCTTACTAGTTTTGCCTTAGATAAATGCATACTCATATCTTAGTAGCTAGAGCGTTCCTCATAGCGGTGTCTAGAGGAATGTGCAAATATGGGGGCAACTGGAATTTTTTAAAGGGAGACTACTATATATAAAAGAAAATACTGAATAGTTGTTGGTAATATGCAATAATTTGTATATGGTTCTCTGTCGACCTGACAGATTTGCAAGCCTCCATCAAATCTCAGAAATGCAGATGCAGTTCCCACTGAAGTGTGATTTCTCCCACTATTTGCATGTCTAGGCTATTTAGATTGTAAGACCTTTGGGGCAGGGACTCTCTCACTTTCTGTTTGTATAGTGGCTAGCAGTGAGGCCTTGATCTTTGCTGGGGCCTCTACATAGTACAGCAATATAAATAACAATCTGAAGTATTTATAGTTTTAAGGATGCTGAAAAGTAGATAGGAAGTGCTGAGTATGCTTTTTTGGGAAAGGAAACTGTCAGCTGTAATTATGGAGAGACGATATTCCATGTCTCATGGGAAGGTTGCAACCAGATGCCACAAGCTTTATTTTTTCAAGCTCCCTCCCCAGAAGTGTGGCCAGCAAAAACAGCAACCTTAACTTGCAGTGACTTTGAAGCTTTTGGTCTGTTTTTTTAATATGTAAGAGAAAAGGTGTGAGGCTCTGGAACATAGGTTGGATGAAAGGCCTGTGTTTGTAACGTTGATGCAGTTACATCACCTGTTAAACATCAGCGGTAGTTGTCCCACAACAGAAATATCCCTCTTGCGCTCTTCAGAGAGACCAACCCAAACTAGGATTTATTTATTTTTTTAATAGAAACTGAATGAGCATGCATTCTCCTCCTGACACTTAAGAATCATTCCATTTCACGAGGAAAAACACTTGCTCAGCTCTCGTCTGACACCATACTCTCCAAACAGGCAATTTCATTCAGCGTTTTATTGACAAACCACTTTAATCACAATGCCTAGGGCAATACAGGTGCAATTCTATGAAAGAGAGATTTGGAACTTACATACAATCATTTGCGATTCCAAGGTAAATTCACCCAAAAGCTTATTTTAGTGTGAATGAGTTGTCATGAAGCTTGATATGTGCCAAGGGGAAGGGGGAGGAGAATGGAATACATATTTGCATGTTGCAAGGATGGTAGCCATTGGATTGGATAAAAGGCAGCTTTGGGGGGTTTGGTGCTCTCTGAAGCCATGGATTTGCCAGATGATTAACCTCAAAAGAAATACGTCTTGTTTTTGATTCAGAAAGGCTGTCTCTCCCATGCATGTTTCCTTCAAAAGTAGAACTCATATGAAAGCTATTGAAGTGCAGCACTTTGCTGAGCAAGGCTGTAAGAGCGTGATTTACAAAACAGGTTTTCTCATTTTAAAATTGGTCCTGTCAGTAAACATATGAATAAAAGACCTGAAAGGCGCAGGTTGGATCATAAATATGCACAAACTCCTCAGGGGAGCTTGCCAATCTCTTAGAAGCTAAGAGTCGCATCAGTTTCATGCATACAGGTAGGACCTACATATCCAAATGTGCCATAGGATGGTGTGCATAGGGAACATATCTCACTAGTTCTGTGTTACCAACATTTAACCTCTCTCCAAAGGCTAGCACTGCTGGAACTGCTCATTTTTAAAAAAATGTGTGTGTGTGGGGGGGGGGGGGGGGGCTGAAACTCAGGTTTGTCTCAGAACTGAAGGTTGGGGTCTTTATGCCACCGTTTTGCCACTGATTCTGGAGCTGTTCCCCCCCCTCACACCATCCCCACCCCCATTGCAACATACTTCCGCCTCAGAGCTACTCTTACAGCCCCTAGCGGCCTTTATGTGCCCAGTGATAGTGGGAGTACACGGTACTATGGATATGCCCTCTCATGACTCATTTTTGCCTCTTGGGCTGAGGGGCTGAAACCAGTATTATACCCCTGGGTGATTCCCCTACGCAGGCTCGCATTTAAGTCAGCTTCCCAGACCCATTACGCTGCCAGAGCAGTGCAAAGAGGACAGGATCCTGCCCATTATTCTCAGACATACCCGGCAGTTGTTTGTTGCTCTTGAATAATAGGACCCCCACAAATAACTGATCCATTCTTGATGATGATTTTTTTGCAATACTATTCACAGATTTCAGTCTTTATTATTCTACCCATTTAGCTCTGCTAAATGTTTGGATGTAGACATGCAGACTTATATTGCAGCATTTTGTATATTGACAGACATGATATGCCAGCCTAGAATGGTATAAAAACTCTGATCACTTTTGGCAAAGCCATTAAAAAATCGTGTGTGCGCATGCGCATGCTGGTTTTTTGAAAAAAGTTCCAAAAGCATGAATGTTAGTAAGGCACCCAACTCTCATTGGTTTTCCAAGGAATGGGGGCAGCTAACTCAGATTCTCTTAAAAATCCCAACCTAAAATGTTAGGGCATACATTTTCAAAAAAGTTTCGATGTCCAACTTCAAGCACCTTGAGAGGCACTAGACTTTCAAAGGGGGCTTGGGGGTGCCCAGACCTTTCTGTAAATCTGGTTCTTTAAAGGGAGTCAGGTTCAGCACCCCCCAAAAATGAGGCAACCAGAATCATTAGTCACTGAAAACATAGGCCTAGGTATTCATCTCTCAAGCCAGTAACTGCTAACATGGTGTAACAAAGCGCAGACACACCATCGTGGAGCCTCCTGTGGTCGTCCAGGAATTAGCTCTATTCCAGCCTGGGGGCGCCGCCTCCTGGCCAGTGTCTTCCTACTGGTACCTGCTTTCTGTAAATCTCCACCACTTGTAGCACTTCAGGCCCTGTGTCCCTCCCGGACCCCGGTGCCCCTTATCTTGGGGTGCTGCCCCACAGCAGTGCCCCCACACTCTGGGTTTTCCCTCCCCAAGGAGCCCCAACTCCCTATACCCACCTTGCCTCAGTGGCTACTGCCAGTTGTCATCTAGCCCCTTCTCTCAGGGGCAAACTGCAGTCTGTAATGGCCACTCATCACTGGCAAGGATTGGACCTGCTGCATGTCTAGCCCCAGCTGCCTCCCTGCAGCCCTAGTACCTTCCCTGGCCTTTAGCAAGGCCTCAGCCTGGGGACTCCCCAGGCCAGAGCTCTGCAGTTCTTCCTACCTTTCCCCACCCCTGCTCTGCCTCAGGTACCCTGCTCGCTCTCCCAGACAGCCTAGTCCTCTCTCCTCCCTGGCTGGAGCAAGAGTCTCTTTCCCGCACTCTCAGCCTGCCCTTTTATCAGGATCAGCTGTGCCCTAATTGGGTGCAACCACAGCTGTGGCTGACTACCCAACCAGCCTCCCTTGGCTGCTTTTAACCCCTTTCTGACTGGAGCGGGGTGACCGCCCCGCTACACTTGGTCTGACTGGATAGAATTGTCACCCCTTTAATTACTGCCTGCTGGAGCACCTTACTGGCTGAAGATCTTGATTTTTGCGACAACTTCAACCTTACATATGCGTAATTTATTATGAATTTAATAAGATTTAAAACCGTATAGTACAAACCTTGAATGAGAACAAACTTTGCTCATATTTGCTATGCTCTTTCCTTTTCTTTGCCAGACACTTGACAGCTTACAATACCGCCAGCACATAGCCTTCTGTAAAGCAGGCAGTGTGGGCTTCTGTAGATGAGCTAGGTGTTATGTGACTCTCCATCTCCCTCTTGGCAATGTGTATAATTTATGCCACATACTCGCTCCGCACCGGCCCAGGGCATCAGATCCACATCAACTCCCTAGCTCATATCTACCAGTTAACAGTTCACTTACACAGTTGCTTCGAGACTGGGATGGCCTTGATAGATTTTATTGTCCTTGAAATATTCTGGGCATTTTTTGGGTGATTTGCTCGTGATGTTTTTTTGCGGAAAGCGGCTGTCTTTTTTTGAATTTGGGAAGCAATATGACAGGTGAATAGACAGGGAGGAATTGGGGTATGCACACCGGTGATGAAATGAAATCATTCTCCCATGCCCCGCAGTGCATTTTTGGCTGTACTAGTGTGCATTCACTTCTGCTAAAATTGTGTGCGCACTGCAAAGGAAGATATTTCTTTCATGGTGTTCACTTCATTTTTTTTACTATTCTTTTTTTATGCATATTTTCTAATTGCTTGGCACGGCTAAATTCTGTGACAAATCTGTAAATCTGCAGCAGTACCTCAAGCCATAAGTCATCTCTTTTTTAAAAAAAAATGCAATAAATTAGCTCAGATTTCCCTACTAACTTGGATCAATTAATTAATTCATCCTCAGCCTCCATCACACAGAAACATTGCCAGTGTCCAAATGCTTGGTTGCTACATCTGTTAAGAAAAGGAGCAAAAGAATTAATGTTGATGATGATTTATCCTGGCATATCAAGGCTGGGGAAAGCACTCTTGGCATTGAAGGGTCAAGGGATCACAGCCAAGCATTTGGAACGGTATAATGATTTGGGCATGGTTTTCCCCCATTCCTCCCTTTTTAATTACCTCAATGACCAGAAGCGTTTTAAAGTGCATTTATGTACTAGTCAGTTGTTTTCACTTTAGTGCTTAAAAATACACTTGTGTTTTCCAAACAGCTTTGTAGGGAGGTTATTCTTAAGGAAATTTTGCAAGGGGAGTTTTAACCCTTTAAAGACCTTGTCAGATGGAGCTTTATACCAGCTTGCAGAATTGTTCTGATTGCTGGAATCTGCAGATGGCTATTTTGCATTAGAGGTGGTGGATGTAAGGGGTTTAATATATCTGAATAAAAAGATGCAAACTCTAGTCAGCTGTGCAAGTGGCATCAACCTTTATTTAAAACTACAGAGAAGCTTGTTGTGTTCTAAATGCATGATCCGACATCCCGTGATGTCAGTGGGAATGCTTTCATTGACTTAGAGGCATTAGAGCAGGACTTTGATCCTGATTCAGTGAAGTATTTATACATGTGCTTAAGTTCATCCCGATTTAGAAAAAAAATTAAGCCTGTACCTAAACAATGAGACTTATATGCTTAAGTGTTTTGCTAAATAGAAATGGGCTTCAGATTGTATTTAATTTTAAGCATGTCGTTACGTGCTTTGCCAAACTGGGGCCTAAAAGAAGACCTGCAGCCTCTATAATTCAGCAATGCCACTCTAACTGCTCCCAGTTCCATGTAGGGCGACCAGACAGCAATTGTGAAAAATCAGGACAGGAGGTGGGAGGTAATAGGAGCCTATATAAGAAAAAAAAACCCCAAAATCAGGACTGTCCCTATAAAATTGGGACATCTGGTCACCCTAGTCCCATGGCCTGGTGTAACTCCCACCAACATTCATGGGGGTTTTGCAAGTACAAGGAGTGCAGCCTCCAGGAATGAGACACAAGACCACTGGGTGATGCACTGTTTGTTCTCATCTTGCCTAATCCTGCCATTTTCTGAGCGATTTCAAGTTGTCCTCAGCTCCTTTAAAGGACTTGTCTCAAAACAAGATGGTTGTCTCTGTCCAAAACTGTGTATTGGCCAATGTGGTTTCATATATATAAGCGTCAGTATTACAAGGTAATGTGAAAAGTAAAAGAAAAAAGGCAAGTGAAAGAAACATTCATTTACAAACACATTTTTGTTTTTAGTTTTTAAGTGTGTTGCATTTTCATTTCCGGAATGCTCAAAATGTAAAAGAAGAGTTATTTAGTGTACTACATCTAGTGACTATCAAGCACTCCTTTGCACCTGCAATGAGCTCAGAACCTACGATAAGGCACTGACATTATCTTCTGAATTCAATGCAATCTGTTGCCTTAGCTTTAATTAAAAAATATAGAACAACTCTGGGACCCTCTACCCAATTTAAAGAGGTTTAGTCTAAGTTGCTCACACATTTCCCTGTTGGCTGCTATCTAGCTGCTTCATTAGAAAGACTATTCTGTTTCTTACACAGATCATTAATCATAGCATTGGAAAAAATAGCATTAGTTCTATATTTTTATTGGCAGGACTTTAATATTTAAAAAGCTGCTGTCATCTTATGGAAACTTGGAAAAAGAGAGCGCTTACTGAGGTTTCCTGTATTCCCCTTCCCATGTTTTTATGCTAAGGTTATTTACATGAAAAGATTTCAAAGCGGTAACTCTGTTAGTCTGTATCAGCAAAAACAGCGAGGAGTCCTTGTGGCACCTTAGAGACTAACAGACTAACTAGTCTCTAAGGTGCCACAAGGACTCCTCATTGTTTTTACATGAAAAGAGGATCTCTGTTCGTTAAATTACAGTTCTGCCCTGAAAAATGATTCTGTCAAAACGGCACTCTGTGGTTTGGATTTGTGCCTTCCTCATTACATGTCTGCCATGGTCAGCCTGTAAGTTAAAAAAAATGGTTGTTCTAACTGCTAGCCTGGTATCTAACTCATCCTGAGATCTGAAAGTAAAGCTGGGTTCTTTCTTTCTTACACCTCACCACTAGTAACAAAGGCTTTGCAAGTCGAATGATGCCCTCAGTTGTTACACTCGTGAAATCCCATTAGTCTTGCAATATGCCCTCGTTGACTCTTACGCAGCCCCATTTCCATCAGTTGATGTACACATGTGACATGATAGATGCTGTAATTGGGATTTGGGGCCCAATCCAACCACACCTGAAGTTAACAGGAGTTGGATCGTAACTTAGATTCTGCAAAACATTCAAGTGTTACTTAACTTTAAGTGCTTAAACCCATTCTTAATGAACAAAGCACTTCGGCATGTCTTCAATAGGACTTAAGCACATCCTTAAAAGTTAAGCGTGTGCTTAAGTGCTTTGTTGAATTGAATAGCATGCAGCTCATTTATTTGCTCTGTTGGTTCTACAAGACTAAATGAGTAAAAATCAGAAGAAAAAAACACTCATATTTTAGTTATTTAAGTAAGCAGCTGTCGCTGAATCCATATAAGGAGCACATCTGTTGAGTAAAAAGGTGCTGTTTTTTTCAGTCACTTCTCAGCGGTGTAACAATTTAAGGAGCTTACCTGTTCCAGCTGTTTATTCCTCACAGGCAGTCATAATCTAGGTTGACATCATAGTTCTCACTATAGCACTGTTACATTGCACACTAAGCAGCCAATGCTAAAATGTGCTGAGTGCCCAGAGCTGAGGTTGTTCAGTAATAGGAAGGATTGGGCCCTAAACTATGATTTTAAGTGCTAAAAAAGGCGAGGGAGCATATGAACTCATAAGGAAGAGAGATCCTGTTTTTATGTTCCTTTCCCTAATGATTAAAGGAAGTACAAAAACATGCAAGATAAAACTGGCTCGTCTCGAAAAACTTTGGGCAAACTCCGGCAGCTCTTTAACAACATGGTTGTCAGAAAAATTTAATTGTGACTGATATTGCCTGTCAGCAGCTCAACAGATGCCACTGTCAATGTGATGCCCAGGACAATGCCATGTAATTAACACTTTTCAACGTGATGGTATTTGAATAAATGCAAATTGAAATGACATTGAAATAATGTCATTATTAATAAATGCTGTTCGTAGCGGGGGGAATAGTGACTTTTTAACATTTCACGTGTGGCAAAATACACTAATATAGAGCAACGGTAAAAAAGGGCTCACGTGGGCATTTTCACTGTGACACGCCATTAAAATATTTAATAACATGACAGATTTTGTTTATGGTGTCAGGAGCAGGTGCCCGTTGTGGTACGGATGGATAATTCCATTGTCCTCATGCCAAGAAAATGACCCTTTGCATTGCACGTCACTATTTCGTAGGTGCATATGCTGTAATGCCGCAGATGTCCGTTTTGTAAAGTTAGGCAAGCTCCACAGGAGGAACCTGCCTGCGGCATTACCTTTGTTATGCTTCCCCCCCCAATTAGTTTGTTTCACTTTACAGCGTAGGACGGGGGGGAAAATCTTAATGATTAAAGACGCTGTGCTTTCTTTTTTGATTTCTCATTTCTCCTTATCAATAACTCCTCGCAATGCTGTGGTCATATGTACTCCCAATGACAAATTAATAGCTGTAGGCTCCTTGTTACTAAGAGAGCTTTATGATGTCCTGACAAGGGAGCAACATACAAACGCCCATGCAGCAAAATTGCAAGTCAGGAACAAGGTATTCCTCTTGATCAAGGAAGACGGGCTGTCACACTTTTCTGTTTTTTAATCATTGGGTCAGGGCATCATGTGCTTTATAAACTAGAATACATCAGAATCTCAGGCTGCTCCTTATGTTGGTTCAAAGCTAAAGTCCTTTTTGTGCTTTATTAATATTTTATTAAATTGGTACTTTGGTGGAGTCAGTCCAGTTTACAAGAGTTGGGAGAGTGAGGGGTTTTTCCATCATCTCTTCTGAAATCAAATAGGATGTAATCCTGGCCTCATGGGAACCAGTGGCAAAATTCCATTGACTTCAATGAGCTAAGGCTTCATCCATTCTGGTGAAAGCACTTTGGCATGACACATACAGGAAAAAGTACATTTCATGCATCTGGATGCTGTTAAAATTCACACAGGCTTTTTGATCATCTGTATACTCTGTACCATTCTATGTACCAAGGGCTGCATGAAGTCAGCCTGGGACATTTTCGACATCAATTAACATATTAGTTAAGTTGCTATAAGAGGTGGGTTACTGCTATGTAGACTTGATTATAGTATTTGCTATATAAATGGAGAGCTGAAATTTAGAGAGCTAATTATGGTACTCTTGTCATTTTCCTCCTCTTTTTGGCCCCAGTCCTACAAATCCTTACTCACATGGTTAGCCCTTAATGAAATAAATGGTAGTATTCGTACAACTAAGTTCTAGTCATGTGCCTATGGATGACCCTTTGGGCCTGATTCTTTATTTATGCTAAGGCCCTTAAAACTGCTCTGATGGTTTAAGTGTAATTTCTGGCCCACACTGAGACCCCTGTACACTGTCACAGTAGTGTAAAGGGCCCTTAATGAAACTGAAAATGTAGGCCTTTGTTTTTAAGTCAGGATAAAATCTGCATAAACAGTTCAATGATCCAGTCTGAATCTGATCCATAAAACAAGTTCCACGTTGTTGAAACACAGACAAAGTTCTTTATCTGGACCAGGGCACCGATCCAGCAAAGCAAGTTATTAGTTTAAAATATGTGAATAGTTCCATTGACTTCAATGGCACATGCTCCCATGAACCTACAAGAGTTCAAAAGTACGTTGACTGCTGAAATGTAGAAGAGTGTTGGTGGACCTTTATAGGCTTTCAAGGTTTAAGAACATGTTAAATATTTTCAATTTCATTACTGTTTATCTGCCCTTGATTCCATAGCAATGATGATCTATGGACTAGTTCTGAAGTAGCTGAGAACCAGTATGGACTTAGTCCCAAAGATCAACTAAAGCGAACTTTTTTGGAAGAAGTGATACTTAACATTCGGTTTCAAAATCAATCAGTTGTAATCACGTTTGGGTGAGCTGAACATTCTGGGACTGAATCCAAACCTGAGTCCCAATCCAGCAAAACTGTTACCCATGTGCTTAATTTTAAGCATGTGAATAGTTCCACTGTGATGAGGTTCCTTGTGTCTTTATAATTTCAGAATCAGTCCATGCACAGCATCCTTGATCATCATTGCTATGGGGAAAAAGGACAACTACACTAACAGAGATAGTAAAAAGTTAAAAATATTTACAGTTGTTTTATTCCTGTAAAAACCTATAGAGATCCACCCACACATTGTCTATTTTACATTTCAGCAGTAAACATATTTCTGAATTACTCTAGATTTATGAAATTAAGTGCCATTATATTGGTACCACTTACATAATATCGATACCATACCTTTCTAAAAGCACTTTATAAGGATAGCATACGAAACACATCCTTTCATTCTAACAGAAACATGTATAAAATTTAGACATGCGAGTCAGAAAGCTTATTTTGGAGGGACAGTTGGTCACTCCAGGTGAAATCCTGGCCCCAGTGAAGTCAATGGCAAAACGCCCATGAATGTCAAAGGAGTCTGGAGTTCACTCTCCATATTTAGAGTTGCAACCAAGTTTCCATGATAAGCTTAAAATTATCCAACCAAACAAATTTAGAGTTAGGGTTGAAGTTACAAGAAACAGAAGCCTTTATGGCAGTATGGGAATTTCCAGTTAGGGATGTTTGACTACCTTATCTCCACTTCCAGGTAACCATCTTCCATTGCATGCATGTAGAGTATTGAAAACATTACCACCGGCTCACAGAAATGTGGGCTGGAATGGACTTTGAGAGGTCATCAAGTCTAGCTCCCTCTGCTGAAAAGTAGGACTAGACCATTCCTGACAGGTGTTTGTCCAACCTGTTCTTAAAAACTCCAGTGATGGGGATTCCACAATCTCCCTTGGAAGCCTATACTGGAACTTAAGTACCCTTATAGTTAGAATATGGGGTTTACAGGTTTTTTTCATACATGCAGGTTTCCAGTGCCAAGTGTGGTGACTTGCTACCATGCTTACTTCTGGTCTTTTTCTGGAAGTGCTCAAATTTAATCATCTAGGCACATAAGGGTTGTGTACGCAGGCATACTAGTCCTGTGTCTCAGTGACACTGGGACAACTGAGTGCCTCATGGAATTTTAGGGTCTGTATGCCGTTGGCACTTTGCAGGATTGGGCGCTTACTGAAGTGTGAAGAATAGTTCCCTTTGATAGACCATTTGTCTGATCAGAAATCTGTAACATTCTTTTGTGTGTGCTGTCAGTGACAGTGAAGGAAGCTTCAAAGCGACATAACCACTATACCTTTTAAGGAGTAAGGCAGTGAACACACAGAATGAAACAGTAGGCCTATGCTAGCATATTTTTATGAAGGTTTTTCAGGGCTACCTTAAATTTGAATGTCCATACTGTCAAACTTTTGGATTTCTTCTTAGTTTTCCCCAAAAATTCAGAATTAAGATTATCTCACTTTTTTTAGCTGTAAAAGTATTCAATTCACAGATGTGGGCACTTGGTTTCTCTTAACAAAATGTTTTTCTCTACATACCAAATATATGAAGCATTAAATGTCAGAATAAAGTTTTAGCCATGTTTTCAGAGTTGGAGCAAAGAGCCCATATGTTTTCTTTAAGGATAGTATATTCTGGCATAAGCTCATCTCTGTCCTTTATTACCAAGTAACATTGAGAAGTTGAAAACATGGAGCCAGATCTCAACTAACATAAATGCTTCATTTTGGGGTTGTGCCAGAGCTGGCCTTACCATGAGGCGAACTGAGGCGGCCGCCTCAGATGCCAGACTGTGGGGGGGCGCCACTAGGACCCAGAGTGTAGAAAATTGTGTCTGCTGCTGGTGCATATGTATTCTCTCTGCTCTAGATGCACAGAGATGGGGGAGTGCTGTGCTGGGGGAAGGAGGGCACAAGAGACATAACAGGCAGGCAGGAGAAAAGGTGAGAGGGAATAACAGAAAGCAGCAGGAGCTGCAGGGAGAGAGAGGAGGAGGAGCCTCTTATGTACCTCTCTAGCACCCCCAGGAGCCTGGACTGATTAGCACCAGCTTCTCAGGGAGCTTCCTGTTTCCTGCTGCTTCCCTGAACCCACTTGAGGAGAACAGGCAGTCAACTGAAGTAGTAGGAGACAGTTAGGCCCTTAAGACGCTGATATCTTCCCTCACTCAGGTCCTGCTACCAGCCTGCTTATTTGTCCCCTTCAACTGAGTGTTGAGAGCCACTATAGCTGGCACAGAACAGCAGTCATGAGTGAAAGAAGAAAACGCCCCTCCGGGGCAGCATTCAGAAAAAGAAAGAGAGCAAAGGAAGCTTTTCTATCTAAGCAGGAAGGCGCTCTCCTGAGATACATAGACACAAATGTTCACGGTGAGCCTTCCGGCCCCAGTGAGGATGTGAGTGGTGAGGAGATGCCTGATTTTCCAGTTAGTCAGAGTGCAGGTGACCTGGCAGTTACTGCAGCATCATAGATTCATAGATATTTAGGTCAGAAGGGACCATTATGATCATCTAGTCTGACCTCCTGCACAACACAGGCCACAGAATTTCACCCACCACTCCTGCGAAAAACCTCTCACCTATCTCAAATGGATGTAACCATGCACATTCCTGAAGAAAAGTGTAGATCAGAGAAGAGTGTTGTGGAGACGCAAGAAACAGCTGCTGCTGAGTTTAGTTCCTTAAGTCTAGATGATCCAGAACTGTGGACCCACTTGAGCGGTAGCTTGAGGGACTTCCTAATACTGCTGAAATGTATCTTGAAAGGGCTTCCTCATAAAGAAACTTCATGTTCCCCAAAGACAATGAAAATAGAAGGTTCCATCCAACACATTACTGGCGTGAAATCCCCAATGGTGACAAAGTGCAGAGGCCAAGGCTTATGTGCCCAAAAACCCAGAATGCTGCATACTGTTTTTGTTGCAAACTCTTCCAGTCTAATGTTCCAGCCACATTGGGTTCGACAGGAACAAAGGACTGGAAAAATCTGGCTAGAAATCTGGCATCCCAGGAGAAGGCAGCAAATCACCAGAGACCATTCCATAGGTGGAAAGCGCTTGATATGCGAATAAGGTTAAAGGCTACCATAGATGATCAGCACCAAGAGAAGATTGCATCAGAGTTTCTTTACTGGCAAAATGTTCTGAAAAGGCGCATTGCCATTGTGAGAATGCTGGCTACCCAAAACCTAGCACGGCATGGCACTTCAGATCAGCTGTGTGTGCCAAACAGTGGAAACTTCCTTAAAATTGTGGAGCCGATGGCTGAATTTGATGCTGTACTCCAGGAGCATCTAAGAAGAGTCACCACCCAAGAAATGTACACACACCACTACCTTGGAAAAACAATTCAAAATGAGATCATACAGTTACTGGCAACAAAAGTGAAACAGAAGTTTGTGGCAGATCTGAAGTCAGCAAGATTTTACTCTGTTATTCTGGACTGCACACCTGACATCAGCCGTACGGAACAAATGACTTTACTGGTGTGTTTTGTAACAACAACAGAACCTAGTGAAAATGTCCCTGCAATGGTGACTGTCAGAGAGCATTTTCTAGAATGTATTGACATTGATGATACTACAGGAGCTGGTATGACAAATGTGCTTCTTAAAAAGCTGGAAGATACGAGAATTGCGATAGCTGACACGAGAGGTCAGGGCTACGCTAATGGTGCCAACATGAGAGGAAAAAACAGAGGAGTGCAGAGATGGATCCGAGAGTTAAACCCTTGAGCTTTTTTTGTCCCATGCAGTTCTCATTCATTGAACTTGGGGGTCAGTGATGCAGCATCAGCTTCTCGTGAGGTTGCTGATTTTTTTAATGTAATTCAAAGCATCTCTGTGTTATTCTCTGCATCAACTCATCGATGGCAAATTTTGAAGCAACATCTGGGAACATCCTCTCTGACACTGAAATCGCGGAGTGCCACATGATGGGAAAGTTGAGTGGAGGCGATAAAGCCTATCAAACACCAAATTGGGAAGATAGATGATGCCATAGTTGCCATTATGGAGGATAATGCTGTGACAGGAACTGTTCGTGGGAGAACAGTGGCAGAGGGAAATGGAATCACCAGAAACATACATAACTTCAGATTTCTGTGTGGCTTAGTGTTGCGGCATGACAGACTGTTTGAAATAAATGTTGTAAGCAAGAGACTCCAAGGTGTTGACCTTGATATATCTGGAGCAATGGAACAACTGGACAAAACAAAGTGATACCTACAGTCTTACCGGTCAGATGAGGGATTTCAAAACGTTCTGAAGAGTGCACAGAAGTTGGCAGAGAAACTTCACACTGAAGCTATTTTCCCACCCACTCAAGAATACAAGAGTCACCGAAAAAGAAGACATTTTGATTATGAGGCACAGGATAATCCCATAAGAGACCCCAAACAACAATTCAAAGTTGAATTCTTTAACCAGGTGCTAGATTGTGTGATACAGTCAGCCGAAGAACGTTTCATGCAGCTCAAGGAACACAGCAGTATATTTGGGATGATATTCTGATATTCCAAAACTCTTCACTATACCTGAAGAAGACCTACACCAGTAATGCAGGACACTAGAGACAGTGTTGACACATGATGACATGTGCGATATTGATGCGAGTGATTTAGGTGATGAACTGAAAGCCCTTTCAAGATACATTTCAGCAGGATCAACTCCAAAGGCTGTTCTGGAATATATGTGCACAAAGAAGATGACCACCCTCTTTCCAAATGCTTTTGTTGCTCTGCGCATACTTCAAACACTTCCTGTAACAGTTGCCAGTGGAGAACGCAGCTTCTCCAAGCTGATGTTAATAAAAACACATCTACGCTCCACAATGATACAGGAGAGGCTAGTCGGCCTTGCAACCATCTCAATAGAGCATGAGCTGGCCCAGACTGTGAACCTTCAGCAGGAAGCAGTTCAAATCTTTGCAACCAAGAAGGCACGGAAAGCACCACTTTGATTATTCAAACAGATAAAAATGCCAGTGTTTACTATGCAGACAAGATAAGTTACATTTGCTGTTCAGGCATTTGAAAGTTGTGTTACCAAAAATTTTTGAACAAGGCATTTTAAGTTGTTAGTTCTTCTTTATTGGGGTAGGTAGCAGAGCATGAGAGGAGTAGCACAGGAAGAAGGCAGAATTGAGACCTTTCAAAGTTTTGGCCCAAGTGAGGGGACATGGGGCATCATTTGAGCTCCCCACCTCAGGTACCAAAATGTTGTGGACCGGCACTGGGTTGTGCCCAGTTATGCCACCGGGTTCATGGAGTGCAAAATGCATTCTTGGCATCAGCCCATTAAATCTAATTCCATTGGCGAAGGGTTACACCACAGTTAAATTTGGCCCTCAAGCTGTCTCTCTCTTTAAACAAGAGAGAGGGGCACTCTAGAATCAGAGACGTAGCTTATGGGAAAATAATGATATATTGCAAAATTGTTCTAATTTCTTCAAATTTCATGATTACTAGACACATGAATTCAAAACTTTACACACTATTCAAATTCAAGAGAGGGGAAGCAAAATAAAAATCACGACACATTGGATATTGGAGCATAATTTTTTGCAGGGACTGGACGGCTTTTACCAGCCCAGCAAGTCATGACATGGAGTTTTAATAAATATTGAATAAAATAAGGAAAAAATGTGAATTTGATGAAGTTTTGGAGCAATTAGAGCAATTTATTTCACTCTTAACATGACAGGCTCTAAATGGAAATGAGCTATGGATGAAAATGCAGTTTTATTGCTTGGTATTCAGACTGCTGCATAATTAAATAATGAAATGAAGGGCGGGGGGGGGGGATGCATTTGTGACTATCACTTCCAACAAGGTATCCATCCATCATATTCCTACCAACTCAGTGTTGAGACGGTGATTACGTCTGTTATGTACTGTTCTTTTTACCTTGCAATGATTATTTCCCACGTGGCTAGAAACCGAGAGTTCTGCTGTATTGAAAATGCCAAGCGTAATCAAGGAGTGTGTGTGTGTGTGTGTGTGTGTACACTTTAAACATCATAATTAGAGTTTTAGCATACCACTATTGTACTGATAGTAAGCCAGATACCCTTCCTCTTCTTCTCCTCTCCATGCTTTTGTTGTTGTTGTTTATCTTACAGTAGCACCTAGTGTTGTGACTATAAATACATTACAGATTGTGAGGTGCTCAGATACTATGGCAAGGAGAATTGGTAGTCACTGATGTTTTAAGTCTTGACACCACTGTGGATTTCCAGTATGGCTTAGGCAGTGACAGTTCCTTTCATCTCAAACCTGGGAACCCCGGGTATTTTGAGTAAAGGCACTCACAAAGTTGGGAAGAAAACCAGGGTGATGCCCAAGTACTCTCTTCTCCCAACTTTTTAGAGGCTTAGGACACTGTATGCCCTAATTTCTTCTCCATTTATTCCTCTTGGGGCCCTTTAACTGATGGGAGCATAGGGCCATCATATGCTGAAAGCTGACGAACAAAAGGAGAAATATCCAACGCAGAGCAGCGGAGGCTGATCCAAAAGGAAAGAACATTTAGTCTATGGATATATATTATTAGGAATCTTAACATCAGCACAACCTAATAAAAACATTTTAGCAGTTCTTTGCAGTTTACCTTTAAGCATTAATTCTCAATTACCAATAATATTTTGAGTAAACTTGTTTTATTGCATCAGAATTAAACCACTCAATATGACCAGAACTCACTCAAGATCCTGACTTGAGAATGCATGGTAGTGTTTTACTTTATTTAAAAATGGTTATTTGTGTGTTTATTAATGTGAATAGCAAATGTTTGACTGTACAAGAGAAGGTTTTAGCTTTTCACATGGGAATGACTTTTATAAGAATACCAGTGGAAACATGCGACAGTTTCATGTGCTAGGCACTCTTCAGAGCCAGTGTTACTATAACAATAGCATAGATTCATTGAAGGAGTTCTTGTCTGTTTTTAAAAAAACAACAACTATTTGTCAGTATTCCAACTAAAGATATGAATGTATAAGTACTTATCAATAGGCACAGATTTCATGTTTATTCATCTAAGGGCGAGAGGCACATATTTTAGCATCTGAATGATTATAAATATGTTTACTAGCTATCAAAATCAGAGCTATTTAATTTGAGAATATCAATTCATATTCAGATGTGTTTTGCTTTTCATAACTAATGTTAGTTATCCTGTATAGCAGGTTCAGGAACTTATAATTTCTAGCTTGCAGATTGAGACATAAGGAAGGACCACTGTCACAGGGGCTAAGGGTGTGGGTTATTTGCTTTGATTACTCTTGGGCTACTGGCTCTTCCTAGAGAAAATGCAGGGGTACTTATTATGAATATATGGAATGTTAGCCATTCCATCAAAGGCTGCATTTTCTTATCGTTCCTGTTTCCACAGTCCTATGTGTGTGTCCAAGAAAATGTGAAGTGCAGAGTCAATAAATAAAACTGACTCAATTAAAAAATGATTGATGCTTGCCTTGAAAAACCCTATCTCCGAAAGCAGCCCGTGCGTGGCTTGAACAAAACTGATGTGAACGATGTAAAAATGTTGGGACATAGTGACACATGTACATTTGCTGCTTAGCTCCTTACTTCCTTAGTTTCATACCTGGCAAGGTGTGAAACCCAGGTGGACAAGCTGTGGGGGAAAGCGTCTCTGAAGTCAACATTCCATTTAGCTTTGCTGATGTCAGAGAACACAAAAGAACAGACACATGTGGATTGATTTGGGGTGTCACAGAAGTTTAGTAATTCTAACTCTCGAGGGCCCGATTCTGATATCGTCACTCACTCTGACTAGCTATTTGGTGCTCAAGTAATTGAATCAATGGCACATGCAGTAAGTGCTATGCCATATGATAACGGTATCAGACTGTTGGTATCCAACCTGTTTGTTGGATGGGTTTTTCTTGTGAAGACATTTCATCACTCAGTCCCTACTCTCCTTTTTTGAAGAGTAAGGCAAACTATTATATGTAACAGGATTGTTTGGAGATTCGGTTCATACTCCTTTCCCCTCTTCTCCCCCTCTGCTTTCTTCTTCTTTTTTTCTTCCCCCAGTCATATGATATTATTATTATTTTATTATTATTATCATCATCATCTATTGTTACATGCATATATAATTTAGCCAGTTGAGTGGCTTGCTTTCTCTCAGGCCCCTGGCTCACCTCACACATCAAAGCACAAATCATGCTCCAATCACGAGACAGTGATCTATTTGTGAACACTGCTTTTCATTTCAGCAACTCTGTGTTGGCGCCTCGGCTAGAAGCTCTTAGCAATTCCTGCGGCTTCAGTGGTGATTTTCCACTGGTTTCAGGCACTGCTATGTTTGAAGAGCCAGGACAAATGGCTGTTAAGTTTTCTGTGGGCCAATGTGCTTGTTCACCAGTGTTAAAATAGCTGGAAAAGAAGTTTCCATGATGCCAAGGAATTTTTAATGATAGAAAATCCCTATTAGCGCTGTCCTCTGTGCTTCTACATTTAACAAATTATTGTCCTGATCCTGTGCTAAGAGCTATACTACTCTTGCCCCTGACTTCACTGGGGTTTTTGTGGACACAGATCCACTTCCAAAGAATTGGGGCCTAGAAGGGCTAAAATCTGCCCTCAAGTTTACAACCATTCCACAGCTCAAACGGATGCTTTGCTCGTGCATTTGGGAGCAGAATTTGGCTCAACCTAATATGTGAGCTCTGGTAATAGTGAGTGCTTTAATTGGGATGAAATAAATGTTTAGTAAAAAATTTTTTGTAACTGAGAGTTTATACTTGCAGATAAACTGCAAGGACCTGCTAAAATGTGTCTAACAGGTGCACTGGTGGTAAAATTCATAATAAAATATATCCATAGACTAAGTGCCCCTCTCTTTAGCCTCAGCTGCTCTGTGCTGGAGATTTCCATTTTTGTTCTTTAGCCTTCAGCATACGCAAAGGAGTCTTTGAGTCTAAACATTTATTTCCAGTGGCTCACTGTGCAACACTGCTGAGTGTTAACAACCAACTCTTCTGAACCAGGACCAACACCCCTCGCTTGATCCCATCAATCTCCCTTCCATCCTCCCAGCTGCATCTCCATTTCCCAGACTCTTTCCAACCCACCATTCTTGGTGAAAGACCCGTCCGGTGTTTCATGCTTCATTCGGCCGTTATTACCAGCACTTTCTGAAAATCAGTTCCCAATAACTTGTCAATTTGGGCACCCAACGCCATTAGCCACCTTTGAAAATTTAGGCAGATGTTTCAGAACTCATACTTTGTTTACTTGGAGTTGCCACTTGGAAGAGAAACTCATAGGAAAAGTTCTGCATATTAGTTCTTCCACCCATTTTTAGGTTACAATGTGACTGGGAAGGAGCCAGCATTTGAGGAGAGAGACTTCTGTATCTATGCCACAGAGAACTGAAGCAAAGCATTATGCAAGGAGATATTCTTAGGAGATCTGTTCAGCAGAAAGGCACAGTGTTAGATGTGATCTGTTTATTGACAGTCTCTCCAACAATGGTGCAGTAGACCAGCAAACATGAGAAAAGGAATTAATCCTTTCCTTTTTAAAGTAATTATATTTGAACAGTTCAAATTAACCTGTGGTTTGAGGCTACTTCTTGGATGAACTAATTTGCTGTAATGACTTCCCTCAACTTGGCTTCAGCTGTTCAGGTAAAAGATGCATGTGTGTGCATGCCTAGGAGAAAGCTGCTGTTTTCTGTACGTCAGATGTGAACGCCAGCTCCAACTGATCTAATCTAGGACACACTGTAGTTAAAATGTCAGACTAGAAACAAACACATTATGTTGTGGGGATGAGAAATTATTGTAAATAAACTGAGCTGAACTGAGAGAATAGAATAGTTTGTAGGAGGGGGAAAAATCCAAAGATTCACTGATCTCTTCAAACAACAGAAGTTTTTTTCTGTCAACTATCCCTCATTAGTGCCTGATGTCTAAGATTTCAAGGGCCCACCGTTCATCCTTGTAGCTTAGTACAGTGGTTACATGCTGATTATTATTGGGGATGTTATCTCTGAATAGCATGATACCATTACCGCTGTGTATCAGCCATTGTTTCATGTAGCTTGGAATAATGAGGCTCAATGTGATCTCTGATAAGTGCTGTGCAATTAATAAGTTAATGTGTGCCACAATTATATAGAGGGGATTTTACCTGACTGCAGCTGAAACACTGATTGTAGGACTGTTGCCAGATCTGAATTTGAACCATGGGTAAAAAAAAAAAGTCTACATTTTTCTTTTTTGGGGGGAAGTGTTTATTTTCCTCAGATCACCTGAAATACTCGAGTTTTAGTAACGAATCAAGAAAAATAGACACTCTTCAAAAAAAATTTACTCAAAAGAAATGTTTGACATTCAAAGTAGATCTAGGGAGACACACATGGGAATTAGACGTGAAAGTCAGTGGGAGTTGGGAGCATATCTGCTCTTTGTGCTTTTGAAAAATCTTCCCATACAAAAATGGACAGTTCCTCCAATGGGTAAACACTGTAGCTCCTCCTTCCTTGCTTTACAAAGTGAACCTTTCCCTGAACAGGGAATTTGTTTTGGCTATTTGAGTGTGGACCTGAAGTTATTATTGAAGTCAAATGATTAGCATCTTCTGATATATATTTTGAGCATCTGGGATAGCGGCACATGTGGGTGAAGCAGATCTTCGTAAAATATTTGGTTAGAAACAATATTTATACGCATTTATTTCCAAAGTGATCAACTTTTGTATAGGGTCAATACTGCAGCTTCTGCTTCAGTATTGGAAAAGTCAAATATTAATACATCATGTTTTCTTCCTCTAAGCTGGACTACACAAGAGAAATCAGAAAACTTAAGATACATTTGTGAGATAAGCATTTGAAAATGTTTTACTCCAAGCAGAATCACTTTCTTCCAGCTGGCGTTCATAAGACCAGCACTCAACACCATTCAGAGCCCTCAATGACATTTAATTCACAATTAAAATCTTTGTGATTTTTGCCTTTGCCAATAGATGACATTTCCGCAGCATTCCCTATACTTAGCATGGGGACTATTTAGGGAATACCACAAATAGCATTGCAATATTAATTATTTAGAATGAGTTGTAGCCAGCTATCTTATAACCACATTGCTAATACCCTGTTTACCCACCCATGATCCTGTTTTTCTGGAGATTTTCTTGACATGACATATTACCCCCCGGAACAGAAATAAGAATTAAGTACATGAGAAAACAAGAAGGTAACAGAAAATTCTCCCAGGCAGGAAGACTCCGGGTAGATGTAAAATGTACATTCAGCAGATCACCAGCTTGTCCTGCCACCCATTCTGAGTGTGCTATGAATAGGTACAAATTCAGAAACCTAAAACGAAATGGAGAAAAAGCCAAGATCCTTCCTTTGAGAGTTCATAGATCTCTTCTTCTGCTCCTCTTCTTTACCCATTCTTTGAATTTCCACCAACTTTACTTTTTAATAAGAAATCTTCACAAGACAAGACACTTGTAAAATTGTCTACCCTTATTCTTAAGTCCCTGACATCCAGCTCTTTTTCTGTCACTTTTTCCTTGTTTCTTTTATGGCTTAGAAATGACTTTTTAAAAAAAAACTCTGACAAGTGAGATCACTTAAACCAACAAATGTATTTATTTTGATGAAAAAGTTTCATACAAGTTTTAAAGTGCTATTTTGTGCAAAGAGACTATGGAACCAGACATTGAATTTGAAATTGATCAGATATTTGGGAATGACCCTCCCCTCCCCTTTTTTTTTATGAAGTAAATCATAATTTCAAAAATCATCAGTTCATTTTTTAAGTTGCATTTTTTATTCAGCCATTGAATACAAATGCACTTGAGAATTTTTCCTCTTATTTGTGAAATGAACATCAGGGCAAATTTGTATTCAGGACTGTCTGTAATCAAATCTAAAGCTGAATGCGAAGATGATTATGACATGCAAGCGGAGATTTTGTCCACCAAAATGGCAGACCTTACATGCCACAGAAAATATTACCGTTTTGGTGGTGAAAACAGTGAAATTTCACTCATGAACTTACCCATCTGGAACTTTGCATGAGCTCTAGACCGCTGGCAGTTTTTGTCAACATTTTTTGGTCAAATAAATAAACACATGGGTGGGGGAAGAACCCTCGAGGATTTTCTCCAAAAGCAACAAACTGAAGCTCCTGATCCTGCAACGAGTTCTGTGCGGTTGAGCCCCTGCACTCCAGAGAGCACCTTTAATGAGGTTTGAGTATACTTCAGCCTACAAACTAATGGGCCTTTCCTTTCATTCATGCAGCAGAGGTTCATGCTTTGCAAGCCAGAGGGGCTGGTTTTAATCTCCTCCGCCCCCCAGACAACTCCTCCTTGGTCATTGTTACATGTATGTGTATACCTGAATATATGATCAAAATATGTATAAAACACTAAGACTGATTTTTTAAAGTATTATAGTTGCCCTAATTGGTTTATCTTATGATATAAAAGCCTTCATTCCCATTACCGATGCTAGAACTCTTTACAGGTAGCACACGTTCATGAGTTTACAATCTCACAGCACAAAAAAAAATTACATCCTACTGCCTTGCATTAACTTACAATGTCTGCTTAGGTCTATTTAGTCTTAAATGGTCCAGGAATAAAATGCCTTTCTCTGAATCCAATCGGTTCTTCAGCTGGGGATGCAAGAGAGCAGGAGGCCCAGAAAACCAGTTGCAAAATTCATCTAAATATTTGATTAGTTTCTTTTGGGGGTGAGACTTATTTAAGATCTCAGTTACTTTTTGAGCTGTATTGTGTTGATTTCCCATTTAAAGAGGACCATGAGATCACAGTACTGTTTTAGAACTGAATTATGCTGATTGGAGTCACGCCCGGGTAAGGATTTCAGGAAAAGCTCTTTTTTTCTTCATTTCTTGTGCCTGCAAATGAGACAAACAATATGTGGAATCATTATCTGAGTATTTTATATAACACATTTGACAAGGAAGGTTGTGATTCATAGTGCTTTACTTTGACCTTTTCAATGGCTTTTTTGTTTGTTTTCATTGGTGAACATTCCTTCTGTCCCCTGTGTTTGGTGCCATTCAATTGTAAGGAAGAGGTTAGCTACTAAATATCTAAAAGTGTAAGTTATATTTTTTTCCTCTGATTTTGAACCTATACTTTAGCACTGTCAATTGCAAGTACAAAATAGCAAGCGTGATCATTTAGTTGTCTAGATAATGTGTCCGACTCTGAAGTTCTTATTATGGTTGAACTCAATCAAATAGCATTAGTTTCTTTTTAGAAGCCACCAGGTGAACAGTTTGCATGGTCAACTGACTTTTCCCTGCCAGAAAAACTATGTCTTGTCATAGGCAACTTCAGCAGTCACAACATCTTCTGGGGAGATGCATCACTGACAACAATGGGGAAGAAGTCAAGAAGTGGGTGGCAACAACAACTTGATTTTGCTCTAGGGCTTCAAAGCAACTGTACCTTTCACAGTGCACAGTAGAATGAGGGGAACAATCCCAGCCTCGCCTTTGAATATGCAGGCAACTTCAGAAGGGAGGTTATGGGAGTGATCCCAAGATTGCAAATTAGTTCAAGCGTCAAGAGAGGCTGCAGTACAACTCAGGAAAACCAAGTATTTGTTGAGCTTCCACCTCAGAAAGGCTGACTGGGAAGGCTTTACCTTTGAATTGGATGAGTCCATCTATAATAGTGCTTTAACGCATGAGCACAAAGGAGAATTTTGTCTCCCTGGTGTGGAAAACTGTCCAAAAGCATATACCTAGGGAATGTTGGACACTTTATGTGCCTGGGCTTTCAACAGAGATAAGTAAACAGTATAAAAGATATTCAGGACAGTTTGATCTGGATCTGCTAGGGGAAGAAAGCATTGGTTTTGGGGAAAATGCTTATGAGAGGGGTCGGAAAGGAACGGTGCAGCCACTGGAAAGAACTGATTAAAACAGCAAACCTGTGCCATGATAGCAAAAAATCATGGACTACCATTTGCAAGCTGATTCCCAATAAACAACAATCAAAGCTCATCCCCACACTGTCTCCGAACCAAGCTGCACACCAATTCATCCTGAATGGTAAACCAGCCCACAGAGCAAAGTACAGAACAAAAAACATGAAGCAGGAACTTTGCTCGCTTCTCAGACAACCAAGTCCACAATGAGCTCCTCAGTGTTGAGAAGCTGACAATAGTCCTGAAAACCCTGAAGTGTGAAAAGGCAGCTGGACTTGATGGTATATCTAATGAAGTATTACTACAGTTTGGGAGGAGAGTACACAAGTGGCTGCTTGACTTCTTTAACTCTTGCATGGAGACAACATACATACTCAGGCTGTGGAGACAGGCTAAAGGTGGCTGCACTACTCAAACCACATAAAGATGCAAAGAGTTACTGACCAATGTCCTTACTCTGCTCAATCTACAAGCTATATGAGCACATGATAATGGGCAAAGTAGCACAAATACCGTAAGGGAAGCTGACTGATGGCCAAGTTGGTTTCCACCCAGGACATTTATGCTGTGGCAAAGTTGCAAACCTAAATCGGTACTTGGAAGATGATTTCAAAACCTGAAATATTTGAGGGGCCGTGTTTGTTTATTCTGTTGGCTGCTTATGTGGGATATGTCGATGATCTTGAAGAACCTGGTTCCTTCAGAACAACTCCTTCTAGGCAGTGACCTTTAACAGAAACAGTGGTGTACTCTAAATCGAGCAAGAGGTGGAGTGGCAGAGACTGGTGACAGTATCACAAAGGGGAAGCTGACAAATGACCCCAATATGGAGAGCCTAGGCAAACACTTACACACTGCCTGATGCAGTGCCTCTTGTCAACATCCTGTACTCCCGAAAAACTAGTCAAGATAAGTGACAATACCAGGTCTTGGTGTTGGTTGGGGAGCGACAAGATATGATGACAACCCTGAAGTCGAGTAGATGAGGCCTATTGTTTACAACTGTAATCTTGTGCCTCAGTCAGGTTCTGTAAGTCTAAGACTTTGTAGTCTTTCAGGAATTGTACGTCAATTTCATCTTTTTTTCTCATGCAAAACATTCATACTGGCAACAAATGAATCCAACCCCACTACAGAAATACATTTTAAAAGTATGTATATCTATAGTGTTTCATTCTGAAGGATCTTCATGTCCATTACAATCATTATACTTCATTGCAAATGAAGTACTTAAAAAGAGTGACTGGGGTAGAGGACAGCCACCATGTGACACAACCCGAAACTGAGGGAAGGGCAAGTATAGCAAATATGATTGGGACAACCCCTTGCTCTTTGAAATTGTGTCATAAATTCTTTAATATGCATTTGTGGAGCTGAATGGATTTGGGGTTTTAAAGTTTCATCAGGAAGATATATATACACACAGAGTGAAGTGCATGAAACTCAATGTATTTACTTCTAAAGGATGCAGGAGCTGACTCAAATCAGCCAGGATTTAATCTTATGGTTCCAGACCTGATGCTTAAAGCCAGACAGTCCGGAATGCCATGGTTATGAGAGTACATAAGGCCACACCATCACTCAGGTGTCTTTAACAATGACTATAACCAGAAAAATGGAACAAACACAACCCGCTCTCCCTAGAGTTATAAAACTGTAATTGGTCTACAATATTTTGGTCTGCCTAAGTTGCCTTTTAATGGTTCTTTTTCTAGCCAATCAGACCAATTATCAAACGGGACAGTTTTATGTCCTACTGGCTTCTTGTGGATTTTAGCCATGTCACTTGGGGTACATTAGGACTGATCTGATGCTAGAAACTGGAAGCTAATAGATAACCTCTGTGGTCGTACCCTCAAATTTCATATTCAAGAGGCTAGAAGTCAATGGAGCATCTAGGACAGTCAATATTTTAATTGACAACACACAAGACCTGCTTCTGATTTATAGCTTGATTTAAGGGACACACTTTTTACGCTCTGCCAACAAAATTGGCAGTATTTTTTAGGCACAGATGGTGCATAAGCCTTGGACAGCTGGTTCCCTCCATGCTGCCGCTTCATAGGACCATCTAACTAATACTCTCACACATGACCCAGTTCACTGGGTAACTGAGGGAGGTTCTCACACATGGCTTTGCGTTGGCCCTGAGGCACATGAAAATGAATCTGCATAGGACTGACCATAAGAGTTTCTAAGGTTTAATACCTCCATTCCCTCATGGCTATTTGCTCCCTAACCTCTCTTTTCTGCCTCTGCTGAGTTTAACCCGACAGTTTTTCTACTTGTGATGTGCAAGTATATGGATTATAAAATGTGGTTCTCTCCTTGCAATGTCCTCTGTTTTGCATCTGCACGAACACTGATTTTTTTTTCTTTAAGATAACGTAAGTAAAAGCTTACATAGCACATGCTACCCTAGAAATGGGAAGTCAGTACAGATCACAAAAAATGTGCTTATTTTGAAAGAGGCATTTCTAACCGTTCAAAACCACATAGGATATTCGCAGCAGAAGAACGTAGGTAGTAGAGGGGCAGTAAATAGTGGCAGTGTAAATTATCTGTAGATGGTGCCAAGGACAAAAAGTACAAGGATGGATGGAGGTAGAACTACACATATGTTTTAAAAAAAAACTTTTTGTAGCATATGTGCAGCCTGTAAAATGAGAGAGAAAGTAAAAGGCTACACATTTCCCACATCAGAAACATTTTGTTTCAAAGTATGATCCTAAGAAAAATACAACAGTTTTATTTTTGAAAAATGTAGGCAATACAAGATCCACAATTTCTTTATTGTTCTGTCAGGGCTTTACTGGCTTTGCTACACACAGTTGCGAAGAAAGCCTTTAAAAAAAGGTCTTGTGCTTGGCCTAACAAGTCTAAGAGAGGGCTTGGCTTTTGCTGTCCTCATGTGAGAAAAAAGCCATTTGGAGAATTTAAGTTTTTGTGTAAAGCTACAACTCAGTGAAATGTACTGTATCATAGAATAAGACTTTTCATGAATCTTATCATGGGAGGAGAAAGAAAGTTTCTTATAAAAAGTATTTTTTATAATCTTTGTGGGTGGATGCTAGATAAATTTTCAGTAAATATCAAGTCAGGGAGAGATGCAGCTGTGGAAGCTTTTAGTGGTCTAGGTCTCGTTTCATGTCATTTCATGGTATCTCAAGATGCTTGGCAGGTCAGATCCGGACAATCTCAGATCCTATGGCAAGTCATAAGGCAGTAGATGGAAGGATACTTACATGTATTGAAAGCCGAGGGGAGAAGACTCCCTGCACCCCAAGTATCCTTTACTATACAAGGATTTTGTTTGCTCGATCCCAGAATCATTATGCAGGTAAAACGTCCAATGATTTTGCTGTGCACTTTACCTATAAAGAGTATGCTGGATCAGGTTCTAAATCGGTGACACAAACCTAGTTACATGGAGGCTGAAACTAATGCAATTTTTAAAGGATTTGTTTTTGTCATGAACTGTTTAAATCTGTCTCATTTAGGTTGATGCTAAAGAGAAGTAGGCTGAAGAAGTGGCACTTGGGTTCAGCTCCAGTCCTGAATCAGGGCTAGATGTTCAGGCTACCCAAGTATTGGGTGCCGTTCTCATGATCGTTCAACCCCGAATGGCAGGAATCTCACTAAATGTCAGGGAAGAGGATGAGGGGTGGGGAAGACCTGAAGTAAGAATGCTTTTGGCCGCCTTTATATGACGTACTTTGCATGACACTACACAATGGATGAAATTCAGAAGTACAGACCCAACTCTGCTCCCAATGAAATTAATGGTAAAATGTCCTTTGACTTCAGGGGGAGCCGAGTTAGAAGGTGACTTGGAGGGTTTTTGAAAATTCCACTTGTTTTTAAATTATCTGCTTTATTAAAGCTCTATCCTGAAGCAGTTGCATCAGTGGAACACACATGGGCATAAGAGGTGCAGGGTTAGACCCGTTACTGATTCTTGAAAACCTCTATTGCTGCTCTACAAATACCAGTTAGCCTAGTGCTTCCCAAACTTTTTATGTCACATTCCCCCTCACCCCTGTCCATGCCTCCCTTCCCCCCCCCGGCCAGGACGCGGTCGGGGACCGGGGCCATGGATGGGAATGGAGCCAGGGCTAGGAGTAGGGTTTCGGTCGGGGCCGAGGCTGAGGGGCCAGACCTCTGGTTGGGCCGGGAGCCACAGGCCGAAGTAGGGGGTGGGGCTGGGGCCACAGCCGGGCCAGGGGCTAAGGCCGTGTCCGCAGCTGGGAGCAGGCCCAGGAGTGCAGTTGGAGGGTGGGGGCAGAGCAGGGCTGGGTGGTGCTCCCTCACAGCTCACTGATCCTGCATCCCCCTGAACCTTCCTCCATGCCCCAAAGTTTGCGGACCACTGAGTTAGACCATAGAGTGCAGTAGTGTTTCCATTTGCCTCTCATTATACTTGCAGGAAACTACATATGGAACAGTAGTAAAAGCAACTTCTTAAAAATTTCCTCTAGAGAATAATGGATATTCTATAGAGGCTCCAAAATGTGTTTCTCATGTTCTCTGAATGACCAACTTTCCCTATTAAAGCGGATACATTCTCGAAGGCTGTCTGTGTCAAATTGTCTTTTAAAGACTTCATAATATTACAGTACAATAAAGTACATCGCATCGACTGTGTAATCACAACAGACTTGATCATCTCTAACTCCCAAATTAATGGTAATCAGTAGCATGTTTGAACGTTAGGGATGATGAGCGAGCATGGAGATTGAAATTGATATGCCTCTCATTCGTAACTTCTCAGCTCACTTACGGTTCAGGTCCCAGTCCAGCAGAGTGGGTTAAGCCCACATGTAGCCCCACTGAATTCAGTGTGATCTAGTCACATGCTTAATAATATGCATGTGCTTAATACGTCCTTTTCTAGACCGGTGTCTAAGTGACAAATAGGAAAAAACACCACAACCAGTGGGAAGTTCATATTTGGCTCATTTGTGAATCTTATCGGTGAATTTGTAAAATTTTTCCTTCTCCCCCATCCATTTATGTATACAGTGCAAAAATGATGAACAGAGAAGTCCAACTGTGAGAGAGAACCTCACATCAAATCTATGACATTCCAGGGTGCAATCCAGACCAGTGAGGGGCTGTGTCACCACTTGCTCTGCACCCTGAGATGCACCCTGAGATGCTCTGCACCATGCTGTTCATTTAACTACAAAGACAGAGATTTGAAGTGAGTGCAAGTAAATGAGGCATTAAAGTCAGAAAGGGTTACAAGGAAAAGATAAAACGCTTTCTAAACCTAACAAACTAGACTTGGTTCAAAGTGAAGTCCCTAACCACATGTTTTCAGTATATTGCTGACCAAACTCTCAGGCCAGGATCTGCTCCCAAAGTCCAACGGCTGTTTCTTGTGTCATCTTCGGTGAAAAAGAGAGCAATGAATAGGGAAAGATAATTTGGGGTGTTTTTGCTCCTCACTTTTATAGTCCAGTTGCCCTTTCAAATGCATTTTCCTGAGAGTTATCCCTAGTTAATGCTCATTCAAACAGTAAAGAGGGTGACATGGTGTCAGGTGGTAAAAGAAATGCCATACTGTTTCTTCTCACCTCTGTTTGCTGAAATGCAGATTTTCCTTGCCTCCTGTCTTCCCCCATCTCTGTCTGTGGATCCTGTTTAAAACTCATATGTAAACTGAAGTACACACACATTCCTTTGTTTAAGACCTGCTAAACCAGTTTTGCCTAACTGGGGCTATGTGGGTTTGGACATGTGCTACCAACATCACTGGGGGGAATTCATAACTTTACATATAATGTTGCTACCTACATTCTCTCATGATATTATTGACCAGCAAGTTATTTGTTTTCAAATGATACCCTACAAGGCTTATTTTGTACAAAGATTATTACAGTAGTGTGCAGGATGTGAATACAGGGGTGTATTCCATCACAAACCCATTATCCAAAGTGGAAACATATATAGCAAAGTATTTAGCAGCCTGCCACATAAGTATGTGTTCATTTCATGCACCCCTGGGTGTGCTCTGCCTTTTGTGTTTTGGACTTTGCCAATTACACAGTAACTACCCCAAAATTAAGCAATATATTATAAATATAGGTGAGTGTTGACTCAGAAGATTTACTTGAGCTTGTTGGATTATTTCTAACGCCCAGAGTTAATCTTTTAACCACATAAAAGAACATAAACCATGAGATTTAATTGCCTAAATGTTATTTGTGTTTGCATTCAAGTAATAGAGAAACCCGTTAACAAATAGAGGCACTTCCATTTCCATATATTTGTCATTATTAATATTGTTTCAATTCACAGCATCCTTCTGGATAACTCTAATGACATAGGGGACCATAGAAACCCCCATCTATCAAGCTTTTATTTTCAAAGCGGGTTATGGTGCTAAGTCTGGCTGAAAGTGAATGGGAGTGGGACATCTAAGTACGTAGGCCTCTTTGAAAGTCACAGTGTTTTACAAACCCTTTAGAGCACAGTGGACATACTTAAAAAGCTCACTGTGGCTTTATTGAGGCTAGTTCCAATAATATTCTCTTTGCTTGAAATAGGACAATGCCACTGAAAATGGTAGTATCTCTTGGGCCCGAATAAATTTTTCAAGCATGCGCACTTTGAATGTTTCTCAAACTTCCCCTGAGTGTTGACTTGGACACTTTAGTTCTGGCAGACAGCAGTGCCACTCAGCGAGGCCAGGTCTCCTCAAGTTAAGAGCATGCCACTATGTTCACATGAACATTGTAGTTAGTGCCTGTCCATGCAGGGGCAGATCACTAGCTGATGCGAATTGGTGTCGCTCTGGTAAAGTGAATTGAGCCATGCTGATTTACACCCAGCTGAGGAGCTGGCTCAAAATATACAATCCAACAGGAATTTACTCATTTGTTTATTTCCCCCTATTTCCATCTTTTCAAATTGAGGAGAGAACGCATTACACTACAATACAAGGTATAGTCCCAGATTGCTGTGCAGGAAAAGATACCGGTAACCATGTCTGGTGTGACAAAGTTCCTCCTCTACCTTGGTGGGTCTTGCACTTATTGGTGGATTTGCTCGCCTTGGAGCTTCACGGCAGCCCTCAGTTTGGCCGTTTTTGTGAACCCACAGTCCAGGTTGACTCCTCCTGTGTCTGACCAGGAGTTGGGAGGTTTGGGGGGAACCCGTGCCTGACCTCTACTCCAGGTTCCAGTCCAGGGCCCTGTGGAATGTCTAGAGTGCCTCCTGGAACAGCTGTGCGACAGCTACAACTCCCTGGGCTACTTCCCCATGGCCTCCTCCCAACACCTTCTTTATCCTCACCATAGGACCTTCCTCCTGGTGTCTGATAATGCTTGTACTCCTCAGTCCTCCAACAGTACGCGTTCTCACTCTCAGCTCCTAGCACCTCTTGCTCCCAGCTGCTCACACGCGCCACAAACTGAAGCAAGCTCCTTTTTAAATGCAGGTGCCCTGATTAGCCTGCCTTAATTGATTCTAGCAGCTTCTTGATTGGCTGCAGGCGTTCTAATCAGCCTGTCTGTCTTAATTGTCTCCAGAAGGTTCCTGATTGTTCTGGAACCTTCCCTGTTACCTTACCCAGGGAAAAGGGACCTACTTAACCTGGGGCTAATATTTCTGCCTTCTATTACTCTCCTGTAGCCATCTGGCCCGATCCTGCCACACTAGTTAGTGCTGCATAGAATATTCTGAAGGGTGCCCTGTGTTTATAGATTAGGCAGTATCTTCTCAGCCAGCAATCGCTCAGGCTAGAGTTGTTGGGCAGCCAGCCTAACTATTGAGAGACATGGCTATGAAGGATTTAGTTTTGAGACAAGGTTCATTTCAAGTGACACTTCAAGCCCTTATTGATCACCTCCATGAGTTACATGCAGAATTTTGTTTTTCTCATAGTGTTATGGTAGACAGCTTAAGTTAGGAGAAAAATGCAATCCCCCCCCCACCAAAAAAAAGTTGATTTAGAAAATTGGAACACTAAACTCCTCCTTGAAAAGTGAAGTAGCAGAATATACAAAATATAGAATACTCATAATGACAAGTTTAAATCATTGTTCTAATTAATGAGCACTCCCTGTGGACTCATTAGAATGAGAAAAACATTGTTGTGCAACACATCGAGTTTTGGGCAATGCAACAATAGTACCTTCAAGAAACTTCCACTGTAAGAGTTTTGCAATCTGTAAGAATTTCTTAGTTTGGCAGAAACCACAAATTGCGGTGCCCCAGAAATCTTTTATGTATTGGGACTTATGTTCACTCTTGTAAATAAGGAGGGTTTTTGAGTTTATATGCCACAGTCTAATAGGTACATAGTGACTGCTTAATGGGATTTACATTCACTCAAACAAAATTAGGCTGGTAAAAGACAATGTAACATGCTGTAATGTAAATGGGGCTGACGGCAGAATTAAATGTTTGTGGAAACCGGGCAGCAGATCTATCGAGCTAATTAGACAGAGTTCAGAAACAGACTTGGGAGTAAACAGCACCAATAAAGAGAGATGGAGGGCAAGAAAGAAAAAAAGGAGTCTTTGTGCAGTTATAAAAAGGAGCTATAAACAAGGTTATTTAAATTTGAAGGTCTGATGGAACTTATTCCATGAGAAGGACTAAGACTTATCTGAACTTTTTGATTAAAGAAAGTTGAGTAGCAACTTTGATAAACTCTAAAATAATTCCCCTTTGCAGTAATTTGCTATTCACAGTATTTTTCTTTGATACAGTTTTCACAGCACCTATAATGTTTCCATTTGCTGCTTCTCAGCCTTCAGTCTCAAAATTTAAACGGTCAATGGGAGGAATTCTAAGAAAGGAATGCCAAAGAACAAGAGAGGCTTTGGATGTGAACTGTTCCTTACACCCATACAAGGAAGATACTGGTAGAACATACCCCAGCTGAATATGATTAAATGAAAATGATACAATCAGCACAAGGACAAACCATATAAAATTAAAACCTCGAGCTTGATTTGCCTGTCATGTAATTCATTGTGTTGTCCTTGCTGTTATTGCTGTCTTCAGCATAGCCGCCACATGCAGTAAAAGGTTGTAATTGTCAGAGAGGTGGAGGAAGCAATATCTGATAGCATGAATTAGGATCTGTTTGAATGAGATAAGAACTCAATTTCCTTTGGCTATGAGGGTCCAGTACTGGCACCACTGAACTCATTTGAAGTTTTGCCATTGATTTTAATGTGGCTAAAAAACAGGAAAAATCACTAAACCTCTCTGGACATTAAAATTAGAGATATTAGTGAAACATGAAAAATCATCAATGCCATAGGAATAAGGACCATTAAAATGTCAACTGTTGGGGCACAGTGATAGCTTGTTTGGTCTGCATAACATTGATCTCCTCTCTAAACATTTTCTCATTCCTATGGTTAAGAAATTCTGACTTTTTTTCACCAACCAAATACAGCACAATGACATAACTCTGTCATGATCTTGCATTTACTAGAACCTATTATAAGTGGGGCTAAAGCTTTTCAGCTGTTACAATTGTTGGCTAGTTTCAGTTTGGATTATTGAGCCGTCCTGGAGAAAACGGACTACTCTGAGCTTTAACGGTGGCTATTGCATAATTGATGTTCTGACTGCAAAAGCTGATTGTCAGGTTTTTTGTTTGTGATTTTTTTAAAACAATTTTTTTGCAATACTCTTTAAGATCCCAAATCCATTGTCAGAATGTTGTATAGATTTAAGAACTACAAATGCAGCTTTAGGGTAAATGTGTAATAATTAGTTCCTCCTTTCACTTTCCTCACAAGAATTGAGTTCAGTATTAGGAACCATGTTGGTTTAAGTGACTGAGATGATCTCAACTCCCAAAAGGGTTCATAGAGCCATGAAATCAGGACTTGGTGAGGCAGGTTATTTTTCCCTCAGAAAAGTCTCTTAAGCAAAATAAGCAGTCATGGGATAAGAGGGAAGATCCGCTCATGGATCAGGAACTGGTTAAAGGATGGCAAAACAGAGGGTGGAAATAAATGGTCAGTTTTCAGAATAGAGAGAGGTATTCAGTGGTGTCTCTCAGGGACCTGTACTGGGAGCAATGCTGTTCAACATATTCATAAATGATCTGGGGAAAAGGCGTACACAGTGAGGTGACAAAATTTGCAGACAATAAAAAACTACTCAAGATACTGAAGTCCAAAGCAGACTACAAAGAGTTACAAAGGGATCTCACAAAACTGGGTGACTAGTCAGTAAAATGGTAGATGAAATTCAATGTTGATAAATGCAAAGCAATGCACATTGACAAACATAATCCCAACTATACATATAAAATGATGGGGTCTAAATTAGCTTTTACCACTCAAGAAAAAGATCTTGGAGTCATCGTGGCTAGTTCTCTGAAAACATCCCCTCAATGTGCAGCAATAGTCAAAAAGCTAACAGATTGTTAAGAACCATTAAGAAAGGGATAGATAGTAAGACAGAAAATATCATAATGCCACTATATAAATCTCATCTTGATTACTGTGTGCAGTTCTGGTCACCCCATCTCAAAAGATATATTAGAATTGGAAAAGGTACAGGGAAGATCAGCAAAAATGATTAGGGGTATGGAACAGCTTCTGTATGAGGAGAAATTAAAATGCTGGGACTTGTCAGCTTGGAAAAGAGACGACGAAGAGGGGATATGTTAGAAGTCTATAAAATTGTGAATAGTGTGGAGAAAGTGAATAAGGAAGTGTTATTTACTCCTTCTCATAACACAAGAACTAGGGAGACACCCAATAAAGTTAGTAGGCAGCAGGTTTAAATAAACAAAATGAAGAACTTCTTCACATAATGCTTAGTCAACCTGTGGAACTCCTTGCCAGGGGATGTTGTGAAGGCCAAAATTATAATAGGGTTCAAAAAGGAATTAGGTAAGTTTATGGGGGATAGGTCTATCAATGACTATTAGCCAAGATAGTCAGGGATGCGACTCCATGCTCTGGATGTCCCTAGCCTTTGTTGCCAGAACCTGGGAGAGGACAACAAGTGATGGAGCACTCAATGATCACCTGTACTGTTCATTCTCTGGAACCACCTGGCATTGGCCACTGTCAGAAGACAGGATATTGAGCTAGGTGGACCATAGGTCTGACCCAGTATGGCTGTTCTTATGTTCTTGTATTAATATTTCAGAATGGGATTTTCAAAACCCACTCAGCATGGGCTTAGCTCCGCTCCCATTGAAGGTCAACCAGTGAATTCAATGGGAACAGAGTCCTGACAATGCTTGAGTACTTTTGAAAGTGTAATTGTAATTTTGTAAAAATATAGGATCCAATCCAGCATTGCTTGCTCAGGTAAAACTTCCACTGACTTAATAGCAGTATATATCAGTGTTTAGTTCATAAGGAGTCTCTCTTGCTTAAAGGCTATAGAATTTATGCTGATTTCAATTAAGGGCAACACTGCTTCCCTCCTGCTTCAGTCTGTAGCAGAACTTTGCTGTGTGAGCTTAGGAAAGGATTCCAGATGCCATCCCAGTGACTACATACGCTTTGCATAGATTCCTGGAGAGGGGGTGAGTGTGTGTGTGTGTTGGGAGTTGGTTGGTGATGGAGGATATGCCATTCTCCCTCCCAACCCCTAAATTAGAATGGAGCATCAACAGTGGTAGTTATTGCTGTCCTGAGTTTACAAAAGTCGCTATGGGACAGCTTATTTTCCCTCTACCACACCAAACCTTGATATTCAAGCACGACACAAGCATCAGGGCTTGCCATTTGTCCCATAATGATTTGGGATCCCAAAGGAGGTGGTTGTTTTTAAATTAAAAAGTGTTTGCAATATATTTCTGAATCCATGCATTTTGGAAATTTTAGTTAAGTGAAATATGTTTGCATTCTGCTTGTGCTGCTGGAATAATGTGACCTCAGGGCTCAAAATTATGCTTCCCTTTTAATTTTCACAGAGTGTATACACACACACACGAGAGAGAGAGAAAACCTTGACACTTCTTCTCCCAATTAAGCATTTTGAAAATGTATGGATAAGGGGTAGTTTCTTATCCTTTGCTGAATTGGAGTAGAGTTGTTTCATTGAAATGATCTGCACAGAAAACATTGACTTTCATGTTCATTTGATTTCAGTTTATTTTAAAAATGAAAGATCTGCATTTCAGCATCAACAGTAAAAATAGAAAGACATTGCTCTCTCCTGGGGGGTATGGAAGAGGGAGAGAGGCAAGCTTGCATGTTGAAAGGCAGCTCAGTGGCATTCTGTAGGTCAAGGCCTGGTCTTTGATTAGCTAGATGTGCAGAAGACCTCTGTGTCAGTTTACTGTAGGAAAGGTATAGGAGATGGGAGGAAATTTCTAAGGGTATGTTTACACTACAAAATTAGGTCGAATTTATAGAAGTCGGTTTTGTAGAAAGCGTTTTTATAGAGTCGATTGTGTGTGTCCCCACACAAATGTTCTAAGTGCATGTAGTCGGCGGAGTGTGTCCACAGTACCAAGGCAACTGTCGACTTCCGGAGCGTTGCACTGTGGGTGGCTATCCCACAGTTCCCGCAGTCTCTGCTGCCCATTTGAATTCTGGGTAGAAATCGCAGTGCCTGAGGGGCAAAAACATTGTCGCGGGTGGTTCTGGGTCTATATCGTCAGGCCCCCGTTCCCTCCCTCCCTCCGTGAAAGCAAGGGCAGACAATCGTTTCGCACCTTTTTTCCTGACTTACCTGTGCAGACGCCATACCACGGCAAACATGGAGCCCGCTCAGGTAACCGTCACTGTATGTCTCCTGGGTGCTGGCAGACACGGTATTGCATTCCTACACAGCAGCAGCAACCCATTGCCTTGTGGCAGCAGACGGTACAATAGGCCTGAAAACCATCCTCCTCATGTCCAAGGTGCTCCTGGCCGCCTCGGTAAGGTCGGTCAGGAGCACCTGGACAGATATGGGTGCAGGGACTAAATTAGGAGTGACTCGACCAGGTCATTCTCTTTAGTCCTGCAGGCAGTCCTATTGAACCATCTTATGGTGAGCAGGCAGGAGATGTGGATGGCTAGCAGTCTATTGCACCATCTTCTGCCGAGCAGCCAGGAGATATGGATGGCTTTCAGTCCTTCTGCACCATCTGTTTCCAGCCAAAGATGTAAAAGATAGATGGAGTGGATCAAAACAAGAAATAGACCAGATTTGTTTTGTATTCATTTGCTCCCCGCCCCCCTCCCTCCCTCCCTCCATGAAGTCCTGCCTGAAATACCAGAGGGAGGGATAGCTTAGTGGGTTGAGCAGTGGCCTGCTAAACCCAGGGGTTTGAGTTCAGTCCTTGAGTGGGCCATTCTGTGTGACAGTTGTTTTTGTTTCTCCTTGATGTAAAGCCACCCCCTTTGTTGATTTTAATTCCCTGTAAGCCAACCCTGTAAGCCATGTCATCAGTCACCCCTCCCTCCATCAGAGCAACGGCAGACAATCGTTCTGCGCGTTTTTTCTGTGCAGACGCTATACCACGGCAAGCATGGAGCCCGCTCAGATCACTTCGGCAATTAGGAGCACATTAAACACCACGCGCATTATCCAGCAGTATATGCAGCACCAGAACCTGGCAAAGCGAAACCGGGCGAGGAGGCGATGTCAGCGCAGTCATGTGAGTGATCAGGACATGGACACAGATTTCTCTCAAAGCATTGGCCCTGGCAATGGAGGCATCATGGTGCTAATGGGGCAGGTTCATGCCATGTAACGCCGATTCTGGGCCCGGGAAACAAACACAGACTGGTGGGACCGTATAGTGTTGCAGGTCTGGGACGATTCCCAGTGGCTGCGAAACTTTTGCATGCATAAGGGCACTTTCATGGAACTTTGTGACTTGCTTTCCCCTGCCCTGATGCGCATGAATACCAAGATGAGAGCAGCCCTCACAGCTGAGAAGCGAGTGGCAATAGCCCTGTGGAAGCTTGCAACGCCAGACAGCTACCAGTCAGTTGGGAATCAATTTGGAGTGGGCAAATCTACTGTGGGGGCTGCAAGTAGCCAACGCAATCAAAGATCTGCTGATATCAAGGGTCGTGACCCTGGGAAATGTGCAGGTCATAGTGGATGGCTTTGCTGCAATGGGATTCCCCTAACTGTGGTGGGGCCATAGACGGAAGCCATATCCCTATCTTGGCACCGGAGCACCAAGCCAGTGAGTACATAAACCGCAAGGGGTACTTTTCAATAGTGCCGCAAGCACTGGTGGATCACAAGGGACGTTTCACCAACATCAACGTGGGATGGCTGGGAAAGGTACATGACGCTTGCATCTTCAGGAACTCTGGTCTGTTTCAAAAGCTGCAGGAAGGGACTTTATTCCCAGACCAGAAAATAACTGTTGGGGATGTTGAAATGCCAATAGTTATCCTTGGGGACCCAGCCTACCCCTTAACGCCATGGCTCATGAAGCCGTACACAGGCAGCCTGGACAGTAGTCAGGAGCTGTTCAACTACAGGCTGAGCAAGTGCAGAATGGTGGTAGAATGTGCATTTGGATGTTTAAAAATGCGCTGGTGCAGTTTACTGACTCGGTTAGACCTCAGTGAAACCAATATTCCCACTGTTATTACTGCTTGCTGTGCACTCCACAATATCTGTGAGAGTAAGGGGGAGACGTTTATGGCGGGGTGGGAGGTTGAGGCAAATCGCCTGGCTGCTGGTTACGCGCAGCCAGACACCAGGGCGGTTAGAAGAGCACAGGAGGGCGCGGTGCGCACCAGAGAAGCTTTGAAAACCAGTTTCGTGACTGGCCAGGCTACGGTGTAAAAGTTCTGTTTGTTTCTCCTTGATGAAACCCCCCCAACCCCTTGGTTCACTCTACTTCCCTGTAAGCTAACCACACTCCCCTCCTCCCTTCGATCACTGCTTGCAGAGGTAATAAAGTCATTGTTGCTTCACATTCATGCATTCTTTATTAATTCATCACACAAATAGGGGGATAACTGCCACTGTAGCCCGGGAGGGGTGGTGGAGGAGAGAAGCACCGGGAGGGGTGGTGGAGGAGGGAAGGACAAGGCCACACAGCACTTTAAAAGTTTAAAACCTTAAAACTTATTGAATGCCAGCCTTCTGTTGCTTGGGCAATCCTCTGGGGTAGAGTGGCTGGGTGGCCGGAGGCCCCCCCACAGCGTTCTTGGGCGTCTGGGTGAGGAGGCTATGGAACTTGGGGAGGAGGGTGGTTGGTTACACAGGGGCTGTAGCGGCGGTCTGTGCTCCTGCTGCCTTTCCTGCAGCTCAACCATACGCTGGACCGTATTAGCTGGATCCTCCAGCAGCCTCAGCATTGAATCCTGCCTCCTCTCATCATGCTGCCACCACCTTTCAGCTTCAGCCCTCTCTTCAGCACACCACTTACTCTCCTCAGCCCGTCACCTCTCCTCCTGGTCATTTTGTGCTTTCCTGCACTCTGACATTGTCTGCCTCCACGCATTCGTCTGTGCTCTGTCAGTGTGGGAGGACAGCATGAGCTCAGAGAACATTTCATCACGAGTGCGTTTTTTTCGCCTTCTAATCTTCACTAGCCTCTGGGAAGGAGAATATCCTGTGATCCTTGAAACGCATGCAGCTGGTGGAGAAAAAAAAATGGACAGTGGTATTTAAAAAGACACATTTTATGGAACGATGGGTACACTCTTTCACAGTTAACAATGCTGTTAACATTACATACAGAGCACATGTGCTTTCGTTACAAGGTCACATTTTGCCTTCACCCTCTCCGTGGCTAGCCCCTCCCCCCTCCCCGTGGCTAACAGCGGGGAACATTTCTGTTCAGCCTCAGGCAAATAGCCCAGCAGGAACAGGCACCTCTGAATGTCCCCTTAAGAAAAGCACCCTATTTCGACCAGGTGACCATGAATGATATAACTCTCCTGAGGATAACACAGAGAGATAAAGAACGGATGTTGTTTGAATGCCAGCAAACATACACTGCAATGCTTTGTTCTACAATGATTCCCAAGTACGTGCTCCTGGCCTGGTGTGGTATAGTGTCCTACCATGGTGGACGGAATAAGGCTGCCCTCCCCAGAAACCTTTTGCAAAGGCTTTGGGAGTACATCCAGGACAGCCGCAAATGCCAGGGCAAATTAATCATTAAACATGCTTGCTTTTAAACCATGTATAGTATTTTAAAAGGTACACTCACCAGAGGTCCCTTCTCCGCCTGGTGAGTCCGGGAGGCAGCCTTGGATGGGTTCGGAGGGTACTGGCTCCAGGTCCAGGGTGAGAAACCGTTCCTGGCTGTCAGGAAAACCGGTTTCTCCGCTTGCTTGCTGTGAACTATCTACAACTTTATCATCATCATCTTTCTCGTCCCCAAAACCTGATTCCGTGTTGCCTCCATCTCCATTGAAGGAGTTAAACAACACGGCTGAGGTAGTGGTGGCTGAACCCCCTAAAATGGCATGCAGCTCATCATAGAAGCGGCATGTTTGGGGCTCTGACCCGGAGCGGCCGTTTGCCTCTCTGGTTTTCTGGTAGGCTTGCCTCAGCTCCTTAAGTTTCACGCGGCACTGCTTCGGGTCCCTGTTATGGCCTCTGTCCTTCATGCCCTGGGAGATTTTGACAAATGTTTTGGCATTTCGAAAACTGGAACGGAGTTCTGATAGCACAGATTCCTCTCCCCATACAGCGATCAGATCCCGTACCTCCCGTTCGGTCCGTGCTGGAGCTCTTTTGCGATTCTGGGACTCCATCATGGTCACCTCTGCTGACGAGCTCTGCACTCACCTGCAGCTTGCCACACTGGCCAAACAGGAAATTGAAATTCAAAAGTTCGCGGGCCTTTTCCTGTCTACCTGGCCAGTGCATCTGAGTTGAGAGTGCTGTCCAGAGCGGTCACAATGGAGCACTCTGGGATAGCTCCCGGAGGCCAATACCATCTAATTGCATCCACAATACCCCAAATTCGACCCAGCAAGGCCGATTTCAGCGCTAATCCCCTTGTCAGGGCCCTTTAAGTCGAAAAAAGGGCTTCGTCGTGTGGACGGATGCAGGGTTAAATCGATTTCACGCTGCTAAATTCGACCTCAACTCCTAGTGTAGACCAGGGCTAAGGTATGGGAGTTACCAGCATCACTCAGGTCACAGGATCATACATCGCTGAAGAAATTCCAACAGGAAAAAGCACAGCAAGAAAGAAGAGAGTCCTTACAGAAGGGGAATTGATAGATTTGATAAATCTTCCACTGTAATAATAATAGATTATAAAAATGGATAATGCTAGTAGTATAGCATAAATTTGGCAGACGCCCTAGCATATAAAGCCACCTCCCTTGTAACTGTTGCCAAGCCCCTGATTTACTAAAGGATTCTAAAAATCTCACACCCTTTACCCTACTCCGCTCCTATCTGAGCCTCAGACAAATGAGTTCCTTGTTGCACTTAGACCTACCTCCGGAATATAAACAGGCAATCCAAAATGCATGTTGGCATTTTAATAGCAATTAAATGTTAGTAACCCCAAATAGTTCCAGTTTTTTTTCTGTGGGGAAAATCATGAAGCAAAATATTGGTGGTTTGAGGGGTTTGGGGTTTTTTGTTTGTTTGCTTTTTAAAAAGCCTACAATTTTAAAATGACTGTTTCTAAGAGGAATTCAATAACATCCATAAACCTGAGTTACACCACTCAGACTTTTTTTTTTTTGGTAGGTATCATCAGCTAGAGGTCTTGCTGTCCTGAAACGATATTTGCTGTAGAGCGTGGTTCTGTATGATGACACAACGAAAAAACGCATACAGTGCAAAATCTCCTAAATGTTTCACACTGAAACTAAAGAACAACTCCTACACTTGTTATTTTTCTTACTTGTTTATTATTTATGAACACCTAGTCAGTAAGGCTTTCTTTAAAGAGCCCAGCTTGAAATATGAAGGCTTACCCACCAAAGAAAGAATACGGTGTTTGCAATATTTGGCCTTCGGAGCCTGTCTTTAAAACACTACCTTACGGAGGCTGCTGTTTGCATTGACACAGAAGATCTGTTAACACGTGGACGGAGAGTGAGTACGCCACTGTCCAAAATTTGTTTAGCTCCCAGAGGTCCACTTATTTTGTGATTCTAAAAGAGAGGCAGATTTCAAGTCTGGAATGCCACCAAATAGTGTGTGTGTGTGTGTATACATAAATTTTAAATGAATTCCTAAATATCCTAGAGAGAGTATGAAAGAACCAAATCTCAAATATACGTCTCATCACATTTGCCTGGAAAAACTGTGGTAAAATTTATTTCTTGATGCCATTTCACAACGTAAACACAGAAGGTTGGGTTTTTTTGAAGCTATGTATGTGACAAAGGGGACACTAGGGGGAGCTTTTCTTTTGAAAAGCCTCTCTGTGAGCCTTATACTTAGCCACATTTTAATAATTAAAAAGGCACCTCAAAAACAGCTGCTATACACAAGCCTCTGTGCTGGGAAAACCAAATCATTCCATTCTCTTCAACAGCAGCACTTTGTGCCTTTGATATCTATATCTATCTATCTATCTGGCAGTTGGGGTTACGTGTAGGCTTGGCTGGGCTACTGTATTCTTTAAGGGGTTTTATTGGGCACTATCTTCAAAGGAGGCATTGGCCATCTCAGGCCAAGTTTGTACAACAGGCTTTTGCCGGCTTAGCCTTGTCAGTCAGCAGTGTGAAGAGTGTGCTTTGGGACCAATATAGCTGATGTGGCAGAAGTTATACCAGCAAAACGGGTCGCAGACTGCTCAGAGCTTCCAGGGCTTCTGTTTGTGTCATTGGCTCCAATTCTGCTAGGGCACATAAGATTGATGTTGTTTTGTTCCCAATTATTTTTTGTAAAGCACAGTAATGTTTTGTAAGATGAAGGGAGATATGATCTAGCAGGCAAAACACAGAACTTGAAATCAGCTTTGGATCAATTCCCAGGTCTGCCACAAACAGCCTCTGTGACTTGGGCAAGTCATTTAATGTTGCTGTGCCTTAGTTTTCCCATCTGTAGAATGGAGATAATACTGCTCTCTAATGAGAGGTGCATAGAGATCTTGGGCCAGCTCCTGAGAACTGATAGTGCCTACCACTCAAGTTACTGAGAGTTTCGGGTGCTCGGGGACTCTCAGGATTTGCCCTATTTATTAATATTTATAAAGTGCTTTCAGATCTTTGGATGGAAGAAAAGTACTCCTCCTGAAGTTGCATTGTCTGTGACATCTGATTACACTGGGAAAGTGAAATCATTTTTTAAATTTTAAACTGTAAATGTTACTGTTCCCATATAAGATAATTTTTAATCAACTGATACTTTTGAGTAGGAGAACTTTGATCACTTAAAGGAAGGTCCTCGGCTGGTATAAATTGTCGTAGCTTCCCTGGAAGTCAGCGTAGCTATGACACACTGGCTGAGAATCTGCCTCCGTAGAATTTCCATTTTCAAAAGGCTCTGATTGTTCTGAAGATTTGAGCCCTATATCTGCATTAACTCTCCTTGTATTCTAGACATACACTGGTATTGATTGATTATAGAGGCCATGCACAGTGGCTGTACCGTTGTACTTTATGGAGCATCATCAAGATCAAGGAATGTTCCTTTTAAAATTTCAAATGTAAGCAGATCTTAGTCCAGTGGCTTCCCATCTCATTCCTCGTCTACCCCTTCCTATCCAACATCCCTACCTGTTCCCTCATAAGATAAATAACGCTGTCTTATCAAGGTCAGTCAGACAGGCCCTTTTTACATATCTCATAAATTTTAGCCAGGTGCCACTGATGTGAGATTAATGTAATGGCGCTACGGCAAGCACTCAGGCTTGTCTTAATTATGCTAAGGTTGCCGGTTCACCGTTTCTCTTCATCTGTCTCCTGCTTTAGGGAACACTAAACACTATGTCATTAGATTGTCTGTTCCACAACATTGGCCCTTTGCATTTACAAAGTCATCAGATGGCTTATGACCTAGCTTTTCTAAGAAATTAAATTAAATAAATAGTAAAAACAAAAATGGTGCCTGCCAGAAAGGGGGGAAGTGGGGGAATTGAACCTCAGTAATGTCTGTTTTTAAACAGCTGCCCTGCCCTTGCTGAGCGATGTTTACTAGGAGCTCCCTGAAGGGGTATGGCAGCAAAGTCTCATTTGGGTCTCTGGTCCTGAAATTTGTGTTGATTCACACCTAACTATAGCCATCTTCTGTTCTTGGTTTAATTTGGTATCATTTCTGCATTCCTTTTTGCCTTCCATTTGTCATGTCAGAAGGGATAGCTGGGATTTTAGAAAGTTTGCATGATGCAGATGAATGATGGAGATTCTAATATCCTTACTTATATCAAGTAGTACCTTTCTCCATGGGTAGGTCAAAGTGTTACTCCACATGAGGACAGGTAGCAAAACTAGATCTTGTCTTACTAAACTTGAGCCTGTCATCTTTCAAAACCTTTAATTTTGGTGTGGTTTTAAAGGTGAGTGGCAGTTTCCTTTTCCGCAGCTTGAGGTCCACCAAGCCAGACTGACAGGTTGTTCTCATTCACCCTGAGTGATATGCAACAACACGCAAAAAAGTTTTAACAATTTTTGTCTCTTCCAGCCGCTGCATCTTTCTCCAAAATCTTCTCCATTGTTTATTCCAAATGAGTGAAGACTATGTAACATACTTTTAGTATCTTATTTTGGTTATCGTTATATAACCCATTGGTCAGTGTGTATTGTGTGTCCCTGATCCACAGAGGTTCTAGGTCTGGTTATGGAGCCTAGCTCTTTAGCAAAAGCTGTAGCAGCTCATGCTTTAAGCTACCACTGCCCAGTTCAGTCCCTACCAGCAGTTACAAGTTCAGTTACTTGGGTTTGAAATAATGAAGCGAAAGAGAAAAGGAAAGAGAGCCTTTGTGTTCTGCCTGTAACCCTCTCTCACGGCCAACCATTCCTAGGGCATGAGGAAAGATTTCTCTTAGCTCTGGCCGTAAGATTTTGGGCAGGGCCAGCCAGATGATTTTGGGGAGTACACCCCAAACTGAATTAACTCGTTTTCCATAAAGTGTGTGTTGTGGCGGAGCTAACGGGGAGGGAAGAATCCACAGATTTACCCCTTTCCCCCAGCCTTCTTCTGTACAAATGAAGCTGGGCAGTGTGTTTCTCTTTAAGGCTATTGTTTGGTTTGCATTAGCGTGTATCATGGCAAGCTCTGCAATGGAAAGTACTAGAGACTGATAGCTAGAGACCAAAAGTGGAAGTCCATTCACAAGGGCTCATAGGAGCTCCCTCCAGCTCATTAGTGACCCTCGAAATTTCCCCTTTCAGCTCACAGGAGTTGAGAAAGAGAACCTGAGACGCACTGAAGCCTGATTGATTGACAGATGCACTTCATTACTAATTAAGGTGTTGAAGGAGAGGGATAGTTTTTAGGAGAAGGTTGCTGCCAGGAGAACCACTATCCATTTCTCTAGAAGCCTGAAGATTCTGTGTGGGCATTCCTTGGAAATCAGTCTTGTTTCTGTCCATTCTTAGTTTGACTAGGCAGCTGGGTGATGCTTGGTGGGCATCTGGCCACTGTGTATATATCTGTGTTAATATATAAGCCAATAAATGAGGCTGCTCTAAGAAGGATTTTTGTTTTTCTGCAGAGGAACCTCTGGTGGCTTTATAGTGGGTGACAAGTATGGGGATCCATCCACCCTTCCACTGTCAGCTCTCTCGATGCCCTATAAACACCAGAGCTAACAGGAATAGTGTATGAACTCTTAATTTGATGTATCATCTCAGACCAGCTGGTATTTGGCCCGGGCATGCGTGTGTATTGCTCAGAGTCCAGTCCCGTGTGTTTCAGCTCCCTTTTCTTTGAAGATCTTCACTCATCCCCATGTCTGCTTCATTGTCCTTGGAGATGGACTATATTAAAGAGCTGAAACAGCTGAAAAAAAGTTGCAGAACTCAATCAAAAACCACAGAAAAGTGAACATTTTATGTGAATCATCAAAGGAGGAACCAGACTTAACCATCAAGGACTTAACCATCCAGCTGCATGTCAAAATACAGACTTCAGGCCCAAATCAGCCCTGAATACACTTGTGAAACCCTCAACCCTTGTTGAGGTCAATGATCAAAATATGAATTGACTTGCACTTCATGCATGTTTGCTTTCTGTACTTTTTGATTCCTAAAATAATTGGCAGGTACGGGAGGGAGGAAAAGAAGCCAATTTTAGGCTTAATCATTTAGTTTACAAAAATAAGTTTCAAGTGGAGTGAATCAGGGGTATAGTCCTCGCTGTCAATCCTAGAGACTTGGGCTGATTGCATCTGCAAGAGTCCAATAGGAATATTCTGAGACTGTTTGCATTGCTGACTGTGGATATATTTCTGTTAACAATAGCATCAGAAATCTTCTCTGATATAAAAATGGGGCATTCTTACCACACTCTTTCCATGAGGAAAAGTTAAAGAATGTACATGCATAGATTTTTAATTGCAACTATTTCAAATCTGAATCCAACTCTGAGTTTCCCTAACATCATGTAAAAGATCATCTCAATATTGCAGAAGAGACAAGATGCTTTAAGGACTGAATCCACTCCTGCAGTATCAGGCAGGTTTTTCTGTTTCATCAACCACAACTAAATTAAAGGAGCATGCTTCAACCTTTCTGCTACTCTGCTGTCCTACTCTGCCTGTGAAAAGAATGCATTATGTAGAATAACATTACGTTCAGGTACTGCCTGCCAACCAGAGAAAGCCAGTCATGCTGCTGAACAACTCAAAGGGCCCAATCTCTTCCAAATCCACTAAATAAAGACAAAAGACCTGATGAAGAGGTAACAAGAATAATTGATTTTTTTAGTGTTGTACACAGAGCTGCTCTGTGTTATAGTACCCATGTGGTTGAGATTCTAGCCAAAAATCCCCCATCCAATTATGCAAAAGAGAGAATCTGTTTGTGGCTCAGATTCAGAAGAGGAAGAGAGTAAAGGAGAAGGCTTAGCATATAAACCTGGATGTTTCTCCCTTTAGTCCTCCAGCTATAAGAATAAATGATTATGAGATTCTTATGCTCTATTCAGGTTCTTAGACTGTATCCATCACCATGGTACATGAATGCATTAAAGGCCTCATCTACAGGCCACTGAATTCAGTGGGAATCTTTGTACTGATTTTGTTGGATCAGGCCCTAAATGATGTGACTAGCCTATGTCATGTGTGATTATTTCCCTCTTCCTCACCCTAGAAGACCTGGCAGGAGTTGCCCACCTGACCTGTTGAAAATCAAGCTCTAAATGCTCTGGTCATTCAGAATATACAAACTAATCCATTGAGTTTGACTCTAAAGTTAATAAAACTTTTTGGTATAGAATGTAAATAAACCAACCCATTTTAACACCTATCAATCTATCTTAGGTATTTATAAGGCACCTATCACTTTGGTATGCAAGTGCCAATTTAGTAACCTAGATACAGAATGTGAGCAACTAATATATATATATATATAAGCTTAAAATAAGGGATGAATTTATATTATATTTATATATTTATATTATATATAATATATATATATATATATATATATATAATATAAATATATATATATAATATATATAATATATATATAATATATATTATATTATAATAATATTATATATATATTATATATATATAATATAAATGAATTTATATTATATATATATATTTATATATATATATTAATATATATATATATATAAGCTTAAAATAAGGGATGAATTTGTGTGATGGGTTTTAACTATTTAAAGCCAGTGGGCTTTCTGCAGCTGAATGCCTAGGCAAAACTTTAAAAATACTCTCAAACGTGCTTTAGGGAACTTTCAATTGAAAGTGTTATTAAAATAATTGTATTATCAGTTCCATTAAGGTCTGACCTTATGCCAGTGGAATTCCAGGGAAACCTTATGTATGTGAGAGGGTTGACTAGCTGTTCCAAGACAGGCTAACTGGAAATATAATATCTAGCAATGATCAATGCTATCACATTATTACAGAATTATGTTGAAAATAACTCCTGGCACTGCTGCGAGACACATATATGATTTCTTCTTTGTGATCAGCATGGCAGTGATGTTGGTATTTTGGCAAATCTAGATAGTCTGAGTGATTCCTTTAATGGGGTACCGCAAACCTGCACATCCATCTCTAATGGCATGTTTCAGAGCATGCTAGGTGTCATGGTATTAGAGTCTGCCTTAACAGGGAAGCGTTTATTAAAGAAAGCAGCTGCCGACTGGAGACAAATGGACACTGCCCCCACACAGAACTTGAATTCCAGTTTTGTCCTCTTTACCCGGGCCCATACCTTGCCTATGACTCTGCAACACACAGAAGTCTAGAGGTTGAATAATATGCTATAAATCAACATATCACAACATTGGTTTACAGCATATAGGGCTAAATTCAGCTCACCACCTTCAGGCAAGCAGTCCCACAGAAGGCAATGGGACTCTACTTAACATGAATAAGACAAGGAGGATTTGGTCCTTAAACTGTAAATGTCTTATCGCTCTTGTATTAGGTCCTGATCTTAAAAGGGGCACAGAGGTCCATCCTAATGGATTGGCAGGATTGGGCCTTAATCTGGACTCCAGAATCCAGTTTGGGCATTTCCTACGAATAAATTGAAAAAACCCCCATGAAAAATAGATACCACTATGAAACGAAAGGAAAATAGCTTTATTTTTGGAAGAAGCAAAAGTATTTAGAAGCCTAATGCAAATATACTGTGGAGAGCTGTGCTGTAGGTAACTTTCCAGGGACATCATTTTTTAATATTAAATTTCAAAGTCTTGCAAGGTATTTCTGTTTACTCAACTAATTTACTCTTCTGTTTACGTGCCGTAGTTACATGCTACAAAAATCCAATTGCTTCAATTTAAGCTTCTATCTAGGTATGGCAACTGAACAAGCTGGGTGATCTGGCTCTGTGATTGTGCAGTCAGTCTGTTCCCAGTGTGACTGAGTCTTTCATAAGGAAGAGGTACTTTCCTTTACAAATGAAGGACTTATCTTCCCATGCCCAAACCCCTGTGATACAGTCAACCTCTTTAGCTAAATGCTGCTTCTTTATTCCCTCCTGCTCACCCAAGAAAGCAGGTTGGGGGAGGAAATAGCAGAAAAGACTCCCAAAAACTCATTGCACTCCATCTCCTTTCTTTCACGTCCCCCTCCCACCCCAAAGGAAAAGAATTCCAAACCGAATCATTTAAAGGAAAAAAGAGATGGAAAATGAAGGCTTCCAGCTCTGAGTCACTCTATGTGTGAGATGGTGATTTTGAAAAATATCTGTTCCTTTAAAGGGTGTTGGAGTTACAAAATGAAAACTGCTTTTGCATCAAAAGGTTCCATAAGGTCTGTGGGGCTTGATTAGCACAATGGCTCTGTGTCCTAGTCTATGCAGCTTCAGTGGTTACTGCACCATAGAACATGAAGGTGAGAGTCTGAGTCACTTTAGCCTCTGTGATTCACTGTTATCTTTACATTAAAGGGTGGTTAGAGCTATCCTATTTTATTTAATTTGCAAGGACAGTTATTGATCATTTGGACACAAAAGGACTAGTGCAGAGGCTGCTTTGTCCCTGATGAAGAGCTCCTTCCTCATCACAAAGCATTTTTATGCAAAGGTGACTTGGAAAATCATTTTTCCTACTTGTAATATTTATTTAGTTATAATTACCTGAATTATAGCATCCATTGTTTATGACTTGGTGCTGAGAAAAAACAGAAGAAGGTGTTAATTTGGAGTTGACAGGAAAGAAGCAAAGGAAACAGGCAATGAGATGTCAAATCTGTTTTGACTAGGAACTACTTTATCTTCAGATGCAGATGAAATTCACTCCTGTCAGCACTAGGCCCACTTAATGTTCTCAAATCAAGGGCTTTGTGTAATTGTTTAGTCCTTGTGGGAGTAGAGAATTGTCCCTCTAGCATCCAATTTTTGAACACAATTGCTGTTTTGGAGCTACTTCATGCAAACTATCATTGACTTCAGTGGGAGTGCTACATTCAGACAATTTGCAGGATTGGACTTTATTATGTAAATATTTTCTACTTGTAGTTTTATATGGGTCTTTAGGAGCACAAAATTGACATCACCAGCAATCATATAGTCCTTTTTGTAAATAATGGGTTCTTTTGATTATTTATTCTTTGAGACATTCATAGAGTGATAGGTTCAAAGGGCAAAATGGACCATTGTGATTGTCTCATCTGGCCTCTTGTGTAGCACAGTCCACAGAACTTCCCCCAAATCATTCCTAGAGCAGATTTTTAGAAAAAAAATCCTTCTTGATTTAAAAATTGATACTAATGGAGACTCCACCACGACCCTTGGTAAAATTATTCTAATGCTTAACTACTCTTGCCTTTAAAAATTAACCCCTTATTTCCATTCTGAATTTGTCTACCTTCAATTTCCGGCCATTGGATTGTGTTTCACCTTTCTCTGCTAGACTAAAGAGCCCATTATTAAATATTTGTTCCCCATGTAGGTATCTGTAGACCATAATCAAGTCAACTGCTTAACCTTCTCTTGGTAAGCTCAAAAGATTGAATTCCTTGAGCCTAGCGCTGTAAGGGATGTTTTCTAATCTTCCAGTCATTCTTGTGGTTCTTATCTGACCCCTCTCCAATTTATCAACATCCTTCTTGAATTAATTGATGAAGATTAAATTTGGTTTATTAATCACAGACTAGACTTCTGAGATGAAACAGCTCAAACAGAAAAGGCTAACATACCAGTTCTGGGGTACCAGGCCTGCCCACTCACTGATCCTACGACCCACAGGGCTTATATAGACTCACTCTCCCTTGTTAATCCCATATTACAATTTCTGCAGCTAAGCTGCATAGCTGGTGTCATCCAGTCATTAACAAATACCAACTTATTGTCAATGTCTTGTCTTACAAATGCCACTGAGCCCCAGATTTCCAGACGTAAAGGAACACTTTTTGTTCTACTTTAGCATGGGTTCCAAACAATTCTTTAACAAATTGCTGTTAAAAGTTATATCTCATCTTGTGTGCCTTTTCATTGTTTTTTTCCCTTTCATAATGTTTTATCTACTTATTTCTTTCTTTTGGTTACCATTACAATTTATAAATGGTTGTTCATATCTTACCTAGCAAGCACATATGTGATTAAAAACAACCTTATACAGCTAGAACAAAAAGTCATGCCTCAGAAACTTAATCTACTCAGTCATGTTCACTTTTGTTTCTTGATATTACTTGTGAGGGATTCTGGAAGTTTTTAGGCATATGTGGCAGCATTTCACTAAAGGAAAGGTTAGTGAAGAGTTATGAACCTGTTGAACAAACCTGGCAAAACTGGTTTTGATTTAATGCAATTATCTGCATTGAGAATCACGCAGTATGCACCTCAGGATGGAGGCACTATGCATGCGTGTGCATCCAATTTAGCTACAGACTAAGCACCATGGTTCCCTAAATTACTGCAAAGTGACTGGAATCCCTTTCTGGATTTGGCAGGGGATCTAGTAAGACTTTTCTCCTCCTTCAGCTCTGTTGCTTAACCTAGGTGAATGTACACAGGCCTGGGAGCCCAGAGGGACCTAAGTTTTGCTTCCATGTCTTTAAATGCCTGACCTTAGTGATCTGCGGCGAACAGCCCTTACTTAATGAAGACTCACACCAAATAGCATGTAATAGGCAAATATCATGACTCCCATTTTACAGATCATGTAACAATGTCAAAGAAAGATTTAGGAGGAAATTTTTCCAAGGTACTCAGTATTGTCTAACTATACTCCCACTGAAGTTACTGGTCTTTCACTAAACTTCCTCAGCAGAACTTGAGTACTCTTTAAAATGCAATGCTGAATGGCTAGTGCAGTCACCTAGATCATTTCTGGGAGAACTAAGAATAGATCTCAGATCTCTGATGTGACACATTTGTCTTAGCTGCTAGACAACAGTGCCTGTAAGAAAAATTGCTTCAAATGTATGTGCTTAATTATGTTCTCAGTATACTGAGGATATTCCATGCTTATTCACCTTTGCCCAGTGCCTTGAGGCTTACAGATGAAAACAATGCTATATATGGCTAGGAAATACTTTCTGAATCATTTACCTGAGCAGCACTGTGGGTTGTGAGGTAGTATTTGGCCTGTTTGTAGAAAAAAAACTGTTATAGCGTAATGGTTGAAGAATAGTGTGATAATGTAATTAAAGATGGTATCATAATGTATGTGCAGAAGAAGAAAGGGCAACAGTTGTGTGTACAGCCTCGATTTTAGCATTTCCTGACTTTAAGTATTTAATGGTGTAACCTTAGCGTGGTCAGATGTCTGATTTTCGACTGGAAAGTCAGGTCAAAAGGGGGACCTGATGATGTCCGGTCAGATCTACTGACCGGACTCCTGAAGTCCAGTTACTGTCGGCGTAGGGAGGCACTGGGTCATCACCTGCTCCTGCCCCTACTCGGCCAGGGCCACCTCCTACCTGCATCGGGCAGTTGCATCTCCCAGCCCCGGCTCTGCAGGCGAGTCCCTTCCAACTCATGTGAGGGGGAGGGCGGAAAAGGGGAAAAGCAGTGAGCAATGGAGGGGGAATGGGGGGCAGGGCCTCAGCGGGAAGGGACAGGGCAGGAACCAGGCCTCGGGGGAAGGAGCATGGCGGGGCGGGGCGTTGGTGGGAAGTGGGGGGGAAGGAGAGGTTCCAGCACTCCTGCTGGAGTGTCTGGTTTTTAAATATTTTGAAGTTGGCAACCCTATGTTACTTTCACATTCTCTCAGCAAATGTTTTTAAATATGGACTATTTATAATACAGAGGTGTCAACAGTGAAGAGGTTATGGCATAATCAGCTGCAAAGATTCAAGTACATAGATGAAAAACAGGCAGTCTGAAGCACACATGAGCAATGTAAGAATAGCCCAGAGAACAGCAGGCTCTCCTGCAGTATCTTGTGTGTGGTTCTTTTACTTCCTGGGATAGAAGCAGGCAGTTCCACTTGGCTTAGTCATATTTTCCAGGCCACTGACGATAATGGCAGTGACTTTGGGCATGAAATGCCGTCTATATGCCTGTGGTAATTACCCAATTTATGTTAATGAGGACTAGGTAAAACTTGTGCTCTCCCTCCAGCACAAGTAAAAATGATGGACAAAACTCAGCAAAATCAAGGGAAACACTTTGAGAGGGAGACACTTTAATGCCCTTTTCCATATTATTTCTCTTGTGCTTTTCCAGACCCCATATAAGTAAGTTCCCAATTCAGCAAAGCATTTAAGTACAGCCTAATGTCCATCCCTGTTCAGCAAAGCCCTTAACCAGATACTCGTATCTCGGTGAAAGCAAGCACAAACCTCAAAGTTGAACATGTGCGTAGTAGGTGCTTTGCTGAATTGAGGCCTAAATGATCTCCAAGAGCTGGGCCAATCCCAATGTGGAAAGCTACAGATTCTTTGGTGTTAATAAACAGATGAAAAGAAACCTATCTGAAGCTATAACAGAAATACAAAGGAGTTCTACACCAAGAGCGCCCAGCGTTGGCCTAACCCTGCCCCCATTGAAGTCAAGGGGATCTGTACTGCATCTAAGCGACTGCCTCTTACTTTCAAGAAAAAAGAACAGGAGTACTTGTGGCACCTTAGAGACTAACAAATTTATTTGAGCATAAGCTTTCGTGGACTACAGCCCACTTCATCAGAGGCATAGAATGGAACATATAGTAAAAAGATATGTATACATACAGAGAACATGAAAAAGTGGAGTAAGCAGCTAATTAATTAATTAATTAATCTCTTTTACGTAGAGACTGTCCAGTTTGGCCAAGGTACATGGCAGGGTGGCATTGCTGGCACATGATGGCATATATCACATTGGTAGATGTGCAGGTGAACGAGCCCCTGATGGCGTGGCTAATGTGATTAGGTCCTATGATGGTGTCATTTGAATAAATGTGTGGACAGAGTTGGCAGTGGGCTTTGTTGCAAGGATAGGTTCCTGGGTTAGTGTTTTTGTTGTGTGGTGTGTGGTTGCTGGAGAGTATTTGCTTCAGGTTGGGGGGCTGTCTGTAAGGGAGGATATCCACTTGCAGAGGCAGAGAAAGAAAGAAATTGCCTCATGTAAACTGTGAGCTTTTTTGAGTGTATGTAGAGAGCCTTCCTTGTTAGTCACTTCTTTAATCAGGTTACTTTTTTCCCCTCTCATTTTGACATTTGCATTGGAATTATTGTGATTGTCAGCAAAATCCAATAAATGAGATTTTGGAGGTGTTTCTGTGGAGCTAAATGAATCTCTCCGCAGCATGGTTCAGCAGTGCCAGTGGAGTTCTGCATCAGCTGGATTTTATTGTGTTGTGGGATGGGTATTCAGAAAGGCAATAGCAAAAGTCTGTAATTTTAAACATTTTGTTTAATATGCTTGCTTCCTGCTCAACAGCAGTGTAATGTCAGGGAGGGAACACAAGGGTGCGTGAGCATATTAGTTGGAGTGCTAAATATGTTGCACAAAAGCACAATGGCAAATGCTCAACAATGTGGTTGCATCGAAACAGAATAGATCACGAACTGCAGCAGATCGGTTGGGTTTGCCTTATTTTAGAACAAGCTTTTATCATGTTCTAGATGTCATTGATGGATATGATAGTGCGGGAGTTACCATCCGGCTAACATCCCTTTGTACCATACTGTAATAGAGCCGGACTCACCCGGCGGTGCCTCCTGCTTGTCGTCCTTGGGAATTAGCTCACCAGCCTGCGGAGTGCCATCTGCCGTCTGGTGATCCGCCTGTCACTGGCCCCCGTGCCAGGACCCGGTGCCCTTTTGTCTAGGGTGCTGCCCCTCTGGCAGCAACCCCTCAGTCTCGGGGTCTCCCCACCCAGGGGAAATCCCCACCCACGATCCCCACTTCAACTCAGTCTTGGCTACTGCCAATCCTCACTTAGCCCCACTCCCTTGGCAGACTGCAATGTATCAGCCACTCATCACAGGCGAAGGGGTTTGGACCTGCTGCCTCTGTCTACCTGTGGGCTGCCCCTTGCGACCCCAGAACCTAATAGGCCCTAATCTAGGCCTCGCAGCCCGGGGGTTTCCAGGCCGGAGCTCCCCTGGCCTTTCCCCCTCAGCCCTGCTCCAATCTAGGTATCCCCTGAGGTCCCTGCAGCCAGGCCCTTCCCTCTCTGAACACACAGAGAGACTCTGGCTAAGCTTCAGCCTAGCAGCCCCTTTATAGGCCTAGCTGCGGCCTGATTGGGGCATGGCCCAGCTGCGGTCATTTCCCCAGTCAGCCTAGCTTCTCTTGCCCTCAGCCCTGGCTCTCTCCCAGGGCTGGCTTTTAAGTCCCACAGGGCAGGAGCGGGTAACCACCCCGCTACACATACTTATTGGATATTCATTTCCTGGTAAATGTTAGGATATTTTGTTTTAGTCTGCTTCTAACCCAGCTCTCAGAGTAAGTAATGATCCAATTGTAAATTGAATTTATTGCTCTGATTATATGCTATTTAAACTGATAAATCATCAGTGAACTTCTCCTGTCAATCACATACAGAAGGAATGCACTGCATTGCCATAGAGGATATCTATGTCTGGGAATGAACATGGACTTCAATGTCATCGGGTCAAAAGTGTCTGTCTATATTGAGGGATCATGCACGGTCTTAGGGGAGGGTGTCAATTCCTGTAGAGTAGCAGCCATGTTAGTCTGTGTCTGCAGAAAGAAAAGGAGTACTTGTGGCACCTTAGAGACTAACAAATTTATTTGAGCATAAGCTTTCGTGAGCTACAGCTCACTTCATCGGATGCATCCGATGAAGTGAGCTGTAGCTCACGAAAGCTTATGCTCAAATAAATTTGTTCGTCTCTAAGGTGCCAAAAGCACTCCTTTTCTTTTTGCGAATTCCTGTAGAGCATCTGATGTGGGTATTTCTGGCCTTTCCACCTGCACCGGATAAAAAGGTGATAATGCAATGGTGGAATTAAAAGGAGGTGTGAAAAAAGAAGGACTGCTGCAGAGACTCCCCCAAAGAGCCTGGGCACAGGAGGCTCCCTGGCTCTGGTTGTCCCCGGCTGCAGCCATGTGATCTCTCCATCCTGCAGCTGGCTGAATAATGAATGAACCCAAGGGCTGGAAGCAGAGCGCAGCACCCTGGGCACGGAGCACAAAGCCACCCCTCCGTCCTGCAGTGTGCGCACAACACTCGCGCCCCAAGCTGCCTCATCCCCCAAAGGCCCATGCGTGTGGATCTGCACGCTGGAGAGGAGGCAGCCTGCAGGAGAACCAGCCCATGAGTGAACCGGGTGGGGAGCAAGGGGTTTCTGCACAGTCACACTCCTAGGTCCTGCTCGCATTGTGCTCCTTAGACCTGCCACCTTTCAGCTCTGCTAATCTCTGAGGTCAGCTCTGATTCTCTCTCCAACTGCGCTTAGGGGTGGTCGATTTGCTTGCAGAGGGGGCTGTTTGCTGCAATCCGTTCTGCCTTCATGGATTTCCCAACACTGGGCCCCTTCCAGCAACATCTCCACTCCGGTGAGTCGTTCCCTCTTAGCAAAGTCTGAATTATGCAGTGTGTGATTCTGCAATCAACTACATTTCATTACATTGTTCCAACGGAGGGGACAGTCACACCAGGTACTTTCTACTGTAAATTGCACACCCGACACAACAGACTTGATCCGTACAAAGCAAGTGATTACCACAATGGCACTCAAAAGCTAACGTTTAGAATCATGTGAACGTCTTCCACCTCACAAGAAGTAAAAACTAAAAACTGAAGGGGAGCATTTTGTTTCTAGAGAATGTAAAATATATTTAATTCAAGTGATAAATCTGATTTTTTGTTATTACTACAGTTAAACCTAGCCTATTTTAACCATTTTTACTGAATGCTTCGGTCACTTTCTTACTGGTACGCCGTACCAGCCCGTACCGGCTTACTTTCACCTCTGGTGCCATCTCAGTGGACTTTTTCGTACAATGTTCTCTAGTCTTTCCTGTCTACTTCGGATATCTCTAGCTGTGTCTACTGTGTGTACAGTTATCAAGCACGAATGGGAACCCCCAAATAATAGGAGCTGGATTTTCATGGTGGGATTCAGTGGGAACAGAGTGATTTTGAAAATTTCACTCTTAGGCTACACCTTTACTAGAGCTGGAAGGAGTAAGTTCCAGCTCGAGGAGATATACCTGCGCTCTCCTCAGGCTAGCGCCGTAAAAATAGACGGGTGGCCACACAGGTGCAAATCGCAGGAGGGGTGAACTGCCCCAGGTATGATCCCCTTTGAGACACTAGATATGTATCCTTGAAAGCCTAGCTCCTCCCACTGCCAATACCGCTGATGCTATACTTACCTTTTTAGTGTGTTGGCTTCATTGGAGCTAGTTGCGGGTACGTCTACGGAACTGGAATTGACACCTCCAGAGCGAAGTGTAGCTGTAGCCCTAGTGGAAACAGAATTTACCCGTTCACAATCCTGACTTGCTTGGTGAGATGGCGTTGCACTCTACGGTCTGTGCGCTTCATTTTACTACAGGAAAAGTCACACTCAGCATTTATTTATTGTTATGCTGTTGGCATTATCCAATCATTGCACCAAACCTGCGTAATCAGTATTGTAAACATTTCTGTGGAATATTCCATACCTATTTTCTAAGATCGGATCAGAATATTCCTTATTTCAAAGCTTTGAATAGCCAATATTTTGCTTACCAGAAAAATCTTTCCTACTGGAAAGAACAAAATTTATTAAGGAATTTTATCAGCTTTTTTTTTTTTTTACATAAAGGAAAATTATTAATGAAATGCATGGGATTAACAAAGTGCTGGCAGTACCATGGCTGCATGAAAAGCCCAAGGCCCTAAGAAATTTGAATAACTCAGGAGGTATTTGACTGAAGGATTCCTGAAAACAAACAATATTCAAATTTTATTAAATGGAAACAGTCCAAGAAATGGTTCTTTCCTGCTGCTGTCTTATTCACAATATTGTGTTCCAGCAAAATGCCAATGCATATTGCTACAACCTAACTCCATCTCTCCTGTGACCAGATCTAAATGGATGACTCATTCTTTTTCAGTGGCTTGGGCAGGAGACGCTTACTCTCTAACCAAAGTTTTGTTCCTACTTTTGGTCTGGAAAGTCAAAACAGAAAGCTTTGTTTAAGGAAGGTGGACTTCCCTATTATACTTTACCAGCATTCCTGCATTGGAAGGAAAGACCTTTGTAATTCTAAAAGAGCTAACATTTATTGAATGAATGAATATGAATTACATGAATTAACACTGTAAAATGGATCCCCAAGTAATGTGTGGATTTTTAATGGAGCAGGTCAATTATATGCGTTGAATAATACGATGAATGTTGTGATATTGAATAAATCAATTTGATTTTTATTAATCCCCTTGTTTATTGAGTGTGAGGAGGATATATAATACAAAATACCCCATTAAAATACCACAGTAAAAGAACTTGAAGGTTGCAATGTCAAGCACTAAAAAGTTAGGAAGTGCAGAAATTAAAGTTGCCCGTGCAACCTTAGTTCTGCACTCTTGTGCATGTTCATTATGAGACAGTTTTTAATTACACCACCACATGCTGGTTTTTCTCAAACGAACCACTCACTCTTTCAGTCTCCAATTCAGCAAGGCACTTTGTTATGGGCAAGTGCTTAAGCATATGAGTAGATGTGCTTAAGCACAAGTTCAAGGGAACGACTCACTCGCTTAAAGTTAGGCACATGCTTAAGTACAGCCTCTTTGCATAGGGGGTTATAATTTTTAAAAAGACCATTTACATTTCACATTTCAAATGTTTTGAAACAGTGTTTTGTTGATAAAATGTTGATTTGAAGTGACATTTCATTGAGAAAATGCTGATTCAAAATATTTCAAGATTTCTCAAAAAAAAAATCAGTTTTTTTGGGCCGGTGTTCGTATGTTACCTGTTGTGTTAATCCGTAGTCTTTCCAGTGGCTCTCTTTGTCTGTACTTTTATCCTGGCAGAGTGGAAAAGCAAAATAAAACCACAACAAAAAGCCACATTGTAGATTATCTTCTATAATTGCATCTTGTTCAAAGCAATAAGATCACATATGAGATCACATCACAGCAATGCTCTATCCAACATTTTAATCGTATGTGGTGCCCAGAGACTGAATTTCATTTTTCTTGCTTCTCTTTTATTTAAACTTGCAGCAAAAGGTTTGTTTCTACTTTCAAACATAAATGGCACGGAGCAAAATGTAAACTGAAGCTTTGCTGCTTATTTAATTTCCAAACAAACAAACAAAAGCAATCTCAGGAGAGACCATTTGTTTGAAATTTGAATTTCCCAAACCAAACATAAGTTTAGTATATATCCTTTGGCTGTTCTGTACAGGAGATTTGTGAAATGGATGCTTTGGGGGTGAGGAGGAGAGAAGAGCTGAAAATACAGACGTGAGTTTTAGGAGCTGCAGAGATGACTTTTTTTATTTTTGCAAAATAATTTTCCATAAGTTGTGTAAACTTTTCTTAGATAAATACTTCTAAAAGATAGTCAGTGAAACACGCATAGCAACAATTACTTGTGCTTACCCTTAAGCAACTGATTGATTTCAGCACTTAAAAAAAAATCTAATTTTCCTCGATAGCAAAAGAAAGGAACATTACAGAATAAAGAAACAGATTTAGGTTGGACTTTGTGTGATATCTTCATTTATGGAATAGGGATTCAATCGTATAAGACATTGAGGACTCCAGATCCTTTCCAGGCAAGCTCTTACTCATGGGCTTAATTTTAAATATTGAAGTCTATGGGTCCACTCATGTGGTTAAAGTTAAACCCAAGCTTAAATGTTTTGTTGGATTGGTGCTTGCAGGATTGATTCCTAGATTGTTCCACCTCAACTGCTCTGTGTGTAATCTTATATATATACTGTGTGTGTGTGTGTGTGTGTGTATAGATTATATAGTAGATATCTATATATATAATTGTGTGTGCATCCTCCTTTCTGGATATTATGAGAGTGAGTGTGGGGGGAAATAGTTTACCCACTTCTCATTTGGGGAATATGAAGTTTAGGTTAGTTTTCCCACTTTGTTTTTTTTACCACTATACCACTGTTTAATCTGTACCAGCCTAGACCACCAAGTATCTCTCTGCTCTGTGCCTCTCTGTGGGTGAAATTCACCCCTGTACATAGGGCCATTAAAAACCCTGGTGCACCAATTAATCCCTGCAATGGGATTTAAGCAGTGCCATTAGTCTTGTGCTGGCCCTCTGTATAGAATTTATGTTCATCCTATGCGCTTTTATAACGGGCCTTCCATTGTAACATATAAATATCAGGTATATCAAAATCACAGCTATATTCTGTCTTCAGAATCCCTCCTTTGTTGTCCCTGCTTTCCTGACTGGACTCCCTTTAGGGGCATTAAGCCAATCTGCAGCTCGGCTACTGGGAAAAGGCTAGTGCAAGGAAAATGAGTCAAGTTCTTCTGCAGAAAGGCTGTACAAACTGGTAGATCTTAAGAAATACCATACATTATGGATAAGGCCTGAGTTCCTTTACCATTATAATCAGCATGCACTAGCTGCCATGCAGAGGGCTTCAGTGCAAACATTCTCACTCTTCCCTAGGAAGGCGTTTCACGGAGGTTGTTAGTATACATTCTTTCCCTGTATTGCATCGAGTAGGCCTTTAGAAGAACAAGTGATAAAGAAGTTCTGAGCTCTTGCGGTATTAAGGTGCAAATACGAATGCTCCTATCCTAAACTGAAAATCAAGCTACAGTACAGTTTCAATCCATCCCCAGCATATGCCATTAGAAGTCTGTGTACAGTCGGAAGAGGAGAGTAGACCTCAGATTTAAAGGTAATTTAGAGCTCCATTGACTTGTAAGATAAAATGATCATTTCAGTTTATTTCATTCCTCTGGTCACTAAGGGTGGGTGAGTCAGCACAAAGGAATATGAATGAACTTAACCCACCCACAATCTTTGCTTAAAGCTTGAACCCAGTCATGGCTAAGGAAAACACCCCTGCCTCTGAGGAGGAGAGCTGAAGTAAGCTTCATTATGCCTCTATTGAAATCAATGGCAAACCTCCCATTGACTTCAGTAATAACCGAAATGGAGCCTTGGGAGAGGGAGGTTCCTAAGCCCTATTAGAGAAAGTGAGTTTCTATTGCAGTTAGAGGGACAATTACTGTGTATTTTATATTACTGTGTTTTTCCCACCCAATGGGAAAGTCAATCCCTGTGGCATAGTCTTCTTCCTTTCCCTTCTGTGTGTCACACTCAGATGTTTGCAGTGTTGTAGCCATGTTGGTCCCAGGATATCAGAGAGACAAGTTTTTTTCTATAGTCACCATCCTGCAGTATCACCCTCCCATGATTCTTTCCACTGACATTTTTTTCAACGGAAAACTGGATTTTTGACTCGAAAATATTTGCAGAAAGTATCTGATTTCTCTCTCTGTCTGTATATTCCACTGGAAAAACAAAAACCTGAAAAGCAAAAACTTTTCAGTTTTCAGCTGGAAAAATTCCGCTGAAACTTTCTGTGAAAACATTTATTTTTGGGGGGAATTTTCTGCAAGGGGAAAAAATTTCTGATCGGTTCTACTTGGAATAACTTGAAGGGGTTACTGTTAAAGAATATTTAATGTGCTAATGATATTTCTCCCTCCCCCTAGTGTTAGCACATTTCTAAAGAGATTTCCTTGTTTTCCTTTTCTCTCTCAATATCTCCTTCTGATGAGTATAAGCACCACTGGACCGAAGCCACTTGAGAGGGAGTGCTGTGTGTGAGCATTTCATAGCCATAAGCTTTCTTCCCAAGAGATCAAACAAGCATGTCTCGACTGTCACATGCCTCTGAAGCAGACACGTCCTCTGTGGTAGTTCTGGGCTCTCTCTTCCCATGTGCTTGTGCAAAACACTCCTGCCGGAGTTACACTGTCTGATGGGTTTCAAAACGCTTGCATGTAACACATTTTTCAGCTTTTATTTTTCTGTGTTATTGGAAGTGCTCCGGGATATTTTTTTTAAATCATTAGTCTCTTTGTTACATTGTCTTTCATATAAATTATACCTAGATTACATATAAATGCCTGACCCTGCGGGTTATTGTTCAAGTGACTAATCCTTACTTGCAGGCCTCATGACTTGGCTTTCAGATCACTAGTCCCATATTAGATTGTAAACTCTTTGGGGCAGGGACAATTGGTTTCCTGTATATGTATACAGCACCTAACACAATGGGCCCCTCATTGGGTTTTCTAGACATTACTTCAGTGCAAATAGTAAATAATAACTGCACTCCTGTAACTACTTGGATGAGCAAAGCTATGTAAGATTGGAACCTAAATGCAAGCTTAAATTGGCATATTGGCCTTTGACTGAATGGTGCTATGGTGACTTTTCCTGGCTGGGGATTTGTCCCTGAAGCTTTGAATTTTGTTTTCCCTATAGTATCCATTTGATATTTATCTGGAAGCTGGAATGAAAGGAGGGTCCAGGGGTGAGGGTGCTGGCTTGGAACCTGAGACCTAGGTTCAGTTTCCTCTCTGTGCCTCAGTTCCCCACCTGTAAATAAGGATTAATAATAGCCCTGCCCAACCTCCCAGGGTTGCTGTGAGGGTAAATATATTGAAATGTGAAGTACTCACACACTGTGGTAACAGGGACCATATAAGTCCACCCGGGGTAGGTACAGTAGATAAAATTGGAATGTAGTTCTGAAAACCAACCCTATATCGCAGTTGCTAGAGATTATAAAAGACATTGTCAACTTAAAAATCATCCCTCTGCTTGAGACTTCATTACAGCACCTTTAATAAAAAAGTGTGAAAAGCAGCACCTTAGATCATTCTACCTAAAACTGTTTCGAGAGAACATTAAGGTGGGTGAGGGTAATATCTTTTATTGGACCAACTTCTGTTGGTGAGAGAGAGAAGCTTTGAAGCTACACAGAGCCCTTCTTCCTTGTTTCTCTAATATCCTGGGCCCAAAACTGCTACAACAGCATCACATACCAACATCGAGAGGAATTGATTTTTATTTCATTTTTATTATATTTGCTGGTTGGTCGGCATTTTGATTCCCATTCTGTAATTAAAGGGACTATTCACAAAGTACTGCTCCCCCTGAGCAGGAGTGGCTGAATCTCTGGGTTCTTTGCCTTTGGACTGTTTTCCCGTATAATCAGTTTGTTTGTTTGTTTGGGGGTCTTTCAGGCAACACCAGGGAGAGAAAAACTTAAAAAAAAATATAAAGCTGTGATTGTAAAAGAATAAACACTTATAAGCTTAATACTCAAAAGTGACTAGCTTTCAAGCTGATGGTGTCTTTTTTTAAAGACTGTTCATCTCATAAATATGTTTGTTACATCTTACTTAAGTATTTGGTTTTTCAGCGCAGCACTCAGCATCCTGCTTTTAAACCAAGTCATTTCAACGTGACAACCTATTCTTAGCTTATCGTGCAGTAGTTACTGTTAGGGCTGTTGGCGTCTCTGATATTAGCTTATTCCTTTACTATGCCACTGCATTAATATGAGGAAAGCAGGCGCATTGGGCACTGAATGTTTCTCCTCTTTCAGTTAGAGATCCCTCTTCTTTAAGAAGGAAAATAGATTAAACAGCTTGACAATCAGCAGTACATTGTCATTCTCCGATGTGATAGCCGCTAAATAAACAAAATTGTGAATTCATGAAGAATCAGTGTCATGAGTCGTTCCGAGATATTGTTGGCTGGCTTGAATATTACTGCCCTTTGGGGTTTAGTTCAAATTATTGATTCCACGCAGAGCGGACTGAGCCAGCAAAACCTGGCAAAGGACAGCTGGTGAGGGAAAGAAAACATAGCAAGAAAGTACAAGATTTTTATTACCATTTAGGAAACTGCAATTTTAAAATAATGTTTTGGAGGTTTTTTTCCTTTGTGCCGTGATCTGTGTAGGGAGATCCAGTGTTGTTGTCTGCATTTCACTCTAGTCTGTACAGTGTTGATCTAGTTATTTAATGAGTGGATTTGTGTGAAATTGGCCTTCAGGCTCCCAGGCAGTGGCTCTGTAAACACAATAAGCAGCAACTCTTGCAGCCTGCAGGGGTTGTTATGATTTTTTTTATCCCTGATTTTGGGATGTGCCATTCAGACAGCATAAAATAAATCCTCCTATCCAAGTTGTATCCATTTCAAAGAGTTTACATGCGCCAGACTCAAAGCCCTGCATATCATAGGTTGGAAGATTTTGCAAGCAAACTCGACAGACACATAAAAAAAACATTGCTGGTATGTAAGTTGTCAGGCAAACATAGAGATACAGTGTAGATGATCAGTAGACATCAAGTGTAGTTGGACTAACTGTGGCTGAAGAGTTGGTAGTGAGTGGTAACCAACTGAAGTCAAGATGCCCCTTCTTATCCTGGCAGAATTTTGGAGGCAATCCCTCTGCTCTCAGCATTGTTACTTAAAGATACATAGGAGATCTACTAATGTAGTAGAAAGGCCAGCTTTGTACAATACCAATGTAGAAACAGTACCAACTACCATTAATGCAGTTTAAAACCATAAAATCCTTTTGGGAAGACTAAAACCAATCAGAATAAAATAAAATGAAATCACTTAAAAATCTTTCAACCATTGAAGAATATTTTGGGTCTACTCTTTGCCGTGTGTTGTCAGGGTGAGTTAGAGAGGAAAGGGGCACAGAAAGCCCCTTCTTCCACCTTTTATTTTGACTATTGGTATTATAGGGGCACCGATGGGTCCCAACTAAAATCAGAGCCGTATTTTGCTGAGTGCTATACAAATACACAGAGAGAGGCAGTTTCTGTCCCACAGTGTTTACGTGCTAAATAGACAAAACAGAAGTAGGTTGGAGGGGAATCAGATCAGTGGCTAGAATGTAACCCAGGTCTCTTGATTCCAGTCTAGTGCTCCACCCACTGCCCGTGCTCCCTCTCTAGCTTCACTTCACATCCGTAATGCAAAATATCTAGAAAACACTCATAGATTCATAGACTCATAGATATTAAGGTCAGAAGGGACCATTATGATCATCTAGTCTGATCTGCACAATGCAGGCCACAGAATCTCACCCACCCACTCTTGCAATAAACCTCTCACCAATGTCTGAGCTATTGAAGTCCTCAAATCATGGTTTAAAGACTTCAAGTTGCAGAGAATCCTCCATCAAGTGACCTGTGCCCCATGCTAGAGAGGAAAGCAAAAAAACCCCAGGGCCTCTTCCAATCTGCCCTGGAGGAACATTCCTTCCCGACCCCAAATATGGCAATCAGCTAAACCCTGAGCATATGGGCAAGATTCACCAGCCACATACCCAGGAAAGAATTCTCTGTAGTAACTCAGATCCCACCCCATCTAACATCCCATCACAGGCCATTGGGCCTGTTTATCATGAATAGTTAAAGATCAATTAATTGCCAGAATCATGTTATCCCACCTTACCACCTCCTCCATAAACTTACTGAGTTTAATCTTGAAGCCAGATAGGTCTTTTTCCCCCACTGCTTCCCTTGGAAGGCTGTTCCAGAACTTCAGTCCTCTGATGGTTAGAAACCTTCGTCTAATTTCAAGTCTAAACTAGTTGGCATGTCCCACTTTCACATCTAACTTTCCTGCACGGCCCCCATGGGTCTGTGCGTTGAACCCCAGCCTGGTAGTTCATATCATGTAATACTCAGCTGCTCTCTTTTAAAGGATCGGTAGTATGCGTTTCAACATGTATGTCCGGTCCTGCCTCTCCTGACCCATCCTGTCCTGTACCTACAGTTACATTAAGTCCACCCCTAGCTAGCTGGGTTTGGGCAAGGATTAATGAGCCCTAAATATATAGGGCCTAACTCTTGACTGTCTTATGCACTCATCCTGTGCAAAGTAGACGTACCATGCTATCACCAGTGTGAATGGAGAATTCTGAGTGGATAGCCTTTAACACTGACTTTGAATAGGGGCTAAATAACTACCCAAGCTGCAAGGCAGTGGAGAATCAGGCTCATAACTTTTAAAGATGAGTCCAGCTACCTGCCTGACAACAAATCATCATCATTCCACTCAGCCTGTTGTGTTGCTAACTAATTGCAAGGGAGTGACTTACTCGAAAACCATTGCATAAGGCCCTGACTCAGCCCAGTGGGGAATGCTCCCTCCAGAGCTGTGCGTTCGCTAAACCTGGGCGTGATGGATAATCCCTTCTGCCATGTCTCAAGAGCACCATTTACTACAATACAGAAACACAAATACAGGGTAGATGCTGGCCGCTATTAAAATTGGGTAACGGACCATGACATCCATAAATGAGGTCTTGTGATATTAACAATAAACAAAGTATTTCAGGCAGATGAACATCATTCTGTCAGTGGTATTAAAGGAAAGGAATGCAAAATTACACAGATGGTTTTCAAGGAGTCATAAGAAGTTAATTGAAACATTTTTTAATTAGTTCTGTACTGAGGGGATGTACGCACAAAGCAGTAGGCATTGGGATGGTAGGAATACATGTTTAGATTTTAGGCAGGTGAAGCTAAACAGGAAGTGGTCAGCAGGACCAGCTATAAAGAGCAATGGATTGGTTCCTTGCTGTCCTCACTGGGGCTTCACACCTACCCAGAACAGGGATGCTCGGTTCTAAGGTAAATCATCCTGAGGAGAGTGGGGGCAGGAGCCTGGCTTTTTCACCCTGAGGAAAGGGTGGCATGGCTGTGGCCCCCTGAGGGAAGCAACAAGGAACAATGCTGCAATCCTGCCCTGAGGAAACTGGTTTCTTTCAACCTAGCCTGGTGGGTGCCTTTTTCGTTTCTGTGGCGGTGGAGCTAGCCAAGTACACAATGCATCCTGACAGCCTAGGAAGAGTCCATCGTTGTCCCTGTGGCATGCTGAGTATGAAAGACTAGAATAGTCTGAGTAAAGCTCATAGGCATATGGCATCTGATTCTGAGTGCTTTCTCTCCAGCCCTTCTAGCTGAGCTGTAGTTCCTCCGTTCAGCCTTGCAGCCTGCTCAGTTCCTCCAAAATCAAGAAAGTATGAATGTGTACTTCACAAGACTGTTAATAGACAGTGCTTTTGTCATAAAGATTCCTTTCAGATGAGGTAGGGTTGCTATACGACTGTATGGGGAAAATTAAATACTCAGCACTCACTGGAGAAGAGAGCTGAAATCTGAAAGTGGGTTGCTGGAAATTTGGTAACAACAGCCCAGATACTGTGAAATACTAACATTAATCCGAGCTGATCCTGTAGGTTGTGTGTGGTGTTTGCATCTCTCAGTATGCCATATGCAGTCTACGAAATGCAAGAAGTGCTTTGGGATCCTGCAGGATGAAAGGGGCACTATTTAAATTACGCCTACAATATTTATTATTTCTCTAAAAGTAGCACCTCGGGGGCACAGCCAAGATCAGTTCTTCATTGCACTAGGTGCAAATAAGTAGTAAGTAGTACAAATGAGTAGTAAGATCACTCCCCACCCCAAAGAGCTTACAGTCTAAACAGACAAAGGGTCAGAGAGCAAGCAGAGGCATAGAGGGATAAAATGACTTGACAGAGATCCCCAGCAGGTCAACAACAGAGCTAGGAATAGACCTCAAGTTGCCTGATTACCAGTCCAGGGTCCTATCCCTCTGATTGTGTTGCCTCTCAAATGTGAGATTCTATTCTATTCAGAATTATCAGATGACTGGTTTCTGCACTTAGTGCAATTCCCATTAGACACATGTCCACATTAGTAAGCCACGACCATAACTGGCATTCACTGACACCTTTGTCTGCAAGGCACTAAATTGGCATGGAAGCTGCTTGAGGTTAGGATTGATGCACACGGCATGGGAAGACCGCACTATTTCTGCTTGTGCTCCAAATGTTCTACGGACTTCAGTGCCCCAGGCCTATCCCTCTGGCGTTGATCAAGGGCACTGAATTCCCTTACATTTCCCCACTAAATCAACTCCTGCCAACTACTTTGATTTACAGCTGCCTGTCCTGAAATAAGGAATAGATGAGTGTGGAATCTACTAAAGAGAGCAAAGAGCACAGGCTTTATGACAGCAGTGGTATCAAGCCCCAGCGCGTGGAAAGTCTTGCCATTCATTGTGTAAAAGTTAAGTTTGGTTGTAACAAAGAAACTCATGTCTGGGCGATAGCACACAATGCCATTCGAATGGATGGTAAGAACCGAGCTCTGCTGAGGACAAATAAGTGTTGTGTAGTCGAAGGGGAGGTATAGCAAAAACAGTGAAAACGCTTAGTCATTCTTTGGTCTAGCTGAGCTGTGCTGGTGGCATGGCAGTGACTGGCACTGAAAGGGTGACTTCAAAACACCTTTGCACTCCCCTGATCCCGGAACTGGCCTGGTACCAGTCTGGACCCCCAGCATAAGTTAAAGCAGCCGTCATGCTTGGCTGCCTCTGGCCCCATAGGGCTGGTCCTGCATCTGGAGTTTGGTGTTGAGCCACTACATCTGGATAAACACCCTACTCTAGGAACCAGAAATGAGGTTTGCATAGGAGTTGCTATGCTGGGCTCTAAGCCATGTGAAAATTCCACTACACCACAGGAATTCATACATACTAGTAGCCAGTTAAGGTGGCTTTTTAGTGGCTTTGTGCTATGGCGACCAGAATCTGGCCCTTAGCGTATTGACAGGACACACGAGTAATAGGTGCGGTGGAGGTCAGGGGATGAACCCAATTTGTTAATTCCAAATGTCAGAGTTTGCCAACTTCAACAGGCTAAAACTGAGCAACAAACAACTTTTGCAGATGATGAACGAGGAGGGAAAAATTTATCACTCGACAGCATTACACAATTGTATTGAATTTAATGTACTGCCAACATCCCTCAGGAAGTAGTACAAGAGCTCGTTCTGTTCAGTAAATTGTCTCTTTGTGCAAGGATATGCCCTTATTTCCCCCTTTACAGTGACCTCTGTTTTTAGTAATTTACCCAGTGTCAACTAGAGTATTGGTGTAAGTTTTCTATAGTCTATGAATTCAGGTTTGGTATTTTTGGTATCTAAACTCCCTTGGGGTATTCTATTTTGCAAACTGGGAAAAAAACAACTGTCTCTAAGGCACCCTAAATGTTAATGTTTTAACTTCTCACACTCCAAGACACTTCACATTTTGTAGTCGTTACCTGACATTGCTCAGTCCATTATGCAGCTGTAGAAAATGTTTGAGATTTGCATCATATCTGTTTGACTCTGCCATGTGGCCAGCAGGAGTGGATTTTAAGTTTTATCAGACTGTCAGCCTGCTACGTTCTCTGTAAGGTTGAAATTTATTATCATCCTGCCTTACCAGCATATTGCAGGTTTGACTTAGGGTTGCCAACTTTCTGATTGCAGAAAACTGAACACCCTTGCCCATGCCTCAAGGCCCTGCCCCTTCTCAGAGGCCCCGTCCCGCACTCACTCCATCGCCCCTCCCTCTGTTGCTCACTGTCCCCCACTCTCGCTAACTTGCTCATTTTCACTGGCCTGCGGTTGGGGTGCGGGAGGAGGTGAGGGCTCTGGCTGAGGGTGGGGCTCTGGGGTGGGGCCAGAAATGAGGGGTTCAGGGGCTCTGGGCTGGGGCAGGAGGTTGGGATGCAGTGGGGGTGCAAGCTCTGGGCTGGGGCCAAGGATGAGGGATTTGGGATGTAGGAGGGGACTCAGGGCTGGGTCAGATGGTTTTGGGGGGGGGTGCGGGCTCCAGCTGGGGGTACAGATTCTGGGGTTGGGCCAGAGATGAGGGGCTTGACGTGCAGGAGGGGGCTCCCAGCTGGGCTGGGTGGGTGAGAGAGCAGGAGAGTGTGCATGGTGTGCATTTTTTTCATGCATCCTCTTTGGAACCCCCTTTCAGGTAGTTGAAAGCAGCTATCAAATCCCCCCTCATTCTTCTCTTCTGCAGACTAAACAATCCCAGCTCCCTCAGCCTCTCCTCATAAGTCATGTGCTCTAGACCCCTAATCATTTTTGTTGCCCTTCGCTGGACTCTCTCCAATTTATCCACATCCTTCTTGTAGTGTGGGGCCCAAAACTGGACACAGTACTCCAGATGAGGCCTCACCAGTGTCGAATAGAGGGGAACGATCACGTCCCTCGATCTGCTCGCTATGCCCCTACTTATACATCCCAAAATGCCATTGGCCTTCTTGGCAACAAGGGCACACTGCTGACTCATATCCAGCTTCTCGTCCACTGTCACCCCTAGGTCTTTTTCCGCAGAACTGCTGCCTAGCCATTCGGTCCCTAGTCTGTAGCGGTGCATTGGATTCTTCCGTCCTAAGTGTAGGACCCTGCACTTATCCTTATTGAACCTCATCAGATTTCTTTTGGCCCAATCCTCCAATCTGTCTAGGTCCTTCTGTATCCTATCCCTCCCCTCCAGCGTATCTACCACTCCTCCCAGTTTAGTATCATCCGCAAATTTGCTGAGAGTGCAATCCACACCATCCTCCAGATCATTTATGAAGATATTGAACAAAACCGGCCCCAGGACCGACCCCTGGGGCACTCCACTTGACACCAGCTGCCAACTAGACATGGAGCCATTGATCACTACCCGTTGAGCCCGACAACCTAGCCAGCTTTCTACCCACCTTATAGTGCATTCATCCAGCCCATACTTCCTTAACTTGCTGACAAGAATACTGTGGGAGACCGTGTCAAAAGCTTTGCTAAAGTCAAGAAACAATACATCCACTGCTTTCCCTTCATCCACAGAACCAGTAATCTCATCATAAAAGGCGATTAGATTAGTCAGGCATGACCTTCCCTTGGTGAATCCATGCTGACTGTTCCTGATCACTTTCCTCTCATGTAAGTGCTTCAGGATTGATTCTTTGAGGACCTGCTCCATGATTTTTCCAGGGACTGAGGTGAGGCTGACTGGCCTGTAGTTCCCAGGATCCTCCTTCTTCCCTTTTTTAAAGATTGGCACTACATTAGCCTTTTTCCAGTCATCCGGGACTTCCCCCGTTCGCCACGAGTTTTCAAAGATAATGGCCAAGGGCTCTGCAATCACAGCCGCCAATTCCTTCAGCACTCTCGGATGCAACTCGTCCGGCCCCATGGACTTGTGCACGTCCAGCTTTTCTAAATAGTCCCTAACCACCTCTATCTCCACAGAATAGAATTGTAATGGCCATTTATTCATAGCATTTAAAACAACTGTCTTTTTTTCTTTGCATCTTCTGATTAGCTGGACTATCAAAGTTGAATAAAACAATTTACTGAGAACATATAAGCAGAATTAACAGTAAAATGCTGATCTGTATTTTTTTTCCTCCCGGTTTTTAATCTTAATAGCCTCACTGGGACAGATCCTGTCCCCTGGAACCATCCTGACTCCAGTGGCTTGGAAGAGACAAACAGTTATCCTAACAAAGCAGCTGGAGTTTTCTGATGAGGCAGGGGAATTTCCCAGGTGGCATAAAGCTGTCTTCTCTAGCTGTATACTGCCTACTCTCTCACTGTTATAAGGAGAGGTCCTGGATTGGGACCATTTTAGCCATCAAAATTTAGAGCAGCCCAAAACTGTTCTAAGTTACTCCAAAAGCCAACATTAAGGGAACAGAAAGGTGGCTTGTAATTGCCTTTTCCTCATCCTAACCTGGATTGCGGGACTGACCACAGCTTGGCTGGACGTGGTGATGTGAAATACATTTTTTTAAAGAAAAGGAGTAAAAACTTTACTGCCAACTTAAAGCATAACATTATCTGGTACTATATTTTGTATAATATTTAATCTGATTGCAGCTATGAATGACATTGTTTAAAATCTAATTATTTTAGAACCTCTAATTTGAACAACTTCCTGGCTTGTTGTGAAGCAAGCACAACAATATTATGCAAGTGCCTTGTAACCAGGAAATGAACTTGACAGTAGAAACTTGAGTGTAAACAAAAATGAAACTGACCAATTTAGGGTCATTATCCAAGCTGCGTGGAAATGACCAAAAACATTGGAATAGGTAAGAGTAAGCTACACTTAAAAAAAGTACAATAATTTAAAATTATTAGTTGAGCTGGATGATGGGCTGATCTTGAATATGATGAAAATGTTAAGTTACAAGGGTGGATCAGGTTTGGAACAAACGAATCAAGGGACGTGCAAAGGTGGTACCAATTATAGAAAATCTTAGGGAATCCAGGATTCGATTGTTTGGATACGTGAAAAGAAGATTGGAAGAATATATAGGAAACAGGGTTTTAAACTTAGAAGTGGAGGGTAAGAGAAGGGTTGGAAGACCCAAAGCTGGATGAATGCATGTCCTATAAAAGGATTTGATTATCAGCTACATTTCTGAAGAACTACTTGGACAGACCAGAATTGAGAAGGACTCAAAAATCTGACCCCACATAGATGTGACTAAGGCTAGAAGAAGGAGAAGAAGGTGGTGAGCTAAATCATTGAAATCAGGAACCGAAGAAAACTCAGGGGTCTAAGGTTTCCTTACAAACTCTGAACACTGAAAGTTGCATGAACGTTTTGGGAAAATCTTGAGTCAGTGTTAGTTTTGCAGTGTTAGGGAGTCATATGAATTGGGGGGAGGGGAGGGAGGAGAGGGTTGGTGGTTTTGACACACAATTGGAAGAAACTATGTTTTCAATCATTTTGCTTCGAGATTTTGGGTTCCTTTCAACTGAAAGCAAAACTGGGGTGGGGAGGGGCTAGAGATAACCCATTTGCATGAAAAAAATGAAAATGTTGACTACGCACAGTATGGTATGAATCGTCAGAGTTTTCATACAGCCGTAGTTGTTATCACCATGGTAGGATTTCTTTAAATGATTTTTTTTTTATCTTGCATGCTCCTTTAAATGCAGAGAAATATGGTAATGCAAGAAAGTATTTGCATCAAAATTTTGGACCATTACTCAGCGAATTACCTAAATAACTTTTGAAGAGGGCTTGAATGCTCTGAAACATTTGAAAAATAGTCAGAGAAGGATGGAGTGAAAGATAAAACCAGGAAAATAGCTGTTCCCTATTTTTCTCTCTCCCATACATGTACAAGCAAAATGGACTATCTCATCTTCTGTGAAAGTCCAGGTCATATGTCAGTCATTGTAGTCACACTCAAGCTGCTTTAAATGAAAAATTAATCCAGTTAATTGGAATTTCTAAAACAAAGTAATTTGTGCTACTTTCTTTGATGAAATGATCTCATTTGTATAAATTAGCCCTTATTTTTACTTTTAATTTCTTCCACTAGAGCATTACAGGCCCATGAACATTGTCCTTCCACTAAATATATTTTTTATATGAGTGTCACGAATAAATGGCTACCATGAAAATGGGTATATGGAAACCGTGCCTTGATTCATGACAACTCTGGTCACAGTAGAAATCAAGCTGACACAATACTTGTTTTCCAGATCTCTGAGGAACTAAAGGTGAGGGCCCCAAGTCACAGCGACCTTGCCTTGATTAAACAGTGTTGGCTTTTTTGCAAGAACTGCTGGAAAAGTATGTTACAGGATGCTGTGGTCCTAGAACAGATAACAGAAGTTTTCTTCACAGTAATGATATTGTTGGTGCAGTAACTGCAAAGAAGTGAATCAGATATTGTATGCTCACCAGTAACTCATATAAGGTGACATTCACTTCCATGCAAAGAACTAACATGAGCCCCATTCACCCCAGAAAAGAGTTTACATAGTGTGTCGGCCTTCTGCTAGCCTCTTCTGCATACTGGTAACTTTTACCAAGAACGTTGGTCATTACAGAATATTTTATTGAGGCAGGGGTACACTGGCCAGGAATTTGAATTCTCAGTGAATTTTTTTGAAACCCATGGGATCTTTATCAGAGACCAGGGTAAGCCCAAATCTTGTCACTGTCAGGGTGTGAGGAAAGATTCATCTCTTTCGGCACACCTTCTTGGAAAAGCTGACACCCAGGATATGAGCTGTAAGAAATAAGGTTCTGATTCCTTCCGAGTGAAGATTTTGGTCCAACTAGGCTTGATTCTTCTTGAGCGAGTGGGTTTAATCTGTTGGGGAGAGGGTGTCGACTTTCTTTTTCTAGAAAGAATTACATTTCTAATTGGTGCAGTGGTGCCATAGAGATGAGCCCCACAGAAACACCTTGCAGAAACTCTTCTATGACTGTCTTGCTCGGCGTTTAACGAGTGTGGTTGTGTTAGTTTCTTTCACATTTAGAGCACTTAAATTTAACTTGAGTACCCTCTTTTTCTCCCAATGATTTTAATCATTGCTATTTTCCACTGTAGAGTCTCAGCCTTTTGCATAGTAACAACTGACCCGTGAGAGCACTTGAGCCGTAGGCAGGAAAGTTGAGTGATGGTCAACACACAGCACAGAAGAAATGACCACTGTGGACAGTATGCCAGATTCTTTTATTCCAGTATTTTCAGCACTGGCTGGTCATATTATATACCATAAGATTTTAACGTGTTCAGCTCTAGATGAGCTCAAAAGAAGGGGACTTAGTGTCTCCTCTATCAAGTATACACACAATCTAATTAGCTCAGTCAGAGATAACATTTATGTGATGAGCTAATCCAATTTACACCCCAGCTGAGGAGATAAGCTTTTGCATTCATAGTGGTTTGTCTGCCTGTTGATCTGCTCTTGTTTCCTTCCACTAACAGCCACCACTGCAGCCTTTCTTGACTCTTGCACACAGTTCAGTGTCAAGCTCCTCACAGACTGAGAACATTGCTTCTTGTAGCCTCCTTTAAATGCTATGATCTTTCAATATCCCTTCCTAATATGGGTGGTAGCACAGCATGCATCCCCACCATTTAGTCATCTTTGTCTGATGATACTTTAGGCAATCCATTGCTTTAAAATGCTTTGGTTTTATGTTTTTGCTTGGTAATGTTTTCAGAACTCCAGCTGCTCCTTCAGTAACTCAGATGCTGGTGGTATAAGACTCTTCAGTGAAGTTTTGTCAATTTCTTTCTGCCCATGCCAAATTAAGGCTGCTAGCGGGCAAGCCATAATGGGGTGAAAAAGAGGCAAAGAGGAAGAGGGGTCTCTAGAGGTATTATGGCTGTGAAGACTAGGGGCACTGGAGAGAACGGGCTTGCAGTTGGCTTCTGCATCACAGATGTATTCTGACCTCTTTTAAACAAATATAAGCTTTGTCTGCCTTGGGAATATGCTCCAATTACAGCTAACAGAGGCCAACTAGCTTCCAATCAGAGTCAGCTCATTCAGTGCATATAGCAGCTTTGACTTTCTGCACAGGTGCTGCTTTCATGATGGCTGTAAGGGGGAAATTCCCTAGTGTGGACTAGGCCAATGATGTCTGCGTTCTTCTCAATGCAATCCCAGAGCCTTTAGACAGTGTGCAGGACAATGGCTGTGCCCAGATATCTCTGGGATGACCTGTGCTGTAGTGGGCAGACTCACCAACTAGTGTCAATTTATGACAATCTCATGATGAGGAGGGAGGGAAAGGGGCACCCTGCACATGATTGACTGACTGATTGTACCAGTAATGCCTGGAAGCTCCAACTGGGCTTGGGGACCCATTGCGTTCAACACTGTACATACTTTAGTAAGACACACTTCCTTGTCTTGAAGAGTTCACAATATAAATAGACAAGACAGACAAAGGGTGGGAGAAAATAAGTGAACTGAGATACAGAATGATTGTGACCTACTCAAGGTCACAATGGAGATCTGTGGTAGGGCTGGGAATTGAAGCCAGATCTCCTGAGTTTCAGCCAAGTGTCTTAAGCGCAAGTTCATCCTTCCTGTTCTCCTCCCACCGCAGCTGTGCTAGGATCAAAACTGGGTCTTGAGCAGTTAGACCTTGTGGTGGGATTTGGAGTCAGGAGTCAGTAACCAAAGCCATGGGTAGGAGCCAAAGTCAGGGGTTGAGCCAAGAGTCAGAGCCAAAGTAGGAATCAGGAATCAAACTTGTGGTTGGAGCTGGAATTGGAGGCAGAGAACAGGCACTGGGATCAGAAACAAGGCAAGGAAGCTAGTACCAGGGACAAGTCAGGAAAGCAGGACTCAGGAATCAGGCAAGAAGGTAAGGTCTGATGTAGCAAACAGCCAGGGACTCGCCCAGTTGCACGGACAACTTCCTGGACCATCTTTTAGTTTAAATAGAGCAGCTAGGCCAATGGGTGTGGCCGTTTGCTCTTCCAATCAGGACTCCTGTGGGTGATGCCTTTGGTGGGGCTAGGAGTCCATTTGCCACTCAGCTCACCAGCTACTAACAAGCCACTGGATGATAGCTGGGATGTGAAGGTTGCATAGGGCTCATGGACCCAGGTTTAAGACCAGTGGATCCTCACAGCTGGAGCAGGGATAACTTGACGCTGTATGTTGCATGCTGAAGAATGCAAATTTCTCTTAGTTTACATAGTTACTGATAAAAGGTTTCTATGAACCTGAAATGTGGCAAAAGGAGGATCATGCCACTGTCCCCTTAAAATGAAATGCTTTCATTTTTAATTAGGTCCAGTGCCTCTTGGGCAGCCACAAACTTCCTAGCTACCCTCATTAGCTATTGTGCTGCTGAAACTAAATAGTCATTTAGGTTTTTTTTATAAATCGTAAAGAGCTGCAGAGAAAGAGCATGCACTTCAATAGATCCCTTGGCATTGACAAATGAGCCAGTGTAGAGAGACATGGAAATAACATGGCAGATTGGGTGTGGAGTTTGAGCTCTCAAGGAATGAAGCAGAAGAGAGATATCAGCACACCATCTGGATGAGACAGCAAGCGGGCGAGTTTCATGCGAATGCAGGAAGGAGAGGGTGCTTTTCCATTATCAGATATCAGACTGACACTTTGATGTGTTCAGGGTGCCATCTCCCCTGTCTAAATATTTATTTCTTTTGCTGTGCTCAGTCTAATGCAATTAGACTACAGTGTGGAGTTCTGCCATATCCTTTTAGCTCTGAATTTGTCTCGCAGTAACAAGCTGCACTGCCCCCAAACTGCACATACATATTGCAAGTGATAAGGAAACTTGGAACACCAGCTTATGTCACAGTATCCAATGCACTTGCGCCATTTATATTAATAATTAGATCTGACAGCCTACACTATATCATAGAATCATAGCAATGTAAGGCTGGAAGGAAACTCAAGAGGTCATCAAGGAAGAATTTTTCATGGATAGATATAGAAATACTGATGATGGTGCACATAAATTTGATTTATATTGTTTGGTAGAAAGATAGGCAATCTGGGGGGTTAGGATTTTTTAATATAAAAATGGCATTGCAGCCATTAATTAATATTGACTCTCACTGATAGTCAATGGAAAAATTGAAATAAATTCAATTCAGACATGGGATGCACTGCACCCTTTCCATACATTTCCAGGCAGTTTTACTACACAACAGCACAAGAACAGCCACAATAAACCCCCGGCTAAGCAGAAGTGGGGATCCTAAAATTAAATATAATTGCACCTCTTGTTTTTCGTTTTTTTCTTGAGGTGGATCAGCTTTAAATGCCTTTCATTTTACACAGGGAATCTTTTCTTTTGTCCTGGATGGGTTATTGAGCCTGATTTGCTCAGCCTGACCTTTGCCCTGTCACAGTGGTTCTACAAACTCATATCTGTGTAGCCACAATCTCTGAATACACAAAACGCCCCAAATGGAAGAGGAGAAGATCAGGTGCGTCTTTTCCAAAATTATACTTATTTCCCCGCAGCGTTTGGTTCAGTCTCTGGCTCTGCCAAGGCGGTGATGGGGGCCTTTTAAATACCTACAAAGATCTGAGTTTGCATCCTAGCTCTGCTACAGACTTCCTGCCTGACCTGGGCAACTCATTTAACCTCTCTGTGCCTCAGGCCTCCATCTGTAAAATGGGGATAATAGTACTTCCTTTCCCCCACCATTTGTCTTGTTGATGCAGATTGTAAACTCTTCGGGACAGGGACTATATGTAGAGTGCCTATATATAGACTATATGCCTATATGTAGTGACTATACGTAGAGTGCCTCACTCAGGCCTCTATATTGGTCAAGGCCTCTAAGTTTACCCTATAATCTATTACTGCTACTACTACTTCTAAATAATAACAGTGGGCAAGATTAGCCCCTTCTGAGATCACATCCAAAGGATCCCAGAAAGACTACTGGCTTGGGTCCAGACCGAGTGTTCAAATTTTGCTCTCTTTCTAGGCAGCAGGACACTCTGGGGCAAGCAGCTCCAGAGCATGCCAATGCTGATAGGAATCAGTGGCCCTCTGAGATCTCACAGCCCAATCCGTGCATTGAGTAGACGTGTTCCAGAGTTAAAGTTTGTTGATATGATTTAAATGACACTTGTAGTGGGCAGGTTTTCTGATTCTTTTAGCATATTTATTACCAATCCATGCCGAGTCTGAGGTGTTGGATTTAATAAACCTCGAGCGGCGGCGGTGGGGAGGAGCATTTTTTTCCAGTTTTAGAGACTAGAATTACAGAAATTTAGGTATTGAAGTTTAAAATACAATATTGAGAGATTCATGGCGTTGAGTTTAGACATTTAAATATGTTGAGTGGAGGGTAAGTTGTCATTATAGCTTATGCCAAATGAGTAAATAGGCTTCATGTATTAAGGTGGCACCAGTTGAATGACAAATGATCAGCTCAGCAGAGAGGGAAAATGATGTCAACTTTGTACATTAGGCATATTTTATTGATGTAAATGCACCTGTGATCTCTGAGGTCTGAGGGGTGCTAAGTGAAAGATAACCTTCTTTGATCACAGTGGAGATGCCATTGCCAGTTGTCTTCATGAAACCTTCAAAAGGCACCATGAAGGCATGTCTTAGTACCAGGGTAGATCTCCCTGAAAGCACTGTCTAGAGGACTGATTTCCGACTGCCAACAGGATCAGTTTTGGAAAATGGGATCAGGAGCCCAATTTCTTTGTCCCACATGGATGGATCAGGATGAGGAGATAGAACGTAAAAAAAAATCCAGTTTGTTCATTTCAGAGGCATCTTTTTCCTACTCTGTTTGTACAATTCAGAGTTACTTAAAATATGTGAGGTGTTTCCACCCCATTATGGAGCTGATAAACAGCAAAGAGTCCCCGCTGGATGAAAGGAAAAGAGAGAACATTAAAACGAAAAAAACTCTTATGTTTTATGATAGCTTCTCTGGCTCCTATCCAGGCCAGATACCTGTGGCTGCTAGAGAGACTGCAGTTGCCTCCACAACAGCAACTGAAGATGAAAGAGGCTGTGACACAATTGGATCAGATTCTCTGGACTGATTAACAAGCCCCGGGAGGAGCAAAGGTGGCTTTAAGTCACCATTGTTTTCCCTGATCCACAGATCCAGCCCAGATCCTAGGACTAGTTACAGCAGCTCTTAATATGCTCTGTCTTGGGCTCCAGCTGCCAGCACCCCACCTCTCCCCCAAGCACTGTTTTGGTAGCCTGAGGATCAGTCAAAAGGAGGGTGCTCTAGCTATGCTCTGTACTCCAGTGGCCAGGAGAATGGGAGGGAGTGACATGGGATACATTATAGTAGCTCAGAACCATCAGAGTATTCCCTTATGCAGCTGGAATCAACAGCTGTAAGGCTGTTTTACGCCACTGAGTTTCCAGAGAATGCGGCACTAAGGGTTTTAAAAACAAAACCCTTGGGGCATCCTCCCTACCTGTTGGGATCCATATATGGGCTTATGAAACCACTGGTCAGTGTGTGTGATGTGCACCCCTGGGTGCTTGATCCACAGAAGATGAGAGTCTGTTACTACTCTCAACCTGAGACCCTGTCTCTTTAGCTCAAGCTGCAGAGACTCACAGGTTTTGCCTAGCTCAGCCCATAGCATCTGCCAAGATGGTGACGGTCACACTTACTTTAGCCCTGAGAATCTGTTAAGCCTACCTGACCCAAACAGATGGGCCAGACAACAGGACAAAAGAAGAGGATTTCTGCTGCATGGAAGATGAGGGAACCATGTACACTGTCGGATACTTTTTTAACTTTATGCCCTGGGCTTGACTTCCAATGTATAGGATGACATAGTATATGGACCCAGTTATTTTCTTTTGCAAAGGGCGCTGTTTGTGTAATTGCTTAGATAATTATAGACGCCATGATCCCATTGAAACAAAACTCTTAGCCATCAGGATTGCAACGTTAGCGTGTTGCTCCTTGTGCCTTTTGTCTATCTTCCAAGAAAACTGATGATCAATGTAATCGAACGTATATTTCGCTCTTCTAGCATCTACATATTATGTTTGCTTGGTGCAGCCATCAAACGTTGTTTGTAATTCTTAACTCTGCTTGCATATTCGTTTTTTTAAAAAGTGTTATTCCTAGCTCTGCATGAGATACCCTTGTTTGTGAAATTGTACCAGCTTGATACATGATTATCACAAATAATTGCCAAGAATACTTGTTGTGTAATCCAAACTGATTTTCTGGTTATTGTTGGCAATGCTTTTTATGCACTAGGTTGGCCATTCGAGGCTGAAAATTATGTTATCAGACTTGGCAATCAGAGACTGAGACTATATGAGTGCAACAATAAGATCTCATTTTCCTAAAGTGGCATTTTTAATCAGAGAAATGAGAGACGTGAAGTGCTAGAAACTAAGATCCTGAGGGCTAAGAGCTTCAGAGTCACTTCAGAGTTGTCTTTTTTTTTTTAAAATGAGCCACAGTCTGTTGACTTTCTATGGGGTATTCAGTGACCTTTTCAGAGGCCCCAATCCTGGATTCTGAAGTCTGCTTGACTAAATGGGTTTCGTATAGGGATCAAGAAGGAATAAGAATCTTCCTCCAGGATGTAGCCGAGCTCCCACCTCAAATGCACTTCCCTTTGTGTGCCTTTGGCATCAGGATCCCTGTATTTGTGTATTCCCCAGCTCCCAACCTCCTCTTGCTATTGCAGACCAAGCACTTGTGGAACAATACAGGCTCCTGTACAAACAATCGGCTCTCCCTCTGTCTAGTCGAGCTACACATTCTTTTTGTATCAGAACTTGAGTGTCTTAGATGGTGGGGACAGAATTTGTACGCTAAGCAATTTTGAAAGGCTGCATGGAAGAGCAGAGTCTGTGGCCTTTCCCCGGTGAATCCTGGCCTCCTGAGCTTTTGCAGGCCATGTTCCTTATCTCTCTGAGTTTTCTTTATCACCTCCCAGAAGAACAACACAATGGAGCTGCAACCCTGGAAAGCCAAGAACCTATATTCCACTGTTAACATTGGAAAGTGGGGGTGGTTTGGCCCTTTATAATTGATACCCTGCTTAGATATTTTTCCGCAATCTCCATTATCACTGTGATGTCACTTCAGTGCTATTGATGCAATATAAGAGTCTTTTCCCTTATGATTATGCTCTCGATATGGTGTGTTACCTAATGTTTCCATGCTAACTTTGCTGGAATATCAGGGCTAACAGTAGTGTCATAGCACAGGTGAAAAGAAAAGGAGTACTTGTGGCACCTTAGAAACTAACCAATTTATTTGAGCATAAGCTTTCGTGAGCTACAGCTCACTTCATCAGATGCATACTGTGGAAAGTATAGAAGATCTTTTTATACACACAAAGCATGAAAAAATGGGTGTTTACCACTACAAAAGGTTTTCTCTCCCCCCACCCCACTCTCCTGCTGGTAATAGCTTATCTAAAGTGATCACTCTCCTTACAATGTGTATGATAATCAGGTTGGGCCATTTCCAGCACAAATCCAGGTTTTCTTCTCCCCTCCACCAAACACACACAAACCCACTCTCCTGTTGGTAATAGCTTATCTAAAGTGATCACTCTCCTTACAATGTGTATGATAATCAAGGTGGGCCATTTCCAGCACAAATCCAGGGTTTAACAAGAACGTCTGGGGGGCGGGGTAGGAAAAAACAAGGGGAAATAGGTTACCTTGCATAATGACTTAGCCACTCCCAGTCTCTATTCAAGCCTAAGTTAACTATATCCAATTTGCAAATGAATTCCAATTCAACAGTCTCTCGCTGGAGTCCGGTTTTGAAGTTTTTTTGTTGTAATATTGCAACCTTCATGTCTGTAATCGCGTGACCAGAGAGATTGAAGCGTTCTCCGACTGGTTTATGAATATTATAATTCTTGACATCTAATTTGTGTCCATTTATTCTTTTACGTAGAGACTGTCCAGTTTGACCAATGTACATGGCAGAGGGGCATTGCTGGCACATGATGGCATATGTCACATTGGTGGATGTGCAGGTGAACGAGCCTCTGATAGTGCAGCTGATGTTATTAGGCCCTGTGATGGTGTCCCCTGAATAGATATGTGGCCACAGTTGGCAATGGGCTTTGTTGCAAGGATAGGTTCCTGGGTTAGTGGTTCTGTTGTGTGGTATGTGGTTGCTGGTGAGTATTTGCTTCAGGTTGGGGGGCTGTCTGTAGGCAAGGACTGGCCTGTCTCCCAAGATTTGTGAGAGTGTTGGGTCATCCTTCAGGATAGGTTGTAGATCCTTGATGATGCGTTGGAGGGGTTTTATTTGGGGGCTGAAGGTGACGGCTAGTGGCGTTCTGTTATTTTCTTTGTTAGGCCTGTCCTGTAGTAGGTGACTTCTGGCTCTATCAATCTGTTTCTTCACTTCCGCAGGTGGGTATTGTAGTTGTAAGGATGCTTGATAGAGATCTTGTAAGTGTTTGTCTCTGTCTGAGGGGTTGGAGCAAATGCGGTTGTATCGCAGAGCTTGGCTGTAGACAATGGATCGTGTGGTGTGGTCAGGGTGAAAGCTGGAGGCATGTAGGTAGGAATAGCGGTCAGTAGGTTTCCGGTATAGGGTGGTGTTTATGTGACCATCGTTTATTAGCACTGTAGTGTCCAGGAAGTGGATCTCTTGTGTGGACTGGACCAGGCTGAGGTTGATGGTGGGATGGAAATTGTTGAAATCATGGTGGAATTCCTCAAGGGCTTCTTTTCCATGGGTTCAGATGATGAAGATGTCATCAATATAGCGCAAGTAGAGTCGGGGCGTTAGGGGACGAGAGCTGAGGAAGCGTTGTTCTAAGTCAGCCATAAAAATGTTGGGATACTATGGGGCCATGCGGGTACCCATAGCAGTGCCGCTGATTTGAAGGTATACATTGCCCCCAAATGTAAAATAGTTATGGGTAAGGACAAAGTCACAAAGTTCAGCCACCAGGTTAGCCGTGACATTATTGGGGATAGTGTTCTTGACGGCTTGTAGTCCATCTTTGTGTGGAATGTTGGTGTAGAGGGCTTCTACATCCATAGTGACCAGTCAGAGAACACTTCAATCTCTCTGGTCACGCGATTACAGACATGAAGGTTGCAATATTACAACAAAAAAACTTCAAAACCGGACTCCAGCGAGAGACTGTTGAATTGGAATTCATTTGCAAATTGGATATAGTTAACTTAGGCTTGAATAGAGACTGGGAGTGGCTAAGTCATTATGCAAGGTAACCTATTTCCCCTTGTTTTTTCCTACCCCGCCCCCCAGACGTTCTTGTTAAACCCTGGATTTGTGCTGGAAATGGCCCACCTTGATTATCATACACATTGTAAGGAGAGTGATCACTTTAGATAAGCTATTACCAACAGGAGAGTGGGTTTGTGTGTGTGTGTGTTGGGGTGGGGGGGGGCAGAAAACCTGGATTTGTGCTGGAAATGGCCCAACCTGATTATCATACACATTGTAAGGAGAGTGATCACTTTAGATAAGCTATTACCAGCAGGAAAGTGGGGTGGGGGGAGAGAAAACCTTTTGTAGTGGTAAACACCCATTTTTTCATGCTTCGTGTGTATAAAAAGATCTTCTATATTTTCCATAGTATGCATCCGATGAAGTGAGCTGTAGCTCACAAAAGCTTACGCTCAAATAAATTGGTTAGTCTCTAAGGTGCCAGAAGTACTCCTTTTCTTTTTGCGAATACAGACTAACACGGCTGTTACTCTGAAACATAGCATAGGCGGTAAATTGGTGCTGGGGAATCTGAGTCCTGCTTTGGGCAAGCTAGTTCTTAAAAGGTTATAGAAAAAATAATTAAGAGAAACTGTTCTTTTACTTGTCCCCCTCCCCCCGCAACTGACCTTTTCATTAAAATACAAGTTTCTGTGGGAGGTATCCATTTTTAATGAAATATTTTCAGGTTTTCATCACCACAATCCAGAAAGGCGACCTTTTATTCTGTTTTCAGCAGCCGAAACCAAACACGCACAAATGGGGGTTTCAGTTTTTTTGTAGAAAACCTGAAAATATTTGAAAAAACAAAATCTTTGCTGGAAACTCTTTCATTTTAATCACAGGGGTTTTCCCCACAGGAATTAAAAAAAAAACCATGAAAACTGGGCAAACTTCCTGAACAGCGCTAGGTGTTAATTTACAAAAGGCTTGTGGCTGGGTTTCATTAAAATGGAAAGCATTATGTGAAGCCTGCCACTACAACATGAGAGCAAACAGGTCCTTAGAAAAGGAAGAGAGAGACCAATACAACCGTGAAGTGATGGAAGGACTCTGGCATTATTGTAGTATTGCAAGGAAGGGATATGCTGAAGCACCATGTTGTCACTGGTATGTGCAAAGATGTGTGTCCACACGTCGTCGTTTCACTGTCTCCTTGTAAAACTAGTGGTTTGGTATCAAATAAGTGCCAGAATTTTAAATGCTCCCTTTAAAAAAAATACTGTATTAATAATAGTCAGGGTGCCTTCGTCTATGTTTTAAACACCACAAATTACCCTGTGAGACTGAGCCACGTTCTCTCACATTTTCTGACAGAAAACCAGCTACTTGAAGAGTTCATAGCTGAGAGCAAAGCACATTTCCGTATCACTTCCCCGCTTGCTGGCATGTGACTTTTATTTTTGCATGAGGTTTTGCTACAGTTGAGCTTATTTTTTGCCCCCCTTCCCCCTCAAAACACCTACAGCTTGTCAAAAATGCCACAAAAAGAGGGTTAATTATTTCCAGAATAAAAGAGAGTGCAGTGAGCTGTTATTGATGGGGTTAAGCTGACATTTAAAATTTAAGAAAGGACATTGATGAGGGTCAGGAGACTGAAGAGAAATGAGAGGCCATTAGAAACATCCTGCTTGCTTTCCTGCAGTCATGCCTACTGCCTTGGACCTAGCGCCTGTGAGTAATGCTGCATTAACCTGTCCAGCCCACATATTCATTCTGCCATCTCATCAATGTAACTAATGACTTCTTGGGATCCCTCAGTTAGAAATGCTTCTAGTACTTTCTTTAAGAAAATGATCTGTTTGAATATACTGGAGATGAAAGGCTTCTGTAGTTTTCAGCATCCTAGGAGAAGCATAGCTTGTTATATTTTTAAAATATTTACTTTAAAGTTTGCACACAAACCCCAAAAGCTTTATTTTTGAACTCGGCAGGTCTACTGCTCCATTTGCCCTTCCATCATCCTAAAGTATAAAGAGCCTGATATTCAGAAATACTCAGCATCTGCAGCAACCAGAGCTGGTTCTCTGTTTCTCTGAAAATCTGAGAGTGCTTATATGTATGGGTGTTCGTGAAGCCTCAGCTCCTGGAGTCATGTGACTGTGTGAGACTCTCAACTTTCATAAAAAAAAAGTTTCGAGTCTGCATTGTGAGAGAGAAAAGCTTGAAAACATGAACACTGTAAGTACAAAAACCAGAAGTCAAAAAAGGAACCTCAAATGGATTATTTTCTAAAAACAAAAAAAATAAAATAATCTTTTTAAAGCCAGTCTCATGAATTTTTGGTGCCTGATTCATCATTTTTGGATGCCAGAGACTGGCAATAGTGAAATCAAGCCAAACTAAACCACAGTGATTGAGCCTTCCACATGGCATGAAACTACTCATTAAACAATGCTTTTTGACAGAAAACACAAACTGCTTTATGTTGACAAATATTTTAGAGCCCCTGATATTACATTAAGCTCCATGTGGGTGTTGCACTGTGTGTCCAGGCAGTGTTTATGATAGGACCAGGGTCTTTGCTGGAAAAACATTTCAAAGCAGTTCCTGAAGGATGGGCAAGTCTGTCTTTGGAAACTTTTCTACCATCCAAAGTTCTTAGCTTGCACATTACCTTTTCCTATCCTGGTTATACAGATGCTAAAAACTCAGATCAAAAATTCTGTGAAAGAAGTGCTTACTGTAAGAACTAAATACCCAGATGTACAGCAGTCACCCTTAAAGCAACCTTTTGCTGTAAATAATTAATAAGGTTACTTCAGAATTTCCAGTTCTTTCTGCAAGAAATATTGCAGCTCCTGAGGTAACCTTATGTAGTCATCAAAAGCGACTGAAAACATGTTCAGAATGACCAATATACTCCACATTATGATGTTTAAGGTCCAGTTTTGAGTGCTGCTGAGTGCCCTCGACACCCTTGGACATCAATGGGAATAAAGGGTGCTCAGAGCCTTGCCGGATCAAACCCGCAATGCATGTCTTGTATGTTAATTTTAGAATATATTTGCTATACTAGTTACATTTTAAGCAGGGGAATTTAGCAAATAATTTATTAACTAATTGGGTTTTGTCTGCTTACAGGTTGCAGTTTCAGGGTTTGATCCTGAAAACACTAAAGCTCACGCATAGCTTTTTACATCCATGAGTAGTCCCATAAAAAGTCAATGGGCGTACTCATGCGTTTAAAGTAGTTTGAATGTTTGCAGGATTGGGCACTTAGAGAGGGCCTTGGCTAATTAAGGACCCACTACTGCCACTGTTCCTTGTGTGAGGGGTCTCTTTACAGTGAAAAGGAGCTCATGTAAAGTAAGATTCCAGGATCTGAATCTAAGTGAGGAGAAAAAGAGAGAGAAAGCTAGGCCAAGATTTTCCAAAATAACTAGTGATTTGGAGTGCCTTTCTAGGTTCCTGGCTTGAGACTCCTGAAAAGGGCCTGATTTTTAGAGAGTGCTGAGAACTCACCTTCTGCCAAAAAACAAACAAAAAACAAAACAGGCCCCGTTAATGTGTCTTGACCTGGGCATCCAAAATCACTACTCACTTTTGAAAATCTTGGCCTCGGAAGGAAATGAAAACAGAAGGGGAAAACAGAGGACACAGAAAGAGGAGAATGAAGAAGAGAGAGGGAAGGGGGAGGATGGTTTCTGAGTTGTGTTAGACGGGGAGATTGGAGTGAGTTATCATAGAATCATAGCCGGATAGTCCCCTTTTTCTGTAAGCTTTTCATTAATGTAATATGATGTGAATGGTCTGGCGTGCCCTTTAAGCTCAGGTTGATTGGCAGGAAGCCACTAAATCTTTTTTTTTTTTTTTTTTTTAAACAGTGGAGTGCCAAGGTGCGCACTGTCTCATCCCTATAAATCTCATTATCTGTACTATGCCAGAGCTCATTGATTTTCAGTCAGAACAAGTCTCCCATAAGGAATTTTTCATATACCAGCCAATAATCCATAGAGTCTACACTCCCTCCCCTCCATCTCCAGTCTACATCAAAAGAAGCTCCCAACATGAGGGAATGGGGGGTTTCTTTCACAGCTGTGGGTAGGGGCATAGCTGTGGTAGCAGGGCACAGTTCAAAGATATGAGTTATTTAAATGGTCTTGTAATGCTTTATTCATCCCTTCGATAGTGTTTGACACAAGGCACATTCACTCATTCTGTTGTCCAGCTGTGACACAAGGATGTGAGTTATAGACTTTGTAGGGTCAGTAGTTAACATATACAATTGTTAAATCCCTTGCCTATATTTTTAGGTAAGGCAAAATGATGTGACATATCCACAGAGGATATATTATGAGCTGTAATGTCTTACAGTATATCAGAAGAGGAAGCATACAGATGTAGCTGTCAGACAGCAAGTACTAAAACTGAATAAGGTTTAAGGGGGATTATTTCTGCTTTTCCATTAGGAGAAATAATCTCCATTTAAAAGTTAGTAACTAGTGTGCCCCTTGACCACACATTCATCTTTAGCCGTAATAATGAATTTTATCATTAATACTTATGAATTTTCACTTATGTTGTATTCCAATCAGAAGCAAATCTTTCTCTTTAAACACAAGGGATTCAGCAGACTTTAACAGCACAGGGGCTGCCCGAAACTTTGGTTTTCAATAAGATAGTTCAGCTACAGTAGGGAAAGTTTTTCATTTTTCTTGTCTCTGATACCATACAGTGCTTTGTCTTGATAAGTGAGCAGAAATCCTATATTGCAAGTATAACTATTAAGTCTGGACTGTTGAGAGGGTTGTGGTACTGAAACAAAGCTGTCTGCTTTAGAAAGGTTCCTAAATAAGGCTATGAAACTTTTATTACTTGTGACACACAGTTGGATCATTTTCTGTTTAAAAGCAATGGGAATGTTGTGGCTGGCTTCCGAGGGGGACCACATTTAGGCCTATGGGGTTGCTTTAAGCCATTGAATTGGTACAACATTTGCATTTTGTTTAAAGCTGCAATGGGAGTCTTTGGTTTAAATTTGTCGGGGATGGTGAGAGGTGGCTTTTCTTTCCCCCCATTTCCTTTCATGGGATTTGATCCAACATACACTGAAGTCAGTGGAAAGACTCCTATTGACTTCAGCGGGCATTGGCTCAGACACCTTACGCAATTGTTACCTCTGAGGGTTGTTTTGAGTTTCAAGTTGCAGCAAACCCAAAAACTCAAAGCAAAACTTACTCAAGACTGTCACATTTTGCCCGGTTTCAGCAGGAAAACGTAAACCAGTATGGGGCCTGGTACATAAAGGATTGTGAACCTTGTGATAATGGTGAATTTTCATTGACCTGAGCCGAGTGTCCAATACGTAATGAAAAACTAAACCAGCCGTGTTTTATGTGATTTCTGATTCTGCTGTGATACTTTTTGCCCACAGAGCTCTAGATTTAAGTAATTTGTTTTAAAAAACAGGTTCAGGGTTCACCTACTGTAAAAAGCTCCTAGAAACTGGTTTTCTTTCCCCCCCAACTCTCTCTCATCCCAGCATTTCTGGTGTTCAAATCTTAAAATGCCTTTTGGTTTCCGACATGTCAGCTGTAGTGTGCGCGCAGGCACTGGACAATGTTTCTTGTCCCAAGAACCATTTCAACCATAACTTGGTGGTGAGGGAGGAAAAGGGGCAAAAATGACACTGAGGGGGTGAGAGATCTCATCTGTATTATGATCTTGACCTTGCTTCCGCTGAATTCAATTGCAAAATTGCCATGCAGAGCAGGATCAAAGCTTATTGTCTGGTTCAAAGCCCATTATCTTTTTTTTTTTTTGCCTAGTGGGAACAGAAAATTTCACATAGTTGGAATGACATAATATCTGGACTGTGTTGGTCCAAAGTTGGATGACAGAGGTATGAGATTTTCAAACACCCTATGAATAGGCTAACCTTAAATCTCAGTCCCAGAAATCAGGGGAAAACCCCAAATGCCTTCTTTGTCCGGTAAACAGTCCTAGCCTCTCTCTGTCTCTTTCTTTTTTTTCAGGGGGGGGAACCTTCATTGTTAATAGACTTGCATCTTATTCAAAGCCATGCTCAGATCAGCTATTCATCACGGCCACTTTTCATTAGATCTCTTTAAACTGCAGCATGCTTGCCACGGTCAATGCTTCTCTCCCCATTCAACTTAGGGGTTTAATTGCCCCCTTAAAACCGTTTGCCAGTGCCCTAGCAGGACAGAAAGATTTAATATCCTAATTTTTTATTCTTCCTTCTCTTCTCCCTCTTTGTCCCTCTATCCCTCTTTTTGTAACAGGCAAAAACTCCTCTCTGTCTCACTCTGTGACCCCCACCCCCACCCCCGCCATTTCTGCTGAACTAGCAATATAAGATGATTGTGTTTCATTTTTATTTATACCTGCAACCTTGGTTTTATCATCATTTTTCCCCTGGAAAGAAACAGTGCAGTACATCTCTTAGTTCCATACTAGTTACTTTTCAGTCTTCCAGACCCGTGACCCAAGTGAAAATTCTGCTAGAGTGTTACAGGATTCTAACTTAGTATTAGCAAAATATTAAGAAAAGGTTGGATCGTGCATTTCTTTCTTTGAATAAGCTTTCACTACAAAGCTGCCATTTGAATAAGGAGAGCAGGATCAGGTGCTAATGTTGTGCCAGCACTTCTCTCTCAGATGCTTATTTTTAAGGCTCTACAGCTCAGCAGGAGGAAGTGTCTTCTGAGCGGTAACGTATAGAATAAGCTCTAAGCCTGGAAGACACAACAATTTCCATCATACCTATATGAAAAACTAATTTAACATGTGTTTGCCAATGATCCACCTGCAGTACCATTGGGAGTGTTGTATTCAGGTCAATGGTAGATGAGGGCCTTTGCTTGTACCATGTTTCAGAGTAGCAGCCGTGTATTCAGGAGACACCATCATAGGGCCTAATCACATCGCCACACTATCAGAGGCTCGTTCACCTGCACATCTACCAGTGTGATCTATGCCATCATGTGCCAGCAATGCCCCTCTGCCATGTACATTGGCCAAACTGGACAGTGTCTACGTAAAAGAATAAATGGACACAAATCAGACGTCAAGAATTATAACATTAAAAAACCAGTTGGAGAACACTTCAATCTCTTTGGTCACTTGATTACAGACCTAAAAGTCGCAATATTAGAACAAAAAGACTTCAAAACCAGACTCCAACGAGAGACTGCTGAATTGGAATTAATTTGCAAACTGGATACACTTAACTTAGGCTTGAATAGAGACTGGGAGTGGATGGGTCATTACACAAAGTAAAACTATTTCCCCATGTATATTCCCCCCCTCCACCCCCCACTGTTCCTCAGACGTTCTTGTCAACTGCTGGAAATGGCCCACCTTGATTATCACTACAAAAGGTTCCTCCCCCCTCCCCCCCGCGCACTCCTGCTGGTAATAGCTCACCTTAAGTGATCCCTGTCATTACAGTGTGTATGGTAACACCCATTGTTTCATGTTCTCTATGTATATAAATCTCCCCACTGTATTTTCCACTGAATGCATCCGATGAAGTGAGCTGTAGCTCACGAAAGCTTATGCTCAAATAAATTTGTTAGTCTCTAAGGTGCCACAAGTACTCCTTTTCTTTTTGCGTGTACCATGTAATTCCAAATGGCTTGGACTAAAACAAGAAAATGAGAATCTTTAGACATCTGAAGGGACAACAGGGCCGCAATGAGCAGAGACATTGTTCCTGAGCTTAGAATTGAATTGCTTATGTCAATTGGTTGCAATCATGTCGTCATAACTAGCAATTCTGATTAAAATAAATTAGGGGGGGTGTATACGTACCATAGTACATGACACAATATTCCTTTTTAGTTGTGTTTGCCATAGCAAGACCTTTATTTGGCAGTATGGAAGTATTTAAAGAATTCAATAAATATGTTTTCTAGTAAAGGATCATGATTAAATATATAGGTAAACTTCTGGCCCCCTTGAAGTCCAAGGGAGTATTGCCATTGACTTCAATGACAGCAGGATTCCACCCAAAATAATTTTTTAAGAAACATTCATTCTCAAAATGAAACATTTAGAAAGTGTTAAAAATGAATGAACACTTGTACAAACTTGTTACCTTGATAGTTCAGAATGGTGATGGCTAAATTATTTGAGTTTGCTTAGTTAAACTAATTTTTTTGGATCCCTTGTTACTATGTGACTGATCTCGGAGAGAGTTATAATAAAATGTCTCATTTAGCAGAATTGTTGCAGGGCAGACTCCATTTTTGCTGGTTTGCACAATGAAAAAACAAGGACACAAACTTTTTCATTCCTGCTTGATTTTTTTTTTTAAACAAAAAAGACAGTATTCAAAGGCTGAAAACTGTCATTTTGCCAAGAAAGGCTGTTTTTGCTGACACAATTAGTAGTTTAGCGGAGCTCTAATTTCCCATTCTAAATATGTTGTAAGATTATAGGGTACGTTCTGAGAAATATTCAGCATTTTTCCCTTAAGTTGCTAAAAAGTAAGAAAATTATTAGGAATGTGACATTTATAGTGCAAGATGTACAGTTCCAAAATGTGACTTTTTTCCTTAGACATCCAAAATGTGCACTTCTAGATCAGTATTTTGTTGTATTACATTGCGTCGAAATAGGGTGATCAGACAGCAAATTTGAAAAATCGGGACGGGGTGGGGGGTAATAGAAGCCTATATAAGAAAAAGACCCCAAAAATCAGGACTGTCCCAATTTTGGGGTCTTTTTCTTATATAGGCTTCTATTATATTATATTCTATTTATATAGGCCCCACCCCCTGTCCCGATTTTTCAAATTTGCTGTCTGGTCACCCTATTTTGACGCAATGTAATACAACAAAATACTGATCTAGAAGTGCACATTTTGGATGTCTAAGGAAAAAACTCGGGACATCTGGTCATCCTACATCAAAATAAGGTACTTTAAATATGTGAAGAAGTTGTTGCAAACAGTTTCAGGGTCAGATCCTCTTCTGGTGTAAATGAGTGTTGCTCTATTGAAGTTAATAATTATGCCAGTTTACCCCTCCTGGCGGTAGAGCCTTTTCCTTCCTTTTGACCTATCTCAATGAAATCTCCTCTCCCCAAACTCCTGTTCTAAGTTGTAGCCTAACTGTATCCCCAAATGACAGGTCTAATAGCTGTATGTAGTGTTGTTGTAGCCATCTTGGTCCCAGGATATACAGAGACAAGATGGGTGAGGTAATATGTTTAATTGGATCAGCTTCTGTTGGTGGGAGAGACAAGTTTTTGAGCTTAAACAGAGCTCTTCTTCTGTGTAAGCTCTAAAGCTTCTCTCTCTCACCAACAGAAGCTGGTCCAATAAAAGATCTTACCTCACCCACCTTGTCCCTCAGGTATAATAGCTCTTTGTGTAGCCTCTTCATATGTTTGTTCTACCACATCCACTACATCTTTACTGCTGTGGCTGTTTCTTCTCTGTCCAGTGACATTAGAGTAACCATCTGTCAGAAGAATATCTAAGGTTAGTGCTGTCTGACTTTTAAAATCAGAGATGAGCAGGCCAGCATTCTGCTTGTCTTTAAAATAGACTGTATCTTTGGTGCTCTTGATCTCATTGTTATATACTGAAGGAAAACTCCAGTGGTGAGCGCTGGATGGAAAAGATATAACTGAACAAAGAATCTCTTTAACACATCTGCCACTCGAACATAAACCTTGAAGAGAAGATGGTTATAGGAAGCGATGGGTTAAGCTACTCTTTTCGTCTCTCATTTTCTCTGAACTGTCTGTGATTGTCCTCAGATATCTGGTTAGCTCACAAATACAGCAATGTGATAACCTTGTGTGCTGTAGACAGTCTTCCCGCTGCAGTGTACCAAACACCAATCCTATGACCTAACCAGAATTGGAAGAGGAGCCCAATCCAAGCGTGTTTCCGTACCTTGCCTCTTAATAGCTCTTTGTGTCATAGCAGTGATGCTCAGTGTTGATGTGAATTTCCTTGATGCACCCCATGTGGCGAATTAGTTTGATCCCTGCACAGCTAATACACACTTTACTGGGTACTAAATGATTTGTGGGTTAATTACTGTGTGTAATTTTATGATAACCTTATTTATCTAGGTTAGGTGGCTGGAGGGGTTTTAAAAATAGCTCCTCATTTCTAATTTAATTTAGGATACTATTGAGACATGAGGGACTCCTTTCAGGAATACAGTAACTGGAGTCCACATGCTGTATTTTGGAATCTTTAAGTGCTTAACAAATGACAGACTTTCCCCTATTCAGCAAAAGTTCTGACTCATTTGAAAGGCCAAATGCTCTGACCTATATTAGCCAGGAGACATAGAGAATGACCGGTCATTTTCCATATTTTTAGTCTTTCCTGACTTCCCTTCTTGTTATATAGAATTACACACAAAAAAGTATGTCAGAAGAAAAGGTGCAAAGTCACGCACTCAAAAGTTAGGAAATGCCAGAACGAAGGTTGCCTGTCTAATTTTTAATTCCCCTATCTCCACCGTGAGTATATGTTATGATACTGTCTTTCATTGCACGATCACATCCCAGTTTGTCTACAGGATCCCTGCCTCAATCAGTACACAGGATGGACAATGCTCACTGAATGAACAGCTATTCAATATTTTGTTTGTCTTCATTCAGTGGGAGGCTCCATGTATTAATTAGTGCATAGTATTCTGCTCTGAATACAGAATTTCTTAATTCTCCAGCTCCCATGCCCAATCCCCCATCCCATTCCCACTAGTTTCCAGTCTGTGCCCTCCTACCATGGTCCCTGTCTCAATCGACTCCTGCTGCTGCCCCTCACCCTAGGGTTGCCAGGCATCTGGTTTTCGACTGGAAAGCCTGGTCGAAAGGGACCTTGGCGGTTCCGGAGACCCGACTGCTAAAAGTCCGGGTTGGCTGCAGCACCATCGGGGCAAGCAGGCTCTGTGCCCGGCTCTGCATGGCTCCTGGGAAGTGGCTGGCATGTCCCTCTGGCTCCTAGATGTAAGGGCGGCCGGGGGACTGTGCATGCTGCCCCCGCCCACAGGCGCCATCCCAAGCGTGAGCTCTGCAGCTCCCACTTGCCGGGAACTGCGGCCAGTAGGAGCTGCTGGGGCAGTGCCTGTGGGTGGGGGCAGTGTGTAGAGCCTCCTGGCCGCCCCTCCACCTAGGAGCCATAGGGACATGACGCTGCTTCCCAGGAGCCAACTGAGTTCAGCACCAGCCAGAGCGCACACCCCGAACCTCCTCCCATGCACCACCCCTCTGCCCCTGCTCAGAACACCCTTCCGCACACAAACTCCCTGCTGGAACCAGCACCCCAACCCCTGCCCCAGCCCTGAGCATTCCGAACCCTTCAGCCCCAGCCTGGAGCCCCCTCTTGTACCCCAAACACCTCATCTCCAGCCCCACCCCAGAGCCTGCTCCCTCATCCGGAACCCTCACGCAACCCAACCCCCTGCCCCAGCCTGGTGAAAGTGAGTGAGGATGGAGGAGAGTGAGCAACGGAGGGAGGAGGGATGGAGTTAGTGGGGGATCAGGCCTTGGAGAATGGGTGGGGCAAGGGTGTTCATTTTTTTTGCAATTAGAAAGTTGGCGACCCTACCTCACCCCCATGTACGGCTCCTATCCCTTCTGCTTTTCCCCATCATGATGCTTGAGGTCAGCAGAGGGGTCACTGACAGCACTGGGGAGATGGTCTCCCTGCTTTCAGTTCTGGTCCCCAGTCCCCCTATTAGGGGGGACTCCAGCTGCTAGGAGCAGCAATTGCTAGGGAGGTTTTGCTCAACCCCCTTAGCCCTGGGATGGAGCATGCTCTGAGAATTTCGCTGCCAAATTCTGACAAGTCTCTACTGGGCATAAGTGAACTGAAATTTTTCAAAGATTTACAACTTGGCCAAATTTGGATAGTTTTTCAAAGCAAGAGAAACATCCCTGATATCACAATTATCTTCCTACCAAATTTGGTGTCCCTGTGGAGCTTCTCAACAGAACAGTCATAAGAATTTTTCTAAAATGGGGAAACAAAACATATTTTCCCCAAATCTGGTTCTTGGAAATGACTGAACCATTTTTGCTGAAGCTTTCCAAATAGTTCAGCCAGAGGCAGACACCTAACAAGGAGAATTTCAGCCTGAATGATTAAAGTTTGGCAAAGTTACACACCCTTGAAAACAAAGTTTTATAATGGAAGGTGCCTGGCAACCTTAACTACAGAGGGTGGTACCAGCTTCACCTATAATATCTGCGTTATAAAGTTAAAATAACCTCTGCATTTGGCAAGTTTTCTATATACATTTAGATTTTTTAAAAATTAATATTTTTTTAAGGAAGAAAACTATACTTGTTAACTACTTTGGCAAACAAACAAGTAGCTTTGGGACCACTCACGTTGAGTTGTGGTTTTTTTGTTGTTGCTTTTTTGAGCTATTGATGGCAAATACTTGGAAATTTTCATGCAGCTCAACAAATACAGATTTTCATTTTTATTTTTGTGTGGCGTTGCTATTGCAAATGTCATGTTTGCATATTTTTAAATTAAAAATCAATATGCCATTGCGTATCAAGAAATAGTATTTTACAACATCTGCTGTAAAAAGTTTATGGATTTCCTTGTTAACTGTTTATGATAGAGAGCTGAAGGGAAAAAGGAGAGTGAAATTCTCACCAGCGTGCCACACTTTTCACGATTGCTGCATTGTTGTAGTTCTTTTGGTACAATATATTGTCCATCAGAGAATTTGTAAACTGCATATTTGTACATTAGAGGAATTAATCATGCTGTTTTGGTGCTTTATATATTTCTTTTGTTAGACAAAATCTGAAATACTCATACATATAGTACAGCATATGTTAGGAAGGATGGTTTTTATAGGTGATTATTGATCTGAATATGGCAGCTATGCAGAATTAATAAAGATGGGTCTGAAACCAATTTCCATTTCAAAAAACGAAAGATGTAAAAAAAAAAAAAACCCAAATGTTGGGATTCCTAAACTAAAAATCTTTGTTTTTTTAGAACAAGCCAAGCTGCTTAGTGACAAGATACTTCTTTATCGTATCACTTACTATATGTATCATTGTGCTCTATGTGGCATTACTTTGAACATATACAAATATACATGTGTATGTATGCATTTTTTTTCTTTTTGTAAAGGGTTTTAGGTTTTTATTTTGAGTTTCCTGGTAGATGAATTGTACTTGTTTTGGGTCAGAGTTAAAATGATTGTGTTATGATATATGATTTTCTGTATAATGGATAAGAATTATTTATGATGGTGGGTATGGAAGATATATGTGATGTCCTTTTACTAGTCATTTCTTTGCTTTTAGGTGCATGGGTTTTGTAAATGATGTGACAGTATGTATATTGTATCTCAGGAACCTTCATTCTGTTATTTAATGTATATACGACGAATAAAAACATCCGCAGTTACATTGGATGGGGAAAATGGATATGGGAAATAAACCCTCATGCTCTGGGGTGTAGGCAAGCCGTTGACTTGGTTAGTAACAAAGTTCCCTGATGGGCCAGTTATTCCATCATGAGACTTATTGGCTTCTTTCTATGTAGTGTCTAGTACCGGGTAGCGTCAGTGACCGAACACTGGACTAGATAGATTATGGTCGGATCATCTGTGGTAATGCCGTTATTCATCGTACTCCAACCTAGTGGGGTCTTCCCTGTCTCTCATTTTAACCAGCGCAAAACATATTTTACCAGTTTCTGCAGCTCTTTTCATAATCTCACTTTGATATTCATTCATCGCCCCTTCTTTTATGGACCTTTTCTTTGCATTCTATGTCAGGACATTTTATGGACGTACTGTGGTGTCTTAAGTGAGAAATAATGAACGAGAGAGACAGCTAAGTAGCTGTGGTAGTGCAGTAGTTTGTACAATATACAGGCTTTTGCGTACTGCTGTTCCAACCACTATCATACACCCCAGTAACGAGTAGTCAGAGCAGGTTTGTGTTAACCCACAATGTTCAAATTACAACGAACGAAAAATGACGAAAAAACAATCATAAGCTGTTCAAACCTGTATTACTGTTTGTATTACAGTAGGGCCTCTGAGCCCAGTCATGGACCAGGGCCTCATTGCGTTACGTGCTGCACAGACAGAGAAAACAGACAGCCCCTGCCACAAAGAGTTTGCAGGCTAAGCAATTAACAACTTGATTTGCCAGGAGATGGACATTCAAATTGGATTTAGTTTAAAGGAGAAAAAGGTGACAACACTGACTAATAAGCCGTGGTTGCAGTATATGGAATTTTTCCCTTTTGCTGATTACTACCATCTTCTTTACATTCGGCAAATCATGTAGCTGAATGTACCTTTTCAATACAAGTGATACCTCTAGCAATGGCTAAAAATATTAGGCCCAGTCATGCTCATACGTAAACCTGTACATAACTTTACTCAGCAGTCCTATGCGCACTCATGAGTAGTACTACTGCTGTAAAGCTGCACATAGATTTAAGCATCTGCAGTCTTGGAGCCTTAGACTGTAATGTAATTACGATCGAATTTCAAAGGGGTAGGGAAATAGCATATCAGTGGTTACGTACCCATTTAAATGATACGCTTGCTGGTCAAGAACAGCACCAAACAATAAATCCATGAGCTTAGCTATCATTAACTTGCTCTCTCTGTGTGATTCCGTGCTACTCGATTAAAAAAAAGGGGCAAAACTGGGGTGTAAATTGCCGATCAAGGTTTTTATATTGGTTGTCAAAAAAACCTAACTGGAAATTGTGAATTATAGCTTTTCCTCTTGAAGAAAATATAAAGTATAGTCATTCAAAGGGTTTTGTCAACATGGAAAATTCTGCATAGTAATACAGTTTGGTGAAATGCAAATAGCTATTACCCAGAGTATTGCTTGTATAAGGATAAAATTACTGCTTCTGGCCAAGTAAAATGGTAGTCATGTAAAGATCTATTGTATGCTGAGCTTAGCAATGATAAAAGGAGGTAGATAAATGCGGGTCCACAGAGAAAAGAGATAAGATAGGTAAGACACATCACGATGAACCTCCATGTGAGGGCACATATTAATCCATATACAATGGTGCTATAACAGCGTTAACTGCAGATGACGTGAAAACTTACAACACAAGTGTTTTGCACACAACACCAGAGAAAATCTTTTTTTTATTAACTGAGCTGAACTTTAAAATTATGTTATGACCAAAAATCAATAAAGAGAAACTGATTTAAGTTCATCCAAGTGTGAAGGGGTTTATTACCAGTGCTACATCACTCTAATGATGTACTCTTAAAAATTTGTTTTTGTGATATATTACATCTATTATTGCTAAAAGGATAAAACTGCAAAGCAACACTGGACATTAATAAATCAATTTAAAGAAAAATGGGCAGGTAGCCAAGAGAAAATAAATTCAACTTGCAGTTTTTAAACGGTGTACAATTGTAATATATGCAAAGGGCACCCACAATAAGGGTATGAGCTTTAAATTGCTAATGGGAGTTCTGTTGTGATGGATATATATGTATGGTGTGGCATAATATAACCCCCCCACTCTCCACCCCCCCCCCAGGTAGCTGTACTATGACAGTGTGTTGATGAGTAATATTTCTAAAGCTAATTTCCTCACTTAACCTTCTAGGTAGATATGCTCTGTAAAAACACACCAAAGGGCTTCCTTGATCAGGTTGCATGAAGTATTCTTTGAAGAACATTTGTCTGCCTGTCTGTTACCATCTACATAAATTTTCCTACTTCTCTAGTATGTGCCTTTCTGAATTGCTACCACCTTTGTGTGTATTCTTACAGGAATAAAAACCACCACCATTGCTTTTCTTTCTTTTTAACAGAAAGGAAGGACATAGCATATTAGTGGTTATAGGCAAGATCCAAAGCCCTCTGAAGTCCATGGGAAGACTGCCATTGACTTCAACCCACTTTGGATCAGGTCCTATATTATGGGATTCAGGAATCAGGTGACCTGGGTTGTATTCCTGGTTCTGCTATTGTCTCACTGGGACAATTTATCCTTGCCTGTGTTTTAGTACCCCATGTGTAAAGGTTGGACAGTTACTTAGCCAACTTTGTAAAGTGTTTTTAGATCTGTGGGTGAAGTCCACTCTTTAAATGCAAAGTATTATTTTATTTATTTAATGCAATGAGAGCTGAACAGATGCTGAAAAAAATGCCATGAATATTCAAATTTTAAATGAATTCACCTTGCCTACGTTCACTTTTCATGAAGAATTGAGTTAACTAGATTACCAGCAGGAACGTTTGTAGTCAGAGCCCACTGACATTTCTGAATTTTCAAAATGCCAATACAAATTTTTGGCAAAATGTTTTGAAATATCTTTGGGAAAAGTTGTTTTCACAATTTTTGGCAAATTCTAGTTGCAAAAACAAATTGTGTAATGGAACACATTCCTTTAAATAAATATTGAATTCTCAATCATAAGCATTCACACTAAAGCTTAACATTATTTTGGTTGTGATCTCTGGTCTTCCTAAACGATACATGAAATCCCACTTCTTCTGTTACCTTTAATATTTTGATGCCATTTATAAATGAAGAATAATAGACATTAAGACTATAATTTTTAAAGGAGCCTAAGGCAATTAACTGGACTTTTAACTCCTTGGGCTCTTTTTAAAATCCAAACCTCTATATTTTGATCCATGTGTTTTCTGAATTAGTAAAAACACAATGACTGAGATCACACTGATCCAAGTAGACACTTACAAACAATGCACAAGATAGTGGTTAAAATTAGACAACAACAAGGAACATGAAATACTCTTCTGCAATCTCTATAATATAAACTCTAATCACCATGTGTTAAATGCAGCAGCTTTCACATTAAAGTGTGATTATATACTGAAAACTGACTCTGAAAATGGCAATATTGAATTCCCTGTTCATTGTTTGTTAATGATTTCCATATCAAATGTGCTCAGTTTACAAGGAACAATACTTCTCCCCCCGCCCTTCCCTCCCACCCCCAACTGCCAAGCATATGAACTCAACATGGAGTCTGAAAATGAAGCTGGAATCTTTCCTTTTTGCCTATCATCATTCTAAGAGGAGGTTCTGCAGGCCACATTGTGACCTTAGTTACACCTCTGTAGCTCTGTTGTTTTCATATTATGCTTTCACTGACACCCATGCAAGCCCCTTCTGTGGGTGTGTGCATAGGTGTAACAGATTGGAACTTAGTAAACGATTATTGATGATGCATAAAAGGGCACCAAATCCAGCTTACCCTCCCCTATTGTGCTGATTCTGCCAGGCAATCAGGAATAAAGAGTAGTAAAAATGTATTTTTGAAACTTATATAAGCAGCTATAACTCAGAATATGGAGAGGGATCAGATCAGCTCCCATTGTAAGGTCCTATATAGCACCCTCCAGGATCAGGCCCTAATTCAGCCATCTCAATTTATTGTATCAGGCTTTAATTAATGATAATCATAAATTAAATCATAAATTAAAAGGCAGGGGAAGTCATTCATTCTTATGGTAATCAACTCCACCAGACCTGAGAGTGAGTTTTGAACCTAGGACCTTTTGCATAAGAAGCTTTCACTTCTACAGCTTCAGCTATAGAGTTAAGTCCCTTGGCAAGTTGCAGTAGCAAAGTCATAAACCAGCCAGCAGAGGGAGACAAAGACTCACATGCTCCTTATGTGGGTTACATAATACGGTATTGTGGTAGGCACATTTGAAATATGTATCTGGTTAAGAACAGTGGGAATAGGCAGGAATCAGAGCACTTGAGGCTTAAACCAGGATGGTAAAATGGCCACCTTCATGAAGCTACAAAATAAATGTAATCTAGATGATGAACTGTGACACTGAACATTTTGACTCAGTAAAGATCAGTAAAACAATAGCTTGAGCACTCCTCATTTTTAATATTAAGCTATCACTAGTATTCTTAGCATAGTATTTATTATTTTGAACTGGATGAGCTTAAGTTGAATCCACATTTCTTGATATTATATGTCTCTTTCTGACATGGCTACACCAGAATAGTTGAGAAGCAAACAATAATTACAATCACGGCTATAGAGCCAAGAGAATGGTAATATTGGATATTACAATTTTCATGTCTTTTGCTATCATGCAAGTCTGTCATTCTGCAGGTTTTAATTTCTGACATCCGCATGGTAGGGGTAAATTAGCTTAATTGCTGTAAGATTCTTCAAAGTGTTACTCCACTGGAAAAATCATGTTTTCATGATCATAAAGATAAATGGCTATATTCCGTTTCCCAAGGAGTATTAAATCTATTCACTAACAATTTCACTGTGAGAATGCTCGACTTCTACCTAGGGTTTTTTCTTATTGATATCATAACCAGAATACCATGAAAACACTGTGTAGCTGGAGTCTGGCTATGATGTTATCAAGCCCAAAACTTCATTGTAAATATTCTTCATTGAAAAGTTTTCCATTATGAAGCCATAGTCAAATGTTTTCATCAAGTGAAATATGGATATCATATGGTGTGTGTAACACACCCACATACACAGGTATATAAATAGGCTTCAAAAATTCAATTTTAATTTTTATAATTTTGAGGGGATGTTGATGTTCATTTTAAAGCATTTTAAAATGTTTTATTGATTTCAATTTTCACAATTGCAGGAAATGATGGGAGGGGATCAGACAGTGGGGAGGGTCAGACAGGAGTTATCTAATGACAGTAGATGTTGAGCTCGACAATGTTAAAGCTTTATAACCATTAAAACACAGTGTCAACATCCCATGTCAAAATATACAAACTAAGTACCTGTAAATCAAAATGTAATCAGTTCTCATGCAGCATTTTTCTTCGTTTGCCTATCTGTAATTTTCTAATATTATAAATGAAAATATTTTTTTCATTGGTTTATGTGAGTATGGTGAAATATTTGTCTGTGTGGATTCAAACAGGGCTTCTGGGAGAACAGGGTTAAAAAAGACAGCTCCTAAGCAACCAGAGGAGCTAAGGGAGTTTTGCGAGCGAACATGAGAGGCAGATGCACCCAATAAACATGCTTAGGCTAATATCCCCTCCCCTGAAACAATGCTTGCAAGATAATGCAGGCAGAAGCAGTAGAGTGGGGGCTATCCAGTTTATTGCACTGAATGCAGCATGTACGATTACTTGCCTCATGGGTAGCTGGCATACGTGTGCATATGGTGCAAGCAGCTCGTGACCCCAGAGAGACAGTATGGGCTCTTGAGGCCAGAGTGGAATAGCTAAGAGAGAGAGGTACACAGGTGCGACTTTCATGGACACAAAAGAGCAGTCCCACCCCCATCCTGACAATCTCAGTGCTGTTGAGGAGGAGGAGGAAAGTCTCAGGGAAGAAGACTCTCAAGCTGGAGCAGGGGGAAACATTCCCGTAGTTGGGACCCTTCTTCCAATATCCTTTTGCACTGAGGGTAACTCTCCTGGGCAGGGCCGGCGCTAGGATTTTTGCCGCCCCAAGCAAAATAAATTTGGCCGTCCCCGCTTTTTTTTCGTGCCCCCCTGCCCCTAGCTCCGCCCCTTCCCAACCCAATCCCCAAATCCCTGGCCCCGTCTCCTCCCCCGGGCGTGCCGCATTCCCTCCCCAATTGCTTCCTGCAGTTCCCCCCCCGCAACCTGCCATCCTAGCTCACCTCCGCTCTGCCTGCTCCCCTGAACACGCCGCCGCCCCGCTTCCCCCCTCCCTCTCAGGTGAGGGAGAGGCAGGGCATTCGGGGGAGCAGGTGGAGCAGAGGTGAGCGGGGGGGGAGGGGGAGAGTGCAGGAAGTAACAGGGGGGTGGTAGAGGAACTGCTCCCCACCCCAGCTCACCTCTGCTCCACCACCGCCGCCTCCCCCAAGCATGCCGCCACTCGGCTTCTCCTCCCTCTCTCCCAGGCTTGCCGCGCCAAACAGCTGTTTCGCGCGCAGCAATCCTGGGAGGGAGCGGGGAGAAGCGGAGTGGCCGCGGCACGCTCAGGGGAGCAGGTGGAGGCGGAGCGGAGGCGAGCTGGGGCGGCGGGGGCACATTTCTAGGGGCGGCATGGCCGGTGCTGGAATGCCGCCCCTAGAAATGTGCCGCCCCAAACACCTGCTTGTTTTGCTGGTGCCTAGAGCCAGCCCTGCTCCTGGGGAGGGAACTCCGACGAGCCAGGTAATAGTAATGGGGGATTTGATCATTAGAAATATAGATAGCTGGGTTTGTGATAAACAGGGAAACTGCATGGTAAACTACCTGCCAGGTGTGAAGGTTGCAGATCTCACAAGACATCTAGACAGATTTATGTGCAGTGCTGGGGAGGAGCCAGTGGTTGTGGTACATGTAGGTACAAGTGACATAGGGAAAGGTAGGAGACTGCTCCTGGAGGCCAAATTTAGGATGGTTTGGAAGAGATTAAAGTCTAGGACCTCCATGGTAGCTTTCTCTGAAATGTTTCCGGTTCCACACAGGGCCAAGAAGACAGGCAGAACTGCAGGGTCTCAGTGCGTAGATGAGATAATGGTGTTCAGAGAAGGGATTTAGATTTATTAGAAACTGGGGAATTTTTTGAGAAAGGAGGAGCCTTTACTGGAAGGATGGGCTCCACCTAAACCAAAATGGAACCAGACTGTGGCATGTACAATTGAAAAGGTTGTGGAAGAGTTTTTAAACTCAGGGCTGGGGAAAGATGGCAGGTTTGAAGGAGTACACAGCTGTGATGGAGACATCCCTTAGGGATGAGCTTATTAAAAGAGGAAGTCCATATCCTAGTAAAAAGGATAGAAAAGAAGTTGGTGAAGTACAGGTAGGAGCTAGTGAGGATCAGTCAAATATAAAAGAACCCTGTTTAAATACAACACATGAAGTCAAGCAACTGAATATAGACAAAATGTACAAGTGCTTATGGACAAATGCCGGAAGTCAAAATACAAAGATGAGTGAACTCGGTTGCCTGGCATTATATGTTGATATTAATACAATAGGCATCACAGAAACTTGGTGGAATTAAAATAATCAGTGGGACATGGTAATACAGGGTACAAAATATACAGGAAAAACAGAGTACATTGTGTGGGTGAGGGATAAGAGGTAATTGGTTAAAAGATGGGGGGAAAGGGTAGCAATAAAGTTTTTTATTTTTTACAATAAAGAAAGGTAAGTAGTGAGGTCCTCCAAGGATCTGTACTGGGACCTGTGCTGTTCAACATATTCGTGAATTATTAGGAAAAAAGGAGTAAACAGTGAGGTGGCAAAATTTACAGGTGATACAAAATTATTCAGATAGTGAAGTCTAAAGCTGACTGCGAAGAGTTACAAAGGGATCTCACTAAGCTGGGTGACTGGGCAGCAGAATGGCAGATGATTATTTTAAAAAGTGTAAAAAAATGCCCATTGAAAAAATAATCCCAACTATACATACAAAATGATAGGGGCTAAATTAGCTGCTACCACTCAAGAAGGAGCTTGGCGTCATCATGGATAGTTCTCTGAAAACAGGTAATTAATGTGTAGCGGCAGTAAAAAAAACAAAAAAACCTAACAATTTTAGGAACCATTAGGAAAGGAATAGATAAGATAAAAATATCATAATGCCACTATATAAATCCATGGTACACCCACACCTTGAATACTGAGTGTAGTTCTGTTCGCCACATCTCAAAAAAATCTATATTAGAATTGGAAAAGTACCAGAGAATGGGAACAAAAATTATAAGGGATATGGAACAGCTTCCATATGAGGAGAGACTAAAAAGACTGGAACTGTTCAGTTTAGAAAAGAGACAACTAAAGGGAGATGTGATAGAGGGCTATAAAATCATGAATGATATGGAGAAAGTGAATAAGGAAGTGTTATTTATCCCTTCACATAACACAAGAACTAAAGGTCACCTGATTAAATTAATCAGCAGCAGGTTTAGAACAAATAAAAGGAAGTGCTTCTTCAGACAATGCACAGTCAACCTGTAGAACTCATTGCCAGGGGATGTTGTGAAAGCCAAAAGTATAACTGGAGTCAAAAAGGAATTAGATTCATCCTCCATGAACTTATCTATCAATGGCTATTAGCCAAAATGGTCAGCAAGGCAACCCCATGCTCCAGGTGTCCCTAAATCTCCAACTGCCAGAAGCTGGCACTTGAAATTGCCCTGTTCTGTTCATTTCCTCTGAAGCATCTAGCACAGGATACTGGGCTAGATGGACCATTAGTCTGACCCAGTATGGCTGTACATATGTTCTTATGTATCAATATTTACCAATAAAAATCTAATCCTTTCAAGCCTGTAAATAAACTAAGGTTTCTGTAGAATTATATCCAGTATGACTTGGATCTTTTTGCCCTCACTGCAGTCAGAGATGAGAGGCTCAGTCCAAAAGATTTCAGTCTGGATCCAATATTTTCCAACACTCTAATGTGTTAAAAGGAAATGTACAGAAACTTTATTTTATGTGGTTTGGGAGGAGAATACTCCTTGATACAGCAGAGAGCGAATGAGTCCCAAAAACCTTTGCCAGATCTCTGACACAGAGGTAATTATGGAGCAAAATAATGATTTGACCATATCATTAGAAACTGCAACTTCAGCCACTTTGTGTGGGTGTGGTGAGAAAAAACCTAAAGCCTATACCTCCATACCAGCCTCTGGTTTTCTTTTTTTGTTTGTTTTCTGTTTGTTCTTTTTTAAATCATGCTTCAGGCAAGGACTGTGTGACCCAGAAAAATGGAGAAGAAGTTTCTAAAATTCCTCATTTTTGTTTATTTGCTATCTATCTGTAACCTGCTACCCATCCCTGAGAGACTTAAAGCCCAGTGGCTTCTTAATGCAAATCAGTCGATTATGAGAGTTAAACCCAGCCAGTGAACAGAAGCAAATACCATCTGACCAGTTATAATTAAATACCACATGTAGGATTTTCAAAGTGCTCAGCATTAGCCTAAATCTATTCCCATTGTAGTCTATCATTGATCTCCATGGGAGTACAATTAGACCAATGCTGAGCGCTTTTGAAAATCTCATCCTAACTTTCAAATTTTGAATCTCAAACAGCAAATGCTCATAAATTATCCTTCTTGCAGTCAATCCATGGAGTAAAAATGCTATAAAATAGTCTAGATTAGTTAATACTATTCAAAAGTTGAATAAATATGAGGAAATTACAGTCTGCTTGTGAACATCAGAGGAGCAAAAAAAGAGGCTAAATTGTCAAGTGAATTTATTTGGCATGAGTTATTTCCTCAGCTCTGTTTTTATTTGAGATTATTTGTTTAACAAAGAACCAAGCAGAAAATAAAACCTCCAAACATTTTAAAATAGCTTTAGTGTTTTACAAATACTGTTTTTTCAGTTTAGACATGTCTTCATGTCCCAGTAGATAAGACTTCGATTATGTCTAACTGCAGTTCATCTAATTTGCTTATCTCTGGTATATCTCAGTTTATAAAGGGTCTTCTGAAGGTGCAGAGCTGTCACGCTCCTGTGGAACTACTGTGTGCCAACACACATCCTGTTAATTCACACCCTGTAACAATTCCATGTGTTCCAAAGACAATAGAAACAATTACTAGATACTAAATATTGACCACGCACCTTAGGAGGCAGGACTAAACTCCAAAAACATAAGCATCTGCCAGTTGATCTGAACAAAATTCATAGTTTTTAAGCACAGAAGAGACCCATTATTAGCATCTAGCCTGACCTCCTGTATGACACAGGCCATTCACTCAGTAATTCTTCCATCAACTCTGATAAATCTTGGATGAACTAAAGCATATATTTTAGAAAGACTCCTGTCTTGATTTAAAGACTTTAAGTGAGGAAGAATCTATCACATGCCTTATTACAGTTAATTTCTTTTACTGTTACACATTTGCACAATGGGTCTCCTGGTGGATGGGAGCAGTAGAACCCCCTTGTCTTTGCTGTGGGCAGCCAATAGTGGGCATAATTACCCCCTACAAAGCCATTACTGTACATTATAATAGCTGGCCAAAATCTTAAATTTCAGCAACATTTTAGACAATTTTTTTTGCCCACATTTTCAATACCCACTAAAGAGGGGCAAACAATAAAATATAGCTTGGAAATTTGGTCCAGTTTTTCAACTAGCTCCGATCACAGTACACAAGGGAGCGAGAAGAAGGAATCTTGAGGCAGACATACAAGCCAGCATCCTAGTGCATAGCAGCAGCAGTGCTGTGTTTATTTCCTATTTGGTGTTCCTTTAAACAGAGCCTTATTCTGACAACATATATGTGACATCAGCTTTGTTGTTATGGAAAAGATTATGATGCTTTTCAAAGAGTCAGTACCAATTAGAGCTGGTCAAAGAACACAAAATGTTTTTTCACAAAAAAATATTGTAATTCTTTTCAAACCCTCCTCCCCCCGAATAAGCACTGGAAACTTCCTAATAATTATGTGTGAAATCACAGTGACACTGAAGTCAATGACAAAACTCCTGTTGATTTCAGTGGGGCCAGGTTTCCCCCTATATCTTACAGACTTGGAGAAACTAACTGAATTTCAACTTTTTTTACCCAAATAAAGTTTGTGCATTTTACATTACAACTAGGCCCTACTTCATAGACCGTTCAATCAGTTTTTATTCTGTAAGCAGAGTGTCACAAAACCTTCAGCTGACAATAAAGAGGAAGTATCTGAAATGATTAAGTTACACAAAATGATGAATATAGTCACCATGGATAATTTTTCTTGACAAAATTTTCCTTTGCTGTGTTTGATTCTAAGAGAACATATTGAGTGAGAAATGCAATGAAGCCAGTTTGGCTGGTTTTATGTTGGCAGGAGTTAAATACTGTAGATGAGAAGCATGTTTATTTGGGCCCGGAACCTGGTGCTGCATAGAACTATCCAACAATATTCACTGAAGTCCACTGTTCTTGGCATATGTTAGGATATAGATATTCAGGCCTGTCTGTAAAGGCCTATACTCTAAGAATGTAGATGTATTCTTATCACTTAGCTAGTTATAGAGGTATAAAAGAAAGAATCAAAATCACTGTCTGCCGGTGTAAGGGCCTTCTCTTACTGTGACAGTCTGAGGCCCTGGTCTTAGGCTAAAATCTCTGGCTAAGCCTCAGAGGCAGCCATAAGATGAGAAGCCTGTGGCCACATCCTCACATTCCAAACTAGTCACATTGAAAGAAGACAATCTGGGGCTGTTAGAAAGGTGATCTGATCTATCACCTCCAGAGAAAGAGAAGAACCTAGAGGATGTAAAAGGAAGTTTAGTGTGATAGTTTTCTGTTTGGTAAGAACTCACTTATCAATAGACATGCCCGGGAAACGCTTATGTCTTTATAGATGTAGTTGTGAAATCCTCACTTCTGTATTGTCTTGTCATTATAGTTCCCACTTTGCTATTGTTTATTTGCATGGTCTCTGTCTGGTTCTGTGATTGTTTCTGTCTGCTGTATAATAATTTTTCTGGGTGTAAACTAATTAAGGTGGTGGGATATAATTGGTTATATAATCATGTTACAATATGTTAGGATTGGTTAGTTAAATTTCAGTAAAATGTTTGGTTAAGGTATAGCAAAGCAGAACTCAAGTTTTACTATATAGTCTGCAGTCAATCAGGAAGTAAGGGGGGGAATGGGGGTGGGGAAATTGGAATAATGTTTTGCTAAGCGGGGGAATGGGAACAGGGACTCAGGTAAGGCTCTGTGGTGTCAGACCTGGGAAGGGGGACACTAAGGAAGGAAACTGGAATCATGCTTGCTGGAAGTTCACCCCAATAAACATTGAATTGTTTGCACCTTTGGACTTCGGGTACTGTTGCTTTCTGTTCATGCGAGAAGGACCAGGGAAGTAAGCGGGTGAAGGAATAAGCCCCCTAACAGCATATATCTGCACAATCTTGACTTTTAAGACACCTTTTTCATCCTATGGTAATTTAACATGCTTGCCTGATTCTAACCATTTAATACTAATAGACCATAAGCCGAAGCTCAATGAAGCTCAGACCGAGGTAAAGTTTATATTTAGCCTTGAGGCTGCCAAAATTGGGACATTGTATTCAATGGTAAATTATGAGTTAAATGAAGAAACGGATAGCTCTACTTGTCAGGTTAAATGTCTTTGTTCAAATCTGTCACTAAGCTGTTGAAGTTAACTGATATAAAATGACAAACCTGCGAGACCAATAAAAGCGCAGGTATGCATCCAACTGAAAGTCCTTAATGATGTTCTATTTTAAGAGCACCACAGCTTCCTTCTTTCCACTCCAGTACAGATAATTGTTGAAATTTCAAAAGCGCTTAAATCCCATTTTCAAAAATGACTCTAGGCTCCTAAGAGCCTAAGCCTTCTTGACTTGCGGGGAGATTTAAGATTCTAAGTCCCTCAGTCTCTTTTGAAAATGAGACTTGAGTTCCTAAGTCATTTAGTCAGTTTTGAAAATTTTACCCAGTCTCTCCAACCAGAAACCCTATAATCGAAATAATAATGATTCCCTGGTGCTGACCTAGCGCTTTTCATCCAGATCTCAAAGTGCTTCGCAAAAGAAGTGAGTATCCTTACCCCGATTTTACACATGAGGAAACTGAGTTAACGGGGGAGGTGAAGTAACTTACCAAAGACCACCCAGGAGGCCAGTGGCAAAATTGGGACAGGTCCCTGAGTCCAAGTCCAGTGCTCTACCTACCAGACAGCACTGCTCTAGGTAGAGAATTTAAAGAAAAATCAATTAGCGCTTGATATTATACTACAGTTTCTCTGCTATCTGATTTTTTCTGTTATAGCACTGAGAGGACTCAAATGAGAATTGACCTCCCGTTGGGATAGATGTGATAGACACATATAAGAGGCATTCCCTGCCCAGAAGAGTGTACAGTATAAATGTAGAGGACAGGCAAAGGATAGGAGCAAGGAAGTATTGTTGTTCCCATTTTACAGAGGGGAATAGAGGCACAGACAGACTGAGATGTGCCCAGTGTCACCCAGGGAGCCTGTGGCAAAGCTGGGAATTTAAGCTACATCTCCTGAGTCTCAGTCTGGTGTGTTAACCACAAGACCATTCTTCCTCTCGAAACTAGATTTCCAATTCCTTTCTCATCATCAACCCACATAATCAAAAATTTAACATCCAGGTACATTAGTCCCCCTCTGCTACCAAATATATTTTCCGAGGGAGCTAGGTTTAAGGTGAAATTCACTCCACATGGTATTTGGATTCTGTAGGGGAGTAGTGAAGGGAGATGAAATCCATCAGCCTGCACGGTTGCTCTTCCAGCCTATGTGCTGGGATTGTGCCCACATGCACTTTGCACTGGAAGTGCAATGTGTTGGGGGGACTGTACCTGTGTAAACAAAGGTCTGCATCTCCTCCTCTGGCTTACCCCCAGACTGGCCCATTATCACCCTTGTCCCATCGCCACTGGGGCTGACATGAGATCAGGGATCCCAGCATACAGGGCCGGCCTAAGGGGTTAGGCTGTCATGGTGGTCCCTGTGGGTTCCGTCTTTCAGGGGGAACCAAATCAAGGGTGGAAGTGGTTTACATTAAATCATGCTTATCACTGAGGATGGTATTTGTGATGCCTATGGAGTTATGTCCAGGGTACCTAGGTAGCAAAGATAGGAGCTCTATTTTCAGTATTTATACAATCTAAATAAATAACCCATGTCTGCATTCACTCTGGGCCCAGTTCTGCCCACAGATACATGGGTGGGGCTCGCCTTGATCTCACCAGCCTGTTTTAATATAGATGTGGTTCCTTTTCTAATATATGTAGTTATAAGTGAGCAGATTCTGCTTCCGATTGCAGTGCTGCTTCTCAGGGGAGCAGCTACATCATTCAATTAGTTGGAAACAGATTTTTTTCATCTCAATGGCAGGAGGTACCACTGCTGATATTGACCCCGTCTCCTTTCCCTCTCTCACTACAATAGCTGCATTTCCTACAGTTCCTAGCTGCTGCCGCAGGGATTTTATGAGAGTGCACTAAAGAATTTATAGTTATTTTTAATGACCTTTCACTGATCATTTATGATTCATTTAAACCGCGGCAGACTTGAAAGACATGAGAAGGCAGTGCCATTTTCGATCTTGCTGGTAGTCCAGGCCAGTCATTGTTTATAAGGGTAGCTTAGCTGTATACTACAGAAAGTCTGTTATTTTATACTTTGTTTCTCTGCTTCAACCTTCTCTTTGGTATTTTGATTTCATTTCAAAGACTACACATTGTTTTCACTAATGCATTTACATCTACAAATGGAGCCATTTTAGTGTAAAGCCTTAGAGAATGGCAGAGTGCTAATTATCCTTGTGTACAAATGCATCTTTAACCTTCACCCCTCAACCTTTTGTGCCTCGGTTCTCAAATTGTGTATGTGGGTCGCAGTCAGGTCTGAGGATCGTATTTGGAAAGTTAACATCTGAAAGATATCGCCAAAAGCATCAACAAGGATTTCCCACAAGGTATCTGCCTTAGGCAGTGTCTGTTCACGTAGGTGACATTGATTTAAAAACACAAAGCAAAACAAAAAAAGCATTGTTTTTAAATAACCCACACAGGCTCTTCTGTGATCTGAAGGAATATGTGGGAGTTTTTCTTTCATTCTCTGTGATTAGAAAAGGCAGAAATGTTGTCTATGTATTTTATAGGCCAATACTATACTGCAGAAAAACAAATACCATCCTCCTTTGATCTTGGGACTGAACAGAGCTTGGCATTTAGCCAGAAGCAGTCCTGCCAAAATAATCTAGCTCGCCGTGCAGAGGCAAGGGCAGCAGCGTGGCTGAAAACAAGAAGGAGCTAGAAATCAGGATGATGAATATGTGATTGGAAGTGTTGTGAATGATTTAGAGTTCCTAAATTGTCTGTGGTCTTATGTGTTGCTGTTATGCTGGTTTCTTCTACATTAGTGCCTGGGTGGCATTTGAAGCTGAGACAGGTGGAATATGGCAGGTGTAATTAAAAGTCTCTCTCCCCAAGATCAGAGGGCTAGGAATTTGAAGAACACCAGGCCAAAAATGAAAACACTGATAATTCTTGGAGAATGAGCATGGCTGGAAAAGTTCTGTTCAAGTTTAAACCTGTTGAGTTCCCCTTGGAGAAATATCTAGAGTGACTCTGTATCTTTAGAACATCTTCAGCCTGTTTCCAGGCAAGGCCTTTCACACAACCTGTGCTCCATCACAGAGCTAAGTGGGGCTCACAAGTAGTTTCTATTCTGTTCAAATATCATGAATAGGGCCCTACCAAATTAACGGCTGTGAAAAGCACATCACTGACCATGAAATCTGGTCTTTTGAGTACTTTTACCCTCTACTATACAGATTTCACAGGGGAGACTAGCCTTTCTCAAACTGGGGGTCCCGACCCCAGAAGGGTTGCGGGGGGGTATCAAAAGGTTATTGTAGGGGTGGGGGTAGTATTGCCACCCTTACTTCTGCGCTACCTTCAGAGCTGGGTGGCCAGAAAGTGGTGGCTGCTGGCCAGGTGCCCAGCTCTGAAGGCAGGAAACGTCAGCAGCAGCGCAGAAGTAAGGATGGCAATGGGCGGCCGGAGAGTGCCGGCCCCCGGCCGAGGGCCCAGCTCTGCAGGCAGCAGCGCAGAAGTAAGGATGGCAATGCCATACCAGGCCGTCTTTCCTTCTCTCCTGCTGCTGGCGATGGCGCAGCCTTCAGAGCTGGGCTCTCGGCCAGCAGCTGCTGCTCTCCGGCTGCCCAGCTCTGAAGGCAGCGCTGCCGCCAACAGCAATGCAGAAGTAAGGGTGGCAATACCATGGCCCCCTACAACAACCTTGCAGTGCCCCCCACTACTCCCTTTGGGGTCAGGACCACTACAGTTACAACACCGTGAAATTTCAGATTTAAATATCTGAAATAATGAAGGTTGTGATTGTTAAAATCTTATGACCGTGAAATTGACCAAAATGGACCGTGAATTTGGTAGGGCCCTAGTCATGAAGGAGATCTGCATGTCAGCTCAGAGATCTGCCTGGAGGGGAATCATTAATGACGGTCTATTAAATCCACTAGCCAACTCTCCCACACAAGGGGAATGAAGGGATAATGGCTGCTATTCCTGCCTGAGACCAACATCCTTGGTTCATTGAAAAAAATATCATAATTGGTGTATATTGAAAAAGAGTTATGGGGCCAGGTCTCTGATTCATTTAGATTGCATCATGGTGCACTAAATGGCTAGCATTCCACCTACCATGGTAGCTTAAGAACTGTGTCCCCTACTGGCTTGGGTTTCCCAGCAGCTATGAATAGGGACATGATAGTTAAGATCTGGACATTACCCCCATGTTCTTGGTCAGACTACAGTCATGAGGTGTGACTGAAACCCTAATGGTATTGCAGTAACCCCTCTCTGGTCTTCATTGCCATTTACCAGCCTCAGCCCAGATACGGCTTCGCATAGACCCATCAAATGAACAGAGACTTAATTACAAATGAAATTAAAGGGAAAATGAGCAAAGAAATACTATGCCATTTGTCATTCCAGTAAAAGCGATAGTGTTGACACAAAAACAATGCAAAGGCAGGCCGTTTGGAATTAAGTTTGCCATGGCGTGTTTGACTGTTCAGTACTGCATATGAGTATTTGCAGAACATAAAAATCGTCATCGTTACCGACACTCAATAGACGAGTGGTATCTGAGGCATTGCATTCATTTCCTGTTCTGCACTTCAGGAAAACAGTGTGTTAACAGTAGGTAAATGTTGCCTTATTCCATGGAAATCACTGTACAGCAAATTCTGTAGTGTGATCCATTGCTCCTGGAACAGAGGATTGTTAGCAGACCTTGCTGTATATGCTACATTACTGGAATGCAATAGGTAAATTAAAGCAGTCTTAACTTGTTTCCCTTTCTATTATTATTTGTGCCATAATCTTAAGGTTATTTTTGTACGGTTTTTATATTTTTGCCTCCTTGGGGGTTTTAACAGCACTGTATGGGTATGTTTCTGTCACAATAGCTCATTAAAATGAACATTGCTACCTTCCAATTCATTTTAATGGGAGGTACCGTCAACAAACTCCCATTAAAGTGAATAGTAGTACTTTCCCATTCACCTGAATTAGTTAAAATGTGGGAGTTAGCATCATAACTAAATTTGTTATGGTCAATTTATCTTATCTCAAAACAAGGTTTGCAGTTCTTTTATTGCTTTGTAACAAAAACGCTATGAAAATTCACTGCTGTGTGTGCTTTGCAGCTAATTTTCAAACTTAAACATCTTGATAATATTCCCGCTCCCTCCCCGCCTCCCCCCAACACCTGAAAGCTGTATGGAACTAGCAGCCTCTGAATTTTGTTTTAAATGAAATCAGTTTTGTTTCAGGGCTTAGCAAATGAAAAAAATAAAATCATGCCAAATAGGGTCCAAATAACTTTTATTTTCCTTTTTGAAGCTCTATAATTTAAAATGACTTAAATGGTCTCAACCACCTTTAATTTAAATAAATTGCACTGGGGATGAGAAACTTGTAGCAGAAACCAAATCTTGTCTTCATAGTAATTGAAATGTTCAGTGAACAGGCATTTTAAATCATGGATTGGAATCAAAATTCCAACACAACTTTGGAACAATAAACAATCAACCTCCAATGTCTCCTAAAGATATTCTAATATCAGACTCAGAGAGGATTTCATGTACTGCAAAGGGGAAAACATCACACTCCATTGATTTTTATGTATTTTAAGGTAATTTGACATGGGGGAGCTGCATGTTGATTAGCTGATAATAAAGAGGGAAATCAATCAACAGACATTAGGTAATTAAACATAATGACAAGTGAAGAGAGAGGAGAACTTAAGGAGGAAAATCTAGCATCCTTTTTTCCTTTGTTCCATCTTCCAATAATTGAAATCTGAGTACAATATGCATGTGTTAGTTGAAACTGGACAAGTTTACTCATACATATACCTGAGAATATGTGTGTGTGTATGTGTTTATATGTGTGTGTAATACACCTCAGTAATTAATATTTTGGAATCTTTAAGCCTCTGACCATCTTGTTAAATCCTGTAATTTCAGCTTAATATAGTCACTCAAACACTGAGTAAGGAACTCTGCTTTTTCAAACATGGATTAATTTAACTAAAGAATCAGGATTCTAAACTAAACACCTAAGTTTTATTTATTGCCTTATTTGTATTAACTCTATAGCTTTGATTTTGTGCAAGGAATCATTTAAACTGAATGCCAGATACTGCCGCCATCTTCTCTCCTAACTTCCTGGAAAGTCAGTGAAGAAATATTTTTGCTGAAGTTCATAATAACATGACAAGGCACCAACAAAATGTAGTGGGCTTAAACAAAGGAGAGGTTCATACAAAGCACCCGATTCTGTCCTCAGATACAAAGAGGAGGCACGGTCTTGTTATTTAGAACTCAGGACTGGGAGTCAGGAGTAGAGATGGTTGGGAATTTTTAGGTTGAATTTTTATTGGAGAGGTTTCTCAGGTCCAGGATGGAATCTCTCTCTTCCATTTTGACCAGAGAGAGATGCCAGAATAGCCCAGCCATGGTTAGGTCACTCATCTAGGCAGTGTGTGACTTAATCACCTGGCTATTGGTTATTCTGGGGTATCTCTCTCAAGCTCTTGAATTTTTTTGCAAACATTTCCAAAAGGTCTCAGATTTGTCCTAATGAAGAATGAAACTTTGAAATTTATTTTATTTTATTTTATTTTTTTGCAAAACAGAATTCATGTTTGCTGGCCAGTGTTCATCAGGAGTCCTAAGGATCTATTTCCATTTCTGCCATTGACCTTAGCCAAATCACTTAACCTTTCATGGGCTTAAATTTCTCAGTTTGGTAAAATGGGGATAATATTTTCCAACCACACAGCAGAGTTGTGACATTTAACTCATATTTACAAAGCACTTTGAAAATATATATGATATGGTTGAGTGTGTGTATACTATGTGTTTTATGAGTCTCTGTCCCAGTTGCCATTGACTCAGTCTAGAAGTAAAGTACTGTATTTTTGGATCCATTTTACTACTTTGAGGCTTGATGCTGCTCCCATTGAAGTCGATGGCAAACCTTGTATTGATTTCATAGGGAAAAACATGGGGCAACTGAGTTTTTGAAAAGAAAAACGTGTTGAGAGCAGTTTTACATGGTGTATTATCACAGAATAAAACTGCATCAAATGGCCTTTCTTCAGCTTGATGATGTTGGTTTTGATTGAGTTCTCTGGCTGTTCAGTTCTATGAAAACATTGAATTAAGAACCATAGAAGGAATCTGACTTGATGTATCCTTTCTGTGGTAGCAGGGAGGAATAGAAATTTTCAAATGTTCAACTTTCGCCATAGCTCAGTCTAGGAATTGGTGCCAGTGTTGGGGTCTAACCCAAAGCCCATTGAAGTCACTGAAAAAACTTCCATTGAGTTTAGTGCGTCTTTGAGTCTTGAAACAAAACGTGCACAGACCTAGAGCAAATAAATTGTACTTCTCCTCATTTCCCGACCCATTTCCTACCTCCTCAAGCCTTTGAAATGTCGTAAGGGAAAGAAAATGTTAGTGTCATGAAAAATGTCGAAGTCTTACATTTGTGGTGCTCTGTTATTCTGGCTTCCTAGGCAAGAATTATAACAATAACAACAGCAAAATTGTTCAAGGACAAAAATAGTGAGAATTTGAAGCTATATCGGATTGGTTCTCCTTAGCAGCCACAAAGCAGAGTAGGTCATTGTTGAGAAATAACTTGAGATACTCTGGACTTGTGATTTAAAGGACCTCCTGTTTCATTCTCTCACCTCCCCACAAGGCTAGAGGCTAGCCAGAAGGAAAGGATTGAGTTTCACAGACATGTACTCAAGTCTTTCATCAGCATTGCTCGTGTCAGATTTCCTTGACATTAACTTGTCTCAAAACAAGTTTTTGTTTTTTTGTTTTTAAAGAGGGAGCCAACAGCTCTGGGCATCCATGCTTGGCTGATTCACAGTAACATTACACTCCTCCCCCTCCCTTCTGCAGGAGAGAAAAGGTGAGGGAAGGACCACTGTGGAATAGGGGAGTCGTGACCATGTGAGCATTTATTCCCTCTGTTTCGGTTGGGTTAGCGTTTCCCTGGCAACGTACCGTGTGTGCTGAAGATACTTGTTGAAATAACACCTGTTGTGTCTGTGTGGGGCTTGAAAAGAAATATACGTTTTATAAAGCTCATAAAAAAATCAGCTTTGGGCAAAGTTGTTTTTAAAGCTAAATTTACATGATGTGCATGTGCCTTATGCGGAGGCAAATATTCATGTGGTAACTGAAGCATGCGGCTGTCTATCGATCTGAGTGATGCCACACCAAAAAATATTAAAATAAATAAAACAAGATCATTTTAGGTAATTTGGGGAGAATATTATTTTTAAAAGATTGATTCTCAGTACCTTTTTTGAAAGATACATTTACTTTCTGAGACGCCATTTGGTGTGGAAATGCTTACCCCCCACAGCTGGCGCCCCGAATTGTAACAGTTTTCAGCCACTCCTGTTCTGACAGATTTTGAAAAGTGCTCAGCTAATAAGCACTTTCGAAAATCTGTCCCCCCGGTTTGGTGCCTACATGGGAGCTGAGCTCTTCTGAACAGCAGGCCTGAGAAGTTTTTCAGCAAAATAATGTTGGGTAACATAAAAATGTTTTCCTTTCAGTAAAACGAAATAAAGAATGATGATGAGCTAACACACCACTATGGCTAAAAGGTTGGGACCTGATCTCTAGCTGGTGTAAATCAGCCAACTTCCATGGCAGTCAATTGCTCCACACCAGCTGAAGGTCTGGCCCTTGGTCTAATGAGCTGATAGGACAGCAAGCTTACCAAGCTTAATGTTAGCACAGTTGCTTTGCTATGAAAAGGAAAGTCTTTTATCAGGGTTAAAATATGTTAATGCATCATTGTCTCCAGCGACCGAGATTATCTATTCTGGAAAAGAATCCTATGAACTTTATCCATCTTTACCACTGGTTTCTTCAAGGCACGTATCATCATGGCATCTGAACTCTAAAACGTGAGTGTGAGCTTTTCTCAGTGTCCAAAACATCTTTCCTGGTTTTGTACATTTCACATTTTTAATGGCATGTAGTACTTTGCAAGCGAATTTAGGGCCTGATTCTGCAAGAAGAGAACTTCCCACAAGGTGCTCTCAGCTCCCGCTGATGTCCATTGTGGGTGGGTGGGTGGGTAAGGACGTACAGGAGCTTTCAAGATCAAACATGCCTGGTGATGGGAATGGTTTGATTGCTTTACTTTCATCCTCTAGCTACTCATCATTCCTAGATAGTGTGCTCAGACACCAATAACTTCCTTACAAACCTGAGCCATTAATCCTTAAATCCTTCCTATATAAGTATGACTGAGACAATTAAATCTTTTTTCCCCTCCAATAATTAAATTAATTTGGAAACAGACCTAACTGTCTCAAAGGACTATCCTTTTAATTTCACTTCTACATGTAGCAATGAAATCTATGTTGTTCTAGCTGGAACAATGAGGATGCTGAATAGGTTAGTGTACTAAGTAACAGCAAACAAGTTGTATGATCCTAATGAACAAACATGGCTGCATTGTTGTCAAGGATTTGACACGAATGGCTTATTGTCAGGTAAACAATACACGTTTAACCGTGTTGACCTGCTGGGATAATACTTCAGTCATCATTTAAGGGAATAATAAACATATTTTCTGCCTTTGCTATGTACCAAACATCAATTCTGGGTTGCCTTGGGGGACAAGTATGGAGTGAGGGGGAAAAAATCTGCATGATGCAAGTATTTTTTTTTCATTGCCTCTCAAGTACCTTTGTCATGATAAAGCTGACATCTATAGCTTTCTCATGGTAAAGCTGACATCTATAGCCCTTTTAACTTTTTTATCTTTATCACTTGGTATGGATATAAAAAGTTAATAACAGATTTATAATTTTATTAGCATTTATGCTGCAAATGCAAGAGACATCCCCAACACCAATTTAATGCACTCTTACAGTCCTTTTTATTAGCCTGTTAATTCCCAGCAGCACTATTTTTATTGAAATGTGTATTACATTTTCTCTCGAGGGGAAATAGTGGTTTAGATCCAGAGTATGAAAACCTGAAAGAAGACTGGGCCTGATTTCCCATTGTTTGGCACTTGTGCAAAATGAGCGTTATACACCCACCGTGCACTTATTTTTCACAGGCATGAATGACTACACAAGGTAGCAAACAATGGAGAATTAGGGCCAAGGTTTCCAGCAGACAGCAAAACTGAACACTCAGCAGGTTTGAAAGACTACCTTGAACGGAATGGATTATTCAAAAGTCCCTAGGCGCATAAGAGCCATTGCTTGCAGTAGAACTTAGGTTTTCTAAAGCCTTTTCTCCACATTATCACTGTTGTTATTTATTTGTGTTATCGTAGAGCCTAGGAGCCCATGTCACAAAGTGGGGCCCCACTGTGCTAAGGGCTGCACACACACAGAGCAAAAAGACAGCCCCGGCCCCAAAGAATTTACAGTCCAAGTATCAGAGTAGCAGCCGTGTTAGTCTGTATTCACAAAAAGAAAAGGAGTACTTGTGGCACCTTAGAGACTAACCAATTTATTTGAGCATAAGCTTTCGTGAGCTACAGCTCACTTCATCGGATGCATACTGTGGAAAGTGTAGAAGATCTTATTATATACACACAAAAAGCATGAAAAAATACCTCCTCCCACCCCACTCTCCTGCTGGTAATAGCTTATCTAAAGTGATCACTCTCCTTACAATGTGTATGATAATCAAGTTGGGCCATTTCCAGCACAAATCCAGGTTTTCTCACCCGCCCCCAACACAAATGTACTAATGTAATTATGCCAGTTAGAGGTCTGACTTCTTAATTGCTATAGCTAGAGTGGTAGAACTTCTTTTGTGGATGCTCCTGTATAAAGATGCATAGTTTATTCTTGTGTGCTTTAACTGAGTCTATTCATTATGTTACAAAGGTATATCTCTAACTAGTGGTTTAAAAAAAAAATCACAGCCCTAACTGCCATAGTTGAGTCTTGTCTGCAGTTTTTGTCCCAGTTTGTCTCCTGGGTGCTATTGAAAATCCTATCCAAGTAGTCCAATGTAGAGGTAATGGTATGTTTTCCCAATGTATGAAGAGTCTTAAATATGCCTACCCATAGACACATACATAAAGCTGTTATTCTCGGTAGGGATTCCGTCAAAAGTAGCTAGTAAATAAAAGGGTAATGTACCTTACCTTTAGATTTCTGAAATTCTTGCTTTCAGATTTGAAGCTGAACCCTACAGACACATCAGTTCTCTGATGTAAACTAGACAAGTAGTCTGGTTTTCAAATCCTTTCCATTTAGAATGAAAAGTGTTCAAGACATCACGCAAAGGCTCTAAGAATAATGTTAGTACCATTTTAACCAGAGTGCTGAACTTCCTGCTTTGTTTCAGAAAATATGAATGGATAACAGTCTCCATGAAGAAAAGGAGTTCTTGTGGCACCTTAGAGACTAACAAATTTATTTGAGCATAAGCTTTCGTGAGCTACAGCTCACTTCATCGGATGCATTCAGTGGAAAATACAGTGGGGAGATTTATATACATAGAGAACGTGAAACAATGGGTGTTACCACACACACTGTAACGAGAGTGATCACTTAAGGTGAGCTATTACCAGCTCCATGAGTGGCCAACTGAATGTTTGAGGACCAATAACAGACTCATTGTTATCCTTCCACTTCATCGTCTCCACAATATTCTATCTGCCTCTTTTGGAATTTCCTCATCTCTGTGTACTCTAGTGTGTCCAGCCCAGCAGCTTTCAGTGCTACAGAAACACAAATATTGATTCCAGTGAAATACCGGTGATGGCTCCTCTCACATTTTGAGGATTACTCTTAAAATAGGAAATCCACAAATAGAGATGTATACCGGATAGTATGCATGTACCTAAGTCAATGTCCACTGTTTGTTCCCACCAAACTGGAAATGTTGGGGCTATGCTCATGTAGCCTTTATAGCTCATTCGCACAATGGGCAAGATGATCCAAGAAATGAGATGTGTGGAGGATTCAGTACCCTGGAGACACAAATATAAGCCTTCTTCATTGCTGCTATATTAGTCTGTCCTACTTCCACACAGGAGGGATGGAATGTGTGTATATTGCTTTATTTAGCACATAGCAGGAGCTGGCGGTAGACTTACGCAATAAAATAGATTTCAAACGTTTTCTGTACCACTAATTGTAATTTTCCAAGGCTTCCTCTGTGACAGTGTGTACAAAAGGGAGCTTTAATAGAAACTGCCATTAGCCTTGCGGATCAATATGGTTTAGGAAACACAAAACAACTTCAGTTGTTTAAGAATAGGAAGTACCGGAGGGTGTCCCATCCTTCCCACTGATAGCAAATCACAGTATTGATCTGTCTGCAGTGTAACTGTGCAAAATTTGCAGAAAGCAGGTGGACTAGCTGGGAATTTAAATAGAGCCACTCTAGCAGCTGGTAGTGTGTATGGGAGCCCTCTTGGGCAACCCTGTATGAATCCTCCCTAAATGAATCAATCACCTTCCGTTGGAAGAATATGAGGGAATTCAGGCAAACCACAGAAATCTCTCCCAAGTCACCTTTGTTCCATAAATATCTTCTTTTCATCTGTCTCTCTCCCACGCTCAGTTCGCAAAAATCTCTGAGGTAAGTCAGAAGCCAATTTAAAGAAATCCATGTATGACAACAATGTAATTCACATAAAGAGAGGTCAAAATGGATAGGAGGAAGTAGAAAATCTGGCCCCACTCATATTTAAAAGATATGGACTAGTTGTTTCAGACTCAGATTACTCCTAAATAACTTGTTACTGAGAAGCTGCCCATTGTTTTCCCTTTATTGTCCTCTTTTTGCAGCATCAAAGGAAGCTCTGTACTTTGTACATTATGGATACAGACACAAACCAAAACCCCAGTTCCAAACACCCACGAAGCTTTAAGATGGGAAGAAATTGGAAATCTGCCCGGGCTATAGGTGTAAATTTTTCAGCTTGCCTATTTGAATAAAACAAGACAAAACAAAACCTCACATCTGACCACCCCTGAACTTGACTATTTAGTATCCAGATCTGAGTGCTGCATTTTAGGCCCATATCTAGGGCAGTAGCAAAGTTAGCTAAATTTTAGGGGGGGGGAATTCGTATAGTAAATGGAGTCGTTCTAGGAGATCTCATCCCTGCCAAGTGCTGTTCTCTTGATTTTCAAGATCTGCAGACTTCCTTTCTGGTTGTTATTCTTGCCGAATGAGTAATTTACAGCGGTTGATGTATTAACTGCAGTTTGTCAATCTGACCGTGTAGTGATGTGAACATAATTCCTTACTGTTTGCTTCAGATCATATTATGTTCCTTCATAAAGCTGGAAACACTACAAAGGAATAGTTTTCAGGAAAAACGTACCAAGAGGAATATGCGTAGTGACAGTGGTCAACTGCCTCCATGAGTTCTAAATGCACTTTATGGTAATCTACATTAAATGATCACATGCATGATTGCTGTTGCATTCTTACTTACTATTCAGATGGGCCATTTGCTTTTCATGACTGCTACTTCAAATACTGCCAGCTGTCTTGGACCAACCACTTGTATGCTAGTAGTCTTTCTTCAGTCTGTGGATGGTCACTTATTGTGATGGTAACTGAAGAAAGTATGATTCTGTAGAACTCATTTCTCACTCCCAGTCATTTAGGTACTTGGCTCTTTGGTTCTTACAGAAAAAAGTTAAGAAAACAATGTTTTCCTCCTATATGGCATATCACTGCTGGCTTTTCTGGGCATCTGAGGGCTTAGTCCTGCACCATTCATGTCAATTAGAGTTTTGCTGTTGACTTCAATGGGAACAGTATCCAGATACAACTCAACTCTCCCTTTTCCCATCTCAGCTTTAAGATGCTGCAATGTTTTTCATCTTTTCCCATAAGTAGGTGGGAGACTTATTTTAATTAGTGTTGTTGTCTGAAAACAGGATATTGAACTAGAATGTCACCATGATAATTGCCATCTTGGTCTTGACTGGAGATTGAAGCAGAGACTTCCACAGCTAAAAGTATAAGTCTCTATAGCTTGAGCTAAATGTCTAAGACAACTAGCTATGAACTGTAGCAGAATCTTATACTCTGTGGATCAGGCATAGAGGGGAACATATAACACACACTGACCAGTGGGTTACTCCATAAGAATGGCCATACTGTGTCAGACAAATGGTCCATCTGGCCCAGTATCCTGGCTTCTGACAGTGGCCAATGGCAGATGCTTTTAATAAAACGAACAGGGCAGTTATCGAGTGATTCATCCCCATCATCCAGTCCCAGCTTCTGGCAGTCAGAGGTTTAGGGACATTCAGAACATGGGGTTGTGTCCCTGACCATCTTGGCTAATAGCCATTGATTGGCTGATCCTCCATGAACTACTTATCTAATTCTTTCTTGACCCCCATTATACTTTTGGTCTTCACAACATCTTAAAGCAATGAATTCCACAGGTTGGCTGAGTGTTGTTTGTTTTAAACCTGCTGCCTACTAATTTCATTGGGTGACCCCAAGTTCTTGAATTATGTGAGGGGTAAATAACACCTCCCTATTCACTTTCTCCTCACCACTCATGAATTTTATAAACCTCTATCATATCGCCACTTAGTTATCTCTCTTCTAAGCTGAGCAGTCCAATTATTTTAAGTCTCGCCTCAATTGGAAGCTCTTCCATACCCCTAATAATTTTTGTTGCCATACTCTGTACTTTTACCAATTCTAATTCATCTTTTTTGAGGTGGGGCAACCAAAAGTGCATGCAGTATTCCAGGTGTGGATCTTCCATGGATTTATAGTGACATTATATTTTCTGTCTTACTGTCTATCCTTTTCCTAACATTCTGTTCACTTTTTTGACTGCCACTGCACATTGAGCAGATGTTTTCCAAGAACTATTCACAATGACTCGAAGATCTTTCTTGAGTGATAACAGCTAATTTAGATCCCATCATTCTGTATGTATAGTTGGGATTATGTTTTCCAAGATGCATTTCTTTGTGATTGTCAACATTGAATTTTATCTGTCATTTCCCCCCTGTCATCTAGTTACGGGAGATCCCTTTGTAACTTTTAGTTAAATCCAAGGCTGACTGCAATCTTGAGAAATTTTGCATCATCAGCAGACTTTACCACCACACTGTTTATCCCGTTTTCCAGATCACCATGCTACATTAGAGCAGTGTCAGGTTATTACTCTTCTGAAGCTCTGCACTGTGAAAGTTCTGTTTTAAAGATACTAATGAATGGTTTGCAGTGAGTGTGAAATGAATTACAAAAGACTTCAAAACCATGACAGGTTCATTAAAACAATCTAACGTACACGGTACTCATTCCACAGCACAGATTACTTCTGGTATGATGTATTTTAAAATAAAGTGTGAGATTGACCCATAGGCTCAGCTAGCCACACTCTTTGTTGGCATGTTAACAGGTGGGAAAAACCTACATTAGCATTTAGTTTGGAACTTGCACTGTGACCTCACTTATATTAGCTAAAACTGCAGGAGATACTGCAGTAAGTACATTGAGGCAATACTCGTAGGCTTTGGGGAAATAAGGAGTTTGCATCTTCCTTTGCTCCCTGAGGCGCTAATTCATACCGTAGGGTTTAGTATCTCCCTCAAGAGTAGAGTCTTGCTATTCTGTACACACAGTTAGAGGAGCGAAGGGAGCTGAGAGAAATAAAACTGACTAGGACACATGAACATACTATCAGCTTTCAGAGTAGCAGCCGTGTTAGTTTGTATCCGCAAAAAGAACAGGAGTACTTGTGGCACCTTAGAGACTAAAAAATTTATTAGAGCATAAGCTTTTGTGAGCTGCAGCTCACTTCATTGGATGCACAGAATGGAACATATAGTAAGGTGTGTATATATAAAGCTTTTTTCATGCTTTGTGTGTATATAATAAGATCTTCTAAACTTTCCACAGTATGCATCCGATGAAGTGAGCTGTAGCTCACGAAAGCTTATGCTCAAATAAATTGATTAGTCTCTAAGGTGCCACAAGTACTCCTTTTATATTTATTCAAGTGACACCATCATAGGACCTAATCACATTAGCCACGCCATCAGGGGCTCATTCACCTGCACATCTACCAATGTGATATAGGCCATCATGTGCCAGCAATGCCCCTCTGCCATGTACATTGGCCAAACCGGACAGTCTCTACGCAAAAGAATAAATGGACACAAATCTGACATCAGGAATAATAACATTCAAAAACTGGTAGGAGAACACTTCAACCTCTCTGGCCTCTCAGTAAAAGATCTAAGGGTGGCAATTTTGCAGCAGAAAAGCTTCAAAAACAGACTCCAACGAGAGACTGCTGAATTGGAATTAATATGCAAACTAGATACCATTAACTTGGGTTTAAATAGAGACTGGGAGTGGCTAGGTCATTAAATGTATTGAATCTATTTCCTTAAGTTAGGTATCCTCACATCTTCTTGTCAACTGTCTAAATGGGACATCTTGATTATCACTATTATCTCCTGTATCCAACTTATCTGTATGTGTGTGTCTATCTATCTGTCTGTCTGTCTTTCTGTCTATCTATCTATCTTACTATATGTTCCATTCTATGCATCCGATGAAGTGAGCTGTAGCTCAGGAAAGCTTGTGCTCTAATAAATTTGTTAGTCTCTAAGGTGCCACAAGTACTCCTGTTCTTTTTGGACATACTATGACATTTCTCCCCAATTGCCATCATAGTTCTTATTCCTTTGAAAAGCTGAAGCATGAGTAAGCTTATACGCAGAAACAGAAGACTACACATACTCCAGAAAACCATGCTGGGTTGAGTTCAAATGAAACTGGAATGGGTATTGGCTTATGTTCGATAGTCACATGAATTGCGTTTTCCTTTTTAAAATTAACTTCTTGAGCTGCCCCTAAAGTCCCTTTGCCACCAAAGTAACACTGAACAATGCATGTGCTTTTCTTTTGGAGCAAGACTTTACTGGAATATTAGCTGCATAAGAGAAAGAGAGTAATGCTTAAAATAGGGACTTGGTGCACAGGCATTTATATGGAAACATTATTATGGCACTGTCATGAAGAGTTTATTGTTGCTTTTTAAAAGACTGAATCCTATAGAGAGTCCTAGCCTAACACGACTACTTAAATTATAATTAACGTCTTTATTGAAAATTGTTTATAAAGTACAACAGCCTTCCTGGAGTTTGGATTATATAAAATATGGTCATATATTATGGACCTTCCAGGGCTTCTCAAGGCTTGCCTAAATATTTTGAGGCAAATCTGCCCTCATTTACACTATTCACTTCAATGGAGTTTCACAATTACAACTGAGGATCTTACATTGTCATTCTGTTGCACTGATTGGAAACTCTGAGGTTCAGACCTAAAATGAAGCAGTTATATTTTATTTGCTTTTTTATTTTTATTTCCATAGTTTCCTTTCTGTCTTGTGAAATGTGCCCAACCCAGGCTCTGGCTGCTTTTCCAAATATTGCAGAACATTAATTCAAGACTAAAATCCAAACAATGATGAGTCTCTGAATCCTGCACAGATTCTCAGCCTTTCTTAGTAATTTACCTCTTCCACCCCTCCCCATAGGGAAAATCTAGGGGCCAGTTAGGCCTTGCAATGTGAACTGAAGTTCAGCAGATTTCAGCTCTTGCCAATCAATGCAGGGAGCAGATAACATAGATGAGCACCCCGCTCTGAAATTGCCTGTCTCCAGCTCATTCCTGATTAAACCAGAGAGCTGTGAACTGAAGGGCTTTGGTTCAGCCCTAGGATGGGGGTGCTAATAGTCGAGCTGTGTCATTGTAACTAGAGCAGGTAAAAAAAAAAATAAATAAAGTGTGTGTGGTGGTGGTGGTGGGGGAATTCATAACCATTCCAGATCTTGAGGTAATCTTTTTAGATATCCTGGGCCCAGGTCACTGAGTGCCTTGAAGATAAGGATTGAGGTCTTGAGTTTCACTTGATATTCTATGGGAAGCTGGTGCCAAGAATGGAGGACCAATCTGATATGCATGTGGTTGCCTGTTTGCTGAGGAGATGAGCTTACAGTGGTCTGTACCAGTCAGAGTTTCCTAAGGGCCGATGACCTCATGCCCATTCTAATTATCATAGTACACTTGATCCTGCAGTTGGTGAAGTCTGACGACAGGAGCTGGTTGTAAACTAGAAAAACAAATTAATTGAAACGTTTGAAATTTCACAGTGGTTTACCTTTTACTGGTTTCAAATTGGATCCACTTTTCATTTAAAAATTTTTTTCGGTGTATTTTAGTTTTTGAAAAATTTCAAACTGATAGATGTTTGGTGTGTCTCCTTTTGCCCCTTTCTGTCCCTCCTGAATGAAAGAGTCATTGGACCAGACAGCAAAAGAAAAAATGAGTCTGTAGTCTGGTGGTTAAGGCACTCACCTAGAGAGCTGGAGCCCCTGGGTCAAATCCAGCGGCTCTTTCATTATTTATCCATAGAGGAGAGGCTGAGGGAGCCCTACATCAGAATATCCCTTAGCTCAGTGGTTAGATCAGCCTCCTGAGACATGGGAGACCCCTCTTTTAATCCGCCCCCACACCCCGGCAGAGAAGGGGGAATTGCCTGTGGGTCTGCCACATCCCAGGTGCATGTCTATCCACTGGGCAAAAGTTATGACTGGTGCCACCACCACCTCCTCCTATTTTGTGTGGAGTGAGACAGGGGCCTTACTCATTCCCGGAAGAAACTACAAAGGTGTCTGACCCAGGAGGTGGTTCGTGGAACACTAAGCAGAGCAGGACGCCTTCCTGCAACCTGAACGTAGCCACCTATCTCCAGGAAAGGAGTGGGGCTTAGCACATCAGCATGTCCTATTGGCTAGCTCAGGCAGCTCTCTGTCCACTGTGCTAGTTTTGCTGGATTATATTTTTAGGCACCTACCTCTCCCCATTCATTGTATAGGGAGCCTAGGTGCTTTCTGGATCACAATGCTGTTCCTATGACTTTCTCGGTGCCTAAAAGTTAGGCACTGTGATGCTCATCATTTCAATGCCTAAATCCCTTGTTTTACCACAGTAAGGAGTGCAAAATCCAATCCCCTTTCTGATTAAAAATTGTGGGTAGCTAATTTCTGCTCTGTTTACCTTGAGGATCCTCTATTGTCAAAAATTCTATATTACCAACATATGTCACAGCGAGAAAATAATGACACAAATGAAATATATAGAAGACCCTGATGCCTGAATAGGTGGTAATATTTCTATTGGCGTTCTGATTATTGTACCAGAGCACTGAAAGAGACAGCAGCCTTAATATTATCAATTACAGCAGTGTATTATCTAAAATATTCAGAGAACAGCTGTGTTGTGTTTTCGCTATTGCAATCTAGATTGTGTCACCTTAGATAGATTTCTCTCTGCTTTCCCGATGAACATTATAGTCAGCTGAAGCCTTGCTAACTGTAGCCTCGGGGTTGAGCCTGTATGCTTTACCTGAGATGTGATTGCAATTTTTGACAGGGAGACTAATGTATGTTTTATTGTTGTGCATTTAAATTTCATTTGGGGATGGGGGTGGGAGTATTTTATTAAAAAGGAAGGGGGAATACGTTTCTTAAAATATTGTCTTTTACTACTCAGGGATGGGAAGGGGAAAGCTGCAGAGATTCACGTAGTTGATTATATAGTTTGTACGTGTACAATATGGAGGAATTGGGTAGTATCCCTTTAAATAATTTGGGAGTGTATATATGTAGCTAGGACTTGCATGTTTGCAAACACGGTGATTTGGGATCCACCTGTGTCCATTTGGTTTCCTTACCTTCTTAATGTAGTGTAGGGAACAAAGTCACATCGTAATATGCAAAGTGTATTAGTTCATTTACCATGAGCACAGAACGATTGGAAGGTTGGTTTTGTGAGCTCCTATAGTGTGGATTCTTATGTAGCGCTAGACTGGAGAGGTTGCTGGAGCTGTCTTTCTCAGTATATTTCTGATCATTCTTGTTTCCAGTTACGCAAGAAATACTGCAGAAATAGCCTCTCTGCAGTATTTTGGGATTTCAGAACCCAGAAATGGCAAAGATGTGCAAAAAAGAAAAGAGAAAAAGAACTACCAATATTTGCCAATTTCCATGGTTTGATTTATGTCCAGTTTCTGTTTAGAATGCAGATTCGCATTGTTCTCCCATCCATAGTCTGGACTCCGAAACACATCGAGTAGCATGGCATTTTCTGCTGGCCAAAAAATGAATTCAGGCATTTTTCGAAAGCTGTAAAATTCCTGTACATTCAGTAATGATCAAATATAAATCTTATTTCACATCAAAGTCAACGGCTCCATTCAAAAAAATGGAGTTTCACCACTTTACATGAGAGTTTAGACCAGGAGATCTTTGTGGAGCATTGTCATTCTTTTGACTTTATAATAACTAAAAGAGTTCACTAAGTTCCTCCATCTTCAGTGATCTCTGTCTAAACTTGGAAACATCTGATTCCACCGGGTGTTTGTCTTGAATAAAAGCTGTGGGCTCATTTAATTCTTTGAGATGTGGGGGAAGGAGCAGCAACTTCGATTACTTGGGCCAGTTCTGTTCTACTTTTCTCTCAATCCTTTAAGGCATAGTGACCTTTAGCAGTTACAAAGTACAAAGAGAATCAAATGGTTTTTCAGTTTGTGATGTATGTAATACAAATGGATATTAAGTAAAGTATACAGGAGGGGCACAAAAAAATCTGACAATAAGACTTGAGTTGAGAATGCATTACAGTCTGAGCACTCCCCTGTAAAGTGATCAGAGTAGCAATAACTTACTTGACCACGTCTGTTCATCTGCACGGTGCGGATAAAGTCAGTAAAGTCATCAAGAAAGACAGATGCACAGGATGGAATATTATTGAAAGTTTTAAATAGTGGAGAAACAGCTCTTAAAAGCTGCAGAGAGGCCCCTATTCAGCAAAGCACTTAAATCCCATTCAAGTCAAAGTCCCATGGTCATGTGGTTAAGTGTTTTGCTGTATAGGGGTAGATTTAACCATGTTGTTAAGTTCTTCAATCAACTGGAGCCAAAATTCCTTCCGCCCCTGTAGGAAAATAGAAAGAGATATCAGAATAATTGTTCATTGATCCCATTGCAAACATAGTAGTACATTGTCATGGGTGCAGAATGAGCTATTGGTTCTGGGAATTGCGCACAACTCTGTATATGGTCTGATTTGAAAATTTACTTCCAAAATGATTCCATTAATATTTCCCATGTGGTAACATCCTGCAGTCTGAACTTACGTAAAATTTCCCTTGACCCTACATGCAGGTCTCCTGAGTCTGGACATGGCAACAAATGGTAGTGGTAGAGTCTTTAAAAGCTAACCAAAGCCCACTGAAGCCTCCCCACCCCGCAAAAAAAATTCCCTGCTACTAAATATTCTCTTCAAACAACTGTTGTTTTTCATGTACTTTCTCTGGCTGTCTAATGTTTTGAGTTGCTGCCAGACTCGTTTCTTCCTTTTTTGTCTGAAATACTTAATCTAGGGCTGTGGTTCCCAAACTTGTTCGGCCGCTTGTGCAGGGAAAGCCCCTGCCGGGCCGGGCTGGTTTGTTTACCTGTCGCATTTGCAGGTTTGGCCGATCGCAGCTTGCAGTGGCCGTGGTTTGCTGCCCCAGGCCAATGAGAGCTGCTGGAAGCGGCGCAGACCGAGGGACGTACTGGCCACGGCTTCCAGCTGCTCCCATTGGCCTGGGGCAGCGAACTGCGGCCACTGGGAGCCGTGATCGGCCGAACCTGAGGACACGGCAGGTAAACAAACCGGCCCGGCTTGCCAGGGGCTTTCCCTGAACAAAAGGCGGAACAGGTTTGGGAACCACTGATCTAGGGGGACGTGGATGCTGATTCATCCCTTCTTAAAGCCTAATATCTTTAAGAATTATTCAGTATAATGCCCAGCATACTGTTGACTTGCTGATTTGAATTGTTCTACCCCACAGCCCCCATAAATTAATTGGAAGATGTTATATTAGTCTTAGGTTTATTAGTACAGCTTGCCAATCACAATTTTTTTTAAAGAAGCATGTTCATCCAAATATAAAAGTATTTCAAACTGAACCTAAATTCTAGTTGGATCTGCAGTGGGGTCTAGCCATTGTTATAAGCTTCCAACTCAGTGGGTCCTTCTGCTGTGGAATTTGTCTGTTCTTCAGTCCAAATTCTGCAAGGATTAATGTCATGAAATATGGTATTTAGTTCAATAAACCTAATTGCTCGACCCACGTAGCATCTGAGTTCCCAAAGTTGACGTGCAAAAGATGTTGTTTTCTGTCTGATGGATTCACTTGTGCTGAGAAATCTCTTGCATGGTTGCGGAGTCATAGTTACTGTGAAAACCTACTCCATATGAATTTGTCTCTTTCAGACACCAGAAGCATGTGCATTAAGGCATGAGTTTTCCTGATCATTACCGAGTACTATTTGTTTCCATAAAGCTTTGCGAATCAATAATCTTGATTCCATAACAGCGCCTCACCCCTAGTGGGCAGGACATTCAGAATCATTTTGAGGAAACAACGTCCCTTCTCATAAAAACCAGGGAGAAAAACAACTGAAATATCTTTATTTTTCCTCTTCTTCCCTTCAGAGCCTGAAGGCTTGTGGCTGATCGTGCTAATTGGAAATTGAGTCCCTTGCTTTTAAAAGTCTTTTCATAAGACTCTCTCCGAGTTCATTAAATTGTTAAATGAATTTAGCAGGTATTAGTTTTGAGCTTTATTAATTGTGACTTGTTTTTCATTGTGAGATAATTGTCAGTCTTGAAACATAGCTGCTGAGTATCTGGGCAGAGGCAAAAGTTTTCAGAAGGGAAGGGGAGGGGAGAGACTAAAGGTCAGTTGCATCAAAAACTTCTTATCATAAATTCTTGGCATACCTATTTCAGGATTCCAAGGGGGTAACACTTTGTTTTAGATGCACACTACAGTTTAAAGGCTTCTTTAAATAAGAGAACACAGATAGGAAATTGATGAACAACAGAGTGTATTCATTCTTTAGGACTGTCACTAAAGGACATGTCCACATTGGCCATGTCCAATTTTCTAACTGGTTTCAAAAACCAGTTCAGCTAAACCAACTTTAAAATGAGTTAGAGCCTTAGGGCTTCCAGATGGCACAGCACATGCAAGCACAATTCAGGGAGAATTTAAGCCATGGTTGCTCTCCAACCAGCCCAGAATCCTAAAATAGCTGCTATAGAGAGAGGCTGCTCAGGGAGCTGCTTTGCATTAAAACAAGCCAGCCTGAGATGCCCAGAATGTCTGTGGTAGCATGTGCTGTGAGCCCACCTCCATCATATTGCCTATGCCAAGGCTTGCCAGGGGTCCTGTCATACATGGTGCCTAGGCCAGGGGAATTCTCCTCCAGTCACCTAAAGTGGAGGGGGAGACTATCTCCTATAGTTTAAACCTGGGCCTGAACTATTTGTGAAAGCAGCCTGATCTTTTTTTACCGAAGTACCACCCCGAGGAGGCTAAATATGCATCATCAAGTGGTCTTAAAACTGGTTCAACAGAAACAGCCTGGCTACCACAGACTGGGTCTACCCGATGACTCGAACTGGTTTTTAAAACGTTTATAACATTTTCTCTGTGGAGGCGGGCTCTAAGTGCGATAGGTAGCTCTAGGGAACGCAAGCTGTCCCCAAGCTAAAGACTAACCTTGTTGTTGTTATTCTGAAACAAGGTTTTAAATATTGGATTATTTGTCCAAGTATAATTCTTCCTTCCATTCAGAGGGGGGTAGAATTGTGACTCAAGCGATGATATTAGCGATTTTTAGATTCTGGCTCTATTTTGAAAATGCATCTACCTGTGCAATAAGAGAGGGAGCTGGTAAAGATGACTGTACTGAGCAAAGGATGGCACTCGCAGCGTGAGTGCTACAGCTACTGAGATTCTTAAGGAGAAAGCACCTGGTCGATGAGGATATTGTCTTAGAGATCACATCCCTGCTGTGATTTCAGTTGTCTGACATTTTATCTGTTGTTTAATGGGCTAAAGGAGTAAAATATCACCCAATAGTGATTCTTGAGTGTGTTTCTTTTTATTGCCTCTCATAGAGGCAGGCTTCAATTTAGCCCTGAAGTGGCTCCTAACATAAATGAGTAATAGATCAGTAAATCAGATAAATCGGCTGATGGAGGGGTAGACGAAGGGAGGTGGGTTGAAGCAGTACAGAAAAAACTAACAGGCACCTATGAAGCCTGGGGAACGTGCCAACCTGAAGATTGTGGCTGGGGCAGTTGTGTGCGCCCACAGGACACCGCGCCGCCAGAGAACCGCCCGTTTCTCGGCGGCATTTCGGCGGAGACGCTTCTTGCTGTTGCCGCTTCTTGGCGGCAGGGTGTCTGGCAGCCTTCTGGAAACAGGAATATGCTATTCCCACCGAAAGGTTGGGGACCACTGATTTAGGCCCTGGTCCTGCATTTGGATTCAGGTGGGCAGATCTCAGGTCCATCTGTATGGCTCAAATTGCACGATTGGAGCCTTAGATAGCCATCTTTTGGGACAGAGGGTCCAGTCTGTGAAGCACCCAGTGCATTGCATTGGACCTGTATAAATAGATTTTTTCCTGTCCCCACACGTATTTCCTCTGGCAGGTAGAGTCTCATTTCCAAGCTTGGGCATGAGGCTGCTGACAGGAGTAAGCAACAAAAGAGTGCTTCCCATCTCAAAGGCAACTCCCAACCCCCTCACTGACTATTTAAACGTTTTATAACTATGCTTACAGAATTAAAACCCTTTAAAAGGATATTTTTAGTATTATTTTATATAGTTGGACAGGCTTTTATGAGATGAATGTCTAGCTCCCATAATGACAGGCTCAGCTAACTGATGAGGGAATTCATTTTTGCAAAGCCTCTTCTGGAGTCTGCGTTCATTCATAAGCAGATGTAGTTACTTTGAAAAGCTAACATATGTCCTTTCCAGAGAAGAGAGGGAAGTGGGATACGCATTTTCATAGGTGTATTTTGAAAGTTCCTGCCACAGAGTTAATTTCATTGCACTCAGTGAAGCTTGTGATCATGTCAAGTCAAATAGCACTTGAATGAAGTAAATACAAATGTTACTCTTGTTTGAAAATTTTATCTGGTGTCTTTCTGGGCATAGACTTCATTTCACTCTCTGCTTGTAAGCTGCACTCTGTAGATAAATGACATATGCCCAAGTTAAACAAAACTACTTATTTGGGTGGAATTTCCATTGTCTCCCACAGTTGCTCTTGGGTGATAAGGCTGCAGGATTTGATCCAATAGAAAGAGGAAAAAAAGAATAAATATGATATCTTGATACAGATATTGTCTGAAAGCTCTGTATTAGGCATACAAGGTGAGTACTCATTTTTATCTAGTTGTATTGGAGTAATAGCAAAGTGAGAGATCTGGCTCAAGTGCTAAATTTGTTATGAAGGAGGATTATTATAATTAGTGCCAGTTGACATGGATAGCTCTCTCTCCGAGTCTCTCTGTGCAACAACTGTGAGGGATACCCCAAATATGTCTAGCACTGGCGGGCTGTCAGCTACAAAATGAAACACCTGTGTGCTAGATAAGTCTATGCCCAGCTAATCATCTGTGGTACGTGCCACCTGCCAATTTTCATTATTTATTTATGTATTCATTCACACATACATATATACATATTTGTGACATTTTGGGAGGCGTGCCCACTAAGGAGGGAGATACACAGCACAATAGGAAATGTTTTCACAGGCAATCACAATAAAAGAATAACATTTTGTAGTTCTGTAACAACTTGTATTCATGGATCTCAAAGCGTGTTACACACAGTGAAATAACATCTCAAAACCTGTGTGAGAGCATGTCACAGCAGAGGAAAGTAAACAGAAAAGGCCTCACTGAAGTCAATGGATGTTTTGCTACCGCCTTAAGTTGGGCTTGGATTTCACCCGGGAAGGCTAGGTGACTTGGCCAGTTTCACATAGGAAGTCTGTGACTAAGCCCAGAATTGAACCTTTGGCTTTTGATGGTGCCATAACCAAACAATTCTTCCATTTGCAGTAGGCTCTTGATTGTCGGAACACCAGTCTTACAAACAATCAGGGATATGAGCCATTTTTTCCCAATGGGGGGAAAAAATCACATCACTAAAATGTTCAGGAAGAACAGGCTCCCAACTTTTCACATTCTGATGCTGTCAGTGCGTTGGAAATCACTTTGCAGCAGTCTGAAGGACAAGAAAACAGTAATACAGTGCAACATACTGCAATTTATGCACAGGACTTACTGTAATTGTGAGATGTTCAATTTTTTGAACTTTGATTTTTACGAATGCCTCAATCCCCAATTAGATACTAAAATGGAGGTTCTATTGTAATGCATCTATCCATGCTCTTTAAGCACAATAAAAAAAACAACCCAAAACTTATGAATTAAATCAAGAAGTGATTTTAACAAAACAAATGACCTCCTCTAAAGCCTCCAGCCCCTCCATTCATCCCCTATAACAAAACAGACACCTTATCCCAACTAGCCCCACTGAGGAATAAATGCACCTTCAACGTATTTACATTATCCCTCATGAAATCTTCCCAGCCATGAAACAAAGGCTTAGATGATAAGGTCTTTAGGACAAACACCTGTCTCTGTGTTTGTAAAACACCAAGTATGCTTCTGGTGCGTGTGCGTGTGTGTGTGTGCGTGTGTGTGTGTGTGTGTGTGTGTGTTCGGGGGGAGAGATTAGGATAATCTAGCTTGTGCAAAGCTTCATTTTATTCATCAATAATTTTGCATAAAACTATATTAATGGTAACATCACATTTCCAGCAAGTACACACCAAATTCTTTTTCTGATTGATCCACCTTAGTAAACAAGAACCTGCTCTGCAATTCTTATATAGGTAAAACTCTCGTTGACTTCAGCGTGTTTGTCTCTGACTCCTCTCCTTTCATCTCTTTTCCTCATGCTACAGTAGTGGTGCTGAATGCTAATGTGAGACTATTTTATGTAACCTCAGACTTGTCGAGTATTGTTTTAAGGAACTTAATAAATCAATACCAAACATTGGGCTACTCTTTTAAAGGCCCAGTGTAAGTCTGTCTACCAGTATACTCGTTTTTCTTGTACTTAGGCAGTGCAGGTGTGGTAGAAACTTACAAAGCTTCACTTAGAACCTTATTGTATGTGCACAAGTCAACATTTGAAATGGATCTGTGGATCACTGGATGGATTTTCAGGTCAATGAGGTTGTGCTGCAGGTATGCTCCCTGCCACCTCCGCCCTGAGTAACTCCCTAGCTACCCAGCTCCCATTTTCCCTTCAGCTAGGAGCTATCCTCTCCCTCCACAACAGGGAGCTGGGGGCCATCTTGACGCAGACCCACACCTGGGCTCAGACCCACAGGAAACACAATAGGAGTGCCACTGAACAGCAGGGAAGTGGGGCACTGGCAACAGTCTTTCTGCAAGCCTCCCCATCGGACTGGACCCCAGCAAACTGCACCGTAAGGCACAGCAGTCGGGCCTCTTCTTTTCAGCCACAGCCTCAAGGACAGCAGCACGGTTTCTACAAGCAGTGCGGCCTGTGACAAGTGCTACAGCTACAGCCTTGGATGTTGCAGGCGCGGCCTTAGAAGTGTTGCTCAAACCACAGTCTCCTACGGGCCCCCAGAGAACAAGGGGATCTTCGAGCTGTGTCTGATTTAATCTGATTTATTCGGGCAGGTCTACACTATGGGGTTAAGTCGACCTAAGTTACGCAACTCCCGCTACATGAATAACCTAGCTGGAATCGACACACCTTAGGTCGACTTATTGTGGTGTCTGCGCTGTGCTGGGTCAATGGCAGAAACTCTCCCATCGACTTACCTTATGCTTCTCGTTCGGGTGGAGTAGCGGAGTCAACGTGAGAGTGATCGGCGGTCAATTTAGCGGGTCTTCACTAGACCCGCTAAATCGACCCTGGTGGATTGATCGCCGCAGCATCAATCCACGGTAAATGGAGCGAAGCCCTTAACTTACTGCTCTGGCTGGTGGGGTCTCTTATCTCTATCACCTCATCCCTGACTTCTGCCTGTGTGAGGTAGAAGAAAAGAGGTACCCCAGGTTCACCTCCTCTCCAGTGGGGATAAGGGAAGGGCCATCCTGCCTGTGCATATCCCCTTCCCTTGACATGGATCTTAAAGGCGAAAGACAGATGGAAAGGAATGGGTAGAGGCCATCCTGAGGAGAGTGGGAGGGGAGGGGCAAAGAGAGGGAAAGAAAAGGAGTGTGGGGAAAGGAGGGAGAGAGAGTGAGAAGAAAAATGTGTCAAAGAGAAAGGAATGATGAAAGAGGAGTGGTGTTAAGGAAAAATGTAAACCCAAAAAAGAAATTGAAACAGAGGAAACCATCATTAGAAACCTAGAGAGGAAGAAAAGATGGAGTGAAAGTGGACCACACTATTTCATTTTTAGTTTCTTTCCTACATTGAAAAATATTAAAATGCATACATTGGAATACATATGATACATACCGAGTTTTGTGGTACTGTATAACTAAGTGCTCTTCACTGTGCATGTAGGTGGTAACACATGCGCACAGTAATTGGCATTGTGTGTGTTTTTTGTCCACTTGGTTGCCAGTTCGAATGTGCCCCTCCCTGCCACATGTGGGAGGTTAGAGCGGGGCGGCCAACCTGGGGCTCCGGAGCCACATGCGGCTCTTCAGAAGTTAGTATGCGGCTCCTTGTATAGGCAGCGACTCTGGGGCTGGAGCTACAGGCGCCAACTTTCCAAGGTGCCGGGGGGTGCTCACTGCTCAACCCTTGGCTCTTCCACAGGCCCTGCCCCCTCTCCACCCCTTCCTGCCCCCTCCCCTGAGCCTGCTGGGTCCTTGCTCCTCCCCACTCTCCCCCAGAGCCTCCTCCACTCCATGAAAGAGCTGATCGGGAGGTGCGGGGAGGGAGGGGGAGGCACTGATCGGTGGGACTGCTGGTGGGTGGGAGGCACTGGGAGCGGGGTGGGGGGAGAGCTGATGGGGGGGCTGCTGACATATTACTGTGGCTCTTTGGCAATGTACACTGGTAAATTCTGGCTCCGTCTCCAGCTCAGGTTGGCCATCCCTGGGTTAGAGGATGGAGCTGATTTGGGCCTTCTAGCCTCTCTAGTCCTCAGAAGTCTTAAAACCCCTCCCCCACAGGCTTTGGGAGGCGCCATGCGGCACTCCTTCATGGCTTGCAGAAGGTGTGACATCACCCACAATGGCACTATCCAAGCCCTTGCTGGTCCCAACCCTGTTAGCATGGCTAAGTGAGGTTCTATTGTATTTCAATGCTTGCCTGTCTTCAGAAAAATATAGGCTCTCCATGAAGACAGGACTCCATATGTATTGCTTTTAGTGAAGTTGGTTTATATTCACAGTTGGCCAAGAATAAATAAAACAGCATTATGGTCCCCATGAGTCTACACTATATGCTTCAATTATTGGTGCATTATATCAGTGGCAGATGCTACATTCCCTCATATAAAGGGGAAGAAGTTCTCTGAACAGTAAAACCAAATTTTTTGCTTATACATGGTAATTATCACCATTCTTTCATTTCAAAGGCATCTGTCTGACATACCCTAATTGTGATGTGTTGAAATACAATTTGCATTGCATTTTGTTCCTTAGAATTACAGTGAGAGTGACAATGACTTCTATAGTTAAAGAAGGTTGCAGGAGAATTTCCATTGTAACCCTCTGTTGAAAGTTGCTTTTATCTTTCCAAAATATCCACCTTTTAGCCTATATCTGAGATATTCTAGGTGGATGGGTAAAATAGCTGTCTCATTCCCTGAGTTTCACAGTTGGGAACCCTGTGCTCAGCATCTGACAGGTTTGTAGTTGGGGCAGAGTGGAGACGCCTTGCCCAAGTGGCAGCTCCAGGAGCTCCCATGCCTGCAGGTAGGTGTGTTTTGCCTGCTACCTATGTCTCCGAGAGATTCTCCAACTTCGCTTTTCCTTCAGGAGGTGGCTAGCTCTGATCAAGTGAGCACAAGGACTGTGTTAATGTAATGGCCGCCATCTTGGCCAAAATACCTTCAGAGCTAAAAGCATGAGCTGCTATGTCTGAACTAGTGAGCCAAGGCTGTAACAACTCATATTCTCTGTGGATTGGGCACAAGCGGGACCTGTAACACACACAGATGAGTGGGTTAGGCTTGCGCCCATAATCCTTGGCATCCAGCTGCTGCTGAATGGGGTACAGCAGAGAACCTGGCAAACTCCGGGGATGCTGATTTTATATGCTTGTTTGGCCTGCTCCCAAAAACACATTAGAGAGAAAAGATCAGCTTGCTCCCCCCAGAGACTGGTGAGGTGGAGACAGATGGAAAACTTACACTTAGAACTGATTGGGGATTTTTCTATTGGAAAAATGCCCAATCTTAAACTTTTAGTGGAAACGTACTGGTTTTGATGAGAGATGTTTCTCGGGTCTGGGATGGAATTTTCTGGTCAAAATGAGAGAGAGAGAGAGAGAGACAGACAGACAGAGAGGCCTCTCCAGCATATGCAATAGCCTGGTTCCTAGGATGTCAAAGACCCCGGTTCAAGTCCCTGCTCTATCTGATTGAGATCAGGAACTTGAACCGGGGTCTTCCACATCCCAGATAAGTGCCCTGGCTACTGGCTGCTCTGGTGGGTGGGGTGCATGCTCTCTCTTTCTCTTGGTTTTGTGAAAAACTTTGAGGGTCTCAGTTTCATCCCAGTGTGGAGTGGGAATTTTTTTGAAATTTCAAATATTTTTGTGGGATGGGAAAACAAGTTCTCACCCAGCTCTAGCTGTCCTGAAAGATGTTGGGAGGAGAGGGAAATTGCAGGACACCTGAATAAATTTCAGTCCTTACTAGAAGAAAGCAGAGTGTGAGGCAGGGCTGGGAATTCCCGGGGGGAGTCAGATAGGGGTTCCTGGATCATGACATCAGGTTGAAAACATACCAACCTCAGTTCTGCGTGCCCTTGTCCCCCAGAGAGGCAAACACTTGATATTTCACCTGTGTTTGGCATTGCGTTTCTGTATTTGTGACCCCCCAAAGCAAAACTTGGTGGTACAAGAAAATGTGGACACAAATCCTTGCAAAGGAAAACTGCTGAGTGTCGTACAGTTTTATACTCCTCTTATTGCAGGCAGCAAGATAGCAGCAAAAAGAGATATTTCAGTCCCAACAAATTCCTTCACTCATAAAACCTCTTAAAATAGATTTCCATCCTTGTTACACTTTTCTCTGCCTTGTTTTGACCCCAGGAGATCAACCCTTGATAATTTTGTAAGGTTCACCTGCTTCCTATATAAATTCAAACTCTCTCCCTTCCCTTTGGTTTGATCAATGTTGCCTTTTGTGGATTTAGCCTGAGCCAGACTTACACTTTTCTGTGTAACACACAGTCCCATCTTCTTCGGGGTTTTTTCCCCTCTGCACAAAGAAAGTGATAGGCAGTTTTTGTAGGAGGATGGCAAACATGGGCTCGAACATGTGATCCACCAAAACCTCACTCGACTTGTCACAAAATTGCCATATACACGTTCCTCTGAAAACCTCTCACGAATGGATTTTATCAGCACGTTTCACTCTAATTCTCTGCCCTACCTGCAGCATTCAATCAACATGGATGCAGCAGGAGTCTATCTAATAGCAGACCTTTACTGAGACAGGCAGTTAATAGGAACAGTAGCAAGCCCTGAGGTATGTTTATGCAGTCAGACTCACTTCCTCTATTCCTGTGATATATTAACTACTTCGGAAGTTTCCCAGCTGTTTCAGGGGATAAGTAATGGCAGTGGGAGCCCATATTTAACCTTCACTGTACAAGCTACATACTTTGTAGTTATCGTCTTTTATCTCTGTGTCTATCTAGAGAAGATTTCAAACAGTCTTTGTGTTCTCTCAGCCACATTGTTTTCCTGTTTCAGCAGGTTCAGGGGAATAGTTGAAGGCACTGCTGCGATAGTATTTGCTTCTGTGTCAGTCAAATAGAAATAATTATTTTAAATGGTAGATTGAGATGTTTACAGAATTCATAATAAACCCTCAATAAATCACAGGGTTAAGAGGGACAGTAGGGGTCAGTTAGCCTAACATCCTAGTCAACAAATATTGCTGACCTGCCCCGTACATGATCAGGGAGTTTTCAGGAGCTCTAGGAGGATATCATCCGTTATCTTTGACATGGTTATTTACAGGCTTTAGCATCTCTGGGGTTTTCTGTTTGTTTGTTTTCCCATATCTTGGTAACTGATTTTTTTAAAAGGGCTCCAGAGGCAATCTTGACAGTGACCGGCCAGTAAGCCTAGCTTTCAGTACCAGGCAAAGAAGAGAATGATCAGACACATGAATGAACACAGTATGCCAGGGAAAAGTCAATGTGGCTTTTGTAAAGCAAAAACATGCCTCGCCAATCTATTAGAATTATTTTGATGTTCAAGCAAGTGGACAAGGCTGATCTAATAGAAATAAGAAAAGGAGTACTTGTGGCACCTTAGAGACTAACAAATTTATTTGAGCATAAGCTTTCGTGAGCTACAGCTCACTTCATCGGATGTATTCATGAAAGTTTATGCTCAAATAAATTTGTTAGTCTCTAAGGGCTACAAGTACTCCTTTTCTTTTTGTGAATACAGACTAACATGGCTGCTACTCTGAAATCTAATAGAAATAGTGTATTTGGACTTTCAAAAAGCCTTTTACAAGATCCTGCACCAAAGGCTACTTTTGGGATAAGAAGGAAGGCCCTCTCATGGATCAGTAACTGGTTTAAAAATAGGAAACTAAGGGAAGGAATAAATGGTCAGTTTTCATAATGGAAAGAGGTAAATGGCAGGGTCCCCCAAGCATCTGTACTGGGACCTGTGAAGCTCAACATATTCATAAACGATCTGGAAAAAGGGTAAACAGTGAGGTGGCAAAGTTTGCAGACAATACAAAATTACTCAAGATAGTTAAGTCTAAAGCTGACTGCGAAGAGTTACAAAAGGATCTCACTAAACTGAGTGACTGGGCAACAAAAGGGCACATGAAATTCAATGTTGATTAGTGCAAAGTATTGCACATTCAAACAAATAATCCCAACTACAATAGGATGATGGGATCTAAATCAGTGTTACCACTCAAATTATACAGAATGATGGGATCTAAATTCATGTTACCACTCAAGAAAGTGACCTTGGAGTTGTGGACAGTTGTCTGAAAATATCTGCTCAATGTGCAGTGGCAATCAAAAAAAATTAACAGAATATTAGGAACCGTTAGGAAAGGGATAGATAATAAGATGGTAATTATCATAATGATGCTGTACAAATCTGTGGTAAACCTAATCCTTGAATATTGAGTGCAGGTCTGGTCATCCCATCTCAAAAAAATCTGTTAGAACTGGAAAAGATACAGAGAAGGTCAATGAAAATGGTGAGGGGGATGGAATAGCTTCCTCATGCGGAAAGATTAATAAGACTGGGACTGTTCAGCTCGGAAAAGAGACGACTAAGGGGGGATATGACAGAGGTCAACAAAATCAGGACTGGTGCGGAGAAAGTGAATAAGGACGTGTGATTTACCCCTTCACCTCACATAAGAATTAGGGGTCAGCCAATTAAATTAATAGGCAATGGATTTAAAACAAACAAAAGGAAATACTTCTTCATACAATGCATAGTCAATCTGTGGAACTCATTGCCATGGATGTTGTGAAGGTCAAAACTGTAACTGGGTTAAAAAAAGATGTAGATAAATTAATGGAGGATAGGTCCATCGTTGGCCATTAGTCAAAATTGTCAGCAATGCAACCCCATCTCTGGGTGTCCCTAAATCTCTGACTTCCAGAAGCTGGGTCTGGACCTGTTTTGTTCATTCCCTCTGAAGCATCTGGCACTGGCTGCTGTCAGGAGACAGGATACTGGGCTAGATGGACCATAGGTCTGACCTAGTGTGGCCATTCTTATGTTCTTATAAATAGAAGTGTTTTGAGTGAATACTAAGGAATATCAGCCAAGAGGTTAGTCACAGCTACAGTTCTCTACTACTTTAGGAAAAGATTATAGGAAAAGATAGGAAAAGGCTCCTATTGGCCTCCAATCCGTAAGTAGCTCCTCTGGGGTATACTAGACATATATAATGTATTAACTAATGCATTGTGCAAGGATACTTTGTGTTCTTATTGGAACAAATGAAATAATGTGTAAGAAGCTCAGAACCCCCCCCCCCCACTGGTTTTAGGGAGCTTAATTTTTAGTTATAAAAAGGGGGGCATAATGAAATAAAATTAGAATAGATGTCAGAAAAACAAGATTAATGGCAACAAAGACTGGGATTGGTGTGGAATTGAATGGTAGTTAAGGCTTGTATGACAAGACATTTAGCATGGGTCTTAAGCTATACACTGAATACCAAACTAACTCAAATTAGAAAGAGGGAAAAAGGGTTGTTGTTGTTTTTCTCAGTGAGGGTTTGTTTTGTTTTGTTTTGGGGTTTTTTTGGGGGGGGGGGTTGGAGTGCAAAGCTATTTCTTTGTTCCCTTCAGCACTTGAGAGCTACAGAAATATATAAATCAATTTGTCAACGTAGAACCGTGTTAGTAGCTAGCTGGTAGTTTGATGATGCTACCTAGCCTGCAATAATTTTGGAGTTAGTTTATTTTGACCCAGTCCAGTGATTTGCTCAGATCCTTCAATGGGAACAACTGTAAAGAGATGGCTGGTTATACTGTGCAGCATTAGTCTAGAGCATGTGACAGATTTTGCCCTTAGCTCCAGTTTATGATCTTCAGTAATGAGTGAACTCTACAAAATCTACTGGTGAAAGAGTATAATGGTGGACTGTGAACATATCTCCTAACATTTAAAAATTAACAGGAAAACACTTACGTTGGTTATCATTTTTTGCTACAGTGATACTAAGGATCCCATTTAGAGATTCGTTTCCTATTGTTTTAGGCACTATACAAATAAAACAAAGACGGTCCTTGTCCCAGAGAGCTCACAACTTAAGATTTAGACAAAATGCTGCAAGTGAATAGGGACAAATGGAAGGTGAAAACAGAGGTTAAGAGGTCAATATTATAGCAGAAACAGGTGTGTAGGCATAAATTGGTTATAACCGTGATCTCAGTAGGCACAAGTAGTGATTGCTTAACCTGGGCATGCAAAAAGGATGTCTGATGGAAATGAGTGTATAGAAATGGAAATTACCACATATGAAGTGGATGAAGAATTTAGAGCTTCATGTGCTCAAATTGGAGGGAACCATTTAATTTCCATCCCAGAATACTGAAAGAAGTGGCACGTGAGATTGCTAGTCCAGTAGCAAGGATTTTTAATAAATCTAGGAATACTATGGTATGACTGGAGAATCGCTAATGTACTTATATTTAAGAAGGTGGGGGGGGAATTGATCCGGCTATTAAAGTTCTGTTAATCAGTAGTATGATTAGAACAAATTTTGAAGGAAAGAATAATTAAACTCATGGAGGTAAATGGAAAAGGGTATGTAATAAAACATGGGTTTACCAAAGGTAGATCATCCCAGACTAACCTGAGATATTTCTTTGAGAAAATAAATGATTTTTGAGGATAAGAGAAATGCAGGAGATCTAATTTGCTTGGGAGTTCAGTAAACATTTTGTATGGTGCCACACAGGGAATTATTGGTTAAATTAGAGAAGAAAGGGATTATTACAGGAATTGTAAGGTGGGTAATGAATTTGCTAAAAGTGAAAAGGCAAAGTGTTGTGCTGAAAGATGAACTTCAGACTGGAGGGAAATTACTAGTAGAGTTCCTCAGTATTGAGACTGATCTTATTTAGTGTTTTTATTAATGATCTTGGCACAAAAAGTAGGATTGTGCTAATGAAATTTGCTGGTGATAGAAAGTTGGGAGGATCGTCAATACACAGGATGATTAGAGTATTATACAGGAAGATCTTGGAGACTGGAGTAACAGACGATAATGGATTATTCTTAATAAGAAGAATTTCTGCTATAAACTAGAGGTTCCTCAGTTGGAAGCGATGGAGGAGGAGAAAGACCTGGGAAATGTGATCCTAGGATGCATCAGGCAAGGCATTTCCAGTAGAGGAAGAGAAGCATTAATACTATTATACAAGGCACTGGTAAGACCTCATTTGGAATACCTTGTACAATTCTGGTCAACCATGTTCAAGAAAGATGAACTCAAAATGGAACAGGGGCAGACAAGAGTTAGTAGGATGATTAGGGGAATGGAGGACCTATTTTGTGAGAGGAGATTGGAAGAGCTTGGCTTGTTTAATCTAGCAAAAAGAAGGCTGAGAGGCGATATGATTGCTCTGTGTAAATATATCAGGGGGTTAAACACCTTAAGCTAAAGGACAGTGTTGTCACAGGAACAAATGTACATAAAATGGCCGTGACCAAATTCAGGCTGGAAATCAGAAGAAGGTTTCTGACTCTGGAACAGCCTCACAATAGGAGTGGTGGGGCCAAACAACTTAATTGGTTTTAAGAGAAAGATAGACCAATTTATGAGTGCGATTGTATAATCAGGTTTCTTGTGATGAATGGGGGGTAGCAGGGTTTGGCAACCCTGAGGGTCCCTTCTGGTTCACATCAGATGTTCCTAAAATCTTATGCTTCGTGACTTCTGTCAGTTACCTGAAGGGGTCTCCCCTAGTGTATTCTGTTGTTTTTTTTTTTGGTCTTGTTTCTTTGAAGCATCAGAGGTTACCTCAGATGGAAGTCGGACACTGATGGGGTTGGCCAGTGCTCAAAGGTGTCAGAGTAACAGCTTTGTTAGTCTGTATTCGCAAAAAGAAAAGGAGTACTTGTGGCACCTTAGAGACGAACCAATTTATTTGAGCATGAGCTTTCGTGAGCTACAGCTCATGATGTTCCGATGAAGTGAGCTGTAGCTCACGAAAGCTCATGCTCAAATAAATTGGTTAGTCTCTAAGGTGCCACAAGTACTCCTTTTCTTTTTGCTCAAAGGTGGTGCAGAGAATTTTCTGTCTCATGTGCTTGGCTGACTAGTTCTAGTTTTTGTGCTCGGGGTCTAATTGATCATCGTATGTGGGAAGGAATTTTCCCCAGGTCAGATTCGCAGTGATCTTCGGGGCGTGGGGTGTGAGTCACTTGCCAGGATTATCACATTAATCAATTCCCTACCATTGAGGGGGTCTTGGGCACTGGTGTACCTTGGTCCCTCCTGTTCTTTCCCTGTGGCACATAATAGTTTAGTCTCCTGAGGGCTGTAATACCTTGAGTCTTGGGGTTTAGTGTGGGGGTGTTGGGTGGTGTTTGTGGCCTGTGGTCAGACTAGATGATCTGGTCAGACATAGATGGTCCTTGCTGGCCTTAAATTCTATGGCTCTGTGACTCTCTGCTGTAATTAGGAGACTCTGGTAAATTAGTAAAATATGTTCAGCTGGTCTCCACTCGCATGCCAGAATTACTAAAATAATTTCAATATTTCACATGTGTATAGGATGGTTGTTAAAATGTAAGACAAAGTTCTCTGTCATTGTTTGGAGTTGTTTAAATAACTATGTCCAATAAAAAGAAAATTTGACCCCATATTTCCGTTACTGCTGAGATAATCTAATGAAGAATAAGCACACAGTCTACTACACTTCTCCAAATGATTAGCTAGTGAATTGATAGGAATGCACAAAACATATTGGAATAACAGATAAGGTATGCCAGAGCTTTGTCAAATGTGTGTTTGAATACCAGATTGCTCAAAAGATACAGCACTCTGTTTTAGTGTCTGAATCTAAATTTCTAAATGGCAAGGTTTTGATCGCAGCTGTTCAAGGGTAATCACCTTTGTTGCATACACAAAATGAAAAATGTATGCCTTTCCAAACAGAATTGACATCCATCCTTACCAAAGAAATGATTTCTGAGTGAGATATTATTTGCTAATGTCTTTGACTTTGAGGATTTAAGATCATTATTGTTGATTGTAAATAATAGCTGAGCAGTCCATTTTAAAGTGTCAAGCTTGGTAGAAGATGCACTTTATTCAGTCAGGCTAATGTTGAGAGCCTAACCTGACAGTTCAATATGGACAATTTCCAGCCAGATAGACACTTGTTTAAAATAGTAAGGGAAAATCAATGGGAGTTGCAGTTTACAAGGAAATAATCTAATTCCACTAATATTAGAGAACCCTTTTCATGCTACATACTCTTGTCCTTCTTGTCCCTCCTGCCTCCGTCCCTCCCTGATATTCCTAGCAGTATATAGTAATGAAAGCTCTTCCCTTGGCCACTTTGGCTAAATGTAGATGGCCCCAATTAGGTAAAGCATTTAAGCACATGCTTCACTTTCAGCATTGCTTAAGTTCCATTGTTTTCAGTGAATGTATGCCTGTGCTAAAAAGCTTTGCTGAATAGCGATATTTTCCCAAATATGAATGTGGATTTCACATCTGGAACAAAATTACCCCAACAAAGCTTGTGAAGTTCATCTGGTTTCCTGTTTTGCTACAAAGCCGACACTCAGATCAAGTTCGCCAATATATGCAAATCATTGTAGTAAACCTGGAGCATGAAATATGCACAGACTTGTGCAGTTTTTGGTCTTTGGTAGAAACCATGCAAACATTGTGCGTTGTTTTCATCATGTGTAGCTGAGGTGCTGCTGAATTTTTCTTTGAGAGTTCACTTTTAGTTGAACCCAGGGGGACTGCAATCAAGGAGACCTATTCTGTTAATGGGTAGTGCGCAGAATCATTGTAGAATTCTTGGAAAAGGGTAGTCTGCTCAGGCTGAGAGCGCCTGAATCTACCCCTGTCGATGTCTGAAAAGCTGCTGTTGTTTCATCTTCCCTGCTGCTTCTGGTGATAGTGCACAGTTTGAATCTTCAAATGCCATGATGAGAGTGATCAATCTCAATCCACCCCCCCAAAAGAGGAGAACGGTTGAAGAAGACAAATAAATACAGCCAGCTATCGGAGGGCACAGGAATCTTGAAGGAGAATTAGTGACAAAATGAAACAGGAACCCACACGAAACTTGAACTTGTAGTGCATTAGTGCTGTGGAATAATGAAAGAGTGGCAAAGAGGAACTCAGACACGAACAAAGATGATGATAATAAAACTTAGCATATCAAAGTTTTCATTGTCAATGCAGAAAAGTGGGGTTTTCCTTGGACTGACCACAAAACCAGTCTGAAGAGAGCTCAAGAGGCTCCTGCATGTCTGATGCGGAAGAAAACTCAATGCCTATAACATGCAACAATGTATTCATGTAATCAAAAATCAGCTAAGATATTGACAGACAAGGGCGTAGAGCTGGTTGAAAAATATGACATATTTTCAGCAAAAGAAGAATAGAACATTGACATTTTTTATTTTTTAATTATTTTTTTTTAGAATTTCAACAAAATGAAAACTGAAAAAGTTTTCAGATTTTGGTTTTTTCTTTTCCCATTTTCCAGTGGAAAAAGTGGGAACAATCATAAAGAGAGTGGCTACCCACAGCATTTGGAGCCAGTTCTGGATCTTTACTTTCCTTGCATTCAAGGATGTTCTGTTCTGAAGTTTTGCTTCAGGCCAATTTAAAAAATCGTAATTATAATTCTTAGAACAAGCACCAAAAAGCATTTTGGGAACCTCATAATACAGATTCAGGATATGATTTATGACCAGATCAGCTTACAAGCAGAGCTGGAAAAAAATGGAGACGAGGAATGTTATGAGAACTTGCTCAGAATTTTTTTTCTGAATTACAAAATTTGAAATTTTATTGTAACTTCAAAACTAATTTTGACCAGCTCTACTGCTTTTCTTAAAAAAAACCCAGTGACCATTTCAGAAAAATATTTTCTTACTTTGTCTTTTTTTTTAATTAAAAAAAAATCATCAAAATTTCACCATTGGAAAATTTTTTACCAGCTCTACTTAAAAGCTAATATCAGATTCTAGGTAAGAAAGAGGTAACAAAGTGGAAGAATATGTATAATATCAACAAGATAATGCAGTTAGGCCTCAGTTAAATGATTCATTCCTCTTCAGCGAATCATTTAGGCATGTGCTTAAAGTTAATTGTTTAGCTGCACTGAGGTTTTGGGGCTTGAGTTTATACGCATTGTACGTAATGCCATGCTTCCATTGATTTGAATAGCGTAGAATCAGGTCAATACCCAGAATGGTCTACTGCACATCTTGGTAGAGAGGAGTGGTTTTGTTTTTTTAACAAATAAATGTCTGAGTTGACTAATATCTTGTAGGTTTGGGGCATGACGTGGGTTGTAAGCCGGGACTTGAATGAAGAATTGGTCACCTCATGGATGAAGACTATTCTGGAAGAACAGAGTATTGGGGCAGGAGTCATTGGCAGAGTTGAGAGAGGGTAGTGGGAAACATGATCAGGTTGAATTAGTAAGGGGAGGTGCAGTTACAAAGGACCTTGAGGGTGAGGCCCTGGTGTTTGAACCTTTAAGTAGTGCTGTGCCTTGAAACACTGTGTTCAATGTGGTGCTGTGTCTATACCGTGACTGTGGGTACAAGAGGAATATATAATCCAAGTCTATTAGCGGAAATTCTCTATTGAGCGAACAGTAAAGTAATTTAGAAGGACTTCTGATGCTAGCTGAATAATACCACTTTTAATTTCATATAATTTTCTCTAGCAGTCTCTGAGGCGGTTTCGAATACCGTAGGCAAAAATGGAAACCGAAACTCCTGGGCAATTCTCAAGGGGTGAACTGCTAAGGCAACAGCAACTCAAGAAAAAAAAAGATAAAGGTTTGATTTATTCGATGTAATTGAGCTGGGATTCATTTTTCATTAGGATCTGGCACTTTGCATCCTGATAATAGTTCCTGCTGGACTTGTAGCTCTGCTTCCTTAAGGAAATGTTATTTGGTGGGGCTCCTGAAACTTTAGGAAGAAAGGGAAATGAGTTGACCAGGAATTAGATCATTGGTCTTAAAATCAAGAGGGATCCCAGACTCTGTGAAACATTAGCATTAGCATTGGCATGGCCAAAATTTCCATTTTTTCCATATTTTAGGTACTGAAATCCACTTTACGATAAGCTAAATGTAGATATGTAAGTGCTAATTTCAGGTACCCAATTTAAAAAATATTGGCCTATGTCCATTAACAGTGAGTTTGATGCATAGTCTTAACAGATATTAAGAATGTAAATGGCAAACTACAAAGGCACTTTGATTTAATCATTTAAACAATAAGCTATTTCAATGCACATTTATATTCATACTGCTTAATATTCAGGCAGCCTTTTGTGGTATAAGAGCATTGAGCTGTGTAACCCCTGATCCCACCTATCATTTGCCTTGTAAGTAAATAAAGTAGGTTGGGTTATCCCATGGTTAGAGCACTAGTCTGGGATTTGGGAGACCTCACTTCAAGCCTCTGCTTTGCTACAAACTTCCTGTGTGGCCTTGGGCAAGTCACTTAGCCTCTTTGTGCCTCACCTGTAAAATGGGGATAATACATTACAGGGATGTTATGAAGATAAACACAAAAAGCTTGTGAGGTGCTCAAATACTATAGGAATGGGGCAGAGAAGTACCTAAGACAAATACATTGAGTAAAGGATTTTAATTTGCTGTTTTACATTTTCCAGCATAGAGCATCATTTATACAAATGGCCAGGCTCCATGTGAGGAACTTTGCAAGCATCGCTTTCCCTAACATTGACCTTCTTGTTTTAGAAGTTGACTTTATTGTAGTAATGTAATGGAGATGTCTCCTGGCAGCCCCTCATTAAAAATCTGCCATCACATTGAAGAGAGGGGTGGGGGGGATGTGTATTCCTGCTTCTAATCGAGGACATGTCCTCAGTCACGACTATAGTATCAACCCTACCTGGGATGGCTTTGTCATTGGGAATCATAAAAACACAACGTAAGGTTAAGCTTGCTTTGAGAATATATCACATTACTCAAGTGTCAGGTATTTTTCAAACAAATCCATGATAGGATAATCCAGGGCAGAATTAAATCAAACTGGGGCCCTAAGCACTCTCTGACCTGGAGCCCCGTGGTTTCTCACAAACACCCTTGGCAGTGGTGTTGGCCATGACTGTGGAATGGGGCCCTCAACTCCCTGGACACAGAACACAATGACAGCAGGGGGCCCCTTTCCCCTCTGAAGAGGCAAAGGTGGCATCAGGCTGGCCCCGTAGTACCTGTGTTTAGAAGGATAGGGTGGATTTGCTGTATTCTTCTTGTTCTGCTGCCCACAGAGTCCTCTGCTGAGGTGGTGTTACTAGGGCCCCCAAATCAATGGATCCTGGATCTGACACTCCATTTAGATGCATGGTGCAGCTCATTACTCTCTGGCTGTCAGCAGACTCAGGCAGATGTCCCTGCATGAATCCGCTACACTTGGGTCACATTTCAAGCTTTTCTTTGGAATCAGGAAAGCTAGGGATTTGTATTTAAATAAAAGCAGACTTTCTGATGTAATCATATGAGTCCAGGAGCTGGAGCCCTCAGCACTGGCCTATGTTTGCCTTATTCTGGCTTTGCCAGGGTCTCCTTACAAGCATCTCTGAGCCAGAGTTTTAGAGGTTTTTAGGCCTAGTAAGGTTTTCAGAAGCGACTAGGTGCCCAACTCCCACTGAAATCAATGGTAGTTAAGCCCCGAGGCACTTTTGAAAATCCCGCTAGATGCCTGTCTCCATCTTCAGGCACTTTTAAAATTTGGCCCTCTTTCTAAGTCTCATGAATCACGTGAGCTGAACACTATGCTAACTCTCTATGTTTTCCAAAATATATATCTGTCCAATGAATTGAATGTAATGTAAGTGTGTTGGCCACCTGGTGTGGGCTTTTCCCTTCTTAATTCTGATTTATAAGAAAGCAGTTGAGTTTAATTGAGAAAATAAATGGATAGCCCCTCACCTCTTCTCCCAGAAAATGCACACATCCTTGGGACAAAGAGTTTCTTGGAGGCTAAGCAGGGAGTTCCCTTGTGAAAATATTGGCAGCCCATCATGGCTTTGTCATACTGTATATAAAAAGCCAAAGCCTCAGTGGGTATAAATCAGCACAGTTCCCTAAATTGCCTTACGCTAGTTGAGGATCTGGCCCACTATATGGTATGGAATAGTATGGAATGGAAACTGAAGAATAAAGTTACATAATAAAGCAAAGAGCATAACTTTCTTTCTGGAGTTTGCTTGCATCGTTTGGAAGTTGAAAACGTCAGTGCATCAGTAATACTATTGACGGTAGTACAAGAATTAATTTTGTGATACTGAATCAATACACATTGATATCTAGAACCGTGTAGATATAGAAATAGCTGTAGATAGACTGCATGGTGTATTAAATGTAAAGCCATTAGTAATCTGTCAAGCATTCAGTAGCACTATTTGACATTTGGCGCCTTGTATAATGATGCTGTACACGTTTCTCTAGTCACCAGAGTACAAATTTTGATGGAACCCAAAGCCTGAACCTGAACTTTCTGTTACATTACCAGGCATCAGTCTGAGTTCCAGCCCTTTTGTTTAAGCACTAGCAAACAGCCCTCGGATTTTAAGCAGATGCCATAGGAAATTAGTTGAAAATTGTACAGCATACCGTTATTTTGTACAGTTAGACTTCATTTCCGTTCACTCTGCCTTTTCCGATATTTCTTCTGATTGCTGCCCAACCGACTTTGTGGAATTTGAAATGAAAAAAAGAAAAGAAAACGAAGCTGCAGGAGGGAAAGGCACATTTTTAAAACAAAAATCCAGGTGAGGCTTCAGATGAGCATATGTAAACTATTCCATGGACTGACAAGTCTGTTCTCTCTTTTGAGAAAAGCACTTGAAACTCCTTGTGTGGACAATGCTAGAGGAGGCAGTACACTTTTGTGAGAGACATGGTACCCACTGTGGGGAGATAAAGCGGCCTGGGTAGCAACGTTTGTAAACAGAATGCAGAGGAGACTTTTTTAATTTAAAGCGAAGTGATTTTGGCATGCTTACCACCATTCCTGTTATCACCAACAAATTCTGTCTTAAAATAAAAGGCAAAGCTACTGTGTGAAATCACTAGAAAATATGCTAAAGAAGGATCATGACTGAATCACACTGCCAGAGGGAAAAAACAGTTATAGCTATGGAAAAATAATCTTGACCCTTTTCATACTAAAATCCAGGTATGTGAAGTATATAAGTATATCGCAGCATGGCAGAAAGGTGATATTTGTCATCTGTGTGACAAAGACAAATTAGAATCTAGCCATTTTAGGGTGGGAATGATTTTCATGAAAATTAATGACTTGATTAGAAGGAGAAATGAAGCTTCTTCAAGGGGACATGCAAATAAAGGAGGAATCACTAAAACTGTCATCTGATGTAAAGTGAACATTAAAAAGAGAAAGATAGGATACTGTAAAAAGAAAAATTTGATATAGCAATCGTACGCTGTTAGTAAGTATAAAGGAAAGCGAGAGGGGAAGAATGGGGCTCAGTATATGTTTGACTTACAAAGTGTTTCATTTAAATAAGGACTGTGCCACTATTTCCCAGCTGAGACTGCCACAACCCTAAATAGCACAAGAATCTGAGTACTGTATAGCCATGGACAACTTGTCATCTGGTGTTTTGGACACTGAATTTTCTCTAATTGATGCAAATGTTGTTGTTTTAGTCTATTCTGGATATTTGTCTGAGCATTGTCGAAGAGATTTGCCCCTTAATATACAGGCGAGGGTAATGTAAACCAATTTGTTGCTGTAAGTCCAAGTAGCGGACAGCAGATTCAAGAGCATCGTGTCTGCAGATTGATTTCTGCTACTATTCAAAAGGATTAGACTACCATAGGGCAAACAACTGCAATTGTTATAAGGAAGAAGCACATCAGACTAAGCCAAAGAAGCATTTAACCCGCTTTCTAAATTCAGCAGTTTAGTTAAGAATAAATCTCCAGTGGCAATTAGTATTCAGTTTAAAGCACTGGAGTAAGCGTAGAGGAAAGGACAAATTTTAAGTGTGTGAAAGGGCTCATGTACAGTAAGACAGCATATTGCCATCAAAAGCGTGGTTAATTTTGTATAGGGATGTACTCTAAAAACCTGCATTATTAACTAAAATTTGGTTTGATTTGGGGGAACATCTGAAAAACTTCAGTGGTACTTGTATTTTCTTTGTGTCTAAATTGTCTGTAGGATATTTATTTCTTCTCCTCTTCCCTTTTGTCACCCTCCGCCTGGATAGACACAAACCTTTTCCAGCTGATGTTTGTGACATAGAAAACAGTCAAAAATTATTTGTTGAATATTGTCTTGTTTTCCCAAATAATGTAATGTTTGGGGAGAGGGCAACGTAACAGTTCTCTTCGTGATACATTTTGTGCACAAACCTAGTTTGTTGGGAACAAAGTAGGCCAAGTCACATGGTACCTATTAGACTCAAAATGGGGAAAAAATATATATATAATGCTAAGCTCAGCCTACAAACCAAGTATTTGGTCAAAAATGAGTTGCCAAATCAAGACACTATTCACAGTCAATTGCGTAACTGTTCATGATATGACCATCTCTAGAGCTGGCCAGAAAATGACAATTCCATTTCACGAAAACTTCTGAGGTTTCAAGTCTGTTTTTATTCTGTGTTGGAAGGAAAATTAAACTTTTCAAAATGGTCTCTTTAGAAAGTGAAAGAAAGTTGTTGAAATGTCAGTTTTTGGATTGAAAACATCAAGTTTTAATTTTTTATTTAGGTCTCTCTCTCTCTTTCTCTCTCAAATTGACAAGAGTGCACTATGGACTTCTGAAACCGTCTCATAAAACATTTAATCAAAATCGATATGTTTCCATGAAATGTTTTGTTTTTGACAAACTGGCATATTCTGATGCAAAAACTTTGGTAGAATATTTTCCAACCAGCTCTAATATTTTCTCTACTTTTTGAATGCTTTGGCAGGGAAATTGTTAACAATTTTGACGTTTAATTACCGTATTTAGACTGTAGATCTAACATGCGTTGATGAACAGGGCAGTTCACACCTCTCAGAATTATATTTTTAGACTCTCTCTCTAGAGACTCAAGCAGAGATCACTCTACTGTTTTACACTTGTTCAAAATTTTAAATGTAACTTTACAATCAGATGGGCTAGATATTTTTAAATTATATCTTAGATTCTGGAGCCTATGTTAGCCTGCTGAAAGATACCTGCTTCCTGAGCAGCGATTTGTTTGTGGGTGGAAATAATTCTCTTTTGTTTCTGATTAACTGATCTTATCTCATGTGCTTAGGAACATCTGCCCACTTTACAAGATGCCACTTCTGTATTTCTCAGTGAGACAGAAATGCTGTATTTTAACTAAGTTCTGATCCAACTAGAAAAGTCACCCAAAAATGTCTCCCAGCTTCTGCGGCTGACTGCTTGTGCTCTGACTGCCCTGTGTAGACCCTGCTGACATGCTCAAAAAGGTTCTTACTGTGAATTAATGCAGTGCTGTTTCAAGTGGGACTACATTGATGCACACTTGGTCCCTTTAGAGCATGTCAGCAGGGCAGTTAGAGTGCAACACTTTAGAGTAATCTGCAGTTCACACTCAGGTGATGTGCATTGCTGCACATTGTGTAAGCAAGCCCTTAGTCCCAAATTACTGAAACTGGTGCTGCAGGTCTTCAGCTGGATGCTAATGCTGCTGGAATCATCAGCAAAGTCCCTCCAAGCCTTCTCAATGCCTTGCAGGGAGGGGAGGGCTGTCAGGAGATGGGAAGCTATATTCCATTCAGGTGAGAAAGGGAGCCAAGCAGTTCATAGAACCATAGAATATCAGGGTTGGAAGGGACCTCAGGAGGTCATCTAGTCCAACCCCCATGACCTCCATCTCATCCTCCAGTTGGGTGGAGGAGTAGGTGTTCTGTGGAGCTAGCCAAACATTCATGAGAACAACCTCTCTGTTTTCTATGGATCTGCCCTCTTCATAGGATATAGCTCTGTACAGTCACTGACTCTTCCCCTCATGAGGTTTCCTTCCCTTTGCACTCAAGGAGTTCAAACTCTTACCGTGCTCTAAGTTTATCCCATTTATCAGGAGGAGGATGGCATGTGCCCACCCTTCCAAATACTCATCCTAGGCATGGGAAGATATAAATGAGAACTCTATCTACCACCACACACACCCTTTTTTTTTTATTTGTGCACAGCTCTGAACATTTCAGTAGTGCCAACTCTTGCAATATTATTATGAGTTCCCAAACTCATGGGATTACACAAGACTCTTGGCTGTCATTTAAAGAATACAAACAAGTTTCTAGCCCTGGTGTTGGAGGAGAAAAGCTTGATAATGTGGAGTGAGTGAACTCTAAAGGCTAAAAACAGAAAGCAAAGAAAAAGAGCTCAATGTAATTTTCTTTAAAAGTCTCGTGAGTTTTAAGCTAATCCTTATGATTCTTTGGAGCATGACTCACAATTTTTGCATGCTTGGAATTGGCAATGCTGAAAATCTTATGAAGTCCCTTCTTTTGTGGGATACTCATAGCCCAGATTTACAAACCCAAGAGGACAAAGTGGGTTGGATAAGCAATCCAAACTTGTTGGTGTCAATCCAAACCAAACCCAAACTCTTAATCACTTTATTTTAAAGCTAGGTCTGCATTCACCCAGCTAATTTGTGTGCAGTTTCCACGACAGCTTTCACAAATGCACTGAACTTTCTGCTTGCATGCGGAACAACTCAACTTGCATGTAAAATAGTAGTTTTGTGCGCACAATAAGTGGGCAATTGAATATATATTGGCACACCTATTTTCTTATTTTAAAATCTAACCCTAAGGTTTTGTTCAGTGTGACAGAGTCAAAATGGGTCCAGCTGACATGCTGGCGCTTTGAATATTGCTGTTCTCATTTGGATCAGGAGATAGTGTCCCTTAACAGATTGGTAGACAGCTCTAAAACGGAGATATTATTATTTTCCAGCAGGCTTTGAAGTCCAGGCTTTTTGATGTTGTTTAGTGGCGATTGCTGGGATTATCGTCATATCCTCCACGTATGTTTAAACATAAATTGCATTTGACTGCAGTGACACTAATTAGGGCAGAGGCGATCAAATGCAGCCCCCCTGCAGGTGAGCTCAGCCAATAAACCAGTCATGACTGACAAGGGTTTCTAGTGCTTCAGACAATTGGAATTTCATAAACTGTCCTTCACCGTCCCTCCGTCCCCTCCCCGACTCAGAGAGACGGTGACAGAGCAGGCTAGATCCAGAATCACCATCTGACAATCAGAATATCACACTGACAACCATCAGTGCTTACAACGTGCAGCTGGGACTTTGCGGCAAAGGTTTGAGATACTGACCCTATTATCCCCCAGAGGTACAGTTCCAACCTTTTTATTTCCCCTTTGTTTTAAAGAAAAAAAAATAACCTTCTTCCCTGAAATATGAAATCTCTCAGTGACATGTCTTTGAGGTGTTTGACCAAATATTGTAAAAACACAGCCAGGGCTAATAATCCTAAAAGCAACGCGTTGCATTCCTCCGACACTGGAATCATTTCACTTAGTTTACAGTACATTTGAATCACTGTGTCACTCATCCGCTCAGTTGCCATTAACTTAGCCTGGAATTTCTTCTGTCCCTGCACAGAAACAAAAGGGTCAAGTGTCTCCTTCATGCTCAGAACTGCAGCCTGAATAACAATTCTGCTCCGGGTAATTGTGATTAATTAAGCTATTCCAATCAGTCTCCATGTATTTGTTGTAATAAATAGTGAATGCATTTGTAACCTCTGTCATCTTTGTTATTAGGAAGGGAAAACAAGAGAACCCTGTTCCTTGAGACCGTGCCTCATGGGATTTCTGTGGTGTCATTGAGTAGCTTTTCTTATTGCCTGATATATTTTTCTTCTCTCTTTTTAAAGGCAGGGGGCACCCTATTAGAATGCGATGCTGAGCAGGCTCATTATTGTCAAATTAGATTCACTGACCTTCACTGCTATTTACCAGTAACAGAAAAGCAGCTTCAAGGACATTTTGCAATGGGTAAATTCACACTGAGTGCCACTCACCGACAACTGGATCTCTCATGCTTCTGCATTACTTGAATATGCAGGAATGTTTAAACCCAGTCACAAGCCTTCTGTTAATAGAGTAGTTCTTTAAATGGATCACATGCTGTACCCTCTGTACACCTCCCTCACCTCCTTGCATGCTCACACATTCTTCAGATTAGATTAACTAGACCTTCAAGGTAAGGGCAATATGGAGCACCAGTATTGGGACCAAGTGGCCTGAAAACAGGATCCATGTCCCGTGTAGGCGGGTAACTGAAGTTTGGCCTTTTCTTTTTTATGTTTTCTTGATTTAATTTTAAATAAATTAAAAACCGCGATTAATTTCTAAGCGGTAATGATGCATTTGATTCTCATAATCCAGCATCCTTTCTCCCTCTAATTGTTTGCTACTTCCAGTTGTGATTTGAAGTTTAAAATTAGACTGTAAATTAATCAGTGCCAGAACCTTGTCTTTTTACTAGTGATGTCATAATGACGAGGATAATACACTCTTATATTGTACTTTTCATCAGCACATCTCAAAGTGCTTTACAAAGTGAAGAACCTGTAAGACGTACAGCAACTAAGATGCATCCAGTCCTTGTAACAAATTCAACTAAAAAAGCTATTGATCCACAGTTCTTTATTTTGTTATTAAATGTTGACTTCTCCTATGGAAGCATTTATAGGAATGTTATTAGATATCAAGATAGAGTCCAAGAAGTAATTGGGAGTGTGTGTGTGTCCATTTACAAGGCTTAATCCTTTTCCACTGGCAGCAAAGCTATTAAGCAGCTGTTATAACTTTCAGTGCTCTACTACCTACAAACCTGTGCTCCTAATGGGGCAATTTGACCAGTGGATCTGTGTAGCCAAATAAACCACTGGGCATGTCTTTGCCTTGTCCCCAGAACTCCCCTCTATGTTGTCGGAGCACTGGGTGCAGAAGAGGGGACATATTGTCCACTCCATGGCATGTTGCCTCTGAATGAGGGATCTGTGGTGTAGAACTGTTCCAGAAATGGGAATTTTTTTCCCTGTAAAAAATTTTGGGTTTTCATTGAAAAATGAACTGTTTTTGTTTTTCAGCAAACAAAATGGAGAATCAGGTCCTACCCGTTTCTGTGTTATAAGGGGACAGGGCAAAACACTGGATTTTTAAGTTGTTTATTTCTCACCGCTACCTTAAAGAGTCCCCAGAGTTTGTATAGGGAGTCGGCCCTTTGCTATGTTTAAAGAAGTGGTATCAAGACAAAATAAAAATGAATGGGATTGAAAACCAGCTTCTGAGTGTACTTGGCACACACGTGTGCATGCGTGTGCACAAACTCTTTGTTTTTCCTCTCAACCTACAGTATATAATTTCCAGCAAAGTGTTTGCAGTTTTGTTTGAAGAGAGACAAGCTCCAGGACAAATATTACTCCCTTGATAAAACAGTCCTATTATTGGAGTCTTGGAGGAGTCACAACTAACACTGTTTCTGCTCATGGGATTTACCATTTGGAAGATATTTTATTGTTGTCTCATGACATTTCCCTGCACTTTAATGCTCATTTATGTAACTGTTTTCTTTGATTTATGACAGGTTTTCTTCATTTATAGCAGTGCCATAGATTGCGTGGCCTTACTTTCAATGGTTATAAATTCAGCAACATCACTAAAGCACAGAATGAAAAAAAAACCCACTTTTCAAACTGCCTTCTTATCACAACCACAAGCAAAACAACCCCATCTCTCTATACAAATCTACAACCAAGAATCAAAATAAGTCGGGGCACTAGGCTTGTTTGTTCGAGCCAGTACTTTTTGTTAGTGTAGAATGTAAGGAGTCCAAATCTGATGAAAGGACACAAGGGAACAAACTTGCAGCGAGGAAAACACCATTGAAAACATACTTTAAGTAGAAAATGTATCCTATCAAACTATACGCTCTAAATCCAAATTCTGCCATCCTTACTCACACTGAATAGCAGCGCATTGCTCAAACCATCCTAATGAAGTTAATGAGACTACTCAAGGAGTAATGTACTACTGAGTGGTAAGGGTTGGGGGTAGAACACCATGCCTGGTGTTTATTTCATAAAGCTGGTGACAGTGCTACCCTTCTGAACTGACCACACAGGGTCCAAGGTAATCAAACCCGTAGAGATTTATCTCAAAATTAAACACAAAAACCAAACAAAAATAGACCAACACACCTCCATGCAGAAATCAAGTACATAAGTGTCAGCCTCAGAAGAAATGTTCCAAAAACTATGAGAATAACAAACAGGGGATTTATAAATTGCTCTGATGATCCCAATTTTCCAAACCGTGTGCTTTAAGTAAGCTCCTAAATCCATATTTAGGCACCTAAATAAAACTGGTTTAATTTTCAGAGGTGCTGCATACCTGCAGCTCCCATTGACTTTGCTGGGATTTGTGGTGCTCAACATCTCTTCAAAGTGGGCTACTTTAATTGGAGTGCCTAAATATGAATTTAGGAGTTTAATTTAAAGCACTCATATTTGGAAAAAAAAATTGGCCTGTTTGTGTGTTTGTGTTTGTGTGTATGTGCATAGGCGGTGATGCAGTGAGCGCTCTGGGGCTGGAGCATCAACAGGGAAAAAATGATGGTTGCTGAGCACCCACCGGCATTCCCCCCCATCAGCGCCTCCACCTCCCCCCAGCAACTCCTGCCCAATGGCAGCCCCACCCATCAGCGCCTTCCCCTCCCTCCCAGCGTCTCCCACCCCCCCATGATCAGCTGTTCCGCAGCATGCAGGAGGTGCCGGAGGGGGAGTGAGGGCAGGGCGTGCTCGGGGTAGGGAGCAGAACGGGGTAGGAAGGGGCAGGCAGAAGTGGGGGCGGGGCAGGAAGGGGCAGGGTCAGGAAAAGGCAAGGTAGGGGTGGGGCCTTGGGGGAAGGGGTGGAGTGGAGATGGGGTCTGGGGCAGAGTGGAGGTCGGGTACCCCACGGATCATTAGAAAGTCGGTGCCTCTGTTATGTGAGTGTGAGTGCATACACATACTCTCTGTACATGTCATTGTAATTACGGTAGATGTTTTGTGTGTGTAATTATATAGATACGCACCTTAACAAGATGATACCATATGAATCACTATTTATATTTGAACTGTGAAAAAAATATAAGAAATGAGGGATTGTCTCTAATAAAACATATTTGTTAGGTTTAAAATTAGGCTACACATAATACAGAAAAAACACATTTTAGGTTTTTATACTATACATTTTAGTGCTCAGAAAAGTTAAGCTTTGCATCCTATAAAATGCAGAAATCTGCACTTTAATAATCTGTTTTTATACCTCAGTGTAATGGGGGATATTCAGAAAATAAAAGAGCCAATTAAAAGTCTTTGCATTCTTTCTCAAAAGTGATAGATAAAAAAAGCTTATTTTACACACATTACCCCAGTGCCCAAACTAGGGTCCTGATGTCATAATGCTCAGTCCTTTATCTCTGTAAGAGCTGCAGGATCAGACCCAAATTTATCTGGCCAGTCCCAATTCAGCCGTCAGAATTACCTTGGTCTTAAACGGTGCAGCCACTTGTGTTCTCAGCAATACTTAAAGGTCTAAGTAATATTTAATCAGCTGTCTTATATTATGTGAACTTTCTTGTCTATTTGGCAAGGTTTTTTCCTGTTTTTTTTTTAAGCCTGTGTGTTCATCAGTGGAAAATAAACTACAGTAGTTTAATTTCAGTTTAGGAAACCTGTGGATATTGGCAAAAAAAAAAAGGAAAAAAAGTCATATTTTGACTTCTGAGTTGCACATTCAGCTTGAGGAAGTTAGAGAGAAACATTGCTGTCAGTTAATTCTGTTTTCTCTCTTGCACAGTTGAGAAGAGGTTATCAGGCCCTGAAGGGGCTACTCTGTGCTTAAACGCTCAGTTTATTTGGTCCCTGGTGAAAAGTTGTTTGTCTTTATTTCCCACATGTTTGTCTTTAGTTCTCCTAGTTTTAGTGTTACAAAGTTGCTAGAATTTTCTTGTTATATAAAGTCATTGCTCAATCTAATTAAATATCATAGACATTTGATCCTTTTAATTATGTGACTTGTGGATTATACGGTAATTGCTAACTCCACACATTGTTGTTCTATATAATTGTACTTTGTAGGTCCCAGGGAAACATTTAATTTTTTTTTACATCACAAGTAACCATATACTTACCCTGTAATTAAATAGTAATTGCCATGCACTTAAATGGTAAATAAGTACCCACAATTACATTAATATACGCCTTGTGAAATAAAGCACTGATAACACCCCCAATCTGAGCTGCATTTTTTGCACAAGCACATGCTAAAATGTTGAGAAAGAAGACCAAAAGAAACTTTTATCATGTTTAGGGTGACCAGACAGCTAGTGTGAAAAATAGAGACAGGAGGTGGTGGTGGTGGTGGGGAGGGAGTGGGGGGTTCATAGACGCCTATACAAGACAAAGCCCCAAATATCGGGCCTGTCCCTATAAAATTGGGTCATCTGCTTCATGTCACCAATGTAGTTTAAAATATACTGAAAGTGTATGGAAATTGCAGCAAGGACCCAATTCCTCTTCCCATTGAAACTGATGGCAAAATTCCCGTTGATTTCAATGGGATCAGGATTGGGCCTGCACTGGATGAATAGAGTTCCCTGTGTTCACCCAAAATGAGTATGTTTGTACACTGTTAATTAAAATGCATTTAAGTAGAGTGAATGTGTGCAGAATTCAGGCAACCCCTCTGCAGAAAAAAGCCCCCTGGCTCTTCCAGAGACAAATAAAGCACGAATCCACAAGGAGTTTCAGTATTGTGGGAGTTGCTATGGCATTCTGTTGCTGGATTGCCAAGGCAATGCCCTGTGCAAGTTAAGCAGACACTTGGCCCTCTAGGAGAGGGGCAGCTTTACAAAGAAAGGGGGGGGGAGGAATACTTCATGTTTTCAAGCTAAGAAGCATTATTCATAAGGAAGGGAAATGATTTGATACCAACTTTACCCCAGATGTGACAGGAGTCTCTCAGTGAATCAGTTCTTGGTGTTTCTTTTTCATGTTACGCAGTTATTCATTTTGTGGCTTGTCTTCTCTTTTCGTCCCCTACCCCCAAGAAACTTGCCTGCCATTGTGCCCTGAAGAGGCAACATAAAACCTTCTCATTGTTGGGCAGGTTTTTCCTACAGCGGGTAGTGACCTCACAGAGCAGAGAGAGCCAGGATGGCAGTTGGTGTGCCTGTATATGGTGTAACGACGCTCGTGCTCTCTAAGGAGAGCTGACTTCCCAACCGATAATCCTGGGAATTATAATTGTAAAGGACTATTCTGGATGGGACAAAAATTTACCCTGATGACGTGAAGGGTGAGAGCACAGATGGAGTTAGTTCATGCTGGGAAAGCGCTCTGGTCCAGTGGATTAAGGACACTTCTGGAAGTTTTGTGGCCAGGGTTCTAGTTTGTAATCTTAGGCCAGTATTTTCAAACTTGGGTGCTGAAAGTGAGGTCCCTAGATCCATATTTCAGTACCTAAACAAAAGTGGCCAGATTTTTATAAGTACTGGACATCAGTGACTCTCACTAATCTTAGTAGGAGTTGCTGATGATCATCCTTCATTTGGGTGCCTAAATACAGATTTAGGGTTCTATCTGTAGGCATCCAGGTTTGCAAATGTAGGCTTTTACCTATACAGAGGTAAAATGGGTCTAATACTGTATGTACTTACAAGCCTTCCTCAAAAGAATCTTGCAAGTGTAAACTAAGTTAACATATGCAAAGAGAAATCTTGGCTCCAGGAATGCGGGGAGCAACCAAGATTAAAATCTTTGGCTTTTTTTTTTAATTTGCCTAATACTTGTGGCCTAGTTCCCCATTTTTGGCAGCTATCATAGTGAACTCAGCAACCCTATTCCCTTCTACTCATATGTCTACCCATTCTATTTGGCTCCCAAGGGAAAAGCCACAGTATAATTTACTTCCACGTGGTGGTGTGTCTACGGAACAGTGGGGGCCTAGTGCTTCCCTACTACTTAGTGATGGGGATGGGGAACTTGGCAGCTCCAATGCTCCCTGCCCCCATGGGCTACTCCTCCAAATACATATTATATTTTAATTGCTTTTAGTTAACATAAATAAGGATCCAGAGTGCACACCAATATTTAGAAAGCGAAAGAAAGTTTTGATTTTTTAGCCAGGAGGAGGTTTTTAGGCTACTTTGCGTTTTGTCTGCATCAATCATAAATGACAATGTGGTAGAAGATCAGTTTCACTTGGGGAATGACCTTTTGTATCGTTCTATAGATTTCTCAGCTGAAGTCCTCGGTCATGGAAAAAAATACCTGCAATATCCTGACTTGGGGAGAACATGGTGGTGAAAGAGAATAGGTGTTTAATCTTGTGTGACTAATGCTATTGATCAAATTAGGAAATATAATGACAAGGAATAATGGGAAATATAATGATGAAGAGTAACTATCCAGATCTTCTATCAGCAAGTTAAAGGTTTATTCTGTGGAGTTATCTTTCCTTTGGTTAGAAAATATTAATTGAAAGGGAAGGAATTTGAACAATTTATTAAAAAAATCTGAATTGAGGAAATCTTTAAGTACATCATTTTGTACCATCACGACCTAAGTTCTGACCTGGAAGAGGATCACCAATTCTGTGTAGAGACAGTCTGTAGGCCTCTCTAAACCAGACTCTACCAATTGATTATTTGGTTGCATGTTGCATTTGGAACTAAATGGGAGTGCTGGAGAGATTTTTATAGGAGAACTAGGTTATTTTTGTTTTTTGTTTTTGGTCTCCTGCTTATGATGAGAAAGTGTTACATCCAATCTAAGCCATGATGTGTTAGGTCTCATTACATATTTACTTATGTGTACTTAAAAGGAAGTCTTTTTCATTTTAAATTATTTTCGAATCCAGTTTCTGCGCCAGGAATTTGCCATTTTGATCACAGATGAGAGGGTATGTTGAATCATAGTCTTTTAAAGGATGATTCCATTAAACAATGGAATGGTGAAAGTGCAACTAGGGCAAAGATTGAAGACTTCTGTTAGTGTCTACATACCGTGTGTCACCTTCATCCCCATGGCATCCCACCAGCTTGGAGGCTTGTACTGTCCCTCTTGATCTAAGCAAGCAGTTTCAGGTTCACAGCAAGACCTCAAGGAGAGCCAGATGATAGAGCAGATGGCTGATGACTGGTTTGGCAAAGTTTGATGAGTGGAAATTGTTTGCTTTAATTGCTTGTCAAGTCTGGTATCTACGGTAGAGTTAAGGGTCTACTACCTAAACTTAAAACAGAACAGAACAGAATAAAGAAAAGTGGAGTGGGGGCCAAGGTAAACCAATTTACCCTCAGCCCTGGGGAGGAATAATGCTGCTGGCACAGCCTAAAGAGTCTGTACCTACTTTCTAGTGCTGTGTGCATGATTTACATCCTGCAGCACGTTTTCACTCTATGGCATTGTAACTGAAGAGGACAAAATGTGTATGATGAAACTAGATGAGAAATAATACTGGAAAAAAATAACTTAAAATGACCAGGCAACAAAGGATGACATGGTCTAATATGAGCAATTATCCTTGAAACACGGCACTATAAATCTAGTTACTAATGTGATATCATTCTGACTGATGCCCACGTGTTCACTACATCCTCTGAAATATGCTACAACATAAAATGAACAGATATTTTCAGGACATAATGCAAAGTCTGTGTATTAGCCCAGGAAAGAGTAATCACACACAGATAATCATTCTTGATTAAGATACAGTCACTCTCAATATTTATAAATACCTATTACTTCTTCATGATAATCTCCTAGGACTGAGAAATTACTTCCCCTTGAAAACTTTTTTTGTCATTTCAGAGACATCTTTGTGGTACTGAGTAAACACCCTCTGATGAGCCCTTGTTGAAAGGGAGAGAGCCCAGATGAAAGGGCTTCAGGAATAAGATTTAGAAGGAACAATGTGTCTGAAACAACATTGGGCTGTTAATTCAGAAAGTTAATTCAAGGCCTTTTATTCTTTCAGTCATGAATGACACTAACCCTACTCAAAAAACCCTAACTCCTCCTCCCGCCACCCACCCAACCAACCAAACAAACTGAAAAAACAAATCCCCACAAATTGTAAGATTTCTTTTTTCAGTTGGACAAAGGTTTAGTTTCATTTTAATGCGTCGGTACCTCATGGGTATTCGGCCCGTTTCTGATCCATTCACTCATGCTGAGTATTACCTTAATCAATTAGTAATCAAATTAAAATCAGTGACAACACTCAAATTTCTAAGAGTTTTCCTATATTCTAAAATATTACCACATAGGTTGTGAAGAATCAAGTTAGCTGGCATGACGTTGACCGTGCATTTGCAATGTTATTCTAGCTGTGTTGGTCCCAGGATACTAGAGAGACAAGGTGGGTGAGGGTAATATCTTTTATTGGACCAACTTCTGTTGGTGAGAGAGACAAGAGCCCTTCTTCAGGCCAGGGGAAGACCTGAAGCTTGTCTCTTTCACCAACAGAAGCTGGTCCGATAAAAGATGATATCTCACCCACTTTGTTTCTCATGCTTTTGCAGTCAGTGGAGATCAGAATAAATTGTGACAGCTAATCATGGGTAAACCCAGAGGCTGAAAGCGTTGCTAGCTGACATGAGGTTGTGAATACTCCTTGCCCTGGTCTGTGTTGACAGTGAAATCATATTCGGTATCAGCTTACTCCATTCTATATAGCCATATTCAAACATGGTAACAATTTGTAATGTAGAGAATTCCTTAAGGAAGGCAGCCCCACTTGTGTCAGTTGAGCTGTGTATTAGGGAGTGTAGAGAAAATTCTAATCCAATTGTCCTGTTCCCTCCATTGCCAAGCTGCCCTCTAAGTAACAATTTGTGGTCCTGTCCGCCACTTCTAACCCTCTTTCTAATTGTCTCTAATATAAAACTTTAAGCATTCCTTTAGCTAGAAATATACTTCTTCTAAGTAGAATCATCCTTCAAAAACATTAGGTTTAAACGAGAGGAAAAAAGGTTTCTGAATTCATATTAGCTTTGCTTCCTCCCAAAAGAGAGATCTACAAAAGTTTAAATTCAGTGAGACCCGTCCTTAATTAGAACATTCTTAATTGCAGGAAAAACCAGGTTTATGGTTGATTAGCTGGAAGATTCTAGGAGAGTGCAAAGTAATGAAAAGGCCAGGAGGGAGTTCCCCTCTTCTTTTTGTATATTTTACAGCAAGGGGTAATATAGGCTATTGTTAAGAGGTGAGGCTATAATGAAGGCAATGTTAAGTGCTCCAAATTTGCCAGTAATTAGTGGCTTCTTAAAGGACCCGCCGGTAATTTTTTCTGAGAGTTTTGGAAACTTGGCACCAATGCTTGCGATTGCTAATAAAACATTACTTTATCCATTCCTTCAAGAGTCCCTGACAATGTCTTGTCTATAAAAGCAAATGTAATTAAGTAAATAAATTACGGCCAGGCGTAGCATACAAATAGATTGCAACTGTGTAAGAAAGAGGCACTGTGTATTGTTTAGCTCGCCTTGTACAAAGTAAGAGAACTTGCAATTCTGTTTTCATAAACAGTCTCCTGAAATCAATGAGTCTGATGTTTTAAGCATGGTCTTGTGTATATACGGCCTGATTGACAAATCGATCGACAAATGAAAGTCGTGCTGCACTCAAGCAAAACCTCATGTAGAGAGAGACAAATGATTTTTATGCATCGTTGCCAGTGCCTTGTCATGAGATCTTTTCCCCCCTAAAAAAGTCAAACTCAATCTTTCATGATTTAAAAAGAAAGAAAGGTGGATCTCGTAGGGCTTGCCTATACATGGAACTGCTATTCCCGAATAACTCCATATAAGGATATTCTTATTCCAGAACAAGATTATTCTACTTTTGGATTCAGGAATAGGTCCATGAATAGACAAGCCCTTAGAAGGTTTGATTACAAAAATTAAAAAGATCAATTGTTGAGCTAGGAGGGTTTAAAAACAAACAGCTAGAATTAGTAGAAGACTAGTTATATTCGGTCAAAAATTGTTTCTTCATTTAAATATATATTGATCATCACTAGCGCAGGGTAAAATAATTAACTCATATTTGTTGGAATGTGTAAGTGAATTCAATTTGATCATGTTCACACTTGCTACTTGTTAGTTTTGAGTGAACATTTGAATGATTTAGTGGTGCTGGAAAAAATGGTAATGGAAAATTTAATTCCAAAGTTGCATGCATGAGTATCTATGGAAAGAGTAAGCCAAATTCACGCATATAAGTGCTATAATTGCTTGCATGCTCATCTAGTCAGAGAACAGAGACTATAGTCTGTGACCTAACTGCCCAATCACAAGGGTAAACAGCCTGAATTTTGAATATTTGTGACTAAACCTCGACTGAAAATTGTTACAGTATACGTACTGAGTAAATTGCACTAGAATCTGGGTAGGGATTGACTACCCAAAGATGCGCCACAAATGGATGGTAGGCTCTCTTGGATGATGTCACAGGGGTGGCTGGCCCTTTCAGATGATATCAGTGTTGAACATTACGTCCAACCGTACACAACTGGGACTTCATTTAAACACTCCAAAAAAACCCAAACAAACCCCACACCAATGCTTTTGTCCATTATGATCAGTAGGTGAGGAGGAAAAAACGGTGGTGGGGCAGGGACACAAAATTAATGTTAGAGATGAAGAGAAGCGATTGGGGTGGGGGTGAGAGCATGTGGGGGGTCGGAAATGACGCTCTGAACTGTCCTTTTCTCCGGAGTTCCAAGATGCCCTGTCAGCAACAATCGGTGGCTCTGTCAGCCACGTATAGCCCATTTTCTAGTGTAAAAGCTAAACTGGGAGCCAGTTAATAGACCACATTTTCTTTTTATATAAACGAAAGTGGCTGTTAGGCTATAAACTACAGCTGAAAGAGCAGCTGGGTTTCTGGAGGGTAGCAAGGAATAGTCCAGGACATCTTAAATTAAATCAATTAAAAGAAGAAGGGGTTAGCAAAATTGTACAAACCATATATATACTCCAGCTAATTGGGAGGTGGTATTTATAATCTGTCTTCTATTTTTTATCCTTTTACTAGGACCTGCTGCTCATAGGGAAAGGATACATTGCACAAAACTATCTTTAGCTGATTTTATTTTTAACTGAGACGTAGCCATACTTGAATAGCGATAAACCACACCAATGTGTCTTAATCGGATATTGGACTTCTCAGGTAGTGGGAAGCACTTAGCCTTCAACCCGATGAGAGGTATGCCTCGGTGCCGACCGTCAGGGCTTATTGCCATAATAAAAACAAATGTGAGGGAATTGCAATATGCTTGTGGATACCCTGTCTGCAGAGAAACTTATTTTTCAAAGCTGTGTTACAGGTATCCCCTTTATAGCTTGTTGATCACTCTGTCTTTTTGCTTGTCTGTCTTTACTGGAAAATGTAAGGCAATCACAGATTTTCCCTGTGCATATTGCACATACAGAAACCACTCTCCCTCGTTTTTACCAGCCTTGTGACACCTGTGGTGTGTGAATTTCTAATCAAAGCTGGAATATTCACAGCACAGAGGTGACCGAGGCAGGTACAACAGTGAGAGAAACTATCTGTTGATGATACATACATGGCAATTCTCCTCCGACTAAGGTCAGGGGCAAGTGAATTGTTCTTTTTTAACCGATGGAGGCGCTCCTACGGGGACTGCTCTTAATGTGTGATCTTTATTTTATAGCTGCTAGTCAATTTCTGGTGATGTATATAAATGTGTTTAACAATACACGGTGATGTGCTTTGAAGGGGCACTGTTATATTTATGAAATATAGATTACAAAGTTTTTGAATTGCAGGGGAAAGCTGACATATTTTGGCATAAATGTATTAACGCCCATAAGTGCTGAAGCATATATTGCACCGGCAGCCTTTAAAATATTTGCGTTATTGTTGCATTTAATTTTAAAAAGCAGTGACAGTAGATAAGTGCTAGGTATTGTTTTTGTTACAAGAACTAAAAATAGGAGAGATGGCTCATTTAATATCTTCTATAAAAGTCTGGGTTTGATGCAAACTCGGGACCAAATTCAGCAAGTTACTTAAGCATGTGCTCAAATTTAAGCGTATGAGTGCATGCTACTCACTAAAATTAGGTGCATGCTTTAGTACCTTGTTAAGTCCACTTAACTCACAGTTAAAAATGCATAGTTAAAATAGTACCATTTACTAACAGTTTAAAATACACTTCCTGACCTTTTTTTGGTGCCCCCGTTTTTGATTACATGTCGTATGTCACAAGCCACTTTGTGTTCCTTCTCCCAAAGAGCTTATTCTCCATTTGGCCTTGGCCTCTGTTCAGATCTTGAAAGACTAGTAAGAGATTCTTTCTTGAATCTCCAAAAAGACATCTGAACATGATATATGAGCATGCTTTATGAAATTTACAGTAGGCATTGCACAAAAAACACTAATGATTCTGGCTCCTAGCGGGGATTCTGACATTGTTCCAGATAAACCAGAACTCCTTTGTTATTATAAATAGGACCACCATTTTCAGTCACCACAGGGATCATTTTTTCATTGCTAGTTATATCTTCCAGTAAAAAAAAAAATTCTTATCAGATTCGTCTACTTCATTTAGGAGTTCAAGTCCCAGCAAAGGGAGAGTGGAGGCACTCTGAAGTCTTGCATCTTTAGATCTTCCCATGAAGAACTTCTTAGGATGGTTCTCATTAGGGGATTTGTCATTATTGGGAAGACAGTTCACTCCTGGAGGAGCTTCTTATCATTTAGTATTGTACCCTGCAGTGCCTCATTGCCTGGGCAGGGAGGAGAGATGCCTTGAGAACTTCATTGCTGAGAAAATCTATGAAAAGGTGTAACACTGGGGATTTCCTTTTATGGGCTTTGTTTTGTTTGCTGAGAGTAACATTTGTTTTTGAACTCCAGCTCCCTTCTGGAGCAGTACTTAAAAACTGACCTATATTGATTTGAAAAATTACCTTAAAATTATAAAACATACAGGCCAGTAATGAATATAAGGAATATACTTACTGCTCATGTTTTCTGTGTAGACATAGCCAAAGTGTATAATCAACTTCACCATTTAGTTGACAGTAGAACTTCCTGTCACCTGAACTGGAAAGATGACATCCCTCTTCTGCAGTGCTCTGGGAGGGCATGTGTGACTGGAATCCCACGGGAGCCAGCTGAGGTCACTCAATTTGGGTGAACTGCAAAGAATGGGACAGGCAATTCCCAAAGCTGGTGGATATTCCAATACTTAGATTTACCAAGCCAGCACAAAATAGCTTTTATTATACCTCACTGGTTACAAAGAAGTCAACAACACCGTTCCCTTAAAGTAACTTGGCCTCAGGCCTCCACCTAGATATCCAAGTCAAATATGATGAGGATTAATGAAAATCTGATTCATCATATGAAAAAGGTTCTACCAATCCCAAAGGACTGGACATGTTACCTCCCAGGTCAATGAATATTCCAGATCTTACACAAATACACACTTACAGTCAATTCTTATTAACTAAACTAAAATTTATTAAAAAAGAAAAGGGAGAGAGAACTGGTTAACAGATCAGTATACATACAGACATGACTCCATCTTGAGATTCAGATTCATAGAGAGATGGAGAGCTTTGTAGATACAAAGAGTTCTTTCAGAAATAGTTCAAAGGTTATAGTCCAATGTTTATATTCAGGGCAGTCCAGTCAGAACTAGGATCTCAGTTCTTATGGCTTAGGCTTCCCCTGCATGCAATCTCAAGCAGATCTGAGATAAAAAGGATTGGGACCCAAAGATCTTTTATACAATTCCAGGCCTTCTCTGACAGTTCGGAGCCCTTAGTGGAACAATAGGCACTCATGGGGACTTTGAAGTGGATCCATTTCCTAAGCATCCCGGTAATTATCCACACAGATTAACGCAAGGCAATTGCCTGTTTTTTCTACCATTCGCAGATGATTTGCTATACACTTCAAAGAGAGATGAATGCAGTGATATCCGATGTTTACAGTTCATTTACATGTTAAGATGCTCTTTTGATCTCTGAATTAACAGAATGCAGCATAGACAGGGACCATGTTGATTTCTACCAGTATATATGTAAATACACAAACACACAAACATTATCTCCTCATATGTTTTTAAGGGTTGAATTTGAGTCATTTATCCTGCAGAATGCTTATTAACCCTTTTGGTCATGTGTCACAGTGTGCTTTCCCCCACGGCCCAGAAAGAGGATATTCACTGGTAACAGCAGAAGCAAAATGGAAGCAGAAGAGGCAGCAGTCAGGCCTATGTAAAAGAAGGGGAGAGGAAGGGGAGCAAAGATGGCCTTGAGCCAGGGGCGAAAGTAAGTTAGAGGACTTACCGGTACGCCGGAGTCCTGAGCAGGGGGTGTGGCCTCAACCAGAAGAGGCGTGGCCTCAACCGGAACAGGCATGGCCTTAAATCCCCAGGAGCTTTAAATCTTGATTTAAAGGGCCAGGGCTCCAGCTGCGGTAGTGGCAGCTGGGAGCCCGGGGCCCTTTAAATCACCCCCGAGCTACCAGCTTCAGGGCTTTGGCAGCAGGGCTCCGGCGGGGATTTAAAGGGCCGGCGCAGTAGCGGTGGCTGGAGCTCTGGGGCTCTTTAAATCCCCGCCAGAGCCCCCCCACCCCTACCCCAAGGCTCGGGCAGCAGGGCTCAGGCCGGGATTTAAAGGGCCCAGGGGAGCGGGGTAGCGGCGGCTGGAGCTCCGGGGCCCTTTAAATCCCCTCTGCCGCTACCCCAGGGCTTTAAATTGCCCTCTGGGAAAGCCAGTCCTGGTACGGCGCACCGGCTCTTACCGGTACACCGTACTGGGGCGTACCGGCTTACTTTCACCCCTGCCTTGAGCACATTTGGTGTTGCTCTTGCTTTGCCCAAATTACCTTTCTAAACATTAGCAGATGAACTGGAAAATTCCCTACCTGCTTTAAAAAACAATCTTTAAAAGATGACATATTATTTAAAGTGTGCTTCATCAGAAACATAAAGAAAATCCATTTAAAAGAAAATGAATCTCACCATGTTCCTTTAACCATGTTTTGAGTGTGAAATATTCATTGTTAAGGAAGGTCACACCCGGAAAGAAATCAGCTTGACTTTCAGAATCAGGCTGAGTTTGAATTAGGTGGAAAAAACCCATCTTTTTACTTGTAAATCAACAGATTTTGTTTGGAACCACTGAAAGAAGCACACATGGGCTGGCCTGTTTGATGCCATTTCTACAGTGAGTTTTCAGAAGAGAACTACACTTCAAAAAATGTTTTTGAAGTTTTTCTGGTTTGCCTGATCCTTAACATATGTGTGTATATTTCATTATAATCATCATAGAGAAGAGAAAAGGAAATTTTCTTTGTTTATTCCTTCTGTACTTCCTACAAAAACTTGAAAGACTGGAATATCTTTCTGGAAAACTTCCTATCGTCTAACACAAGTTATTGGAGTAACTAGATGAAATTATCTGGCTTGTGTTAGAGAGGAGGCCAGAATAGATGATACTTTGGTCCCTTCTGGTCTTACAATCGTTGAAACTATGAATAGCCCTTCTAGATTTAGAAACATATTCTGGTCAATGGCAATCTCCTATGGGGTTCACTGAAACTAGGATTTTGCCCTTACTCCTTACTTATGCATTGATTTGTAATATTTCTTTCATTTCTGTTTTATAAAGCCTTTTGCTTTTTCTCTGGTTAGTACCACAACATTGTCTCCTTTGGTCATGCATATTATACCGCTGAGATTACTATGGAGAATATTTGTAGCTACCTCTCACTACTGTTGCTTGTTAGAGAGCTTATTCCTTCACTCTCCCACTTCCCTGGTCCTTCTCACACGAACAGAGAGCAACAATACCCGAAGTCCGAAGGTGCAAACAATTCGATGTTTATTGGGGTGAACTTCCAGCAAGCTTAAATACAAGTTCCTTTTTCCTTATTTTCGAATCCCAACTTACTTCCTGTTTGCCCCTAATTTATATAGTAATATTCTTAGCTATACCTTAACCAATCATTCTACTGAAATTTAACTAACCAATCCTAACATATTGTAACATGATTAGCTAACCAATTATATCCCACCACCTTAATTAGATTACACCCAGCAAAATTAATTATACAGCAGACAGAAACAATCACAGAACCAGACAGAGATTATACAGACAAACAATAGCAAAGTTGGAACTCTAATGACAAAACAATACAGAAGTGAGGATTTCACATCCCAGCTATTGATAAGTGAGTTCTTGCCAGACAGGATGCTATCAAACTAAGTTTCCTTTTACATTTTCTAGGCACTTCCCTTTCTCTGGAGGTGATAGGAATTATCAGGACAGGATTGTATTCAGGACAGGATTGTATTCCTAACAGCCCAATAGCACCTTCTTTCAATGTGACTAGTTTGGAATGTGAGGATGTGACTGTTCGCTTCCTGGCTTATGGCTGCCTCTGCTGCTTAGCCAAAGGCCTTAGCCTAAGAACAGGGCCTCAAACTGTCACAGTAAGAGAAGGCCCTTACACCAGCAGACAGTGATTTTGATTCTTTCTTTTATACCTCTAGAACTAGCCAAGTGATAAGAATACCCCTAAATTCTTAAAGTACAGGCTTTTGCAGACAGGCCTGAATATCTATATCCTAACATTGCTATTAAGGCAACTTGCAACATTTTCCTTCATGACATAATACAGAGATTAAAACAGGATTTTCATTGCAGCTGGATGTAGCTTTGCCTACAACTTTTGTTCCCCACTTTGCTTCTGTGTCTCTGATCATTATATATCATATACATATTTTTTTTTCTTTTTTGCAGTGTGCGCTGGCACTGAGAACAAGCTGAGTTCTCTGTCTGATCTGGAGCAGCAGTATCGTGCGTTGCGCAAGTACTATGAGAACTGTGAGGTAGTCATGGGCAACCTAGAAATCACCAACATTGAACACAACCGTGATCTTTCCTTCCTCAGGGTAAGCAACCTCTTTTTTCCACCTTCCCCATGGTGTGAGCGGATATTGGTGTTAGACTGCACAATAACAGAGTGTCTTGTTCGTAAGTGACGGTTCTATTCTGCTGATTGGCTGAGCCGGTCATGGAAGCAGACCATAAAAAGACACAGCAAGGTCAAGGTGCAAAGTACAAGAAGAACAGTGTTGTTGTGAGTGATGCACTGAGTGTACAGTTACCAGGGTTTCTGATAGAAGGTACTGGCGGGTCACAGTATATGACATTTAATGTGTTTGTGCCTCTCTGTGTGTGAGCTGGTGTGAAGGTGTGTTAGGAAGGGACTTGGGAAGGTCAGAGGATCTTGCAGATAAACACTGCTGGTTTTAACAGGCTAATCCTATTAAAATGCCAGGCAGAAACAGTTAAAATGGTAAACAACAGGCGAACTCCTATTACTCCTAATACTTGTGTAAAACTTAACCCTTACTAACATGTTCAGTAACACCCCGTCCAGTCACAGCTGTAGCTAGGGTGACCAGAATTCCCAATTTTATAGGGACGGTCCCAATATTCGGGGCTTTGTCTTAAATAGGTGCCTATTACTCCACACCCCCATCCCGATTTTTCACACTTGCCATCTGGTCACCCTCGCTGTGGCATTACAATGTGTGAAACCTCAAGTGGAGTCTCCAGGTGCTAGAGGATGTCAGTGGTGGACCAAGTGGTGCCCCTGTCACAGGGCAGCGTCAGTCACGTGCCCCGTCAATGGTTTTTATTTTGCAGAATTTAAGTTTTCACGTGCATATATGTGTGTATCTCTGTCTATACAGGTAGCCTTTCCCGTTGTGAAGAAACCCTTCTGCATACGAATTAGTGCAGTGCTATCACTCTGAGACTGCAGACAACCTGACAATAGTAATCAAGAGAGATGGGGAGGATGAAAGCCAAATTAAGAGCCGCTAAACGTCACTGTAGTTTGTTCTTTGACAGTTGACTGTTTTAGAAGAAACATCCAGCTAATGGGATCATCCAGTGTATTTTGCTCCTTTGAGCGTGTTTTCCACTGGATTAAGGCTGCAGTGTGAGGGGAAGAGATCTTCAGGGGAAGGGAGAACAAATTTTAGTATGATTGTGGCCCAAATGGGCCATAACATGGTATAGCTGGTCAATATGGATGAGGTCAAACCATGATTCAAATAGAGTAAAGCACCATCTTATATGGCTTGTTTTGATTATGTACAACTCTCATAAAACCCCTTTCTGTGTTTCTAAATGTGTGTGTCGGTGTGTAGATAACAATTGTAGGAGATGTGGAGACCAAGGGAAGAGGCCAGTCAAAATCTCAGTCTAGTGGAAGGAATGGGATGGCAGATGCCCACCCTAAATATTTTTCTTTGCATCGTTGGCCTGGAAAAGATTAGGGATAGGCAAAATGTTTGCTTTAGAGCTGTCTCATTTTGTTTTGCAGTGTCTTATGTGAACCTTTTGTTTAATATTAGTTCACAAAGATTTAACTTCCTACCGTTGGTTCTAACAAAGCTGAAGCACAAACCAAACTTTAGTCTGATTGGCACGTTTCCCTTCTTTTCAGGTTAAAATCACTGCAGTTTCATATGAGTTCCACTCCAAACCTCAACTTGGGCTCATGGTTGCTCAAAACTTAGACCAGTTTGCAAGCTTGCTAAATGGTTTGCAAGCTTGACTCAAACTAAAAGGTGCATTGAGGATAGTTTTAATTCAGTTTAATTGATGACCAGTTAGCTACACAATTGCAAATGATAGTCTAGACATTCTGCAAACATAGAGGGTGAGTCCTAGGGTAAACCACCAACTTTAGAACAAGTGTCTATTGACTGTCTAGACTAATGTTCAGAGCCATGTTAAAACAGGAACACAAACTCTACTCTAGACGAATCTTCACTGAACGTGGCCCAAGTTTCCAATACGCAATGAAACTGCAAACAGTTTTGCTTGGCTCCAAGTTTAGTTGTGAAAGCTTCTCACAACTCTAAATTCCTCCCTCTTTCACTGCACTGGCAGACCGTTTGGGGAGGAAGATCAGGATACGCCTTGAATTACTGAATCAGGGCTTCCCACAGAGGATGGCTTCAGTGAGGATTGCTTGTGGTTAAAGCTGGCCCCACCTAACTAAAAGAACAATTGTGGCCTATTCATTAAGCAAACTAGAAATGAAAATGAAGGTCTCTCCTATTTGTTTCCCCGGTGATGCTAAATATTCTCCTTTTTCATACAAACTCCTCTGCTGTTCTTTTTTGGGCAAGCCTTCAATAGAAAAATAGAGGAAAATATTACAGGAAAATAGCCATAAACTAAGCAAATGAGAAGAAGAAACGAGGGCCATCAGTGATAAATCAAGGCAATTTACTGGCTTTGGCTTTGTGGAGATCATTACGAAGGCTTTTATTTATTTATTTTACCTGGGACTGCCCTCTCACAGATGTCTCGGGGGGGGGGGGGGGGCGGGTGGGCAGAAAAACACAAATATGAAAACAAACCGCCAGCTCTAGTCTAATATGATAAATTATCGTCATTAAACAGAGGAAAACGTGTTCTTGGGGAAATTAATAAATAAAAAGGTGGCATATTTATGCTAATAATTCAACATTCATTAGTTAGACATTATTACTTATTTTAAAAGCAATTTTAATGACCTAACAAAAGTGGCAGATGGGATCTAACCAAGAGCGAGGATATTAGTCACTTTTAGCCTTTTAAATGGTGAAATCTGTAATGTAAGTGACGCACAGCCTGCCCTGCTCCCCTCCACCCCCAGTGTTCTTACTTTCCTTCTACCCCAAATGGGCTTCAAGTAGCCAATAGACAGACAGCTGGTTTATTTATGTGTCTAGCTGATGAGCATCTATGTAAGCCTTCCTTCTTCCTCATTAGTACTGACCCTGACTCAGAAAACTTTCACGCCAGTAAACAGGCAAGACCTATTGAACTAGGCAAGGTGGGCTTTACCTCTTATTCTGCAATAGCAGATGAATACCAACATGAACGGGAGGGTGAAATGATGATTTTATTTGCACTGTGGAAGAAGATTAAAAAATAACAGCCCAGCTTTCATATTTATTCAGACGCTTAACACCTACATGGATTGCTTTCATGTTTGGGTGTTAACTCTGCGGTTGTCTAATTATTTAAAGATGAATGGGTCTACTTTTCCACTGCTTTCTACTTTATTTAGTCATTTAGGCCTTGTTTCGAAAAGGCCCTTAAGTGGGTATGAGCCTGTGCTTAATCCAATTGACTTCAAAGAGAGTGACTGATGCTTAAATTTACACACCTGCTTAAGTACCTTTCTGAATGAGAGACTTATTCCTGTGTAAAGTGAGTGTAAAATGCTGTCATTCTGTCTTATAAACCTCATATGACTTGCCTGCAGATGGATGAAACTGGTTGCCAATTCAAGCATCAGGTAATCATATAGGACAGTTACTGACCTTAGGACCAGATTCTGCCCTCTTTAATTGCATTAATTAACATTAGCAGGAGTATTGTAAGCAATACATGAGAAGTATTTCTTCCGCTCTACTCAGCACTGATAAGGCCTCAACTGGAATACTGTGTCCAGCTCTGGGCACCATACTTGGGGAAAAGTGGACATATTGGAAAAAGTCCAAAGGAGAGCAAAAAAATTGATTAAAGGTCTAAAAACATGACCTGTGACGAAATATTGAAAAAACTGGCTTTGTTTAGTCTGGAGAAGAGAAGACTGAGGGGGGACATGAGTCTTCAAATACATAAAAAGTTGTTATAAAGAGGAGGGTGATCAATTGTTCTTCTTAACCACTGAGGACAAGACAAGAAGTAATGGGGTTATATTTCAGCGAGGGAGATTTAAGTTTAGACATTAGGAAAAACTTCCTAACTGCAAGGGTAGTGACACACTGGAACAAGTTATCTAGGGACCTTGTGGAATCTCTGTCATTGGAGGTTGTTAAGAACAGGTTAGATGAGCACCTGTTACGGAAGATCTAGATAATACTTAGTCCTACTTTAGTGCAGGGGACTGGACTGGATGACCTATCAAAATCCCTTCCAGTCGTACATTTCTGTGATTCTATGATTAAGTAGTACCTTTCTTCATGAGTAGCCCTGACCTTAATGGGACTCCTTGCCAAGAAAGGGTAATACTCCGCATGAATACAGGATGACAGCATCTGGTCTTACCTAAATTGACAGAGATTAGTTACTAGGAAGCTCATGAATTTCAGACTGTACATCAGATCAGAACAGTTATCCTTCACCCCATACTTTTCTTTCTCCTGAAGCCTAATCTACACACAAGAAATGTTCACTGATATGGCTAAATTGATTTAGAAAAATGAGGTCAGTGAGGTAATATTTTTTACTGGACCAATATCTGGTGGTGGGAGAGACAAGCTTTTGAGCTACACAATGCTCTTCTTCAGGTCTAGGAAAGGTATTCCAAGTGTCACAGCTAACTACAAGATTAAACGGATCGTTTAGCATAAGTAGTTAGTATGTATTCTAAGGGATCATTCAAGGTGAAGTGGCCTGTTAACACCTCTGTAGGGCAAAATGGAGGGTTAGTGGGTTACAGGTTGTTGTAATAAACCATAAATCCAGTGTCTATATTAAGATCATGATTTTTAGTGTCAAGCAAAGTTATAAAACGAAAAGGAGTACTTGTGGCATCTTAGAGACTAACAAATGTATTTGAGCATAAGCTTTCGAAAAGCTCATGAAAGCTTTTGCTCAAATAAATTGGTTAGTCTCTAAGGTGCCACAAGTACTCCTTTTCTTTTTACGAATACAGACTAACACGGCTGCTACTCTGAAGCAAAGTTATGAATTTAAGCTCCCAGACTCGTCTTTTGAAAGTGTTGTGCAGGTTTCCTTTGAGGACGAGGACTGAGAGGTCAGCTGTAGAGTGATCACTTTGTACTGAGGTAGCTTGATTATGTAGCTTGATTATGTATTCATAGTTAGATTATGTATTCATAGTTAGATTATGATTATGCTTGCACCAATATAACTAAATTGATTTAGTTATACCAGTTCAAGCTCTTAATGTAAACAAGCTACACCAGCATGATATGAGGCTTATGTTGATTTTACGTTATTATTTATCATTTGTACCTAGATGCTACAACCAAGATTGGGCCCCCTTTGCACTAGACATAGGGCAAATCAGTCCCTGTCACAAAGAGCTTACAATTGGACAAGACAAGACAAAGGGTGGGACAGGAAACAGAGAGATCATGGGTTGTCCCAGGTTATTCAGCAGGTCGGTGGCAAAGCCAGGGATTTGAACCAAGTCTCCTGACCCCAATCAGTGCCCTATCCACTGATGCTATTTGGTAAATTGAAATAAGTCTCAGCTTGCACCGCTGCAGCACAAATGTGCTAGGGTTTGCCCCAGTGTAATTTAATCAATCCAGTTATGCTGGTGCACGTTTCTTGTGTGTAGTCAAGGCCAGAGTTGTGGATTAGCCCTTCTTTATGTTTGATAAATAACTGTTCAGAAAGGATCAAATCCCACACAGTTTTGTTTTGTGGATGACTGTTTGCTTGAGAAAATGGGAAACTGTTTTAGTTTCATTTAGCACAGACTGACAGTTTATATTATAGACAGTTTGTACTTCTTAAAGGCATCTTGATATTCAATTTTCTACATAAAGCATGCATTTATTAGGCCACAAAACAATCATTTGCAAGTGTACTTGCTCGATTAAACAAATCTGGTACACAAGAGTTATGTTAGATTAATCCTGGTGTAAAGTGTTTCAGTTTACAGTCAGCAAAATGTCTTCTTGTCACTGGATTTTATTTAACCAATTCAGCTTATTTTATTTTAAAAGGCATGACTGAAACACTAAACTGCTAACAATACCTCCTCCAAATTGTTATGAAAACTTATGTCCAAATAATCGAATCTATAATCAGTGTCCTTAGAAAATAATGTATGGTGACTTTATCAATGCTCTTTTGTAATGCCCTGTCACACTATCCTTTTTTGACTGTGTGATTGTGTCACCTGTTCTATCCATGCTCACATTAACTGGATACAAATGACACAGCAACTTTATAGCTGTTCGACATATTTGTGCATCCTCATCTACCATGCTGCCTAGCTATGTAAAATTGTGTTTTGCAACAATCTGGGTAGCTGTCCAATATTTATTATTTATATTATAGTAGTGCCCAGAAGCCCCAGCTGACATCAGGGCCCTGTTGTGCTGGGCAAAGCTTGAACTCTAAATAGACAAGGCAGACTAAGAATGGGAAGGGAAACAGAGTCACTAAGAGATGAAACAAGAGAGACAAAAGGCATACTTGAAAAATTGGAAGTCAAATCCTGTTGAGAAAAATCGAAAGGAGCATAAACTCTGGCAAATCAAGTGTAAAAATATAATAAGGCAGTCCAAAAAGGAATTTGCAGAGCACCTAACAAAAAATTGAAAATCTAACATCAATTTTTTTTAAGTACATCAGAAGTAGGAAGCCTGGCAAACAACCAGTGGGGTCACAGGATGATCAAGGTGCTGAAGGAACACTCAAGGAAGACAAGGCTGTTGCAGAGAAGCTAAGCGAGTTCTTTGCATCGGTCTTCACTACGGAGGATGTGAGGGAGATTCCCACACCTTAGCCATTCTTTTTAGGTGACAAATCTGAGGAACTGTCCCAGATTGAGGTGTCAGTAGAGGAGGTTTTGGAACAAATTGATAAATTAGACAGTAGTAAGTTATCAGGACTAGATCGTATTCACCCAAGAGTTCTGAAGTAACTCAAATATGAAATTGCAGAACTACTAACTGTAGTATGTAACCTGTTGATTAAAGTAGTCTCTGTACCAGATGACTGGAGGATAGCTAATGTGATGCCTATTTTTAAAAAAGGCTCCAGAGGCGATCCCGGCAATTACAGGATGGTAAGCATAATTTCATTACCAGGCAAATTGGTTGGAACCAAAGTGAAAAATAGAATTATCAGACATATAGATGAACATGATTTCTTGGGGGCAGAGTCAACACAGCTTATGTAAAGGGAAACCATGCCTCACAAATCTAGTAGAATTGTTTGAGAGGGTCAACAAACTTATGGACATGGGTAAGCCAGTTTATATAGTGTACTTGGACTTTCTGAGAGCCTTTGACAGGGTCCCACACCAAAGGTTCTTAAGCAAAGTAAGCAGTCATGGGATAAGAGGGAAGGTCCTCTCACGAATCAGTAATTGGTTAAAAAGATAGGAAGCAAAGGGTAGGAATAATGGTCAGTTTGCAAAATGGAAAGAAGTAAATAGGGGAGTCCTCCAAGGATCTCTACTGGGACTTGTGCTATTCAATACAGTCATAAATGATCTAGAAAAGGGGTTAAACAGTGATGTTGCAAAGTTTGAAGACGATACAAAATTATTCAAGATAGTTATAAATCCAACATAAACCATGAAGAGTTGCAAAAGGCTATCACAAAATTAGGTGATAGCTCAACAAAATGGCAGATGAAATTCAATGTTGATAAATGCAAAGTAATGCACATTGGAAAACATAATCCTAACTACATATACAAAAAAAGCTGTCAAAAAAGCTAACAGAATGTTAGGAACTGTTAGGAAAGGGATAGATATAAGAAAATATAATAATGACCCTATGTAAATCCATGGTAAGCCCACACCTTGAATACTGCATGCAGTTCTGTTCTTCCCATCTCCAAAAAGATGTATTAAAATTGGAAAAAGTGTGAAGAGGGGCAATGAAAATGATTAGGGGTATGTAATAGCTTCCATGAGAGGAGAGATTGAAGACACTGGGGGTGACTAAGGAGGAATATGTTAGCGGTTAATAAAATGATGAATGGTTTGGAGAAAGTGAATCGGGAAGTATTATTTACGCTTCACGTAATACAAGAACAGGGGTTACCCAATTAAATTAATAGGCAGCAAGGTTAAAACGAACAAAAGGAAGTATTTCTTCACACAAAGCACAGTCAACCTGTGGCGCTCATTGCTAGGGGTTGTTGTGGGGGCCAAAAGTATAAATGAATTAAAAAAAGAATTAAATAAGTTCATAGAGGATAGGTCCATCAATGGCTAAAAGCTGCAATGGTCAGGGAGGCACCCCATGGTCTAGGTGTCTCTAAACCTCTGAGTTCCAGAAGCCAGGATTGGACGACGGAGTGGATCACTCAATAATTGCCCTCCGCTGTTCACTTGCTCTGAAGCGTCTGGCACTGACCACTGTTAGAAGACAGGATACTGGGCTAGATGGACCATTGGCTTGACATGTTCTTATGTTAACTTCTCTAGTTCATGCTGCAGGTCAGTGGCAGAACTCAAGTAGAACAGAACTCAAGTTTTTTTGTACTCTCAGTTACTAGACCAGAGTTTCTAAGCATGGGACAGAATGCCAGAGGACCTACACACTCTGACATCAGCAGTATGCAAGCTAGTGCATTCTGGTATGTTATACCACCCACACAGCTGGATATAAGGAAGAGAAGTCAACCCTGTTATGCAAACTTGGGTAGGGGGTCCCTTCCACAGGCAAAAAAAGCTCTGTACTGGGTGTGTCGCAAGAAGCCAGTCATGTGCCAAGGTAGGCCTGTGGCAAGAGAAAAACACTTTTCACTGACTGTGGATTACTAACCAAATTTGTGGGATGAACCAAGTCATGTTGAGAACCAACCATGCCAGTGATTTATCAGAGCTCATTCAAAAGATGCAGTGTAAGCAGAGTCCATGTCCACAGAATTAATGTGAGACAGGATTCTCATCCAGAAGAGCTGTTAATTCTTTCAGTCCCCTTTGTTGAAGTCGATTGCAAAAGGTTGAGGTTAAAAGTAATCTCAAAATGATGCAGGAGTGTAGATTTACGTGTTTTACAATGTTTTTGCTTTGCATAGTCTTTTTGAGTTGTCCAGAAAGCTAATGGTCAATTGGGCAGCGAACTCTGAGATTTGTGTTAGGTGCTCCAACTAGGAGATAAGCATTATCCTGTGTCTGGTGGGTCCTCTGGCTTTTCAGTCCCGAACTAAGTTTCCAAGAGGTCACTAGAAGCAATCCTCATCGGGCAACTTTAGCACAAAACATGCTGGCTCTTCAAATTAAATTGTCAGATTCTGCAAAACAATTAAAGAAGTGAATTTGCACACAATTAATCCGCAAACTGGGGTTGACGGACTATAACCAAATTACATATACATTAGCTATTAGCCCATTAATTTTGCAATTATTTTTGGCAGTTGCATATCAATGATATAGTCTGAAGTATGTTTATGAAAAGACTTGCATGCTGTATAATGAGGCATGAACACAGGTTATCTAACAATAGGTAAAAGTGGGACTGTTAGTGTTGTGCCAGTGGGGTAACATATAAAGTTAACTTTTTCAGTAGTAGTATTTGTGCTAGGTGCTGTACAAACTCATAGTAAGAGACAGTCCCTGCCTTGAGGAAATTACAATTAAATAGAAAATACAAAGAGTAGGAGAGGAAACAAAGGTACAGAGTGGAGAAGGGATTTGTCCAGCGTCACACAGTAAACTAATGGCAGAACTGGTGTGAGAACCCAACTCTCCGGAGTTGTAGTCTAGTACCCTGGCAATTGCACTAGACTGTCTTTCAATTTTGCTATGTGATTTTGAGGTTGCTGGGTGGGAGTGTAGATATGACTAGTCAGTGTGTGTATATTGGGAAGCATCTGGATATAAGAAGCTACAAAAGCAAGGCTGCTTTGTACTGTAACCTACTCTCCTCTCTTCTGGATCTAAATGTGGTCCCACTCATGTATTTTTTTGTTAATTAAAATGAAATATCCACACAAGGAATGCAGTATCTTACATTTAAAAATCTATTAGTTGAAAGGAAGGTTAATCCATTTCAGTTACATGGTTCCAGATCAGGTTTCAGAATGGTAGCCGTGTTAGTCTGTATCAACAAAAACAACAAGGAGTCCTTGTGGCACCTTAGAGACTAACAGATTTATTTGGGCATAAGCTTTCATGGGCTAGAACTCACTTCATCAGATGCAGGTATATTTATACATAGTACATGAAGAGATGAGAGTTGCCTTACTCCCATCTTTTCATGTACTATTTATAAATATACCTGCTACTGTATTTTCCATTCCGTGCACCTGATGAAGTGGGTTCTTGCCCATGAAAGTTTATGCCCAAATAAATTTGTTAGTCTCTAAGGTGCCACAAGGACTCCTTGTGGTTCCAGATCAGTTTTTCAAATCCTTTTACTTTATAATACTTGAGTTTTTGTGTAGGTATGATCAACTCTCCTGGGTGGCAGATGGTAGTAATCCCCCTTCCCCCTAACACACACTCGCAGTCTCTGAGTTCTGCAAAAGTATCAGCTCTTTATTCTCTGGAACTACATCAGGACAGATCACAACCCTTAGGTTTTGTTTTTGTTTTTTTATTTCCAGTTTCCTAAGAGTTCCCTCAGTTCCTCATGCAGCCCTCATAATCTATCTCTAGGATTAGCTAAATCTAGGATATTCCCTCAGTCTCTGACAATGGAAGCTTTAAAACCTCTTTATAGAAATGAGAATGAGAGATTCCTAATGGTTATTAAATGTTCTCTTTACATTGTTGTTTATTTAGTCTTCTTCCTCATTTTCAGTGGTGTTTCTTATACTTTCCCTTCAGTTGCACAGGAAATGCTATCTACTTCACTTATGCATAGGTTTTACAAACTTTTAACAGACACAGATAAAAGAAATGAAACTTAAATTATGCAAAAATAACATAAACATATACAGGTGTTAAATCACTAATAAGCCCTTAGATGGTTACCAAAGATTCCTTTTTCACTGATACAGCAAAACTGCTTGGGCCTTCATTTTGTTGGAAAGATCACTGAGAGGGTGAGGATCAGCCAACTTCGTTGGCATCTGACATTTTCTAGCTCTGTGCACATCAATCAAAGACCAGGACACAGCACAGAGACTCTATTAGTCTCAGCAGTTAATTGTCATGGCAGTGGATAGAGGTCAGACATTCTTGCTAATTCTGCTAGATCTTTCAGTAGCCCTTAATACAGTCAGCTATAAGGTGCTGTTGAGATATTTGCAGGAGCTGGCAGGCATAGGAGTGTCATTAGAGTGGTTCCATTTACTGGTGTTGATTAGCTGCCAAAGGATGGTAATGAGTGATTTCTCTTCTTCTTGTCCTACCAAGCTCAGTTTTTGTCTGTTTGTCCTGTCTTCCTCTCTCTTTCTCTCATAGGGTATGTCTACACTACGAAATTAGGTCGAATTTATAGAAGTCGTTTTTTTAGAAATCGGTTATATATATTCGAGTGTGTGTGTGTCCCCACAGAAAATGCTCTAAGTGCATTAAGTGCATTAACTTGGTGGAGTGCTTCCACAGTACCGAGGCAAGCGTCGACTTCTGGAGTGTTGCACTGTGGGTGGCTATCCCACAGTTCCCACAGTCTCCGCTGCCCATTGGAATTCTGGGTTGAGATCCCAATGCCTGACGGGCCTAAAACATTGTTGCGGGTGGTTCTGGATACATATCATCAGACCCCCGTTCCCTCCCTCCCTCCGTGAAAGCAGCAGCAGACAATTGTTTCGCGTCTTTTTTCTTGAGTTACCTGTGCAGACACCATACCACGGCAAGCATGGAGCCCGCTCAGGTAACCGTCACCGTATGTCTCCTGGATGCTGGCAGACGTGGTACTGCATTGCTACACAGCAGCATCAACCCATTGCCTTGTGGCAGCAGACGGTACAGTAGGACTGGTAGCTGTCATCGTCATGTCTGAGGTGCTCCTGGCCACGTCGGACAGGAGCGCCCGGGCAGACATGGGCGCAGGGACTACATTAGAAGTGACTTGACCAGGTCATTCTCTTTAGTCCTGCAGTCAGTCCTATTGCACCATCTTCTGCCGAGCAGCCATGAGATGTGGATGGCTTGCAGTCCTTCTGTACCATCTGCTGCCAGCCAAAGATGTAAAAGATAGATGGAGTGGATCAAAACAAGAAATAGACCAGATTTGTTTTGTACTCATTTGCTTCCCCCCCCCCCTGTCTAGGGGACTCATTCCTCTAGGTCACACTGCAGTCACTCACAGAGAAGGTGCAGCGAGGTAAATCTAGCCATGTATCAATCAGAGGCCAGACCAACCTGCTTGTTCCAATAAGAACAATTACTTAGGTGCACCATTTCTTATTGGAACCCTCCGTGAAGTCCTGCCTGAAATACTCATTGATGTAAAGCCACCTCCTTTGTTGATTTTAATTCCCTGTAAGCCAACCCTGTAAGCCAAGCCTTCCTCCGTCAGAGCAACGGCAGACAATCGTTCCGCACCTTTTTTCTGTGCGGACGCCATACCAAGGCAAGCATGGAGGCCGCTCAGCTCACTTTGGCAATTAGGAGCACATTAAACACCACACACATTATCCAGCAGTATATGCAGCACCAGAACCTGGCAGAGCGATACTGAGCGAGGAGGCGACATCAGCGCGGTCACGTGAGTGATCAGGACACGGACACAGATTTCTCTGAAAGCATGGGCCCTGCCAATGCATGCATCGTGGTGCTAATGGGGCAGGTTCATGCGGTGGAACGCTGATTCTGGGCTCGGGAAACAAGCACAGACTGGTGGGACCACACAGTGTTGCAGGTCTGGGACGATTCCCAGTGGCTGCGAAACTTTCGCATGCGTAAGGGCACTTTCATGGAACTTTCTGACTTGCTTTCCCCTGCCCTGAAGCGCATGAATACCAAGATGAGAGCAGCCCTCACAGTTGAGAAGTGAGTGGCGATAGCCCTGTGGAAGCTTGCAACACCAGACAGCTACCGGTCAGTTGGGAATCAATTTGGAGTGGGCAAATCTACTGTGGGGGCTGCTGTGATGCAAGTAGCCCACACAATCAAAGATCTGCTGATATCAAGGGTAGTGACCCTGGGAAATGTGCAGGTCATAGTGGATGGCTTTGCTGCAATGGGATTCCCTAAATGTGGTGGGGCCATAGACGGAACCCATATCCCTATCTTGGCACCGGAGCACCAAGCCAACGAGGACATAAACCGCAAGGGGTACTTTTCAATAGTGCTGCAAGCACTGGTGGATCACAAGGGACGTTTCACCAACATCAATGTGGGATGGCCGGGAAAGGTACATGACGCTCGCATCTTCAGGAACTCTGGCCTGTTTCAAAAGCTGCAGGAAGGGACTTTATTCCCAGACCAGAAAATAACTGTTGGGGATGTTGAAATGCCTATAGTTATCCTTGGGGACCCAGCCTACCCCTTAATGCCATGGCTCATGAAGCCGTACACAGGCAGCCTGAACAGCAGTCAGGAGCTGTTCAACTACAGGCTGAGCAAGTGCAGAATGGTGGTAGAATGTGCATTTGGACATTTAAAGGCGCGCTGGCGCAGTTTACTGACTCGCTTAGACCTCAGTGAAACCAATATTCCCACTGTTATTACTGCTTGCTGTGCGCTCCACAATATCTGTGAGAGTAAGGGGGAGACGTTTATGGTGGGGTGGGAGGTTGAGGCAAATTGCCTGGCTGCTGGTTATGCGCAGCCAGACACCAGGGCGGTTAGAAGAGCACAGGAGGGTGCGGTACGCATCAGAGAAGCTTTGAAAACCAGTTTCATGACTGGCCAGGCTACGGTGTGAAAGTTCTGTTTGTTTCTCCTTGATGAAACCCCCCGCCCCTTGGTTCACTCTACTTCCCTGTAAGCTAACCACCCTCCCCTCTTCCCTTCGATCACCGCTGGCAGAGGCAATAAAGTCATTGTTGCTTCACATTCATGCATTCTTTATTCATTCATCACAAAAATAGGGGGATGACTACCAAGGTAGCCCAGGAGGGGTGGTGGAGGAGGGAAGGAAAATGCCACACAGCACTTTAAGAGTTTACAACTTTAAAATTTATTGAATGCCAACCTTCTGTTTTTTGGGCAATCCTCTGGGGTGGAGTGGCTGGTTGGCCAGAGGCCCCCCCACCGCGTTCTTGGGCGTCTGGGTGTGGAGGCTATGGAACTTGGGGAGGAGGGCGGCGGTTGGTTACACAGGGGCTGTAGTGGCAGTCTGTGCTCCATCTGCCTTTGCTGCAGCTCAACCATAAACTGGAGCATACCGGTTTGATCCTCCAGCAGCCTCAGCATTGAATTCTGCCTCCTCTCATCATGCTGCCACTACATTTGAGCTTCAGCCCTCTCTTCAGCCCGCCACTTACTCTCTTCAGCCCGCCACCTCTCCTCCCAGTCATTTTGTGCTTTCCTGCACTCTGACATTATTTGCCTCCACGCATTTGTCTGTCCTCTGTCAGTGTGGGAGGGCAGCATGAGCTCAGAGAACATTTCATCACGAGTGTGTTTTTTTTTCTTTCTAATCTTCACTAGCCTCTGGGAAGGGGAAGATCCTGTGATCGTTGAAACACATGCAGCTGGTGGAGAAAAAAAAAGGGACAGCGGTATTTAAAAAGACACATTTTATAAAACAGTGGCTACACTCTTTCAGGGTAAACCTTGCTGTTAACATTACATACATAGCACATGTGCTTTCGTTACAAGGTCGCATTTTGCCTCCCCCCACCACGTGGCTACCCCCTCAACCCTCCCCCCTCCCCGTGCCTAACAGCGGGGAACATTTCTGTTCAGCCACAGGCAAACAGCCCAGCAGGAACGGGCACCTCTGAGTGTCCCCTGAAGAAAAGCACCCTATTTCAACCAGCTGACCATGAATGATATCTCACTCTCCTGAGGATAACACAGAGAGATAAAGAACGGATGTTGTTTGAACGCCAGCAAACATACACTGCAATGCTTTGTTGTACAATGATTCCCGAGTACGTGTTACTGGCCTGGAGTGGTAAAGTGTCCTACCATGGAGGACGCAATAAGGCTGCCCTCCCCAGAAACCTTTTGCAAACGCTTTGGGAGTACATCCAGGAGAGCTGCGAATGCCAGGGCAAATTAATCCTTTCACATGCTTGCTTTTAAACCATGTATAGTATTTTCAAAGGTACACTCACCAGAGGTCCCTTCTCCGCCTGCCGGGTCCAGGAGGCAGCCTTGGGTGGGTTCGGGGGGTACTGGCTCCAGGTCCAGGGTGAGAAACTGTTCCTGGCTGTCGGGAAAACCGGTTTCTCTGCTTGCTTGCTGTGAGCTATCTACAACCTCCTCCTCATCATCATCATCTTCGTCTCCAAAACCTGCTTCCGTGTTGCCTCCATCTCCATTGAAGGAGTCAAACAACACGGCTGGGGTAGTGGTGGCTGAACCCCCTAAAATGGCATGTAGCTCATCATAGAAGCGGCATGTTTGGGGCTCTGACCCGGAGCGGCCGTTTGCCTCTCTGGTTTTCTGGTAGGCTTGCCTCAGCTCCTTAAGTTTCACGCAGCACTGCTTCGGGTCCCTGTTATGGCCTCTGTCCTTCATGCCCTGGGAGATTTTGACAAATCTTTTGGCATTTTGAAAACTGGAACGGAGTTCTGATAGCACGGATTCCTCTCCCCATACAGCGATCAGATCCCGTACCTCCCGTTCAGTCCATGCTGGAGATCTTTTGCGATTCTGGGACTCCATCATGGTCACTTCTGCTGATGAGCTCTGCACACACCTGCAGCTTGCCACACTGGCCAAACAGGAAATTGAAATTCAAAAGTTCGCGGGCCTTTTCCTGTCTACCTGGCCAGTGCATCTGAGTTGAGAGTGCTGTCCAGAGCGGTCACAATGGAGCACTCTGGGATAGCTCCCGGAGGCCAATACCGTCGAATTGGGTCCACAGTACCCCAAATTCGACCCGGCAAGGCCAATTTAAGCACTAATCCACTTGTCAGGGGTGGAGTGAGGAAATCGATTTTAAGAGCCCTTTAAGTCAAAATAAAGGGCTTCATCGTGTGGACGGGTGCAGGTTTACATTGATTTAACGCCACTAAATTCGACCTAAAGTCCTAGTGTAGACCAGGGCATAGACAACTTTTTTTTGAATGAAATACCAAAACACTGGGGGAGATTGTGATGTGATACAGGTTACAATGCCAAAAATATGTTCATGACACTCAGCGCTACATCTCCTTTTCCCGTGACCCAGGTGAAGCTATTTCCAATATTTGGCAAAGAGAGAGTTCTGGGTGGAAGAGAACTGGCATAAACCCAACCGGGGCAAAATGGAGAGGATGCTGAAGTGTAGGGGGAAGCACTTGGAGGAACTGGCAAAATCTGTTGTTAGAGAGCTTATTCCTTCACTCTCCCACTTCCCTGGTCCTTCTCGCACGAACAGAGAGCAACAATACCCGAAGTCCGAAGGTGCAAACAATTCGATGTTTATTGGGGTGAACTTCCAGCAAGCTTAAATACAAGTTCCTTTTTCCTTATTTTCGAATCCCAACTTACTTCCTGTTTGCCCCTAATTTATATAGTAATATTCTTAGCTATACCTTAACCAATCATTCTACTGAAATTTAACTAACCAATCCTAACATATTGTAACATGATTAGCTAACCAATTATATCCCACCACCTTAATTAGATTACACCCAGCAAAATTAATTATACAGCAGACAGAAACAATCACAGAACCAGACAGAGATTATACAGACAAACAATAGCAAAGTTGGAACTCTAATGACAAAACAATACAGAAGTGAGGATTTCACATCCCAGCTATTGATAAGTGAGTTCTTGCCAGACAGGATGCTATCAAACTAAGTTTCCTTTTACATTTTCTAGGCACTTCCCTTTCTCTGGAGGTGATAGGAATTATCAGGACAGGATTGTATTCAGGACAGGATTGTATTCCTAACAGCCCAATAGCACCTTCTTTCAATGTGACTAGTTTGGAATGTGAGGATGTGACTGTTCGCTTCCTGGCTTATGGCTGCCTCTGCTGCTTAGCCAAAGGCCTTAGCCTAAGAACAGGGCCTCAAACAGTCACAGTAAGAGAAGGCCCTTACACCAGCAGACAGTGATTTTGATTCTTTCTTTTATACCTCTAGAACTAGCCAAGTGATAAGAATACCCCTAAATTCTTAAAGTACAGGCTTTTGCAGACAGGCCTGAATATCTATATCCTAACATCTGTCCTCACTCTTTCAACTGCATTAATATGTTTACTTGCCCATTGCTTAAAATGGTTTGTCATTTAAAAATAGACCAGAAGTGAAGCTTTTCTAGTTCCCTGAGAAATGCATAGGACTCTTGCACAAGGACTGCAAGGGCGCCTCATTTTGTTCAACAAAAGGCGAGAGTAGAGATTCTAGGGGAAACAAATTACTTAGGTCCCAACCCTGCAGGCTAGAGCAGGTGGTTGGCCAGTACACCCATACAGAATCCTCTTGAGTTGCATGATGCTTGTTGTGGGTGCGAGGAGTCTACCTCTATGGGCCAGCTTGGATGCAGGCCTCAATTTGCACCTTGATTTCACTTTTTCTGCCCACTCAAAGAAACAACAAAGCTGAAATCAAATCCAATCTGACAAAAATGAGGGCAAGGAAAGCACCCAAGGTGTTATGATGATGATAATAAATAATGTCTCTCCTATCTAGCACTTTTCATGATGGCCTATAAAAAACTAGTGGCCAGTGCTGAGGCCAAAGATGCAATAATACTCAGAGACCCAGAGCCAGATCCTCAGCCATAGTAAATTGTCATAATGCCACTATGAAGCTATGACAGTTTATACCAGCTGAGGATTTGGCCCCTGGATTTTGGAGCTCTTGGACAACCTTAAAACAAAAAGTCCTCTTAAGTCTTTCTCTTTTAGAAGCTGAGCTCCCCATCAGGAAAACAAAACCGATTTTACCTCATCCCCCACCTCTTCAATACCCCATATGCCAGCTTAATTGAAGTTTTACCAAAGCAAACAAACAAGTAAAGTTAAACCAACAAAAACCCTAGTGGCAAATACTTTTAAATTAAAAATGGATTTATTAGGTCGTAAAGCAGATGAGTGCACTTCTCTTGTAGCCCTGGGGAACAGAGGATATTTAAATTTGGCATAAATGGTGAGTGCAATGAGTTTAATAGGCTGGTCTCAACCTTAATTAGAAATTTAAAAAAAGCCCCACCTACCCCACCATTTCACACTATTCATGTGCTTTGCTCTGAGGAATCATTGGAATTGTTAAGGCTTGTTTGTTCTCCTCTTTGTCCATCCTCTGTTTTTGTCCACAGAATTCAGGTAGTTTCTCGAAGTCACATAAAGCAATTGGTGCACATATGCAATTTAGCCTTAGCTAAATAGAAGCATTTTGCACTCTGCATTTGAATCATTTATCTCAGATTTCCTAAGCACATTAAAGAGCTCCCCCCTGCCGGCCTCATTTCCACTTCCCCGCCTGCCCCCTGAATATGGAATAAAGTGAAATGAAACTAACTGGCTTTCAAAGAGATGGATAATATTGTATTGTAATACATTGACAGAGAGCCCTGGATCAATGTACTTGATTTGCTCTTAAAAGCTGTAAGAAATGGAAGATAAAGCCTTTAACTGTAAGCTGTCGGGGGGCAGGCGTAGCAAACTGGTTTGCACTAAACCAGATCAATTTTAAAGGTTTCCTCTGCAGCTGGCTGCAGGCAGGCTTGTAAAGTCCAGAAATGTCAACACAAATGTGCAGATGCAGCATTTAACAATATTAACACTCCTGTTCTAAACCTGATATTAACATTAAGGCAACTAATTAAAGACCTGCATGCATGGAGTGTGCATCCTATGTAAGTACATAGTGAGGATCATTTTTATGAGATTGTGGACTTTCCACAAAGGAAAAGTCCTCTTCACTCTCTGCCATAAAACCCAGCGTTTTAACTGAATTTTCAGGGGAATTCCTCTGAATTGTATTACCTTCCTATAGAGATGACGTCTCTTCCCTAGAGAATCAATTTTAGGGACTAGTAAGATTGTGAAGCTTGTGAATGGCTGGTGTTGGATCTGCCTTTCTGGAATTCGTTCTGGGTTCACTTCGCAGAGTCATTCTCACCATGGCAAACTGGTGGTGAAATGCCACCATTCTGACCTTAGTGGTATTTGATGCCCACTTTGCACTCACTCAAGGTACAAACAGCAAAGCCACTGAAGGCAATCAGTGCATGCTATGAAATAAAGTCAGAAAGCACAAGGTACCTAAAAGCACAATATATTACTTTTTAACTAACCTCTCAGAGTTGAGATGCATTTTGTATCTGAAATCTAAGCGAAAGGTGAAAAGTGAGATTTTTGCACTGAGGTGATACCTTGAATTTATTTCTCTCTTCATCTGAGCAAGTTAAGCCCATGTCACATATAAAACTTCATTTGTCCCCCCCTCACCCCCTTTCCCATGTGTGAAGACAATATAGTGTCTTGCGATTAGGCTTGTTCCTACCAGTCCTATTGTACTTGATAAGTACGTGTACGTGTGACCCTAGGAGCATCCCGGTGCCAGCGGGCAAAGGGCTCATTGGTGTCAGGTAATGAGTTTCAGCTGGGCTGACTATGTCAGTGTACCCCAAATCTCTGTGGTTATAATCTGTATCTGAAAGGTATCATGTAATATGTCATTGGAAAACTAATAATATTCTTGTGTGATGTATGTGTGTGGTGTGTATTAAGAGGTATGGATACACTCTGGAGTGACGACTAAAATGTGTGTAAGCCAGGCATGTCAAGGAGAGTTAGTAAACTGGTCTGCCCTCGACAAAGGAATTTGTATTTGCTTCTGTGACCAGTCATCAGGCAGAGACAATGGAGGTCCATTTACTATTAGGTAAACAACGCTATCAAGCTAATAAGTAGGGGAGGAGACAGCACGGTGTCTACACGCAGCATAGGAGAGAAGCTGGGTCTGGGTTTTACTTTTCAAAGAATACATTGCCAAGGTTTACTTGTCTATAAAGACACGGTGACTGAACTTCATAGAATCATAGAATATCAGGGTTGGAAGGGACCTCAGGAGGTCATCTAGTCCAACCCCCTGCTCAAAGCAGGACCAATCCCCAATTTTTGCTAGAGATCCCTAAATGGCCCCCTCAAGGATTGAACTCACAACCCTGGGTTTAGCAGGCCAATGCTCAAACCACTAAGCTATCCCTCCCCCCACGTGATGAGCTATTGAATCAACTGATTGAATGCAACATTACTGTATTATAAAAGTGTACAGAGTGAGGTCTTTTATGAAGGCCTATGGCACCCTGGTGATTAACACATTTATGAAATGTATGTATTAACACTATGTGAGGAATTATGAATACTCACTGATATTATGCTTTACAGTCTGTGACCAAACACAGGGAGAAACAGGCTTTCCCCCACACAGTCGGGAAGCCAGCTATCTACTTGTCTCCAGTGAAATTAAATAAGGTGTGACCAGAAACAATGGAAGCTCAATTTATATAGAAATCACTGGGGGATGGGAAGATCACAGGAAGGGAACAACAGCATAAGGTCATCCTGCCTCTAATAATAAGGTCATTGAATTTTGAAAGATACAAGCAAGGATAAAAGCCATCTTTGGCATCCATCACTAGGCAGACACAAAGGGTCAGAGCTCTTGCAAGCTGTGGAGGATGGGTCCTTCAACCAAGGAGGAGGGATTGAAGTCTCTGGGAACTGAATACAGGTGAGAAACCTGCCTCAGCAAAGATCTTTCACCTAGGAAGACAAGGGAAGCCAGCACCTTGTTCTTTTGTGCAGAAGCACTGACTTTCTAATGATAGAGGATGCTCAAACCCTGCTCTTCCCAGGCCCCGACCCCACTCAGCCCCTTCCCCCAAGGCCCGACCCCCGCCCTGCCTCTTCTCACCCCCACCCCCCGCTCCATTCCCACCCTGTTCCAGCCCCTTCCCCGAAGCACACCCCACCCTCCCCCCAGCGCCTCCTGGAACAGCTGATCCAGGCGGGCGGGAGGTGTTGGGGGGGAGGGGGAGGAGCTGAAATGAGGGGCTGCCAGTGAGTGCTCAGCACCCACAGGTTTTTTCCCGTGGGTGCTCCAGCCCCAGAGCACCCGTAGAGTCGGTGCCTATGCTTCTGTGGAAGCTCCGGACTGGGGGAAAGTCAGCCATGGCTGGAAAGAAGGAAGTTTGGTGAGAGAAACCATCTTGAACAAACCTTGTACCTTGCTAGATTAACTTTCAGACTTTTATGTGTGCGTGTTTTGAATTTTGTTTGCTTGTAACCATTTCTAACTTTATTTCTTTTACCTGGCATGACTCAACCCAGGATAAGTCAACAGGTGGACTGTGGGCCAAATCTGGTCTGCCCAATGCTTTTGAATGGACCCCAAAATCTTTTAATTAACTTATTATTATCATTATTGTTGTTATTTTCGCTGGAGTCTGGATCTTGACTATACCTTGACCAAGAAACTTGGACCTTCACAAAAAATAGTTGACTACCCCTGACTTAACCTTTGTCCTTTTGTTAATAAATTTGTTTTATTTTTACAATAAACCAACTCAATGCTGTGTTTGAAAAGAAGGTTGTATTGACCCCCTTATGTTAATAAGATGGGGTGTCACTTGTCTCTTGAAAGGAGCAAGAGGACCTTATTATTTCTCTGAGTGATCCAGGAGAGGGCTGGACATTGCAGAGCACGTGGTTTGGGGGAAATTCCAGGCTGGAAGTGTGTTGGGGTCACCCTGCAAGTAATAACCCAGGCTGGTGGAAGCAGGGTAGGGTGTTGTGCTGTAAACAGGCTGCTGTAGTCTGAGTTGCTGATCCAAGGATGTACAGCACACATACTCTCAGGGTGTGACCTGAATGCTTGTCTGCTGGCTATTTGTATCCGGGCTGTGAGCCACAGCCACAGGGCATTTGAGGCACCCAAGGTTTCATGGCATGGTCCCTCAGTGGTCTGGATGGCCCTTTAAGTATGAATAACACTGTAGCAAAAAAGATCTGGGTGCAGATCAATACAAAGATAAAAGCAAATGGGGGGATATTGGTGCTTGGTCAAACCACTTTTATCTTTTATTTATTCACATTTTTACTAAATTACAATGTGCGTGTGTGCCCATCCAATGCTCTGGGAGCCAGGCTTATGAAAATGCCAACTAATCAGACCCATCATTTCCCCCAGATCAAATCCAATAGCCCTCTGACAACATACATAAAACAAGAATTAACCTCTCCACACAGTCCCACTGGAGTCTTACACCACTGCTACTAAGCCCTCACCAGCACCCGTCCCCTCCCAGACAAGAGAGGAAAGATAGACCACGCAGGGCACCCTGAACACTGACAAATGCAAGCTGTTCTGGAAAGGGCCTGCCTTCTTGCCAGCATGCCTACACCACCTCCACCATTGGGACTCAATATTAGATGCCTCCACTCATAGCAACTCTCTCAGTGCATCATGAGGATTTCTCTTTTGTACCTAGTGAAGGATATTATTTACCTGTCTCACCAGCCATCAGTCATTGGAGATCAGTAAATTATATGATTTAAAAAAAAAAATTAGCTATGTCTTGAACTAGAGGAGATAGAAATAAAAGAGAATTATTAATTATTAGAATGTCATGCAATGGTGGAACAAATGTTTAGAACCTGTTCTATAGACAGGACAGACTTCCTTCCCCAATGAAGTCAGTATGTCCCTTTTCCATCTCCCTTCACATTAAAGCTCTAATTCAATAAAGCATTTAGACGTATGGATAACTTTAAGCACACAAATGGTTCTATTGACTTCAATAGTGGTGCTACTCCTGTTTAAAATTAAGCATGTGTTTAAGTACTTTAAGTAATCAAAGCCTAGGTGAGAAAATGTGAATCTACACAGCTCTTCAGGAATTCAGATTTGAAAATGTTGCCCTATAATGCCTTGCATTGTTGATTTGTCCCATGCATAGCACCTCCCTAAGATATAAAATCCAATATTAGAGCTGGTTTGGAAAATAAATCAGGAACACTTTTAACAAAATCATGAAAAAATTCCTTTTTTATATAAACTAGAGAATTGTTTGGAATTTTAAAAATGTAGCCATTTCAGTGAAATTTGGAGTCTTCACATTTTTAATCAAACTTTTTTTTAAAAGTCACTTAATTTTGTTACCTTTTTAGAATGCTCTGTCCAACATGGTGATGTTTCAAAGAACTAGCTAGCTCTAAAATGTGCTGGATTCCCTTGTTATCTTAGGACTGTACACAGATTTGAAATGCATGTCCATCCCTGTAAGAACAAGCGGATTCCAGCTGACATCCTCAAACAAAAAAGCGGTAGCTTACTAATGTTCCTAAGATCGGGCAAAACCATGAGAATCACCTATTTTCCCACTGTGAAGTTACACTTTAACAAAACCCCAAGATGGAGAGAGAATTGCATGTGTTTACATGCTAGATTTCCAATATTATTTCTGTTCACTTTTTCATGGTGGTAAGTCCTTCCTGTGGATAAGAGGAATCAAGTGCCTTTCAGTACCATCTGAATGGAATAAACCTGAAAATGTTAAGAGGAAATGTGGAAATATCAAGTATTTTGACAACCCTGTATTGTTGTGCTTAGGAAAAGTGATAATGACAGAATAATACTGTACACTGGAAAGGAAGTGAATGCTCTGCCCCAAGGGAAAAGTTCAAACAAAGAAAATTCCACTCAATCTGAGTAGGGTGACATGCTCATAGGAACACAGGAATTGCAAGACTGGATCAGACCAAAGGTCTGTCTAGACTGGTATCCTGTCTGTGACAGTGGCCAGTAGCAGATGCTTCAGAGCAAGGTGTAAGAACTCCACAGCAGGCAGATGTGGGGTAATCTGCCCCCCACATTAGGTCACACACTGATATCTAATAGATAGAGTTGGCTTAAACTCTCAAACATGGAGTTTGATATCCCTTCTAATATTTGTGTTGTCATTCATTATTGTAACTCTGGATCTTCTTGATATCCATATACTTATCCAATCTTTTATCCAATCTTGTTAAACTCCTGGCTTCAATCACATTCTGTGGCAATGAGTCCCACAGATTATTCACAAGGTGAAATCTGTGAACAATTGACTAGAAAACAAATTTAAAAAATCCATAAATAAAAGTACATTTGCTTAAAATTATGTCTTCTGACAGAGTATTAGGAATGTGGATTTGCATAATCTAAATTAGGAGAGAGATCAGGAAAATGGAAAGCTACTTTAAAACATTTTAGTGCCAGAGATACTACTTCATACAAACAAATAATGCCAAGAAAAAGCAACACTGATTAATTTTCCCTGCAGAAGGGACAGAAAGCGATAATATACAACCAAATGGTCTGCAAGTAAGGGTCTCTAAGACTGAAAAGCCAGTATGATCCAGTGGCTAGGGCACTAATCTAAGACTTGGGATCCAACAGGTTCAAGCTCCTGCTCCACCATGGACTTCCTGTGTGACCTTGGGGAAGTCACTTACTCTGTGCCTCAGTTTCCCCTCTGTAAAATGGGGATAATAGCACAGGGTTGCTGTGAGGCTAAATACAGTAAAAGACTGGCAGCTGTTCTGATACTACAGTAATGCGGTCCATATAGGTACTTCAGAGGCCACTCCAGAAGTGTTGAACAAAACCCTTTGCAGTAGGAAAACAAGTCTGTGCCTGACTTGTTCTATTCCGAGTTTCTTACCTCCTTGTCTCACCAAACTGTGCTCTGAAAAGTAAGGCTCCACCATATGTGAATATTGTCTTCTGAAAACCTGGCTCCTCAAAAGGAAAGAGGTGCTCAGGCTGTATGTAGTCTGCCAGACTCAGTGAAAATCAAGGTGAGCTACTTGTGTCTTACAACATAGGTCATTTGCAACACGTACATTAATTGTAAAGGCAGCAACTTTCTGATCTAAGGAAAAGTCTGTTGAGCAGCTTGTGGGGAGAGGACTAAGAGAAAACGTCAGAGACAGAAATGGGAGCAGCCATTTCCTAACTTCTAACATAATATAGTGCACCCTCTCTCTAAACCTGTTACGTTAAAGAAGAACTTCAGACTTGTTCACCAGAGCTTCAGACCTTAGCAAACACCATCTCTGCTCCTCCTGGCTCCAGTAGAACCTATTGTCATTTGTCTATATTAGAGATCAAAACAAAAAGCAAACCAGAAAGTTGATGGGGAACACTTTGCAGAATCCAACCTACTGCACTCATAGAAGCCAAGAGGTTTATGTGATGGGTTGGACTCCTTGGGAAGTCACCTGGTGTGCTCAGATACCACTGAATCTACCTGTTCTGCCAGCATGGGCCCCCTTTAACCTGTCTTGCTGAGCCAGGCTCTTAAAACCTCCTCTAACACATGCACAGGCAGGGCCACACCCAACTGCAAATCAGCTCTGGGAAGACTCAGTTTAAGGGACTTGCTCCAGCACTCAGATATCCACCTCCCTTGGAGTACAGGCCCAAAGATATATTATGAAATTCGCCTCTTCCTTCAGTGTGGAAGAGGGATGTGCACACTTCTCATTCCCCATCCCCAGTTAGAAATTGCATAAACTGGGTTCTGTTATAAACCAGAAATAAATTGCTTAACTATAACAAGTGTATTTTAAGAAATTAAGGAGGTAGCAGACAGAACAAGGCTGATTACTAAGAAAATAAAAGAGAGCACGCAAACTAAGCTGGTTACATGTAAACAAACTGGTTACATGTGAGTTCTTTTACTAAATGTGGTTTTAATAATCTTCTTCAGAGGCCAGATGCCCTTCCAGCCTGGGTCCAGTTCTTTCCCCCGTTCAGTCTTAGTTGTTTCGGGCAGTCATCTTGGGTGGGGTAGCAGGGGAGAACTGAGGACCAGGATTACCTCACTCTCCACCCTTAAATAGGATTTGCATAAGGCGGGAATCCTTTGTTTCCACTGTAAGGGGAGGGGGATCAAACTAGGGAAAGTTACAAGAAGTCCCAGGTAATGTTTTAGTATCAGGTGACAAGACCACCTGACTCTGTAGGGCCCTTGTAACCATTCTTCACAGGCTAACCCACAGGGTTACAGGAAGACTAAGCTCTTTTACAGGCCATTGTCCTTGTTGGTGGGCCATCTGCCTGGTCTGGCTTTTCCATTGTTGTACCTGAAGCTTTGGCAGTGGGCGTCACCCAAAGTAGCATAGTTGAAATGCAGATACATAGTCAATATTCCTAACTTCAGATACAGATGTGATACAGGCATACAAATAGGATAATCAGATTCAGTGAATCATAACCTTTCCAATGATGTCTCACATGAGCCACCTTGCATAAAGTATGTCTCAGTTACGTCATATCCATATCATAAGCATATTGTCATAAAGAATATGGAATGACACATCACAGTCTGTATTACTAGATGGCTGAAATTAGATAACAACTTCCAGGTTCAGAATGAGATGGCTGTTCCTTAATCAGTTTCTGAACATGTGAGAATGCCTGAGTGGGAGCAAAAACTGGAGAGAACGAGAGGGGTAGAGAGGCATGGGTTGTGTGTGATAAATCAAATGCAATGAACCAATATAATACAAACCTCATGCATTATTGAATATTTTATCCTTCAAAAGTGTTTGTCGATTAGCACAGTGCAGGGGCAAGGCCTAAGAAGAAAGTAAAATCTATGCTGTACATTGGGAAACATTTTCTAATGGTTAGATCTATTAAGCTGTGGAATAGTCTCTTCGCAAAGTGGTGGAAAAAGCCCCATCACTTGAGTCCTTTAAAGATCAACTGAATAAGCAACTTATCTATATATTGAGAGGAACAATCTTATTTTGATAGGTATGGACAAGATAATCTAATAGGTCTTTTCCATCTCTGATGTCTGTAATTCTTTAAATACTGCCATTAATTCCTCCAGAGACTGGGGATTTTTATTTCAAAAGGAAGAAGAAAGGGAGCATGTTCTGCAGAAGGGTTACATTACAGTTCTTGCCATATGAAACATGCTATTATAATGGCCAAACATCTCACCTTATTAGTGTGAAAATGTTAATATTTAATCTACTACACAATGTCGGCTATTGTTTAAAAAGCCACAGAGAAGATGACAAACCCTCAACACCCTCTCTGCAGTCCCACCCCATCCCAAACTTCATATGAGCAGGAAAAAAAACTTTTACATTGGCTAAAGAAGCAAACCTATTAAAAATAATTATTGCTGAATCTCTGTGGAAGGGCACCACAGCAAGGGTTGAGATGAATTTGAGGTCTCGGTAATTGACAAAGATCTGTAAGCAGACATACATGCACAAGAAGTATCTGTGAAGAACAACTAACGGTCTTGTTTAAAACTTGTCTCGCGAACAGAGACAGCTGTGCAGCTTTAAAACCTAAAGCATTATTTCCAGGTTTGTTAAAACCATGGTTATCATCTGACGAGTGCATCTTCCACCCTTCTTTTCTGACACCCATACCTGTTTGTTTCCTGAAAATGCTGATATCTGTAATTGAGGCCAGTGTGAGGTCTGTCGATTTAACAAACCATTAGCTGAAAACAGCCATCCTGTCAATTAGATGTATTGCCAGACGTCAGTTTATCCTGAGGTTACAACAACAGTGCCCTGGCACTCAGTAATGACTATGAGTGTTGATATGCACTCCCTTGTCAGCCATTCACTTTAGCACAGAAATAATCATCTGATGTCAGTAGAACAGCTGTTTTTAAACCACAAATTATCCACTATTCATCTCCACACTTAGTTTTGGGGGCTGATTTGTTTTAGGTATAGATTGTTTTATACCTAAAACAACGCGAAGGTCCCACTCCAATTCCCACTGAAAACAAAAAAGATTGAGGCACTAACTACAGATCTTCCATTAACATCCTTACACATATCCCTTCCTGGAGAATCAAGACTTTTTTCCCCTTAAGCCAGCCACATTTATTTCTTTACAGTATAGTGAATCATTTTAATAGAACAATGTATACACAATTGTAAAATGGAGCAGAGTGGGGTTTTTTTAGTGAAGAGAATTTGCATGTTCTCCGTATTGGTTTTATTGAAATCCTTGGTTGGATAACCCCCCAAATCACTAAAATTAACCAAAACTATTCTGATGTGAGCTTATCAGGAATTTATCCCCCCCCCCCCAAAAAAAAAATCACTGTGTGATTTTTTTTTCATAAGAAATATTTTTAAATACTTTAATATCCTTTGTGGATTGTGTGCCCAAAACACATACTGACCAGTGGGTTGCCTGCTTTCTTTGGATAGAGAAAACTCATCCTCATTATCTCAGACCCATAGCAGCGTGGATGCTGGACAAGTCCCCATTTATGTGACAACAGCTACCTTGGTCAATGCACTGGGGACTGAACCAGGGATCTCCTGCATTAGATGTATTAGCCTTTACAACTTGAGCTAAAGAGCCGACCTCTGGAGCTGGGGGCTGTAACAGACACTCATCCTCTAAAGATCAGCCCAGAGGGGACATGTTACCCTGATCAGTGGGTTGCACTTACCTTCAATAGATTGGGATTGAGCTCATGCAGTGTACTGTATTCTGGGGTTCAAAGCAGGCTGAACTCTTGCCTACAACGAAGACCGTATGCGATAACATGATAGTTTACAGGACTAAGGAGCAACAATGGTGGGAGCACGGCCGCTGCTTCACCCTCTGTACTGGCCAACTAGTAGTCCCCTGTAGAATGGCTCAATTGACTACTAGGGCTTCTGCGGGCCAGCACCACCCCCAGGACACCATTGTAAAGTGTAGGGATGCTCTCATCATGGAAAGGCCCTGTGTAAAAATACAGCCTTCCCAACCTCCATAGAATGGTGGTGGTGGGAGGAGGGAATTGACGTGGTCCCCCCGGCTACTTCTTACTAATACACACCACTGTCTCTGTGAGTTTCCAGGAAGGAGCAGGGGAATGATGCTGCAGTGACTCCTGGTCACACAAAGGGTCTCTCATCTGGTACATGCGTGAGACAGTAGCACCCTCAATATCAAATGAGAGATGAGGAGCTGTTAGCAGGTGTGGGTTCATTCATGCGCTTTATTCTGGATCCTGCAAGAATATATTGATTCTTGTGCTCGGTAATACATATTAATCTCATACCCAATCAATTCATTCAAAACTTTTAATTAAAAAGTTTTCTTGCTCTTTTTACAATGTATTATTCAAGAGAGTTTTAAAAAGAATAGCTGAATTCAAGGCTCACATGTTCCCCCACATCCCCGAAAAATACAGATTGAGAGATAGAGAGAGATCAATTTTGGAAAGAGAGAGAGAGAGAGAGAGAGAGAGTGCTGATTCTAAGGCAATACCACTTTCATTCTGTTTCTTCTTAGCCTTGATTGTTACTTCACAACTCTTCCAACTTCTGGTGGGTAAGAGAAATATTTTCTTATTTTTTCCTGCAGATTGGGGCGTTTTAATTAGGAATGAGTATGAGGTTGTGTGAAGGTCTCAAACTCTTGGGTTTGCCGACTCAAGTTCAAGTTCACAAACTTCTTGTCTCCTACCAGTGTTTTTATTATTATTTTTTTAAAAAAAGAAGGGTGAATATATTTTTCCTAAAGAGAAGCCTGTTCTTTGCATATGCTGTGCTGACATGGGTGAGTAGATTGGGCAATGTGCCAAATCCCACTGACGACAATAGGAATCTTTCCTTTGACTTCAATGGAATTTGGATCACGCTCTTAGCCTTCTAATTTTTGATTGCTCTTATTTCAAAAGGCTGATGTGGTTTGAAATGTTGGTGTTGTCTCTGACTGGGTGCCAATAACAGGAGATCTGGTGTTCTCCATCGTTAGAAGAGGGGCATTTTTTAGCCCTTCTAAAGCTGCATCCACCAGCCACTCAGTTACACTAAACTGCAATATGCACATATCTTCTGAGATAGACCTGTCATTGCCTACAATGTGATTGCTAACACAGCATATGTTGGTATAGATATAAATATCTAGCATCATGCTAAATATATTTGGTTGGAAAATGTTCAGATTTTGAAAATTTGTCTGGAAAGAAAGATGTCTGAAAAAAATTGTTAAAAATCTGTTCTGTTTTTTGTTAAAGTTTGAAATTGTGACAAAAAATGGCCAAAACTTTAGCCCTTTGTTGACCAGTTGTGGTGCCAATAAAAGTTCTGATCAAGAAATTTTGCCTGCAAGACATTAAAATAGCATAATAAGTCATAGGCTACTCTAAATCTGTGGAAGAACTCCCCAGACTCTGCAGAAAAACTAGTATGTCACATGTGGGCTCCCTGAAAATAATGAATATTCATTCATATGATGAATGTGATTGAGCATTCACGCACCTGTTTACCCATTTTCTGTTGTGTGTATATTCTTGCCATCAGTCTCGCATTGTGTTAGTTTTGTGTTGAGCTAGCTGAGAAATTTTTTGAAACACTTCTTTGAATTTCTTTGGTTTATCAGGAAAATTTTCATGCCATTTTAAATGGTTTTTAATGGAAAATACTATTGACATTATTCATTTACCCCAAATCAAGATCTTTTGAAAAGAAAATCTTTAAAATGTGGCCCATGCTGCAGAAAAGAACGTTACCAACTCCTCTATACACTTTTCTTTTGAAAACTACTGTCGGAAACAACATATCACTTGGAAATATATGCACAGTGAAACTTAGTGTGGCCTGGGAACAAAAACAAAGACAACTTTAAAACTCTGCACTACCCTGATTTTACCCTTCGGTGTAGAATATTGTGCTGTGTCCTGCAGCATAGGCATGTACAAATAGATTTAATGGAGAGGTAGTGAGTTAGGCCAGAGTTTCGGGAGTGTAGAGGATGCCATATGAGATTGGACCCATGCTCTTTCTAGTCCCATGTCCTGTCTCTATGCATAGCCAGTAACAGCTGCTTTAGGTGAATGTCCAAAAAACCATGCAATAGACAGCTATGGGATAACCTGCCTGCATGGAAAGTTAGAATCATAGAATATCAGGGTTGGAAGGGACCTCAGGATCTAGTCCAACCCCCTGCTCAAAGCAGGACCAATCCCGAACTAAAAGTTAGATTGAGGTTGGCTTATAACTTGTTGGCTAGATTTTTATGGCAAAAATTGTCACACTTGCTTTAAAAAAAAATTGTCTGTGAATTCTGAGTTACTGCCTGGAGTTCCTACTGTAGATTCACTGCTATTGTTTTTGTGCTATTTTGCACTGTGAAAACTGAAAATTACACTTTTTTTGTAAAGAGGTTTGGCAATGGTATAAACAGGTCCTATCTCGTGTTGTGGGGGAAAGTGTTTAAAAGGCTGCTGCTCCTATGGCCTAATCCTAGAAGGAGCTGAGCACCTGATTTCAGTGGGAGTTATGGGTGCTCATCACCTCCCAGGCTCATGCCCTAAATTTGATCTGCCTGACAATATCAATATGAAAAGACCAGTCACCGAAACCATTTCAAATAAGGTGATCTGCGGGCACCACGCACACAATACCCCAGAGCCAGCGAACCCTGCAGCCAGAAGTTATCAAATTCCTATTTATGTAAATGATTTGAAATAGAGTTCACACACACTCTGCGATTTCACTCTCAAAAGAAATCATGTTGATTGGGCTCCTTTATCTTAGCGCATCCTATAAAATTTCACCTTTTTCCAAACGTGGCTTCATACTTTTGGGAAAAAAAAAATCCTGCTTTTCATTTTCCACGAGTGTTGCTCTTCAATATTATCATTGTTCTTTGAAACCTTTGCCACTCTGCCACGTTCAAAATATGATCTGGAAATCTGGCCTCTGCAGGAAAACTCCGCAAGATCTTTTGATGTCTAATAAGGGCTGAAGTTTTGCTAGGTGAAGCCACTGACAATTATACAATGACCGCCGCCTGTAATTATTAGTGTCACATGTAAAGAGCCCACAACTGACAGCTCCTTAAACATTTTTTTTTATTGTTCAATGAAAATTTAATACTGCATCTAGCTGTGAATTTACAATTGATGCAAATGTGTTTGAAAGCAGCTGCAGACGGTACCCATTGGATACTAATGTGCCAGAACAATGATTCCTGTTGGGTCAGGTTAGCTTGAGTCTACCAGAAACTAAGTAAGGACGCACTAACTGTCTCACTTTATGAAAAGACTAGTTTCCAGTAAACCCTTTCATTGTTTTCTGAAAGAAATCTCTTTTACTCAAGGAACATCTCAGAACTCCACTGTAGGCTCCTCACAAAATAAAATGGCTTTTTGTTTTAAGTGACGGGTTTTTTTTTTAAAGTGTTGTTTAACTATTGTGTAATATACCGTCATCCTTGCTTAATACATGCCTCTGGTTTTGTTTATTTTTAATTGATCGAAAAGCCTTCTTTGCTTCTCATGCTGCGTCTGGTGATTGCTGCAGAGAGTGCAGTTGAGTAAAGTGTAACATCACAAATTGCTCTGTTGGGTTTCATCTCCCACAGGCTCGAGTTCATTAACACTTTGGCTGAGCTCTGGGGCAGCAAAACACCCTTTTTTAATTTAAGCGATAGATTTATAGAAATATGTCTCTGGGCTTAATCAACAGAACCTTTAGCCGGTCTTTGAAACCCTGGCTCTAAAAGTCCTGAATGCCAGAAACGTTTTATGGCTCATTGGGGGTCTTTAGTACTATTGACAGATAAAAATAAAAAAGGAGGGCTGCTGTAGAATAGAACAAATAGAGGCTAAAGTTGACTTTATGCTTGTCGCGAACAGTCTGGACTGTACATTGAGACGGGCTGGCTATTAAGAAGAAAAACATGTAACTAATATACGAAAGGATGATATAATGCTAAGGATCACATTCTGAACAAGCTTTCCAGTTTCATACAGTATATGTTCTGTGTGATATTCTCTGTGCTGCATTTCATCACTGCATCATTGTACTGAGAAAAATAATCCTCCATTATAGGCTCTAGAGGACTTTATGTGCTTTTTATTAAGAAAAAAAAAGTCTTAGGTTACAGAAGGCTTTTGAGGACTCTTAAAAATAGGGAGGTAGCTACAGGCTTTGTAAGGTATTTTTTTTCCAGATATGCAGGCATGGCAACGTAAAAGCAAGGGGGTCTGCTTAATCTATTACTTCTTTCCATGGTTAAATGTTTGGAGTTAACAGTAAACCTTGGATTATGAAGAACTTTCAACATACGTTTTTGTAAAAATCAAAATATGCAAATTCCCATAAAATACGGGTTACAATAGCCACTCATCAATAATGTGAGAAGCATGATGCTGCGAGGCCAGGACATCAAAGCAATCTTTTATTTTTCTCTCACAGTTCTTGTTTAGACAAGTTTTATTAAATAATCCTCAACAAGTATTGTCCTCCATCACCTCCTTTTATTGTTGGTGGGAGCCAATTAAGGTGACCAGATGTCCCAGTTTTATAGGGACAGTCCCGTTTTTGGTCTTTTTCTTACGTAGGCTTCTATTACCCCCCATCCCCTGTCCCGATTTTTCACATTTGCTGTCTGGTCACCCTAGAGCCAATTTGGGGCTCACTTTCCATTGAGCAAACAACCAGTTTCCTGGTCTGATTGATTGAGTTGAATGGGAAGTGATTAGAATTTTACAAGTCTGCACTGTTGAGAACAATAGTACTAGTGAAAAGGCCGCTCTTAAGATTTCAGATTCATTTCTTATTATTTTAAAGTATCAAAGCTTCTTTCCCTTCTCCCATCTTCTTCTTCTTGAGAGCAGCCCAGAAGATGGAATAAAATGCAAACTTTGTTTGGTACTAGGAAAAGAAGGGAAGATGACCAGCCACTCTTTGTATGTGTTTGAGGGTTTTTTAACAGAGAAAAAATGGCCTTATGCTTTTAAAATTTCCCCCTAGATGCATATCTTCTCACAGCCTTGAACTTCTCAAGCTCAGAATGATGCAGACATGAAGAATAATAGGATAGGAATCATTATGTGGGCTTAATTTTCTGTCCTCAGTTCTGTAATACAGCCTTTCTTGATTTCACAAAAGGCTGTGAACTGAGCACCTGTGGCAGGTACTCAGGCTGGGATTGTCAAGAAGCCATAGTGGGTTTAGGCATCCAACTGAATTCCAATTGGATTTAGGCACCTAACTCCTTTAGGCTTCTTTGAAAGTCCTAATCTATATAGGTCGTGCTGGAAAGTGAAAGCCTCTGTTCATCTAAGGAAGACGTATAATCGTGGCAGTGCAAGTCTCTAAGCCATTTCATCAATCAGCTGAAAGGCTAATTCAGTCCTTTTTACTGAGACTGTCAGTAAGGGGGCCAGTCAGTGACAATTGTGGCAGTGGTTTCTGAGGCATTATGAACTGAACTACATTCGCTAAGTGACTTGACATTGCCCACCCATTAGCCATCAGATGGTGATGATGATTTAGCATTTCTGATGTAAATTATTCATAATATTGAGGCAAAAATATTTGAGCAGGGCTGAGTCAGAGTCGTGTGTGCATGCTGGCTAAAGACGAGAGAGATGTGCTGCCGCTCATGAATAAATGGGTCTAAGTTGTGTATTTTATTTTGTATTTACGATCTGGCACTTTATAAAACATATTGTAAATAAAGCACATTAGGATGATTTTTGAATTCTCAGTCTGCAGCCGCTCAGTTCTCACCTGGAAAGCAATTAATCGGTTCTAAGAGTCAGAATCCTTTTGACCACTCAAACAGAGGACAATACTACCCTGGATGTGAACCACCCGTAGTTCTGGAAGTAAGGCACACATTTTTAATAGTGAGGGTAATTAACCACTGGAACAATTTTCCAAGGGTTATGGTGGATTCCCTGTCACTTGAAGTCTTTACATCAAAATTGAATGTCTTTCTAAAAAACATTGTTGCCCTCTTGGCTGAGTGGAAATCTAAATTCAGGGCTTTGCAGAGCAGTGTCAGTTTGGGCAAAAAAATCGGTGACATGGAGTCAGGTGTTTTCTTAGTTTAATTTTTTTGTTTGTTTAGTTAAACGTGTTCTGTTTCTCTGTGTGACAAGCAGGGAACTATCTGTTCTTGTTTATGAATATGGTACATGCTTCTGTATGTTTATGATGGTTACTTGCTATGGTGATAGATCAAAAGGTGCTGTTAAAGGAACCAAGTAGGAAAGGTAAAAAAAAAAAATAACAAAGATAACAGTCACAGAGGAAACAACGGTGAAGCTGTTTTCTGGGGAATATCCACTACCTGGCTCCAGCCAGGCTAAGAATTGTTTACTCTTCTTGAGATTTCACCTAGTATCACAAGGAGAATACTAAACAATAGAGGATCCTGGGCTTAGAAAAGGGTGGGGATGGAGTGAGTGGCCAAAGGCTGCCTATGGAGAACAATGTAAGAATGGCAATACTGGGTCAGAACAATGATCCATCTAGCCCAGTGTCCTGTCTTCCGACAGTGGCCAATGCCAGATTCTTCAAAGGGAATGAACACAACAGAATAGTATCAAGTGACTCATTTCCTGTCATCCAGTCCCAGCATCTGGCAGTGAGAGGCTTAGGGACACCCAGAGCATGGGTTTGCATCCCTAACCATCTTGGCTAATAGCCACTGATGGATCCATCCTCCATTAACTTATCTAATTCTTTCTTTTAATCAAGTATTGGCCTTCATAACATCTCCTGACAATGAGTTCCACAGGTTGACTGTGTGTTGTGTGAAGAAGCTCTTCCTTTTGTTAGTTTTAAAGCTGCTACCTATTAAATCCATTGGGTGACCCCTGGTTCTTGTGTTATATGAAGGGGTAAAAAACATTTCCTGATTCACTTTCTCCACACGAGTCTTGATTGTACAGATCGCTATCATATCCCCTCTTGTAGTCTCATTTCCCAACTGAATAGTCCCAGTCTTTTTAATCTCTCTTCATATGGAAGCTGTTCCATCCCCTTAAACATTTTTGTTGCCCCTCTCTGTATCTTTTCCACTTCTGATATATCTTTTCTGAGACGGGGCAACCAGATCTGTATGCAGTATTCAAGGAGTGGTCTTACCATGGATTTATATAGTGGCATTATGATAGTTAATATCTTCTTATCCATTGTTTTCCTAATGGTTCCTAATATTCTGTTATCTTAGCTTTTTTGACTGCCGCTGCACATTGAGTGGATGTTTTCTGAGAACTATCCACAATGACTCCAAGATCTCGTTCTTGAGTGGTAACAGCCAATTTAGACCCCATCATTTCATATGTATAGTTGGGATTATGTATCCCAGTGCGTATTACTTTGTATTTATCAACATTGCATTTCATCTGCCATTTTTTTGCCCAGTCACCTAGGTTTGTGTGATCCCTTTGTAACTCTTCACAGTCAGCTTTGGACTTAACTATCTTGAATAATCTTGTATCATCTGCCATATTTGACACCTGACAGTTTATCCTGTTTTCCAGATCATTTATGAGTTTGTTGAACAGAACTGGTCCCAGTACATACACCTGAGAGACACCACTATTTACCTCACTCCATTCTGAAAACTCACCATTTATTCTACCCCTTTTTTTCCTGTCTTTTAACCAGTTACTGAGCCATGATAGGACTTTCCTCTTATCCCATGACAGCTTACTTTGCTTAAAAGCCTTTGGTGAGGGACCTTGTCAAAGGCTTTTGGAAAGTCCGTGTATAGTACGTCTACTGGACCACCTTTGTACATGTTTGTTGACCCCCTCGAAGACTTCTAATACGTTGGTGAGACATGATTTCCATTTACAAAGGCTTTTGGAAAGTCCGTGTATAGTACATCCACTGGATCACCTTTGTACACGTTTGTTGACCCCCTCAAAGAATTCTAATATGTTGGTGAGGCATGATTTCCATTTACAAAAGCCATGTTGACTCTTCCCCAACAAATCATTCTTACTACGTGTGTGATAATTCTGTTCTTTACTATACTTTCAACCAATTTGCATGGAACTGAAGTTAGACTTACTGGCCTGTAATTGCCAGAATCACCTCTGGAGCCTTTTTAAAAAATAGGCATCACAGTAGCTATCCTCCAGTCATCTGGTACAGAATTGATTTAGATGATAGGTTATATACTACCGTTATTAGTTTTGCAATTTCATATTCAAGTTCCTTCAGAACTCTTGGGTGAATACCATCTGCTGACCTTAGAACTGTTTAATTTATCAGTTTGTTTCTATTGCCACCTCACTGTGGGACCTCAGATTCCTCACCTAAAAACATATGGCCTTGGTGTGGGGATCTCTCTCTCAGTGAAGACTGATGCAAAGAATTCATTTAGCTTCTGCACAATGACCTTGTCTTCCATGAGTGCTCCGTCAGCACTTCACTTGTCCAGTGGCCCCAGTGATTATTTGGCAGGCTTCCTGCTTCTGATGGACTTAAAAATTGTTTTGCTGTTAGCTTTTGAATCTTTTGCTAGTTGCTCTTCAAATTCTTCTTTGGCCTGCCTAATTATACTTGACTTGCCAGAGTTTTGCTCCTTTGTATTTTCCTCCACAAGATTTGACTTGAAATTTTGTAAAGGTTGCCTTTTTGCCTCTAACCACTTCTTTCACTCTGCAGTTTAGTCACGGTGGCATTTTTTTGTTCTCTTACTGTTCTTTTTAATTTGGTGTATACATTTAATTTGAGCCTCTATGACAGTGTTTTTTAAAAGTTTCCATGCAGCTTGCAGGCATTTCACTATTGTGACTGTTCCTTTTAATTTCCATTTAACTAGCTTCCTCATTTTTGTGTAGTTCCCCTTTCTGAAGTTAAATGCTGCTCTATAGGCTTCTTTGGTGTTTTCCCCTCCACGACGATGTTAAATGTAATCATATTATGGGCACTATTACCGAGTGATTCATATATATTCCCCTTTTGGACCAGACCAGAGTCAGTGAGAGCTGATAGGCTGGTAAGGAAACAGAGAGAGAGAGAGAGAAAGAGACCCAGAAACAGTATGAGGGGCAGGCTGCTTCTCATAGCCCAGACATAGAGGTAACTGGCCTAGCTGAAATAGACCAAAGCTTGCCAGGAAAGATCCAAGGATTAAGTAAAGTAAAATGTGCATAGAAACTTTCATTGGTTTTATCCTTTATCTGTGTGCTTTGTGCCTTTGGGTGAATGAATCAAGAATGCTTTGTTCTGAAGAAGCTGCTTTTGTGTCACTTTAACCACCTGGCTCATCACAAGTCCCTGGAGTAAAAGAGTTGGCAGTTGCCAAACCCAATTTGGGCCTGTTGTGTTAACACAGTTGGGAAACAGGGAGACTGGTGCCCAGAGGCCCAGTCCCAGAGTGGTTGAACTGCACAGTTACCCCCAGAGTGAGATGCAGGAAGCCAAGCCCATCACCAAAGGTGCACTTGAAAGGGACTAAAAGGCTCAGTTTGCCTGTGAACCATCACACCTGAATAGCGGTAGGAACAAGCTACGTGTAGGCAACCCCCTTTGGCAGGAATCTCAGATAAAGAACCTCACTGCACTGTCTCAAACAGTTCCCTATTCTGAACCTCTGCCTTTTTCCAAGGGCTCACACAGACTGACAGCCAAATCCAGACTACTTCATTCCAGGGACCAAACCATACTCAAATTCTTGCCTGCATGTCACATAGCTTTGTTTTAGTCCCTGAGTCTTAAGCCTAGCAAAACTCTGTCAGCTCCTCACTCTCGGTCTGGCTGCAAGGTATCTGGTAATACTTTTTGTACTATTATAGGATATCAGCTGCTCCTACCATTGGGCACAGAATGTTTTAGCACACCCATTCACCTTAACAAGGTCTGTGATCGTCTTTTCATCAACAATCCCACTGGGGAGCTTTTGACACCTCTTTGCTCTAGTACAACCGGAAGTTATCGGGGTTGGTACAGGAATCACTTAGGGTATGTCTGCACTGCAACTGGGAGTATGCTTCCCAGCATGGGTAAACAGACACACAAACTCCGCTCAAGCTGGCCTGCTACAAATAGCAGCATGGTGCAATGGCTTGAGCTAGTCACCCCAGTGTGTACCCAGAGCAGGTTTGGACTTGAGTGGCTAGCCGAAGCCAACCACCAGTGCCATCTCGAGCAGACCTACAGCATGTCTGTCTATTCATGCTGGGAAGCACCCTGTGTAGGCATACCCTTGGAGAAACTCTGTGGCCTGAGTTATGAAGAAGGACGAACTAGACATTCCCTTCTGGCCTTAAAAATCTAAGAATCTATCAATGATTTTGTAAAACCAAGGCACAATCTTTTCAGCCCACATCCACGAGGAATGAAGTATGATCAGAGTAGACTTTCTCTTAGTATTTGACACATCTGTTTCCTTGAGTTGTTGAAAATGGAGAGAACCAAAGTTAATTTAAATCTGGTTCAAGTAACAAGTCAAAGTGCAGGTCAGTTCTTATTTTATCTAAAGCAGTTCATCCATCCCTAAAAGCTACAATTGATACAGGAAAATGAAGCACAGATGTTGTAATAAAAAGTATAAATTTGAATATCATCAAGCTTCATTGAAATTATTGTATATGCTGCTGTTCCATTGTTTAATTATGTACAATTAGCATTGGAATTGCTAGCTCCCTGCTGGAGTCTTTTCTCGTAGATTTACAATAGGTCATGGTAGAATATTTTTCTCATTACTGTCATAGATGCACTAATTGAACTGGATCTGATCTCTCACATTCAGTAGTTTTACCCGTAGACGAATAATTTACTTAAGTACAAATAGTTTCTTCTTTGCCATATTTAACTGAAGCCTGAAGCAAGCATAACAGAGATGGGAGAATTTATAGTCCATTAAAGCTTCTTCCATCAAGTGTCATCAATGAAAACTGTTTTGGACATGTGAAGCAAAATTAAGATAAATCTTGTTTTGGTAACTAGTGAAAATACTTTTCCTTTGGCCCATAGCCAGCCAGATTGAAGAGGCTTTGGGGAGCTGTGAAGGGGGAAACAGCAAAATAAAAATATGTAGGGGCTAGGGACTCCTCCAGGAAAATGTGAAAGTGCTAGTTGTAATATTTTTGGATTGCAAAGGATTTTATGTCTTCTTAACAAAATATTTTGGTCCTGACTCTGCAATGTGAAATATGAGGGCCCACTGCTGTGCCTGATTAAAGTTAATGGGGCTTTGCGTGGTGCAGAAGTCCATCCATCACAGGATTGGGGCCTCATGTGGGGAAAAAGCGTGTTTGTCTGGTATGTTTCTGGAAGTATGACCTCTGTTCATTCATTCTCCTTCTGTTATAATCCCCATGCTCTCACATCTCTACAACATTCCTCCCCCCATTCACTGCCCTGTGATCCTTTCCTCCCCATTCTCTCCCCCCTTGTCTGTATTCCGTATATACTGCCGGTAGCTGCCCATCATCTCCCTTCGCTTCCAGAGATTCCCATACACGTTCTCCTCCTCATACCTCACGTGTGTGGGCTTCCTGACTCTTTCCGTCCTCTCCTGATGGCTTCCCCCTACTAGGCCTGTTGACACTCAATGGCCCCTACTCATGTGCTCTTGTGATGCTCTCTTCCTTGCGGTGTTCTGATATTAATGAACTCTGTGCTGCTGCTCAGCGAGCTTGCTGCTCTATCAGCTCTCAGTTGCTGGTAGAGAGGGAGAGAACGGCTAAGCAGAGCAGGGAAGAGTTGTTAATGTCTTACAAACCCTGGTTCTAATCTTCATGATCAGCCAGCTTCCCTCCTTGGGGATTCCAGCACTCCATGAGTGAGGGAGTGGCCTGAGAGTCAAGAGATGGTGTCTTGCTGTTGCAACAGGCCTGTTTATGCTTAAAAATAGATGCACATGGTGTGGAAAAGCAAACACTGAAAAATAAGGACGGATTAATCCCTAACCACCCCACGTCCTCTGCTTTATCAGTGATAAGAAGGAAAAGTAAATGGGCATCAGTTCCTTCCCTGGTGCATTGACACTACTGAAGAAGACAGACAACAAAATCGGACTGGGACAGCATTAGTGTTAACAGTAACTCTTAGGCCAAACAAGATGGCCCCATCATCTGGGAGTACATCAACACTGGAGGGAGAGATGTAAATTCTAGCTCGAATACTCATAGCCGTGCTAGTTCGGATCAAGGTAGTGAGCTAAAAATAGAAGGCCCTAGGTACGATCTCATCCAGACCCCTAGGCACGTACTCGGGAGGCTATCCCAACCCCCAGCTCGCTCTGTGGCAGTTACGCTTCTCTTCTGAGCACTCCATCTCTGTCCGAGCTAGCATGGGTATGTCTTCTCAAGCGGAGAAGTACTGAATAGCAGTCCATGGTCATAACTGAATGCAAGGAGCTTTGCTGCTGTAGGGTTAGATGGAAACCTTACAATTTGCCCTGTGCAAAGGATGGCATGGAGCTGTGCAGTACTAGGAATGGCCCGGGGAATAAAGTGTGGTTCTGAGAATCATAATTCTGTCCTCATTTCCTTCCTTGCACCATTGGGGAAGTAATCTACTCCTGCCCTTGGCCAGCAACAGACTGCTTACCCCTGTGCACCAGCTCATTTCTGCCCACCAGGGTGTTTTTGGTAGGGGGTGGGCAAGGCTCTGCCCTCTCTCCTCCCATCTGTATGTGAATTGTCCATCCAAATGCTGGGAGTGGTGAGGCAGGGAGTCCAACCATGAAGCCAGAGGGGCAACTCTCTGAAGCGAGAAGTAATTCATTTAGTTTCTTCTCCCATTATTTTTTTCATGTTTGTGCCCACCCCACCCACCTGCTTTCGTCCAGGCTGGGATGTGGAAGTACTTAAGTAGCACAACAATAGTTATTCTCTTGGTTTTTTCCCTGCTAGAAGCATTGGAAGTTTTGCCAGAAAAGCCAGTCCTTTTCCAGGCTAGATCCAGGCAATAATATGCATGAAAAGTTTCAGAGAAGTCACTTTTCCCAACCTGCTCTGCAGACACAATATAGAGTCCAGACAGACCTACTTCCCAGAGTTTGGCTTCATTAACAAAGAGAGCAACAATAAAGACAGGTGTGGCTGCTTCAGAATGTATGCCAGTCTCTAAGTATTAGAGGTCAGGATGAGACCTATGTGAGGGGCAGAATTTCCCATTACTGCCTGCAACAGGGATCTGATACCTTCCTCTGAAGCATCTGCTACTGCTGCTGACAGGGATGTAGAACACGACCAGACGGACCTTGTCTGATCCAGTATGGCAATTCCTATATTTCTATGTACACCCTAGAGGTTGTCTCCTCACAGAACCACTCCCAGCACTATTAAATCAGATAGGATAATATGTTACTTGCCTCAGTGCATCAGCCAAACTTATTTAAACCTATCCCAGTAGAATCCACACTTGCTAACAGGGTGAGTCAGGTGACACTGCCAGATCGTTACAAGTTCATTCAACAAATATTTTCCATCAATTGAAGAATACATTATTTATGAATACATTGTTCCAGCTCTATATATGTTGAACGGTATTTATCAAATCCATCAGAGAATACATTATTTACTGGGCAGGGGGTGTTTGTTTGTTTGTTTTTCATTTTTTGGCTAAGCCTTTTGATGTTTGGCCTGCATAAATACAAACCCACATATGAATAGCATAAGGAGCCTCAAATATGTATTTTTCTTGTAACGTGGAGAAAAATCCACTTGCTTCCTTTTATAACTTCAGTTTGAGTTGCAATAATGATACATGAAAAGATTACACAGAAAGCGCTCTACTGTTGTTATTCCTAGGGTCCCTAACAGGGATCAGGGCCCCTTTGTGTTACACAAAGAGACAGAGACAATCCCTGCCCCAAAGAGCTCACGCTCTAAATAGGCAGGACGAACAAAAGGTGGCAAAAAGGAAGATTTAGTATCCCCATTTTATACATGGGTTACTGAGGGGAGAGAGGTTAAGGGTAAAATCTACAAAAGTGCACAAATGATTTAGGCACCAAAATCCAAGAGAAAAGGAATTAGGTGCCTAAATTACTTAGGCTGCAATTTTCAAAAGTGCCTAAGTGACTTTCCCAAGGCATCACAGGGAGTCTATGGCAGAGCCAGGAGTTGAATTCAGATCTTCCACATCCCAGTCATAACTTCCAAAATCATCATCCTTCTGGTGGTGTGGCACATACATGAGAATGGAAATATGTATAATCATTGGGGGAGACACTCACATGTTGCAGATTTTCTTTTCAGGTAAAATATTAGAACTTCTTTTAATGTGCCTCGTGTTTACCAACTGCTTGCAGTGTCCAAGGTGTACCATCCACAATGCTAAAGACATAGCTTTTCAGTGCAGTTCTCTTCAGGTGACCCAGCCCTTCTGAAAAGTATGAAGGGCCATCAAACAGAAATGTATAATGAATGCAATCATTGTATAATTTTATTCCCTTTTTCATCAAAGTTGCTGCACACAGGACATGTATTAAATATTACTACGTTACCATCTCCCAAGACAACTGCAGAATATGAGTTAGGAAGACCTCAATAGGCTAGCCCAGTTCAACATTTTCTTTTAAAAATAAATAGAGCCTGTCTTGTGAATATGAATGAGATTAACTAAAGCCATTAATTAATATGACTTTTTAAAAGGGAGCTGTAAATGGAATAATTCACCATGTATAGCATCTTAATTTTCTTCGCTGTCAAGCATTTTTTATTTTTGGTGTTTACTCTCTGTTGTCATTAAAAAGCTTTTATAAGTTCGGAAGTTGAGTTTTTCTTTTAGAGGGTGGGGGAGTCCCACAAATTTTGTAGCTTTTCCATTTGGCAAATATTGATTTCCTCCTCCCCCCCCCCACTCCCTGTTTCCTTATGAAATAGTGATTGTCAACAAAAAAATCATCTTTGTCATCCTCTCAGAATTCTTCCGAGGACCGTTCCGATCTATGCTGCTCCAGACATAGGGTTCTGCCTGTCAGGCAAAACTGAGCCTTAGAGTAGCAAAGTTTGACCCTGAGTTAACTAATAAATTAGAAAAAGAAATTGCAGGGAGAGAAATCACCGAAGCAATGAAAGCACTAAACCTTGGCAAAACTCCAGTCCCAGAAGATCCGTCAGTCAACATACATAAAAATGCATAGATACCCTCACTGATACATTATTAGACATTTATAATTTGGCTTTTCAGATGGAAAAAAAATGTAAGTGATGATTGGAAGTATCCCTATTCTGAGGATCGGCAAACCGTATTACAGAGTTTGCGTGACTTGCCCATGGTCAAGTCGATGGCAGAGCCAGGAATAGAATGTTCATTTTCTCATTCCCAGGCCTGTGCCCCATTCATGGGACCACACTCTGTCTGTCTGTCTGTCTGTCTGGAAAAGAATGGACTAAATTCAGCCAATATCCCTGCAGGAAATAATGACCTCTCCCATATTTAATGTATTATTCATATTGCAGTAACACATTGATTATCAAGGGAAATGGGTTTTAAAGCAAAATGCTTGAAATGGATTTCAGTTCTTTCCAAGGAAAGCTAAAGCACTATAAGGACAAATAAAAATATACAGTTTAATTTGTCAGATTTCTACAATTAAGTATCTGTATATTCAAATGCATTACACTGGGGCATTTATTTGTCTGATACAAGGACCATTTCATCCTTAGACATACTCTTGGGACATAGAAAATGAGATCGCAGCCAGCTTGAAAGAAAGTAGAACAGACAATGCTCCAAGCACATCCCTTTGTTCCTAGTTCTGTAACTGTGCTCAGCATTGACAGTCAGTTGTTTTCAGCTAAGTCATGAGCTTCACTGGTATTGACTATACTATAGCATCCATTCTGGGCATCCTCTTCAAATCAGTTATTGCAGTAATGTCCAGAGGTCCCAAATAGAATGGAGGTCCTACTCTTTTAGGAATCAGTACACATATATATGAAGACATGGTCCATCTGATATACTTTTTCTTTATATTGTGCAATTATGTCTTGGAAACTGTTACAAATGCATATTCTAAAATGCACCTTATGGAAAAAATGGAATAAAGGGATTTAAAATCACATTGGAAAATCATGAGAAATTGTCTCAGAAAGACCTTAAGAAACATAATTGGTTAGTTTAGCCTCTCAGAGCATTTCCCTAAAGCTTGGACCAATTTGCTTAACCATTGATTTTAACATTTGTTTTTTTCTTATTTTTTTTTCCTCTGTGTCTTAATTTCCAGTCCTTGTTCTGGTGTGCCTGTTAATTTTCCATGCTATAACAAGCCTAATTTTTCTTTATTTCAAATGACTATTATATAAATTAATTGCCATTTGATTACCATGTAATTACATTGTGACTCATGACAGTTTAGACAAAGTATCATATCGACATCCTAAGAACATGATGCATGTTTGACTAATATTGCTAAGAAATGTGTAAATATATTGTTATTTGGTAACACTTTTAATACGTGTTAATTTCCTCCCTGATTTATTTAGTCCATCAGTAGTTCAGTGGCAAAGAGCAGCCAACCCATGCACGTCAATTTATTCTTGAATGGGCAAAGCCAATCGGGCCAAATCGCAATTGGTTGTACATAATCCGTGAAGCTCTTTGTAAAGAGGATCTTGGTGCAGGCATATTGTTTGAGTCAAGAGAAGGGACAAATTACATGACTCTCCTGGGAGACTAATTGCTTCCAAGCAGGCTACTTATTAAATAATTCTTATACCGTTGTACAACAGTTTCAGCCACCTTCAGTGCACTTCACCGAATGTGCACTTTTTTATTCCAACTCCACACTGGGCTCTCTACATTAATTTTGACTATTTAGAAGTTCTGAGAACTTTGACTGTTCTTTGTTTCCTCACTTTAACAAAGTTTAGTGAGCATTTTCACTGAGTTTGACCTTGACATCCCAGAGAGAGCCTAATGATATGCAGTCCCTATTAGTCGTTACAGCCATTTCATCTCAATTTCTCTTTCCCTTCCTTCTCCTCTTCTCTCCGGAAGTTTAGACAAATATGTCCAATTTGCCTTTAGGCACATACCTTAGTCTAGAGCAGGGTGCTAATGAGAAATTAAAACAAGCAGTGTGCCTAAGGAACTCTGATCTGGTTTGAAGTCCCACAGACTCACAGCCAGGAAGTTAGCTTGGATCAATGCTGTTACGATTCATTAGGGCCCGGAAAGAAGGAAATGCAGGGATTCAGGTTTTAGATTGTCACATTGTGGTAATGCAAAACGTGATGAGATATTGTAAGCTATCAAGTTAATGAAGGTTTCAAATGCTTGGCTAAAGCTGAGCCTAGGCTAGTCATGCAGCATGCATTTATTTCTTTTTCTCACATATGACTTTTCATTATTATTTTGACTAATTATTTCTGTTGAGGGTTCAGTCAAGGATCAGGGTCCCTTTGGGCTATGCGTTGTATAAGAGGGGGAGGCATGACCTTAGCCATGTTAACTAACAGCACATTCAATACATCTTAGCAGTCACTGCAGACAGGGACCATCCTTTTTAGCATTGTGCCACTTAGTGGTGGGAATCTCACACAGGAACCTTAGGGTTAACCAGGACAAGCTAACATGATGTTGAATGTGGTAATTTTCACTGTCTTCATTGACTGTACAGTCCTGTTTAATATTATGTTTGTTAACACAACTCCTTGAGGTTATATTCTCATATTGCCCAATTTTCTAATAAAAACCAGGCCATAGAGTTAAAGACAAGTCCTAACCCAGAGAGCTCACAATCATGGTTTATTGAATTCCATTTATTTGGCTCTTTGATCCAAAGCTGTGTTAAGTGTAACACAAGGGCAGAACCATGAAACCAATAACAATCAACAGCAAAGAATCACGTTGTGACAGAGTAGTGGGAACCAACAGCTGAGTCAGCACTCTTATCACTTAATCACCAATCCCCTGACTCCTGTCTAATTAGCAGATTAGAATGGGCTGGGGAGGACTAAAGACCTAATTAACTCATTAGCCCAGAGGGCAGAAGAAGACACTGGAAGGAAGTGCTGGGGGTGCGGGAGAGAAAGAAAGGTTTGCAGAGCCAGAACCAAGGAGGATCTCTGGATGGAGAGTGCTCTGTCCTTGTCTTGGCAAAGGGCTGAGGAGACATTAATAGTGTAAATGGTGTGGTATATGGCCAGTAAAGATGGTGAGGAAGAGACAATGTAACTAAACTATGTGGTGGTGTTTGACAACTCAAGGTCTCCAAACAGTTTGTGAAGACGGAGCAGGAGCAAGACCTTGCCCTATCGCACACATCAACAACTAGATGGTCCCTGGAAAAAGTAAAATATGAGAGAAGAAAAGGGAGACATTTATAGAGAATTCATAACTAAGAAACAATCATCTTCATAACTTAGAATTATCTGTGCTCATGACAAGCAACAATCCAAGTTACTCACCCTTCTGTGTGACAGGGCATATTTTAGAAAGGAGACCCCATGAGCTAGGAAACTTCAGAGGAATTTGTTTCAAAAGAAGAGTCATCCAATTGTAACCAGTGCCATGATGTCCTAGTAACTCATCTTTGGAGACGTTGTCTCCAGCCAAAGAGTAGCAACAGTAAAGGCATGAGCTCAAATCTCCCTCAATCTGCTCATCTCAGTGAGGTGTGAATGCCAAAGCCCCTGTGGCTCATTTAAATGTTAACATTATTGAACATGGACAGCTTTTTCCCCTCGCTTTGATAATTTACTTAAAAAAAGAAATTGAAAGAGTTTGCTAATGTAATGTGTGTGAGTGGGGATTTTGCCTTAATAAGGGAGAGCCTGATTAGACCAGTAGAGAGAGATGATACTTTTGGGTAGGGTGTGTATGTACAATATATAAACATAATATGCAGTATACAGACGAACAACTGATGAGCATCAGTGAGTCACCAGGAAAATTCAATTACAGTTTTTCTGATCCCATAAACTGAGATGGAGTGGTTTGTTGGTGTGTGTTGTGACCAGAACCCAGTGGTCTGTATTTTTCTGACTTTAATTTATATAACAGATTGTTAAGTCTCTTCCCATTTATGTCCTTCCTCTCTCTAAGGCTTATTGTCTAATTTTTTCCCTTTCTTAACTCTTGCCTAGCTATTTTAATTTTTTTTTTAAAAGCTTGGGTGTAATCTCAAACAGTGTAGGAGCATTTACTTACAAGTTAAACAGCTATTTTGCTTTGCAAAGTCATGCTACATTTGTTTAGATGCAGTTATGCATTAGCTGTCACATGAAGTCTAAGGAACAGATTCTCAGGTGTAAATCAGCACAGTTTCACGGAAGCTATCCCAATTTACACCAAGTGAAGATCTGGATCTGAGACTTTTGTTAGGTTCATAAAAGATCACAATTTATAATTTAAATCATCTTCACAAGCTCCTCTGCTAGATGGGCAGTGAGATCCAGAGCCAATACTTTCAGTATGGTAGTGCACTGCATTATTAAATCTCATTATTAAAATAATTTGTTGTTATGCATATAACTCATATTGGAAACACAGAAAACATCTCATTTCTGGCATTAACGCCAAGTATTTTAAAGATATTTAATTTAGGTAACTTATCAACCAGACAGAAATCAGTAAGAAGGAGTAGTTTAAAACCAGCTGTTTCATCTAATCAGGGCTGTCCCATGCACAATAAATTCAAAGGAAAAAAATCTGTATATTTCTGTGTTGAATAAAAAGTTGGGATTTGATGCCTGAAAGCTCTAAGTATGCCTCCTGCATGATGAAAGATCTAGGCCTTGAGGTGTTGAGGTCCACTCTTGAACATATGATTTATATGTTCTATATTTATTATCTATTTTTTTAAAATCCACTCTTCCAGTGTCAAGAAAAATATCCAGTTGGAAGTAGGAACTATGATTTCCCAGAGGTTTTCAGTCTTTTCCGTAAGGTGTCCAACATTCAATTAGAGAGAGTGTCTCATGGACCACCTGCTGATCACATGGGCCTTCGTTCACAACCACATTGCACTCATTTGACATTTATAGCAATTGCTTCTATGCAGGAGCAATATTATTAGAGTGGTTTACACCTACACACACATACACACACACACACTATTCTTCCAGCTTGTTCTGTAGCACTGATTAGCTTGAATTCTTCCCACTGTGGACACCGGATCTCTCTGAAGGTCTCTTCCTCTACCCCATTCTGGGGTTAAATGCCTTGTCCCTTGAGAAGGTATTTTTTTCAATTCCAGCAGGCTTTCCCACCTTCTTCTTAGTGCTAACCTCTTCCTCTTGGAACAGGGTTGTAATAGCCCTACTTCCTGAAGATGTGCTTTAGTGCTAGCGGGTTTCCCCAGCCCTCCAGGTTTTGGGTTCTTCCCCAGGAACCTCCCTATAAGTCCCTCCTGGCTCTAGGCTCCCCTCCATTATGCTGAAAAGAATTTTTTTTGATGCGCAGGAGATAGTCACCTGACTCTGGCACCTGGCCTTGTTCTTGTAGTGGTCTGCTGACACCTCCTCTTTAAGGGGCCATATATTGAAATAAAGTTTGCTGACCTTGAGACTGACTGCCCTTAAAAGGCCATTGGGTCTACTGCGATATAAATGTTAAATAATAATAACAACAATAATCACTGGTGATGCTAGAGAAGGAAATAAACAAAAAATAACTTCTAATATTCCTTTAGCAACACGGGGAATGCTTCATTATAGGGGAAAAAAACCATTGTCAGTGGGGAATAGTTTTAATTTCCAAGACTGCAAAAGCATGTTCTACTAAGATCATGGGTACTTTGGGAAATTATACCATGTGCTATTGTGTGGCTGCCATCTTGGTCACTGCACTGGGGACTGAACCAGGGTCCACCAGAGCTAAAAGCATCAGCTTCTCCAGCTTGAGCTAAAGATTTCTAGTTGGGACTGTAACAGACCCATTTTTAGAGCTGGTTGAAACATTTTAGACTAAATTTATCCTCAGAAAATGCTGTTTCGTCAAAGCTGAATCATTTTGCGAAGATGTATTTATTTTGACAAAGTTTATGACAGGAAGATTTCTTAGGGCAAAGGTGGAGCCTCCAGTCACTTCCAGAAAAGGGGGCGGGGGGAGGAGAGAGAGAGAGAGAGAAATGTCCTTTGACACAATTCCATTTTGGAAAATCATTCCAAGGATTTTATTTTTTTTCCAGTGCAGAATAAAGACAAATTCTGAAACCTCAAAATGTCTTGGAAAATGGAATATTTATTTTTTGGAGCATTCTACTAATAACATCTATGGATCGGGCAGAGAGGAGGACCTGTATTAAACTCACTATGGAGTTACAATAACAAAAGTTAACTAACATGATATTAAAATGCAATTTATCACTCAGTCTAGGCAAGGACTGCCATAGTTAATCCTTTGTACACTGGTCATGGTTAACTCTTTACATCAACTAGCTATGATTAATCCCACAATCAGCTGACACAATGTGAGACGCATGTAGGTTGAGTCTGCGACATTGTGTTGATTAATGGGTGTTGTTACACAATGTCATTTCCCACTATAGACTACCCCAAAAGTGGAGAGTTAAAAACCAAGACTAAGTTCAGATTTGGGACACTCATAGGAGATTAATCATTTTACAAAATGTTTGAATTTGGCCCAGAATATATCTTAGACACTGTGCCTTAAAACTACATAATGTACAAGAATGTTTAAAAGTTCTGAGTGTACACCTATATCCCACACTATTTACAGCCATCTCTTTAGTAGCGATCTTACTTTCCCCCTGCAGGATAGGTGACTGGTCATTAGCTTTAACAAGATTCTTTACTTAAGGAGCTCTCCGCATTCCTGGGAAAATAGTAGCACTTTGGATAGTACAGGCACTTCACTGATGTGGTGGATGTGGCATTTTCATTGTGCTCATCGTGGAGATGGTAATGGTAATCTATTGTGGATATTCTCCCATGTTTCGAGATATTGTGCGTTCTTTACTTTCCTTGCTTTCTACTATTATGTTTTCAGATTATGCCACACATACACTGGCAGTGTGCAGTGCATTGTTAACTTTGTTTTTTTGGTTATTTTTGCATAAATAAGCTTTTAAAATGCAGATGTCCCATTGCACAATTTGACCAACATAGGTGTTTAGATACTACAGTGTTGAATGACTTCATATTACTGTATAAAAAACTATCTAGAATAGAATAGACCTGGCAGTTCAGTTACCTACATGAAAACACTTGACACAAATAGCTAAGCAGGGAATTAAAAGACATGTTCACCTCAAGTGCAGTACTAGCAGTTGTTTAAACAAAGGGAATTTAAAATTACATAGAGGTTTAGCACAATACTACTTACCATAATTCTATCAATTACACTGTAAACCTAGCAGGAAGAATGCTGATTAGGGCTCACTGTTTGACTTCTGAGTGACATGGCAGATTATAATAGGTGATTGGATCCTTTGTCATTAGCTTTTATAAGTGCAGTGTTTGCTTTTAACGTTGGCCAAAAATGTGCTGGTTTAAAATGAAAGTACGCATTTTGTGTGTTATGCATGTGCGAGGGCACATATAAAACTCCAGTAAAAGACCATTATTGAAATTGCAGTTTCAAGCACTCGGAATTTAGGAAATGCCATAATGAAAGTTGTCTATGCAACCTTATCTCCACCTCTTTCTATGTGTTATGATGCAGTCTTTATGGAACATTATAAGGCAGAGATTGTACACTATTTCTTGTCACCAGAGGACTTCTGCTTCATTCCGTGCATAGGCATGAACAGGGCTCAGTGAATGAATCAAGGCTGTGGAGTGCATAGTGTTACAGGCCCTTTGCCTCATTTGTTGCAGAAGTTGGAGTGTATGGAGTGAATAAGGGATGAGCCCCATGTTGAATGAGGATAAAAAGAAATATTGAACAGCTGCCTCATTCACTGTGTTCCATACATCTTGTGTACTGAATGAGCAACGGATTTCTTGCTCTTCAATAATAACATTGCCCAACACAATGATGAGGCCTTGATCTTGACTGGAGTGTCTGCTTTAATAGAAATAATATGCATGAATGCTTGGTGAAAGAAAAACACTTGGTTTAGAAGTGCCATAATGTGGGTGGGGTAGAGAAGTGCAACAGCTTGCTTGTGTTCTGGGGAATGACAGCATCTGGAAAAGGGAATGACCCATGAGGTGATCTAGTCCAACTCCTTGCCATTGAAGAATGGGTCTTCATTGCACATTTACTAGCATTTTAGTACTTGAAATTGTATCAAGTGATGGGGCTTTTTCCCCTTCCTAGAGAGATTATTCTACAGGTTAATAGATCTCACTGTCAGGAAGTGTGGGACTTTGGCTGAACTTGTTATTAATCACATTTATTATGGTAGAGGCTAAGTGCCAACCCAAGAGGGGGGCCCCTCATTGTGCTAAGTACTGTACTAGCACAGAGTAGTCGATGGTTCCTGCCCCAGAGAGCTTACACTCTAAATAGACAAGACAGACGCAGGGTGGGGAAAGAGATATAACACACCAGCAGCAAGAACAATGTGATGGCAGCAAACGTCATGTTCGTTCCATTTTTTAGTGGATTTATTTATTTATTGGAAGGGATGGTTTAGTTAGGAGGGGATTGGCTAAGTGGAAGAAAAAGGAAAGGAGCAAGAGGGACAGGGCTGAGGAGATGAGGGTAAACAGAGAAGGTGTGGAGTGCAGCTGAATTGGAGAATCTGTGAGGGAGGAGAATGTTGGAGCAAACAGCCAATCAGCACAGGGCAGAGACAATCCAAAGATGCTTTAGTTTTCAGTGGCACGCCCAAAGGTCCCTGCTTTGGCTGCATCTGCTCCTACCAGCTGGAGAGTCTCAGCTGGCTCCTCTCCGCAGTTTTCTCCCAAGGCCACATGGCCGGGGGAAAAGGAGTCACTGCCTGGACTACCCTGCATTCCAGAGGAATTCCTCCACGATGTAGTCAGGTAGCTAAAACCATTTATGCATTTGAAGGGCATAAAATCTCATTGATGCTATAAATCAGCTAACTTCAGATGAAAACGATAAACAGTATGATACTTATCGTACAGTCCATGAAAAATGTTTCTTTCTGTACAGTAGGCCTAAGGAATCCCACTATTTTAATGTATTAATGGTCATAAACTGGGTCTCTGAGGATAAACCATGTGAGTCCATTCCCCTTACGGCATGTCTACATTGCAAGTTGAGTTGTAATTGTAGCAGGGGTAGATATACCTGCCTTAGCTTTAATATATCTTGTGTGGGTAACTGTGAAACTGTGGTTGTATGGGCTTTAGCACAAGTCTAGCCACCTGAGTACAAGTCCACCAGGGACCCTGGGGACGTACTTGGGTTATTTCGCTGCACCAGGGTCCATGTCCCACTGCATCTTCTCTGCTATTGTTACGGGCACTTGTTAGATTAAAGCTACCTACAATCACACCTTAAATTGCAGTGTAGAATACCCTTTGTTAAACTTATGACTCTGTAATCAAAAATAGAGTTTATTCCAAGTTTGCCCATCTGTAGGGTTTTCTAGCCAGCAAGACCATCCTTAAAAAAATCTTCCCTCATGGCTTCTGAAATCTGCTTCGTGTTTATATAATGTGTTACCACAGTTCTTTTCAATTCGGTTATTAAAAGAAAGAGAAACTTAAAGCTTACATTCAATATGAAAAAACAAAAGCATTGCAAAGAGAATATGAAGAAGAATTGATAAAAGAACGCATATTTCACTTTGCCACTATTTTTCTAATTGCCTATTTTAATTGTTAGGTACATAGTTAGAAGAAAAAAGAAAAGGAGTACTTGTGGCACCTTAGAGACTAACCAGTTTATTTGAGCATGAGCTTTCGTGAGCTACAGCTCACTTCATCGGATGCATAGCATATTGTGGAAACTGCAGAAGACATTATATACACACAGAGACCATGAAACAAAACTTCCTCCCACCCCACTGAGAGTATCCATTTTTGAGAGCTCATTCTTAATCTTTCCCTGTTTGCTGTAGAGGATGTTGATCAGGTGATTCCGCAGTTTCTTTGAGAGCGTGTGGCACAAGCTGTCAGCATAGTCTGTGTGGTATGTAGATTGTAATGGATTTTTTACCTTCAGTCCTTGATTACTAGGGCTGTCAAGCGATTAAAAAAATATTCACGATTAATCGCACGATTAAAAAATGTAATAATGCGATTAATCACACTGTTAAACAATAGTAGAATACCATTTCTTTAAATATTTTGGATGTTTTCTACATTTTCAAATATATTGATTTCAATTACAACACAGAATACAAAGTGTACAGTGCTCACTTTATATTTATTTTTGATTAAAAATATTTGCACTGTAAAAATACCCAGAAGAAATAGTATTTTTCAATTCACCTAATACAAGTACTGTAGTGCAATCTCTTTATCATGAAAGTTGAATGTACACATATAGAATTATGTACAGAAAATAACTGCATTCAAAAATAAAACAATGTAAAACTTTTGAGCCTGCAAGTCCACTCAGTCTTACTTCTTGTTCAGCCAGTCACTTAGACAAACAAGTTTGTTTACATTTGCCGGAGACAATGCTGCCCAATTCTTCTTTACAATGTCACCTGAAAATGAGAATAGGCGTTCTCATGGCACTGTTGTTGCCCACGTCACAAGATATTTACGTGCCAGATGCTCTAAAGATTCATATGTCCCTTCATGCTTCAACTACCATTCCAGTGGACATATGTTCATGGAGATGACAGGTTCTGATCGAGAACAGTCCAAAGCAGTATGGACTGACACATGTTCATTTTCATTACCTGAGTCAGATGCCACCAGTACAAGGTTGGTTTTCTTTTTTGGTGGTTCAGGTTCTGTAGATTGCTCATCAGAGTGTTGCTCTTTTAAGACTTCTGAAAGCATGCTCCACACCTCGTCCTTCTCAGATTTTGGAAGACACTTCAGATTCTTAAACCTTGGGTCGAGTGCTGTAGCTATCTTTCGAAATCTCACATTGGTACCTTCTTTGCATTCTGTCAAATCTGCAGTGAAAGTGTTCTTAAAATGAACAACATGTGCTGGGTCATCTTCCGAGACTGCTATAACATGAAATGTATGGCAGAATGCAGGTAAAACAGAGCAGGGGACATAAAATTCTCCCCCAAGGAGTTCAGTCAGAAATTTAATTAATGCATTATTCTTTTAAGGAGCATCATCAGCATGGAAGCATGTCCTCTGGAATGGTAGCCAAAGCATGAAGGGGCATACAAATGTTTAGCATACCTGGCATGTAAATACCTTCCAATTCTGGTCACAAAAGTGCCATGCAGTGCAATGCCAGTTCTCACTTTCTGTTGACATTGTAAATAAGAAGAGGACAGCATTATCTCCTGTAAATATAAACAAACTTGTTTGTCTTAGCGATTGGCTGAATAAGAAGTAGGACTGAGTACACTTGTAGGCTCTGAAGTTTTACATTGTTTTGTTTTTGAGTGCAGTTATGTAACAAAAACTGTATACATTTGTAAGTTGCATTTTCATGACACAGAGATTACACTACAGTACTTCTATGAGGTGAACTGAAAAATACTATTTCTTTTGTTTATCTTTCACAGTGCAAATATTTGTAATCAAGAATAATATACACTTTGATTTCAATTACAACACAGCATACAATATATATAAAAATGTAGAAAAACATCCAAAATATTTAATAAATTTCAATTGTTATTCTATGGTTTAACAGTGCGATTCATCAAATTAATTTTTTGAGTTAATCGTGTGAGTTAACTGCGATTAATCGAGAGCCCTACTGATTACTCTCCTCCCCAGTGAAATTTGCTGTGTAGAATATTTGTCATAAAATGTAATTACACAGCTAGAGCTGTGCTAAACTCAGAAGCATTAGCCATTTATTATTTTTGTTTTGGCTCATTTGCACCTTGAGACTTACTTTAAGTTTATTGAAACTGCTGGGTTTTTGCATAACCGGTTGCTGGTTAAAATCATGTAAAACCATCAAGTTTTGCATAGTTTCCGTCCAAACCCACACATTTTTTCCTGACAATTTCTTCCTCACTAGAGATGAGGAGGGGATTTCTGGAACAAATGACTAGAAAAAGACCCCTTTATATCAGGAGTACCTGAGCTCCTCTTGTTTTTTCTCGTGGGGTATGGGATACCTTTCAATAACATATTACCTCCATCCTTGAACCTTTCAGCATTTTCAGGACAGCTGACTGCCTTCCATTCCCATCATGGGTTGTTCAGGATTCAGCCATCCTACTTCCTCCCAGGGCCCAGCACATTAGACCTTCCCCCCAGAGCAAATATAACCAGTGTGTAGCCAAGAGACGTCCCAACGTTAGTCATTTTAGCATTGTCTAAACTCACCTAACATAATGACATAATTTCCAGAATTAGAGTAACACTGTTGGACACACAGGGCTAGATCCTCAAGCTCATGTTAATTGAGTGTAGCTCCATTGATGTTATTGGAGCTATGCCAGTTTAGCCTCTGGTCCAGTATATCTAGAAATTATAATACCCAGCATACTAATTAAAAGTACCATTTTAGAGACAGGGTTTTGAGCGCAAAGTACACTCAGTACTAACCTGTGAATGCTCTCAGCCTCACTTGGGCTTAGAGTTTTCAGTCATGCTTGACTAATCTCTAAGTGTCACATGTTTCTCTAAATAATTATAGGGGTATATTTCAACCAGCAATGAGACTGTTCATGGGATAAGTACTTGAGTATCAAGATCACCAGGGGATTAATCCAAAGCCTGCAGAAGTCAGTGGAAAGACTCTAATTGACTTCAGTGAGCTTTGGATCAGGCCTTTGGTGAATGCCTTCTCGAAAGAGAAAAGGTCAACTTCAGTAGCTGGAGTCACTTTTTTATTTTAGCTACAATTTCGAACATGTCACTAGCTGGAATCTTTTACTATTTTAATTATTGCTACAGAGGCACAACTAGATTTAGTCCTGATTTGGACTCCAGTGGATTTTTAGAGGGTAATTAAATGTCTGGTTATGAGATTTTTGGCATAGTTGTTTCCCTCTTTGCACCTTTTGGGTAAACCCAACTCTCAGATTGAGCTGTTGGAAACATTTGATGGCTTTTCAAACTTCCTGAGTAGGACAAGATACCTCTCTGAGGCCTCTCACAGTTTCTATCTCACTCTGATTTTTTTTTCTTCATATTAGATAATCATTTGACTTCTCCAGTGTTCCTTTCACTCATTGTGGACTCTAGGAATTCTAGCATTTTCCCCCCACTGTGTTTGCTTACCACACATAGTGGCCTGTGGTCGTCCGTCCCCGTCAAGCTCGGAGTGAGGCCACTCTGCCTCACTACACACAACTACGTGACCCCCAACTTTTGAGCGCTTCACAGTCTTTAGTGTAATTTCTCCTCACAACAACACTGGAAGGCAGGACAGTGCAATAATCCTTGTTTTACAGAGGGGGGCCTGAGGTGCAGAGAGATTTGAGTGATTTGCCTAAGGGCACAAAGGAAGCCTGTGGGAAAAGCAGAGACTTGTACCGAGGTCTTCCAATTCACAAGCTAGCATCCTAACCACTGGTCCATCCTTCCTTTGCAGAGGAGCATCATCTAGTTCCAGTGATTTCGGTGCAGCTACATTGAAATTACTCTAACTGAGGATCTTGCCCCAGATTATTTTAACCACTTGTAATAAAGTGTTCTTGATATGCTTCATATCCATACCTGAAGAAACTCTTTCCTTCCAGTGCCTCAAAGATGCCTTTTTCTTGTCTTGTCTTTTGTTGCAAAAAGAAGTGACACACATAATCTGATTCTTTGTATGTACCACCTCCAGTCAGTCTTTGTCATATCCACTGTTAACTCCTCCAAACTACCAATGGAAGCTGATATGGTTTGGGAAGGATCTTTATTGTTTAATTAACATGTCCCCTGCAAGCTAGGAAGCCAACACTGGTACAGTAACTCCTTGCTTAAAGTCATCCCAGTAAACGTTGTTTCATTGCTGATCAATTAGGGAACATGCTCATTTAAAGTTGTGCAATGCTCCCTTATAACGTCGTTTGGCAGCCGCCTGCTTTGTCCACTGCTTGCAGGAAGAGCAGCCCGTTGGAGCGAGCTGGTGGGGGCTTGGAACCAGGGTGGACCGGCAGCCCCCCATCAGCTCCCCGCTCCCCTAAGTTCCCTGTGCAGCAGCTGCCCAGCAGGCTATCAATTGCTGGCAGTTCAGCTGTCCTTCCCCCACTTCCATGTGCTGCTCCTGCCCTCTGCCTTGGAGCTGCTCCCCGAGCCTCCTGCTTGCTGTGTGGGGGCCGGGAGGGAGGGAGAAGAGGGGGGGCTAATGTCAGGGTGTCCCCCTACCCCCTGCTCCTGCACCCCGCTTACTCCATCTTCAATAGAGCAGGGGTGACACAGGACAGGGCTCAGGATGGAGGGAGCTTCCTGGCAGCAGCTGCGTCTCAGCTTGCTGATCTACTTAAAAAGGCAGTGCACTTAAGAGTGGGGTCAGCGTACTTAAAGGGGCAATGCGCAACTCCCTCTCACACACACACAGGGTGTATGTATCTGTATCTGTTTGCCGTGCTGTCTCCCCTCCCTCCATTCGTGCTGCCTTGTAGAGTGTGAGGCTACATTAACAACGAGTTAACCCTTGAGGGCTCAGCCAATTGCTAGTTCATCATTTAGCAGTAAGGCGTTCCCTGGGAAATATCCCACCCTCTGACTTCACCACCTCAACCAAGCTTCACAATCATCATCGCTGTGTACCAGTATTAAATTGTTTGTTTAAAGCTTATACTGTGTGAATATATATAATATAGTCTTTTGTCTGGTGAAAAAAATGTCCCTGGACCCTAACCTCCCCTATTTACATTAATTCTTATGGGGAAATTGGATCCGCTTAACAGCGTTTCGCTTGAAGTCGCATTTTTCAGGAACATAACTACAGTGTTAAGCAAGGAGTTATTGTATTATGTCTAGGGCCCCAACCAAATTCACGGTCCATTTTGGTCAATTTCAGTCATAGAATTTTAAAAATAATAATTTTCAGGATTTCAGCTATTGAAATCTGAAATTTCACAGTGCTGTAATTGTAGGGGCCCTGACCCAAAAAGGAGTTGTGTGTGTGTATGAGGGAGGGGGGCCGGCAAGGTTATTGGGGTGGGGTATTGCGGTACTGCTATTCTTACTTCTGCACTGCAGCTGGTGGCGGTGCTGCCTTCAGAGCTGGGCAGCTGGAGAGCAGCAGCTGCTGGCCGGGAACCCTGCTCTGAAGGCAGAGCTGCTGTCAGCAGCAGCAGAGAAGTCAGGACGGCCTGGTACGGTATTGCCACCTTTACTTCTGCGCTGCGACCTGCAGAGCTGGGCCCTCAGTCCGCAGCCACCACTCTCTGTCCACCCAGCTCTGACGGCAGCAGCGCAGAATTAAGGATGGCATGGTACGGTCTTGCCACCCTTACTTCTGTGCTGGTCCTGGTGGGGCACTGCCTTCGGAGCTGGGTGCCCGGCCAACAGCCGCCGCTCTGCAGTTGCCCAGCTCTGAAGGCAGCACAGAAGTAAGGGTGGCAATATCGCAACCCCGCTAAAACAACCTTGTGACCCCCCTGCAACTCCCTTTTGGGTCAGGATCCCCAATTTGAGAAATGCTGGTCTCCCCCAAGGAATCTGTATAGTATAGGGGTAAAAGCACACAGAAGACCAGATTTCACTAGGGGAGACCAGATTTTATGGTCTGTGACACATTTTTCACGGCCGTGAAATGTGGTAGGGCCCTAATTATTTCCAATTGTTTTTTCAGCTAAAGTGTGGATTGAAATGGAAAGTGATATCTTTAATTTTGCTGATATTTTATCTAGCTATTTGGAATTACGGGATATTCAGATTCACTGGGGTTTTTTTTTTTGTTTTGTTTTGTGCTTTTCCAGTTAGGTCTGGTGTCAGACAACTAATCATACAATAAAAATGCAAAGAAGTCTATCATTCTTGTTCTTGAAATCCTGAGCACTGCTGGCTCAAGTGATTTCAGTTTATCCCATCTTGCATGATTCAAAGAAGAATGAATCTGCAGCATTCTTCCTTGTTCAACATTTTATTTAGTTCAGTATGGCTTGTGGTAATTTTGCATACAAATGTAACATGGCATATTGATTTGTGAAAGGAACACTAGAACGTAAAAACCATGGCATTCATCAGTCTCTCATCCACTTCTCAAATTTTCTGTGTAAAAGGAATCAATAAAACCATGCTTTAAATAAGAGAAGTCATATGGATTTAAAAAATAGTAATAGAATGGTAGCAATTAAATCTACTAATCCAGTGTCTGTAGTTTCATACTTCATGTAGCACCAGCCTGTGTTGGAGATGCATTTATGTGCCACCTTCTGTTAGCATTTTAAAAAAAAAAATCTGTTTTCATTCCCTGGAAAATACTTTTAAACTGCTCATTTATGTAAAAGATCCTTTTTGGGACATAAATCATATAAGTTTCGTGTATTATACATGACTAGAGCATGTCTCAATGTATTGAAGAAAAGAAACCCAACCTTTCTGGTTTCTTTGCAGTGTTGGTTTTACAGATCATTTGTGTTAAGCTTTTGGGGTTTTTTGCATGAATATATTATGACCCCCTCCTTCATTTTTAAAGAGTTCTACATATGACTAAACCCACAGAAGGATGAATTTGCTTTTCTTTTTTATTCCTTTCCAAGGGACATCTGGCTGCTGTAAGCATGTGTTTTCAAGTCACATCCTTTTAACCCGCCTATTCATTTTATTTGTAAAGTGCTCGCCCGCTGAGATGCTAGGGGCCGTGTACAAACAGTTTAAAACAACGTCAGAAAATAAACAATATGGCAAAACCTGATGAGACATTTTAAAGCTGAATAGTCTGGAATCACTGAAACAATGTATATTGGGAGGTGAGATGGTTCGAAGAGAGAGCTGCAGAACAACCATTGAAACTGGAACTGAAAACACCCCTGAAAAAAGGTACGTTTAAAGTCCTGATCCTCAGCTGGTGTGAAGATTCTTAGCTGATAGTGTAGTTCCACTGACTTCAATGGAGTTTTTATATTTAGGATCTGCTTGCAGATCTGGCCCTAAGATTTATTTTTATGTGAGACGGGATGGGCTGAGGGGTAGCTAAGGGGGAACAAGTTCTAATAGTAAATGCCCGGGCAAAAGCAGCTTCTTCACCCTCTGACCTAATATGTGAGAATGGAACTCCTCAATGGTCGGCGATGTAGGTGTTGGAGATACCCATCAGGATGAGATCACTGGGAAGAAGGAATCTCCCTATTAAAGACTTTAGGAACTAATAGGCCCATCTTAAAAGCAAGAGGAATGCAGGACAAGCCTAATCCGATTGTGGCATCTCATGGCATATTGATGCATCCTGTAGTTGATGTGGAGAAGAAATTACAATAATCAAGCCTCATGTTCATGGGTGCACATGTTGCTCTTGCAGGGTCCTTACAGGATAAATATGGGCACATCCATTTCAAATTGCACAGCTGGAAATGTTTTTACACCACACCTGGCGCATGGCTTTCCATAGAAAGGGTGCTGATGGAAATGATGCCAAGATTTTTAATCAGTCTCACTGATTCCATTCGTGCCCCTTCAATAAATGGAGACATAAAGGAAGATAGAACATCCTCATGATGATTCCTGCCCATCAGCTATACTTCTGTCTTTCCTGGTTTGAGTGTGAGGCAATTTCGATGCATCCAGATAGCAACATCAAGCAAACTGCTCCTTCAGAACTGAGACTGAGCTAGCAGGGTCTCAGCATCAGAGATGAACATCTTTGCGTGCGCTTACTGTTGATACTCTCGCCTGTATTTTCTCTTGTACGCACCCCATTTTATAAGATTCCTCTAACTCTCACACCTACTGAATAATCAATACCTATTTCTAAACTTACATGCTTTATTGAAATAGAGATGTGCTTGAGACTCCATGAAGTTCTCTATGGACTTTGTTATTGCAATTGATTTTATGTGGAAGGTGCTCAGATACTACAGTAGTGGGCAGCAATGTACAACCCCAAGATAGATAACTAGATAGACAGAGTCATACAGTTTGAGACCTGTGGAACCCATTTCAACACGGAAGGATTTTTCCATCTCCTAAAAATAAATTATCGAGCAGCCAGCTGCAAAAAATTTAGTTAGTATCCAATTACCTTGCCACATACCTCAGGGTTCAACTACACCATGACACAATATTCGGGAGTACTTGGTAGGGGAAACCAGCGATTTTTTTTTTCACTGTGATACAGAGCAAGCAACCATAACAGAGAATTTCAAGTGGGGCCAGAGTACTTGACAATCCCTTTTGAGTGCAGTGTCTCCAACATCATCACAGCAGTGATATGCTATTTTGCTCATTTTACTGCTGTCCAGGACCACTATGTTACTGACTTCAGTGGGGCTCCATGCAGTCTGAGGGTTACACTACTGTGCGGCCTGTTGCAGGATTAGGGCATTCTAATGGGGCTGGAAACTGAACAAATGTGTATAAAATACCCTTTTGAGCCCCTCCCCCCGGCTCGAGATGTGACAAACCCCTTTCCCCATTTGTGAAAGGACTTTTCTTTACCTGGCAAGGACGATAGCAGAATGTCTTTTGTACAGCTTCTCACAAAATTCTATGGATCATTTATTAAAAACAGGGTTGGCTCGGAAAGAAAGGGCTCTCTAGTACTAGTAACTGCAACTTGAGGCTGAGTAAAACTGCTCCTTAGCTGAAAATAAAGAATGGAAGAGGGGGAGAATTGACCCCTATCTTTTTCCTTTCCTCTTTCATTCCTTAGCTGTACTGTTGTATCTTCACAATATCTTTGTAGTCTTGGAAGGATTAGATTTTTATCAGTAAATGTCTGTTTCATTGTGCACACACTACCTGATGGAAAAATATTTCCTGCAATAATAATAGAAAGTTATAGATAGGCAAATTAAGACTTCATGGGGAAAATCCAGTGATTTAGACTTTTGAATTACAAATGCAGTAAAATAAATGAAAGAAACATCAATATTATCTATCAAAATTATAAAAAAAAACCCTTGAAATCTGCCAAGCCTATTTATAAACAATACTGCAGAAAATAAATTGGTGTTTTCACAAAAACGAGAAAGGCAATAGCACAAATAATGCCAATATAATATTAATCACATCCTGGATCTATATGATGTAAAAAGAACCCAAATGCAGAAGAATTACCAATATCTGAGAAATAAAAAGAACCCTGCAGAACCTCTCAGGTGGTCACATTGCCTTAAGAACTCCAGCAATAGCATAAGAGAGAATACATAATGCCACTGCCCCGTCAGAGAATCCCCAAACTCTCACCCCTCTGGCTCAATAAAGAAAGTCTCCCAGAGAAAAAGGCTATGTGCAGGTAAAAGCATATAAAAGCACCAGCATCCATGTACCTACCACTGTAAAATCAATTAGAGCACAAACTGGTTTTGTTTCAAAGGAAAAACTTTGAAAAGTGTTTTGTACGGCACCTAGCACAATGGGGGGTCATGATCCTGGCTGGAGCTGGGTTCTACTGCAGTACAAATAATAATAAAAGCACATGCAAGTAACGCAGGAGTGTAGGCAACCAGATATTCCATGTATACGCTGCTTTCTTAAATTTGAAACAGAGTCTTTGGCTGGGCTCAGCAGTGAAAATAACCACAGATTTTGTAGCATTTAAATGATATACCAGCATTTGAATGTAATGAGAATACAAACTGAGTAATGAGGGTATCCGTTTATACATATTGTAATACTGTCCCACAGTTCAGCAGTGTGTGCCAGTAATACCCAGTCAAGAGCAAACATTCACTTAGAGTGGATTACCACAGGATGCATAACTTCACGTTTTAGTACAGAGGAACTCTGGATGCATGTGTGTGCGCACACAGTTATTGAAAGTTCTCATAAGAAGCAGTGTTACCTAAGTACAGTTAGAGACACTACAGCCCACTGATGCAAACTATGGCTAATAAAAAGTGGCACTCAGCGGTGCCCATAACATACTATAACACTAGCCACTACCAAAGCAGGTGCACATACGAAACTTAAAGGTGAATAGATCTGGGGCTTGTATATGCAAACACTTAAGAGCACCTCCATATGGACCCTAAGGCCATGTACTGAAAGTTCCTTGGTGTGCTTTGACCTCACCCACTTTGAAATGGGATTAGATCAAAGCGCACTATAGAACTGTTAGTGCATGGTAAGTCCACATGGACAATTAGTGCGTGGCAGGCTAGGGCAGGGTAGATTTGCCGCACACTGAGTATTCATGTAGACCAGCCCCTAGTCATCTCAGTCAGAAGCAGATACATCAACCCATGCTGATGCTTTTGGGACACCTTCTCAGGGTCTTCAGTATCCATGAACAATAAAGGGTCTACTCAAAGCTGGGACCTATATTAGAGCTTCAGGCTGGCCTTCAATTTTTAATTCTCACTTTATTTTAATGGGAGTAAATTCTGTCTGTCTTTTCAACATTCCCAGACAGAAATCTGAGCGTGTGAGGTTGCTACAGGAATTACCAGACAGGATCAGCCCCACATTCCATCAAGTTTAGTATCTTGTCTCCAACACAGTATAGCATCTGGTACTACAAAGGATGATGCAGCAAGCAATTGTGGGAAAGCCTTCTTAACCCCTAATAGTTAGAGAGGGGTTTAAGCCCTGAATCATGAAGTTTTATATCCCTTCTAGAATGTTTTAGTATCTGCTATTATAATGCTGGATATTCTTATCAAATTCTGTGCCTGTTTCCTCATTGGCATTTGCTGCCCAAATAGGCTCCATGCAAAAGTCATTTCTCTGCCGCAGTAGAGTGGTCTGTCCCCAACAGGGAACCTAGGTAAGAGGAGATCAATGTACCCTTTCAGTTTCCAATGCGGTGATCTATAGGAGCTCATCAAGCAATGACTGGAGGGAAGAGAGGGTATCACGACTAGGGTTCTTAACCCACAGTTGGATTTGTAGACCCTGTTCTTCAATTTCTCAAGAATCCAAGATTGTTTGGCCATGGCCTGCCTAATGGTCAGAGAGATCTCCTCTGCCTTGATGTCCGACCTCAGCGGCCTTGGCTTTATCACTGTGATTGTTTCAATCAGCTCCATTTTTCTGGTTAATGCCTATGAGAGCCTCAGTGGCATATTGGACTTGTTTAGTAATCCCCATGTGGCCATATTTCAGATCCTGAAGATAGCCATGAATCACTGCTGAGCCTTTGGTCTGCTCTGTCATGGATGTGGTAGAGGAGTAGCCAGATGGTCAGGGATGTTTTGCTACCTCTGGAAAGGCTGAGGGGCTGTTTTCCAGCTCCTCTGAATGTTCCTCTTTCTTGGCATGCCTTAACCTCAGTAGGCATTTGAACTCTACAAATACAACCAAAAAAGCTTCAGAACTGAGGTTTTATGGGTGAGAGGGAAATGGGGCTCTTCAGCAGCATGCTCACGTGAAAGCTAGTACTCCAGCAGGGGTTAGAATTGCTGCTATCAGTGAAGGATACTAATGAGTCTCTGCTGCCTGTTGATACCATTAGTGTAATGGATTCATAACTAATTCCGCACAGATGGATCTGGATTGAGGATACCCCCTTCCAGGCTTTGGCTCCTTCTCTGCCTCCTACTTCCTCAGCTGTTTTTGGTTTTCACAAAGGGATCTGGGCTGAAAGTCTCAGCTCAAAGTATTTGCTGACAGGACACTGAAAGATACTGAGCTTAATGAAGTCTGTTGAAACAGGTATTGGATTCATAGATTCATAGATACTAAGGTCAGAAGGGACCATTATGATCATCTAGTCTGACCTCCTGCACAACGCAGGCCAGAGAATCTCACCCACCCACTCCTGCAAAAAACCTCACCTATGTCTATGGATGGCATTGATTACACTGGATTGGCTCTCTTGGTAGACAATGATGGTGCATAGCAGTCACCTTGCACCAGAGCACCTGCCAGCCTCTTCCCTCTCCCCTTTCCACCTTTGTCTCTTAATGCTTAATGCTCTTTTTAGGCCCAATGTTTCCTGTTTGGTGACTCTTTCACGCTCCTACACTGGAAAACAGACAAGGTCACGCTATGGCCTAACCCTGCCTAAAGCAGCACCTTTAGCTTGCATCTCCTCCTGGGGCTTTCCTCCTGGCAAACTGAGGCTGAACCTCTATTCAGAGAGACACGGTAGAACTGTGATGCTTCCCAGGGAACCCAGGGTTGTGAGTTACCTTGCTACTGCCTACCCTTAGCATGGGGAAGTCTTGTCTATTCCTGCCATGGGTCGGCTTACTGGCTCCACCAGCTTCTGCCAACACTAGCACTGCCTTCCAGGTCTCTGCAGGCCTCCTTCTCGCCATATAGGTTAGTGACATACATACCAACCCCCTAGTCATCCCAGGGCCCCTCTGGAATGTTCAGACCCCTGATACACTGAACACTCCCAGAACTCTCAGATTCTCTCCTCCCAAAGGAAGAGGACCCATGAGCTTACTGGTTTCACCTCAGGATCACTGCTCCACCATGATCACAGCACTTAGATATATTATAGTGAAAAACAAGAGTAACTTTATTGTCAAAGAACAGAAATACAAATGCCAGTAAGAAAGCATATTGGAAACAAATGGTTACATGTAAAAGAAAATCATAGCACACTTTCTGGAGCCTCAACTTAACTCACAAGGCATTCCCTGGTCTCCTATAGCAGTGGTTCTCAAAGCTGGTCTGCCGCTTGTTCAGAGAAAGCCCCTGGTGGGCCAGACCAGTTTGTTTACCTGCTGTGTCCGCCGGTTCAGCCGATCGCATCTCCCAGTGGCCACAGTTCACCTCTCCAGGCCAATGGGGGCTGCGGGAAGGGCAGCCAGCCCGTCCCTTGGCCCGCGCCACTTCCCGCAGCCCCCATTGGCCTGGAGCGGCGAACCGTGGACAGCGGGAGCCACGATCGGCCAAACCTGGGGACGCTGCAGGTAAACAAACCGGCCCGGCCCGCCAGGGGCTTTCTCTGAACAAGCAGCGGAACAAGTTTGGGAATGACTGGTCTAGAGTCTATCATCTTCTGATGACCTTTCTTAACTTACATACTTTAAGAAAAAAGAAAAGGAGTACTTGTGGCACCTTAGAGAATAACAAATTTATTAGTCCCTAAGATGCCACAAGTACTCCTTTTCTTTTTGCGAATACAGACTAACACGGCTGCTACTCTAAAACCATACTTTAAGAACATAATTTTCAGTATACATATATAACTCCTTACACATTATCTGCACATACATTTTGCAGTGATTATGATGGCCAGTGTGACACGTGCTTTCAGTAGAGACCTTACATGACTCCTTTTAGTGAACCCAGGGCATCCCTGCAACTCTATGTCCCCTGTGCCCTCCAGAAGTTGGCACCAGGAGGTTTACAACAACAAAGCAACACAATGTAATGGTCTAACTAGAGCATTTCATATTCTTTGTTATTGAACCTGTTTGGATGTTAGAACAACTAATGAGTTTATTGTAAGCCTTCAGATACCAGACTGGGAAAGCTGGTTTGGAATGAATATAATCTAGAAATATTATTTTGTATTTGTTGAGTGAAAACAAATCACTTGGCTCAGACATGAAATAGACAGTCCCTGACCCAGAAAGCTCACAATCTAAGCAAGACAGACACAGAGCTGATGGGACACAGTGTAAAAGCCCAGAGGAGTGAATAATTGGGATGTTTTTAAAATGCATTATTCATATTGTTGACTTCATGTGGGTATTGCAGAAGTAGTGAGTCTTCAGGAGGGCTATGAATGAAGTATGCATGGTAGCTTGCTGAACTGGGCAAGGCAGAAAATTATATATGTAAGAGGGGAGGACATAGTGAAAGAATGGGGTTTTGAGGTTATCACAATTGATGTAAGGGATGGGGGGATCAAAGTGCTGAGATCTTAGTTCAAGAAAACATCCCCATTCAAACCAACATTTAAGCATGTGTTTCAGTCCCATTGAAGTCAAGTGGATTTCAGCAAGTATTTAAAGTTAAACGCATGTTTAAGTGCTTTCCTGAATAAGAATAGACTTAAGTATGTCATGCACTAGCACTTAAAGGCTGGCTCAGAGGTTTAGGACAAGAAGTTTAAATTTGATGTGGTGGATAGATATGAACAGGTGGATGTAATTGTAATGGTGCGTGACGGAGATGACCTTTACGCAACTGCCCTTAGCATTAAATGGAGTTGCTGGTTTTATGTAAAAAAGAAACCCACACAATAAAAAGTTGTGATTAAGAAAGCCACATGTTAAAAGATAATATTTTAGATGAAAAAAAAATTTGTGAAGAAAATTAGGAGCTGATTAATGATGGACAATTTTCCAAGCGTTTTGGGACTGCATAATGGGATCCATCCTTCCTCTGTGTACCATCGTACTTGCCTTAGCCCTGATGTATACTGTACTTAAAATGGGAATAGCTCAATTATTGGGGTAAATTTAACTATCATAAATGGTAAATATACAAAGGCACCCCTGTACCTTGCATTTTTCGTAACGACGCCAATCCTGCATTTGATAGCATGTAAGTGGTCTGGCAAATGTGAATGACGCACTCGGAAGGCTTGTGATTTGTATTGAAGCAGACAAACTAAACCAAGAGAACAAAACTAATTTCAGTAAAATGGGCTTATATAACAGATTGTTCTTTTCTTGTACAGCTGATATTCCTAATGAGAGGTTTGTTGTGCTTTTTTTACCTAAGGGAATATTAATTTGATTGAAAACCAACAGCAATTATCTATGGTATGGATAAAAGAAAGTAAACAGCACTACTCAGTATGAAAGCTGAGCATTGTGGTGCTGTGAAAAATGTTTCTATTAGTTCTACAAATCTAATGCTATAGAGTCAAACACACTTTGGAGCCATTGCAAAATTGTTAGCCAGGACAGAGAAGAAGTGGGGAGTGCTTAAAATTACTTGCGAACAATTTGCACTGATTGAAAAACAATAATTTTCAGCCACAAAAAAATCAAACAAAAGGACTAAGAAAATCAGACCTACAAGGAAGGTAGATAACTTCAGTGATAAGGAGATAAAGCTGTCTGGGTTTTGTGGCTCATGGTGTTATGTTATATTGTACAATATTTGTTATGAGATTATATGCCATTTGAGTTTTCTGGGGCTCATGTCTAGACTGGATTCTCAAGTAGTTACACTGAGTTTATCAACATTTTTCTCTCTGTTGTTAAAATAAAAAAGGTCAGTTTTATATGAAATTATTTCTGATTTTTTCCCCCAGTTACAATATAATATTGTATAATATTGCACTGTGAATGAAACAGAAACAATTTTTTTCTGACTCGTACAATGCTGTGATGTGGCTCTCAGTATTTTAAAGGAGCAATAATGATTTTTGTTAATGGCATATTCTGCTGCACTTTTCTATTCTGTATAGATTTGACAAAACTTTTAACTCAGCAAAAGAGTTGGGTTGGAGGAAAGTTTTAAATAAATCATCTTCCCCATAGATCCTAAATACAGTATACCTTCTGAATTTAAAATGAAAATGTTTGAATAAACTAGAGGAGAGAGGTTTCTTTCTTTCTTTCTTTCTTTCTTTCTTTCTTTCTTTCTTTCTTTCTTTCTTTCTTTTAGGAGAGGGAAGCAAAAAAAAAACCCCTCTAAAGCAAAGCAGAGAGAAGGGAGAGATAATAGAGCTTGGAAGGCATCCTCTTAGCAAAGAGGAACAAGAGCAGTGGAATAATTTAATTGCTCATCAGCTAATTATACGGTATTATAATGTTAATGTGTCTTCATCATGACAATGTAATAGGTATAGATTGAAGCATATGAAAAAGAAAGTGTTGATGCAGTAATTATAACTAAGAGCAGAGCTGTTAGAGTAATTATAACGCTTCATCAGGTAATTAACGTATTGTTCAACTTGAGAGGGGGAACAAAGAGTGAAGAAGTTAAATATTGAAGGACATGCCTTCGACACTCCAGAGCTGTCTTCAAGCATTTGCTGGAGGAGGTGATACTCTGTATTGATACTGTTATTTCCTTATTTTCTTTTACATATTTTATTGAAGACGGGGGGAGGGGAGGTTGTCAGCACTCACAACGTAAAATAGGCCGACAGTCTACATTTCTGTTACTTTAAATCATTTATCCTTAACAGTCCTGTGGCTTCCACTTCCAGTGAAGGTAATACATTCACGGACAGGCGATGGGTATTAAAGGGCAGACAGTGCCATTGCCAATTAGCCCAAAAGCAGAGATATCTGTTCAGTTTAGTCAAATTTAACTCCCAGGAAAGGGATTGGAACACAATTACAGGCCAAAACACTGTTGCTAAGAGTTGCATTTCTCCTTCAGTGCAGCCTCCACTTCAGATGTTTCCTCAGGGTTGGCTGGATTTTCTGGTCGGGGTGGATCATACACAAACCCTGTCTAATCCATCGTGTGCCCATCGATACAATATCTAGCACTGTGAGATTACTGATGTGCCATCTATCATGCGCCCACACACAGCAGGTGACCCAACAAGTAATAATTTTCAGCAACTAGGTAAAAACCACTCCACTGAACTGCTGCAGTGCTGCGTAACCATCAGATAGCTACTCTTTACTGGTGTCCCTTGCAGATTATACCAGAGGAAAGTGATGCCATCCCACCCTGTGTTGGTCTAGCTATATGCTCTACCGCAGAATTCCTCCAGACTCCAGCTATATCTTGTGCGTGTATGACAGCATTGCCAAACCAAGTAATCTGCTGTTTATATCCCAGTACCTGAGAGTCTCAAAGTAACCTCCGCACTAAGGGTGGAAACTCTCTGATTCTATCTTGGGCCTATATCTGCCAGATCTGCATTTTCAATAGGGAAGGATGGGAGTGGAAATTGCCACTGAGAGAAAGTAGATGTGTACTCCCCTCTTGGTTGTCAGTCTTTTATACACTACAGAGGCCAATCCAAGAGTCTGTATTTTTGCAGCCCTCCAGTCCCCAGGTGCTTTATAGCACATGAAGCTGCTGTCCAATCCATTGGCAAAGTGGGAAGATCTGCCCATCCTGTTAGGCTTGGGAACAACGTTGGTATTGTCAGTTCTGGAACCATCATCTAGGTCCTGGCAAGTGAGCTCCCTGTGGGGAGCCAATAATCTCCAGCGACAGCATTGTTTTTAATTTAACTTCTGCTATCTCTTTTCTTATTTGATAATGGTAGATAATTACAGCAAGACCCATTGTTTCTTAGGAGCTGTGCTGTTGAAAATCCAGCAACCTCAGATTGATTATCATTATCATCACTAATTTCTCTGGTGAGATTGGGGCAAAAATGGGCTTGGTCATTTCACTCGGCAATATACTGTATTACAGCTCAGTTAAGACTCCATTTACAAAGGTACACAGCCGTGTGTTGAGAGTGCTTTCAGAGGCTTAAAATGCATAGTGTGCTAGTGTTCTATATAAACGACTGGAGGTGTCTGAAAAAAAGGGGTTCTTTTTGAGGGCCCCAGGGTACTGGAATTAGCTCCTGTTCTTGTTCCAAAACAGCCTGGATTTAGTGACCGTCCAGACGATGCTACAAAAGCCATCTATTTGATAGGGTGTTTGGAAAGGGTTGAGGATATGCTCCCGGAAGCTCAGCCAACAGACGGCAAAGAGCTGCCTCAGTCAATCATGTTGTGTAATACCTACGTGGGGAGAAGATTTCTGATAGTTGATGGCTCTTTAATCTAGCAGACAAGACCAATACCTGGAAGCTGAAGCAATGAGTGATGGGAGCCGTGAGTGGGAAGGACCCTGGTCGCTGAGTTGACCTGAATGTACTATTATTTTACTGTTTTTAGATTGTTAATTTAAGGAAGTATAAGGCTGCCTAGAGTCATAGTATGAGCATCGTTTTTATTGTTAAAATTTAAATAAATGCAATCTGTATATTACATTTTAAAAAATCAAAAGAAACTAGAATGCTTTCATTTCATTCATTTTTTTGTGATTTTTTTCCATTTTTGATGACAAATTTTTAAAAAAATGCATTTCACATTGGTGGGGGAAAAAACACTTTCTCTAACACCAAAAAAAAAAAAAGCAAGAGAGCATTCCGCCCCACACACCAAAATGAAATGAAAAATCTTAAAATTTGCCATCAAAAATTTAAAAAGTACTGAACTGGGAAAAATAAAAAAAAATCTTTTGAAATTTCCTGATGAAGTATGCTTATTTTTTAGTGGAAAACAGGAGTGTAAAAAGTGTAAAAAGGGAAGAGAGTGGGATTTTCCTCACCAAACGAAATACAAGTGAACATTTTCAAATGGCTTGAAAAGCCATTTTTCACAAAATAATAACTCCTAAAAATAAAATAACAAAAGTAACCAACCAACCAAAAAACCCAACACCTTTCCAGGTGGGGGAAATATCACACAGCTGTATAAATCACCTTTATAAAAGCACACAAGTCAATACTATTCAAATGGTTGTACATTTTCTAAGTACCACAGGAAAAAAAAGTACAGTACAACTTATTCACTTAATGGCTGATTTTCTGCTTAGCACAATTGAGCCCATGGTAGGATGATGTATTGTAATATATACACTAATAAAATTTGGCCTCGATTTTCATCATAGCATCGTACAAAATATGAATACCCATCCCCATTAAAAATGAATGGAAATCAGGCACCTACATCCCACAGGTGGTTTTGAAAATCTCAGTCTTAAATATATTTCACTATGGTTATATTTTAATACTACAGACTCCAGGAGAAACACATAAAAGAGATACACCTGTTGCATCAAAAGTAATTTTTAATAGGTCTCTTTTAGGAGGTTCTTATGGAAGAAGCAACTACCATTTTCTGGAATATATTTTGGGTTGGTAAGCAGAAAACACATTCATTTTAATAGGTCCTTTATTGTATTGAAGAATTTGGGAAGTTATTTTATAATAAGCATATTTCTTTATCTGGTAGAGTATTTGTATAAAAGGATTTCATTGTATTTCTGTGAATGCTTTGGTGCAGGGCATAGAAAATGTATTACTTTAACAGCTCTTTTAATCTAAGCTCTGATATATAATAATAAGCAGCACTTTAGAAAAGCATTCCTTAAAAGTAAAAGAGAGAGAACCATGGGAAAAGCTTAGGGCTCTAATTTTCAGTAATGACAAACAACCATATGATATCATCCCTTATGCAGAGCACCCCCTTGTAGAGATGGATTTTCTCATGCTGTCCTCTGCTGAATTCTGATTGAGTTGGGAGAATAGCACCAATCGTTTTCCTGTGACTAACCACCAAGAGGTTTCAGATTTTCCAGATGTGGATATAGACCTGGATCCAAACTTGGTCCCATCAGGAGCTCTAACAATTTACACTAGCTGAGAATCTACCCTTAATTTTCAAGGGTACAGTTTCCACAACTTGGAGCAGGAAACGAAAAAATGAAGTAGCGATGAAGAGTAACTGGTTCAGATAATATAAGAAGCCCCATCCCTCCACATCGAACTTTATCTCAAAGCTTGAACTGACTCTTTCTTAAGGTTTAAAATATTAATATTAATCATTCATCATTTCTTTATCACTCTACATTTCTGGTTTCAGACCAAGGTTAGAAGTTGAAATGTTGAAGTAATTGCTTCAGTCTTTTCTAAAAAAGTTAATTGTGACCAGATGCATAAACAATTAATATTAAACTAAAGTGTGGAAGGAGCATGAGTAGAAATAGGTCAAGAACAGGATAAAAAATATTTAGGTAAGTTAGATGTATTCAGGGCCTCATAAATCCACCATAGGGTACTTAAGGCACTAGCTGAAGCAGTCTTGTAACCATTAGCGGTTATCTTTGAGAACACATAGAAGATGGGTGACTGGACAAGGTTCGAACATAATACCGATCTTTAAAAAGGGGAACAAAGGAGACCTAGGGAATTATAGTCAGCCTAACTTCAATACCTGGAAAGACCCTGGAACAAATTATTAAACAATCTATTTGTAAGCACCTAATGGATAATAGCTTGATTAGTAATAGCCAACATGAATTTTTCAAGAACAAATCATGCCAAATCAACCTACTTTCCTTCTTTGATGGGGCTACTGGCCTAATGGATGGAGTGAAGCAGCAGACATGATTCATCTGGATTTTAATAGAGCTTTTGCTACTGTCCCGCAGGATATTCTCATAAGTAAATTAAGGAAACGTGGTCTGGATGAAATTACTATAAAGTGGGTGCACAACTGGTTGTAAGACCATACTCAAAAAGTAGTTATCAGTGGTTCACTGTAAAACGGGGAAGACATATCTAGTGGGATCCTGGTGCTATTGAATACTTTTAATTAATGAATTGGACAATGGAATAGTGAGTATGCTTTGTGGATGACACCAAGCTAGAAGGAGTTGCAAGCACTTCGGAGGACAAGATTAGAATTCAAAATGACCTTGATAAATTGGAGAATTGATCTGAAATCAACAAGATGAAGTTCAGTGAAGACAAGTGCAAAAATGCTACACTTAAGAAAGAAAAATCAAGTGTACAACTACAAAATGGGGAATAACTGGCTAAGTGGTAATGCTGCTGAAAAAGGACCTGGGGGTTATAGTGAATTGCAAATTGAATATGAACCAACAATGTGATGTGGTTGCAAGAAAGGCTAATATAATTCAGGAGAGATTTTAAAATTAAGTATGTTTAGTCTTGGCAAAAGAAGACTGGAGGGAAGAAGGGCTGATAAGTCTTCAAATATGTAAAGGGCTGTTTGAAAGAGGAATCAGTTGTTCTCCATGTCCACTGAAGGTAGGACAAGAAATAATCATCTCAATCTGCAGCAAAGGAGATTTAGGTTAGACATTAGGAAAATCTTTCTAAAAATGACAATAGTTAAGAACTGAAATAAGCTTCCAAGGGAGGTTTTGGAATCCCCATCATTGGAGTTTTGTTAAGAACAGGTTGGACAAATACCTGTCAGGGAGGGTGTAGGTACACTTGGTCTTGCCTCAGTATGGGGTGAGGGACTATATAATCTCTCAAGGTTTCTTCCAACCAAACATTTCTGAGTCTATGATTCTGTGTATTTACATACTGGATCAGACCTCTGGTCCATCTTTCCAGTGTCCTGTCTCCAACAGAGGCCAGGACCAGCTGCTCTAGAGGAAGGTGCTAGAAATCCTGTGACAGACAATTATGGAATAACTTGCCTCCAAGGAAGGGTTCCTTCTGGCCCCCGATATTTAGATTACCTTATGTTCCAAAGCTTGAAAGTTTATGTCCCTTCCAAACCTCTGGTTTATTTTTTATTGAATACAGTATTTATTATTTTAATTCTGAATATTTTTGTCATCTGTATAAGTGTATGATCTTTTCTGAATCCTGCTGAATTCTTGACCTCAATGATATCCTAACGGCAACAAGTTCCACAGGCTAATTATGCATTAGATTAAAAAAGACTATTTCCTTTGATCAGTTTTGAATTCACTAACTTTCAATTTCATTAAATGTCCCTTTTTTCTTGTATTTTGAGACAGGGTGAATAGAACATTGCAATCTACTTTCTCTGTACCCTTTATTATTTCATATAATTTTATCATGTCCACTCTAATTAGTGTCCTCCTTAAGACAAACAGGACCAGTTTTTTCATTCTCTCTTCTGATGAGGGTATTTGCATGCCCTTACTCATTCTTATCATTCTTATTGCTATATTCCTTTTGAGATGAGGTGACCGGAACTGACCAGTGTATTCCTGGTTAGGGGGTACCACTGATTTCCATAATGGCGTTCTAATATATTCTGTATTATTCTCTGTTCCACTCCTTATGCCACCTATCGTTTTGTTTGCTTATCTGACTGCTGCTGCACATCGAGCAGAGGCCTTTATCAAGCTGTCCTCGGTGATGCCCAGGAGTAGAATTTTCAAAGGGGCCTTTTAAGAGCCTAAATCCCATTCTCAAAAGTGACTTTAAACACATGGGCCCGATTTTTATAACTCCCATTGAACTCAAGCGCATTTAGGCACTCAAAGATGCAGATAGGCACCTAGTGCCATTTTCAAAAGCCTAAAAGTTAGGCACATACATTCTTTGTCCAGTCCCACTAAGCACTGATCTGCCTGTTTAGACACCTAAATACCTTTAAAAATCTGGCCCTTCAAAGCTTAATTATCAATGAAGTCAATGGGACTTAGGCACCTATGTGCCCACGTCGCTTTTGCAAATGGGACTTTTAAAATTTTTACTCCAGCTCATTTTCCAGTATCTTACAGTTAATTTAGAACCCAGTAAGACACAAGAGTAGTTTAGGAGCTTTTTTTTTTTAAAAAAAAAAAGCCTTGCAAACTTTTGGGAGTTTATCCAAATTGATCTATCAAACCTTCTGGGTAGCTATAATGCTGTGTTTACACAGAGCTTTCCCTGTAGGCAGTGCTGATCAGAATGTTTTCTCCAGAACCACCTCATTCTGGCCATATTTCCTCCTGATTGATCCTTACATGGAGTTTAAGAGCTAACCCACGGAGCTTTCATGTTGAAGCAGAAAAACAAACAAATCAGTGGCCCTGACGTCTGTCTGTGAGATAACTTTCATTCTGGTATTGATGCCAAAGTCAGGCCGAGACAACACCTTACTGAATTAAAAATGAAAAAAAAAGCACTAGAGAGGCCCTCTTGGAAAATGTGACTCAGCACAACCATAACCTAATATTTGTGTTTCCCTCCGCCCCACCACACACCTTTTTAATTTCTTTTCTTATGAGCCATCCATAAAAAGTGCCTGGGAGTGCAAAAAACAGGGTTATTGACTGTCTGTGCTCGAGCTGTCACAAAGCAGTAAACAGAACCAAAAGACAAATGTAGGTACAGTTGGGGGAAAATTCATAATTAATAATTCAGTGGAATGAAGTGCCTTCATAGGGAAAAGGCTAGAAATGAAGGGTGAAAGAGAAATTAGCCAGACATGTGTCAAGGTTTTAGCAAATATACATTTAATATATTTTTGCAGTTATGCCTATGATATGTATATTACTGATGGGGAGCAGACTTGCTCTGTGCAAACCCAGCCGGTGGCTGCTGATGGGTGAGTTCTCAGGTAGTTTCCATTGACTGCAAGTGATGTGAGTAAGTTTAGACGTCAAAACTGCAAGAATCATAGAGTGGCAGTTCCTTGCAGGGAAGCCTCATGAGGAACTTTACAAATCGTTGCAGACTGAGTGTTTATTGCAGCGCTCGCCGTGACGACAAATGCATGCGCAGAGTGGGAAAATCCCATACTGTCATGTATAGGGCTACTCCTTGCAAAGAGGGATTGGCTGTTTAGACGGAGAGCAAGAGTATCCAGAGTTGTTAATAGATAATGCTATAAAACGAAAGTGTTTGCAAGGAATGTAAACCTCATACTTCTGGACGAAGCTCTGTTAGGGTATGGAATGTAAGGTCACCAGATAGCAAGTGTGAAAAATCAGGACCCTTTTATTCAGGGGCGAGGGGAATTGCATATATGAGAAAAAGCCCCTGCTATCGGGACGTCTGATGACTGTATTAGGATGAGACCTTCATTGGGAGGGCAGATTATCCCAGCGTGCCTGTCATGCGGGTTCCTGTTCCTTCCTCTTAAGCCCCTGTTACTGGCCACTGTTAGAAACACAAGGCTGGACGAGATGAATAATGGATGTGATCCATTATGGCAATTCCTATGTTCCTAAGAATATCCCTAGGGACAGAACTCAGAAAATGATTTTGTATTGACATCAAGAGGCCCTCATGTAGTCCCTTAGCTCTGGAAGAGGAGGAACCACAATGTAAATTTAAGTACAAAGGAAGCTAAAACCCCTGACCTAATATCTATGTAGATCATTCCAAGTAAGGGAGACTGAGACTATAGTAGAAGAAAAACTGCCCAGATAGTATTCAGTGAGTTACAGTCACTGTATGACAGCTAATAATTGCAATGATTTTTTTACAAGATACATGCGTTATACAAATAACATGAATATATTTTACTGCAATCAGGAGGAATCACTCATTTCTGTATTGCATGCTAACTTCTCATCTGATTAGTAGTAAGCCTGAGGCAAAGTGAGTGCAAAATTAGCCTGATGCATTAATTTATCATTTTACCCTGTTTTAGAAGTTTAAAATATTGTGGTTCCCCTCCTTTACTACACTTTACTGTAACACAATAAACAAATTGATCTAGAGTGTAGCAGGCAACACATTATCCTAAATGCTTATAAGTCAGGGCTGGGGCGGGGGGGAGACATGAAACAAATGCCACTCATTTTTCAAATACTTGTTACGCAGAGCAGTGCCACATTAAATGGTACATTCACTATAACAGGGTCCTTTAAGGGCCAGGAGGCCCTTTCCTTTAGCCTTGCCCTGCTACAGCTGTGCAGGGTCTGGCACTTAGGAAAGCTCAGGAGTTGAAGGCTGACTGGGGAGGAGAGCAGACAGGCTGCTCCTATTTGGGAATGCTTTAAAGGGACTGGGCCTGGGCAACAGGCCAAAGAGTGGCTCTGGAGAAACTGAGGCAAGGTGCTCCAACTCCAGGTCTTGCTGCGAGGGTAGCTCTGAGATGGTGAGTCTTGTACATTCACATTTTTTTCAATAGATGTAAGCATAGAGAAAAGTGCTGAGGTGGGGGTAATATAAGAAGATAACCAGAGTCTTTCTTAGGACCCAAGGCTATATCTCAAACTATTGCACAGCTACTGAAATAGTCATTGACACTCCCAGGGCAGTAACGCTAAGAATTATATTTAATGGCAGAACGAATGGTGTTATTCCACCAGCACTGTCACACGAGAACCCTAATTTCAATAATGGAAGCTGTGTCTGAATCCCTTAGACTGCTTTGAAAATCTCGCCCTCGCTGTGCTGCCTTCTGGGGCCCAACTCTGCATTCCATACTTCGGCTGCAATCTTGCAAGGCGCTCCACAGGGACACACCTCTGTGCTGCACAGCACTCCTTTGACTTTACTGGATGGAGGGGTCTGCTGGTGTGTTGCTACTTGCAGGACTGGGGCCCCAGTGTGAAGTCCAGGATCAAGTTTATGATGCTTAAGAATGAGACAGATTCAATTTAGAAACTACTCAAGAATATTGAGGAGCAGGTGGATTTTATTCCATAAAATTACATGCACTTTTTTGAAGTTAAATAGAAAGATATGGTTAGAAGAATTTTCAAATATATTTGATAGGGAATGGGATTTGCTGGGCTAGGGGCTGGGTGACAGAACGGAGACAATCTCATCTAGAGGCTGTAGAAGAAACATGTCTTATTTAGATTTAGTGCTGCAGAGTCAATATATCGTGGAGTGGTTAAAAATCATGACCATTAGCATTCAGAGGGTCTCTCTGGATGAGTATGCCAGTTTCCTCCAGTGTATAATGCAGTGCGTGAGAGGCTGGGGAAATAATGCTAAAATTACTTTGAAAATATCATCAAGTGCTATCTTATAACATGAGGGCACCGCTAGAGTACGTCTGTGGTTATCAGACTCTGGCCAAATACTGCCCTCCGTTATACCCACAATCCCATTAACTTTGGGAGTCTTTCTTTGTGTATTTTTGAGACAAGGGATAAACTACTTCACTGAGGGGTTCTCTCACCCTGTGGCAAATCTGGAGCATGCTGAGCACCTGCAACTGGTTGGTTTCAGAGAGAATAGCAGGTGCACCAGATTTGTGCCTTTAATAATGCATAAACCTGTTTCAGAACAAGAGTCAGTTTAATCCCTTTTAACTGGCAACTTTCACAGCTAAAACGATCAAAAGCACCAACGTCTCTTAAATTGCTAAGTGCCATCAGATATTTCATAAGACTAAGGCTTCTAAGTCACTTTGCTGCTTTTGCTGACTTTACCCCATGTCTTTACTTTGGGGGGGAAACAAACAAGAAGCACATTAAAACTTGGCTGGGTTTGGTAGTAATTTTATTGATTTAATGATTGAGTCCATCTAGTTGGGAGTGAGGAAGTGACTCTCCTAGTTCAACAAGCGAACAGGAATCAAAACACTGAAACTAGGAGTTTGAAAGGTTGCAGATCCTTATGTGGATTTTTGATGTATTGATTTGCCTTGGTTTTTTTGCACGCAGTCTTCTATGATGTTTACATCCGAAGTCTTTGTTTTGGGAAGGCAATATTTTCCCTGAGTTTCGGTGGCTGAAAAATAGTATAAGAGGAGGTCTTTCTCTCGCTTTCAGGAGCTTGACAATCGTTTTTTCCAATGTGCCAGTAGAGTTACAAGTGCTTCAAAATGATGATGTTGCTATTTCCTCCCACAATTTAAAAATGGACCACGCCAGATCCTCAGCTGGTGTAAATCAACATGGCTCTATTGACTTCAGTGGAGCGGTGCCAATTTAGACCAGCTGAGGATCTGACCCAGAATTTCTGCAGGCGGACAGGCATGAGACAACTAGCAGGACCTCACTTGTCAGTAAAAAAGCCGATCGTAGCAATTTGCATCAGACAGCATGGAAACTAATTAGCCCAATTTTATGGAAATTAGCTCATTATAAATAATTTTAGCTGGGCCATTCACAAAGCATTTTTTAGATTAAACAAAAAACCAGCTCTGAATTAGATTCCAATTTTTCCCCTCCCTTTCTTAAAAAAATACAATAAAGAATTTGAGCAGGTGTGCCATTTGCAGAGGGTTAGAGCTCACGACTAGGCTTGCTGCTTCTCTAGACTTTGCTTTCCCACTCAAAGCCTAAAAAAACAACAGCAACTGGGTTGTGGGTTTTCTACACTGTTTATTATTTGCCACTGCAGATGTCCCTCTATCTCCTGAGCCTGGTTATGCTACATTCTCTTTCTGATGGTACAAAGCAGCACTTATGTGTCTCCTGAGGCTTTGCTCTTGTCAGTGAGAATGGGGGCAGCTATCAAAGCATTCTGGGGGAAATCAGTACCATTGATGATGGGCTGGCAGATGGAAAACAGAGTTGGGAGCTCTGAGACTCAGGAAGTTTTCCCTCAAAGGGAATTGTGCACAGGACAGATCAGTTTGGAGCAGGGCAGATTTTGTAGGGGCAGGATGGGCAGAGACAATGGGAGTGATGAGCTGGAAGATTGACTAATTGTGTCGCATTGGATCTGTCTTACAAGTTATTTAGAGCTTAGTGATTTAGACTTCTGATTCTCTAGTGTCTTGTTTCTGTAAGGTGGCTCATCTCCTTAGTTATTATCAGCTACCTGATATGGCTCTCCTAAGTCTCTGGCTTCTTTATATTTACTTCAGAGCTGTAACACTTATTCCCTCCCCAAAACTGTCCAGAGTAAATTATTCTGCATCCTCTCCCCATCCATTTAAATGGCTTAGTGAACCTGCAAGTCCAGTACAGGGACCATGTGGCCCTACCTTGCGTGACTTAGGGGGAGGGATAGCTCAGTGGTTTGAGCACTGGCCTGCTTAACCCAGGGTTGTGAGTTCAATCCTTGAGGGGGCCATTTAGGGATCTGGGGCAAAAATTGGGGATTGGTCCTTGTCATACATATAAAGGAAAGGGTAAACGCCTTTCAATCCCTCCTGGCCAGAGGAACAACCCTTTCACCTGTAAAGGGTTAAGAAGCTAAGACAAGCACACTGGCACCTGACCAAAATGACCAATGAGGAGACAAGATACTTTCAAAGCTGGAGGGGGTGGAAACAAAGGGTCCTCTCCGTCTGTGTGATGCTTTTGCCGGGACCAGAGCAGGAATGCAGGTCAGAACTCCTGTAAAGGGTTAGTAAGCAATCTAGTTAGATATGCGTTAGATTCTGTTTTGTTTAAATGGCTGATAAAATAAGTTGTGCTGAATGGAATGTATATTCCTGTTTTTGTGTCTTTTTGTAACTTAAGGTTTTGCCTAGAGGGATTCTCTATGTTTTGAATCTGATTACCCTGTAAGGTATTTACCATCCTGATTTTACAGAGGTGATTCTTTTACTTTTTCTTTAAATAAAATTCTTCTTTTAAGAACCTGGTTGCTTTTTCATTGTTCTTAAGATCCAAGGGTTTGGGTCTGTGTTCACCTATGCAAATTGGTGAGGATTTTTATCAAGCCTTCCCCAGGAAAGGGGGTGTAGTGCTTGCAGGGGGATATTTTTTTGCGGGGGGAGACATTTCCAAGTGGGCCCTTCCTCTGTTATTTTTGTTAGACACTTGGGTGGTGGCAGCATAAAGGTTCAAGGACAAAAGGTAAAAGTTTGTACCTTGGGGAAGTTTTAACCTAAACTGTTAAAAATAAGCTTAGGGGGTCTTTCATGAAGGTCCCCACATCTGTACCCTAGAATTCAGAGTGGGGAAGGAACCTTGACTGTCCTGCTTTGAGCAGGGGGTTGGACTAGATGACCTCCTGAGGTCCCTTCCAACCCGGATATTCTATGACCCAAATCATTCAGGATTAGCAGGAAGGGCAGAGAGCCCTAGGGGTCAGTCACTATGACAAATGGGCTGGTAGGCTGGGCATCTTGAGAAGACTGGGAAATGAATCATAGGAGAAGTTTGCCTTCTTAAGAGCATAGCCACAGATCAGGAAAGCGCCATCCCTCAGGCTTACCGGCAGCCAAAGGAGTGGCCTAGCAGGCCAGATTCCTGGGGAAGTGGAGGCAGGCTGGCTCTGTCAGGGCTACAGCAAGGAGGAAGAGTGCAGGAGCTGTTAACTAGAGGGCCTGCAGTGTATGTGTGGTAGTGGGATGCGGGGGGCAGCAGCACCTGTGAATGAGGGGAGTCACTGGAAAGTGGCCACAGTAGGAGTAGCCAGCTGCTACCAGCAGCAGGAAGCCACGTGGGGAAAGCAGCCGTCACACCCAGTAGAGGTGATCAGAGGAGATGAGGAATGGCCAGTGCAACTGTAGGGAAGTGGCTGTGGCCAGAAGGGGATAGCATGCAGAATAGCAGCTGCCCCTAGCAGGGCATTAGGAAGCTATAGGGTAGTGCGTAGCGGTAGGATCCTCTGCCCAGGATGTGATGGGACAGGGCAGGGAATCGGCTCAGGACTGCTGTCAGCATATCATACAGCTAGTGGTGGGAGAGGCAGAAACCCAGTCAAGATACAGGACAGGGGAACCAGGAAAAATATCCCAAGGAAGAAAGCTAATGGGGGAGCAGTGCAGAATGAGATGGGGCAGCCAGAATGCCACTGGGTAACTGCTACACTGAAAACAGCCTCGGGAGCAGGGGCTCCTTAAAGGGACAGCAGTTTGAGATGAATGGATGGGGTGGGTTTGGGAAAAGGGGGAGTGGGTGATCTGAGGCGGAGAATGTTGTGCATACGAGGATACGGGAAAGCTGTGAATGTTCGGGTGGCTGTGGCAGAGGTTAAGGAGTTAGGAGGATGACAGAAAAGAGGAGGAGAGGAAAGCTCGTCCAACATAAACCAACCAAGACTTTATACAGGTAATATCTTCACCCATTTCTTTCCTGCAAGCTCTAGGGGTGGGGGGTACGCACGCGGGTGCACAGAACTTAGGTTTAGAGGCATATGGATTTAGAGTATGAATTGCCTGTAGCATTTGCCTCTAAACCCTTGGTATTGGCATACCACCAAGAAGTGCCCCAAGACCTAGCAGACCCCACCAAGGACTGGTTCCAGCTGCTCATTTGGAGAGGGCTGATGCTCACTTGTAAGTGAAAGGAGAACCAAACTGGATGAGCATAAATAATGCTGCAAAGGGCCTGTGCTTTTGGCCTAACCTGCCTGGGATAATTTTCTAAAAGGACTCCCAATAAGATCCGAAGGGAGTAATCACTGCTGCCTGCCCTTCGGCGTTTCGGCCACATACACCCAGTAGGCAGGAAATACAGAATGGCTCTGAGAAGGCCATCTAGAAGCTTCAGCTAGTGCACGATGATGCTGTGCCTGCCTTCTGAGCAAGGTTGGCTTGTTGAGAGCATGTATCTCTATGCTTCACATTCTGCCAGTAAATGCTGGGTGAAATGAAAGGTGCTGTTTACAATCTATAAAACTCTAACTGGCCAAGAGCCCGTGATGTCACAATGGTCTCTGACTCACATTACCAGCTGTCTCATGGGTGAGGCTCCAAAGAGCTGGGCACAGGATGTTCTCAGCAGCATGCTCCCTTCCCTCCATCACTCCCCACAGGAATGTATCTAAGCTTAAGCGTGACCCATGGCCATGTTCAGGAAATGCTGAAAAGAAGCCCTTCTTTGCCCTGGCTTTGTGCTGTTTGCATTGGTATCCCTTTTAATGCTTGCTTACTGGCAACATGTTTTCATCACCATTTCATATGGTGTTATGGAGAGTCTTAGGAGGATTTTCCCCCTGCTGTACTCTAAACCAGGTAAAGTGTGCTCAGGTACTCTGGTGGTTGAAATTCATTGTGTAAGGAAACACAGTCTGTAAACAAAACAAACATGTAGCTACAACTTCAGACACATGCATCCACACAGCTTGAGAGCCAGATTTGTCTCCCTTGTTCATCAGGATCACGCCCTGTCTGGAATCCTGTACAAAACAGACATTTGCATAATGCAAGTTAAAATGGAATTATTAACACGGTATAAATGCTTCTGATAAATAATAAAATAACTTTAAAACAAAAATATATAATTTCATTGTGTGACTTCTCTACATGAGGTAAATATGCACACTCTGCTAGTTAAACTTGCATTCCCCATTCTCTCTCTCTCACCATCACAGCACTATCTCATAATTCAATGGCATCTTGTACTGGGAGTGAACATCTTACCTCTATCACTGTGGTTCAGAGAAGCTGATGGCTGACACTACTCTCTCTCTATATATATCCGATTGTCTGGTACATGTGTGAATCTAATGGGGCTGAGGTAGAAATAGATCTGTGTGAGCTTCTGAAAAGAGTTCCACTTGCATTTAATGCAAAGTTTCAAGAAGTCAAGCTGGCTACCTTTAGACACATCTTGTTCTAATTTTTTGGGTAGGCTTTAGCATCTGGAGAAAAGTTCCTAAATTTCAGTGATGCAAAGAAAAGAGAAGACTAGCGACTCTCAGTTCGCAAGAATGTAACAGGCACTGGAAACCATCAGCAAGAGTCAGGAATCTGTTTAATTCAGAGGCAGACCATTTTCTCCTCCTTCTGCTTGTTACCTTCCCCTCGTACCTATCCTTTGGCAATAAGGGGGCAATGAATATTTATCTTCTCTGCCAAATGTTTCTGGGCCATATAGAATCGCATTGTATTGTGAGACTGTACACCTTCTGTACAACACGCACAATTAATTTAGCAGTCACAAGACGGGGATTGCATCTGAGTTTGGGAATGGGTGGGAGGTCCGGGTTCTGAATGGAATGTGTCCTGACATTGAACTGAAGGAGCTTGTTCCACTAGTTCTGGCCTCAGATTTGCCACTTGTAACCACTGATCTTAATGTTTGTACATGGTGGCTGCTTCCCCTTCCTCCCTCTAAGCATGGGCACATGATTTGGAGGCACGAGCATTCTCTATTAGATCACTGTCTGAGGTCTCAATCTCATTATATTGCCTTTACCTGTCTGCTAGACTTCATCTACAGGAAAGCACCACAAAAGAGACTTTTCCCTCTTGACTTCTGTGTGTATCTTTCTAACTAAGTACTTACATGGCCATCATCACCATAGTATCAGAGTGCCTCGTCACAAATGGATTCGGTCCCCTCGCAACAACCCTGTGAGGTGTTTAGTCATTACTGTTTTGCAGATGGGCAGCCAAGGTGTACATTAAGTGACTTGCTCAAGGTCACGCAGGAAGTCTCTGGCGGAGCTGGAAACTGAACCTACTTGGCCATCTTTGGGAATGTAGACCTTTGGAAATTTAATAGGTCATAATGGAGTGTCTTAAGATTTTTCATACTCCTCTTATCATACTAGCAATGGCATAAACACAGCAGCAAAAAATAGAACATTATTTGTGGCTGGCTTTGTTTCTGGTGGTTGGTTTTGTTTCTGAATCTGGCCCTATTCTGCATGAGAGCCCTCAGTAAAACACTCAGCTCTCAAAGGGATGAAGCATTTAGAAACTTCCCCTCCCCCAAATGTTCACCAGAGTATTTTGAAAAATTACCATCTATTTTGTAACTGTGATTAGTTTACATGCCAGTCAAGCTAGTGGGAGGATGAAAAAGGTGTGGGAGGACTTGCATCAATATGATATGTGGGTATTTTGCTAAGGGATCTGTTTGTAATCTGATCTGCTGTGATAAGGCAGTTGCTATATTTGAAAGTGAGACAAATATATTCTTTGTGCACTTATGAGTGCATGGGCCTTTTTTTTTAAACAGCATCATCTAATTTTGCTAACAAGATAAACACCTTGTGAACAGATACCATTGTGTCTGTGATTTTAAGCAGCAGCCACTGACATAATTTACATTTCCTGAAATATTCTACTTAAAACCAATTATGCTACAAAAGAAGATAAAGTGCTTTAATAATTTATTTTAAAACAAATTGGAGCTGATAGATTCTCCTAATCCCTGCACCCAAATAGTCTTTCTTTGTACATTACCCTCAGTACCTGCAGCTGACATGCTTAGGGCCATCCCTCACCCCAGACTTTGCTAAACAGCTCCACTATGTTTTCTTGACTAATTAGGCATTGTCGCTGTTTTAAGGTTATCTGTGGAGTGATTCTGATTAGGTTAGCATCTCAGTGTTAAAGCAACTAGCAGTTAACTTTGAACAGTGATGATGCCTAAATTATAAAATTTGGGAGCTGTGAGTTTAATTTGATTTTGAGTTTTAAGAGCCAAATAAATTCTAGTAGGACCTTTTGATGTAATATTCTCTTTTTAAGTGGCATTTTAAGGAAAATAGATCTTGGCTAAAAATGTTCAGAAGAAATCCAAGTCCATTTTCAAAAGTGTCACAGGCACATAGTAGACCAAGTCCCACTGAGCTTTCTATAAGACTTAGGCTCATCAGTGCCTAACTCACTTTTGAAAATGGGGCTTGGGTTCATTAGTCGCTTAGGTGCTGTTGAAGACGTTACTCATTGAGTCTTTTTGCACACTAAGGTCTTGATACTTTAGTCATATCCACAAGGCAGACCCCAACACTGTTCATACTATCGTTTAGCTTTTAAGCAGATCTGATCTGGGCCTAAAATTTTGTACGATTGCCTTTTAAAAAAAACATACCAGCTGCAGAAATGGAAGTGCAAGATGTTACAAAAATACTCTATATGGCGACTGGCAATTCTCAAGGACTGAAGTTCCAGCTACTGTAATTTATCTGAACTATGTAAACCTTGGTGTCTGCAGATTGGACGGCAAATCCCCTGGAGCAAAATTTCTGGCTGTGTTTGGGAAATATACTCAGAACTGGCTTTCTCGCAGTATTGTGGCATTTCTTTGAACCGGGTTGCTGAGGATTTAGTTGTGCAAGAAAAAAAGTAATTGCCCAGTTCTGTTTCACAGGGATGGCTAAAATAAGAATTGAGGTTTCTTTGAGATTTAAAAATGTCTAGTGATTTTGGTCTTGTTCATTATAATGCACCTCTGCCTTTCCTTATTATGACAAGGATCCAACTAGAAAAGCTGATAGGCAGGCTAACATTATAAAGTCAGGATTGGAAGTTTCAAACTCCTGGGGCAATATATCCAGAAATGAAACCATACTATTGTTGTTTATTTGTATTCTGATAGCATCCAGAAATCCCAGTCATGATCAAAATACCATTGTGCTTTGCACTGCTTGTGCTCCCAGTGAGTTTACAATCTAATGAGACATGGTGGACAAACAGTAAGACAAACAATATACAAAGAAAATATGAAAGGTGCATGGCTTGTTAGTACCTAGGATCAGGAGGAGCAGGGGCACATTAGGGTGAAAGGAGAAAAGATTGCTTTTATGGTATTTCCAACATGGCTAAAGCTACAGGTTTGTGATACTGATAGTTCTTGTGGATTTCCTGCCTATTTGTAGACCAAAGAGATTCTGATAAGCAACAGACCTAACCAAACCATTCTTGGACCCTGAGCCCACGTGACTTAAACCTGGTCCTGTAAAGATGGCAATTCTTGAGGTTTTTTCCCTCTTTCTTTGGTGTGAAATTATTTCTCAGTGAACATTTCTAATCTGGTCCTTTTTCCTTTATGATTTTTGTTGATTTATCTTGACTTGAATTTGTTTCTCATTGGTGGTTATGGATTTGAACCTGCTTCCCACTGGTTATCAGAGCTTTTCCTATGCTGAACCTGTTTTCTTCTGATTATCCCAGGGTGCCCCTGATGTGATCCTGATTAAAAGCAGGTAGGGGACTTCTAAACTGAAAATGAACATTAAAACAAAACAAAAATAATGGAGGGCTTTCTGCATAAGAAGAATATTTAGTGACTTCTAGACACTTATACTTATTACAGACTTCTAGACTCATTATAATCCCAACATTAGTAACAAAATAGATTGTTAAAAAGAGGTTTTTGCCATTGATATAAATTGACTGTATGGATTTGAATAATAAAGCACTTTAGCTTTGTACCAGAGAGAAAGGTTTAACTCGAACATAAGAACATTAGAATGGTCATACTGGGTCAGACCAGAGTGGTCCATTTATCCTAGTATCCTATCTTCTGACAGTGGCCAATGCCAGGTGCTTCAGAGGGAATTCACAGAAGAGGTAATCGTATAGTGAACCATTCCGTGTCGCCCATTAGCAGCTTCTGGCAAAGAGAGGCTAGGGACACATCAGAGCATGGTTTTCCATCCCTGCCCATCCTGGCTAATAGCCATTGATGGACCTATCCTCCATTAATTTACCTAGTTCTTTTTTTAATCTGGTTATAGTCTTGGCCTTCACAACATCCCCTGGCAAAAGAGTTCCACCGGTTGACTGTAAGTTGTGTGAAGAAATACTTCCTTTTGTTTGTTTTAAACCTGCTGCCTTTTCATTTTATTTGGTGACCCCTAGTTCTTGTGTTATGAGAGAGTAAATAACACTTCGTTATTCACCTTCTCCACACCAGTCATGATTTTATCAACCTCTATCAAATCCCCCATTAGTCGTCTCTTTTCCAGGCTGAAAAGCCCAGTCTTATTAGTCTCTCCTCATACGGAAGCCGTTCCATACCCCTAATCATTTCTGTTGCCCTTTTCTATACCTTTTCCAATTCCAATATGTTTTTTGAGATGGGGTGACCACATCTGCATGCAATATTCAAGATGTCGGTGTACTATGGATTTATATAGAGGCCATATGATATTTTCTGTCTTATTATCTATCCCTTTCCCAACGATTCCCAACATTCTGGTCGCTTTTTTGACTGCTCCTGCACATTGAGTGGATGTTTTCAGAGACTATCCACCATGACTGTAAGATCTGTTTCTTGAGTGGTCACAGCTAATTTAGACCCCATCATTTTATATGCATAGTTGGGATTATGTTTTCCAGTTGCATTACTTTGCATTTATCAACATTGAATTTCATCTGCCATTTTGTTGCCCACTTACCCAGTTTTGTGAGATCCCTTTGTAACTCTTCGCATTCTGCTTTGGACTTAACTGTCTTGAGTAGTTTTGTGTTATCTGCAAATTTGGCCACCTCGCTGTTTACCCCTTTTCCAGATCATTTATAAATATGTTTAATAGGACTGGTCCTAGTACAGATCTCTGGGGGACACCGCTATTTACCTCTCTCCATTCTGAAAACTGACCATTTATTCCTACCATTTGGTTCCCATCTTTTAACCAGTTACTGATCCATGAGACGACCTTCCCTCTTATCCCATGACCTCTTACTTTGCTTAAGAGCTTTCTAAAAATCTAAGTACACTATAGCCACTGGTTCACCCTTGTGCACATGGTCGTTAACCCCCTCAAATAGTTCTCGTAGATTGGTGAGGATGTTCAGAGTTGAGGCTGAAACTCAGAGCAAAGTATTGTTTTCCCCTCAACATATCTGTTACAGCAGATGCAACGTAGTATGAAGTGGAACACAATTGCCTGAGATCCCTGCAGTACCTAAAAATGATGGTGGGAGTTAAGGAATGATTGTTAGCCTTGAATTCTAGTACTGACATTGAATTACCTTGTGTTTTGTGGGTTTCATTCCAAGGGCCTGATTCTGATCTTCAAAATAGTGGAATTACATTGGAATTATACCAGTTTAAAACTGGAGTAAGGATGAAATCAGAAACAGGATCTGAATCTCTAATAAATAAATCTCTAATGTTGTTGTTTTATTTGACATTGTGATAGTGCCTAGATCTCTCAGCTGGGCTGGGCTTCATTGTGCTAGGCACTGTACAAATTGTAGTGCCTATTCCAAAGAGCTTGCAATCTAAAATACATTACAGGTAGATGAAATAAAAAAGGTAATAAGGGTGAAGGTAGGTTTGATGGAGTCACAAAAATAGGATGTGATCTAGTGGATAGATCACTGGACTGGGACTCAGATGATCTGTGTATTATTCCTACCTTGGCCTGTTGGGTGACCCTGAGCAAGTCACTTCACCTCCCTGGGTCTCAGTTTTCCCATCTGTAAAATGGGGATAATGGTAGTTACGTCCTTTATAAAGTGCGTTGAGATCTACTGATGAAAAGAGCTCTATATGAGCCATGTGTTGTTGTTGTTATACAGGTCACTACAGAAAGCCCCATAATACTAAACAGAGCAGGACATTTTCCAGTATTGCATGTGGGTTTTACATAGTTTCATGCCTTTATTTTCTTTCCTTTTTAATGGGTACTTAGTGCAGAAAACAGATGTATTGTGTAAGTGTAAATGTAGACACTTAAAACACTTCTAAGTAGAAAATAGTTACTATGTTAGCTAGTGAAATGGAATAGTTAGACCATGTGCAATGTACTGTACTTAATATAATGTAACAGTTCTAAAGGAGCGATTACAGTCTCCTGAATCTTGTTAAGCTGTAGCAAAGAGCCATCATGCTGAATCTATTTTCCTAAGTTAAGTATCCTCACACCTTCTTGTCAACTGTCTAAATGGGCCATTTTGATTATCACTACAAAAGTTTTTTTTCTCCTGATGATAATAGCTCATCTTAACTAATTAGCCTCTCACAGTTTGTATGGCAACTTCCAACTTATCTGTATGTGTGTGTATATATATATATCTTCTTACTATATGTTCCATTCTATGCATCCGATGAAATGGGCTGTAGCCCACGAAAGCTTATGCTCTAAATTTGTTAGTCTCTAAGGTGCCAAAAGTACTCCTGTTCTTTCATCATGCTGTTTGTATGTTTTAAATATGGGCAGGTCTCCAAAATCTTTGCTCTTTGATTCACTTTAGATGAGCACACAAACATTAAGATGGTTATCTGAACTTTGGGAGTTCCCCCACAACCCGTACCACTGACTCCCTTGCGAACAGGTTTTGTGATTGTCCCAAGCCAAGTCCTCAAATCAGTCCCTGCCCTCTCCCTTCCTTGGTATTGCTCTCTTTGGTCAGAGGAAGGTCCAGCAACCTGCTGCGTCCCCCTTGGATTCTCAAGGGACTGCTTGGCCGACCTGCCTTCCCCTAGACCAGCTCCTCACCTAGGCCAGACAGTGGGCTATTCAGTTGTGTGGGAGCTGGACTCTGAAAGCTCCCACTTAGACTGCTGCTACTGGCCCTTTAAAAGTATCATCATTCTGAGATAACCTGAGCTGGTGTTAAGCCCAACTCCTCTCCAACTGCTCTCCCCAGTGTCAAAGCACCCGCAAGCCAACGGCTCATTGTGCTGACGCGGTTAAGTTAGGCGTAGCCGGCATTACGCAAGGCAGTGATGTGGCCAGCATCGCATCCAACTGCCTTTGACTGCCCTAGCCCAATGGATTAGATACCCCTTTTTGCCGCCGCGTGAACTGGTGGCCTTTCAGCATGAGATCAAGCAAGACTCAAATGCACGAGCTTCAGGATTGTAGTCAAGCACTTTAACCACTCAGCCACTACGTCTCAGCTCTTCCCCCTTCCTACCCCCCGACACCCATGTTCTTTAATTATTAAAGGCTCAGTAGCAGCAGTCAGAGTGGGATGTATCAGAGCTTTCCAAACCCCACTGCTGGGAAGTGGGGAAGGCCACTTACTCTGGAATATGCTGCTTTGGAGATTTGTGGGGTAGATCAAGTAAGGGTCACTTTTGTCCCCCCCGTCTCTCAAAGATGTTCTGCAACAGCAGGGAAGGAAGGGGGGAAATAATTGGATCTTCCCCATCTGCAGAGAAGGCAGCTGCTAAATTGTCTTTCCTAAACAAACCTCAGTGTTTCAAATGAAAGCTGCTGCCATTTGTTGTGCTCGTAATGGGAGAGACCAAATTCAGTTATAGAAGTGAACCAGACTGTCCCAACACTCCACAGATATTTGATTCAAAGAACGGGTGACAGTTAAGACTGGGTTTGTTGTTTTTGTCGAACTGGTTTGGCCACCTGAATCAGTTCGTTAGGGTTATTTTTTCAATGTTATGAACCAAAATAAGTGGTCTGTTTCAACTGGATATGTTTGGGCTTTAAATAGAAACAATGTAATATGCACGGGCTCGCTACTGTAACACAGATAACAAGCAATAATAATAATGTCCAGAGATCCCAACAGAAACGGAGGTGCCATTGTGCTGGGTGATGCTCAGACCCATAGCGAGGGACAGTCCTGGCCCTGCTGTGAGGAGCTTACACCCTAAATATAACAGACAGAGAGCGAGAGAGTGGGAAAGGGAAACAGGAATGGTGGCACAGAGAGGTGAAATGACTTACCCAAGGTCAGACAGCAGGTCAGTGGCAGAAATATCTGCGCTCCAAGCCTTGACCACGTGCTCTCAATCTGGGAGTCATGTTTTTAGTGCTGAGGGATTGCGACCACCGTGGCAACCCCCCTGGAAAGTTGAGAGGTACTCTGTACCTAAACCGCACTACCAGGGCCATCTTTATAACTACAGTGGGCCATACACAGCAATCAGTGTGGGGCTGGGCAGGCACCTCCCTTAAAAGGATTAAGGGTCAGTAGCCAGAAACAGCCTCACCCCTTTTCCACCCGATACCTGAACTTTATTCCCAAAGCCCCTCTGCCACTTTGTGGTGGTTTTTGCCTACACCCCTTTATTTAAGGTGACTAATTTGATTGCACTTTCCTCTGTGACCTCTGTGTTCGACCAGTGACATGCTGTTAGCCTGCACAGTCGGTGGCCTACTGTCCCCTTGAGGTATTTACATATAGCACAGTAACTCCCACTAGCATTAATGAGCTAATGCATGCACACTGACGGGAGAACAGACACGGTTCTGAGTAGAAAGCTTTGTCTTGTCTTTGCTTGAACTCTCCTCAGGTATATATACTTATGTGGCTGATCAAGCCCATAATTTAATATCTACATTGCTATCTCCTCCCCCCGCCCCCCCCATTATTTTAAATTTTTGGATTTCAGAGTTGTGTGTGTGTGTTTGATAATCCCCATGATGCTGGTGCTGAATTGATTCATAGGCACTGGGCAAGGACTCGGGAGGTCTAGGTTCTGTTTCTGATTCTGCTGCAGACTTCTTCTGTGACCTTGGGCAAGTCACTCCTAGGCTGTCACCAGTTGAGTCCCTTCAAGTTGCACTAGCAGCAGGGATCATAAGAACGGCCATACTGGGTCAGACCAAAGGTCGATCTAGCCCAGTATCCTCTCTTCCAACAGTGGCCGATGCCAGGTGCCCCAGAGGGAATGAACAGAACAGGTGATCCTCAAGTGATCCATCCCATCACCCATTCCCAGCTTCTGGCAAACAGAGGCTAGGGAAACCATCCCTGCCCATCCTGGCAAATAGCAGTTAACACTGCTGCATCAACTCTTAACTGGATTTCCACTGAAAACCTCCATGGTTGGCAAGAGAAACTGCTGTTGACTGCGGGATGCCTTTCTATATGGCATCCAGACCCATCTTCAGAATCCCCTGGAGCTTCCCCCTTGTGAAACTCCAGCAGACGAGCTTCCATAGGTTCTTAAAGGCCCTGGACAAGCACTTCTCTTCACCTATATGGCCCCCAAGAGGAATCTACTGGCTATGAGACCTCTCCAGACATGATCAATCCCTGTTTGCCAAGTTACAGCCTAAAATGATTATTTGGTGGCAGTCTGTACAACCACATGAAACATGGGATTCCTAATGGCAGTAACAGGTGCTTCTAAGTTTAACGTACACACGCAACGAAATTACTATAAAGGTCACTGTAACAGTCTGTCTTAAACCTCTAAATGCAAATAAATTCACAGTTAAGCCTGAAAAATCTGACCTGACATTCTATCTGACTCATCCACTTGTGTCTTGATATTACAGCACATATGCTGTACACAAGATCATCCACTCTTAAGAGAGCCCTCAAATAACAAGACACATGTAGGGTAAAGTAAGGGTAGCTTGTCAAACTGGATTTTCAGCCTTAACCATCAATTTTATTTTCATAATGTGCATTAATGTCTGTCGTTAAATATTGTTTAAAGAGTTTTTATAAACCCAGATGAGCTCGGAGAACAACCTACTTCGAGTATGTGCTTGTGCTACAGAGTCAAGTATAGTTATGGGGCTGGTGTAACCACTACCTGATTTTCAAGTATAAATGTAAACAAGTGTCTGAAAGAATAGCAGCACCCAAAGCTCAGGCCTATGAAAAAAGCTCAGATAGAAGCTGAACGATCTGGCCAAAGGACTTCGAAATGCAGGAGGTAGGTTTGGACTGGTGGATGTGTGTGTGTGAGAGAGAGAGAGTAAGAGAAGGAGCAGAGAAAGACAGAAGTGGCCAAAAAGTCAAGCAGACAGTAACAGAGGTTCTGGTAGTGTGGCCCTGAAAGAAAGCTAAGAGATGGACTTTTTGCGTACAGAGTGCTGTCTGGAAAGGTAGGTGTGAAATAGTGAACAAAGAAATTGTTTGATATTCCTACTGTGTTCAGGGAAACAAGACTTAGTGCATGATCTTTGCAAATAAATAAAATTGCATCAAAGAAAATACCTCTCTCATATCATCAATTTCTCCTAACTGCAACAACTCACAACAATCCAAATTTGGCTTAACTACTCAGGTGAAAAGATGTGACAGTACTTAAGGAAACATTAGCTCATGTGCCTGGTTAAATAAGGATGGGAAACCAGCTTTAGGAGGGAAAAAGACATTGTCCTGTCTTCCCCAAACCACGAGATCAGAACCCAAAACAAGCCTCTTTTTCCCCCAAGGCCCTGAAATGTTGCATTTAACTTTATTCATTTTTCATTTTCATGTGCCTCCCCTCCTCCTTTGCATGCCTGCATCTAAGACAACATAAAAAAAGTTTCTGGCTCACCCCGTTCTTTTCATCCCTCCATTGGCTTCCCTTTTTCCGCAGCAGTACATACAACTGACTTTCCTGTGTGTTTAAGGCCCTGGTTGGCCTGTCTCCACACACCTTGTTATCTCTTAGGGAATGGCTACACTGTAGTCAGGAGGGTGCTTCCCAGTGTGGGTTGAAAGACAGGAACTATCTCCACTTGAGCAAGTGTGCTAAAAGTAGCAGTGTGGCTATGGTGGCATAGCAGCAGCTTGGGCCCCTGGGTATGCATTTAGGTCGCTAACTTGAGCGGTCACCTGTACCACCACTGCCAGAATGCTATTTCTAGCACACAAGCTGGGGCAGAGCTAGCATGTGGCTGTCTACATGTGATGGGGAACATGTTCACAGCTGCTATGTAGATGTGCCCCTGGATGCTATCAAGACACTCACCCTTCCACCAATCTGCTGTAACAGCCTTCATCGCTCATCAGTCCAAATTTCTCTTGAACACACCGATGCTTTTGCTCCTTACACCAGGAAGGAGCTCCCGATTAAAAATTAACAAAGCTACCACATTGTCATCCTTCCGATGCCTCCTTAAAACTCACCTCTGCTGTGATGCCTACAAAAAAACTCATCAGTTAGGCAGCTTGTTTGTGATGACTACTGCCATTCAAATTGTCTGCTTGTTTCCTTGTGCCCGCCCCCCCCCACCTTCCCACACACACGGTTTGCTGTATCCATCTGTTGTCTCTTCTCTTATAGCTAGGTTGTAACATCTTCAGAATATGCACCTTCTCTTTGGCAGCGCCTAGCCCAATGGGGGTTTTAATAATTATAACGTAATATAATAATTGGGGCTTCTGATAATAAATCAGAAATACATAGTTTGCAAATAGCTGTTTTCTCGGTATATTTCCTCAGCTCAAAAGCAGGAAAAAAACCTCCAAACAAACCACCACTGGACTGACACTGGTCTTGCAAGAATTTCAGCTCAGTCTTAGAGATTCAAGAGGTTAGGATAGCTCTTGAAAGCATCTAGAATATGGGTTTCTTATCTGAACTTAACTGAACACTGAACCTTTTGAGGTTTAACCGTCACTCGTGTTAAGTGACTAGCAGTCAAATTTGAATGAACGAAATTCATCCCCAGTATAAACATAGTATAACTCTGACTGAAGTCTACGGGAGGTTGAATCTTTCTCCCCGGCTAAATCTGGTCCAATATCCTGACTGTTTAGGACCTTTCTAGATTTGGAAAATAAGTGTAATTACTGGCATCCAACAAAATCACATGGGAAACATGCATAATGTTGCATAAAATACACACACCCTGGAGTCTAGACTTTCACCAGAGACTTCCATTGGACCAGAGTTGTGCCTTTTGGTATTTGCATTCTGAAAATGACCAATCCAAGCTGGTTAATTACACAAAAAAGCTGGTTAATTACACAAATGGCTCTTGGACTGACCCCTTACATACACACACACAGAGTTTCAGGCTTTTCAAACCTTTTGGAAATATGGTTGATGAAATGTTGGCACACTATGCACTAAAGATCAGTATTTGTTCCTGCTGCTGTAATTCTGAACATTAAGTTGTATTGCACCGTTTGCCTGAAATATAGTTTCTTAACTTCAGCGCCTCTCTTTATTCTCCGAAACTCATGAGTGACAAATAAGCTACTTCAGTTTCAGGTTAAAGAGGGCTATGAGCAATTCTTTGCCAAATGGCTTGCTCTGATCCCTATAGACCAATGTAACAAGTTGAATTTCTACTGCTTTATAAAATAATCTTTTTGTTAGATTCATGGTTTCACAAAGCTTATCAGAGAAATCTTTCTGTTACCAAACCTAGCCTGGGCACATCTTGAAACAAAAACCTGCTAATTTAAAAGAATGTCATTTGAAAGCGTGTATTTTCCAAAAGTAGAGAGTAAGATCTTGTGAAAAGATAAATGGTTGTAAGTAGAGAGCGAGCCATTATAACAGTTAAATATGATAAGGGATTAATCATCTATTTAATTTAAGTTGCTGACGTTTTGTTCTTGGCTGGATGAGAAACATTATTTATGAAGAGCACTAACCTTAATCATTCTGTTTTGCCTGCTGAGCCGGGGAGGGCACAGGGAGCAGTAAGGAAAATGGGTACTTCAAGGCTCAAAAAAGCCAAGGACTTACCTTTAAAGAAATATTTGCAGTGGACTATGTTTTAGATGATGGATGACTGTGGTTAAAGACTCCAGGGTATAACAATGGCCTCAGGACCCAGACATTCTCTTACCAACCTTTAATTCTTTTATTTGACACAAAGAAAATGCCTTCCCTGAGAGTTTGCTAAAGAGGAGGGGAAACTTCCATATTTGGTCAACCTTGAGTTGTTTAATCAATTACTGTGTACATTAGAAACAGAAGGATGAGGTCCTCAGTTGCACTGATCATATAGTCAGCACAGCTGAGGACTGGGACTCTAGAACACCTTTGTCTGTTCCTCTGATCCTGAGGATGCCAGGGACTGAAATGGCCCTGAGTGTCACTTAAAGCAATCTGAAGTTAACTCAAGAGTCTGCCAATTCGAGCCACTCTAGTCTTCCCATTTTGGCCTCTGGGAAAAGGAGGGAAGAAGGTTGGGAAGGAAAGATAGTTATGGCACGAGATTGGAATTGTTTGCAATAGTTTCAAATACACAAACTTTAATTTAAACAAATGACTGTTTAAATCTGTCCCATTTTACACCGTATTAATAACCACGTTTCTGTGATGGGGAAGCTGAGGCAGAGCGCAATTAACTGACTTGCCCCACATTCCACAGAATGTCTGTGGAAGACCTGGGCAAATCAGGAAACCTCCCTCTGCCTCACCATCTCGATCAGCGACGTCTGGTGAATGATGCTGTATGAAATGGGACTGCTCACAGGCTTTTCCTCCACAGTAATTTTAGAAATCAGTTGCTGTTTCTCTGAAACAAAATAACTCTAAAATCCAGTGGCTATACCTGGATTTTTTAACTTCAATAAAAATTTTCCTGGAAAATTTTCATTTTGGTTGAAACGTCTCAATTTTTCCAATGAAAAACCTGAAAATGGTTTTTGGCAACTGAACGTTTTTTGGCGATCCATTTTTTTAACATGTCCACAAAAACTTATTGGCATTTTTTCAGCCAAATTTGTCTGTGGTGTCTGTCTGTCTGTCTTTGGCTTAACGCTGCCTTTAGTATCTTGTGAATCCCCATGCTGCCCAACCCTGACATTTGTGAGGAAATGTTGACTTTGAGGACAAAGTAATTGATAATTCAGTTCTGATACTTTATCAGGAAATTACTCCAAGCAAGGTTGACATTTAATGTATATTCACATATTTATCTCCAGTTTCACGTTTTTCAGATGGTGTTGTATGAATTAGTCTCAGTTAGGTGGGGAGGAGTCTCATAGGGAAGGACAAATCTAGTGCGTTAAAGAAAAGAACTAACAAAAATTTCATCCAACATTAGATGTGACCATGAACCAAACCTTTTTGTAGGTTTCTGGGAATGTTCAGATGTTTTCACACTACTAATTTCTGGTTGGCAATGGAACCAGAAGCGAATGTGTGTGTGTGTGTGTGTGTGTATATTTTTTTTTCCCACAAGAAAATGCCTCTTCTCCAGTGCAGCACACAATTTCTAATGAAACTTTTGCAGACCTGAGAGGTTCAGATAGTGTGGATAATCTGAATTTAATCAGAACTCCATTCTTGAGAGGCTTGCCTATCCTTGGCTTCTGAAACAATTCCTTAAACACATGAGGGAGTTCACGGGTGCCATGTACACATTTTATGCTTGTGGAGCCAGGGTGAAATGGCTGTAAGCTAGCCATAAGTGCCACCCTGGGGAATGAGTATCCCCCTCTGAGAAGTGGACCTCCTTCGTAGATGCAGACAGTGTAGACATCTCTACATCAGTCCCCCTCACCCTCCCCCTTCTTCCCCGAAGGACTCCCTAATGCAGAGGGCTTTCCAAAGAGTTTAATGGACAGGCTGGCGTATGCCACTAAGCAAGACTGCACCCACACCTGATTGGCAGCCATCCTGCAGCTGTCCCAGGATAGCGAAATGAAAGGGCCTCCGCTCAGTCTCTGCTATGGGTTCTGTGCCATCACCATCATGAATAGGGAGCTGAATTGTGAATATCTACTGCACAGATCTGACGCTCACAACTACAACATTTGGGAAATGGATTTCAGATAATACATGTCACTGCGGAAAATTGACTTTTAATTGAAAAACTCAAACTTTGTGGTTGCACCAAAACAAAAATGGCCAAAAACTGCTGGCAAAAAATATCAATTTTCAGTTTTCCTACACAAAATTCAAAATCTTTGAGGAAAGCAGACACTGTCCACAAAAATTTTCATTTAGTCAAAAACCTGATTTTTCCATCAAAAATATGCTAGATGGAAATTTTTGACCAGTCTAATCACAGTGCCCTAAATCTTTGTATTCATATTTGTATACAAGATGGTTTTGTTCATTGTTCTATCTGAGTCTGTTCTGTAATGGTTTGCTTTTGTGACATATTGATACAAAAATACAACCTCAGTTTAATTCTTTTCTAATGCACAAAAATACCCAACACGACTTTAATTTTCTGTTGTAAATTTTAAGCGAACTCACTGATTTCTTTGGAGCTGGTGTTCAAATGGACATTAACTGAACAAAACTGTATAGTCTAATTTTCCATTAAAATCAGGAAAAAGCTATTTTTAAATTAGTTCTAAGTAACATCTTTTTGCTAGCACACTAGGGTTTTTACATCTCAAATTAAAAAAAAAATACATGAAAATGGCAGCAGTTCCATAGGGGAAGGAAAATTAAGTGTTTTATTTAAAAACTGTGTTTACTTGTTGTTTTTCTGTAGAGTCTCTGAGGACAGCTATGGTCGGTTTGTTTTTTTTTTTTCCACAAGGGCCAGGCCAAATGTCATGTCAGGCTTGGATCTGGTCCCTAGAGTAAATGGTATCAGCTGCTCATTTATGTGGCTCGGGTTGTCTGACTGAGCAGACGTGCCCCAGAGACGGATGCAGTCACTTACACTTCCAGTTTTCCAGAAATTTGGCAAAATGACACTATTCAAATCTTCAAACTTGGAAGCTGGCTTAAACTTCTCCTAGGATTATACAGGGCACAAATTACATTGGCCTATATTTCCCCCAAAATGTCAGCCTGGATAATCCCAGAAGTTTGGGTCAATCATTTGAGGATGGGTGGTTTTATGAATAGAGGATAGTGAGAAGTTGTTGCAATGGAAATAAATACTGACTGTGATTTTCATTTGGCACGCAGTGTGTAAAGGTGTATGACTGTGAAGCCAGCACACATTGTTTACTTATTTAAAAGCCATGTTGTCTTCCATTTGCTATCAACGGTTGTGGTTATTGCTAGTATTTATTTTTACAGTTTCCCAAATTGGACTAGGCACCTGTAAATAAACAATGTATACATACTACATAGAGTCCAAATTTTACTGCCTTATGGCAGCTTGGCTTTATTTGATATGAAGTGAGCTGTAGCTCATGAAAGCTCATGCTCAAATAAATTGGTTAGTCTCTAAGGTGCCACAAGTACTCCTTTTCTTTTTGATAACTTAAATAACTCAGCCTAAACTTTCTCCCCAAGCTTGGCTGGTCACACGGTTTTCCATGCAGGAACTCTGTCACTGACCCACATTCCTTCTGTTCCTGACAGAGTTTCCAGCCACTCTCATTTCATGGTTGAGCTAACAGCATTGCACTGTAGTATTTATGCTGTACCGTCATGCACTTCATGGCAGGGATGAGTTCATTTGCCTATGAAGGGTTTCAGACTCTGCCATCATGTTACAGCTCTTCACAGAACAAATAGAGACAATCCCTAAGGAGTTCACAATCCAAATTTTAGCAATGGTGCAGAGTTAGGCAAACACTTGGGTATTCCTATTGCAGGGGCATTCCTCTCCTCCCAGACCTTTAACTTGAAACTCAAGCCAAACCTTTCTGAAAAGGTTTGATTAGTTGCTTTACCTCCATATTTCAGCAGTGATTGGAAAGCGAAGTGATGAAATAATGTAAAAGGCTTCACTGTCCTTATGGTATTTCCAGCTGGGATTATACATAAAAGTATCAGTTCTTCTTCAAATGTGAGTCCCTGTGTGCATTCTGTCGTCAGATGTTTGGCTGCGTGCGTGTGTTTTCTCTGTGTGCTACACTGGCTCTGGCCAGATAGCCCGTACAGAGGCTTTCCTTTATACCCTCTGTTTGGCGCTTGAAGAGAACAACTGTGCAGGCACAGACCAACAGACACTATTTGCTAGAAATCTCTGATTTCAGGTGCATGGAGCACATGTGTACCCAGTGTAGAATACGGATAAGGACCACACATCTGAGAGAGGCCTGTTCTCACATATCTAGTTCAGTTTTGTAGCCGTGAGCTTTGACTGTCAGATAAACATCTTGACTTTTGGAGGCTTATCAGGCCCAGATCTTTTGATGTTCACAAATCCCACCAAAGTAGTGGTGTACAACATTCAACTTTGTTCGGTTAATCAAGTTACAAGTTATTTGACAACTCGAATAAACTGGCTTAAATGAAAACACTGTACAAGTCCTCCTACCTGGAGTTGTACACGATGAAAGGAAATGGGTTCACTGATGACAAATTTAACTAAGAGGCAAATCCTTCTCTCTTGGGAAGTGTGGTGGTTGCCAGATGCATTAGAAGTAGCGTGGCTCTGCTGGGCTATGGACTCTCAACCTCTGAAGGTCAAGAACATGGTGCTTTTCTTTATGGCTGGATGGGAGGAGGGGTCCTGAATTTATTTTCTGTTTTAACTTTGGGTCTTTGAAGGAAAGGTCGAAAACCTTTGTGTTGTTTAGGGGATACGTGGGAGTGTGAGAGGCAGCATGTGGGGTTGCGTGCGTAGCTGTTTGAGCTCTGATCTACAGGATATAGCTCTGATAGCTGCTGTTCATGTTTATTCTCTTGCAATTGAACAAACCCATGTAGTTATCCGTGTTTGGTTTGCTACTAATGAAGAATTCGGGAGACTGTGAGATGTAGTAGTATGATGCAGACGTTCGTGTGATCAAAATCAAATCTGTTCTTTTGCAAATGAAAGCTTCTCCAGATTCCAAGGCAAGACCTAGAGAAAGATATGTAATGTAGAGACAGCAACAGTCTGCTTGATTACCACGGGCAAGGGTTGAAACTTGCTTTCTGTGATGATAAAAGGGAGACAAATGAAATTGGCTTCTGGTTTTTGAGTGGCCTGTTGGCTGGAAGTCATCATTACATTTGATGGAGCTCAGTAAATAGCTGGCTCCCCTTGTTTTAGGAAAGCTTGATTGTGAGAGGGAAGTAAACTATTTGGAGCAACTACAAAGATAATACATTTAACCCCAGAGACTGAAGGGAGAGTCTTAGGTACATAACAGTGAAGTCATTTCCCTTCCACTTTGGCATCCATGTCTGAATACCTATATTTCAGCATTGAGATAACCTTGGAGTAGCTCAAGTTAGAGGCACTGAAAAGATGAAACTTAGCAAGGGTGTCTTTCAAATCATTCTGAATTGATTTGGACTTGGAGAGCCTCTGGATAGCTATAAAAAGTGTATGACTATCTGGAGTTGCTCCAGTTGAACTCCATGGCTTGAGGGAAGATCACATCTATCAAAAACTTCAGAGTCCTTGCCTGTTTGTTTCTTTGAGTCAAGACTTTTTTTATCTGATCACCTTTGGTTTTGGATATCTGCCAGACTTGCAAAGCTGATTTTTATATTTTTCTGAAAACTGTGCTAAAAGAATGCAAAAGCTTTAAAGCTATGTTATAATGACATGGATAAACATTCTTCGTATGCTTAATTACAAAACATTCCAGGCATTTTTTTTTCAAGATGAAAGAGTAACAAACACATTGTGTAAATTTAGTAGCTTCAAACTTCACAAAGAATCTATAGTCAGCAAAATATTTCTCCGTAGTTAATATAGGTGATCCTTATGCTGCCAGAAACAAATGCTGTTGTTGACAGTTAATTTGAGGCATTTACAAAGAATTACAGGCTAAGTATCACAGTTTCTCCTGGTTTTAATTGGCAGTTGCTCTTTTTGCTCAAAGATGGGCCACTTCCCTTGGAAGCTGGAGATGTACAATTTCTGGGGAAGGAATATGCATTTTAATGCTTTAAAAATTAATATTTTACTTGTGGCAAACTGCTCCAGTATAATCTTCCCATGCTTACTTTTTGAAAGAGCATCCTCGACTGCATGAGGCCTCAATATTTTAATCCTTTTGGCCTCCTGTTGCAGTTTACTGACCTTTGCAAGGCCTTGAAAAGTTACGTGAGAGTGCTGAGTCCCCTAGTTTGGAGGAGGGAGAGGGGGCAGCCATCTGAAATTACTCTTTGTAGAACTCCAGGTTTCATTATTTCAAGTGATTGAGGATATGCCTCTATAATTGGAATAAGCAGAACTGCGGAAATATGACTTTGGGGATTAAGACGATGGTCTATGGCAGCTAGAGTTTTACACTTGAATTATAACAGCAGCTTTGCTAGCTCAGTCAAACCACACATTAGTTGAGGTCACAGTGATAAGACACAGGACTTCTTAAACCCATGTGCTAGATCCTCAACTAGCATAAATTGGCAAAGGTCCAGAGAAATCAATGAAGCGATGTTGATTAGAGAGCCGGCGCTCAGCATAAGGAATTGCTTAGGGCCCGAACAGTTTTGGGGAGGGAATAAGTGTTACAGCTCTGAAGTAAATATAAAGAACCCAGGGGCTCCCCTATATGCTTTTTGTTTTGTGTTGTGTGGGGGGCAGGCCCTAAAATAATCCTGCTTAGGGCCCCCAATGGGCTAGCACCATCTCTAGATGATGACATCAGCTGAGGGTCTGACCACCAATATTTTCTGTTTGTTTAAGGAGTGTATCACACACACTTGGACTCAGTATGAATTGTATGTAATTTGGGCAGGAGGCAAACAGACTGGCTTGGAAAACTTAAAATTTCTTTTTAAAGAAAATCTAACAGATCTTCAGAGAATTTGGCCTGACCTATTTTAATCTTTTTTTTTTTTTGTATACCTGGTAGATGAATACTGAAGCTCATCAAACTATTCGTTATGAAAAGTATTTACTAAGGCCTCATTCAGCATAGCTTTCAAACACATGCTTAACTTTAAGCATGTGCTTAACTTTAATTGACATCAGTGGGACTTAAGCACATGCTTAATTGCTTATTAAATAGAGATGAACTTATGCTCCTGTTTTGGTTGGCAAATTTGATTCAATTTTCATATTCTTCAAAGGCATTTGATAATTGCCAAGTGCGATAGTATGGGTTGACCACAAACTGTTAATTTAGATTATTCCCAATTTGTACTGTGTGCATGGTATCATAAGTTACTGTCTACTTATGTCACATGCTTTCTGTTGCCTCATTGGAAGCCTGAAATGTTTTAAGAAGACGTAATGAATAACGAACAACAAATAATGCAGTTCTAGTATGAATTCTCAAATGGAAATCCATTCCTCCTAAAACTTGTGAATCCTGCAAACAGGTTCACAAATATATGGACATTGCAAGTTTGTGAGTAATTGGGTAAGCACAACAAAGAGTCACTCAAACTTGGTGCTGCTATTTATGAAAATATTTGTAACTTTTTCAACGATTTGTCCATTTCTCATCAATGAAAACCACACAAAATGTGACTTACTGATTTTATAAAGAGTTGCAGTTACACAGGGAGATAGCAGCTTCTTCTGAAAGATCCACTTAATTATTTGTAGAGCTTTACACTCCGTGCAGCTGCTCTCTCTCTCTCTGTTCTCTACGTGTTCAGTGAAGTTTGCTATTGCACAATCAATAGTCCCCCTGTCTGTCTGTCAGGATTATTGATAAAACCCTCTGAGATTCTTTTAATTTTTATAATTGTGTTTTGTGTTTGTGAATTTCTTCTTTTGTTTTATCCATTTTGCGCACCCCCCACCACGGGAGTTGGGCCCTGCCCCTGAGAAAGGGATTGGGCCTGCCTCTAGGGGGTGGGAGGCCCTTGAAGGGGGGGGGTTGCAGAGTAAGCCCTCCCCACACTCACCCCACAGCAGGGACTGCAGTCCCGCAGGGCTTCCCACTCTGCACATTGCGACCTGGTGCACTGGGTCAGAGCGCTACTAGCTCAAATTGGCCCGGCCATCTCTACATCAACAGGACAGAGGGGCAGCCGTGCCAAACCTGAGTGACGCTGCACCCCTGTGTACCAAGCACAATGCCTGGAGTGGGGAACTGCTGCTGCGGAGTGAATGTTTTTATTTTATGTCATTTTAATAGCTATTTTTGTTTCATGTTATTTGTGTGCAAAAAGCACAGGGCTCTAGATGAGTATGACTGGACCAGAACTCCTTCCTTTGCTTTCCTCTCGTTCGTGTGTGTGTGTGAAATGTACACATATACATATATGAAATTAATCATTGTACTTCATGTTTAACAAGACAACCCTCTCTCTGTGCTTCATGTTCTGGGACTCTGGTCTGACACATTCATCAATTCATTTTCATTTGCCACTAATGTAGATATAATATGGCTTCTTTCGCACTATGCATTGGCTTCCAGTGATGATCAAAAATAGCTTAAATGGAAAAATGTGAGTGCCATAAATTTATGAGAATCAATTACTTGTAACTCTTAAGTGGGTTTTGGTGACAAATTATGAGTAAACTAAAAATGGGAGTCGAATTCAAATGTCTTTTTTTCCTGCATGATTGAAATAATTGGAAGGAAGGCTTGATATATTTGTCAGCAGGATTTTCACATGGCCTCTGACAATTTTAGATGTGCAAAAAGTTTTGCATAAAAAGTGAACCTGGAAACCTTTTTTTTAAAAAAAACAAATTTGGATATTTTTTTCCAATATTTTCTGAATGATTGCAAAGAATGGGAAACATTGGGCCAGATTCCTCTTGTTTGCCTTGATTTTGTGAGGAACCTAAGAAATTTTGCATATATTTCTTTTGAAAATAAGACCATTTTTACAAAAGTCATGCAAAAAGTGTAACTTTAGATCAAAATATTTGACAGTTTCAAAAGGCTGAATTTGAAAATTTAAAGTTTCATTTAAAGATATCATGATGTACTGATGAAAAGTGTGAACACTTACATTTGTTTCTTTTTCATGAAAAAAACCAGCCATTGATTCACATATATAAACATATTTTCTGTGCAATAAAATGTCTCTGAACAAAAATAAAAATATTTGTCTATGCTATTTCCTGGGAAGAAAAATAGTCACAATTTTTAAACTCAATTACCTAAAGTTAGGTGTCTAAGAGGCAGATTTTGGATAGCGTCTGAAGGGTTTTGAAGCATAAGTACCAAAGATAGTCATTAGAATCATAGATTAGGGTTGGAAGGGACCTCAGGAGGTCATCTAGTCCAACCCCCGGTCAAAGCAGGACCAATCCCCAACTAAATCATCCCAGCCAGGGCTTTGTCAAGCCGGGGCTTAAAAACCCCTAAGGATGGACTCATACATCTAAATCCATTAGGCATTTTTGAAAAATCTTCTCCAAATCCATATTTAGGCCTAAAGTTCAGCATCTAAAAACATATTTAGGTGCCTAAGTAGGTGCCTTGATTCTCAGAGCGTCTGAGCCACTGAAGCTCATATTAACTTTCTTGGGGTGGTGCAATTGCTCAAAGCTTCTGAAAATCAGGCCTCATGTAGGCACCTCAGTATGGGTTTAGATGCTGAACTTTAGGCCCCCAAGTTGCTTATTTAATTTCAGTTTACGTACAGTTAACTCTGAACTCTATTCATATCTCCCTTCTCCATTCCTCTCCCTCTCTTTCAACCCTCACAGGTTGGCTGGAGTATTCACGAGCGTGGTTCATACCTTCCAACAGTCATAGCTTTTCCTACACTGCATTAAGGTCCCATTTCTTTAAGTGATTCCATATGGCCAGAAGCTCCTAAAGCTATGCAGAGCCTAACTGAAGTCAGCTGTCTAGGATCAGTTTTTGTTGGATTTTATCCCCCCCCTTCCACCCCATTTTCAGTCTGTAAGAGAGTAGTTCTTCTGTCAAGCTTTATCTCTCTGTTACCTCTGTCTCTGTGTAAAGCATTTTATTATGCTCCGTATGAAGGATGCTATAAATGAAATTGTGCTGTAATTGTTGTAATATTGAGCTTGAATCTTAATATTCAGAGGATGAATAAATTATAATATGCAAATTTTATTTTCTTTCCATTTGATCAGTAGCATTTCCATTTTCTTTTTACAGTTGTTCCACTTTTGTCTTAGTTCCAGCTACTATGACATAACAGTACAGTTGTTATGTGCACCTCTGTCTTTCTCCCTCTAGCACTTTTTAATTATTTCAATCTATTTCTACCTGTCTTATGCAAGGCTCTGTCTTCTTCATGCATCCATCTGCTTCAAGATTCTGTATTCCTCTTCCAGTGTGATGTATGATTTTAATAGTCCTCTGCATAGACTTTATATAGCCCTCAGCAGTAGGGTGACCAGAGAGCAACTGTGGAAAAAATGGAACAGGTGGTGGGGGGTAATAGGCACCTATATAAGAAAAAGTCCCCAAAAATGGTACTGTCCCTTTAAAAACGGGACATCTGGTCATCCTACTCAGCAGTGACTTTACTGGGAGTTTTGCTTGAGTAAGAAGAGCTGAGTAGGGCCCAGTAGTGATAATTGTTAGTTGTATTACTTATTTATATTTTTATTTGTGAGGTGTCTGGCTGGAATGCCTGGGTATTGGGGGTGACTGAGGATATTTGTAACGGAATGTGACTTGTTTTAATGTCCCTGCTGATAAGCAGAATCTAAAATCTGTTGGCTTCTTGTATTCCTATTGATGACTTCCTGAATGTATGTATTTTGGGAGGAGGAGAAGAATGGAATTACTCTTGCTCAGGGCATAATAAGGCCTTGATAATTCTTGCGTGAAGCAATTTTCATCTCCTTGAGTGTTTCATAGATTTTCTTTATAACTAGGAGAGAGCCACTTTTTCATTTTGTCACAATTCATTCCTCCTGCCATCACCTTGAGGTTGATTTTTTCACTGGCTGTTGGGGTGCACAGGGTCAGTAAAGCCAAATGGTTCATCTTGTTCAATGTAGGCAGTTTTCCCTGTATATTGCTGGGCTGTCTTGTGCTATGGAGCTGTTGAACAGCAGCAGAGGATTTCTTTACTAAGAGTAGTAATGTGTAGAATGGAGTGAAAATCGGACTTTTCATCCTGTAGGAAACTCCTGTCAATGCTTGTTGGCATCCCAAACTGTGACGAAAAGCTGAAATATCAGACAATACTCTCAGACTAAAACTCTCATAAAGCAATGCTGCACGATGAGAAACCAAAGTTTAATGTTGAAATTACTCAAAATGAAACATTTCAGTTCCATTTAACAAACCAAAATATTTTGACTTAAGTCAAACCCACCCAAAATGAAATGCTTCTTTTTGGTTTTCCCAATTGAAAAATTGAACATTTCTGCAAAATCGAACAATTTCTGCAAAACTAACCATAATTCAATTTTGCAGAAGCTGCGTTTTCCATCAAAAATATCTTTTGATGGAAAATTCCTTACTGATTCCAATAAACTGCTGTAGTTAGACTATGCCATCTTGGACAGCAGAGTTTCCTTGGCTTGTTGACTAGACTCCATCTTTGTTGTCTCTTATGGTGGTAGCCTTTAATGGAAGTTGAGGGTTATAACTGTATAATATGTTTTACAAGCTCAAAAACTAAACAGAACCAAGTCTAATTTCAGGTTTTGCAATAAAGATGCCCTCAGGATTCTCCTATGTGCTATGCACAGGGAAAAATGGGAAAGGCTCAGAATGGAGCAGAATGAACTGGGAATGTGAAAAATTTCCAATCTCGGTGATGTGGGATCGGCAGACCATATTTTTCACCCCAATAGTCCAACTTCCCTTCAGTTCTGAGTCTAATAGGGCTTTCTCCACAAATCCCACAGAAGACCTCAGGGTCAGGTGAGCTGAAGGGTGCTGATGGGACCAGGAATGAGGGGAGAAAAGGGCTCATGCAGCCCTGCAGACGAAATGGTAGCAAAATTCATCGTTTTCTTTCCAAAGCGACAAAGTTTCACGGGGGTTTGCTTCATGTTTGCTGAGAATTCTGGGGTTTGCTAACCCAAAACTCTAAGCAAACACAGAGCACTGCAATTTCCTGTCAACTGAACCAGATCTGGCTGGTAAAATCCATACAAAGGGCTGTGCTGAAAGTGGCATGTGGTTTCCTAGAAAAAACAACCTTTTAAAACCGGCCAGACAAGGGGCCTGATGTAGATTTCTGAAATCTTAAGCAAATGACACAAACATAAGGACATTTTCAGCAGAGAAGGCAATTTCCAATTCAAGTGGAAAGAATTGCATTAGTATGAATAACAACTCCAAGAGCCATTATAATTTACCATTTGTGATGTCAGGAATTCACAATATTGGGCAGACACAACTGCAGGTCTAGGCAACAGATGGAAATCAATGAAAATGAAGAACTTTTAGCTAGGAAACCAATTCTTAGGATTTGCCAAAATGTGCAATAAGAATTTCCTGTTAGGGTATGAGGACAGTTAAAAGCAAAATGTTTGTCTCTTCCATTTAACTTCAAATGTACGAATCTTTTAAAAATGTAAAACAAACTTGGAAACACGTTAATTGTAACCTGAATGTTGTTAAAAATACCTTTTTTTGTTTTGTTTTAAACATCTATTACATGTATAGTTATATATCAACATGGATAGCAGTAAAAGTGATAGATGCTTTTTCGTTCCCTGATTTGTAATAGAAGTTATGGAAATAGAAGGCAAGGCTTGCAGAAAGACTCCTACTAGGGAGTATATGTGCATATAAGTTACATTTATAACACTTTTCCTAACTTATAGTCACTTGATCAGAGTGTTTTACAGAAAGACCAGATCACCACAAACACCGTATTGTAGCTGATTGGCCATTTCTCGGCTTCACTAAGCTTTAGGGCTCCATCTCAGGAAAACATTTCAGCATGTGTTGAGTGTCTCTGTTTCCCATTTTACAAATGGAAATAACACTTCCTTGCTCCCCTCGCTTCTCAGGCTTGCCTATGTAGGCCGTATGATGGGATCCCCAGGGTCCAACCTGGGACTGTGGGAACACTGTGCCCCCATAACTCACTAATCTGGGTTGTCTCTGACAATGCCTTACTGGTGACAAGAAGCAAACCCCTCTAGGGGCTGTTGCCATAGGCACCGACTTCCCCTCTATCCGGGAGGATGCTTGACCCCGCCCCACTCCATCCCAGGACCTGCCCCCACTCCACCCCTTCCTCCAAGCCCCGATCCCACCTCTTCCCACCCCTGCTCCGCCCCAGCCCTGCCTCTTTCCGCCCCCTCCCCCGAGCATGCCCTATCACAGCTCCTCCTCCCTCCCTCCCAGAACCTCCTGCATGCCATAGAACAGCTGATCACAGTGGGTGGGAGGTGCTGGAGGGAGAGGGAGAGAGGGGAGGAAGCTTGGCTGCCGGTGGGTGCTAAGCACCCGCTAATTTTTTTTCTGTGGGTGCTCCAGGGCTGTTACCACTCAGTATAACTGCATGTGGAACCCCACACCAAGCTAGGTTGCATGTCTGCTCCCAGAGCCACTCACGAATCATGCACACAGCCGGGCACCAGCCAGAATTCCCAGCCTTGTACCTCAGGAATATACCTGAGGAATAAGGCCCTTTCTTGAGCAATGCAAGTTTATTAATTGGTTCACCGCTTCATCCATCGGAAGTGGACATATACCAGCCTTTGGTAAATCTGCTCAGGTTACAATCACTTCAGTCAAACTCACTGGTAAGGATAAACACTAGAATAAGTTTATTCTGTTCTATCTTTATTACAGAAGATGGATTTTAAAGTGATTATAAGTGATAGGCAAAAAGTCAGAGTAGTTACTAAAAGAAAATAAAAGATAAGCCCTCAGTCTAAATTCTCAGCCTTATTAGAGTAGGCAATATATTCTAGACTAAGCAGTTTTTCTCACCCCACTGGATACTGCAGGTTGGGTACAGACTTTCATACACAGGCTCTCCCTGTTAGCCTGGGGACCAGTCCCTTCAGCTCCAGCGTTCTCGTTGCCTTCAGCGTAGGTGGGGGAAGAGACAGGACACACCATGAAACTTCTGTCCGCTATTTTATAACCTTATTCCATATACTTAGAGAACAAAAGTCCTGGCATGTCTAGTGGGCATTGCTGAGTCACCGGTCAAGATAGAGCAATTCCCCTGGTGTGGCCTTGTGCATGTGAGTCACTGCTTTGTAACTCCCTTGCTGGACAGTGGCTGTTGATTTGTTCAACACCTGCCTGGGTGCTAGTTACCTCCCTTGTTTCAGTCTCTGGGGATCTAATATCTGGATGATTCCCCAACTCACAGCACATTTTAGTGACAATCATACAACACAATCTCATAACTTCATATGCATTGATAGACATATTTAGATAGAATGGCTTTCAGCAGATCATAAACTTTGCCATGATACCTTACATGGCATGCTTTATATGAAATATCCCAATTATATATACATGATGAATATGGGGGTTACAGGGCGCTCCCCCAAGGTATAGAGTGTCACAGGCTATAAACTCTTCAGTGCAGGGACTGTCTCATAGAGTATCTCTGAACAGCATGCTAAGGCCAGGTTCACTCTCAGGTTTGAGCCCAAGTTCCACGTCCTTCCACACACAAATTGGCCTGACTCCAGCCAGCAAGCACGTACGACCTGGGTCCTAGGACCCCACTGGGTCGTGGATCAGAGCCTGAGTCCTGCTGTGATGTGGATCCAAACTCTGTCAAGTTGCAATGTGGATGTAGGTCAAGCCGCAGACATAAATCAGAAGGTCTGAGTATTGCAACATATATGCATTAGTGTGGCTGTGAGATCTGGGTCCAGAAACCATACACCTGGGTTTACAATACAATGTGTACGTTCAAGAACAGATTTGGAAAAACAAAGTCTACATGGCAGGTTTCGTAGACCGGGGCTTAGTGTATAGTGTAGATACATCCTTAGTATGTGTTTGTACAATGGAGGTCCAGTCTCAGCTGGGAGCTCTGCATGCTACAAATGACTAATAACAATAGCAGTTGCTTTACATATATTAGATGTTCTCTCTGCAGCAAAAAGAAGTAGAAACTAATTTTTTAACTTAAAACCAGACTGCACTGATGTTTGTAGAGTCCGAACCAATCAGAGGGGCGTTGACCCAGAGCCTTCATGAGCCCTAAAGACATGCGCTGATTGTATGGTAAAGAAACTAGGGCTATAGTATGCTGGAGATGCAGCGGGGCTCTCACGCGCACACATGGCGACAGGACAGATAATTGAGGAAGGATGGTCTGGTGGTGGAGTTTAGGGTTTTTAGAATTTAAAGCACTGGTAATTTAATTGTTGGGTTTTTTAGGCAGTGTTTGGAATAAATTAATGGTGATATCGTTTCTTTGGTAAATGATAGGTGTAAATGAAAGTGTTTTTAAATAAAAACAAGTGCTAAGGCACTTGTCTAGTGCTTGGGATGCCTGAGTTCAATTCCTTGCTCTACTACAAGCTTCCTGTGTGATCTTGGGCAAGTCATTTAGTCTCTCGTTGCCTGAGTTCCCCATCTGTACAATGGGGAAAACAGCATTTCCCTAACAGGGGTGTTGTGAAGATAAATATGTTAAAGGTTGTGAGGTGTCCAGATCCTGTGGTAATGGGGGCCAAATAAGTACCTCAGATAGAAAATATTTTTTTAAAGCTTGCAAGAGATTAATGCAAAGGGACATAATGTATGCGGGGGCAGGTGGAGGGAGATCTGGTAACGTAAAATTCTCTCCTTTATATCATTTGACTGAACACTTAAAACATTAAGCTACACAGGCAGTAAACTGGGGATGGTATGAGCAAATGTTGGCTTTACATGGATTTAACCCTGCCCAGCTGATCATTCCACAGCACTTAGTTGTTGTGTAATTCTGAGGTAATCTGCTGTTGCAAGGATCGAAGTTCTGTATATTCATCCAAAGGTAGAGTAGTTGTGGTTTGTCCCCGCTGTGAAAAAAATCCCCACAAAAGTTAGATTAAATCAAACAAACAATAGCAAAAGATATGATTCACTTTGCAAGCATGTTTATTCTTCAGCCATGAAAAGACTGTGCTAGTGTTCACAATGAAAAGCTCGAAACTCTGTAAATAAGGCCTTAGCTAAACAAAGATAAATAAAAATTATATCACTAAATTCAGTTTTTAAATTGATTTAGTTAAATCAGTACAACCCCCGCTACCTGGACACACTGAAATCAATTTGCAAATCGGCTTATATTGATTTAGCTTTATTCATTAACTGAAGTTACTCATGTGCATAAACACTTTGCTGAACAGGGATGGAATTACTCGTGTGCTTACTGTTGGGTAGCTTCCAGAAATCAGGGCCTATTGGAGTAATCTTATTCTTGGAGCAAAGTTTTACTCATGGTGAGTAAGAATCTTACCATAAATCTCTTTAGAAAAAATGGCTGTAGTCCACTGAATGGGACGGGGGGGAGTGTTGCCCTCCATTTACACACCCTCACTTCCAACACTTATGCTAGAAATAACAAATGCAATGTATGACCCAGAATTTCTTAAATGTGCTAGCAAGATACAGTGGAGGAAGAAAGCTTCCAGGAGGTCTGATTGGCCTTTTGCGTATAAGTAACACAATTATGCATGTACTCATGGCAATTGTGTTCATATGACCTGATTTACCATTGTTACATACTAATGTTGCTGTTGAAATCACGTTTTTTACATAAACAGCTAATTAAACCTGGGTTTACATTTTCAAAAGCACCTAAGTAACTTAGGACCCTAGTGAGGCCAAGTGTCAAATGAATTCAGGTTTCTAAAAATGCTGATGTTTTAAAAATCCTATCGTGCTCCTATGTCCCATTTTCAAAAGTGTCCTAGGAGACTAAGTTTCACTGAAAGTCAAAGGGATGTACTGGCTCCTAAATGCCTCAGTCATTTTTGAAAATGAGATTTATGCTCCTAAGTCATTTAGGCATTTTTGAAAATGTTTGTAGTTTTGTTGAGTTGAAGGCCAGAAGGGACCATTACATCATTTAGTCTGACCTTCAAACTAGCACTTCATGGCCCTGTGATGGGGCGGCTGCCCCTCACTGGCAGAAAAGGGGTTAAAAGCAGCCTTAGGGAGGCTGTGTGGGAGGCAGGCTAATATAAGAAGGGCAGCTGGGCAGAGCAGAGTTCAGCAGCTGACTGGAGCTCGAGGGGAGAAGACCAGGCTTCTAGCAGGAGGAAGGAGCACCAGCACCTGGAACAGAGCATTGCTGCAAGCAGGGACCAGGAGAGCTAGAGGGAGCTCCTGGCTGGCTGCTAGGGCCTGCAGGATGAGGCTCTGAGGTAAGAGCAGAAGAGGGTGCTGGAGCCGCATGGGAAGCAGCCCCAAGACAATGGACCGCAGTTGTCACTAGGGTTGCCAACTTTCTAATCGCACAAAACCGAACACCCTAATCCCACCCCCTTCCATGAGGCCCCACCCCCTACTCAGTACATTTTCCCCTCCCTCAGTGATTCACTCTCCCCCACCTTCACTCACCTTCATGGGGTGCGGGAGGGGGTGAGGGCTCTAACTGGGGGTGTGGGCTCTAGGGTGGAGCCAGAAATGAGGGGTTCAGGGTGTGGGAGGGGGCTCTGGGCTGGGGCAGAGAGTTGAGGTATGGGAGGGGTTGAAGGCTCTGGCTGGGGGTGCAGGCTCTGGAGTGGGGCTGGGGATGAGGGGTTTGAGGAGCAGGAGGGGAATCCAGGCTGGGGGGTGGGGCCGAGAGAATTCGGAGTGCGGGAGGGTGCTGTGGGTTGAGGCAGGGAGTTGGGGTGTTGGTGGAGGTGAGGGGGGTGCAGGCTCTGGGATGGGCCTGGGGATGAGGAGTTTGGGGTGCAAGAGGGGGCTCTGGGTTTGGAGGGGAATCAGGGCTGGGGCCGGGGGTTGGGGCGTGGGCTTACCTCGGGCTCCCAGTCAGCGGCTCAGAGAAGCTAAGGCAGGCTCCCTGCCTGTCCTGGCAATGTGCTGTGCCCCGGAAGTGGCCAGCAGGTCTGGCTTCTGGGCACCGGGGCGGGGAGAGATGAAGCTCCGCATGCTGCTCTTGCACGCAGGCACCGCCCCCCGCGCCCCTCCAGCTCCCATTGGCCCATGGTTCCTGGCTAAGGGGAGTGCAGAGCCAGTGTTTTGTGTAAATTGGCAGATTATTACAATTTAAAACTGTAGTAATAAAAAAGTTCTAATTTCTTGGACAAAACTTGAACCAAAAATCTACAAAGCCCTCTGTTTGTTTTAAACAGAAGTTAGGTAACTACTATGGTGAAAACTGGCAAGACACACGAGTATTAATTGTCGATCATAAAAAAGTGATCAGAATACCAAAGAATGTTAGCAGAATGTATTTCTGGAGGGGGAGTGGGTAGCACTCTCTGTGGATATCTGTTCAAGGAAAGTTTTGGTGTTTTACATCTCATGCCTAAGGGTATGAATTCTAAGAGGCAGGAAATGTCAGCTGGAAGAAAAAAAATACTTATGCTAATAGTTTAAAATGAATTAATTGCTATTAATTATTTGATCATAAAATCAATTAGTATTGTACTGAGAGTCATTTTAATTAAGGTAGTCAAACTCAGAAACTGTAGACACAGCAAAAATATGACAAAACTCCAAAATTACTCTTAATTGAATATTATTATTATTATTATTATTATTAAAGCTCCAAGTAGTTCAGCAATGAAAATGAATTATTTAATTTTATAGTTATAAAACAGAAATGAGAGCCTATAACCTACACATGAAAGCACATGTTTCTTGGCAAAGCAGAATAAAAGCTCTTGGTGTTCATCCAAAAGAAGCCGTAAAAGACAGTAGAATACTTGGTCAATTATTTTTATCTGTCTGTACCAACAGTAAGTAGTTCTAAGATGAATATCACCATAAACCTTAATTTTAAAAAGTATTATTGATTTTTGTGTCTCAACTTTTGGGTGCTCTCCCTGAGGTACCTTAAAGGAGGCCTGCTTTTTGTCACACCACATTCCCCTCAAATACAAAATTACGCTGTCCCGTTGTCCACGTCTCTAGTTACTCAAAGTAAGAAACAAACACAGCCTTAACGCGGCTTTGAAATACTCGGAATTCTAGGAAATACATTTCACTGAGAAATCTATTTTAAACTACAGAGATTAGATCAGAAAGGGGAAAAATAGTAGGAAGGATTTTTGGAAAAGAAGGAAAGTATTGAATGCTCCATTCTAATGGAAATAAATCAGGTTGAAATACGGTGACCAGATAGCAAGTGTAAAAAATCGGGACAGGGGGTGGGGGTAATAGGTGCATCTATGAGAAAAAGCCCCCAAAATCGGGACTGTCCCTATAAAATCAGGACATCTGGTCACCCTAGGTTGAAATTTCTTTGTAGGAAGGTGTGAGAACATAAGGGGCCAGATCGCCACGTGGTGTAATTTGACACCACTTCATTAGTTTACAACACTGACACATGCCAGTTGAGGGACTGGCCCAAGGAGTACCTGGTATAAGAATGTAAAGATCATGATGATTCAAAGTTGGAAAGGTTTTATAATGACTATATTAAAAAAAAAATGTAGAGCCTTAAAGGAAACGGTATACAGGTATAGTTCGGTGTGTGCATTTGATTTTGAATCATTACATTCATACTGTGAGTTGCTGTACTTTTGCATTAAAAGGGAGTATGTTGTCTGTCTATAATTGGAATGTTGGATGCCTTTTGTGAGGTAGACAGTGTGTGAGTGGTTTGAATGATCATATGTCCCTATCTAGTGATTTGCTAGATATTTAATGACTGCATTGATCAGACATGGACTTGAGCCTTCTTAAATGTAAGTTAATGATTTTGTGGGGGGAGGCAGAGAACTGTGTATAGTGGCAGTGTGTGTCTAAAACATAGCTATATGAAAAAACATTTCCGATGTGAAAAAAATTATCGAAGAGCAGTTCAGCTGTTCTTCCTTTGGGCACGAGTAGAATTTTACCTATTTATGAACAGAATGTAATGCTTTAAGCTTCATTTAATGAGGCAGACGTTTGTTTTCACTAATAGTACGAAGGAATTTTAGCAGCAAAAAGTTACTTTCATACATCATGAAAACAAGAGACACTGGTGGAAACAGTGAATTGTCTTTGCTCTTTTATGAAAATGGCATGACTTGATTAAGGTCACAGCTTAATATGCAGCTATCTATGGGTGTTCCTATGAACACAATGCATGAAGATTAGAAAATGCTCTTATCCCTTTCGGTGCTCCCGTCATGGGCTTGCTGGCCTTTTGAGGCAAACTGACCTGTCTTGCCTGTGACTTAGGAGCTATTCCTCAGCCTCCCTGATGAGCTGGCAATTAAGCTAATTAGTGAGCCTAGCTGCATGTAATGGGGCTTAATTAGGCAGACTGACCCTAGTTGTGCTGGTGAAGCAGGAAAAGCACTGCTTAGATAGACCTAGGAACTTGTAGAGAAAGGAAGACCCTGGAGAGAGCCTCAAGAGGAGTTCCCCTCTGGGAAGAACCTAATGAAGTCAGTCTGAGTTGCCCACAGGAAACGGACCAGGCTCCTGTGGGGGAGCCCTGAGATAGGTCCTAAAAGGAGCAGATTGATCCTCAAAGGTAAACTGCTGGAGTCTCTGGTGAAGGGAAGCAGTGGGTGAATCCTGTGGGGGAAGAAGTGGTTTCAGAGAATCTCTGCAGGGGTCCAGGAAGGGGGCCAGGGATTTCAGTGAAGCCTGCGAGGGGAGAACTATACGTTTGGATGTTTTGTGAAGTTTATGTTGGAACTTAGTCAGGCAGGGGAGTAAACAGTTAGGTGACTTGGCTGGACGTCCAAGACCTAGAGAGGGAGGCTGGAGAAGATGCTGGATGGGACTGGCCATCGCAGGACCAAGGGAGTAGCCACCAGAGGGGTATGAGGGCAAACTCCCCTGCAGCACTGTGTCCAGGCATGTAGGGGCACTCTGTGGTGAGGACAAATGTTTACCACCCCTTTTTCAATATTTAGAATATAACTCTAGTGTACTAAAGTACAGGAACAGATCACAAAAGCAATAAGGTGCACAGTGAGCATCTATTCAGTGTTATCTTTTTGGAAAATATTACATTTTTCGAGCATTTAGTACTCGAAATAACTTGTTGCAAAGCACTAAATGACAGCGTGTGAATACGGCTCCCTTCCATTACACAAAATTGAATGCACACATCCTGTCCTTCGTACATCTGCTGCCTCTAGAACCTACATGTGTCAGGTGTGTGAATCTTGCCGCAGTACCTAGGGGCTAGAGAAAATTAGCTAAACTGAAGAAACTTTCTTCCAGTGGATGAAATCTTGGCAAACTTGTACAGTTGTTGCAACGTAGCATTCTGTCCTTGCACGTGGTTTTGGTCTGTGATGGAGTCCCAGAGCTCAGTGCTGTGATAACTTGTTTACAATTTAAAACATGTAGCAAAACCCTACCCAGGTTTACTGGTTACCACAGCAAAGTAATTCTTGTAAGCAGCACTAGGGGCATTCACTAAAAGAAATATTTTCTACTTCTTGTGGTCCCTGAATTTCCATTAATTAGCTACATGCACATTGGAGGGTAGGAAGCATATAACTACAAATTTAGGTTACGGGTAGCAAAGCTTTATTTGTATTATTTTATATTACTGAAGCATCCAGAGGCTCCCACTGAGACTGGGGCTCCATTGTACTAGAGCTCTACCAGCACACTGTAAGCATATGCCTATCCCAGAGAAATTACAGTCTAAAGAGACTCCGTGTGGGAGAACTGAAACACTATCCTTATTCAAGACAGGGGAAATGGGGGCACAGAGATTAAGTGACTTGCCCAGGATTACACAGAGTCTGTGTCAGAGTCAAGAATTGAACCCGGCCACCCTAGGTCCCAGCCTAGTGCTTTAATCACAAGCCTGTCTTTTCTAATTAATTTAGTTAATTGAGCGTTCACAGAACGGACAGCTCAGACTCCCACCCAGGCAGCGGCAGTGTAGAGGTTATCCCTTCTAGGAGTGAATTGATAGTTTTCATCCCTAGGCAGTCCTCTTTGAGGCTGCCCCCAATGGTGCTAATTTGGGGAATGGTTTCAAGTGTACACCCCTCCGTCAGGAATTTGTCTAAGACTGCCAATTCCTACAGCCCTGAGAACTGCAGTCAGATGGCTCCAACTTTAAATCAACTTTTAACGTGGGTTGGACTCGTACTAGCTACCTAGAGGAGAAAGTCCCCTCTCTCTTTCAATTCCCTGAGCTGTCCAATTTCCGCAAAACAGTTCTTTTCAAAGAAAGGTGTGTTTAAACCGTCCTTATTTTGTTTTACATTTCAGATCATGTTGTGATTTGTGTCTTGTTCCATCATGTCCTATAACGTAATGTAACAGGACAAGTGTGGAGCAGTGGACCTGTATCAGCTGGAAAACCTGAAAAGAGTCTGTTCTCTAAAATCTGTGGCTAGATTTTAAGTGATCACGGAGGTGGGAGGTTTTATGCTTTATTTTTTTTTAAATGGTCAGTCTGATTACAGCTACATGCAATTTCTATTCCAGATTTCGGTAGTCATGCACACAAAAAGCCATGCACAGCTGCACTCTTGCTTGAGCTCATGGCATGGGATGGTCATCCCAGTCTTGGCTGTCTTTTAAAAACCTCCTCGTCAGACCCTCTGACAGGCAGCATTGTCAGTAGATTGCTGAGGGAAGCCCAGGGATCAGCAGCATGAGAATAATACTTGGCACTTATGTGGCCTTCTTCACCCTAGCTCTCAAGTACTGTACAAATGTGTAATCCCCATGGAGGCACAGCTTAAATGACTTACCTACACGTGTGGCAGAGCCGGGGTTAGAACCTGGATTTAAAATCCTTTATCCCACTTGATAATCTGATAATTAACACCTATTAATGCCTGAATACCCCGAAAAGGCCCATTCACCCCAAGGAAGATTTCTGCTCTAACAGAGTTCTGTGCAGGGGCAACATGCATCCAGAATATGATCACATGTACTATTATTGTTTATTTGTAGTCGCAAATCAACGTTGCTTTTGCAGTGTCCGTGTGCATGTATGAGGGGTCATAGTTCATCTCTTTCCAGGAACCTGGCAGAATTTGGCTTCATATGTGAAACTTTCCTGCTTAAAACAAGTAAGGGTTCTGGGAAAAGTGGGATTAGTGTAATATAGTGTCTTGCTTTTTCTCATTCTCACGTTTTCCTGAAGATGGGCCAATTCATAGCTTTCTGCAGTAAAACCTGACAGGAGGGGGGCTGGGAGTCTGGGAAAGACTGGGAGGTTCAGCTCAGTGGGGAAGTGACTGAGGAGCTGCAAAGAAGTTGGGGGCATGGCGTCAAATTGCTGTGGATGTCCGCACTCTCCTTTGGGAGCCGTGCTGTCATTGGCTCCTCTGCTCATTCATGCACAATACTCCTGTTTGATACGGGTGTAGGCATGGAGGAGAAGTTGCAAGCAGCTGTGTTCAATTTTGCATAGAAATCTGAGGGGACCTGAGTGTACTGTGATCTTCTCTGGACCCGGCCATTCCCAGCCAGCTACCCCTACTCTACAATGAACATGGAGCTGTGGTGGATGAGCCAGGGGCTCAGGAGAAAGGGACACATGAGGCTTTGGCTTCATTTTCTTCAACTTCTGATGCTCTGGAGGTTTTTTCCTGTGCCATCTTGTATCGATTTTGTTCCCCTGTGTGCCTCACAGAGAACCATAGAGACCCTGTGATTGTAAAAAGCAGCATTAACTGGTCCTGTCTGGTATCTTGTTGTACAGCATCTGGCTGAGGGTATCTTACAGTCGAAAATACAGCACCTCTTGCTTTTAACTTCTCATATGTCACTCGGTGTGGTGGCTAAACAGACCATCTTATAGGCCTCTCTCGAAATTTAGTAGATGCTACAATTTACAGCTACCCAATAGAAGTAGTACGCATCACCTGCTGTGGTCCATAAAGTAACAATCTATAAGACACCTTCTGGTGGCTTAATCCTCCCTCCCCCAAGTCGCGTGAGAACTATTTTGGAAGAGCATCAGGAGCTCAATGTCTCATTTTGTACTCACTCAAATAGATATGTTTAGAGCCAGTGTTTATAAAGAATTTCCTATCGAAAGAAAAAGAGGTTGGAGTCACTATTTTCTAAGAATAAAAATTCTTTATGATTTTTAAAGACCACTTTAAACTTTGTGAAAATGATCATTTAGCAGCTGGCAAGCCATGTGTGAGAGAGGAGACAGTTTGTGTAGTTGCAAGCAGTCTACTCAAAAAGCTTTTGTGTAGTTCTGAAGCACAGCAACTTGTTAATTTCAAGCAGTGATTTTCCACATTTAGGCCATTAGAGCCTCTATTTTTGGTGACCTAGTTCCAGCTATTTAAAAAGTAATCAAGCAGCATTTTTCAGATCTGATTTGTAATGTGGATGGGCCTTGCTAGTTTGGAAGTTAAGTAGGGGGGATAGAAAATGCTTTTATTTGCCTGGCCCTTCAGTGGTTACATTCGCATTGATTCTAGGTCTTTGACATTTATCTAACAAAGACTGGGGCTTGGCTTTGTTACTTCAGCTATTACTCTCCTGCATATTGCTGAGACAAATAATGAAACCCGTTGTGCTTTTCATCCAACAATCTGTGTTCTGCGAAGTATTATTGGGTCTGATCCAAAGACCATTGAAGCCAGTGGACTTGCCCCCAAAGGACTTTGGATCAGGCTCATTATTCACATTTTACAGATGGAGAAATGGGGCAAGAACCGATTAAGTGACTTGCCCAAGGTTGCACGACAAGTTCATGGTGGAGCTTCGGATCCCTTGAGAGCCCCACAGAAGTTTAGGGATCTGCTTAGTTTGGAGATCAAACCCCCTGCCCATCCTTTGAGGAGAATTCTCCTTTTAAAGGAGAATATCTCACTCCTTGAGATAAAGCATGTGATATTTTCACTTCTAATCAGGTGTTTATCCCTCTCAGCAGATGCTCTAGAAACTGACTTTGGCATAACTCTCTTCACTGAGATTGGTGTGGGCAGCTGGGGGTTACCTTGGTGATGTGGATCCAGCATAGCTTTCTCTGTGCCACCTTCTTCACACCTACCGGCATACGTGGCATGCCCGGGTCGGGAAAGGGACAGAACCAAAGTGCGCTGTGCTCCGGAAAGCTCTGGTTACCACTGTTGCCCCTTGAGGTCCATTGCAGGCAGGCAATCAAATATCAGACCAGCTGTGAGGCTGCTTTAACTTAGACCTGGTTTGAACCAGCTCTAGACCTTAGGGAGTGCAAAGGTGGCAAAAAAAGCCAGCTTTGCCCCTCTCCAAGTCCCATGCCAGGCTGGATCTGTGTCTCAGGGCCCAAATCTATTTACTTGTAGTTCCAAATTGGATCTCCATTATGTGTCTCTAATTTGCAGGCAAAAACATTTTCTGGAGGCAAAATTTGACAAACAAGATAATATATCCCTGAAATGAGATTTTTTTCCTAATTAAAAAAAATTTGGAACAATTTAAAACCATGCACTCAGTTTTATAAGAAATTAGAAGTTTACCAATTTCTATTGCCATTTTCATGTTTCTGTAACTTAGATGCAAATGCTCCTAAATACTTTTTAATTTACTTTTTTACAGAAAAAAATGCTGTAAATGCCTGCAAAATTACACTTTGAAAAGTGGCTACTGCAAATTAACAGCATTTCATAAGGATTTTGATTTGCATTTTTAATACACATAATGCCTGTCCTAAATTACATGATTTACATTATAAACCAGAACAGTTCCTATGTTGTTATTGCAGTCCAGCAGTTGAATTAACAAGGCTTTTCTTTTCAAACTGTATAAATACATATTTACCCAAATAATACAATTTGTAGCTCTTATTTTCAGTCTTCTGGGCAGTCCATCATGTTGACCTCTCTTCTGGTTACTGCTTCAAAATCGCGTCTGAATAAATGTAGTAGCTGATAATGTGGTACATAAGTTTGAGCGAGCTGAGCTTCTGTATTTATGATGTTTGGATAGCATTGTGGGAGGGTAGAATGAAAACATGATGAGGGGCAGTGTCTTTCTCTCTCTCTCATTTTCATACACACATATATCCTTGCCTCACATATGCAGCTAGAAGAGACGTTGGCTTCATACCTCTATCTAATAGTTTGAGAATTCAAAAATTGTAATTTTCACATTGCATCTGTTTTATTTGCGTATTTGTTATATAATATAACATAGTCCTTTCAGACCCATTCATTGTTCAGTCCTTTCTAAATCAGATGATATTGCATATAAGTCTTTGTGTTGATTGTTTTTGGGTATCAAGGCCTGGACTCTTTCCAATACACAAAAACAAAAGCTGGACGTTATATTGTTGCTATTTAGTTGGTATATTCAGTGAATTTTAGGACACCATGAGACCTATATGATAGTGTTTAGAACATATGAATTTCAACCCACCCTGCAGAGGTTTTCTTGCCATGTGAAGTGAATTCCCCTGAATAACAGTGAGTTCCTGTGAAAATTGTCCCCCCTTCTTTACTCCTGGGGGAATTCTGCACCACTGAGCATGCACAGAATTTATGTCCCGCACAGATTTCTTTGCTTCCCCGTAGAAAACTGACTTTCTGATAGAGAGGAAGAGAGAAGCCACAAGAGTGGTCATGCGACCCTACCCAGCAGTATGTTTTGGGTGGCCAGGGCAGTCAGCAGAGAGGTAAGTCACCGTGGGGCAGAAGGAGGGACTGGAGAAGATCCAGCTGATGGCTCATATCCTGTGCCGGGCTCAACTACTAGTCCCACTTGGGCTGGGGAGAATGGAACTTCCTCTTCTCCATGCATTTATCATATCAGTGTCATGCAAGGTGTCAATAAAAAGCTCATGACTCAATGGTTATCAATATCATTGTGGCATGTAGGTGCAAGCAATTAATGCAAGGTTATGGACATAAAGTGAAATTCTAATTCTTAAAATGTGTTAAGCAGACAAGTTACCCCACCCAAGACAAAGGAACGTAGTTTCCCCACCCGGAGTTAATTCCAAAGTACTTTGAAAGACAATGAGAATGTATTTACATATCATTTAAACAGATTCATTAAGCTAACAAGGGGTGGAGGCAAACCTCACCCTACCTGGGTGGGAGAGGAGATTGACAAGCACATGTTTAATGTTCATTCAATTGCACCAGAGGGGACAAGAACTAAATAATTTGCATTTTAGCAGACAACCCCAGCAGGGGAAGAAGAAGCAGGATGCTTCCTTCAAGGCAGCCTCCTTGTTGTCTACCTCACAGCTGGAAATAGAATTTTAGTTGGAGGTATCCTTCTGAATCTTTGAAATCAATTCTTCTGTGGACTATAAAAGAGAGGGGGTGCAGAATCCCACATTATCTATCTTTCACCTAAGAAGAGAAAAATACCAGCCATTTGACTTTGGGGAATAGATCCTGACCCAGGAGTTGAGTCAGACATCTTGATGGAAACATGTGCTGAGAAACATGTGCAGTTAGATCAAAACCGGCTGGGTAAGTTGTAGTAACTTAATTTTCCTCTGAGTGTTCCAGGACAAGGCTGGACATTTCAGAACATGCATTGTGGGGGAAATTCGGGGTTGGGAAGAGGGTGGAGTCACCTTACCAGTTGTTAATCAGGGCTGGTGGAGAACAGTAAAAGTCTGGTATTAGAGGCAGGCTCCTGGATTCAAAGCACTGAACCAAGGTTGCCCAATATAGATAGACGTGGAGTGCATGCTTATTGCTGAGTGTGGGCGTCCTAGTGACACAACTCTGGTCTGGATTGCACCCCAGAATGTAACAAATCTGTAGAACAATTTTAAGTGAGGACAAGTTAAATTAACAGAACCCCAGAGTAGAATATGAGCTTCCTCTTGTGATATGGCCCCCCATAAATAGGCATAATATCTTTGCAGAAATGTAGAGCATGATAGTATAACTGGGAAATGTGTACATCTAACAGCACTTGTGTTGGGCAAACCCCACACATAGCCACATAAAATGATAGTGAAGTTGAAGATGTTTGTTATAGTGTATTTAGCTCTATTTAAAGCATTCCCATGACTTCACACCTGCCGAACAAAGAACAGTAAACCTTATGAGTCATCTCATATTTCCAACCCCTAAGACAACTCAGCCTCTCACTGTGCTTGTACCTTACAAGCTGATGGGAACAATAATTCTAGATGTATCTTACACACTAGTCTGTGTAGAAACTGATCCTAACTTTAAAGCTGAAGGCCCCCTTGCAGAGTGTAGGTTGCAGCTACTCTTCCAGCTTGCTAACTAATGTTCACTTACAAACATTCTTCAGAAGGGGTGGGGGGGAGATGGCAGAACCAATCACATCTAAAATGCCTAGAACCAGAGGGTTTTCAGATAAATGAAATATGATTATGATAAATGATTGAAGTAAAAGCATCCTATGCTGTTCTAATCATATCTACCCAAGTGAAAAAAATCCAATAAATGCCTGTGGAATTAATGTGCTCATGGCTACCTGGCTAAGCAGGACTTCTCTGTTAGTGCCAGCTAGTGTCAGACACATAACTCCCTCTGTGTTTGCAAAGGATTGGGGAAAAGGGTTGCTTAATGTGTTGTCTGGTCCACTGAATTATTTTCTTCTTTTCATTAAAGAATTGCAGACCCCGGCAGCTCCGTAGACACTTAGCTCCTGTGACTAGGGAGAGGTGGGTAGAAGGCAATCCTTTGTGTCCCTGAACAAAAACCTTCCCAGTTGATTAAGGGAGAGCACTTTGCAGTGGATTCCTTTTGGAGCTGCTATCTTTCTTGCCAGGAAGGTTGGCACCATAGTTGCCATGTGGAGACGTGGGACTCGGGAGTACGGGGGAATCTTTGGGGCTCCCACAGGGACACAGAAGACCTTCTGAATGAAAAAAGAGTGAGACATGGTGGGTCAGCTCTTCAGCTAATATTAATCTGCATCTGGCTGACTTCAGTGGAGCTAGGCTAATTTATACTATTTTGAGTATCTGACCATCTGGTCTGATATAATTCTCTCGACCAAAATATGTCTTCTGCAAAATTAATAGTTTATTAAATCCCTTTCTCAGGGGAAGGCAAAGCACCGTTTTTATAACTTAGTGATGCATCTTTATCTTTGCATTTCTCTTCATGCAGAATCACAAATAGGAGGGATATTGTTTCTGGGTTCTCCTTATCTATAGTTACTTTTCTGCTGTTTTATTAGCATTGTCAGTTTTTTCTGACAGGTCTTATTTTGCAATAGTTCGCAAGAACGGGGCAGAAGTTATTCAAGGCCCCATTCTGCAGATCATCTGCATGGAAATTATCCATGTCCTTTTGGAATGCGTAATGGAATCCTTAGCTTCTAAAGTGGACCATGTCATAAAGTTATCACATATTTTATGAGATTGGAGGTAGGCTTATTTTTATTCTCTGCCAACTTCTCCCAGTTTCTACTCTGTGAGAGTGAGAGCAAGAGAGGTAAGGTGGTGTGTGTGTGTGTGTGTGTGTGTGCGTGCACAAAATATATATGCTGTGTGTTGCACAGAAAAAGTACAGCAGAACAGGGTTGCAAAAGCAGAGCCTTAATGTATGTAATCCACCCTACCTATAGAAGTTGCCTCCGAGTGGGGGTGGAGTTAGCAGCAATAGGATATTGAGAAACAGGGAAATTAAGACACCGAAATAAACAATACTGTGACAGCCTGCATACCCAGAAAGATGATGATAAAGTACACAATGTTGATATCTGAGTGACAGTTCATTGCAAAAATGCATTTTAGACTTGGCATCATTGGTTATCTGATTCCTTCATGGCTTAGTATTTATTAGGAAGTATATGGCTCTTTTATAGCCATTGTTCAGCTTGTGAGGGGGAGGGGGGAAAAGTAATTTTATTTTAATAGTACTGACTTCCTAATCTAAGCACTCTATACTAAGAGCTTGGTTGCAGAGCGGAAAGGAACTGTGGATATTATCATTTATCCTTTGTTATGGAACACTATCACACTTCTCTATCTCTGTCAGCAGAGCCGGGCCAGGCCAGAGAGCAATAATTTACTGCAAGGGACACTGAGGGATATCGGCTCCCAAGCTGCTCCAGTTCAGATCCTTTGTCATCGTGAGCTTTCAAGAGGGTAAATAAGTTGATTAAAGGGGACGATTTGTCATGTCAGCTTTTTTTTTTTTAGCCCACGTAGAAAGACTTCTCCCATCATTACCCTCATTCCCCAGCTTTTACTCTTTGTCACCGTTACAAATAAATAACTTTGGTAAGGATCTGCCCATATTGTCTGTGCCTCTGGACTATCAAATATATAGATATATAGTAATACTGACTGGCTAAGTGTCAGGGTTTGAGGAGAAAAGATTCAATCAGAGCATGAAGTGTGGGAGAGCAGATACTATCAACACTTAAGCAGGCTGAGCGGTTTCTACGGATGCTGTGAGAAGCAGGGTCTAGGAAAGTCACTCAATTAATAATTGTTTGAGAGAACCAGTCACATACTTGACATACCTCTGTCTTTCTGGGACATGTATCCTGCCTTCCCAGACTTCATCAGATTGTTTCTGTGTTCTGTAGCCTCCTTCCATAACTTGAAGATTTTGTGACTAGGTGGAATGTTGCATACTAGTTTTGAAAGCCAGCACTCCTTTGTTCTGTTTGTTTGTGGGCGAGTTTGCTGTTTGGACAGGTGAATGAGTGGCTAATAGCACTTCCTAGAGCCAGTCCTAGTGGACACGGGACGTCAAGAACTGTCAGGCACCTTGTTACTCCTCTGCCTCAGTGAGAGATTTGCTGCTGCTAAACTGTGTGTCAGCTCCCTGACACTCCAGTCTGTTAGCCAGCCCAACTCATTGTTCAGGACCCTGCCAGCCCTTTCCTTGCTTGCCAGGAACTCTTGGTGCCTTCCAGTTCTGGAAGAGCGTTACTCTATGGTAGCCAATTCCTGTTACTGGACACTTACAGAAATTACCAAGTTTCAGAGTAGCAGCCATGTTAGTCTGTATTCGCAAAAAGAAAAGGAGGACTTGTGGCACCTTAGAGACTAACCAATTTATTTGAGCATAAGCTTTCGTGAGCTACAGCTCATGAAGTGATCCGATGAAATGAGCTGTAGCTCACGAAAGCTTATGCTCAAATAAATTTGGTAGTCTCTAAGGTGCCACAAGTCCTCCTTTTCTTTTTGAGAAATTACCAAGTCTTCTGTCTTCAAAAAGACAGCATACATGCCAGCCTCTTGGTGTGGCTGCGAATTCACACCCTTCTTTAATATAACAGCACTGAGATGAATTTATAATACAGTAGGTTTAATATAATAATATAATACAGCAGAGTTTTAAGTGATCCTAAGCGGAGATACTAGACATAGTATCCCATGTGTGGCAAACTCTCAACCAACCCAGCGCTGCTCACTCAGCAACTGCGGTGACTCGGTCCTCCGGCAAGCAGCAGCAACCAATCACTGAACCAAGCCTAGGGCATCTGACCCAGGCTCAGGTATTTCTACAGCCCCAGCAGAGATGCAGATCAGTCTGAGAAACAGCGCTACCCAGCCAGGAACCCTCCTGCTGCCTGGCAGTCCACCAGACTCCAGCGACTCCCAGCCTGCTCCTGCCCCTGTCCCAGCCTTGCCTGAGCCCTGTCCCACTGTGGTCTTTGTCCTGAGCTAGCCTCGCTCCAGCCTTGCTTCCACCTCCTGGTTTCCCCCACCCAACTCCAACCCTTGGATTCTGGCCACCCGGCTTTGACCTTTGGCACATATTTGGACTCTGGCTATGATTCTGAATCTCCTGTGCTTATGGACTCTCAGCTCGATTTTTTGACGCTGGCCTATCCCCGGATCTCGATTCCAGGCCCTCCCTTTGCCCAGGCCCAACGCTATGCCTAGCTGGGACCCATGCTGTAACCACTAGGCCTGGTTATGGGAGGCAGTGCCTGACACATCAGATGGTTGGGGACCTACCATTCATGGAATGCAAAGAGCACCAACCTCTTTGTTCCCTCAGCAAAGGATAACAAGATGCCCGTTTGCTTCTCCTTATATTCCCCCAAAGCTCATTGTCTGTGGCTCGAGAGTCAGGATGACCCCTGGGGTCCAGACTGCAGGGTGTCCTCCGCTGTGCTGACACCATGCTGTCGCCTCATACTCCTGGCAACTGGGGTTTCCCTCAAATGCAAAGGAACTGCCCATTGTCTCTGGCACCATCATGCTCAGTTTACACTAGACACACAGGCGAACAGGCAAGATGGCATTCCTTTGCTTAGAATAAGCTTGTTTCTCAGCTCTGCCCCAAAACAAATGTCAGGAATGCGCATTTCCAGCATGCATCCGTAGCTCTTTACACAACACCTGTACGTACTTCACACAATGCTATTAATGATGGTGTGTCACCAGCTTTCGTTTGATACTGCACATGACGCTCTTGACAGGTAAATACTGTGACAGCAATGTGTTAGGTGTAGTGGGTATCGCAGGCCTGAGAGCAGTTACTCTTACATGCCATAGAACGCTTTGCCAGTGGGCACCAAGGGGCTCTTAGACACTGGTGGGCCTGGAGCAAGCTGTCACACTGTCTGGAGTGGCTCACAACTGAGAGTGCCTACCTCAGGGCAGACTGTCAGAAAACAGGGCAGACACCCCAAACTGATGGTATGTTCTACAATGAGATTTCACCAAACCATTAGCCTCTGTGAACCAGTTTCCCCAGATCAGTTGGTACTCCAGCTCTCATACCAAAGACAACACTGACCATCAATTCTATAGTAAACTACAGGTTTATTAGCTAAGAAGAAGAAATGAGAATTATTGACAGGTTAAAGAAGGTAAAATGTATGCACAGATGAATCACAGTTTGTAAGTCTAAATGGTGGCAGTGATGTAATAAACTGCTAGCTTCCAAAAAGTCTTTTCAGGGTACCCAGTCTGTCTGGGGACCTCAGCTTTGCATCTGGTACACTTCCCTGTTAGAGTCCAAACAGTTCAGAAATGATGGATCTTTTCTTGAATCCATATTTATAACTCCTTTACACAGATAGCAAGCTGACAGTGTCTTTACCCACATGGGCTTTTCCTTTGATGATAGAGAGCGAGGAATACATTTTGAGTCTTTGACCTCCGATCATTACACACGATGACCACTCGTTTTGAAGCTAGCACTCTTCTTCATTTGCATTCTCCATGGCTTCATTTGTGTTTGATGGGTTATTTGCTTACAGGAGTATACACAATGTAAATGTTTGCTACTGCATTATAACATAAGTAAAACCAATGCAAGGAGCGACGCATTTGTTTTCATGAAATTTAAACTCCAAACACTCTCCTCCATTCAACAATTACTTCAATCTGTCCCAATAGCAAGTTGAATTGGCCTGTGGACCTGGACTGACCTGGTCTAACAGCATCACGCAGGCTTTCTCATATAGCACTGCCAATTCACCTCTATCCTGACCTGTAACAAACCTTGTATGTCAATCCTGGGTCACTTTTGAGAAAGAGTGTGCCAATTATGTCCCAATGCACTGTGGTTTTTTGTTAAGGGTAAATGTTCTCAGGGAGTAGAATATCACCAAATTAATTTATGACCTGAGCCAAAACTTGAATTTAGATCTCTAAAGGTGCAATGTCCACTGGATTAATCCACTGGTGCAACCACCTAGACCCATGTATTGTTACTGGCAGCTGCGCCCTATCAAAGGGTCAAACCAACAATTCCTTACTAACATGGCAATAAAGTACCAATCTAGGCAGACAGGAGAATCATGAAAACCCTGTGTATTAAGGGCATGAAACAGACAGAAAATTCAAATTAGCCTACATGCTGAAGAGACGCACTATGGCTAAGAGGGCACTGGGGAACTTGCTCTGAGCTTTATTACCGTTCATAAAATAAATTAGCACATAAGGATAGTTCTGATTTGAGGCAGATGACAACAGGGAGTGGTCCATCAGAGTGGAAGGACGAATCAAATCTTCTAGCTATTTTTTCCCCTGTCTTGCTACCAAGAAACAAAAGGGAACCAAAACTAAATTTCTGCACCGTGGCCAATCTCCTTTGACATTGGCCAGTAAAATGCTAGCCAGCCCCAGAGGTTTGTATGAGAATGGAGTTCAAAGCACTTCATTACAGGTACTTTAGCCTGTAATATCATGGAAGGAAGGAAAATTGGAGTGAAGACTAAATGACCATCTCTCACCTAGATTTGTCCCGTCCAGGTAGGGCTGAAGCATGTGGGGGAGGTGCTGGAGGGGGGGGAGAGCGTGTCTGTAAGGGAAGCTTGTGTTGCCACTGCCAGTGTTGTACCTGGCCTTTGAATAAAGGATTTTAGTCTCCAGGGCTGACTAATTCCCCATCTTTAAAAAACAAACAAACAAAAAACCCATCATGGAAAGGAAACCATTTGGAAAATATATTTTTGCTTTATATATCAGTAGGGTAGGTGATCTTAAAAAATATCGTAAGTCTATCTATCTTTAGGTGTCTGAAATTCATAGTAATTATTTTTAATAAATAACGAAAGCTCATGCTCAAATAAATTGGTTAGTCTCTAAGGTGCCACAAATACTCCTTTTCTTTTTGCGAATACAGACTAACACGGCTGTTACTCTGAAACCTGTTAAATTCTAGGTCCAAATCACCTTAACCCCTAAGATTTTCGTAATCATAGAATTTAAGGCCCAAACGGGCCACCAGAATAGCAAGTCTGAGCCTCCCCCTCTGCCCACCCCCCACCCCCGTTTCCCCATATTACAGGCCGCAAACACCACCCAGCATCTGCATGCTAAGTCCAACAACCAAACTTGGACCAAAGTATTACAGCTCTCAGGAGATTAGACTATTATGTGCCAGAGGGAGAGAAGAGGAGGGACCAAGATGAACCAGTGCTTGAAGCCCCCACATTGGCAGGGAAATGAGTAATTGAGATATTCCCAGATCCACGCCTCAGGCAGCAAAGGGAGGGAGAGCTTCCCCCCCCCCCCCCAACCACCACCACACACACACACGATCACTGCCTATTGGACCTGGGAGAAAAATCCTTCTTGACACCAAATATGGCAGTCAGTTAGACCCTGAGCATGTGAGCAAGGACCAGCCAGCCCAGTATATGAAAGAGAGAAAATGCTTAGTGCCACCTCAGAGCGTGGCCCTCCCTTTTCCAATGTCCCATCTACACCCTTGGACGTCCCTGATGGTAGCAGAGGAAGGAGATTTTAAAAAACAAACAAACCCTCCCAGAATAAATATGTGGGAGAGGAGAATCCCTTCCTGAGTCCTAAAGGTGGCTGGCTGAAACTTGAGCTTTTAGGAACCTAAAACATAAACGAGAAGTAAGCCCGAGGCTGCTGAGTCCGGTCCCCTACCTTCCCAAGCAACCCTGTCATACCCCATTGCACTCATAAATTTTATCCAGCTCTCTTTAAAACTAAATTGTTTGCCTCCACAACTCTTATTGGGAGGCTGTTCCAGAAGCTTGCCCCAGTTAGAAACCTTTTTCTAATTCCAGCCTGAATTTTGTTCTTGTGCCAACACTGCCTTTAGCTTAAATAGGTCTTTGCCCTCCCTGGTATTTACCACCCTAATAGATTTAGAGAGAGCAATCCTATCTCCTCTCTGCCTTTTTTTGCTAGACTAAACAAGCCAACCTCTTCCAGTCTCCTCTTGTAAGATAGGCCTTCCATTCCCCGATCATCCTAGTTGCTCATCTCTGCCCCTGTTCCATTTTGAGTTCATCTTTCTTGAACATGGTTGACCGGAACTGTACCCAGTATTCCAAATGAGGTCTTACCAGTGCCTTGTACAATGGCATTCATACTTCTCTACCTCTACCTGATACATCCTGGGATCACCACAGCTGCATCACATTGTTGGCTCATAGTCATCCTGTGATCAACCCACACACCCAAGTCTCTCTCCTCTGTCACTTCCCACTGATAAGCCCCAAGCCTGTAGCAGAAATTCTTTTTATTAGACCCTAAGTGCAAGACTTTGCACTTTGTACTATTAAATTTCATCCATCTCGGTCACTCCAGGCTTCAAGGTTCTCCAGATCCTCCTGTGTACTGTTCCAATCCTTCTCTGTCCTTGATGATGCCTCCTAGCTTGGTATCATATATCATTTCATCCTTATTCAGCAAAGCAATTGTTTTCTTAAGTGTCTTGCTGATAGGGATGGACTTTAAGAGCATACTTAACTTTAAACAAGTGTTAAAGTGCTGGCCTTTCAATCAGGGCCTGAAGCCCCATTGTAGCAAACACTTAATCTCATGGTTAACTTTAAGCATGTGAATAGTCTTTGAAGTCACTGGTTGGTTATGCCCATGCTTAAGTGCTTTGCTGGTTCAGGGCCTGAATTCTGAAGGCTGCACTCAGGCAAAACTCATATTGAAGCCATTTGGCCCTTGTTGACTATGATTCTTTATCCTCCCATAGTGGGTGAGAATGCTAGTCTGCATTTATGAAGAGGAACGTGTTTCTGGTATACAGCTGCTTACAGCAAAGGTACATGCAGGTCCTAGCTCACTGTAGGTGATCTCTAAAAGCGGACTTAAATTGAACTTAAATTGCAGTTCAGCAATATCACCACTGTGAGAGCTAAGCCTGTTTATTTCCATTAAAGTAAAATAAATGCTTAAATGCTTCGTTTCTACAAGAAGTATCACATAATCGCTAATGTCAAAACATACCTTTTATATGTTGTCAGTATAGATATAAATAATTCTAAATTAATATTCCTAGAAAGGAAGTACCTGCAGTGAAAAATAAGAAAGGCAGGCAAATTTCTCTGTCCCAACCCTTCCCCCCCACACCCATTTATGCTGACTAGGTTCTGTTTCAAGATATCCTGCAGTGTAAAAACTGATGGCTTGCCAACGAAGATAAGAGATGTGAAATATTTTCAGTTTCATGAAAGAACTTTGCATGAAGCTAATTAATTAAAACTATCGGGAGTTCCTTTGAAGCAGTCTGTGATTTAAACACAAGGATTTATTGTGGAACAATTAGGTAAATTTGGCCTCAGGTATCTTTCCCCAAATTCCCCAGGGAAATGAATGATGAAATTCTGGTTTAGAGTTATACTTTATTAGAGATTTTATCTATTTTAATTGATTCAGCTTTACTTATAAATCTCCTCCAGAACAGCCACTGCAAAGGACATATTATGTTAATTTGTAGCCTTCCCAGGAGTTAACTTTCACTTCAACTGAAAAGGAAAACATAGTTTGCCTGAATGTTTGACACAAGTGACCGTGAAATGGGATAATGGAGATGAACTGTAATAGTCTTCATTATCTATCGGAGCTTCATATCTCACTTGAATCTTAAATAAAATATTCTTAAACTGAAGGGAAAAATTGTAAAGATTGCCAGAGTAAAATCTGTACAGCTGATTTCATTGTTTAGACTGATATCTGTAGAGAATGCCTGACTGGTGTGGAGACAGAAAGCTTTCTTTGCCTTTTGTTCATTGTTACCTACATGATTGCAGAAACTAGTCATCTGGGTTACATAACTGCAATAACTGCTTTAATCGGCTTTTATATTATTTTGAAAAGGTGACGTCACGGGAGAGCAAAGGCTGTAATTATACTTTTTAAATAGGGAATACCTGCTGATAGTTGTCAGGTGCATATAAGAAAGGTTAATTTTCCTCCTGAAAAAGACTCCAAAATAAATTGTTGGAAAAATAAAGTGGGAAAATCATGGGAAATGTGGGTGAAAATTGTAAGTTTTTTGCATTTCTCTATACTGGAAAATTGAGGGACCCATCTTCCATTTGTATAGATATCATGGTAGCTCCTCTTACAATGGATAAGTTGTCAATGAAGCACCTACCTTCTTCTCTCTTTACTCTGAGGATTGACTTCCAAAGTGCAGGCTCATCTTGGATGGACCCATCCTCATGTGGGTAGCCTTTATTATCATTTATTATTTGTATTTCTGTAGCATCTTTGACGCTCCATTATTCCAGGAACCATGCAGCCCCATGGTATGAGACAGCCCAGTCTCTGCCCTGAACAGCTTACAAGACAGAGAAAGCATGGGAGAAAGGAAATATTTCAATCCCCATTTGACAGATGGGGAACTGAGACAAAGAACGATTGTAACCTGCGCGAGGTCGCATGGGGAGTTTGGCAGAGCTGATAACTTGACACACCTCTCCTGAGTCCAGGCTAGTGCCTTAAGTGCAAACCATCTTTCCAGCCCTCCGCTGGAACCTAGGCTCTGGGATGGGCTCTCCAAAAAGAGGTTCTTTGAGTTGAGGTCACAATGTAACAATATTGAACTAGCAAAGGGATAACCACAGAAGGTTGGATTTGGTCTGGTAAACACACACAAGTTTGGATGACTGCCTGAAACTCTTTGAGTTTGAAAACCTGTGGTTTCAGTAGAGGTTACCAGTACTATCTGTTTCAACTTGGGCTGGAAATATTGGAAGGCAAACTTTTCTTGTAGGACTGTGCTAGCCCAAACAAAATAATTCCAACTTAATGGGGAGCTTTTTTCATAACGGTATTGTATGAGAGCAAAGATCCTATAACTATGTTATCCATTTAAAAAGTATGATTAATTTGAAAATAGAAAGTCCACACGTAGAATTTTTTCAGTAAATCATCTATCCTGATTTTGTTAAGGCAGTGATATATGCTTTTAAAATTGAGAAAGGTGGTCAATATGACCAATTGCAAGCTTTCCAGAAGACCTCATTTTGTGTAGCACAACGTAAGAGCTTTGCAATGTCAAACCAAAGTTGTTATATGGTCTTGATCCAATGCCTACTGATGTCAACGTAAAGACTCGTTGATTTCAGTGGGCTTCACGTCATGATTTGTAGGGCTAGATAAGGATCTTTAAAGCCAGAGCTGCATTAATATTGGGGGTGAGGGGGAGGAACAGGGGATCAGAATGCTGAAACAGAAGTCTTCCAAAAATATGCTCTGAAGCAGTGTTACACCATCTCTTAGAAGGTACTCTCACTACTCGCAGCCTCATTCCATTAGTTGGTGTCTTAAAGGGAATGGGTAGGGCATGTTGCCGTGCCGTGACTCCTTTGAGGTCCTTCTTGCTGGCCTATTGCTCCCATTGACCTTGACTCAAAGTGCACAAGCACGGAAATTTTGATTACCCCAGTTCAGGTGAAGGACAGCTTACTTCTTTTTTGTGCAGCTTTACAGGGCCAGTGAAAATCTGACCGCCCAAGCTTCTTGTGATGCCAGGCACCTTAATTGCACACATGCAATTCTAATAAAATTTCATGGGAGTTGTGACTGTGCATCCAGGATGGAATTCATCTCCTGGTTTGTGATGCTTTAATTCAGAATCAAATATTCATGCACCTCAGGGTTAAACGAGGATAAGAAATTACCATAACGGACACTGGCAATGTGGGAAGCAAAACTATTCAGCAGAAAGGTCAACCAACCAGGAAAGCCAATTAGGAAAATTACTGTAAGTATACTGTTGCACCTAACAGTAAAAGCTGAAAGGTCTCCTGCAGCCTGCACCCTACACTTTAAAGGGGTTCGAAAGCATTTTAGTGCCGCATACTCCCAGAGACCCAACTTCAGATGGGGAGACTAGTAGGTGGGGGAATCACTGGGCTTTTAGTACGTACTTTAGGATTGTAAATTTTTCAGATGCCAAACCATGCAAGGGGCATTCCACAGCCTAAACCTAGCTAGTCTTCCTAATAATTACTGTTGTAAAGGAAGGTAGAGGCTGACTTTTTAGCTGAATGAATTTGTTCATCAGATTCGTACTAAGCTTTGGTAATTAGAATAGGACTCCTCATTGTCAATAAGTCCCTTTCTATCTTCCATGTCCCCCAAAACTGTCATTATGGAATGCATCCCCAGTTCTCATTTTGAAAGTTTTCTTATTAACAGCCATAATAAGTAGTGGGTGAAATCCGCAATAAAGTATAGAGGAAAGCAATGACCTAAAGTGTGTCTTCAACATAAAAATGGCCACACTGGGGCAGACCAATAGTCCATCAACCCAGTAGACCAATGGTCCATCAACTTCTGACAGTAGACAGTGTCAGACGCTTCAGAGGGAATAGACAGAACATGGCAATATCAAGTGGTCCCTCTCCTGTCATCCCGTCCCAGCTTCTGGCAGTCAGAGGTTTAAGGACACCCAGGCTGTGGGGTTGTGTCCCTGACTATCTTGGCTAATATAGTCATGACCTATCCTCCGTGAACTTATCTAATTATTTTTTTGCACCCAGCTATACTTTTAACCTTCACAACATCCTCTTGTGACGAGTTCCACGGGTTGACTGTGCATTGTGTGAAGTAGTACTTCCTTTTGTTTGTTTTAAACCTGCTGTCTGCCCTTTGGTGGACATACAACTGTTGCATGCAACACAGATTGGCCACAAAATCCTTTGGTCTGAGACATTCCCTATGGCTATTGTGTTGCTGTCAGTGTGCAGCACAATGCCTGTTCTGACAGATGGGACCAGAGCATGCACAGCATCAGACAGTACATTAGCCTTCATAGATTCCCAAGGTCAGAAGAGACCATTTTGATCATCTAGTCTGACCTCCTGCATAATAAAAGCCATAGAATTTCCCCAAAACAATCCCTAGACCATAACTTTTAGAAAAAACATCCAATCTTGATGTAGAAATTGTCAGGGAGGGAGAATCCATCAAGGCCCTTGGTAGATTGTTCCATTGGTTAATTACTCTCACCGTTAAAAATTTACACCTTATTTCCAGTCTGAATTTGTCTAGCTTCAACTTTCAGCCATTGTGTCATGTTATATCTTATTCTGCTAAACTAAGGAGCCCATTATTAAATATTTTTTCCCCAACTATAGACTGGAATCAAGTCACCTCTTAACCTTCTCTTTGTTAAGCTAAATAGACTGAGATCCTTGAGTCGAGCATTACAAGGCATGTTTTCTAATCCTTTCTTCATTCTCGTGGTTCTTCTTTGAACCCTGTCCAATTTATCAACATCTTTCTAGTATTGTGGGCACCAGATAATCTCTATACCTACTCAAGTTTCCTTTTGTGTCCTTAGCAATCCAGACCAACCAACATATGCTAATCTACATTAACATAGTGTTTTCCTAAGCCTGCAGGATGTATTGTTGTTGTTACTATTATTTGTATTGTGGTAGTACCTAGTAGCCCCATTCATGAACCAGGAATCTATATTATGCTAGGTGCTGTACAGACACAGAATAAAAATAAGGGCCTCTACCCCGTAGAGCTTACACTGTGTCCTAGGTCAGCTAAGACTAGATGGCCTTCAAAATTAAAATAATTGAACCAAGTATCTGGAACAGCTTGTATATCAATGGACACACCTATCTGCCGCATCTAGAAAACAGTCACCTATTGTAGAAGACAAACTAAAGATATTGATATAGAAGCTGGTCATCTAAAGTTCATTTTCTAGGTCTTTCTGTAGGAATAGAAAACCCTGACCTAATTTCTTTTGTTTGTTTTCTGAATCGATCCCAAGATGACTGGATCCTACAGGTAAAGGAGAGAAGTTCAAGATAAAGCCCTTCGGAGCCAAGAATGACTGCAAGAGATGGCTCTCACCCTTACCCTGAAATTATCTGCTTACATAACTTTAAGGACAGGCTGCTATGAGAATGAGAGGTCTTTTGCTCAACTAGGAAAAAGCTGCTATTTTATCCAGGATTTTTCTTCCCTCTCACAGCAGTAGAGTGCAACGTGTAAGCCAACGAGGATGCTACTGAAAGATCAGGGTTTTAGATATCCGGTGTCCCTGAAGATTGTTATACCCAGCAACCCTGAAGGAATGCAAACCTTTATATACCTAAAAAAAAAAAAAAAAAAAAACTGAAGCAGCTCTGAAATTCATAAGACTTCAGCAGAAAAACTTAGCTCTGCGAAAGTCTTAAGGCATTTTTAATGTTAAATTAAGCCGGTGTGTAATTAAAATGGCAATACTATTTGTTAAATCAACGGTATTTAAATAATTAATTTTCTTGTTAGTTATGTAGTGTGTGCTTAGCTTCAGAGAGTATATGTTAATTAATGGGGAGCATCTCCTGTAATAATTTCATGACAATCTAACCTTTGATGATCCTGATTTAGGTCGGTTCTCTATATTGTCTGGAGTATGAACTAATTAAAGGGGGAGGGGGAAGCTCTGTGAAATGCCATTTATAACCTTTTCATGTAGATGGACTCTTGCGCGTTCAGTCTCCTTTTCTCCTCTTATGATCCCAAATAGTCCTCCTGACTACAAGCCAGATTGTCAAGGCCAGTCATGGTGGCACAAAAAGATCACAACTTGGCTGCAGAGTCCAAACAGAAACTTTCCTTGCTGGAGGGGAACTCTATGCTGTATGAAAGTATACACAGTGGAGGCCCTTTGTCTTTGCCCTCTGTCCCCGCACTCCCAGTGGATGAGATGCGTCTGGGATGGAACTGGGCACATGTGGGATAGGAAGGAGGTGTGTCAATCGTTTATGCCTCTCCTTCACTGCCATAGGGGCCACTGGTGATTCTATGCCAGTGGCTCTCAGAGGAGCTCTTCTCAGAATCTGAGGTGCTTTGGTGCAAGATGGGATCTGGCCATGGTTAATTTTATTTAATATTAAATACAATAAGAAAATTTCAGAGCACTTGAAAAATTCTTTCCTAGAAAGAAAATGGGGGCATTTTAGAAAGGGAGGCTATCTGTTAGCTTGATATATTATTTTACCACTGTCATTCAGCTGGGAACCACTCAGATTATTCCTGTATAGTTACTGTTATTTCTGTGATAAGTTTTATGATTGGACCTTTGTTCCATTTTTAACTATGACAATCACCAATCTAGTCATTCTGCCTTCAGCAGGGTATTGGACATAGTTCAGTGTGTTAAGGAACAATATTAAATATGGAGATTTCCTCTAATTACGCATTTGGCAACAGATTGCTTTCCCAATACTTTACCTGTGTAAGGTACCTAAGTAAGCAATATTATATAGAGCATATTATATCCAGAAAAGGCAGTGAAAGAACATTAAGGTTGTAAAGCAAAACATTCAAAAATTAAGAAACGCAAGAATTAAGCTTCTTGTGCAGACTGATTTGTCCCCCCCTTTCCCCATGTGTGTATGCATTATGATAATCTTCTGCACGCCTTTGCTCCTATCCCGGTCTGCACGTCCCCAAACTCCTGTTCCTAATCCCTTCCCCTCAGGTTTCTTTTCCCTGTCTCTCCCCTTTAGGGTTGTCACTTTTCTAATTGCTGGTAACCAGACCCCTGAGGCCCCACCTCTGCTCTGCCTCTTCCTCAAAGCCCCACCCCTTTCTCCACCTCTTCCCCCAAGGACACGCCCCCTTCTCCACCTGTTTTGACTTTCCAGTCAAAAACTGGACACCTGGCAACCCTAAATGGCACCTAGACATAGAAGCGAAAAACCCGGTCTGCCCGGGTGAAACCTGGATGGATGGCAACCCTCCCGGCCCCATTCCTCATCTCTCTGCATTTCAGTGACCCTGCTTACGCCTCTTTCTCTTTGCTGTCTGGCTGCTGGTAGAGGGGGCACTGAGAACACAGCAGAGAGAGTCTACCTGCTCTGGTTTCCTATGCCTGGTACCACAGTGGATATTAGCTGCCAGGAGGAGCAGTTGCAGGGAAAGTCCTGCTCAGGTCCTGTGGCTTTCGGCTGGAGCATGCTCAGTCACTCTGTTGGAATGGCACATGCACCGTCTCACTGGCCTATAGGAGCTGTGAGGGGCTGGAGCGTGTACAGTGTGGGTAGAATCTCCTGAGAATTTTGTTGCAAGATTCTAAGTCTCTACTAACCGTGTGTTGAGTGTTGTCAGAGGCTTATAACTTGGCCAGCTTTGCACAGGGATGACAAAAGGCACATCCCTGAGGCTAGGACAACCCTCCTGCCAAATTTCAAGTCCTTACTCCACAGTACGGAGGAACCAGCCTTTCAAAATGAGACAATTGTAAAACCGTCGTTTTATCGTTGGCAAAACGTTGTATTTTCCCCTAACCTCGTTCTTGGAAACAACTGAACCGTTTTTGCCAAGATGCTATTTTTTAAAAAAAATCGAGGCATTGCTACCTGTGCTGCCTCTAAGTTAGGCACACATGCCTTGGATGCAGACATTAAGCAAAACGCAGCCTCCCGTCTTATCTGTTTTTCACACTTTAAAAATCTGTACATGGAATACATTGATATTAAGGTCCGTGATCCAGTATTTCTACATACTTGGTGTAAAAAACGTATGAAGTGGAATATACAGCCCTTTTTGGTATGGACTGAGATCAAGAAACGTTTTGAGATTCCCAAAGACAGTAAGAAAAAAAGGAGGTTTTAACTTCACCAACTGGAAATTCGGTAACGGGGCAGCTGTAATGGGATGTGTCTAGCGGTACTCACATTTTGCAGAAACTCAGAACACCAGCACTACACGGCAAAGCACTGAAGCAATCTATTGCTCTCATTTTAGTCTTTCTAACATGATGTATGGCTAAGACACTTTGCTCCCTCAGGAGATCATACAACAAACTCTCATGGGGAATCACTCTGAAAATATGTTAAAGGGCAATCAGATATCGAGGTATAATGTCAAAATACTCGCTGGCTTTCTAGATATAAGTGCTACAGGTTTCTTCCAGGACAGGAAGATGCTTCAAAGATGGAGCTGATACACACTGGAGAGTTCATGCAGGCCATGACACTACTGAATTCGAAGAGCTCAGAATTAAATTTAATAGGTCTTCATGGGATTTCTATATGTGCCCACAAGTTAGATATTTCCTAGGCATGGATACTAAGGGAGAAACAGTATAATTGGGTGTAACAGAGTGGCTTGCCCCATGGGCTGGGGAGCTTGGGACTAAGCCAGACCTGATGGGCCACATCTAGGTTGAATCTTGTGATCCCAGGATAAAAATTGCAGGAAGTTGCAGCGAAGGGGGGAAGCCCAAAAACTGCAGCTAGGTCTGCAGATGCACTGCAGGGAGCAAGTAGTCTCCTGCAGGACTCTGTGTCAGCAGGGGGAAAGTGCAAGAAGCAGGAGAGAGTGAGGAAAACTCTCCAGGCAGAGAGGCCTGGGGTGGGAGAGACCCTGTCCAAGAAGCAGGAGAGAGAGACTGGAAAGGCCTGTGAGAAGGGACAAACTCCAGACAAGGGGTACTGGGAAACAGACAGATCCTCAGAGAGGAGAGAGATGCGTCCAGCTGAAACTGGGGTGAAGATGGTGTAAGTTTGTGTTCTATTTTTAAAGAGTTTCTTTCTTTTGGACTACTGGTGGAGCGAGAGACTGACCTAAAACTGGGGCCTGTAGGGCCAGCTGTATCCGGTGACTACATCAATAATATCCCTTGTGGAGGTTGGTTGAACTACTTTTTGAACTATGAGTTCTTAGAGTGCCCTGAAGGAGTGGGGGAAACTGAGGCAGGGGGCTATAAAGCAGCTTCTGGCCAAGAGGGGATGCTTAGGTGGTGGCTGCATGATATTGCAATGGGGAAGAATTATTTGGTAGAGACTCTCGGATGTCAGTCTAACCCAACTCAGCTCCTAGCGCTACAGTATAATTTCTCTTTTTGTAAAACAATCACAAATGTATTGCTTAAGTTGGTGTTTCTCTACTCATTAACCTCAAGACCCTAAGAAAAATGTAAGATCTCAAATCCAGAGTTAATAAATGGCAAAAAACACTTGAATTCTTCTTTAAAAATCTATTTGCAAGACTTGTAGCAAATGCTATACTTTGACCTCCATAGACATTGCTATTTTCCATCAATTTTGAACAAATCAATTCAGATATTTCCAAATAGGATTTTCAGTCACCATTGTCACACTGTCTGGTGTGGTTCACGACCGTGAGTGCCAGCCTCAGGGCAGACTGTCAAAAAGCTGGGCAGACACCCCAAACTAGTTGTGTGTTCTATAATTAGATTTCACCAACCTGGTAACAAATGTAAATTTCTGGATCACGGTAACAGAACCCAGGCAAGCTAGACTTAGTGAGAAATGGTCACGTGTACACACACACACACACACACACACACACTCACAAAATATTCAGATTGCTCCCAGTCCCAAGAGCCCAGTCATTTACCCCAGATTAATTTATACCTTGCGCTTGCACCACATAAAACACTCCTAGCCAATCCTATAGTAAACTAACGATTTATTAATTGGAAAAAGAAATGAGAGAATTATTTACAGGTTAGCAGGCAACATATAAGCACAAATGAGTTCATAGGTGCTGGAACTATGGATGCGGGGGAGTGCTTCTACACCTTCTGGCTTGAAGTGGTTTCCCTCATATACAGGGTTTACAGTTTGATTCAATTGCTCTCTGCACCCCCCACTAAAAAAACTTTTCCAGCACCCTTGAATGAGTCTGCCAAAAGACGCCAGAGTTGTAATAATCTGGCAGCACTGAATGTCTTCTAATCCAGGTTAACCCTGGGGATATTTTAGCTCCAGCCCTTGTAAGGGGCCAAACAGCAAAGAGAGAACCATTTCTTCTTGTGAGCATCTTTATATGTCCGTTCCCCAGAGTTCAAACCGATAGGTCAAGTGTTCCTGCACATTACTACTTCTTGGATGGATGGGGCAATCGACAAAGTTTTTTGTCCTACAATGGGCCATTTAATTTTGATAGTCCTTCTTATTGGCCAGGGGAACCACTCTTCCTGCCTACATTCACAAGTTCAGAGCAGACATTTTTACCATTATAAAGCAAAACTTTCTTATTACCTTATAGCCTGGGATACAGACATTACAAGTGAGATTAATGCATGCAGCAACTTACAAACATTGCATAGACTCTAAACACTAAACACATTTTTACAAGTCTAACACCTATCTTGAACAATACTAATATATAGATGAGCTGATCTGGTTTCCAGCTATGAATTTGTCAGTGCTCAGGTGATGCCTACAGAGTTGGCACCCGGTCTGCCAGCGTCACAACCACCACTCAAAACATCATTTATAGTGCTGCCCCCTGCCAGTTTGACATTGTTCTGCCACATCTTGGATTCCATGTTGGCAATTGCCTGAGTGTTTAAATCTCCCCAATATATAATCTGAGAATTGATCTTTAGGTCCTAATTTATTATTTAAGAGTACAGATCATGATTTCTCTGGTTGGCAAAAAAATTATCCTATATCTGCTGACTTTACCAAAAAAGTCCACATACAGAAGTGTCAACAGAAAGTCCAAATCTACCATCTGAAAGACAAAATCATGGATCAGCAACCCCAAAGAAACATTCCATAAACTATGCAGTTCTGTGTATGTTTATATATGTATACATATAAATCTCCTGGGACTTTACTAAATGATAGATTAATTAACTGCTACTTTAAATTCCAGCAAAAAAATTCATAATTACATTCAAGCCAATCAGTCTGTTGCTGAAGTTATTAGTGTTTTGTATTTCAATTTACAAGGATCATATGGATATAAGGAACCATTTGCTTCAGAATTTCTAACTGCTGTATTGAATGTCATAAGTCATAATGTGGTTTTCAGGTTCTTTCTGGAGCAGTCTAACACACAGCTGATGGCAAAATCACAGCTGAGCCCTTCATTTATCTTGAGTGCAGTTATTTTGGTTTCATTTTGGGTTTTTTTTTAGAAGTCTAGCGAAGGTGCCATTTTTCTTAACAAATCTGAATTAAAGCTGTAACTTCAGTTCGTTGGACTATGTTTTCCGTGACTGACAGGCAGCTCCTGTGATGATGCACCATTTGCTTCTGGATCCGTCCTCAGAAAAACTGTTTTTCATGATCTGTGTCCTGAAATCCATCGCTGTGTTCGAACTTGAGGGAGCTTCCATTGAAGCTTGTACTGTATATCTGCGAAACCACTGATGCTCAGAAGGGCTTAAGATCACAATTTCATCAACGTTGAAGTAAAAGAAGAATATTCATCTTGGGAAAAGACAACATAGGATTTGTTTTGAGACACATTTCATGTGTGTGAGAGAGAGGGGCAGTGTTTAGACACTGTCTGTAAATTGAGTCTTTTCTCCCACAAACAAAGTCAGCATTAGTTATGTATTTCTCATAATTATGGATGGATTGACAAAGGCATTTAAGGGAATTAGGTACCCAAATACCATTGAATCTCTCTTAAGCTTCTTTGAAAATTGGAGTTTGTTTATCAATTATCATACAGGTTATATAATGTATGGAATAGCTAAAGCATCATTTTAAAAAATATATTTGCCAACAGTTACTACACAGCTGTGTCTGACCTACCATAATTTCCTCTATACTTAGAGAAAAACTGGAAACTGGTTGCTCAGATACTACTTTTGTGTGCTCCAGATCAACACTACTGTTCACCTCAACCGCTGCATCAGTATCGACCTACTTGGTACTGCAGGAATTCTGCTACTCCAGGGACTTGTTAGTGTTAGACAAGCTGGAGTTCACACAGCTTATGAGTACCGAATGATTCTCAGTAGTGACACCCCAGCAATTATCCTTGCTTCCCAGTACAACATGATTCTCTACTCTTTTTTCCTGGGGTCTGTCCACTGGAAGACATTTAGGAGAGGATGAAGGAGAGACATTAAATCAGTCTCCTCTCTATCAGTATGGGATTCCCCTCTGCATCGTTCCAGGAACCCATGCTTTGACAAGGATCCTTGTCCACAGCAGGGATGGTGGCAACCACCCCCTCTCTGATATGGGCCCCTCGACAACGGCAAAACTGGGATCCTTGCATGGTGTATTGGCTGCAATTTGCACCCGGAAATTAGGGTTTCACAGTCTCCTCCACCAAGCTCCCAGCACAAGGAGTCCCTTGAAGAACAGGAGACCAGGGCAGACAAAAAGGCCACCCCACAAACATTCATTTTATTCTTGTCTCTGGACAATGCAATCATGTCTCCATGACCATCAATGGCTGATGACTTTTGCCAATTCCAGGACCTTGTGAAGAGGGTGGCTGATACCTCTTGAGGAGATTAAAGACTCACAACACAAGCTCGTAGACATCCTGCAATTGGCAACACCCACCTGGGTTGTGTTACCCATTAATGAAGCGCCCCAGGATCCATCAAAGACTTTGTGGCAAACTCCAGGTGCCATTCCGCCAACTTGTAAATGGGCAGACAGGAAATATTATGTTCTCCCCAAGGATTCAGAATGTTTGTTTTCTCACCCCGACCTAATTCCTGGGGGAAGGAGGGGTTGGATGCCATAAACGATGGGGTAAACAGCATTACTCCAGGTCTACCCCTTATGATAAGGACCAGAAGAGGTTAGACCTTTTGGGCTGAAAGGCATATCCATATGAGACCCTACATTTTGGATTGCAAACTATCAGGTGTTTGTGGCCAAATATGACTTCAGGAATTACATCAAGTTTGGAACCTTTATTGAACATCTTCCACAGGAGCATAGAGAGTACTTCCAGGCCATCATTAAACAGGGTCAGTTATTAGCCAGAACCTGTCTCCAAGGGTCCTTCGATGCTGCAAATACTGCCACTAGATCCACCACCACAGTGGTTGTCATGTGTGGGATGTCGTGGCTCTAGCTGTCCTGAGAGAGGTTCAGAATACTGTTGAAGACCTCCGAATTGATGGTCAAAAGCACTTCTTAGGAGCTATGGATGAGCCTCCGCATATGCTGAAGAATGCCAGGGCCACACTGAGGTCTCTGGGTATATATGCTCCTATGAGCAATAGAAGATTTGGCAGTTCTCTGGATTTCAGAGCCACTGAACCCACTAGAAAGAGACAAAAATTACAGAGGAAGAGAGCTCCTCCCCCTCTTTCAGTGAGTACCCAGTCATCATCAAAACAACAACTTTGACAGGTTGGTCAAGGACTCGACTCCTTCTCACCTCTAGTTTGCAAGCTGCAACCTTTTGCCCACCTTCCCACTTCTAAAGACTGCCTTTCCCATTTCCAACAGGCCTGGTGGTGGATTACAACAGACAAGTAGGTCATGGAAGTTAAAATACTATGCTACATTATCCACTTTACATCCCTCCCTCCCACCCCCCTTCCCTGTCCCTCTTCAGGGATCCTTCTCATGAGACTACACTGAGTCATGGAGAATAGGTCCATCAATGGCTATTAGCCAAGATGGTGAGGGACAAACCCCATGCTCTGGGTGTCCTAAGACTCTACCTGCCAGAATCTGGGAGCAAACAACAGAAAATGTATCACTCCGTAACTGTCCTGTTCTGTTCATTTCCTCTGAAGCTCCTGGCATTGACAACTGTTGGAAGACAGGATGCTGGACTAGATGGACCATTGGTCTGACCCGATGTGGCTGCTGTTATGTTCTTATAGCCATTATACCATTTATTTACATATTTTATGTTTATGAATTAGAGTAAAAAAGTCTCATTGCAGAATTATCCTGGAATGGTGTTTCAAATCCTGTCCTTATATTTCTGGCTATCTTTTTCCCTCCAGCAGATCAAAGTAGTTTCAGGGCTTGCTTATTTTGTACAAAACGTCTGTTAAACTAAAATGTTCTCTACATCATCATCCTAGCTCAGCAACTCACAAACATCAATTCATTTACCCTCACACAATGTTGCTGTTATCCCTGTTTTACAGATGGGGAACAGATGCCTGAATTCAATAAAGCACATGCTTAATTTTAAGCAAAGGCTTAAGGGCCAGTTTTTAAGGTATTTAGGTGATGAACTCTCATTAAAATCACTGGGAATTAGGCACCTAAATACTTTTTAAAAATCTGGGCCTACATGCTTTCCTGAATCAGGGCCAGAAATTAAGTAACTTGTCCCAGGTCAAACAGAGTCTGTGTGACAGAGCCAGGAACAGAACACAATTTGCTTAAGTGCCTTTACCACTAGTCTGTCTTTTTTCAATGAATGTTAAAAAAATAAAATCCACAGTGTTTATGTGAAACATCAGTTGTCCTAATTGTTTGTTGATCTGTTGTTCTGAATCAAAGACAAAAATTTCTCTTATTTTACTCCATTTCACTAGGTTTCCTTTGTGTCAGAACAAACGAACAATTAAAGATCTGAAGTAACAACCTCCTCTCTTGTTTCTCATTGACAGAATTTACTTTGACTTTCCTTTTCCAAACTACTTGTGCTCAGCTAGCATTAATTACAATTAGAGTTTCTGGTTTTAGATTTTAACTGATAGAATTCCCCTGAATTTGTTTTCACAGTGTGGCATCTTGAAAATAAGCATTGAAAATAATTGATTTTAGTAATTCCATTTCTTTAGGTTGTTCAGCTTGTCTGTCAGATTACATCCTAGAGTGTGTTGCTGAGAAGTTAAACAATACATCTAGGTGGCAAAACTACCACTGAATTCAATAGGGCCAGGATTTCACCCACAGCTGTCATTCAGAATGACCCCAATCCTGATAAGCATCTCTCAGCACTTCCACAATAAAATCTATCTGATGATGATCTAGAGATGGAAGGTGCTGAAAAATCTAGGTTGCAGTTTATAGTTTTCCCTCTGTTAAACAACAGAGTGCATTTTCCAAACTGAAAATTGTCACTGGGAGGAGGTAAATTTGCACTAAAGATCTTTGGAAATTAATTTGAATTTTATTTTATAAGCTGGTAAAAAATGAAATGCACACCTCGAAGAACTGCATAAAATGAAAAATGAATTTCAGAGAAAAATAAACCCAGAAATCCTGACACCTTAATTACAGCTAAGGAGTAAAATACAAGGGTGGCAGAGAGACAGTAAAGTTCTGCTTCTAATACTACTTTCTCTCTCCTGGAATCAGAATAGTCTGGTGACAGGATGTTTTAGGGGATTGAGAATATAGAGCTTTCCACCTCTAGATCACTGGTCTGAATCTGGCTGAGGCCGATAATAGCTGCAAGTTGGCTCTGTTCAATAGTCTGTGTGAAAAGCCTTCCTTTATCTTCTTCCCTGCAACACCTATAAGTAGCCACTTAGGTTTTTTTAACGTGCTCTGTGCTTTTCATCGACATCAGTAATATTTAGCCAATTAGAAGAAAGATTCTTTGGGGCCTTATAGGTATTTGGCAACATGCAGGTTCAGCAGTGCTTAAATGCCTGCTGAATAGGGATGCATTTACGTGCTTGAAGAGCCTAGCTGAATCGGGGTCTTAATCATAATTGATCAGGATGGAAATAATGTAGAGGTTACCTTGCATTTGTTGGATTTGCATGTCTTCAGCCTCCAATGCTGCCTTACCATTCACCATATTTGCCAGCTGAGGAGACAGTTTATTATTATTATTTATTACTGTAGTGCCTAAGTGCCCTAGTCATGTACCAGAACTCCATAGTATTAGGCGCTGTGAAAACACAGAACAAAAAGTTGGTTGCTAGCCACTAACTTTTATGTAATATAAAGAGGAAGAGAGGAGGGAAAGAGAGAGAGAGAGAGAGGAAGAAGATCCAGAGTTACAATAATTAGATTTTTGGAGTGGTTTTTTGTTTCATCCTTCCATTTGCTTGTTTACTGACTGTCTGCAGCGAAGGCTAGAAAACCAAATCTTTTCCGCAAAAGATATCGCCCCAGACCGAATAAATAGCAGACGTGTGGTTTGGCCCTTGAAATATCTATTTATCCATGGAACATGAGCCAGACTTTTTGCACATATTTGAGACAGCTAGACTGTGTACCCGTTACCTTAGCATTGTAACATTAGTGAGCAATACAAGTGCTTTCCAACCTGATGTAAGGGTTGCCTCTGGTAGACCCTACTGCTTATTGAGCAAGTGAGCATAGCCAGTGGCTCTGTGTTGTGGGTGAATACCCACTGATAGGAGCTTACATTGTCACCAGTAAGGTTCTTCTTACTGACCTGCTCAGTCCCTCCAGTCCTGGGAAAAACAGGAACTTGATGCTCCCTGCGGAGAGCCAATGCCCAGAGATAGGACAGAGAGAGGCGGGAAGTGGGTAGATCCTGGCTTTGCACACCCAACAAGCGGAGCAGTGGTGATTGTTATGTATAGGTGACGGGGTGGTAGCAAGGGATCATCCTCCATTTTGGAATGTGGGGCTCTGGACGGCAGGGCTGCAGTGAACCGCAGGCTCTGGCTGCTCTTGTGTCAAGTAATGTTTAAATAAAACTAACTGACCCGGTAAATGCAAGCTCTCCATGGCTTAATAAAGAGAACAACGTACTTTGTAGGCTGGCCAGCTTACTTAGCCAGGAGTACAGCTGGGACTAAGCTGTGTCATGACAATGGTTGTAATAATTTATTCCTCTCGGAGGGCAAGAGGAAGGAGCAGGGGTGGATTGGGATTCTCTGAGATGGCAGGTTTTGTTCTCTGGTGTGATTATGTGAACTGTGTGTTAGAAATCTTTATTGTCACTATTATTATTCACTTATTTTCACTACTTCAGCCTGTTTGTTTCCTTTATGCATTCTTCTCATCTTGGCCAATGAAAATCAATAACGTTCATTTTGCTTTTGTTTATAGCCAGTGTCACTTTCGCATGCTCGTTGCTGCTGTGCCTGGGTGGTTAGCAATGCAGAGTGCGTTTACTGCTTTAAAACCAGTCGTTATTGGAATTTAAAGCACAAATCATGGACATCAGATGTCTATTAGTTTGGCAAAAGATTGGTTTTACAAAATCTAATTTTAAGACATTTCTGTTTATCGTTTCCTTTTAATCTCAACATCTGATTTATTGCCATTGAAGAACACGCTTGTGATATTACATCTTTAAAAAGATTGTGTGCAGAGAGAAGGTTGAGGACAATGGGAAATTGGTATGTGGATTAATGTACCTGATATGAGCCCTGAGGAAGGTGCTTTACCTGCAGAATCGGAGCGTATAAGGTGTAATCCACTGAGCGAGAGTAAAATGAATATACTTTTTTCCTGAACACTTCCAGGGAATAATAGAAGATGGGGGTGGGGGGTGGAAGCTTTTTCTCTTCCCTGCTGATCTGACCTACATATATTTGCTGTGCCTTGCCCTCTACACACTCCTGCCTTGACAAGTAAATTGGCATTATACACTATGAGTTTTCCCTTCTGCTGGCTTGTATGTGGAAGGAAAACACCAATCATTTGGGACTCATGGTTCAGAGAACACTGAAGTCTCACAGACTGAATATTAATGGGGGATGAATATTTGTCTCCTGTTAATATATCCGACTCCTATCCTTTGCCTTGACAAACATTTAAAGCTAGCTTGTAAAGAGTTAAACTTTCCACGTTCTAATAGGTTTGCTGCTTTTTTCTCCTAGAAACACGCACTCTTTCTCCTTTAAAAATAAATAAATAAAATAAACAACAAAAACCTAACAAGCCAAGTCAGAGAAGCGGCCGCCTCTGACTCTTGTCTCCTCAGAAGAGTCTTCCCATCTGCTTTTCACCACCCAAGCATCTGTTGTCATGGTTGTGTGAACATCATCCCTCCTCCCTCAACGAAGGAGGGTTTTCAGATCTTTTCATTAAAATCTATACTTTAAAAAAAAAGTCACCCAGATATAGGGAGGCAACTTCTCGTGAATGCATGTTATTGGGCTGCCAGGTTGTGTTTACTTCAGAATGAACACCACTGTGGGTAACATCAATCTGTTTCCTCTCCCATCAGATACTGATGAAGAAGATTATGCCTCATGGTTGGGAAGTAACCATGAATAGAGCTGGCCAGGGATTTTCCATCAAAATTATTTTTTGGCTGGGAAACAGTTTCTGAAAAATCCAATTTTTCAGGGGGGAAAGGTTTTTGAATCAGGAAAATAATTAGTTTGGGGTCACTTTGATAGTAACCTGTGTCTGCCTCAGCTACTGCAATGCTTCATAGCAGTTATAGCCAAGGTGTCTCATATTCCCTTTGACCCCAGTGGGCTTACCCCTGAGGTTGAACTGGCATGGTGCTTCATGGGAGTCCCATGACTACAGTGCACCATCGGAGATGTAGTCCAGCCAGGGAGCCCACCCATAAAGGAGAACAGGGATATGAAGCAGTGTGCAGCTGTGGGGAACCAGATTGGTGTTGAACAGAAAGCAGTGAATGTAGAAAGACCACCTGCTTCAGGTCATTCCTTAATTCCTTCAGTCATTCCTTTTCTATATTATGGGGACCACACAGAGAGCTGAACAGTAAGGAGATAGCCCAGCAAAATTCAGCTCCAGTTCTTATGTCCTGATACTGGACTAGCCAAGATTTTTGTGCAGCAGGGTGGTGGAGTTATGGAAAGTGTCAGCTTTGTGTGCAAGCAGTGAGAGGTTCGAGCTCCGCCTAGTCTTGGTTTGAATGGTACAAAATTCATACGACATGGTCCCTTCTGACCTTAAAAACTAGGAATCTGCACTGAAATCAATGGAAGTCTTTCTAGCAACTTCAGTCAGAGTTGGATCAGATTCTGAGCAGGCTGGTGAGAACTGCATCCAAACTGGCAACGCTTGGCCTCCTGGCTGGCGGTGTCAGCCGACGTGGTCCAGGATTGCTGGTGCACCCAGAGGTGATCTCTCCAGAACTGCCGAAGAACACTGGCGAGCCAAAAAGGGGTAAATGGCACAACCGCGACCCAAAAATACCACACCAACTGAGTGTGTAAATAAAGGAGTTCACTAACAAGTACTGTAAAACTGGTTCCTTTCAGAAGCATTGTGTGTTCCCTAAAACTGTAACCCCTCCCCCACACACACACACTGTTTAGAGCACCATGTGCAATGACTGCTAAAAGGGGGCTCTGCGCACTGCCACCACCTCAAGCGCCAGCTCTGTAGCTCCCATTGGCTGTGGTTCTTGGCTAATGGGAGCTGCGGGGGCAGTGCCTGGGGACAGGGCAGTGCGCAGAGCCGCTTGGCTGCGCCTCCGTGTAGGAGCCAGAGAGGGGACGTGCTGCTGCTTCCGGGAGCCCCCGGAGGTAAGTGCCACCTGGAGCTTGCACCCCTGACCCACGCCTGCACCCCAACCCCCGGCCCCAGCCCTGATCCCCTCCCTTCCCTCTGAACCCCTTGATCTCAGCCTGGAGCACCCTCCTGCCCCAAACCCCTCATCCCCAGCCTCTCCCCAAAGCCCACACCCCCCAGCCAGAGCCCTCACACACCCCCACACTCCAACTCCCTGCCCTGCCCCAGCCCTGATCCCCCTCCTGCCCTCCAAACGCTTTGATTCCAGCCCAGAGCACCCTCCTGTACCCCAACTCCCTCAGCCCCAGCTCCACACCAGAGCGCGCACTCCCAGCTGGAATCCTCATCCCCCCGTCCCAGCCCGGAGCCCCCACTCACACCCTGAACCCCTCATTTCTGGCCCCACCCCAGAACCCTCACTCCCAGCACAGAGCCGTACCCCCCCCACACCCCAACTGCCTGCCTCAGCCCAGAGCCCCCTCCCATACTTCAAACCCCTCGGCTCTAGCCTGGAGCCCCATCCCACACCCTGAACTCCTCATTTCTGGCCCCACTCCAGAGCCGTACCCATTCCCACACCCAACCCCCTGTCTTAGCCCAGAGCCCCATGCCGTACTCCAAACCCCTCGGCTCCACCCTGCAGGCTGGAGCCCACTCCTGCACCCCAAATCCCTCACCCCCAGCCAGAGCCCTCACTCCTTCCCTCATCCCAACCCACTGCCTCAGTCCGGAGCCCCCTCCCGCATCCTGAACTCCTCATTTGTGGCTGCACCTCCAGCCGGAGCCCTCACCCCTCCCGCACTCCAGACCCCTGAGCCAGCCTGGTGAAAATAAGCGAGTGATTGAGGGTGGAGAGAGCAAGTGACAGAGGGAGGGGGGGTATGGAGTGACCGGGGCGGGGCCTTGGAGAAGGGGTGGGGCCTCAGAGGAGGGGCTGGACAGGGGGTGGGGCAAGGGTGTTCAGTTTTGGAGGAGTAGAAAGTTGGAAACCCTACTCTGAACACCAAAGCAGAACTTCTAAACAGTTTATCTTTGGAGCATAGTGTCCATACTGACTTTTGAACTGGTGGTGTCTGAATGTGCATTTTGAACGTCAGTCAAGAAGTACGGGTGTGAAGAGCTAGCATCAGTGAATCAGCAGAATTGCAAAAATCCGCACATATGCAAGGCTAAGTTTAATAAGGAAGTAAATGAAAGCCATGCTAAATGAGGCACAATGGAAATTGCACTGCTTTAACATTGCCTTTTTTTAATCTTTCTTTCTTTTTTTTTTTTTGGCTAGGCAAATAGTGTGATAAGGGCCAAATCCTGGGAAAGAATGTATAGCCCAATTAAGTGAGTTATGCACTCACATGCTCTCAAAAGGCAGAAGGTTGAGAAATAGATATTTCAGCCCTGCTATCTTGTAGCTGATCTGTAACCAGGTCTCAGTGGGTATGTCTACATTGCAATAAAACACCTGCAGCAGGCCTGTGTCAGCTGACTCAGCCTTGTGGGGCTCGGGCTGCAGAATTGCAGTGTAGATGTTCAGGCTTGGGCTTGAGCCCAGGCTCTGGGATCCTGCAAGGGCATGGGTGTTTTGCTGCAGTGTAGACTCTACCCTGTGTGCTTACAGATTGTGGGAATGGTACTGAATGTGACCTGTTTCCCCAATGACATCGAAAAGGACACATTATGAATGGGTTGGAGGTATGTTCTACGTTAAATTTGTTGTGGTCACACACACACCAGTCCTGGAACAGAGGTAGTTACAAACAGCATGCAAGACAATCCCTTCTTTCAGGAATCTCAGCATGTTTCAGGGGCACTCTGACTCCAATTACAGACCAAGGCAGAGAGCGAACTCTCCTGCAGGTGGCATAGCACCTGCTACACAGCCTTGTGCATAACAGAACTAACAGCTGCACATCTTCCCAAGACTGAATATTTGTTCACACAATCGTCCATATTGTTTCCTAGTGTGTAACGATGCCATCTATTGACACTTGCCATAATATCTTATTATGTATGTCTATATTGAACCAACAACCAGGAAATTCACAGTGGAGATGAAAACTCTTAGCATAACTGATTTGTTTAGCGTTTTCTTGGAGTTCCTACACAAATGCGTAGCTCAAGGGCCAGCCCTATCCTCTGGCAGTGAGGGAAGGAAGCTTACTGGCATATCTTGTATTCAGTGGTCGGACTAGAGAGGAAGGCATCTCCCACCATACATTCCCAACCCAATTCAGTTTGTGAACCAGATCCTGCTCTCGCTTGAGTCCCCAGCTAAAAGGGGCTGCTTGAAACTATCCCTCGAACCTCCAAAATAAATGTAGACGATGCAATGTTTTCTGGGCAAAAATGATTTTTAATGGAGCTGGTGAACAGTATGAATGTTGGGTGTGTTTTTTTTTTTCATCAAAAGTGTTCATGAGAATTTTGAACTTCAGCCCAAAAATGGGGGGGTGGGGGGCAGGGTGGCGTTATTGTGAATGCGCTCCCCTTCCCCCATTTTTCCACCAGCCTTGGAACTCCTCTGAATTTTTTGAAATTTGGAAAAACTTAAGTGCCTTGCTAAATCACAATGATCATCAGTCAATTTACACCTGTTGTTTGTGTGGGCTTTTCACATGGCAACAAGGAAGACATATTTTAAAAATAGGAAAATTTGGTTATAAACTTCAAAAATTGTCAGGTGTAGCTTTTCATTTTTTGAAACTGCTTTTAATTTGTCTGTTTTTTTTTAAAATTGACTAGATTCCAAGTTGACAGTGCCCCTCTAATGCATCTAAACATTCAGTACATTCCTAGGGCATCAGCAGAGCAACTGAAGTCATAAGTATATTTTTAGTATTGTTTTAAGTTTAAAAAAACAAGCAAATGAGTGGTGGGAGAGACATGTTTTTTCAGGAAATTTCTGTTTGAAGCAAAATAAACTTCTGAGATTTTGTAAACCGAACTGTCCTGTTGAAATTGAAAACCCAGATGTATCTTGAAATTCATAGAATATCAGGGTTGGAAGGGACCTCAGGAGGTCACCTAGTCCAACCCCCTGTTTAAAGCAGGTCCACTTTTTGCCCCAGATCTCTAAATGGCCCCCTCAAGGATTGAACTCACAACCCTAGATTTAGCAGGCTAATGCTCAGACCACTGAGCTATCCCAGACCACTGAGCTATCAGTCTTCTAATGATAATGAAGCTAGGGTCCCAGGATATAAAACAACTCTGCATAGGGCTATTGTACTATACATAGGCTTGGAAGGATTAGATCTCTATTGGTAAAGGTTGGCAAACATCCATTTCACCATACAAACACAAACTGATGACAAAAATATTTACACATAGGCAGGTAAAGAAAAATGCTCCCTGTGAACTTGGAGTCAAAATCCAGGGATTTAGACTTTTGAATTAGGCTTGTTACAAATGGACTAGCGAATGAACAATAAACAGGAATAATTCCTCACTTTAAGGATCTTTGCTCTGTATATTTTGACATGGGATGTTGACAGTTTTAATGGTTTATAAAGCTTTAACTTTTTGAATTCAATGTCTACTGTCATTAAATAATTGACTTCCCCATAATGTCATGCAGCTGTGAAAACTGAGATCCGTAAAAATAGAAAAATGCTTAAAAATAAACATTGATGATATCAATTGAAATTAAAAAAAAAATCAAAATTCTGCCAAGCTTAAACACCTCCCAACATAGCGAAATTCATTGGGTTATCAAATTCCTGTGATGACACCGTGATCTGTTTGGATGCTGAACAGATTTTGAAATTGCTCCAGAGCCTTTTTAATAACTTCACTTGCAATATAAGGATCTGACTTTAATGGGACAATATTAGGCCAGAATATGCAAAGCATATAACCCACCCTTATGTGATAGTCCGGTAGCCAACATTACATCTCTTGTCTATTACATATTTATTATTTTTATAAAGTTAATTAAAACATTTGTGCTCCATCGGGCATAAAAATAGGGCAACTGCTTCTTGATACATTGGGAACTGAAAATATCCGAGTCCCACAAATCTATGTTGCTTTTCTTTATAATGGTAAATGTTTGATTGTATACATATCATCATTAACACACATTTTTATTAGGGTAGTGACTGGAGGCTCTATTCAGGAACTGGCCCCATTGAACAGAATTGTATGTGTGCGCATTGTTTTAGGCAGGGACTGTCTAATACTGTGTGCAGTTTAAGACTCTGATCTTGCAAAGAAATGTGCACATCCATAGCATCAAGCATGTAAGTAGCCCCTTGATTTCAATCACTTACAGTTAAGCTTATGCAGAAGTCTTTGCATGATTGGAGTCTAAATTGCCACGATAGCTAAACAGTAACTGACAGACAACGTGAAAGGGATTCGGCAAGTAACTCCACGCGGATGAACCCCTGTGCCACTTGAAGCCCTGCTGAAGTCTGCAGAGCTCTGTGCAAGTGTAGAGATGCTCCCATTCAAAGCTGCTTGCCCAGCTGGGACCAATTAGAACTGGTTGAAATGTTTTGAACAGAGTTGGGGATGATTTTTGGTCAAACGGCCTATTTAATTGGTCTACCTTTTTTGTCTTTGGGGGGGCTGGGGCAGTTGTGCCTTTTTAAAAAAATTTTTTAAACCAAAATGTTCTCAAATGTGATCAAAGTGGTCATTAACATTTTTCATTTGATTCAAGCCATGTTTTCAGTCAACCAAACGTTTGGTAACTCATTTTGATAACAGTTTTGACAATGTTTTTGATTAAAAAATTGGGGGGTGGAGCCAGATAAAATGGGTCCATTTCGAACACTTCAAACAGGAAAAAAAAGTTTAATTTTATTTCAAAAATCGGTCTCACTTAGTTAAAAGTGCAAACTTGTGGTGTTTTCTTTAACTCCTCCAAACCAATTCTCTTGTCCCTTTCCCTCTCCTATGCACAGATGTCCCAACCATCTCTTCTGCCAAAATTCACTCCCATTAACCTGCCAATACCAGAAATAGCTTCTTTTCCTATACAAAAAGCTATTTGTGCTGACACGTGTGTGTTCTCTCATTTCTGATACGTACACAGTGCTACCTGGATTTATGGGACAACACAGCTGCAGAACCAGATTCTAATCTCAGATATGAAATGTACCACCACATATTTCAACAAGAAAGTACCCCTTAAAATATCAAACTTGAATGCATACACAATAATGCAGGTTTCAGAAAGCACCTTGTCACTGACATTAGGTGCTGGCCCTTGATTTCTGCTGTTCAAACCAGCATCAGTGTCTATATTTAAACATTTATTTTACAAGTTATTTACATCATTTGTTTTCAGCTGAGCAACTGAAATCTCAGTTGTGGCGTAGTAGCGTTGGCCAACGCTGTGGAAATCATAAACATTTAATCAATTAAAAGGGAAATATTTCTAACATGGATGTTGCTTCTGTCTCTTTCAGTCTATCCGAGAAGTCACGGGATATGTCCTGGTAGCATTGAATCAGTTTGAGTACCTCCCGTTAGAGAACCTACGCATCATTCGTGGGACAAAACTCTACGAGGACCGATATGCCTTGGAGATATTTCTTAACTACAGAAAGGATGGTAATTTTGGACTCAGGGAACTTGGCCTGAAGAACTTGACTGGTAAGGAAAACACCTATAAATAACTGATTGGTCATGGTGGCAGCTGAGCTTGCTGACTATTTATACAGATGCACTTGGATACTAGCATTATAGAGGGGCCATATGTGTACCTAGATAGATAGGCATGTTGAAAATTTTATGTAGTTAAAAGATTTATAGATTTGTCTAATCTAGTTCCCTTTTGGGTGCCTAGAGTGGTAGCCATCTTAGTCTGTATCAGCAAAAACAATGAGGAGTCCTTGTGGCACCTTAGAGGCTAACAAATTTATTTGGGCATAGGCTTTTGTGGACTAAAACCCACTTCATCAGATGCCTGGAGTCAGAGGTGAAAGAAGCCAGTGCACCGTACTGGGGTAGCCCAGCTTCCCCAGGGGGCAATTTAAAGGGCCTGGGGCTCCCAGCAGGTGGCTGGAGCCCCAGGCCCTTTAAATTGCCTCCAGACCCCCTCTGCTAGAACCCTGGGGTAGCAGCTGCGGGGCTCCGGCGGCTATTTAAAGGGCCTGGGGCTACCCTGCTTCTACTGCCCCGGCCCTTTAAATAGTTGCCGGAGCCCCGCAGCTGCTACTCCAGGGCTCCGGGAGCTATTTAAAAGGACTGGGGTGCAGAAGCAGGGGAGCTGCAGGCCCTTTAAATAGCCCCTGGAGCCCCCGCTACCCCAGGGCTCTGGGGGCTATTTAAAGGGCCTGGGCTCTGGCTTCCTCTGCCACCCTGGTCCTTTAAATAGCCGCTGGAGCCCCACCGCTTCCCCAGGGCTCCGGCAGCTAATTAAAGGACTGGAGCAGTACAAGCAGGGGAGCCTCGGGCCCTTTAAATAGCCCCTGGAGCCCCGGGCTGCTGCTGCTACCCCGGTGGGGCAGGGAGAGAAGGAGCGGGTCACTTACCTTACAGGGTGGACTGGGGCTGGCTCTGACCCCCTCAGCCCCACCCCTTCTGCCCTAGGCCCCGCCCCTTCCGGGGGCCAGAGCTGGCCCCAGTGTACCGGTAAGTCACTCGACTTATTTTCACCCCTGCATGGAGTGGAACATACAGTAGGGAGGTATAAATACACAGAATATGAAAAGATGGGAGATGCCTTACCAAGTAGGGGGGTCAGTGCTAACGAGCCAATTCAATTGAGGTTGAAGTAGGCTATTCTCATCAGTTGACAAAAAGGGGTGGAAATCACTTTTGTGGTGCTAATGAGGCCAATGTAAACAAAGTGGCCCATTTTTGAACAGTTGACAAGAAGGTGTGAGTATCTGCATGGGGAAATTAGTTTTTGTAGTTACCCATCCACTCCCAGTCTTTATTCAGGCCTAATTTGAGGGTGTCCAGTTTGCAAATTAATTCCAGTTCTGCAGTTTCTCTTTGGAGTCTATTTCTGAAGTTTTTTTGTTGAAGAATTGCCACTTTTAAGTCTGCTATTGAGTGTCCAGGGAGATTGAAGTGTTCTCCTACTGGTTTTTGAATGTTATAATTCCTGATGTCAAATTTGTGTCCATTTATTCTTTTGCATAGAGATTCTTTTGGTTCTGATCCAATATCTTGTGATTTCACAATCCAAAGGATGTCACTGACTAGAAGGAATGGTCCAAATTATAGTATTGGCTAGAAGGAATTAACCTGGAAGGAAAGGTTCAATGGCTGGAAATGTAGATATGAAACAGGCTTCAAAAAGCAGGGCCAGATTTTCAGCCAGTGTAAATTGGCATAGCTGCCCTGAAGTCAACAGAGCTGTACCAGTTTACCCCAATAGTGATCAGGATTGCTATGTTTGGGTGGATACTACCCAACAGTTGTATTTTAGCCTGGCATATGCCCTGGAAACAGTGAGAGCTATGGCTGAAATACAACTGTTGGGTAGTAACCAACCAAAATATAGCGCTAGCTCTCCCTCTCCACTTACTTTACGTAAAGCATTTCCTTTACTCTCGCTAATGCTTTCGCTTCTCTTTCAACTCCAGCTTGTGTGAAGCAGAAATATTTTTGAAAGAGCAGATGAACTTTCACAAAGTTATGTTTCAAAGCCATATGCACAGTAGTGGCTTTATGATGGTCAGTTATCCATTATTTATTGCTTCTGGGGCAGATTTCTTGATGCAAAAATGTCTTCAGAATTGGCACTATGTCCCATTTTCTTTTTTTAATTGGTGACTGTGGGGCCATATCATCCTGAGGTGGTGCAGATTAGCCTAGCTCAACAGAGCTGTGACCACTGACGACCACTCAGGGTCTGGACTTTGGTGTCTGAGATTGACAGTCAGATTGGTAACCCTGCTTAGCATATAAAGAATGCAGGTAGCTGCTGTACAAACTTGTCTAGAGAGTTCATTCAAAGCCACCTTATTTATCGTTGGTACCTCCCGAGGAGAGGTTATCAACGGTGATCATTTTATACCACACTCTGGTGGCTTTGTGACATGGAATCTCTCCGCTAGTGGCTAAATGCAGACCACAGACTGTAACCCCAACTGGATTTGAAGTTTGGCCCTCAGTACACAAAGGTGTAGCTCAACCTTTCTGAACTGAGTTTAGGCATTTCTATTTTGTTGTTGTATAACACAGTTGACATGGGTGCCAATAGTTCTCTTTTGTTAATGTCTAGCGGAATTTTACAGCCATGCTTGAAATAAGCAGATGCTTTTATAAAGACAAAAAGAAGACTGATTTGACCTAGCAATTCACAAATGTCCCCACTGTTGTTATATTATCTGCTATATCGTCATACTGAACTACAGTGGCATTCTGGAAACATGGGTAACTTTTTTTTTTCCAAAAGACTTATGAGCATAAATCACTTAGGCTCAGATTTTTGAAGCTATATAAACATTGCTGTGCTCGGCATTGATGGAATTTAGACTCAAGTGCCTAAATCCTTTGGGAAACATTTAGGCTCCTAAATCTGCTAGGCACTGCAATGCTGAACTCACCAATGCCTAAATAGCTTTAAAAATCTGGGCCTAAGGCACTTTGGAAAACTTTTACTTTGAATCATACTTAAGTTCCTAGGAGCCTCAGTCACTTCTGAAACTGGAAGTTACGCTCCTAAGTCACTTGGGCCCTTGGGACATTTCCTCCCATGATCTGCGACCACCCGCTCCCTTATCACCCTGTTCTGCACTATCCTCAAAGCGACCTATTTCAGGCAACTATAGGCACACACAAGAACTAAAGCATGTTGTGGTTTACACAAGAGTGCACTACCTTGGGTGCATTGCAAAGCTTGAGACAGAAAAAATAGTTACTTTCCACCTGTGGAGGTATGTCATCAGCACCCTAGTAATCTGTAACTTGCTATGATTTACTGCTAACAGAATATGTTTTCTAGCTACAAAAGAGAATCTGACGCATTAAAATATTTAAAAAAAAAACAACCCGAAATATCACTGCAGTCCTATCAATAGCTCCTAGAGAGAAAACAATCAGAGTTCATTTGCAATACCAGGCAGCATTAGGTTCTAAATGAGGGCAGACAGAGCTTAACAACCCACCTTTTAAGTAACTGGGCTCCCTTTGTGGTGCTAATACCTCTGCAGAGGGTAGCCTTGAAACATAGACAGTAACTGGCTTCTGAGCCCCAGTATCAGATCGTATACAGTACACACATCTTTTCAGCAATGATGTCCCTGCCAGAGTGGGCTGGGTATGCAACTGTGGCATTACTCATCTCATCAACCAGATAATGGCTTTGATTGAGTTCTCCTTTTCTCTATTATGCCCATCACCCTGATGTCTGAGTGCTTCTCTTAGTCCCCGAAACCCTACATCTACTTTTCTCCTATTCCCCACCTCCCAATTTATCATTCCTTTCTCTCCAGTCCTAGGATTCTTCCGACCCTTCTGATATAAGATGTTCATCCAGATCGTCTGTAGCTTCATGTAACTTAGGGTATGTCTATGCTGCACGAAAATGTGTGTTCAACCCCCGTCTGCCCTATAGGCTTTAACTTGAGCTGCTAACCTGGGTTAACAGCCAAATTGTTATGTCTTAAATGCTATTTTAACCCACGTTAGCGAATGCAGGTTAGCTAACCTGACTTAAGAACACACCTTTTGTTTTTATTTTGCACTGTAGACATACTCTTAGACTAAAGAGCATTCATAATAGACGGTAGAGGGCTTGGGTTTTTTTAGCACTTAGCCATGGCTCTGCTGGCTCGTAGGGTGAAACAGCTGCTGTTTTAAGTTCCCAGCTCAGGATTTCATTCCTGAACCAGCTGTCATGCTCCAGTTCACTGTTTGTTTGACTCAGAGACATCCCTTGTAAAGGCCACTTTTATATGACTGGCACAGCATCAAACCTATGCAGTAAATAATTTCATTTTCCTTTCTTTCAAGTAAGCCTCATAACACCACTCTTAGCTCAGCCTCCGGCACTTTCTTATTATTGAGTATTGGTGATTGCGTCCACGTTGTCTGACTTAGGTTTCTACAAACCCTCTCTTGGAATTTGTTGCTCAAGATGTGTCATTGTCTCTAGGAAGAAAAGTGGCTAGCACCATTAACTTTTAGTCTTGTAGCAACTTGCATGGAATTTGGAGGGACGAGCATAGGTTGCAGGCGGGAAGAATTTGCAGGAGGCACCAGGAGGTCAGTCTAGGTGATGCTAGCTGCGGTTGCATCATCTCCGTAAATAGTTCTCTTAATAAACAGCCAGTTTAGTTTTACAAGCATGGAGTCCTTTCATGTTATTACCCAGGACGTGGTATGTGAAATAAGCCTAGCCTCCTCTGAGTGCTTAAAAACAGTTTCCTGGGGCTGAAGATGGACTTTTGCATACTTCCAGATAATCAAAATACTGTCTAGAGAGCACATGGCCTATTGTCATTTGGAATCCTGCTGATGCATTGGCTATCTTTTCTCTTAACCTGCTTCATACTGTAAATCCCATCTCCAGAGCATGCTAATATTTAACCCACGTGTGCTAACATCTTCAGCACAATTTAAGAATACCTACTATTCTTCCAAGCTGTGCAAAACTAACCTGGGGTTGTGGAGGTGGATGACATTACACCTTTCAGGGTTGGATTAGCTCTGAACTTACGTCTATGCAGGGGTGAAAGTAAGATAAAATACTTATCGGTACGGGGGCCCTGCTCCGGGCCCCCAGAAGGGGTGGGGCATGGCCTTGGGCAGAAGGAGCAGGGCTGGGGCGGTCAGCCTCCCCCAGCCAGCCCTTCCATGCTGCCCAGCCCATGCCGCCTGAGGCTCCGGCCGCTGCCGTGGCAGCAGCGGCGGCCGGGAACCCTGGGCTCTCTTAAATTGCCGGGCCCCGGGGCAGCTGCCCCTTTTACCCGCCCCGTTGGTGGCCCGGGGGGGTGGGGGGGCGCAAAAGGGGGATCAATGTTCAAGCGCTGCCACAACAGTGCTTTAACATCGGCTGTGTATGGGCCAGTTCTTACCAGTACGCCGTACCGGCCCACTTTCACCTCTGTGTCTACGTATCCCAGCAGCTCCATATCAGAGTCAGAAACAATCATCGTAACCCCAGTCCTGTATTTAATTTAAGATGAAATTATCCCTACTAGTGCCAGTTCCTCCAGCTTCTGCTTCATTGCAGACTTCAGCAGATTAAACCTTGCACGGTACAATTATTGCAGCTAATTAAAGCCTGGGTGTAACCCTCTGAACGACATGAAAACCTGGTGAAGCGCTCTTTATTGGATTTTTGCCCTGTGCAAACAGCTAAGGCATGTTTGTTCTGTTTGTACAGTGCCTACCTCAGTGGGGTCCTGGTCTGTGAATGAGGTTCCTAGATGTTACTCATCATATAACTGCTGAGGATGCTTCCACCTCTAGTGACAGATGTGGACTCAAGCTTCACAGTCCCATTCTTTCCACTAGTGCATGGATGCCCCCAGCAGACTTTGAAGCTGTGTTCTCAGTGCTGTATGAGATACACATGCAAACACAGGCCCCTGCCTTTAGTAACCGAAGGCACTGCTCCCTCCTTTTAGTGTGGCCACAGACTGAAACCAAGTCCCATGACTGAATTCGTTTCCCACATACAAAGACAACATTTTAGATTTTTCTCACCAAGTATTGTGTTCTTTTCAGTATGTTGTCAACAGCTGTGTTTTTATTGTCAGATCTGTGTCAAGAGCTATTTCATATTTGAACTTAACTTCGAGTGTTTTGGGTTTTGTACCTTATCTGCTATATTCAAATGATACATACAAATGCTCTGTTATATTCTACATTTATACCTCACAAAGGGCTCAATTCCACCATCAGTTGACACTTAAAGTTTTCATTTACCTCAGCGGCAGTTCTGTCTGTGAAATGACAGTAGGATCAGTTCCTAGAAATTTGAAGCTGTTCCAGAAATCTGGGCTATAAAAACATATTTCTCACATTGGAATATAAAAATGTAATCACACACCTCTGAAATCTACAGTCAATTATTCCACATATGCATCAAAAGCAAGCAGATGTTATACTAACAAACTGGCTGCTGCCATCTCAGCTGGGCTCCACTTACAACCTTCATAATCTCCGCCAGGTACCCTTAAAATAAAATGCAAGTTTAAAATATTGAACATATTATACAGTGTGGTATTAACAGGACACACTATGTGTAGACCAAGACTATGCCTTCTCCTTCCATTCATTGGGAATGACCTAGTGCAAACCATTTCTGACTTCACCGTGTAGCGAGGCAGTCAACCCTAGTTCATCCAATGAAAGGCATAATCAGTGCCCACACAGGGGGTATTCCGTGTATGTCGAACAGCTGATGAATAAGTTCCATTGTGACATTTATCTTCATGAGTGAGGCAAGGCAAAAATGGAAGGATAATTCACAAGCGCCACACCTACTGTTGAGGTATCCCATATTTTCTTGTGTGAAGATAAATGTCATGACAAAGATCAGCCACGATGAATTGTATAATCTACAAATGGGCAGGAATGTGAAAGTATGTGTCTGTAAAAACCTGAATGGCTTAGAATCTGTAAAGGGTTTTAAATAGATTTTTGGAGTCATCAGTTAATAATAATAATACTCAGCTCTTCTGTAGTGCTTTTGATTAGCGGAGATCTCAATAACATATACATGGCTTCCAAATGCTGACTTGCATTTTCCTGTTTAGTCATACTTTCTATTTATGCATCCTTGCAAGAATGCTATTGTTAAGATATCTGATTGAAAAAGTGTTAATACTTCATACAGTTAACATGCAGCCTAACGGCCTCAATTTTGATGGTTAAAACCTGGAAATCTAGGTTACGGGGAGACGGGGGGAAGAGGGGAATGAAATAATTTTGTTTTGAAGGATTGGAAACGGATCCATTGTTAAGGTTTTTTTGGAGCGTTTATCATTTTTGTGTGTGGATTTAAACATTTTTTGTTGACAACCTTGATGCATTTTGTTTATCGAAAAGTCCAATTTCATTAAATGAAGAATATCTAATAACCATTTTGATAATGCTTTTGATCACTTTTTCTATTAAACATTCCCCCCCAATTGAAAAATGCTCGTTGCAAAAAATAAAAAATATTGACAATATTCGGTGAATTTCAAAACAAAACCAACAAACGCACCTTTTTTTCCAAAAAAATTCAGCTCTAGTTTCAGCCTCCCTACCCTACACATATAAAAAACCCGAATGATTAGAAAGGGTGGCATTACGTTGACGTCTGCTGCATCCAGGGCAGATGATGAACTGATCGGGAGAGGGTTTTACACTCACTTGGCGACCTGCTAATCTTGTCAGTTGTTCATCTGAAAATTCATACCGGACACATCAGTATTAGGATATTTCAGTGCACTGTGTGGAGCAGGCCTGCTGTTCCTGCTTCAAATGCTACTTCTAATACTAGCTGATGCTAGTTATTCTTCTTTTACCAGTGAGGTACTAGGATGTTTTGGGTTCCCCTGCCTGTTACCAGCACTAGTAGTCCATTCATACTTGACCACTCAAGAACCCTTCTCGATGTCTTTGCAATCTTCCTCGGCAGACACCTGTTGTCTCATCACTCCTCTCCAGTTCATAATATTCTAGCCCTATTGACCTTGATGCCTATCTGATAACTAGATTAGAGCCATGTGTAGATTGATTGTTTTTTCTTTTTTGGGCTCCTTTTCTGACAAGTCAGTGCCAACTATTTTGCTATACTTCTGTCAGAGGCCTTAGAGCCTAACATCTCAATTGTTCATTTTAACTGCAAACTCCGTCACTCAACAGCCTTAGCATTTTATGTATAGAGCAGGACTACTCAGCATTGTGTGACATCCAAATTACTAGTATAGGTCACTGACCTCTGGTCCAATTTATGAATCCATAGAGTAGTCAACTATACTCCATACTACTATATGCTACTTATTGTAAATTGCCTTCGTGTCGTATCAAATGTTGTTTTCTTTCCAAAGGAAATGCCATTCTGAATAGATATGGCTTTTTGAGGCATTATTTGTTTAGAAATCCAACAATGAGCTGTCAAAGTCTGAGATGAATACCGACCAAATATTAATTTTCATGTGCAGCCTAAATATATGTTTGTGTTTGTGCACAAACATACACTGTAAGACAAACGATCAAAAAGCCACCTCTGTTGCAAAGTGAGGCACTCTGTGTTACCTCAACTCTGCCTCCTTGTGTAATGTAATTGCAATAGGGTCTGTAACTGCTCAGTCACTGAGGCTTACTCTGTGCTTGAAGTTCTATTCATAGAACCATAGGGTTAGAAGGGACCTCAGGAGGTCATCTCATCCAATCCCCTGCTCAAAGCAGGACCAATCCCCAATTTTTGCCCCAGATCCCTAAATGGCCCCCTCAAGGACTGAACTCACAACCCTGGGTTTAGCAGGCCAATGCTCAAACCACTGAGCTATCCCTCCCTGCCATAGCTATATCTGTCAGGAGTGTGGGGGGAAAATGGTGCCGATGCTCCAGTGTCGATGCAGCTGTGTCTACAGAAGAGGGCTTCTCTCAACGTAGCTAACATCTGTCAGGGAGGTGGTATTCCGACCATGACAGAAACTCCTTCTGTCAAGGTAAGCTGTATCTATGATAGGAGGCCATAGCTATGCTGACAGAGACGCCATGGTGTTCCCTTACTAGTTACGCTGTATGACCTCTCCCTCATTCAGTGCAGAAGATGGATGGTGTCCAGTGAACAAGGCAGTGGCTCAACATTTCCTTTTATCCTAGTTGTTCAGGGCATAGTCTCACACCTCATTTACTACACACTATCCAAACCTTGCACTGAATGAGGATTTTTTTCCTGGCTTTCTAGGCTTTTCTGTAGTGATCAGTACTGTGGTGTCTCAGCCTCTTGCAAACCGTGAATTTATCCTCACCTCTACTTCTGAGATCAGAAAGATTATAGACTGGATTTTCAAAATTGCTTCATCTCAGGGTCAGATTTTTCAGCAGAGCTCATCTCACTGTATCCATGTTGGACACTGAGCGCTTTTGAAAATCTGGCCTTCATTTTGGTGCCTGGATTGGAGCTGAGCTCCTTTTGGAACTTGGCCCAAAGTGACTTGCATATGAGTCACATGCAAGTATGTGGCACAGAGAGGAATAAAACACAGATCTCTTTGCTCCCATCCAATGCCTTAACCACAAGCTCCTCATCCTCTGCCAGCAGTCTCCTTCCTAATGTGCTACACACCATACAAACTGCTGCTGTAATCGCAGCTTAAGTGCAGATACCATTCCAGCTTGTGACACAACGGCAGTGAATGAGACTGGGATATTCTGGAGACCAGACCAATTCAATATGCAGCCTTGCCCCATTCTCTGTTCAGCAAGTGCAGTAAATAAGCTAGGGGCCCCGTGGGGAAAAGCAGTATGTTATCTGCTTCAGACTTCCTATGTGACCTGGACAATTTGCTGAATTTCTCTGATCTCTCAGAGATGTTGCTAGGATAAACAAATGTTTATGAGGGGTTTGTAAGTAAGCCACCAGAGCACTCTCTGAATTGGGGGCTGCTGAGGGAACGAAATCGGCCTTCTGCATAACTTAGAGCAGCCCCAAGGACTGTCTAAACTACAGCAATCTCTCCGGGGCTGCATATGGATTGTGCCTCCCTCCCAAAACCCTCTAGCACCAAGGGCTGTGGGCAAGCTCCTGGCTGCCCCAGCCTAATCCCCAGCATGCCCTGTGTAGCAAGGACTGCGATTGGGGTCGGCACCACCATGTTGTGTGACGGACACTTGACAAAATTACCGTACTTAGCGATAGACATGGGGAGGGGGGCAGGGTTATGTCATTCAGTGATTCAATTTTTTGAAAAATTACCATGGACACTTGTGTCCGTGGTAGGAACACATTGCTAACCCCTGCGAATGACAGGAGCACATGGTCCATTAACACCAGGCCTACGCTGCTTTTGCAAGAAATTCTTCTTTGGTTCCTTGTGTTATTAACAGCAGTGACATGTACACGTCAGAGCAGGGGACAACACCAGCCCCCAATTTTTCTTGATTAATATTCCATGTGGGGACATATGGACTGGAGGGACAAGATGATAGAATCCTAAGATATCTTGTTTAAGGGAGAGCTTGAGGTCGAAGAGCAGCTGCCAAAAATTACCTGCTGTTTTCTCTTACCTACTTCAAAAAAAGGACCAGAAATATTCACATGTAATATTACCAGAAAGAGGCATATTTGATTTTATCAGACATAAGTACACTTTTTGGAACCATAAGAGATGCCATCATTTAATTTCTAATTACATTAAATAATGACAGGTTTCAGAGTAACAGCCATGTTAGTCTGTATTCGCAAAAAGAAAAGGAGTACTTGTGGCACCTTAGAGACTAACCAATTTATTTGAGCATAAGCTTTCGTGAGCTACAGCTCACTTCATCGGATGCATACTGTGGAAAATACAGAAGATGTTTTTATACACACAAACCATGAAAAAATGGGTGTTTATCACTACAAAAGGTTTTCTCTCCCCCCACCCCACTCTCCTGCTGGTAATAGCTTATCTAAAGTGATCACTCTCCTTACAATGTGTATGATAATCAAGATGGGCCATAACCAGCACAAATCCAGGGTTTAACAAGAATGTCTGAGGAACCGGGGGCGTTAGGAAGAAACAAGGGGAAATAGGTTACCTTGCATAATGACTTAGCCACTCCCAGTCTCTATTCAAGCCTAATTAATTGTATCCAATTTGCAAATGAATTCCAATTCAGCAGTCTCTCACTGGAGTCTGGTTTTGAAGTTTTTCTGTTGTAATATCGCAACTTTCATGTCTGTAATCACGTGACCAGAGAGATTGAAGTGTTCTCCGACTGGTTTATGAATGTTATAATTCTGGACATCTGATTTGTGTCCATTTATTCTTTTACGTAGAGACTGTCCAGTTTGACCAATGTACATGGCAGAGGGGCATTGCTGGCACATGATGGCATATATCACATTGGTAGATGTGCAGGTGAACGAGCCTCTGACAGTGTGGCTGATGTTATTAGGCCCTATGATGGTGTCCCCTGAATAGATATGTGGGCACAGTTGGCAACGGGCTTTGTTGCAAGGATAGGTTCCTGGGTTAGTGTTTTTTGTTGTGTGGTGTGTGGTCGCTGGTGAGTATTCGCTTCAGGTTGGGGGGCTGTCTGTAGGCAAGGACTGGCCTGTCTCCCAAGATTTGTGAGACTGTTGGGTCATCCTTCAGGATAGGTTGTAGATCCTTGATAATGCGTTGGAGGGGTTTTAGTTGGGGGCTGAAGGTGACGGCTAGTGGCGTTCTGTTATTTTCTTTGTTAGGCCTGTCCTGTAGTTGGTGACTTCTGGGAACTCTTCTGGCTCTATCAATCTGTTTCTTCACTTCCGCAGGTAGGTATTGTAGTTGTAAGAATGCTTGATAGAGATCTTGTAGGTGTTTGCCTCTGTCTGAGGGGTTGGAGCAAATGTGGTTGTATCGCAGAGCTTGGCTGTAGACGATGGATCGTGTGGTGTGGTCAGGGTGAAAGCTGGAGGCATGTAGGTAGGAATAGCGGTCAGTAGGTTTCCGGTATAGGGTGGTGTTTATGTGACCATCGTTTATTAGCACTGTAGTGTCCAGGAAGTGGATCTCTTGTGTGGACTGGATCAGGCTGAGGTTGATGGTGGGATGGAAATTGTTGAAATCATGGTGGAATTCCTCAAGGGCTTCTTTTCCATGGGTCAAGATGATGAAGATGTCATCAATATAGCGCAAGTAGAGTAGGGGTGTTAGGGGACGAGAGCTGAGGAAGCGTTGTTCTAAGTCAGCCATAAAAATGTTGGCATACTGTGGGGCCATGCGGGTACCCATAGCAGTGCCGCTATAATGATAAATAATAAATAAATGATAAATAATGAGTTGTCCCATTTACTTCAATGGGCCCAGGATTTCACCCATTATCTCTAAGGGTACTTCTGCACTGCAGTTAAAATCCTGCATCTGGCCCGGGCGAGCTGGCTCGGGTTGTGGGACTGTTTCTTTGCAGTGTAGACTTCTGGGCTCAGGCTGGAGCCTGGGCTTTAGGACCCTGCATGGTGGAAGGGTCCCAGAACTTGGGCTGCAGCCGGAACTCGAACATCTACACCACAATTCAACAGCCCCCCAGCCTGAGCCAGCTGGAACGGGTGAGCCGCGGGTGTCTAATTGCAGTGTAGACTTATCCTAAAGGGTTAAAGTATTTTATTATCATTGCTCTTGTCATGTGCATGTTCTTGTATTTGGCATCCTGTTGATCAGTGGCTCCTGCTCTGTTTGTTGATTTCAAGCCTGTTTCCTATTCTCAGCTCAGACTTTACCAGTGGAGATACATGAACTTGTTGGAAAAGATTATGGCAAGTAGTAAAAAAAATGATTGATTTATTGGCAAGTGTTTTCCCATTGAATATTCAGGGAATTCCACTGAGATTTGGGGTGTTCCAGATTATCTTCACCTCCTGCCCTCAGTCAGTATTTTATTTTTTATGCAAAGTTTTCACATACGCAGCCATGTGCCAATATCAGATTGTAGGTTGTCTGAAACAATTTTCCAAAAATAACACGCAGGAATATCCGTGACATCAGGGCCCCCATTACTGTGTGGGTCGTCAGTATCACACCGCCAGAGAGCATACTAATCGTAATACCATATGGCCTTTCCTGCAACTGAAAGGGGACTCAGAACTATGGGGAAGAGACACTTGGCCAGATCCTCAGCTACTGTAAATTGGCGTTGCTCCCTTGACTTCAGAACACCCTGGAAGCAGTCATTCAAATTGCTCCTCACTTGCCTTAGTGGATAACTTAATTCACACTTCAACTGATGAGTTACCTAGTGCCTAACTCCTCTTCCCTGCCCCCCCCCTCCAGTTATGCCCTTTTAAGGACACTGCAAGGAGGCCAGTCGCTGCAGATTAATAGCTGCTAATGACAAATGACTCAGGTGCTCAGTTATGTTGTCACTGTGCTACCCCCTGTGGTTTTGAGGATTGAGTGCAGGGTTGTTAGTCTGGACGCCTAGGTTTTATTCCCAGTTATGTCTCTGACTCACTGTGTAACTTCGGGCAAGTCACTTCACCACTGTATTTTCCCACCTATAAAATGGAGATAATAATGTTTATCCACTTTTATTAGAATGCTGTGAGCTCTCACTCAAGAAAGTGGTATATGGGCTTGATCCAAAGCCTATCGAAGTTAGTGGGAATCTTTCCACTGACTCCGCTGGGCTTTATATCAGGCCTTATTGCTGCAAAATGTTATTGCCATCATGGAATGAGTCCAGGTGCATTATCTGCCTTCAACACCATATAAAATAATCAAGGCTGTCATTACTTTCTTTGGTTCCTTCCTATAAAATCTGTTTATTAATTCACAACATTTGTGTATTTTCAATGATGAAATAAGACTCCCCACAATTTGGATGTGGGAAACATCCTTTAACTCGTGGGAAATGTAAACAATAGAGGTAAATCTGGAAAAACTCCAAGCCTTTTAGACAAATGCTGGCTCACCAAAACTTCAGTGACATGAAGCACTTTGACAATACTGGGATTTCTTTGGTCATATGTTTTACAGTGTAATCCTCCAGCTCAATCACATAGGTCAAGAAAGGCTGGCATTTCAACCAACGCAAAAGTCTAAGTGCCTCTATGGTACACGTTGATAAAAATGCACTGGGCTCTATAGCTAGGAAGAAATTCGTATGTCCTTATGAAACTCTGTAGCAAGAGCATTGTCAAACTAACCGCACGGTAGTTTTGAGAAAAACATTGGCATGCATTGTGCACACAGGTCTAAATTCTACTCAGTTATATTGGCGTAAGCAAAACTGGTCACATAGTTACTGAGCTCAGGGTATTTTAAAAGCATAGAGCTCCTACTCCACGGGCAGTGGATAATAGAAGGCCAACAATTTTGTTGGTAAAAAGAAAAGGAGTACTTGTGGCACCTTGGAGACTAACCCATTTATTTGAGCATAAGCTTTCGTGAGCTACAGCTCACTTCATCGAATGCATAAAGTGGAAAATGCAGTGGGGAGATTTATTCATTCCACTGAATGCATCCGATGAAGTGAGCTGTAGCTCACATAAGCTGATGCTCAAATAAATTGGTTAGTCTCTAAGGTGCCACAAGTCCTCCTTTTCTTTTTGCAAATACAGACTAACACGGCTGCTACTCTGAAACCTTTAGTTGGCAGAATTCCAAATTACAGGTCACTGTTTTTCCTTTGATTCCAAGCATATCTTTTCTCCTTCCTGAGATTAGTTAGAAGAGTACCCGGCTTGGAGTAGTTATCCATTCCAAAGGGCCATTTTCCCTTACAGATCACCTTTATACCCCATTCCAATCTCCTTGATCACTCTTTCCTTTTAAGTCCACCATGCATTTTAAAGGCTGACACTTGCACTACCCAAACAATCTCTCCTCGAAAGAAAGAGGCATGAATTTTACATTTGTCTACCATCTAAGTCTATTGGCTTCCTATTTCCCTTTGACGAGCTGCAGTTCACAAGCCATTCGTTGGCACTTTTGTAAAATAATTAAAATCTCATTCTTGTGTGTCCCACGGGAACTTTTAATCTATGAATATTTCCCAGCAAAAGGGCAGGTTAGGGAGGAAAGTGTGCCGGGCAGTTCAATTGCTGCAGCACTGCAGGGTCCCTCTGTCAGCGTGGGAAAGGCAGGTGAACCATGCGCTGTCGAAGCAGAAGAGAGACCACCTTCCTGCAGTGAGTCTGCTGGTTGCCAGACTCAATAATGAACATGAAACTTAGAGGTCAAACACTAAAATTAGTGTCTTTACACAGAGGAGGAAGGCTCAGTAAAGGCTTTGCAGCAGCTGTCTACTGATCCATTTTGTATTTGATTGGAAACAGGGAGCAGGCATAGAACAGTAACACGCATCCAAGTGCCAGGCTCTCCTGCTTTTCGGGCAAATGCTGATTTAGGACCTAATGCTGCATTCCTTGCACACTGATTTAAGTGGGATTTTTGGATGCACAAGGAATAAGGCCCATAGACCTGGAAGGTCTAATGAATTAGTGATGCTGAGGACAAGGCCTGCAGAAAGTCATGTTTGTGTAAGTGGGGGAATAGTCCCGCTATTGTGGGGAACTTTCCTGGCTTCTGCACTACCCCAGTGAAGTGGGCTAGCGAAAGGATCTGAGTCCTCGCTCCCACTTCCTTTACCCAGTGGCCTCCCTGCCCTTGAGGACTCCCCTTCCACTCTCCTGTCTGGCAGAGTCCTCATAACCCCGACAAGGCTGGGCCCAGGATTCCTGGGGGGCTCGACCCCCAACCCCGCTGTGGTCACCTAGGACAGGGGCTAGGGTGTCCCCACTCCGGGGTACTCTCTCTGCCCTGGGCACTTCTCTGACCCACTGACCATTACATACAAGTTAAAGCAAATGCAAGTTGTTTAATCAACAATTAATTTTAAAAAGAATAAGGAAAAATGGGAAAGGTTAAAGGAAACCCATCACCCCGCTCTGTGGCAGGGAACATCACAAACAGCGTCTCTGGAACATCAGGGGAGTTCACAGTCTGCTCCTTGTAAGTCCCAGGCCTCCTGCTCAGGCCCTGGCCCTGCTGCAGGGATGCTGTGGGTTGGACACTCGCTCTGGTGGTGGCCACACGCTCTCAGGCTCTAAGTGGTAGGACCCTTCTTCCCAGTGTTGCCCCCGCCCTGTCGGGGTTACGATCCAAGCCTGGCCTGCAGAGCCTCTTGGCTGAGGCGTCTCCCTGTGCTGGGCCTGCTGCCCAGGGTCCCCCCTCGCTCTTTCCAGCTGCTCACCGCACCCAGCTCCGGACTGCTCCAGCCCCAGCTCCACCGCTCGGTCTCTGCACTGCTGCTGCTCTGCCTCCAGCTCCTTGGGCTGCTTCTTTGGCCCCTCTGGCTCTGGTTGCTGCAGCTCTGCTCCCAGGGCAAGTCTGTTCTCTCTGGGCTCTGCCTCTGGCTTTGGGGCTGCAGCTCTGCTCCCAGGACAGGGTCTGCTCTCTCTGGGCTGCTTTTCTGGTCCCTCTGGATCTGGCCCAGCTCTGCTCCCCAGCTCAGCTTGGGCCCCGGCTTTCTCCTTAGCTTGGCCCCACTCTGTCTGACCCAGGCAATTCCAGCTCACAGGGAGGACGGGATGTCCCTGGCCTCCTGACTCCCTGATTAGCCTGCCTGCCCTGTCATTCAGGCTGACCTGGAGGATTGGCCTCTCCCCACTGTTCCTGGGGGCTGTCAGTCTCAGGGTCCTGATTTCCCCCATCGACCCTTCCCCCTTTTTAGTACTGGGAGCTAGCAACTAAAACACCCCCACTGAATGTTCGTAAGGGGGCAACAGTCCCCTTATATTTGCATGTCATTCACTACTGTGGACACTTCTCTGTACCACTTAATCACCTTGATGGGTTTGTGCAGGGAGTAGGGGTGCAGGAAGAATATTCACACAGAGGGACTGCTATGTATGCTGTGGGCAGGATCTTCTTGCCATTCCTCAATAAGGCCGATGTGTAAAGAGGAGTCTTGGAGCTGGGGAGCAGAAGGGACCACTTTATCCACAATTACACAGACTCAAACCCCACATGACCTATGGAGTGACAGGGATCATTTGGGTTCGGGACAGGGCTGTATTGCAGATCCCATTCGCTGCCTGTAGGTTGGGACCATGAATTTTGTCTGCCCTTCAGCCGCTCAAAATGCCCATCAGAGATGTATGCGCGAATTCTAATCACTTGGGTGGTGTGTGTCAAAAAGGCAAATGTCACCCTCAGTAATATAGCGTTTATTACAGAATTTTAAATGTGGTGTCAGATGCCATGGTGATTGGTGGCCATCTGAAACCCTAACCTATAAAACACCTGTAACTCTTTTGATCAATGGTGCACACAAGGTCTCCCACTGAAATCGATATGACAACTCATGCAAGTAACTGATAACTGATGGGAGTGAGGGATTCACAGTCTGGCCTTATGTGGAGGGATGAAGGGAAAAGGGAATTTTACTGCTGCATAAGAGGCCCTCACTGCCAATGAGAGGGGGCAATACAGGATAGCAGGCCAGTGCAAAAGGTCTGTTTCAAGCAGCTTCCTGTTAGCGCAGTTGTGCTTTTGTAAATGTACAAGTGCAAGCCACATGGAGCATGACTATACAAACCCATTGAGATGGACAGGCAGCGATAGAAAGGAAAATATAACCTTGAATTTAGCAAAGGGGGAAATAAAAATAGACAACACGGAGGAGGAGAGAGAAATAGACACTCACGCAGCTAAGGGAGACAGACAATGCAAACCCACATTTAGATATACATACCAGAGTCCAGCCGTCACTGGGGAATACAAGTGCTCATGTGTACTTAACTGTGATAGATAAATGAACAGACAGGCAGCTGTTTAATCCCTCTGATACAAACCTGTTGCAGCTCTCCCTTATATTACTCTACCAAATGTATTACTGCCTAGCTGCTGAAGAACAGCTTTCCATAGAAAAGGAAGTTGGTAAGTCTAGAGTGACAAGGATAGGCAGACAGACCAGCAGATGTGTAATTCACATGGAGTTACATCTATCTGTACAGTATCGGGAACCTTTTGCATGTCACAGGAAATGTGCCCGCAGGCTTAGGATGACCGAACGAAGGTGTCACATGGGGAGAACACACTGGAGGCCCTTTTGTTTGATGTTTGATTGAAAACTGCTTGAGGGGCTGTGTCCTTCGAATCCCTTTTGCTTACATTTTTTTTTTTCCTGAGAAACTTTAAAACACAGTTGTGTGTTCGCTTTTAAACGCAAAAGTAAGAGCGCATCTGTCGGGCGCCCCATCATACAAACTCCGTACTCACGCTGCACGTCTCCATGGGATTGCCTGCTGCCAGTTGGAATTAACGCAGACCCATGCTTTGAGTTTGAGAACACAAGTATTCCTGAGGAGGGAATGTGAGAAGAGGTGGTGGTTGTGTTTGGGGTGAGCGACGGATGCACACAGATTGATAGTAAATGCCTCAAAAAGCGCAGGAGTTGGTTCCAGCACAGTGGATGACTATGCTGCTATTGAGGTAATTGAGATTTAGGAATGATTGAAGGTCACTGAGCATATGGCCTGCTTGCAGAGGCTAAGTTCATTATGGGGGTTTCAGATGATTTTTCAGGAGTGTAACACGTGCTGAAAGCACTGTTCTATTCCAATTTCCAATTCAGGTTCTTACTAGAGCTGGTCAGGAATTTTTCAGTGTTTGTTTTCCATTTTTGAAGGTTTTTTTTTTTCTGTTGAAAAATGGCAATTCATCAAAAGCAATACATTTTGCAGGAGAGAATTGGTTTTCACAAATTTCCTGTTTGTTTAAAAAAACAACAGCAAGATTTTGAAATCATCAGAATGTACCGTTTTGATATTTTCAAAATGAAAAGTTCTGATTTTCAGTTCGAAAGGACTTTTCATTTAGAAATTTAAGTTAATTTACTGTAAAAGTGAAAATAAAATGAAAAAAAATCAAAATCACAAAAAAATATGTCAAAGCTATCAAAATGAAATATTATGATTGACCCATACCAATTCTTTGGATTTTCAGTTCTCATTTTTTTTTTTTTGCAATTTTGACTGTGTCCCCATTCGAGATGGAAAATTCTCACATTCTGGGGTGCAATCCAGATCAGTGAGAGGTTGTACCACCTGCTGCCCATTAACGCTGGGAGTCTCACCGTGCTTTTCTGTTGTAGCTCCCAAACGGGGCTGCTCACAGACAGCCTGCCAACATGCAGGTCACACCCTGTCTGAGTATAGCCACAGACCTGGTCCAACAGCTTTGATCCCAGCAGCCTGTCAGGAAACACCGGCCACACTGTGGCTTCCAGCAGCGTTGGCTACTACGTGGAGTGTGACCCCAACACACTCTCAGTCCTGGATTTTCCCCAAAATGCGTGCTCTTCACTGTTCAGCCCTCTCAGATGTGAGAGGTCTGTTGCCCCTGTAACGGGTCAATATGCAACAGTTTGCTACTTGGAGTTACCCAAACAGTTCAGTTTAAACACAACACTTGATTAGTTTCGATTTAAAAAAATAAAACAAGTTTATTAACGACAACAAGATAAAATTTTAAGTGAGTAAAAGTACAAGGCATTAATGTCAACAATGGTTATGAGAGAAACAAAGATAAAATGCTATATTTAGCTAAAACTTAACAAACTAGACTTTGTTCAAGATAAAATCCTTACTACATGTTCCCAGCAACAAAGCTGACCAAATTCTCAGGTCAGAATCTCCCTCAGAGTCAAAGGGCTGGTTCCTTTGACAGAATGAGTGCTAAGGAGAGAAGCCTTTTTTGCCCTTCCCTCTTATAGTCCAGCCCCCTTTGAAATGCATTTCCCCCGAGCTCAATGGTGGGCAACCTGGCCTAGATAGAGTTAATTCCAGCTGTGAGGACAGAGACAAGGAGCTTCATGGTGAAAGAGGGTCCATGTTCTTGTTTGCTAAATGGGATAGATCTGGTCCTGCCCTGCTTCCTTGCCAAAGAATGGCCACTTCGCAGGTGATTGCACCTCAGCTTTGATGACACCTGGCTAGCGGAGTCAGCTTTTCCTTTGTCTTTTGGAAATCGGTTTATCCACTCTCCAGACTTGTCTGGTAAACACATTGTAGTCATAGTTTCAGCTTCTGTTCATAATTCTTAATATGCATTTCATACATACGTTACACATGAATATTGATGATCAGTGTGTCAGTTTTTAAATGATCCCTCACAAGGCATATTTCGCACAAAGATTATCACAATAATGTGTAGAGTCTGAACACGGGTGCTTTCACTCACAGAAATGTTTTCAAAATCTTGAACATTTTTGCAGAGAAGGAAACTCAACTCTAGTTCTTACACCTCACTCATAACTGCAGGTTCTGAGTGCTTCCCAGCAGCGTGTTAAGCGATGTGACCAACATTTGTGTGTGTTCTCTCATCCTGTCCGCGGGAAGAGGAATATGTGCGCTGGGGTGTTTTTTGTTCTGGAGTTACATGTGCACGTAGACACTCTCTCTCTCTCCTATATGTTTATATTAGAGAAGGCAAGGTTAAAGAAGTGCATCTGGCATGCAGAGCAGAAGTTGGTGAGGCTTGTGAAGGTCCTTAGTTCCTGTGGGAGTTCATTCTTCAGTCTTGGGCAGTATCTTGTGCCATGGTGATGCAAAATAAATCAGCAAAAGGGCCTTTTGAGCTAATTGGAGTGTTTCCACTGACTTAGGATCAGACTCAAAGTGGACATCTAGTCAGAAGTTTGTGTCTAATGTCACTGGTAGAGTGATGACAATAACCAAGGTGAGCTTCAATCCGGAATGATGGTTTCCTGTTCTTAGGCCCTTGCCAAAGCCTGAGCACCATTGTGATAGACATTGCACGTAGTAAGAGCCAGTCTCTGGCACAAAAAGCATACATGCTAAGTGGACAACCCAGACAAAGGGCAGGAGAAAGGAAGTGCTATTATCACCATTTTACAGATGGGGAATTGAGGCATAGATCGATTTAAGTGACTTTCTCAAGGTCATGCAAGAAGGCTGTGGCAGAGTCAGGAACCGAGCCCAGATCTCCTGAGTCCTAGTTCAGCATCTTATCCATGAGCCCATTCTTCTTTTCCTTTAAATTGTAACTGATAGATAATGCCCTGCTCTTGCAAACACTTGTACTCAGAAGGGAATGTTTGCCAGTGTAAAATGAAGCATGTGTGTGTGTTCGGTGTGTTTAAAACAAAAACAAAAAGCAGTGGTATATTTAGGTTTCTTGTTACCCTCCTGGTCCTTCTAGGCTCTCAGAGATTGAGGAGAAGCTGCTGTCTTGTTTCAAGATGCTAGTAATAAACACTCTCTTCCCTGTTTTTTCCCCCCAGGAAGGCGACAGACTGCTGGGCTCTGCCTTTGCAGACAAAGGATTGATTTATTTCATGAGTTCGCAGCAGAGTTCTGTTACTCTTTGGTTAGATGTCAAAGCTGTGTTACCAAGGCTTGCCCCCAGGCTGGGGTTTGATAACACTGAACAAACAGTCTGATTTTACTACTGCCAACAGCTGCAGCCGGCCATAAGTTTGTCTGCTCCCCATGGGGTTTGCTGGGGAAGAGACGAAACGGATCAGAGGTTGACATGATTATTGCTCAGAAATATTCAAAAGCGTAATCTTAAACTGGAGGGCACAGGACTCGATTATTTGTTTGCCAATGCAAAATCTTGTAGGAGTTCTTAAATGATCATGTTGTTCTTGCTGCTGCTGGTTTGACCAGTTCCCCGCTGAGTTAAGTATTACTCCTGGAAGACACACACTCTGTCAGTAACTCCAAAGTCTGAGGGAGATACTTTAGGAGCCGTTGTAACGCAGGTGGAATGGAGACATTTGAATGGCGTGGCATTAGGCAGGAAAGGTCAAAAATCTCAGTATTCAGATTGAAAGGCCATTCAGATTTGGAGGGGGGCTGTTCCTTAAATGATATTCAGTACGCATACAAATATAGCTAGTGAGGATTATGGGTAAAATGTGCACACTGGTGAGCGGGCCACTGAGAGCAGCAGCAGCATCCGAAGAGGAGGCAAAGAGAAGAGCAGAGTTGTATATATTTTGATGAGTCCGACTGCGGAATGGTTGAGTCACAAGGGTCAATCTCCCTGCTGTCCCTCTTATCGAGCAAGACTCTTGAATGTTCTGAGCTGAGTGTTTTTGTTTTAATATTTAGAACCATTCCGCTTCCCCCCCTCAAAAATGCCAATCTTTTGGGCTGTTTGAGACTGATGGTTAATGTTTTATGGTCCCCAGTTTTAGGCTGTTTTTTACATGGAACCGGAATCTAGCCTGGAATTTGAAAAAGCCATTAACGCTCTACTGATTAAGTTGACTACACTGACAGGATGAGTGAGCCGTGACCTCAGCTGACCTCATACGGCTCACTCTCCCAGAAGGTTGACACTGTTGTTGGGTAGAAGTAAACATTAGTCTGTTAATTTGCTTCTGTGATTTGCCAAGGAAGGACGACCCCTGGTGGCTGATATCACAGTTCGTTGGGAGTATAAAGAAAATGTATTTACCAATGCAATGGTGAAGAAAGTCCAAAACACTTGTTTTCTGACTGACCAGATTACAAAATGACCTCGGTGTCACGGGTCACCTATTATGGCTTCTCCATTGGTGTGAGAGGCAAATGGCCGAAGATCAATGATAGACTGTCAGCAGCCCCTCAGTTTTGGGACACAGGCAAGGATTCACAGCCAGGCTGTTCAGCCGGACAGCTCTGCTGTACTCCGCCGATGATAATCAACATCTTTGTCAGCTTCACAAAGGGGTCTGGCAACCCCGCTAAGGCCAGGTCCAATGGTACTCCAAAGTGATGTGGACACCTTATAATGATTTTACTCAGTCAATGACCGTGATCTCTTGACATGGCTAACTGGGCTGGATGGGCCATCTGGGGTACAGCATTTCCCAAATAACAAACCTGACGGAGGGGGGTGGTTCAAATATCTTCTGTGGCAGACAGAGAATCATGTTACTCCAGTCACAGTTATGTTTTTTAAACTGCTGGTGCTGGTTTGGGTGACATTAGCTGTGCCCTGGGATGCTGCAGTAGCAGCTCTGTGCTGGACTGCAGACAGTCCTAGCTCTGCACAGTCCCTTCTCTCCACTCAGCCAAGGAGAGGCAAGGGGACAGAAGAACATCCCCTCGCCTTGCGCACAGAAAGCCTCCACCACTCCTTCCCGTTCCCATTGAGGCAGGGGAAGAAGAATCCTTATGTTTCCTTAGAAGCATACTTTAATTATTGTTGTTGTTGTAACACTGAAGGACCGCAGTCAGTGATCAAGGCCATATAGTGGTAGGTAATTCAAACATAGTCCTTGTCCCAGCGAGCTCTCCATCTAGGGTTTAGACAATATGCCAAAGGAGAATAGATTCACTTTAATTGCTCGCTGTGAGTATGTCTATGCTGGACACTAAGCCTGAGTTTTGACTGTGGTTTGAGCCCAGGCCCTCCTTCCGTCCACACACACGTCTGTCTGACTCAGGTCAGCAAGCACTCAGGACTGAGTTTCTAGGACCCTGTTAGGGGCAGTATCCTGCTGCCACTCTGGTCCAAGCCCTATCATTTTGCAGGTCAAGCCTTGACCCCAAGTCAGAAGGTCTGAGTAGTGCAGTGTGGACGCATTAGCATGGCTGTAAGACCAGGGTCCAGGAATTGTAAGCCCAGGTTCACAATGCAGGGCGGATGCTCATGTATGAGCTTGGAAACACCAAGTCCACAAACCCAGGCTTAGCATGCAGAGTAGACATACCCAAAGGGGGGCTAGTGCCCAACCACCCTCTTTCCATACCTCTCAACCTTCCAACCTGCCAATGTATGACACAAGCCATTGAAATGCATAAGGAATGACGAAAAATGTGGAAGACCTGTCTTTTGTTGCACCTCTTGCCATACACAATAGATTATAATAGTTTTTCACTGTCAAACATGTTGTCTTTTTGTCACTGTATGAATTAAATAGTCTGGGTTTTTATTTTTAAAGAAAAGTGGAAACACAAATTCCAGCATCTTCAAAAAGAAGGATGCTTTCATATGAGTCAGCACTACGACTTGAACCCTGACACTTCAGATCTGCAGCACTGACCTCACCACTTGAGCTAAAAAAGTGACTGTTATCCTGAATGTGAACCAACCACTAGAGAAAGATTCTCTCTCTCTCTCTCTCTCTCTCTGCCACTGAGTTACACATCTGTCTGCTAGATCGACTCTCCCATGCCACTTCTCCCCCCCCCCCGCGCTCATTCTTCTCCTCCACTTCCCCCTCATCGCTCGCCCTTACAGCCAGTAAAAAGTAGGTGGGACATGGACCCTTGGCCTCCCCTGTTCCGGTACCCCTGACCTAATGTCTAGTTCACTCGCTGGTCAGAGACTTGGCAAGTTCTTTCTGAAAGGCTGCGGATTGGGTTCATCATATTGGGTTCCACGTGCATCTTGTCTTTAAATGTTTTTCTCCAAGCTCTCAGTTACTGTATTTGTAATATGTGGGGGAGCGATACGTGCTGCTAGGATGAGGGTAAAAGGCCTTGCAGCTAAACTCATGGCTGCCTTCTTGCCCTCTCATTATTTGGATACTGAACTATGGGGTATTTGAACAGGGAGGCTCTCTTTAAGGTGGCAGTGCAGTGAAAGAGGAGATGTGATCAGCTGAAATGTGAAATGTCCTGCAAAATCCAGTATGCCTGAGAGTGCTGCTTTGTTCCTGTGGCACCTTCCGGGGATGGCTTCCTCCATCTTCTCTCTTCTTGGGTGCTGCTAGAAAGGGCTCCTACTGCTCTGTCTCAGGGTGGATTATCAACTGACAGTCACTGGTAACCACATTGACAGTCTCAGCAAAGGACCCAAATGTACATGGGGACAACAGCCCTCATCTCAGAAGGTCGTCTGTACAGCTCAGGATTCTAGCACACTGAAGGCCCCTGATTCATTATTCTATAGCTTTAAAGAAGAGGGCCTGGACTGTCAAAATAGGCACTGTCAATCCTGGACTGTCAATATAGGCACAGCCCTGAGCAAGGGGTGGTGCATAAGGTGCAGCACCTAATGAATAGCCCCAGGAGACAGCATGACTCTCACACTTGAGTCACAATCCTTCCATTCGACCCTCTGCTCCCAGGAGTTAGTAATTTGCTGATGGTTTCTACCAGCAGCAAATTATGATCCTGTCCCACACTAGCTCAGCTGCACTGGCCAGTGGCCTGCCCATTTTCAATCCACTTGCTCCAGTGGGGAAGTAAGTGGGCCATGGTCCTGTTTACTCTGATGCCTTTCACCCGAAGTCCAGGTAGGCCGAGAAGGGATATAAGGGGTGTTCTTACCTGTCCATACTTCTTTGTGTTAGCAGCTAGTTGTAGTCACAATCTAGCTGTTAGGGCTGGGGGACACAGAGCTTGTACCAAGTAAAGGAGTACTTGTGGCACCTTAGAGACTAACCAATTTATTTGAGCATAAGCTTTTGTGAGCTACAGCTCACTTCATCGGATGCATACTGTGGAAAATACAGAAGATGTTTTTATACACACAGACCATGAAAAAATGGGTGTTTATCACTACAAAAGGTTTTCTCTCCTCCCACCCCACTCTCCTGCTGCTAATAGCTTATCTAAAGTGATCACTCTCCTTACAATGTGTCTGATAATCAAGGTGGGCCATTTCCAGCACAAATCCAGGTTTTCTCCCCACTCCCTCCCCCCCAACCCACTCTCCTGTTGGTAATAGCTTATCTAAAGTGATCGCCCTCCTTACAATAAGGAGATCACTTTAGATAAGCTATTACCAACAGGAGAGTGGGTTGGGGGGGGGGGGAGGAATGGGGAGAAAACCTGGATTTGTGCTGGAAATGGCCCACCTTCATTATCATACACATTGTAAGGAGAGTGATCACTTTAGAAAAGCTATTACCAGCGGGAGAGTGGGGTGGGGGGAGAGAAAACCTTTTGTAGTGATAAACACCCATTTTTCCATGGTCTGTGTATATAAAAACATCTTCTGTATTTTCCACAGTATGCATTCGATGAAGTGAGCTGTAGCTCACGAAAACTTATGCTCAAATAAATTGGTTAGTCTCTAAGGTGCCACAAGTACTCCTTTTCTTTTTGCGAATACAGACTAACACGGCTGTTACTCTGAAACCAGAGCTTGTACCAGTTTATCTACAATCAGTTTTTAAATAGAGTTGGTAAATTTAGTGCAAACGCTTGTGAGAGTCCACTTTAAATCAGCTTCATTCAGTAATACAAATCAGCTACGGAGATATAAGTCAGCTGTCAACCATTATGAGTGTTTCAGAGTAGCAGTCGTGTTAGTCTATATCTGCAAAAAGAAAAGGAGTACTTGTGGCGCCTTAGAGACTAACAAAAGCTTATGCTCAAATAAATGTGTTAGTCTCTAAGGTGCCACAAGTACTCATTTTCATTATGAGTGTATCCACACGGGGGCTACCCCAGTTTAACTAACTAAAGTTCAGAACCGATTTTAGTTAAAGTAGTGCAAGTTTTGTGTGTAGATCAGGACTTCCTTATAATCACTTGTGCTTCTTACTGAAAGCTGTGTAGTGACTGGTAGCTTACAACACTGAGTTGGAACTGCTATTGAGAAAGTGGATAATAAAAAACAAACTGTCTTCCCCTGCTGAGTATAATGCTATGGTACTGGCACCCTGCCAAGCCTGGCTCTAATTTAGAACCTCTGATGATACCAGTCACACCCAAATGGCCTAATAGCAGGCTTCGTTCGTCCTTTTTCCTTTTTCTCCCAGGCGCATTGATTGCCATTGCCTGGAAAAAGAAGGAGAAACAAGAGACTAAAATACCATCACCTCACTCTCAAAACAAACTGTCAAATATTTCTGAGGGACCCTAAAGCAACTAAAAAGTGTTTTTCCTTTGCATAAAATGTATGCAGTGTAAATTATCTTTGCTTTCCTCTTTCCCACACACTCACTTTCATCCCATCATTGTGTCAATATATTCTTCTTAGCTCACACACCTCAAGCTAATGTTAAATTCACAAGCTAAAAGCATCATATACTGTAAACACACTGTGCAAAATTCTGTTCTTATTTACACTGATGTAAATCCGGAGTAACTGACCTCAAAATCTAGCCCAGTATTTTCCTGAGTGAATAAGACTGCATCAAGGGACAGGTTTTCCTTTCAAACATATTGTATAGACATCAGTAGGCACTGAACTGCTTGTCCGAAAGCAGAATTTGGCTTCTGTGGTGTGTCTAGGGTTTTTGTTTCTGTTTTTAATTTGAGTTAATTGGTTGAGTTCACTAACCCATTCGTGAATGCTCGTCCAGATGCTCCACAAATATTTTTCCCAGGATACAAGAGTAAGCAACACACTTCGTAGTGTCGATTGTTAATTAGCATTTGTATTGTGATAGCACCTAGGATTCCCAGTCCTGGACCAAGAACCCACTTGCTAGATGCCATACAAACACAGAACAAAAGGATGGTCCCTGCCCCAAAGAGCTTACCATCTAAATGTGCAACGAGATAGCAGATGGATATGGGAAGACAAATGTGGGGAGGACAAGGAAACAATACGATACAGTTCAGCATGATAGGCAGTGGTCTTAGCTCACCAGGTGCCTACCCGTTGTCAAGATTACTGTAGGTATAATGACAAAAGAGAGTTTTAAGGAATGATCTGGAGGACAATGAGATAGCTTTGCAGATATTTACTCCCACATGAGAGGGAGAGCATGGGAGACAGCACTAGTGTGCTTGTTTGAAGATTGTACTCGTGGGCGACAAAGGCTGGCACCGTTGTCTGATCAGAGGCAGGGGCAGACATCTCAGTAGAACATGGGAGGATGATAGGCAGGGTTGGGGGTAGGCTGTGAAGGGCCCTGAAAGCAGCAGCACAGAGGTGTGAGATGGTCAAAGTGATGAGCTAGGAATATGATCTCTATGGCAGCATTTTGAATGTGGCAAGGTAGCTTTTGTAAAGGACCAAGAAGAGGATGTTGCCATACATGAGGGGATGGGAGTCTCCATGAAAGTTCTAGCTGTGTGGACAGATAGGAGGGGCTGTATCTTAGAGATGGTGTGCAGCCAAATTTGGCATGATCTAGAAATAGTCTAGGCTTTAGAGAGAGGGCTGAGTTGAAGGCGGTGCCCAGTTATGGGCCTGAGTGACAGGGAAGATGGTGGTGGTGGGAGGGAGACAAGAAAGGCTTGTGGGGAAAGATGAGGAATTTTGTTCTGTCCGTGCTGAGCATAAGCTGACAGGTGGGCCTCCACAAGAAGTTTGTATCCTGGAACAAGCGTGTGTGGAGTGTCTAGAATAGCCTTTACAAATGTATCCACTCTCTCAAGTTGCATCAGCCCAGATCTCCAGTGCAGACATATCTCAAAGTGCTCAGTGCCTCCTGAGAACATCAGTGGGAACTATGTGGGTGCTATGTGGAAGAATTGTGTTATTTGACTGCAAGCTCTTAGGTAATGGTTGTCTTACGTCAACAAAATGCTCTGCACGTCTATGGCACTGTATAATAATAAATAGTACCTTTTGTGGCATGCGCTCATGGCCTACTTATTGCTCAGATAAATTTGTTAGTCTCTAAGGTGCCACAAGTCCTCCTTTTCTTATTGCAAAAGGGAGAGTTTCAATAAATACAGGAAAGAGCTTGCAATAGTAGAAGCCTGCATTGTGCATTTCTTGTTATCACATTTGCTGTATTATCTAAAAAGATCTGTGAGTGAGATGGTAAAACAGGGCTTTTTAATTACACATCACCTAGCAAGCTGATAAAGAAAACAAAAGCAGGCAGGCAAATAGCATCACCCAGGCCTGAGCCACTTCAAAATAATAATACAGCAAGAACAATAGAGAAGTAATTCACAGCTCTCTACGAAATTTTTACAGTTGGGGAAAAAACAAGCAACTATTGACTGTTTTGTTTTGTTTTTTCCACCCTACCCCCTCCTCCCTGCTGCGTGACTTGAAAAAATATTTACCACAATCCAGGCAATAGGTTTCATGCTGTATTTGCTTGGAAACCTCTGTCGTAATGAAATATTCTGATCAGAAAAGAAACATGGCACAGGTCACTTGTACAAGGGGGCTGGGGTGTGATATTGGAGACAATTGATTTAAAAAACAAAACAAAATAAATGAAAGAACTTCAATCCTCTGCCATTTCTGCTACCTTTAGTATACTGCCTTGTTCTGGGCCTTTTGTGCCGCTATGCCAAAGAGACTGGAAAGCAGGCTAAACAGCTAGCTCAGAGAATTGCTTTGAGGGAGTCCCTTGGTGGATAGGCCGCCTTCTCTTGGCCTCCTGGCATAGGAACTGTGCCATGGGCAGGTTGTGGGGGGAAGCAGGAGCTGTTCGCTAGCCCTCACGGACATTACAATCCGGCACGGTTTAAGCTTTGTCTAGACTAGGATTTAGAGCTTGTTAGCTCTAGTATGAAGAATTTGGTGATCCATTAGTCCTGATGATACAAACTGGTGTCGAAATGTACACTTCCTTATCTACACTAGACTTTTAGAATGTGTTCGCTAATACCTCCTTACAGTGCAGCTTTAAATCAGAGCCTAGACAAAGCATTAGGGTATGTCACCATTGCGGAGTTAGCCTGGGTGACTGGCACCAAGGTGTGAGCACCTGGGTTGGCCTAGCCTGGGTGCAAAGCCCAGCCTGAGATACTGCGTCTTTATTGGTGTGGCACTCTCCTGTGTGTGTCACTAGGACTTCTGGGGGCATATCCCATGGTTCTTTCATCTGCAATAAGCTGAGCTGCTCCATAATTCTTTCCCAGTGAATTGTGGCTTGTCCTGCTGGGAATGTGGGGGGAATTGGAGAGCCGTCAGCACTCGAGTGATTTATCCTGTGTCCCTGCTGCAAAGTGGGTGGTTAGCAGCCTGAGAGAAAATGGAACTCAGGCTCTTACCCACAGCTAGCCTAGGCTGAAAGCACCACTCAGCCCTGGAGTGGGTTTTGTGTGTGAATAGGAGTGGGATTAGGGGGTCACACTTGAGTAAAAGTGTTATACCAATAAATTAAAAACCAGCAGGATCTTATTAAAGGGAAAAAGGCAAAATACCACATTTATTGTGAATACAGAAAGAATCATAGTAAGCAGTTAGTTATAGCTATAACATTCCATTCAATCTCATATTTCTTCACACATTCATTCATATACACACACACACACACACACAGGTTCTGCAAGGTTGTTATCATAGTTACCAGCCTTAGAGTTGCTCATGCCAAGCCACTGGCCAGGTGGCCTGGACATGAGGAGGGAGCAGGGCCTTGTCAGATGCTCATCTGATGCTCCTGGAAGTTGGTTTGCAGAATCAGACCCCAAAGTTCTCACTTTTTTTAGAGTCTATTTTTATAGGAATTTCTTCCTATGCCAGTCTATGGGAATTGCTTCATCATGCTGTTGCTGAATCAATCAGCAGATAGCACATTCCTGACGGCTCCGTGCTGCTAGATGTTATCTTGTTCTTTGGTTCTCCCATTCTTGAGGCTGTTGGGTGGATTCCAGTCTGCCCACCGGGGTCCTCTGGTTATTTCCACTTGACGCCTTCTTCAGCCGATGGACACTGGATTCTTAGGCTGGCACCTCCCTGATCATTCAGTTCTTATCCACACCAAGCATCCATCCACATCCATCCTCTATCTCTATTTTAATCACAGTTGTTAATACAACAAAAGGGCGGGGAGTCTCTGGGTGCTGTGTCTGTTGTTAGAGTATTGCTTTGAGTCTCTCTCTGTGAATTGCTTTGAGAACAGACTCTGTCTTAGAATGTACTAACGCAATTAGCAGCTTGCAAGTTTCACATACAGAGGGAGAGAAACAGTACCAAAAACCAAGAGACCTCTTAATTAGTAATACCCTGGAATTTAAACTATGGGGAATCAAACTCATTTGTGATTTTAATACAGAACTTCTTTAATATGGTCCAACATAATCCCCAGTCAACAATTCAGTGAAGACATACCCTTAGAGGATATGTCTGCCCCAGTTTGCTCCAGCAGGAAAACTGGGGAAGGAACCCTGCCTTTGCCCCCTCTACCTTCAGCTGTACTGAGAGTCGCTCTAGCACGCTGTAGGATTCAGCCCAAGGTACAGTCATACCTTAGTCAGGAGGTGGCGGTTGCTGAGTTGTTACAGTTGTAAAGCCAACATTAAATAGCAGAAGCACTAGTTGCACTGAGGCAAATTAATAAATCAATATAAGGTATACACTGCAAATAAATTCAGGTCTGCGATGTCTGAATGCTCTATAAATAAAATCAGGAATTTGTTACACACTCTCTGCTCTGTGTTGTGCTCAATATCTGGAGGTGAATGTCTTTTTTTGTTTTTATACAAATGAGTAGATGGAAATTATTGGCTGCATGGAACACTGCTGGCAGCAAGCCATTGCAATATAATATTTACACAAATAAGACAAATGCTATTTATTATTAATAAGTGTATTTCATTCACAAGACCAAAAGCAAACCCACATATTTGTCTTTCACATGTTGAAAGTATATTAATAGCAACGGTTGGGATGCTCAAATATTAAGCTTTTGGAGTTAAGGTTTGATTCAGATAAGCATAGAAAAATTAAGAAAATTATCTGAATCTGGAAAATCTGTCTGGAATTTACAGAGGGAACAGACTTTCTTTCACTCCCATTGAGTACCAAACCAAGAATAGGGTCTCAGTGTGCTGTGTCCGATGCAAACATAAGAGAGAGTCCCTGCCTTGAAGAGCGTACAGTTTAAATAGCAAATCCAAACAAAAGGTGGGGGAGAAAGGAAGTATTGTATTCCCCATTTTACAGCTGGGAACTGAGGCACAGAAGGAATAAGTGACTTGCCCAAGGACACTCAGGAAGTCTGTGGCAGAGCTGGGAATTGAACCCAGGTCGCCTGAGTGCCGGTCCTAATGGTACCATTCTTCCTTTCACCACACCTATGCACACTTTGCTGATCTCTTCAAGCTCATAGAAAAGTTCAGTTCAAGATTGATTCTGGATGAAGACTTTGTGGGAGTTTCATACTTCATCATCCTTCTGCAGTGTTGCCAGCTCTCTCATAATTTTATTGTGAGTCTCACAATACTTGGAGTATAATTTTCAAAAGAGCCTAAGTGACTTAGGTCCAAAGTGCTGTTTCCCAAAGGAATTTAGGCACGTCGGAGCAGAGCTGGGCTAAGTTTTTTGGCCAGAAAAATAGACACGATTGTTTCAAGTTAACCCCAAATCTTTTTCCATTTGTTCAGTACAGCCAGTGAACTGTTCACACATGTTGACTTAGGAGCCTAAGTCTTATTTAAAGTCAATGGGCTCCTAAGTGCCTAGGAGCTTCAATCTCATTTTCTTAAGTGATCTAAATTGTGTATGTGCTTTTGGAAATTTTACCTTTAGTGTTTTTCTTCAAACGGTTCCTCAAGTTATGGGACTACATGAGAATCTCAGCTTTTGTTTAAAAATAAAAGTATTTAGCATTCCTGTTTGCAGAGAAAAGGTTGAAAATGGGAACCCTAAATGTGCAAAAGGCAACTAAAAATAATCCAACACTGCTTATTTTTTTAAAAATGTCATAATTTTACGGGGGTCTGATGCATGATTTTTGAATCCCTAATTGTAGCACATGCTTAATAAAGGGATAAAAAGCTAAAGGAGCTTTGCTTGCCACCTTTTGTTTGTGTACTGGGACAGCCCACTCTCGTACGAGACCATCCTCCAGGAATTTATCAGAGATTGAAAAAGTCCTTTTTATTATTTGTAAATATTGGATATATGATTAAATTCTCTATTGTTGGCCATGTTCCAGCTAGTACTCTGTATTTATCACATGCTATGCTCGGAAATGGAGTCATAAACAACCTCTCACTTTAGCAAAACTAGAACACTAATCACGTTTCTATTAGCTCTGCGAAAGCCTGAAAAAGTAAATGTGGATTAACAAGATAATGTGCTAATCTGTTCTGTGGTCATTGACCATTTGAAGCTGTTCCATTTCTCAGCCCTGACAGATAAATCCTCTAGTTTTTGATGAAAGGGTAGATAGTAAGCTACGTATGTACATCTAACATTGGACTTGCTGTCAACAAATGCACCTTTTTTCAACAGCTGCAGAATGTTTCCGATCCAGTTCACTTTTAATGGAAGATTCCTGTTCTTTTTTTTTAAAACCGCGTTCCTTCATTTCTTGCTGACAAAGCATCTGTCTTCTAAAAAGTCCTTTCTCTGCTCTTGGTATTTCCTGATGTTGCCCTTTCAGAAGAGCACATGCACCGTTTATGTAATGTCTGGTTATCTCCAAAACCATGGCTTCTGGTGAAAGTCCTAGAGAGGCAAGGCTGCAGGTAGATCCCGAAGCTGCTGCATAAGGTCAGTCGTGTTACATGATACTTTTAGCAAATAACAAAAAAGCAAAACAAAACATGGCGCAGTATGGGCCTGATCCAAAGCCCGCTGAAGTCAAGGGAAAGATTCCTATTGACGTAAGTGGGCTTTGGAGAAGGTCCTGTGTAAGGTGGACTACCTCTGAAGATGAAGCTATCAGGCATTAGACCCAGGGATGATGTAGGTAGGAGAGGTGGTGGGGCATAGAGTTCTCTGGCTTTTCTCCTTACTAATAAATCACAGCTTCAGAGCAACTCTGACTCTAGGAATGTGGTTTCTGATTGCAGACATCTCTGTTGCCCATGACAAGCTCTGAGACATGAAGGTGGAAACCTTGTTCAGAGGTTAAATGTGCATCAGCCTTCGTTGGTAACATCCAGTAAATATTTTTAACAGCCTTAGCAAACAGAAGTTACAGTAAGTATTTAATTGGTCTGTTAACCATTAGTCACAAGATTCTGCACATATTATATGGCCGCAGACATGTTTTTATTTTGTCGTGTTTGGCAGTGAAGGCAGCGTTTTCCCATTGCACGGCGGATACTGTTCTTCTCATAGACTAAGAAGCACAGCGGCCATCACACGGTAAATGGAACAAGCAACTGATTAAAGATTAAAATAGTAATGAATGTTTTAAAATGGACTTTGATAATTGATTAATTGGTGCATTCTAAACGACTCTCAGAGCATTACATTCATTCCCCATTAAATCAATCGTTGTCTTCCCTCCCAAGCTTTGTGATGAAGAGTTGAAAGACAGGAACAACTTATTAAAGTCACCCAGGCCTACCCTAGTCAAATAGGGAGTGCTGGGTAAATCACGGTATTCAAAACTTAGCTTTGTGCTGGATTATGTAGTATGCTTCAGCAGCACCACACTTTTGCAGGCTGGTGCAAGACTTAATAATTCTCTTATCGTGCAACAACCTGCTTTTGGGTTTCTCCCACCACGCTGCTGCTTGCTTCTTAAAAACAAAACCATGTTCCAATGCAGAAAGAAATGTCACAGTGACATTTCAATTAACATGGTCATCAAAGGGAGTCCATGATTGCTATGAGAAAGTGGTGAAGCCTGGGACAGGAAATATAAATTCCTTAGCAACAGAGGAATGCTGGGGAAGGACTCCCTTACTACAATTAAAAATTGCATAACAACCGAAAGCTGTGGACTTAGTGCCCTGGGGTAATATCAGAACAGCAGGCTTGGTGGAACTACACTGTGAAATGTTTAAGAAGAATTACTGAGGGGGGAAGAAATGGAAAATTAAAACTGATGTGTTGGACTGAACTGACCTCAAAGCATGAACGTTGTAAACCACAATTTCCACATCGTATTAACCTTTTATGGTTGTCATAAATAGAAAGGGAAGGGTAAACCCCTTTAAAATCCCTCCTGGCCAGAGGAAATCTCCTCTCACCTGTAAAGGGTTAAGAAGCTAAAGGTAACCTCGCTGGCACCTGACCAAAATGACCAATGAGGAGACAAGATACTTTCAAAAGCTGGTAGGAGGGAGAGAAACAAAGGGTTTGTGTGTCTGTCTACATTTTGTCTTTGCCGGGGATAGACCAGGAATGAAGCCTTAGAACTTTTAGTAAGTAATCTAGCTAGGTATGTGTTAGATTATGATTTCTTTAAATGGCTGAGAAAAGAATTGTGCTGAATAGAATAACTATTTCTGTCTGTGTATCTTTTTTGTAACTTAAGGTTTTTGCCTAGAGGGGTTCTCTATGTTTTGAAGCTAATTACCCTGTAAGGTATTTACCATCCTGATTTTACAGGGGGGATTTCTTATTTCTAATTCTATTTTTATTAAAAGTCTTCTTGTAAGAAAACTGAATGCTTTTTCATTGTTCTCAGATCCAGGGGTTTGGGTCTGTGGTCACCTATGCAAATTGGTGAGGCTTTTTATCCAACATTTCCCAGGAAAGGGAGGGTGCAAGTGTTGGGAGGATTGTTCATTGTTCTTAAGATCCAAGGGTCTGGGTCTGTAGTCACCTAGGCAAATTGGTGAGGCTTTTTACCAAACCTTGTCCAGGAAGTAGGGTGCAAGGTTTTTGGGAAGTATTTGGGGGGGAAAGACGTGTCCAAACAGCTCTTCCCCAGTAACCAGTATTTGTTTGGTGGTGGTAGCGGCCAATCCAAGGACAAAAGGGTGGAATATTTTGTACCTTGGGGAAGTTTTGACCTAAGCTGGTAAAGATAAGCTTAGGAGGTTTTTCATGCAGGTCCCCACATCTGTACCCTAGAGTTCAGAGTGGGGGAGGAACCTTGACATGGTGGCAGAGTGGTGGGATTAACCTGAAATCATTTTGAGATCCAGTTGAGATTTTTTTGAACTAGAAATACAGATTTTAAAAAAAAGGAAGTCCAGAAGCAGCTGAAACTGAAAGCAGCTTGTTTTTCTCTGCTTTGTGGCCAAGCAGAGACAAAAGGGGATTATCTTTGTGAATTGCAGGTTTTCTTTGCCTGGAGGCAGGGTACTTAACTCCTGCAGGGAAATTCACAGTCTTCCAACCCAGAGTTTTTTGTTTCCCTAAAAGTAAATAGAACGAGGGGTGTTCTACCCATTTGCCTGGAGACAAAAGTGGCAGGGGTTTTTTTTTTGGATTTTGATTTTTTACAAGGAGCACAAGTTTAAAAAGGAAACTTGTTTTTTCTTTGGGCTGGGTAAACAGGTTTCCAAGTAGTTGGAAGTTTTGCTTTGATTTGGGCCCAGAGCAGAGACAAGGGAATTGTCTTTTTCTGTAGGCTGACAATCACTATCAGAGAATAGATATTCTATTCCAGCACAGCAAAACTTTACAGCCAAGTTTTGTTTGTTTATTTCTAAACCTCGGGTGTAAAGTTAGTTAAAAACAGAGAGGTTAGAATGACAAAATCTGCGGCTAGACTACAGCTGGAATTAGCCAAATTTCAGGCTGAGGAAAAACAAAGGGAACATGAAAGACAGATAGAACTCATGCGGCTGGAGAAGGAGGTACAGGAGGCTGCCCACAAGAGGGAAATGGAGGCAAGGAAGCATGTGGAGGAGGAGAAGGAAAAAGAGAGGAAGCATGTGGAGGAGGTAGAGAAGATAAAGGCTCAGCAGAATATACCAACAAACCCTAGCAATCCTTCTCCAGGTACCACTTCCCATCCCAGAAAGTTCCCCACCTACAAGGCAGGTGATGATACTGAGGCCTTCTTAGAAAACTTCGAAAGGGCCTGCCTTGGGTACAGCATCTCTACCGACCAATACATGGTAGAGCTGAGGCCACAGCTCAGTGGACCCTTAGCTGAGGTGGCGGCTGAAATGCCTAGAGAACACATGAATGAGTATGAACTGTTTAAATCCAAGGCGAGAGTCAGAATGGGGATAACACCCGAGCATTCTCGTCAGAGGTTCAGAGCCCTAAGGTGGAAACCAGACGTGTCATTTACCCGACATGCCTACCACATTGTGAAACATTGGGATGCCTAGATATCAGGAGCAAGTGTTGAATCTCCAGTAGATGTGCCCTTCCTAATGCAAATGGAACAGTTCTTAGAGGGTGTTCCTGAGGAAATAGAAAGATACATCCTAGATGGGAAGCCCAAAACTGTAATCGAGGCAGGAGAGATTGGAGCCAGATGGGTGGAGGTGGCAGAGAAGAAAAAAACTGGTCGCAGTTGGAGCGGAGACCAGAAGGGACAACCCCAGACCACACCCTATTACCGGGGGCCGCCCAAAGCCCCACCTACCTCCCAAAGAACCCTCCAGACCCCTTATCGTCCCACCACCCCGTTCTCCAGCAACCCTCCTCGCCCCAGTGACCCATCAGCTGGACGATGTTTTAAATGTAACGAGCTGGGGCATGTAAAGGCCAACTGCCCCAAGAACCCCAACAGATTACAGTTCATTGCACCGGAATCACACCAGAGGTCCACAGGCCCAGATACCTCCCAGATACCCTTGGAGCGGAGGGAAACTGTGAGTGTGGGCGGGAAGAAGGTCACCGCGTGGAGGGACACCGGAGCACAAGTGTCAGCTATCCATGCTTCCTTAGTGGACCCCAATTTAATCAACCCAGAGATCCAAGTGACGATTCAACCCTTCAAGTCCAACTCTTTCGATTTGCCTACAGCCAAGTTGCCTGTCCAGTACAAGGGCTGGTCCGGAACGTGGACTTTTGCAGTCTATGATGATTATCCCATCCCCATGCTGTTGGGGGAAGACTTGGCCAATCATGTGAAGCAGGCCAAGAGGGTGGGAACGGTCACCCGCAGCCAGGCTAAACAAGCCGTGAGGCCTAGCTCTGTTCCGAAAACTTCTATCAGGACCCGGTCAGAGGTGATGGACCCGGACCCCAGACCAATGTCTGCAACAGCAGTAGTGGATCCAGTCCCAGAGACCCAGACGGAACCAGTCCCAGAACCGGAACCAGCCGAACAACCAACACCAGACCCATTGCCAGCACTGAATCCAGTACTTGCAACCTCAACACCAGAGGGCCCCACCGACCCTGAACTGGCAGCAGCCGATAACCCGACACAAGAGGCTCAGCCGGAGCCTGAACCCCAACATAGTGCACCAGCGGAGAGCGGTTCACAGTCAACAGAAACAGCTCCATCCCCTATATCGCTTCCAGAGGGACCAAGCCTAGGTCCACAATCCAATGAGGAACTGATGTCTCCAGCATCAAGGGAACAGTTCCAGACCGAACAGGAAGCAGATGAAAGCCTCCAGAGAGCTTGGACGGCGGCACGGAGCAACCCACCGCCTCTCAGCTCTTCTAATCGATCCAGGTTTGTTGTAGAAAGAGGACTTTTATACAAGGAAACTCTTTCTGGTGGACACCAGGAAGACTGGCATCCTCAGAGACAGTTGGTAGTTCCAACTAAATACCGGGCCAAGCTCTTGAGCTTAGCCCATGATCACCCTAGTGGCCATGCTGGGGTGAACAGGACCAAAGACCGTTTGGGGGGGTCATTCCACTGGGAGGGAATGGGCAAGGATGTTTCTACCTATGTCCAGTCTTGTGAGGTGTGCCAAAGAGTGGGAAAGCCCCAAGCCCAGGTCAAAGCCCCTCTCCAGCCACTCCCCATCATTGAAGTTCCATTTCAGCGAGTAGCTGTGGATATTCTGGGTCCTTTTCCGAAAAAGACACCCAGAGGAAAGCAGTACATACTGACTTTCATGGATTTTGCCACCCGATGGCCGGAAGCAGTAGCTCTAAGCAACACCAGGGCTAACAGTGTGTGCCAGGCACTAGCAGACATTTTTGCCAGGGTAGGTTGGCCCTCCAACATCCTCACAGATGCAGGGACTAATTTCCTGGCAGGAACTATGAAAAACCTTTGGGAAGCTCATGGGGTAAATCACTTGGTTGCCACTCCTTACCACCATCAAACAAATGGCATGGTGGAGAAGTTTAATGGAACTTTGGGGGCCATGATACGTAAATTCGTAAATGAGCACTCCAATGATTGGGACCTAGTGTTGCAGCAGTTGCTCTTTGCCTACAGAGCTGTACCACACCCCAGTTTAGGGTTTTCCCCATTTGAACTTGTATATGGCCGTGAGGTTAAGGGGCCATTGCAGTTGGTGAAGCAGCAATGGGAGGGATTTACACCTTCACCAGGAACTAACATTCTGGACTTTGTAACCAACCTACAAAACACTCTCCGAACCTCTTTAGCCCTTGCTAAAGAAAACTTACAGGATGCTCAAAAAGAGCAAAAAGCCTGGTATGATAAACATGCGAGAGAGCGTTCCTTCAAAGTAGGGGACCAGGTCATGGTCTTAAAGGCGCTCCAGGCCCATAAAATGGAAGCATCGTGGGAAGGGCCGTTCACGGTCCAGGAGCGCCTGGGAGCTGTTAATTATCTCATAGCATTCCCCACCTCCAACTGAAAGCCTAAGGTGTACCATATTAATTCTCTAAAGCCCTTTTATTCCAGAGAATTAAAGGTTTGTCAGTTTACAGCCCAGGGAGGAGACGACGCTGAGTGGCCTGAAGGTGTCTACTACGAAGGGAAATGTGCTGGTGGTGTGGAAGAGGTGAACCTCTCCATGACCCTTGGGCGTATGCAGCGACAGCAGATCCAGGAGCTGTGCACTAGCTACGCGCCAACGTTCTCAGCCACCCCAGGACTGACTGAACGGGCATATCACTCCATTGACACAGGTAATGCTCGCCCAATTAGAGTCCAACCTTACCGGGTGTCTCCTCAAGCTAGAACTGCTATAGAACGGGAGATCCGGGATATGTTACAGATGGGTGTAATCCACCCCTCTGAAAGTGCATGGGCATCTCCAGTGGTTCTAGTTCCCAAACCAGATGGGGAAATACGTTTTTGCGTGGACTACCGTAAGCTAAATGCTGTAACTCGCCCAGACAACTATCCAATGCCACGCACAGATGAACTATTAGAGAAACTGGGACGGGCCCAGTTCATCTCTACCTTGGACTTAACCAAGGGGTACTGGCAGGTACCGCTAGAATGAATCTGCCAAGGAAAGGTCAGCCTTCACCACACATCTCGGGCTGTATGAATTTAATGTACTCCCTTTCGGGCTGCGAAATGCACCCGCCACCTTCCAAAGACTTGTAGATGGTCTCCTAGCGGGATTAGGAGAATATGCAGTCGCCTACCTTGACGATGTGGCCATATTTTCGGATTCCTGGGCAGACCACCTGGAACATCTACAAAAAGTCCTTGAGCGCATAAGGGAGGCAGGACTAACTGTTAAGGCTAAGAAGTGTCAAATAGGCCTAAACAGAGTGACTTACCTTGGACACCAGGTGGGTCAAGGAACTATCAGCCCCCTACAGGCCAAAGTGGATGCTATCCAAAGGTGGCCTGTCCCAAAGTCAAAGAAACAGGTTCAATCCTTCTTAGGCTTGGCCGGTTATTACAGACGATTTGTACCGCACTACAGCCAAATCGCCGCCCCACTGACAGACCTAACCAAAAAGAAACAGCCAAATGCTGTTCAGTGGACCGAAAAGTGTCAGAAGGCCTTTAACAAGCTAAAAGCGACCCTCATGTCTGACCCTGTACTAAGGGCCCCAGACTTTGACAAACCGTTCCTAGTAACCACAGATGCGTCCGAGCGTGGTGTGGGAGCAGTTTTAATGCAGAAAGGACCTGATCAAGAATTCCACCCTGTAGTGTTCCTCAGCAAAAAACTGTCTGAGAGGGAAAGCAACTGGTCAATCACTGAAAAAGAATGTTACGCCATTGTCTACGCTCTGGAAAAGCTACGCCCATATGTTTGGGGACGGCATTTCCGCCTGCAAACCGACCATGCTGCACTGAAGTGGCTTCACACCGTCAAAGAAAATAACAAAAAACTTCTTCGGTGGAGTTTAGCTCTCCAAGATTTTGATTTCGACATCCAACACATCTCAGGAGCTTCTAACAAAGTGGCTGATGCACTCTCACGTGAAAGTTTCCCAGACTCAACTGGTTAAAATCGTCCTTGAGATGTGGAAAATATTGTTAGTCTTTATGTACTTGGTAGCATATTTAGAGATGCATGTGTCTTATTAACTCTGTTTTTCCTAGAGCTCCAGGAAGAAATCCCAGCCAGTGTTTCACCCTAGCTGAGATTTGGGGGGCGTGTCATAAATAGAAAGGGAAGGGTAAACCCCTTTAAAATCCCTCCTGGCCAGAGGAAATCTCCTCTCACCTGTAAAGGGTTAAGAAGCTAAAGGTAACCTCGCTGGCACCTGACCAAAATGACCAATGAGGAGACAAGATACTTTCAAAAGCTGGTAGGAGGGAGAAAAACAAAGGGTTTGTGTGTCTGTCTACATTTTGTCTTTGCCGGGGATAGACCAGGAATGAAGCCTTAGAACTTTTAGTAAGTAATCTAGCTAGGTATGTGTTAGATTATGATTTCTTTAAATGGCTGAGAAAAGAATTGTGCTGAATAGAATAACTATTTCTGTCTGTGTATCTTTTTTGTAACTTAAGGTTTTTGCCTAGAGGGGTTCTCTATGTTTTGAAGCTAATTACCCTGTAAGGTATTTACCATCCTGATTTTACAGGGGGGATTTCTTATTTCTAATTCTATTTTTATTAAAAGTCTTCTTGTAAGAAAACTGAATGCTTTTTCATTGTTCTCAGATCCAGGGGTTTGGGTCTGTGGTCACCTATGCAAATTGGTGAGGCTTTTTATCCAACATTTCCCAGGAAAGGGAGGGTGCAAGTGTTGGGAGGATTGTTCATTGTTCTTAAGATCCAAGGGTCTGGGTCTGTAGTCACCTAGGCAAATTGGTGAGGCTTTTTACCAAACCTTGTCCAGGAAGTAGGGTGCAAGGTTTTTGGGAAGTATTTGGGGGGGAAAGACGTGTCCAAACAGCTCTTCCCCAGTAACCAGTATTTGTTTGGTGGTGGTAGCGGCCAATCCAAGGACAAAAGGGTGGAATATTTTGTACCTTGGGGAAGTTTTGACCTAAGCTGGTAAAGATAAGCTTAGGAGGTTTTTCATGCAGGTCCCCATATCTGTACCCTAGAGTTCAGAGTGGGGGAGGAACCTTGACAATGGTGTTTGCTGCTAAAGAATTGCTGCACATCTTCATTCAGGTCCCCGCCCACTGGAGTCCTTTCCTTGGGTAAAATTCCCACTGATGTCATTGGGAGACTTGGCTGAGTGGAGACTTAAGGCTCTGGTTGTCTTGGTTGTGACCCAGAAAATGCCCTGTTTGCAACTGCAAAATGATCATTTTCACCAGCAAGCAGCATTTAGCTTCACAAATACTGCGTTATAAGCAATGATTTTATCATGCTCAGTGATCTCTCTTCCTTCTGTAATGATGAGCTCTTATAATGTGCTGCAGTGCACCGTGGCTACCTGCCTCCTCGGCGGTGCCAGCTCCTACTCTGTTTCTACAGTTGACACCGGGGTTTAGAGCAGACCAAGCCCCAGTGCATATTGATGCATGCAAATCTGAATGGCAGGTGGTAGAATGGGTACTACCTGCTTCCAGGTAGGTTTTAATCTAGTAAGTAGCCCAGTGAGTTTAGAACTCCCTTGCTTTGGAAGCTCTCCTCCTTATATTTTTCTTCACTTTTCGATTCTTCTCTATTTCCATTTGCCATCTTGCCTTCCTGCCTCATTTCTCATCCGGTCCCATATTGCTTTCCCGGCCATCCAGTATTGCGAACAAGCTATTCCCTTGATAGTTATTGAAAACAGTGCAACATGGGCAGCCTAGCAGTATCAAGGGGATCTTGATTTTCATACAAGCTTATCCACGATAATTAATAGCACTGCTTTTTAGCTGGGGACCTTTCTGTAGAGTGCATGGCAAGGATTATTTTAAATGGATGCTGTAAGGTACATAAATATGGCCCTGAGCTTGCAAACATTTACAGATGTGTTAAATTTTACGTACGAATGAGCCCATTAAAGTAAATCTTCTTAAGGCTAAACATGCCATAAGTGTTTGCACAATCAAGGCTCAAGGGCCTGATTTTAAAAAGTCCTATGCTTTTTTTTTAATTTACATGCCTAAATATGGACTTAGGAGCCTAGCTTTGGACTGTCATCTTTTAAAATATTTGGCCATGTGTATGCCTTTTCATATCCTGATGTGTCCTCAGTCATTGCTGAAACCCATAGACAGTGAACATCAGCTGTTATCTGGAAATTACACTGTAATTTCCCAATGTGGGCATACATAGTTGAGAGCATATAACACAATAGGTATCTTCTGGGATCATAAACTCCGAGGCTGGTGGCTGTGGTGTTCCCATAGCATAGGAGAGGTTTGTTATCAGGAAATGCTTTATTCTGGACAACCACTTCCTCTTCCTGTTAATTATTGATAGTGTACTTTATTGTTAGAGATGGCCAAGGAAGGCAATGGAAAACACTGCTAGTCAACTCCAATGCAGGGTTCAGCTAGTGTGAGTTGATGAGCTCTGAGGAACAGTTTTTAATGAGCTGCTAACCTCACATAGGTCTGCTTTCCAAATGGCTGAAAGGGTCTGCAAGCTCATAAATATATGAGAGAGGGAGTGCAATGTAATATACTTTTTTACTGCACAGGTGGATGGACCTATGAACATCCCTTCAAAATGGAAGTAAAATGTGTATTTCATTGTATTACTCTTATGCAGTTATGTTTATGCCACCGCAGTATATGGAAACCTTACACAGGTGCTTCTCTTTAATGACATGTGGTAAGTATGGATGCTTCTATGAGAGAATCGTCTTCATTAGTACAAATATAATTCTGAAGTATTAGTACAGTTACTCATGTTGTTTTATGAATGTGGTTGTAGAAATAATAAGATTCATGGCTGGTTTTCTGTTTCCTCACTGGTACAGTATAAATATATTTAATAGCATCATTATAAAATATCCATTGCAAGAACATCTAGTATCAACATTCAGATTAAATTGGTTCCATCTTAGTAGTGCTGCTATTTTGGTTAGTTTCTGTAGTATCGCTCTTAGTTTTAATTTACACACGTTCTCCCCCAGTCCCTGAACTGATCATTGTATTGGTTTAATATTGCCGGGGATTCAACCTTAGGCTGCATTAAGAAATGGGAAGGCCCCTGTATTATGAATACAGATATCCAAATCTTTCATTTCCAGTTGCCATAAACCAATGTCTTCACATGTTAGCACCACAATCACCCCTGTAGTTTTAGCAGTGACTGGCAAGGACAATTTACCGCCAAGCGATAATGAGAAAGAAGGTAATGAAATGTTACCGTGGTCTGTTCTATTGCAATTGTTCGGCTTTAAAAAAAATTTGATTCATAAAACCTGGGGGAACCTGGAAATCACCTGGGTGAGTTGCTTCCAGATTCCTAGCCCATTAAACCACATGTGCTGATATCCACATCTCTGTATTGCAGACATTAACGGAGCCTGTTCTCTAAAATATGTGGATGTTCTTTCATCAGTTTGTACATGTGTACTGCAGGCAGCATTATCCAGTGAGTAGGACACTGGACTGGGACTCAGGAGACATGAGACCTATTTCTGGCTCTCCCGTTGGCCTGTTGTGTGACCCTGGGCATGTCACTTCCCCTCTCTGTCTATAGAGCAAATTTGTCCTGTAACTGTTTTGGCTCAGGGTGACTCTTCCTATGTATTTGCACAAGACCTAGCACAGTGGGGGCTCCAGTCACAGCTGGGAGTGCTAGACAGAACTGTACTGTAATGCAACCAATAAAAAAAAATCATGAAAGAATATTTTTTTCTCAGTGCTTTCCAGTGTGCCTCCTGTCTTCCCTCCCAAACCTATGTAGACAGTACAGGTAAGTGCATACTTGTGCTTGGAGTAGACTTAGTCCTGCTGACATGCCTGAGTGCACGCAGTTCTCACATGAATAAGAATATTAGCCTGTTTACAAAACCTTCCCTGTATGCACCGGTATTCCTCACACAAACTTATCTTCCAAAGGAGGACAAATGTAATATCCCTACTCAAGTCAGTTGCTCAAATTGCTGCCATAGAAATTATCCCTTCATGCCACTAACACTATTGCTGTACAGTAAGTTCTGTCCGGGCATAGCAATGAAGAAGCCTTTTACTAATGGATACAATTGCAGGCATCTCTAGAACTGCCCTTAAGGTTTGAGGTGATTCTTATATGGTTTCTTTCTCGCCACATTCTTGAAGCACAATCTTAGACACCAATCCTGCAATGAATGCCACACTGAAGGGCCCTTGTGTCTTCACATTGTAAGATCGGAGCCTGGGTCGTGACTTGATATATTCTCTTTAGGCTAGAAAACACACACAAATACACATTTTGTGTGTGTGTGTGTGTGTGTGTGATATTTCACTGTAACTCAAAATTATGTAAAATCCCACTCAAGAAGTGTTGCTTTCTTTTAAATCTGTTGTCGTGATTTAAGGTGTGAACACACTGACCTCCTTTCTGGCAGCAATTATTCTCTGTGCCATACAGTCAGCCCTGGAGAAATTGGGTTGGTAGCACTTGGATGCATTTGGGACTTTAAGGTTGGACTTCTGAATCCATGTAGTTCCAGTTTCTGGGACTTGCAGATTTTCACTTTGGTACAGCTGTGCCCAACAGCTCACAGAATTCTCAGATTTAAAGAAAAAACGAGGAGTCCTTGTGGCACCTTAGAGACTAACACATGTATTTGGGCGTAAGCTTTCGTGGGCTAGAACCCCAAGCCCACAAATGCTTATGCCCAAATACATGTGTTAGTCTCTAAGGTGCCACAAGGACTCCTCATTGTTTTTGCTAATACAGACTAACAGGGCTACCCCTCGGAAACCTGTCAGATTTAAAGGGCTCCATTATTATTTTAAGATTCCTCATATTTTTATTACCTGTAATTTTCTTCCCTTTCGTATAGAATTCTTCATACTGGCCCTCATGTAATATTGTTTGGGTTTTTTCTACTCTGTTCATATCTGCATCTTCTCTTTAAAATACTGGGCAATACCGACTTAAACAATCACATGGAAAATAGAGTGTTAGTGTCGTAGCATTTATATGAGCTCATTACTTTACAGGTTTCTCTGTTTACAGTTTTGTTTCTTCTCCCTTTTAGAGAAACTAGTTTGAGCAAGGTCTGTTTTTGTGTCAGGTGCCGGTTCAGCTGCTACCTGCTAATAGCCTGAATCCAGCCAAAACCGAAGGCTGTCAGGCATTAGCTGGGACAATGTTATGCCTGTCTTTTGACATCGGCCGTTGCCCCTCAATTTCCTTTATTTCAGAGCAGTCAGTCCTGAATTTCAGCAGTCCACTGGGGCTTGATCCATTGGAGTCAAGGGAATCATTGTGTGGACATCAATGGGTTTAAGATCAGGCCCTTCATCTCTGGTCTCTTATGTTCTGTGCATATCAACTACTTTCTGTTTGAGCGATTTGTAAATCCTATTTTATGAACACAGCGATACAATAATTTAAAATGTTACAAATCAACTAAATGCGTGTGTGTGTGTGTGTTTCTTTTAAAGAAATCCTTTACCTTTTTGTCCTGATTAGTGTTAGTTAATATATAAATTAAACGGATGTGTTGTATAGCATTGATTTTAAAAGGAACCTCTGGTATATGAAGGGTCTATTCAGTCAAGTTAAAGGTCATACATGGCACGTGCTTTTTTACACACGATTTTACACACGATTGACCAAAAAGGGTGTGTGTGATGTTAGACAGCTTACGAGAAAGCCCATCCATTTTTGTTTTTCAGTATTGCTGCCAAGTTCTCCATTTGTGACTTTTGACTGTTTGCCCTTGCGACAGTTTACATGACTAGCTGTGTAGTCTATCTAAGAATTTTTTGGGATAACAATCCCAGAGTTCTGCTAATCAGCACACCTACCATGAATCTCTTTGTGCCTCAGTTAGGACTAAGCAGAGTTTGGCTTTTAAACCCTCTCTTTCAGAAGGTCTCTTTTGGATATTGTGGCATAAAAGCAGACTTTCACTCCAGGTGTTAGAAAGGGATTTGTGAATATTGCTGCAATGTGCATTTCCATTGTGTTTAATGTACAGAGGCCAAAAAAGAGAGAAACTCAGGTCTCATCACATTCACACACCTAAGTGAAGGGTGCTGAGTTTAACTGTGCTTCGCTCCGCATTCTAAGTCTCTGCAGGTACGTCTACACTGGAGCTGGAGGTATGTACTCGGCATGCAGGACCCTAGGTATGTACTCAGGGCAGCTAGCACCTCCTGTGCGTCCCTGGCTACCCTGCTATTTTTAGCGCAGCAGCTTGATCAAAGCTAGCATGTGTATGTCTAACTGAGCCAAAAATTACAGTTTTCAGTTCCAATGCAGACAGGAAGAGCCACAGGAATGGGAGATGCTTCCTTCAGGCCCAGTCCTGCAAAGACTTGTGTGTATTTAACTATGCACCGAGTGTCAACTTTTTGTAGTTGATATAGTGTGTAAAGTTAAGAACGTGGGTAAGTCCTTGCAGGATTGGGACTTCAGGGCTTGCCTATCTGAGAGAGGTGCACCAGGATAACTTAAATAAGCCTTTAAACCAATATAAACAGTTGCCAAAAAAGTGTCAGCTCTAATATCAGTATAAAACGGCTTATTTTGCATTGGTTAAACCTGTTCCAAAGTTACTTAAGCTAACCTGAAATAAACCACTCTAATACTGAAACCAATGTGCACATGGGTTTGCACTGGTTTAACTATATTTGTTTGAATTCACACCTTAAGTTATACTTGGGTAACTTGTATAGACAAGCCCGTAGTCACATGCTAATTAACTTTCCCTTGTTAATATGATAGGGTGCAACTCCATGGAAGTCAGTGTTGCCTTCTGAGATATGTAAAGTCTGTTGCTTGTAAACATTGATTACAAAACAAATGAGTGCATTCAGAGCACAACCTTGACAGAGTTAGTAAATAAAGCGTCGGGGGTGGGGTGGGGAGGTGTAAGTTATTGTCTCAGAGACCCCTAAGGGTTCTCCCTGCTGTCATTGCATTGTAATCATTTGAAATATTAAGGGCCATTGAAATCCAGTGGAGCTATGCAAGTGTGTATCAGATGAGGGGCCAACCCTAAGAGCGACAAAAATTAGGATTGCCTTTTAAATGTAGACTCAAGGTTTGGAGGGCTGAGTTCGAACCTTCTGAAAGGCTCTGTCTGCTCCCTGCCCCCAAGACATGGAAACATTTGGGATCCATCCTTTCCCTTACAAGCTCTGCTAAACAATTGTCCTTTTGATTTGTACAGAGACATTACAGTTTGATGCTGGACAGGGATAGGTTAAACTTTCACTAGGGGCTATTTTTAAAAGTAGCAGCAACTGTCTTCTCTGAGCTTGTAATGTGTCCAAGAAATAGCTCTCCCTGAACTGGGGCAGCAGGCGATGGGAACGAGAAGGTGTTTGTTTTTTTTGTTGCTGGTTTTTAATAGCAGTTCCCCCACTGTGTAGGCACGACATGTTTGGGGATCGCTTTCAGCCCAGGACACTTGTTGCTGTTTGCCTTTGGATTAGTGACTGCTGGATGGCTTCTGACTCACTGTTAGTAACGTGAGTTGAGCAGCACCTTCTGGAACTCAGGCTGCAACACAACTTGCTCAGCTCGGGGAAGTGAAAGGAAACTGCCAGAGTTGAAGGTGCTATGTGAGGCTTATGAATCGAAATTTCCCAGAGAGACACTGAAGTGGGTCACTGGCTGTGATGCTCCCACGGGTGACGGAGAGAGTTTGGACACATTTCCGTCATGTTCTTGGTTTTAACACATTGCTAACGAATTAAAGGAAACTAGAAACACAAACTCTAATTGAGGCTGGTTGGTCAGATTGTACGTTCTGTTACAAGCGAGACTGAGCCTTTAGGTTGGGTTCAGAGTAAGGGATGGCAAGCAGTTACCCCATCTCAGGAACACCTCTGGAAGGGAATTGTGCTTCAACCCTGCGAAATAGAAATCCCTTGCATCTTCTCTTGTCTGCAGTGTGTGCAATGTCGGTCCATTACCAGATGGAGCATATGCCCCCACCTTCCTGTTGGGTGAGGAGGAACAGGGGTGTCGGGGCAGGATCATAGTTCTGCTTACTCTTCCCACCCCCACCTCTCGCACACCTGCGTGGTTGCACCAGGGTTAGAACGAGGTCCTTATTTTCTTGTACTTTTTCTCCATATACCTGTGTAGGACCCTGCCACAGACCCAAATAGTTTGCAGGCTAGTCCTATTTCCGTTGAAGCCAGTCTGAGTTTTGCCACTCACTTGAACAGCAGTAAGATTGGGCTCTCAGGGGGTTCTGCTCTGCAAATTTGGGAAAGTGACTGTGTTTATTTTAAACGAATATAAAACAGCCACTTTGTTTATGCAAGACTGAGCCAACTGCCAGAGACACTGCTGGTGTACTGGCAACGAGATGTACTTTTAGCAAGCATTGCGGGTGTGTTTTCTCTGCCAGGGGCTGGAGATTCTATTTGGCTGTGATTTCCCTGTCTGATAGCTCTAAACTGTTAACAGTTCATTCTCAGCCAGTTCTGATATGTGAGAAGCCTGGGATTCGGTCTTAGAACTATCCTTGGAAAGCTTAATTTGCAGCACCCAAATTGCACCACCTCCTGAGTGTCAGTGGAGAGATCTACAGATACTATCAAACCTGAATGAGATGAAGCAGAGGACAGGCTCCTTTTAGTAGCTCTCTGTTTTTGAGAAGTGGGGTCAGAGTGGCTGGGGGTCTAATTTACCAACAACTCGTAGCCTGCTTTTGCCTAACCTAACAGCCATTACTATTATAAATGAATAATAGTTCATTATATCAATTAAATGTTTCCTGTACGTTGAATTACACGCATGTATTCAGATATGTTTGTAACACAAATAGGTACATAAAATGAATAAAAGCCTGACTTTTGAATTTAGTTAAATAAAGGCTTCAGGACTAAGAAACTCCAATATCAGGAATCGACAGGACATCTGTGGGGCTTACAAAATTCTGGGTTACATCTGTATTTTAGGAAGCCTGCTGTTGGATTTAATATTCAGACATTTTCTATTGAGGCAGTGATTTAAATCCCTATTACCAGGCGTGTATGATGTAGACTCAAGTGAATGACTGTATGATGTCCTACAAAAAAAGTAATTAGAAATTCCATTCCCATTAGTGGAAAGATATAAATTAGTTAATGATTTACTTTTCTCACCATTGCTGTTTTATAAATTAATAAAATGCTGTGTGAGATATCTGAATTGCAAATTAGGGGCCCAGTTTTGCCATTCGTATTCATGCTGAGAAGCACCTTACTCAGGAAACCATCCCTGGGGAATCTCTCAGGTCAGTAAAGGTGAGAGAGCCAGGGACAGTGTGGCACAGTGGATAGAGCGCTGGGTTTGGTTGCTGGCTCTGCCATTGGTTTGCTGTGCTACCGTAGGCAAATCTCTCCATCACTCTGGCCACTGACTATAACCTTTTGGGTGCCCGGAGAGTGTCTCACTGCTTATTTGTGCAGTACCTAAGAGGAGCCTGATCTCAGATGAGGCCTCTAAACGTTTCAATGATGCAGGTAATAAATAAGGATGAAACAGGAAAGGCCGTTTAGAGTTTCCACCAAAAGATATTAATAGTTCTGAAGTGACTATGTCATTTAGATACAGAAAGTTTGCTTGGTCACCTGAATTTAAATAAGAAACAAGTTCTGAGTGTACACTGGCTAGAGATACCTTTTCCAGATACTTGGGCAAATTACTTTTGTCAGCTCTACGGTAACAACATTCTCATTTACAAGGTGCAGGCACTTGAAGGTAATCTGTTATTTCTCTAATGGGATAGATAAAGCATTGATCCTGGGGTGAGGAAGACCTTCTAATTCCTGAGTGTTGCAGGCACAAATAAAATGAGATGAGTGGATTAAACATGGCATCCCATTCAAAGTCATGATATATTCTGTTTATGCAATCAAGTTTTTAGCAAAACGATAAAATAGCTTGAGATGAAAAACTGCCACCCAAAAGCTGCTGGTTATTGCAGGAGGTTCCATATTATCATTTTCATCAATTCATGGTAAAGAACCAAAAAGTAAAATGAAGAACTTAGATCTATTAGGTCAATATACTGTACTATGTGTTTTTAATTAGGCCAAGTCAATGAGACTCTTCTGTTATTGCTCTGATCATATATTCAAAGAACATTCAAATATGCTAATGTGAAGCTTTTCGTATGCTTTTAAAGTACATTTATCCTATTAAAAGCACATTTTGAGTATTAGCAAGACATACTGTACTGCTGGTATACAACCCACTAGACCTGTAGTTTACTCAGACTGTAGTGTGACATAAATTCTGTAAATTATTATTATTATTAATAATACTGTTAAAAAAAGATTAGCAAGTAGGTCACTGTTGTATTCCATACTACTGCACTTCAGGCTGGGATATTATTCCATTATGTTCAACGGCTTCTAACTGCTATTCAGCACAAGTTGTATTATTAACGGTGTTTTATTGATCTGGTGGCCATACATTTAACTATCACAGATTAGAACTGTAAATTCATAGATGGTAAGGCCAGATGGGACCATTATGAACTTTGGCCTCTTGCATCACATCCTTCCAGATGATATTATGTTATCCTCTCACACTGGGGACACCTCCCTAGTGGAGGGGGACCACTGTCATTAGGAAGAGACAGGTAATGGTAATGGGGGATTCGGTTATTAGAAATATAGTTAGCTGAGTCTGTGATGACCAGGAGAACCGCATGGTGAGTTACCTGCAGGGAGGTGAAGGTTGCGGATCTTTCGAGACATGTACAGAGACTTATGTGCAGCGCTGGGTGGGAGTCGGTGATCAAGGTACATCATGTAGGTACCAGTGACATAGGGTAAGGTAGGAGAGAGATCTTGGAGGCCAAATTTAGGCAGCTAGGTGTGAGTCAAAAAAGCTAACAATGTTAGGAATCCTTAGAAAAGGGCTAGATAATAAACCAGAAAGTATCATCGTGCCACTGCGTGAATCCGTGGTACGCCCACACCTTGAATACTGCATGCAGTTCTGGTCATCCCATCTCAAGAAAGATATATTAGAATTGGAAAAAGTAAAGAGAAGAGGAACAAAAATTATTAGGGGTATGGAGCAGTTTCCATACGAGGAGAGATTAAAAAGATTGGGACTGTTCAATTTAGAAAAGAGGCGACTAAGGGGAGATATGATAGAGCTCTATAAAATAATTCATATTGTGGAGAAAGTGAATAACGAAGTGTTGTTTACTCCTTCACATAACACAAGAACCTGGGGGTCACTCAATTAAGTTAATAGGCAGGAGGTTTAAAACAAACATAAGGAAGTGCTTCTTCACACAACTCACAGTCAACCTGTGCAACTCCTTACCAGGGGATGTTGTGAAGGCCAAAAGTACAACTCGGTTCAAAAAAGAACTAGATAAGTTTATGAAGGATACATCCATCAGTGGCTACTAGCTAAGATGGTCAGAAATGCAACTTCATGCTCTGGGTGTCCCTAAATCTCTGACTACCAGAAGCCGAGAGTGAATGACAAGGGATAGATGACTTGATAAATTGCCCTGTTCCATTCATTCCTTTTGAAACATCTGGCATTGGCCACTGTCAGAGGACAGGTTACTGGGCTACATGGACCATTGGTCTGACCCAGTATGGCCATTCTTATGTTCCTATGTTATAGGCCATAGAACTTACCCAGTATTTAGCCTTGAGCTCAATAGCTTGCGATTGAACTAGAGCAAAGGTTAATGTAGGAGGATGCAGGGGAGGTGTAGTCCCTCCACCTCTGCTAAAAACAGAGGGGAGTTCCCCTTGCTCCCCTTGGCTTGGGTAAGCAATGCTGCCCCATGGCTCCCCTCTTCTGTGTCTGGGGCAGTGAGAATTCCCCGCCTGTTTGTCTATTTTAACCACTGACCTATAGCATGTTTTTTTCAGAAAGTCATCCACTCTTGAATGAACACTAATGCAGAGCTTATCTGAAGTCTACAGTAAGGGGAGAAGGAATAGTGATTTGAAAAGACATGCAGTAACTATGGGTGTTAATATGAAAACATGAGGAACTCTTCCGCTCTGAAAATGCGAACAAATCCACTGGCTGTATGCAGTGCCATAACTCACTGCACGGGCAACTTTGAAAAAGCATTCTCTTTTATAGGGGACTCTGCTCAGACCTGATTAGTAGGCTTCCATCTTTCTAATCCATCTAGGCAGAAAAGTGAGAAGCCAGGATGTTTCCATCAGGAGCTCTTTAGTGACCTGAAAATTAAAAAGGATCCTTACAGAAAGTGGAAACATGGATGAATTGCTAAGGAGGAGTGCAAAAGAATAACACACGCATGTAGAGACAAAATCAGAAAGGCTAAGGCTCAAAATGAGTAACATCTAACAAGGGACATAAGGCAACAAGAAGAGGTTCTTTAAATACATTAGGAGAAGGAAAATGTAGATCCTCCACTTAATGGGCAAGGAGAGCGAATAACTGATTACATCAAGAAGGCTGAGGTGTTTAATGCCTATTTTGTTTCAGTTTTTACTAAAAAAGGTTAATGGTGAGCAGATACTCAACATAAATAGCAGCAAGGGGGAAGAAGTGGAAGCCAAAATAGTGAAAGAACAAGTTAAAGAATATTTAGATAAGTGCGATGAATTCAAGTCAGCAGGGCCCAATGAAACTGGTCCTAGGGTATTTAAGGAACTATATAAAGCAATCTCAGAACTGTCAGCATTTAACTTCAAGAACTCATGGAGGACGGGCAAGACCCCAAAGGACTGGGGAAGGGCAAACATAGTGCTGAGCTTTAAAAAAAGAGGGAAAAAAGAAGACCCGAGAAATTATAGACCAGTCAGCCTAATTTTGATACCTGGAATGATACTGGAGCAAATTAATAAACAATCAATTTGTAAGCACCTAGAGGATGATAGGATTATCAGGAATAGTCAGCATCGATACGTCAAGAACAAATCATGCCAAACCAACCTGATTTCCTTCTTTGACATGGTTATTCACCTAGTGGTTAGGGAAAAAGAATAGCTATGATATACCTTGATTTTAGTAAGTCTTTTGATACAATCTACATATGACATTCTCATAAGCAAACTAGGGAAATGAAGTCTAGATTAAAATACTATAATGTGGGTGAATAACTTGCTGAAAAAAGAAAAGGAGTACTTGTGGCACCTTAGAGACTAACAAATTTATTTGAGCATACGCTTATGCTCACGAAAACTTATGCTCAAATAAATTTGTTAGTCTCTAAGGTGCCACAAGTACTCCTTTTCTTTTTGCGAATACAGACTAATACGGCTGCTACTCTGAAACTTGTTGAAAAAACATATTCAGAGTAGTTGTTTGCTGTCAAATTGGGAGGCCATATCTAGAGTCTTGGGTCTGGTACTATTCAATAATTTTCATTATTGATTTGGCCAGTGGAGTGGTGAGTATGCTTATAAAATTTGCAGATGACACCAAGCTGGGAGGAGGGATGGCTCAGTGGTTTGAGCATTGGCCTGCTAAACCCAGGGTTGTGAGTTCAATCCTTGAGGGGGCCATTTAGGGATCTGGGGCAAAAATTGGGGGATTGGTCCTGCTTTGAGCAGGGGGTTGGAGGATTAGATGACCTCCTGAGGTCCCTTCCAACCGTGATAGGAGGGGTTGCAAGCACTTAGGAGGACAGGATTAGATTTCAAAATGACATTAACAAATTGTTCTGAATTCAACAAATTCAGTAAAGACAAGTGCAAAGTACTTCACTTAAGAAGGAAAAAGTCAAAAGAATAATTAGTAACTGAATAGTTACTTAAATGGGAAATAGCTGACCAGGGGGTAGTACTGCTGAAAAAGATCTGGTGGTTCTAGTGGACCAGAAATTGAATACATATCAATAGTGTAATGCAGTTGCAAAAATGGCTAATAGTCTGGGGTGTACTAACAGGAATGTTGCATGCAAGACAATGGAGGTAATTGTCTGGTTCTACTCAGCACTAGTGAGGCTTCAGCTGAGACCTTTGTCCAGTCCTGGACACCACACTTTAGGAAAGATGTGAACAAATTGGGAAAAGTCCATAAGAGAGCAACAAAGAAGATAAAATGTTTAGAAAACCTGACCTATGAGGAAAGATTAAAAAAGAATGGGTAGGTTTCGTCTTGAGAAAAGAACACTGGGGGGAATCTTATAGGTCTTCAAGTATGTTAAGGGCTGTTGTGAAGAGGAATCAGTTGTTTTCCGTGCCCACTGAAGGTAGGACAAGAAGTAATGGGCATAATCTGCAACAAGGGAGAGTTAGGTTAGATCCTAGGAAAAACTTCCTAGCTATCAGGGTAGTTACGCTCTGGAATAGGCTTCCAATGGTGGTTGTGGAATCCCCATCACTGGAGGCTTTTAAGAACAGCTTGGACAAACACCTGTCAGTGATGGTCTAGATTCACTTGGTCCTGCCCCAGTTCAGGGTACTGGACTTGATGTCTTCTTGAGGTCCCTTCCAGCCCTACGTTGCTATGATTCATATAGCCCCAGCAACGCAATTACTGAGAGCCTATTGCTCTTCACCATTCATTGTGAGCAATGATATGGTGACACTACCACTGGGCAGGACACAGTCACCAAGCCCCATATTAGTGCATGCTCTGTCCTGTCCCAGCATTCCTTAACATCACTGTATTTTGCACTACCAGGGGCTAATAAGAAATAACTACTAAGATTTCCTGTCAGCTGAAAATTCGTCAGAGCTTTCTGAGAACAGATAAATCCACTGTGTATTCCCTCTCTGTTTGAATGCATACGGTTGGATACTGAAGCATTTGATAACCTGCATAAGGCTGTTCCAATATATATCATACCTGTCAAGGAGTGTTTAAAGAGCTGAGACATAACAGAACACTAAAAACTCCAGGCATTAAATGATTCAAAAATTAACATGGTAATTTGCCTACATTGCTATGTAAACAGTTTAATATTTTTAAGGACCTCTGAGGCAATGTTTTCAGGCATATTGCATAGTAAAAAATGGTACAGAACAACGTAATGCTGGCATATATAGGGTGTGATATTTGAAAACTCAGCATTGGTGTAATTCTGCTCCCACTGAAGTCAGTGAGGTAACTCCCAGTGAGTTCAGTGTAGCAGAGCTTGGCCAGTGGTGGGCACTTGTGAAAAATCCCATCCATATTGTTTAGGCATGTGTGAATCTGAGCTCACCTAGTGCTCACAGAAAGGGATGCTTCTGAGTCTAAGTGATTCTTACAATCTTCAAATAACAATTGATATAGCAGTTAGGTCAAATTATGGTATAACCATCTGAATTAATTCATTTTTAAGTGGGGTTTTCCTTTCAATATAAGTTTAAAATAAATTATATATTTCTAGGAATGTAAAACTGTGTCAGAAAAGAAAATGCACAAAGAAAACAAGGACTCTAAATGAGGGTAAAAAAGAAAAGAAAAATCAGATCCATTCGCCCTTGATTCAGACAAATAAACCATTGAAATGGAAAGAATGGAAGCAACTCTCTGTGATGTGTATAACATTTGGTCCTGGTAATTTTGATGAGTTATAATATACCGTAGGAAAGGTAGATTGTTATCTGTAAGGGTTATTTTTTAAAAAATACATGTAATGTCTTTGCCTCTCTTGGTTAGTTTATAACATGGATTCTCAAACATTTTCTGTATTAATAAAGAATCTTTCTTGCCAAACATCTCCCCTTCTGGTGCAGATTACATGAAGCAGCTCCTCGAATGTCATCCCTCTAGCATCTTCAGCAATTGCCTAAGTAGAAAAGTAGTAATAGAAAAGTAATTAATATAGCTTTTGCTTCCTCATTTCAACATAGCAGATGGAAAAGAGGGGAAGAGGCAACACCATGGGCTCAACCCTGCAAGGTGCTGAGCAGTCTGCATCCAGTCCAATGAAGTGCTTCTCTTTAAGAAAGAGTACACCCATAGATCTACTCACACATGCTTAAGTGTTGCTGGATCAGAGCCCAAGTGCTCAGCATCTTGCAGGATTAATCCCATCTGACCAGTCAGTTCTCCACGGATCATCAGTGGCCCCTGGACCATAGTTTGTCGAGAGGGAGCACATGGCTAAGTGTTGGTCAGCACTGCTCTACAATAAACTTTCTGTTTTGACTAATCAAGGAGTCACACAACTTTTGCATAAAGGACAAAGACATTTATTGCCCAGTTGCCCCTCCTGCTCGCAAGCACTAGCTTTGTAGCCCTTGCCATTTGTGCTAATTCAGCACTGATACTTGCTTAAACCTTCAGAGTATTTTGTTTTTGTCTAATTCATAAAACGAATCTTAAACCGTGCACAAAGATTTCTGTAAGGAAATTTGTATTTGAACTGATTTGCTTTGTAGTACAAGAGTTATTGAAGATGATCAAAGTCATGCTAGGCATTAAAAAAATTGACAATTGTTCCTTTATTTTCTCCATAGATCTTCCATCATTTGTTCTAGCTGTTTTTTTTTAATCTGTACATTTTCAAAACGGATTTTCCTTCCTATAACTAAAAATCCAGCTTTTCCAGTGAAGAAATCAAAAAGTCACTTATTGACTTTTTTCTAGCCTGGCAGAAGGAATATTAACCTTTCAACTTCTTTTCTGGTACACATCTGCTTCATTTTTCTTTTTATGTCCAGTAAAACTTTTGATAGGACTTGTTTGCCAGGTTGAAATTATGGGCACTTTTTTTAAGACTCATTCCCCTAGGACAGGGAGATATTTATTTAAAGGTTCTATTTACAAAAAGCCCTACTGAAAGTATAATAGGAGTAAAAGTAAAATACTGGGGTTAATCAACTCCTGTTGAAGACATTAGGAATCATTATGGGCCAGATTCTGATACCCTTACTTATGCTGAATACTGTCTTACTTTATCAGTAAGTCTCAAGATTTCAGTGGGACTGTGCATGGAGTAAGGTATCACTCAAATGAGTAAGTGTATCAGATTCTGGCCGTGGATGAGTATTTAGTTAAATGTAAGATGTTAAGAGAATAATGCATCCGAGGAAAGGGACATGCTCCCCTTTCCCCACAATGGTTAGTTGATTTGAGGTTGGCTTAATGAGCTCTGTATTTGTGAGCTATGGAGTGAGTAAATGCATGAGAGCGCGAGCCATCTCATGCAAAAGGGAGAAAAGCGATGTACATTTCCTTCTCTTGGGGTACAACTGTATTCCTCTGTTGGGGTTCAGTTTTCCTGTGGAAGATGCTCATAGGTGTCAGTCCCCAAAATCTGCTCATCACCAGAGTTCTGGGAGGTTCACAGGATCTATCATAAGCACAGGGCCAGCTAACTGCACATGGTCCCTTTGCCTCCACACTGGCTCTGGGGTCCTCAGCTGATCCCTCTAATCCACTGAAACAGCATTTCCAAGTTGGAGGCTACCCTTGGAATCTCACTTTAATGGGGTGGGGTTCCATGGTACTTATTAAAACTTATCTGGGATCGGGGAGATGATGCATGCCCACCTTTTGCTCCACTGCCATCCTATCCTCATGTGAATATCCTAGAGATCATAGAAAAAACTGTCCTTGTAATCCAGGAAAGGGGGAAGATTGATGCTTCAGGTGCAGAGGATCACAGTCTGGGAAGGATGTGTGGAAAATGACTGGGCCCTGTACTGTTACCTGTCTGGAATGATGGAGGTAAAAAGGAGTGCGCTGGAGATAAAGTAAAGCTGGGAAGGGCCACACAAGTTGCACTTTTCTGTGTTTGGCTCTTCAGTACCAGGAATAAGAATCTCTTTACTTGTTAGTTTATTAGAATTTCATAAATTTTCACTCATTTCTCCTTTCCCTGCCCCCTTCCTTTGTCTAGCTTTCATGCATGGTGGTGTTGTAATTGAAATGGTGGCTGGTTCCTAGGGAAGAGGCCATGTCTCTTTGGAAATCTCTGTAAATGACCCTGCAAAGTTCTGGAGCTCGATACATGTTTAATATGAAGAATAAAATATGCCCCCCCAAATTGGAGGGAATTAAGAAAAGCCACAGACATCGTTAAGGGACACGGGGCGGAAATTGATTTATGAGGTGAGAAGTAGCTTTCGCCAGATTTATGGGGAAATGGCACACCTAATGACCTTCCGCAAGTAGAGCAATAGAAGGGACCCTGAACCCCAAAGCATTCACTAAAAACTTGGCGTAATCATATGAAAAATCCCAATGACTTAATTGGGGCTATTTACATAAGACCTAATCCAAAGTCCCTTGAGGACAATGGAAATCCATTGTATTCAGGCCGTTACTTAAAGTTAAGCATGTGCTTAAGTAGTTTGCAAGATCAGCCCACAAGGGGTCAGATGAAACTTCCCATGAGTGAGTCCTATTAGACTGTAGAATAATCTTGCAAACGAAGTAATGAGTGTCTCCTTGCTTGAGACATTTTAAAGCTTGCCATGACAGAGTATTGGAAGATGTACTGCACAGAAAAAGTATGCATGTGGATTTGATCCACTGCCCATTTAAGTCAATGGAAATCCTTTTTTTTTTTTTTTTTTTGGCCAAGAGATGGGCAAGATGATCTTGTAGGGCTTTTTGTAGGTCTGTCTCTCTTCAAGGTTTCTATGTTTCTACAAGAAGGGAGGAGGGGAAGTAGAAGGATGCAAAGCAAATGCTCCTTTTCCTCTTATTAATGGTAATTCAGATTGGGAGTGGCTTGTAGTCTGCAAGACACAAAAGTGTCTCTTTAAATTCTGTAAAGGAAAAGACCAACAAAAGCAGCAAATATCCCCTGCAGTTTGAACAATGCAGCCAGTCGTGTCATAAGTATTCCTTTTTTTAGGGAAAACGTATATCTTACTCATTTGAGCCATTCTGTTCCCCCTTCTCTATTCTCTTATGCAGATCCCACTCATGGATTTGACTAGTTTTTACATCATTTCAGCAAGGAGCGCTCAGTAACGCTACTTGGTTTTTTGTTTAAATTACTTTTAATTCTCGGCTACCTGCTACAAGTGTAGCTGATGGTCTAATCTCAGAAGAAACAGGTTTCAGGCAGACAAGGGATTGAAGGAATCCCCTTCCCTATCCCAGAAAGCATTGCCTTTCCAGAGCAAGGTTCAGGTCATTGTTAGGTGCTTGTATTTGCGACATAATCTCCAACGTCAGCTGTTTGCATTGTGCACGTTAAGTTTTACTTAAACCCTTCAAGCAACTTTCCATCATTTTATAAATGCATACACATTCTTCTGAACAAAACAGAGAAATAAGATGGGGAAAAGTATGAGAAGTAATTAAAACAACTGACAAAACATTGAAAGCTAAAGACCTCTCATAATCATCAAAGCTCTGGATTATACATTTCTTTAAATTAAAGCAAGAGCTCAGCAAGGTATAAAATCAAGATAATTAAAGTTGTTTTGTAGTTTGGTCACTTTGGCTGTTATCTTGCTGATTTGGGTGGTATTTTATTAATGATATCTCAGGGGAGAACTGCAGTAGCCTGGAAATTAATGAAATATTAATAACTAACAGCCAAATAAATGCATATGCTTCCACTTTGGAGACGCCTGACCGGAATGTGCTCTATGCTTATTGTATTTCATGAGATAAAAAGTGCAGTGTGTATGTTCCACAAAATGCAGAGTGTGTACAAAGAGAGAAAATGTCTTTGTTGGTTTTCCTCCTGCCCCTCGGGGGTTAGCAAGGCATTGCAATTTATGAATACTCAAGTGAAGAAGAGCCATGAATGGACAATGGATCAAGATGGACAAACCAGTTCTGATTAAAAAAAATTTTACTCAACCTCACTGAATCACAAAAATATAGGTCTGGAAGGGACTTCAAGAGGTCATCTCGTCCACCCCCAGCCCCACTGAAGCCGGATTAATTATACCTAGACCTGACTGAATCTGAACTAAATCTTTTTTTTTATACTGAGGCCATGTCTATACTTATCAGGGATTGATGCTGCGGTGATTGATGCACCTGGGGTTGATTTAGCGGGTCTAGTGAAGACCTGTTAAATTGATTGCAGATCACTCTCTGGTCAACTCCGGTGCTTCGCCAGAATGAGAAGATTAAGGTAAATCGGTGGGAGAGCATTTCCCATCATTGCAGCGCAGTGTAGACACCACAGTAAGTCGACCAAAGCTATGTTGACTCCAGCTACGTTATTCACCTACCTGGAGCAGTATAACTTAGGTCGACTTACCGCGGTAGTGTAGACAAGGTCTTATTTATTTTAAATGTTATTTTGAGAGAGAGATTCAATTTCAGGGCTAACTTTGGATATACTCAATTGTTAGGATAGTTCAGATCTTGAATTTTGCCGTCCTCCTGTATGCTTATAATTAGTCAATAAAAACAGCTTCCCCCAAACTTTCTGACAGTTCCTATCTGGAACTAGACCTGAATTTTGTGGTTTGGACCCATCTCTAATTATTCTTATTTTCCACTTGTCTTTTCATTTCTTGGCTTCCCCTCTTCCAGCTGCTGTTCTGATGTTCCCGTTTCCCCTGGAAGAATATTCCAAGAATTCTTGGAAGCTATTATAAACCAACATTATTTAGAGAAGGACCAATGCTGCTTTAAATTATGCCTGGGTTTGAACCAGTCCCCAGCAGCCACAGGGATTAGGAAAGCACAAAGGTGACATCAGCTTTTGTCTCCCATTGTGCTGTGTTTCGTGAAGCTCTGTTTTAGTTGACAATGTATCCCAACAAGATATTTGTGTGAACGATTGTTACTCAACAAGACATGCTGAATTTGGCCCTTAATATTTGGTTGTCACTCAGAGTGACACATTGACTTTTAAGTCCTCATCATAATTTAAGAATAAAACTGCATCCTGCATGTGTTGTTAGACAACACTAGTTCATCTGCTTTTGTTAAGATAAATGTGCCTGGAGCCAAGAAACTGGTTTTGAACTTGAGGCAGGTGCATAACACACTGATAGTTAAAATGTCTGAAACAAGGTTAATTACACCTGTTAACTGAACAATTTTCTAGGTCTTTGTTAAATTAAGTGTATTGCAGGGTCATTCATCCATATTAGCTTTTTGTGTGTTTATATTTTTCTATATGTCAAACATCCACCGTTCAAACACAACAAAATCCAAAGGAAGGCCTAGATCTTTGAAGAATAACAAGTCATTTCAAATTCCTCTGAACGCCCACCCTTTTCCTGAGCACGTGGTGCTTGCTTAGTTGAGAAGCGTTTGATCATTTAGCAAATTAACATTGCAGAGACTTCTGAAGAGCTGTGTTAATCTAGAAAACCAATTCAAATGACAAAAAGGCAGGTTTGTCAGTAGTACCTGATTTCCCTGAAAAAAAAAAAAGACCATACCAAGCTCCTTGTCACTCTCCACAGCTGCTGGCACTCAGAAGCACACAGAAACCTCCTGGGCTATGCTACTCTGTAAGTTACTCCCTAGTCCAAAGTGATAATTGATAGCAAATGCCAGTCATCCAGCCATTGCAGACTGCCTAGCGTGTAGTAGCAAAGTCTTAGACTCCATCCAGTCCATTTGTTGTGCATGATGTCCAGGGAATGGCACAGACAGAACCACTATATGTGTTGTGGGAACTGGTCTTCCCTGGTTAAATTACACTATCAGATAGGTGAGAATTTTAAAGGAACCACATGACCTGAAGGTGCTTCTTTGGGTGATGTCTCCTTTACATAGCATGGGCATAGAAACAGGAACCATCCCTTTTGCTGATTATTTCCTTCCTTATGCTCTGCTGAACTCAAGCAGCTATCAAGAGGTAACCACACACATGCTTTAAATATGGGAGCATCTCTCTACCCTGTCACCAACACCATTAGAACACCGATGAGAGGATGGTACCTTCCACACACACTCTACTCTGGCAATTGGGGTGAGGAGCCCCAAACTCCATGGGGATGACTGATGTAGAGAGACTCACTGGTTGCTTAGCCCCAGCAAGGGAATTGGAAAAAAGAGGGTTGGACTTTCAGAATAGGCGGGGCTTTGGAACATGACGTGGGAGACTCCTCTCTCAAGCTGCGGTGAGGGTATCCAGCATGAAATGTGGTGGTGGTTATACAGTAACTCCTTGCTTAACTTTGTAGTTATGTTCCTGAAAAATGCTACTTTAAATGAAACAATGTTAAGTAAATCCAATTTCCCCATAAGAATTGATGTAAATAGTGAGGTTAGGTTCCAGGGACCTTTTTTCGCCAGACAAAAGACTATATTCTATATGTATGTATATACACACACACAGACATACGCAGTATAAGTTTTAAACAATTTAATACTGTACACAGCAATGATGATTGTGAAGCTTGGTTGAGGTGGTGGAGTCAGAGAGTTGAAGAGGGTGGGATATTTCCCAGGGAATGCCTTACTGCTAAATGATGAACTAGCACTCAGTGGAGCCCTCAAGGGTTAACACATTGTTGTTAATGTAGCCTCGCACACTACAAGGCAGCACGAATGGAGGGAGGGGAAATCGCATGGCAGAGAGAGACAGAGACACACACCGTGTATGAGAGAGAGAGATGCTCATTGCCCCTTTAAGAATGCTGACCCACTTTAAGAACATTGCCTTTTTAAGTAGATCAGCAAGTGGACACAGCAGCTGCTCCCTCAAGCTCCCTCCCCTATCGTGTGCCCCCCGCTCTGTGGATGAGGTAAAGGAGCGGGGCGGGAGGGGGACACCCTGACATTAGCCCCTCTCTCTTCCCCCCCCCACCCACGCACAGGAAGCAGGAGGCTCCGGGGAGCAGCTCCAATGCAGAGGGCAGGAGCAGCACATGGCCATGGGGGGAAGGACAGCTGAAATGCCAGTCAATTGATAGCCTGCTGGGCGGCTGCTGCACAGGGAACTTAGGGGAGCGGGGAGCTGATAGGGGGGCTGCCAGCCCACACTGGTTCCAAGCCCCCACCAGCTCTCTCCACCGGGCTGCTCTTCCTAAAAGCGGTAGACAAAGCAGGCAGCTGCCAAACAATGTTAGAAGGGAGCATTGCGCAACTTTAAACGAGCACATTCCCTAATTGATCAGCAACGTAACAATGAAACAACATTAACCGGGATGACTTTAAGTGAGGAGTTACTGTACTCTGTTCTTTCAGGGATGGATGAAGGATTTTCTGCATGTTTACAATCCATAACAGGGGTAGAGACCCCTGTGTTTCAGAACATTTGTATGGGAGGGCGGCCTTGTGGTGAAGGCCCTGGACGGGAACTCAGGAGATCTGGGTGCAATTCCTGACTCTGCCACTGACTCGGAGGAGTTATCTGAACTCTGCCCCTCAGTTCCTCATCTGTAAAATAGGGACAATGATTCTTCCTTTCTCCTGCTCTGTGTCTGTCTCATCTGTTTAGATTATAAGATTTTCAGGATGGAGACTGTGTCTTATTATGTGTTTTGCACAGGACCTAGCAGAGCAGGGGCCCGATCTTGGCTGGGCACTACTGTAATACAAAGAATAAATCATAAGATATGTTGTTTGTCTTTCCCTTTGTCTTGGGAAATCACAAGGGCAAACAAGACTTTAATGACACATATGCACAGCTTTCCACCCTGTACCTAGCATTAGCACACTCGGTGAAAGAAATTATAAGCCTTAGTGCAAAATAAGCCATTAACAGTACTCTGTGTGCATTACACCCGAGCGCATGCACCAGTGTTATTGACTGGTGATGTGGCAATGTTCTTACAAACTGGGCATTCATTAATTACACTAAGATCAAATGCCAAGCCTTTACCCCAGTGCTAATGAGGTGGAAGATTTTATTTTACTTGTATTATTTTTCATGTTGATGTATATTTATTTTTAAGGAGCAAGTATAAAATGATATTTTTAGTCAAGAGCACTAATTAATAATTCATTCATGAATAATCATTAAAGCAGCTGATTAAAATGTATGTCTGGCTTCAAAAGGAATAATCTTTAAAAGTTGTAAGTGCTTATATAGTCTATCTGTTCCCCTCTTTTCTGTGCTACCCACTCCGCACAACAGACCGGGATGCTCTCATTCATACATACTCTGTTATATGTACAAGAAGTTAATTATTTTAAAGCATGCGGTTTAAAGTAAGAGATTCTAATTTTCAGAGGGTCTGAGCATTTCCCATTGATGTAGAATTGGGGGTGCTCAGCGACTCTGGATATCAGGCCTCGGACGGAAAGTGTGTGATGTAACCCATGACAGCCATAACATCTGTAACCTCACAGCCGAAACCCAGGACCAAGTCAGGCTGCTGTTCTTAGTTATTGCAGAGATCTCGGAATAGGATGCACCATCAGGACACCCCCACAAAGGCAGGGTAGAGAGACTGAGACTTCCTAGATGAGATGTACATGATCCCTAGACCCCAGGAGCAGCAGTACAGCCTAGCCTGCTGATGTCATGTTGTCACCAGGCATTGTAACAGTACATGTAATGATCTTGCATGAATGGTATGGCATGGGAATGTAGTGAGGTCCCTCTGGCCCAAAGCTCTCTTGGGCAGAACCTCTGTTCTCAATGCCTCACTTGAATGTTCAGGTGCTATGCTTAATGCCTTTGACCCAGGCCTGCAAACTATCAAGAGTCGTTTTAACAAGGGGAAACATTTAGGGAGATCAGCTCCCAAATTTCCCTATAGCTCTGAACGTCTAGGTGTATTTGGATTATGTCTCTCTCACACACACACACAAACACACACACACACACACACACACACTGTGTTTTGCGGGGGTTGTTTAATGTCTTTTTTTCCCCTTTAATCTTTCTTTGGAGAAAAAATTAAAGGAAGCCAGCTAGAAAAGACAAGCAATCAAAGTCCTCAGTGAATGTACACTGTGTAAAACCACCTGTAGGGGCAGATTTGTCATGGTAAATTTGAGCACAAAGCATTAGGTTGTCACTGTAAAGTGCCAAAAATAATAAAACAGCAGTAAAAACAAACCGAATTGAGAACCCTAAGCACCAGTGTCTCTAACATAAATGACCTATTTGTAGGGGGCCATCTCATACCTTCTTGAGTGTCATATAGCCAGTGCCCTTTTCCCCTTAGCTTAGTCCCTTTCTAGAGCTAGATATAGTCCAGTATCTCGGTATTTGGCATATTAGAGAGCACTCATTACTAACCTTTCCCCTTTTAGCTGATCTTTTTCATCCTGGTGATGTAGTAGTGGCAGGAATTACAACCTATTCCATTGATCTGGTTCCGTTCTGTCGCTCTCTTACTTTTCTCTCGCTCAGCCTAGATCCTCAGCTGTTGTAAGTTGGCATAGTTCCATCGAAGTCCCATTGAGCTACACCAGCTGTGGATCTGGGCCAGACGGACTCTGTGCCTCTCTCAATTTATTCATCCCCAGACTCATTTGTAAGTATATCTTCCTTTGAATAAAAGGCACCTTCCTTTTTTCCAGTGTAAATCGCATAGCCTGAAACCTGAAGTACTTGTATTAGTCCCCCCCAAAAATCTTTGGGGGGGGGAAGATAGTAGTATTACTTGACAGACTGTCCTGGCTCTTGCTGTTGTATCATGTTTTTTTCTGAACTCTAGTGTCATATCTATGTTAATGCAGACAGGCTTATCACACAATGTGAAACAAAGTCGCCTTACATGCACAGGGGGCAATGTTCAACTGTTAACTCATGTGTATTTGCATTCCAAAGTAAATGACCTGCAAATTCTAGGTTAAAATGGCAAAAAAAACAAGCTTGAAAGAAAAGACGTGCTAAAACACATTTAGAAGGGAGAAATCTTAATTTTCCAGCACATCTGAAACTGGGAGGCCATCAAAATGTAGAGGGACAGATCCTCAGCTGCTGTAAATTAGTGCAGTCCGCTGACGTTAATGGAACTATGCAATGCACCAGCTGAGGATCTGACCCATAATTTAAACACACATATGTAGAATTTGGTAAGGGAATAAGGGAGCTGTTGATTTCTCAGGAATTGGCTCAGGTTCACTGAGGGTATGTCTATACTTAAAACGCTGCCTCAGCACAGCTGTGCCACTCTAGTGCTTTAATGAAGACGGTCTAAGCCGGTGGGAAAGAGCTCTCCTGCCGACATAGCGCTGTTTACGCTGGGGGTTAGGATGGTATAACTACATTGCTCAGGGGGTGGATTTTTCATGCCTCTGAGCAACATAGTTACATTGATATAGGCCTGTAGTGTAGACCAGACCTCAGGGTCAGTAGCGAACAAAAGTTGGAACTATCTGGTGCTATTTGGAGGCTGCAGTTGTATGATCCCAAGTTAGCAGTCTGTCCCCATTCAGCCAAACGTGCCGAAATGCATTGTCGAGCTGGTTCCTGTGTGAGGTGAGTTGTTGATGTTCTATGCAGTAGTTGTAGCTGTGTCCATCACAGGATATTAGAGAGATGAGGTGGGTGAGGTAATTGTATTGGACCAACAAAAAGAACATTTATCCCCCTCTTATTGTCCTATGACTGCAGAGGTGTTAACGGGCCACTCCATCTTGAACAGTCCCTAAGAATATGTGCTAACTACCTATGCTAAACAATCTGTTCCACTTGCATGTAACTGTGAAGCTGGGGATACCTTTTCCCAGACCTGAGCAAGAGCTCTGTGTGGCTTGAAAGCTTTTCTCTCTGTGTCGCCAACTCTCATGATTTTGTCATGAGTCTCATGATAATTATAGTTTCCCTTAAAGTCCCAGCCCCTGGAGTCAAATGGAGATGTGATGATGTCAGCCGTCATTCTTAAAGAAAAAGTAAGTTTCTAGCCCTTGTGGCTGTGGGGAAAGCTTCAAAATGAGACCCCTGTGCACCCTAAAGGCTCAAAAAGCAGAAAGGAAATAAAAATCTATTATTTTGACATAATCTCATGATTTTAAAGACAATCTCACGATTTTTATGTGAGTCTGACTCATGCTTTTTGAACATTTGGGGTTGGCAATCCTGGAAGTTGGTCCAATAAAAGATACTACCTCACCCACCTTGTCTCTCTTACTGATGTTACCTCGCAGGCAGGTGACCACAATCACAACTGACCCCTTTGTTGGTAGTCTCAGCAGAGAGGATTGGTTGGGCATGGAAACAACATATTCGTCCGTTGAAGGTGGTGCATGTAGGTCAAGGACAAGACAGAGGGACAACGTGGGGAAGGGTGCCGCCTCTTGTGTGTTTGTTCTGTGTGCAGAACTCCTTCCAGAAGCACTAAATTCCCTTAGAGCCACTGCTGTGTTTAAAAATAAAAAGGCTCCTGGATTGATATCTCATAAACTACGTATTGGCCTGGACGACAATTATGTACTTTTGCAGCTCATAAGCAATCCCCCGAAGAGGAAGGAGCATAATAATAACACTGACATTTAACGAGAGCAGTGCTACTTTATCTGGGGCAGTGCTAGTTTGTTCGTCAGAGCCGCTATAATTTATTACTGTATGTATTCTTTTCGAAATGTAAGAATGCTTTTGTTGACCAGCAACAAATGGTTAGTCTGATAAAACAGCAAACATGGGTAACAAGGAAACTGCTGAAGGATATTCAGGCACAAGAACAGTTCCTGTTGCTTTGCATTGGCTGCCTTTTGAAACAAGTACATGACTCTGCTCCTTTGTTCACCTGCCTTTTAAAACTCAAACTCACGGGATGTACATAGAGCTTCAAGAGTTTGAGTCTGCACCCACTGAAGTTAATTGCAAAACTCCTGTTGTCATCACTGGCGAAGCATCAAACATTAACTCTGCATTTGTACATTCACAAGCTCTAGCATCTTTCACACCCATCCCACGGCATCTTTAATGTGACATGTTGCATTGTATTTAAAGGGATGCTGTCAACTTAAATTTGGCCCCTATACTACATAGTATATAAATAAGCTTTCGTACAATCCCAAGACCAAGAGAACTGTTTCCACAAATGTATTTGTTTAAAATTGCGTTGAGAACAATTGTCTTTAAACAAGTAAAGTTTCTTCTCCAGCAGTTGACATTCAAGCAATGGCAGCCCTGATAACCAAAAGGTGCAAATGGTGTATTGATTTTCATGGCCCAAGCTGAGAGAAATGCAAAAAAATTAAAACCATAACAGGTTTCAGAGTAGCAGCCGCGTTAGTCTGTATTCGCCAAAAGAAAAAGAGTACTAGTGGCACCTTAGAGACTAACAAATTTATCTGAGCATAAGCTTTTGTGAGCTACAGCTCACTTCATCGGATGCATCCGATGAAGTGAGCTGTAGCTCACGAAAGCTTATGCTCAGATAAATTTGTTAGTCTCTAAGGTGCCACCGATGAAATGAGCTGTAGCTCACGAAAGCTTATGCTCAAATAAATTTGTTAGTCTCTAAGGTGCCACTAGTACTCTTTTTCTTTTTGCGAAAACCATAACAGTGATAAGAAAACCGATTTTTAGCTTTTAGTAATCCTGAAGTGTTTTTAAAATGGATAGAGCGCCTTTAATAATAATGAGGGGAATGAGAAGATTTGGTGTTTTGGCTCAATATGCCTTTACATTTGGGGCCAAATCCTCAAGTGGTGCCCCAATCCAGTCAGTGGACCAATGTTGGTTTACATCAGCTGAGGGTCTTGCCCCAGATGCTTAGAAGAACTTTTTGAACTCTTCATTTACCTCTTTTCTGCCCACAAATTTCTTTCCTCCTCTCTTTCTGTAACCAGACCTACCCTTGCCCCTTGAGCGCATCCTGTCCATTTCCTGAATCCCCAGATTTTCTGTCTGCCTGCTCTAACTAATCTCTCCCCAACTACCAGCACGCTCTACATCTCCCAGCTCTCTCTCCCCCTTCTCCGTGAGCTCCACACTTCACGATCTTCAAAGCAAGCTCCATTATTGATCACCACTCCTCCTGCCTTTCTTCCTGCAGGCTCCTTGACTGCCATGTCTGTCTCTCTCTCCATGACGCCAGTAACCTGACCCTAATTTTGAAGATATTAAATTGAGGGCATTTGAGTCTCTGACACATTGGTATTTTGGTCAGAGTCTGTTTTTATTAACTGTCCACCCATGAGCTTCCCTAGGTTAGAGTCATAGTCATAGCCCATGGTAACGTACCATCCCTGGTCTGAATACTCAAGATTTGTAGGCCTAGCAGAGATTGCTTGGTCTTCACAACATTAGGTCAGCATAAATCGGAGCCTGTTGGACAGGTTGAGTTGGGGGGTTGGTTTGGGTGGGGACCTTCTTATCTCCACTCGTCCTTTTAAAAATATATATATATAAATAAAAGTTTTGCAAAGGAAGAAGTTGATTTTGCAACAAGGGTGAGAGCCCTGCTTCATCACAGACACAGACTCTTACTGCAGTCAGTTCTGCTGCTTACAGGGATGCACACGCTGGCTCGCACGTTCCTAGATGATAAGGCCAGAAGGCACCGTTGTGAGCATCTAGTCTGAGCGTCTCGTACCACAGGCCAGAGAAGAATTTCACCCAGTTATTAGTGCTTTTTTTCATATCTTTTGCCAATAGGTGAGGAGGTACCCTTTGAGCCCCCAACTGCCAACGCTGAGGTGAAACGTTAACAGAGAGTGAGATTTCCCTTTACGTTAGCTGCAATATACAGGTTATCTCACACACAAAATGATGGGAAAGGAGGAGACTGTGTTAAAGGAAATGGACCATTTTGTCTAATGCATTGTAGAGATTGACCTTGGTGTGTAGTCAAGGGTAGTGAGGCTATGTGAGATAATTCTTCAGGCCTCAATTCAGCAAATCATCCCTATTCAGATAAGAACGTGCTTAAAGTTAAGCATATATGTATATATAAGCTTCTACATTTTTGCTGTCACTTGCAGTGTCCAGATTATTTTTTATGCTCTATCGATTTTCCCTCCCTTCTCATACCCGCTCGCATGCTTTCCTTTATTTTAGGTAATGTGTTACCAAGTATTCTACTCCTAGACCAACATAGCTCCTTTAGTGGATGCTAATGGCATCATTGGCCTTGGCATCCTTTTAGTATTAACATGCTTCTTAATATTTCAGTTGTAAATATTCAGTGGCAGGGAATTACGGAAAGTTTCTATCATTGAGAAGAGTCCCGGCTTCAGTAGGGTCCAAAGCATCAGAGATTTCCTCTGAGATCATAAAAGTTTATGCTATTTACTGTCAATAAACTTTAAATGTGCCAGCAAGGGGGCAGAAAGGCAGAAAATTGCAGACTTTAAAATGCGTGACGAGCTTGCAAATTAGACGGGCTAATTCATTATTTATTTTGGATGGGTAGTACAGTATAAAACCCACAGATAATGATCATTGGGGTGACTTCATTCTGCGTTCACTCGGTTAACAGATAAAAGGAACCATCTTTTGTTTAATCTGAAATCTGACATGAATAAACTGGTTTCATTAGTTTCATTAAGAAGATAGAAACCAAAAAGCAATGAGCTTGTATGTTTCTGTAAAGTGGGATACTGGCTTAATTCATCTGCTGCAGATTTAATGGGCCTTGATTCTGATCTTGCTTATACTACTTCTAATTCAGGTGATTCCCTTGTGATCTTGGTGGATGTAAAACAGGAGATGAGAATCATGCCCAGTAGCTGTTAAGGAATCTGCAGTGTGCCAAATGATCAGAAGGTGATTTGGGTAATTGAGATTAAAAAAAAAATTTGTCAAGACAAAGAGACAGCAGGAAATAAAAAAACCCCGCTGTGTTTCTGTCCACTACAATAAATTGACAGTCTGAGATTATTATCCACAAAAGAATGCTTTTGACAAGACTGTGACATATAGTAACAATTGGCTTGTGGCTCTGCGCTTAACGGATTGCTGAGCCAGATCGGTGGGTTTTTTACCAATATTTAGGAACACTGCCCAAACCCTGTTAGTCCACACTAACAAACAGTTTATGGTTCTACACAAATATATGTGAATGTACTGCATTAACAATTTTATTCTATTTTATCGTACGCCAGGCAGAGAGAGGTGATGAATAAGTCGTCCTTTTTTAGTGCAGTTTGAAAATATTACAAACTTGACAGAATGCAAAATTAATATTTTAGAAATATGCCATTGTTCTGATTGTGTTTAATGTTTAACACCTTTGCTTATTATATATTGGAAAACAAATAAGTGGGAGACCCAAAGCTGACCTGTTTAGGTACAGTATTTGCTAAATACATCTTGCATTATCCGGAGGATCCTTCTCTATACTTTGGCATTAGAAGCTGTACAGGGAATGTGGGATAAAGGTGGCAGTATATCACCTTTCTGCCACCCTGGAGTCATGAGGTCACCACTGGGATGGAGGAGCAGCAATGCAATCCCTGTCATAAATTAAAGCAGCTTTGGGGCTGCTCCAGTTTATGCTGGCAGGAAAGGCTTCCAAAGAGAAGCTTTATTGACTGATGATTGTCTAGCATGCTGAACATTCCAACCCCCACCTCTCCCCACCAGTGCCACAACCTCATTCCTGACATGTACATTATACTGATTGGGGTGGCATAAACCCAGTGCAGCCGGCTTCATGCTGTTTGGGAATTTCCCCACTACAGGGGAGTCCTCAACTTTCGCTTTAAGGCAAGTTAAAGGTAACGATGTAGAAAGTGACCTTACAGGGAGCTGAGGACCAGGCTTGAACTAGGGACACTCGGCCTGAGTCTTCACAGGGATGACTCTGTTTTTACTGGGGGATAACACTGTGGGTGTCAGTGTAGTGACTCCAGCACAATGCAGCAGCTAACAGAGGGGTGAACTGGGGCTACTAATTCTAACTATGCCAGAAGAATGTCTCTACCACTAAATTTATGAGTTTAGCACCCCCCAAAAAAGAAGAAAGATCTACATTTGATTCTGCCTATACAGTGGTGCTTGCACATTTAAGCCAGGATGGTATAGATGCCAAGCTGAACTCAGTGGAGTGGAGGGCATAGTTGGTATTATGCCACCTTTCTGCTCTCTGCGTTCAAGGGCTGGCCAGTGGCCTCAGATGTAAATACGAGTGCTGTGATGGGGTGGACTAGGCATAGAGCCCCGCTGTTGGAGGCCTCAGTGTCCTACTACACCCTGTCCCAGAAAGGAGCAATAGAGAAATCCTCTGGGTTGCTTAGGGTGCCTGCAGGGGGAAGCAGCCAATTGGGGCCCAGGAGGTCCATACAATAGGAGCTACAGAGCTAGAGACAGTCAGCTGCTGCCTGAAGCTGGAGGAGTGAGGACTGTGTGCCTGGCTGGCTGAAGGACTGGCAGGACTACAGACAGATCAGTTGCTGGTGGGGACTGGGGGAGCAAGAGAGAGCTCCTGGCTGGCTGCTGGGACTGAGTAAGATTTCAGCTCTATGGTAAGGGTGAAGCATTTGCAAAGGTGCTGGGACCATGGGGAAGTGGCCCAAGGAACTATAGCAGCATAGTGACTAGTTAAAGGGGATGTAGTGGCACATGGCTGCTGTTCGTAGGGTCCCTGGGTTGGGACCCAGAGTAGTGGGCAGGCCAGGATACCCCCCTCCCCGCCCCTGCCATTAGCCACTGGGGAAGTGGCCTGAATATTGAACTGGGATACACCCCCCAGAAAGGGAACTTAACTGTTAAGTAGCCTAGTTGGAGAGCTGGGGCCAGAAAGTTCCAGAAAGAGTGAAGAGTCTCCAGGGAGGAAGCTCTGGGGGCAGGGCCCCATACAAGGGTTGAGGGACAATTTGGAGGCTAGCAAGAAGGGGCTGCAGGACTGATTAAGGATTGAACCCAGGAAGGGCTGCAGGAAGAGAACGTCTCCAGAGAGGAAGCCCTGGGTATACGGCCCCATACCAGGGCCAGGACTATTTAAAGACTGAGCCTGGAGAGGGCTACAGAGATACCAATGGAGGTGTCAAGGTTCCTTCCTCGCTCTGAACTCTGGGGTACAGATGTGGGGACCTGCATGAAAAAGCCCCTAAGCTTATTTTTACCAGCTTAGGTTAAAACTTCCCCAAGGTACATACTATTTTACCTTTTGTTCCTGGACTTTATTGCTGCCACCACCAAGCGTCTAACAAAATATAACTGGGAAAGAGCCCACTTGGAAACGTCTTTCCCTTCAAAATCCCCCCAAGCACTACACCCCCTTTCCTGGGGAAGGCTTGATAAAAATCCTCACCAATTTGCATAGGTGAACACAGACCCAAACCCTTGGATTTTAAGAACAAGGAAAAAGCAATCAGGTTCTTAAAAGAAGAATTTTAATTGAAGAAAAAGTAAAAGAATCACCTCTTTTAAATCAGGAAACTCAGTAAAATCAGGATGGTAAATACCTTACAGGGTAATCAGATTCAAAACATAGAGAATCCCTCTAGGCAAAACCTTAAGTTACAAAAAGACACAAAAAACAGGAATATACATTCCATTCAGCACAACTTATTTTATCAGCCATTTAAACAAAACAGAATCTAACGCATATCTAGCTAGATTGCTTACTAACCCTTTACAGGAGTTCTGACCTCCATTCCTGCTCTGGTCCTCCCCCCCCCCGCCCTCCAGCTTTGAAAGTATCTTGTCTCCTCATTGGTCCTTTTGGTCAAGTGCCGGCAAGGTTGTCTTAGCTTCTTAACTCTTTACAGGTGAAATGGTTGTTCCTCTGGCCAGGAGGTTTTAAAGGTGTTTACCCTTCCCTTTATATTTATGACAGGAGGGGTACTGGGATAGGCCCCTGTTGGACTGTATTCCCTGGAAGGGTCTGTTTGTTTCACATATGTACTACGTGTGTGACTCAGCCAGAGGGCTGAGTCATTGAAAAGCCGCATGAGAAACCACCAACATGGGTCACTGCAGACTAAGAACACAGGCACACACACCCGGACAGAGGGCTCTCGCGAGAGGTGGGTGATACAAAGAGCTGCTCCTGACACTCCTAACCTTGCTTCCCCACCTCAGCGTGGCCCAGCCACCAGACTTAGGTGAGAGAAAGCCTTCCCAATCTGAGGAAATCCTCATCTACCCCTGTAGTGTAGCTCTAACGTCAGTTGATGGCAAAAAAGTGACTGGATGAGGGAAGCTCGGATCTTAGAAGTTGTCAATTTAAAGCAAAATGTATTCACTTGTTCTCTCAAACAGAATCATAAAAAGAAAAGGGGGAAAAAATCACTTTTTACTCCTGCAGCTTTGGGAAATTCCTCCATGAACACAAAGTTTTCATCAGAAAGACTGTGGAACTAATTTAAAGATAGTGGGCCATGAAGTATGGAAAAATGCAAACTGTTTTGCAAAACAATATTTAGTGTTTATTTTGATAATTAAAATTTTGTGGAGCCCCCAAAAAACCCACGGAGAGCTTTACGAGTCACTGTGACTGTTTCCATTGTTATGCTGTTATATTTTGTGGGTTTTCCAGGCATTTTCTAGGGCAATCATGCTGCAGGACGTACATGGTATTTTCCCCAAATACAAGTGGACCCAGTCCAATTCCCTTTGAAATCAATGGGAGTCTTTCCATGGATTTAAATTAAGCTGAATCAGGCTGTAGGTGGCTTCCCTTTGCTAAAACTAACATTTACCATACAGTTCATCACCATGCACATCACATTACAATTGGATACTCATCATGTCTCTCTTTCCTTGCTCAGTTTTATGCACTCTGGTTTTTGCCATGAGACATGTTTTTCCCTCTGGGAGCGTTCTTATTCTCTTCCTGCCTTCCTTTAATTTGTCCCTTCCTTCCAATGTGCTAGAATTAAAGCACTGCTAACAGTCTGGCTCTGTGAAGGAATCTTACGAAGAAACGACATGAAATGGTTTGGCACCTTGATTATGCAAACACATTTTTCAGCACACACACATTCCTTCCCTTGGAGACAAGTGCATCTTCCTGTCACAGTATGACACTGCAGGCCGCTTTTTGGGATGAGATTTAAAACAGGTAGTTTCCTGTAAAATGGTGAGCATGGAAACCCGATGAACGTTCAGGTGAGTTAACGTATCAATGACCCGATTAGGAGAGCTCCAGCATAGAACCGCCAGTTCTGTGACGCCACCTCTAGCCATTCTCAGACCATATTGGGATAAGTGGGCACGGTGCCATTGACTTGAATGCAGCTGTGTCTCCTCGCACCTGGGCTGGATTTGCTTCATGGCCTGTGAATGAAAAAATTGCGTGCAACAAGCTTTTATTTATTTATTTTTAAAGAAGACCGTATTTTGTGATGTCTCACTCAACCTACCTCCCGCCAGACTGAAATAACACCAGCAGTGGTGTGAATTTACCCAGTTGTCATCAGCTTTTTTTAGCGATAAAGCCAATTTGTGCCGATTAACATTCCACCTCTCTGCTGGACGCTGTGTCACCTCAAAACAGGATTGAATCTGCTCTTGTGAGCCCAGCGGGTTAAAGCGCGGTCAGTACTTAGGAGGCCACCAGGGATGGTGGTGATGATTCTATAGCCTTTCTCAGTAAATGAGGCACTAAGATAGATCCTACCCTGTGTTCTTTGTCACATCCCGCTCTGTGGGCCCAAAGCTGTCACAAAGCCAGGGTCGAACTGCAATGGCGGCACCTGTGCTATACCATTCTATCCACCCCAGCAGTGTGGGTGGCTGGGGGGAAAGGAGGTGTGAGTTCAATCATAGATTTAGAGTTTGAGGACCCAGTCTGATCTGTGTTGGGAACTGGGCAAGGTTCTGTTCTAGGGCATATTTTATACATACCAGAGAAGCAGATAGAATTCTTGTTGTTGGTATTTGTTTTCTGCAGACGTTTGGTGGGCTAGTTCTTTAAAGAGGTTAAATGTATTCAAGTCCTTATCTTCTGAGAGCTATGTTGTGGCTATGCGGGGGGGAGTGTTTAAAACACAAACAAATTTGTCTTGATCCGTCCCACTGATCTGCCAGATTGTGGTGTTGGCAATGCAAAGGTAATATGGCCACTCCTCATTTTCTGGTCTCAGATTTAGTGTGGCCATGGCAGAGAATCAGTCCTGCATAGCTCCTTTACAGGTTCAGTTGTGTTTCCTGGGGCAGGCACAGGAGTCCAGTGGATCGGGCATTGGGCTGTGCGGGTACGTTTACATGCCAAACAGAAACCAGTAGCAGTGAGTCTCCGAGCCCAGGTCTACAGACTCGAGTTTGTGCTGCGGTGCTAATATAGCTCTATAAACGTTCAGGTTCGGGCTGAACAAAGGGTAGGGATAAATGGTAAATAAATGGTAAATTTTCAGAATGGAGAGGGGTAACTAGTCGTGTTCCCCAAGGGTCAGTCCTAAGACCAATCCTATTCAACTTATTCATACATGATCTGGAGAAAGGGGTAAACAGTGAGGTGGCAAAGTTTGCAGATGATACTAAACTGCTCAAGATAGTTAAGACCAAAGCAGACTGTGAAGAACTTCAGAAAGATCTCACAAAACTAAGCGATTGGATGACAAAATGGCAAATGAAATTTCATGTGGATAAATATAAAGTAATGCATATTGGAAAAAATAACCCCAACTATACATACAATATGATGGGGGCTAATTTAGCTACAACTAATCAGGAGAAAGCTCTTGGAGTCATCGTGGATCGTTCTCTGAAGACGTCCACACACTGTGCAGCGGCAGTCAAAAAGGCAAATGGGATGTTAGGAATCATTAAAAAAGGGATAGAGAATAAGACGGAGAATATCTTATTGCCCTTATATAAATCCATGGTATGCCCACATCTTGAATACTGCGTACAGATGTGGTCCCCTCATCTCAAAAAAAGATATACTGGCATTAGAAAAGGTTCAGAAAAGGGCAACTAAAATGATTAGGGGTTTGGAATGGGTCCCATATGAGGAGAGATTAAAGAGGCTAGGACTTTTCAGCTTGGAAAAGGGGAGACTAAGGGGGGATATGATAGAGGTCTATAAAATCATGAGTGGTGTTGAGAAAGTGAATAAGGAAAAGTTATTTACTTGTTCCCATAATATAAGAACTAGGGGCCACCAAATGAAATTAATGGGCAGCAGGTTTAAAACAAATAAAAGGAAGTTCTTCTTCACTCAGCGCACAGTCAACCCGTGGAACTCCTTGCCTGAGGAGGTTGTGAAGGCTAGGACTATAACAGGGTTTAAAAGAGAACTGGATAAATTCATGGAGGTTAAGTCCATTAATGGCTATTAGCCAGGATGAGTAAGGAATGGTGTCCCTAGCCTCTGTTTGTCAGAGGGTGGAGATGGATGGCAGGAGAGAGATCACTAGATCATTACCTCTTAGGTTCACTTCCTCTGGGGCTCCTGGCATTGGCCACTGTCGGTAGACAGGATACTGGGCTGGATGGACCTTTGGTCTGATCCAGTATGGCCATTCTTATGCTGGAGCTCAGGCTCTGAAACCTGGGGGGATGAGGTGCCAGAGACCTGCTGCCTGACCTTGAGGAAGTCATTTAATCTCATTGTGCCTTTGTTTTACTCTCACTGTTTGTCTGTCTCCACTGTTTAGACTGTAAGATCTTCAGGGCAGGGACAGTCTCTTCCTATGTGTATAATATTACACCTGAGGGAATTCTGTGCCTCTGCACAAGCACAGAATTAATGTCCCCCACAAATTTTACTCTTTCCCTGCAGAATAATTGATTCATGTACCCCTCCTGGGCAGTGGTCCCAAGTGGGTGCATCTGGTTTAGGTGTTTAGAGCAGCTGTGGGAGATGTGAATCACCACCTCAGGGGGAGGGGAAGGCTGAGTGTGGGTGAGAGACTCTGTCCCTCTCACTTGCTCTCGCAGTGTGCCCGGAGCCAGGGTGGTACAGGGCTGGGGGTTCCCCAGCTGGTGGCTTTTACAAGGCACCGGGTTCCAGCTGCTAGTCCCAGCCGGGCTGGGGGATGGGACTTCCTTTTCCAGTGCATGGGCTGCTTCCATAGCCGGGTCAGACCTAACCCTGGGAACTTCCTCTGGGTGCAAGAAGTTCTGCACCCCTCTCTCCTGCTTACTGCCCCCATTGCTCCCCAGCTGAGGGGGGAGCTGCCCTCCTGTCTGCCCAACCCCCATGCATTCACATCCCCACACATATAGACTCCCCTTGTTTAGTTCCCTCCTACATCCGCCTCCCCACACCTAGATTCCCCCCCCCGGCCCCCCATTCTGTTAATATTCCTGTAGCACCTCCAGAGCACTTTTGCCCTGTTATCAAAGGGTTAATTGTTCAATGAAAACAACTGATCTCTGCACAGCACTTGTCAAAAAAGAAACCACAGTTGGGCTATATAAAGAAGCAGAGAGTAAATAATACCGAAAATATTATGATATCACCATATAACTCAATTGGGCACCCTCACCTGGAAGACTGTGTTCAGGGCTCGTCACTGCATCTTGACAAAGATATAGCAGAAATAGAAGGTGCCCAAGGAGGGTGAACTAAAATCATTAGTTGTGGAAAGAGAGGCTTCCACTGCAAACATTGGGATTGTTTAGTGTACAGCAGAGATATACTGATATGTAAAACGAATGCTATAGAAACTCCTGTTTGCCCTTTTTGAAATACAGAAGTTCACAAATGTGAAAATAATAAAAGGAAATACTTTTTTAAACAACAAATTATTCACCAGTGCAACTCACTGCCACAAAATATCATTGATGCCTAGAGCAAGGTAGGATTCAAAAATGGGTTAGACATTTGTATGTGTAATAAGAGTTTTCAGAGTTACGAGATGCTTCAGGGCGTAAAACCACGGCTATCTGCCTTGGAGTCGGAATCAACTGTCCCTGTGAGTAGATTAATCCTCAGAAGCATCTGATACTGGCTGCATTCAAAGACAGGATATTGGCATTAGTGAACCCCTAGACTGGTCTATAATGGGAGTACCTTGGCTTGTGTACCATGTAATGTCTTTGTCCTGCAGTTAATTCCATTTAACCTACCAAGTATAAGCCTTTGACTCTGAAGTTGGATTGTTGTAAAATGTATATTTTTCCAGAGGTCAATGCAAAAAGACTATTGGCTAGTCAGCCTTCTTTTAGTGATGTCTCAGGTATGAACTATTAATCTTGTATTTATCTTTGCTGTGGAGCTAGATTTTTACCACAGTAAAATACTCTTTCAGGTTCACTGAATGCATGTTGCAATTAGTCAGCTCATTTGTTTGACAAGTTTCTTCTAAGCCAACTTCTAGTGACGGTTCCAACATGTAGCTGTCACCTCTTTCGGGTCTGTATTGGCTGTTTTGCTATTCCTTTTGTTCTTGCTTGTTTTTATGGTTTGATTAAAATTCAGCAGCTGTACTGAAGAAAAGGAGGAAAATGGTTCAAGGCAGAAGAACATAAGGTTTGTGAAGATGAAGTACAGTGTAAAGGGTGGTTTTTTGCAAAACAGATACCTCTGAAGGTGAAACTTAAGCAACCCGCTAACTTTGGAGTGTCGGATTTGATTCCGCCGCTCTTACTGAACTCAATAGGCTTGATTGTTATTAAGACTAAGGCCGCTTTACGTGTCTCATTTTAAAGGCCTTGTCATTGTCATGCTGTAAATGCAAATGGGAATCAGTTCCAACGGAAGGTTAGCCTGTGTAAGGATGGCAAAATCATGTTTCAGAATTTTATTTTACAAGGAGAACAGGTGGTGGGGCCAGATTTTCTTTTCCCTTGCAGCTTGCACAGCCATTCACTCCAATGCAAAGCAGGTATAAAGTTGATGCAAATGCTGCCATTCCACACTGGTAGCGTTTTGCACTCATTTTGCACAGGTGTAAATGACTACACATGGTCAGGGCAAGGGAGAATAGGACCACAGAAAAGCAAATAGATAGTTGGGGCTTCATTCTCCACTCCCTTGTACTTTGTGCAGTTATTTATATCTATTCAAACTGTGTGCAAAGTGGAAGCAAAATGCTGCCAAATCAGAAATGGTAGCAACCTCCACTTACTTCTGCATTCGTTGCGCTTGTGTGTAAATGATTTCACAATGTGTAGGGAAATGGAGGACCTCACCGATAGGACTCTTGTCATGTACTTTAAAGAAAACCAGGAGTAACCCCACTGAAGTTAATGGAGTTACAGTGGTATAGAATTGGAGTAGGTGAGAGGAGAACCAAGCATTTTGGTGTTTTGCAAAATCTCGTAGGGCTAGACAGGTGAACAGTTAAATCTGCAGTACATAAAATATGTACAGTATTCAAAACTTTAACATTTCCTTTCAAGTAGGAATGAAGTTGACCTGAGCCAACGCTCAGAGAAGTCAACTGAAGTTCTCCCACTGACTTCAATGTGCATTGGATTGGACCATCAATTCTTTAGCTTCAGTCTTTAATTCTAAACTGTCTGAAACCTTTCTAAACATCGCACCCCTGATCTGAATCTCTTCAAGTGAAGCATTAGCAATCATAAGATCAGTATCCAATTTAGTACAAGTTTGCAAAAATGAGTGACCCAAAGTTCTTGTCTAATACAGTATTCACATTCTTGGCAGGCAATGTTGGATATAGTTTTCAGAGGCCCACAGCCTTCTTTGAATTAAACCTACAGATGGTTTTTATGTTTTGCAAGGCAAAATGTATTTAAGTAGACTCTTTCCAATATCACTAAATTGGTAACAGCCCTTTAGGTGTGTGAGAGTTAATATCTGGTATCTGAAAAAAAACAACCCTAAAATCTTTTTTGCTATGGGGGACAAATGCCAAAAACTCTAAGTTATTGGTTTTAGTTGAGACCTTTAGGAATTGTAGTACTACAGTTCTTATGCAAGAACTTTATTGAAGACATCACTGAAGCAATGTAAAAAAGCATGTGTCTTTTAGCAAACCTCTAATTAATATTCTTAAATTTTTATTGCATTTCCCTTACATTTCTTAGTAATTTGTCTACAGGTGTTGTAACTGAACCATCCTCCATCTCCTTTTATTTATTAGTTCTGTTTGCAAAGAGAACAGCATCTTGCTTCTTACTCCTAGCAGAGCTATTTATGTGTTGAGATCAACCCAAGCTCTTCTGCAAATTGGTGTTCTTCCACCTTCTGCACACATGGGGTCTGAGAAATGGAGAGGATTGGAGAAAGGTAGTCACTTCTTAAATTACTGAAATCCTGGACATTGGATGCAGCACAGAAATAGTATTATTCATACTTTTGACACAATATTTTGATTTTATTGCAGTTCCCATGAAAACCAGGCTCATAATTCCATTATGCAAAACACTTGTATCTTTCTACAGAATAGTCAAAAGGGGAACCCAGATCTTGTGGTGCATCAAGGCAGCTTTACCCTGCCACAGCTGTATAACCTGCTCCATCCATGCAGGCAGCAGAGGGCATGTGTCCAGGGCCTCTCTCATATCCCCCTCTATCCTCAGCTGCCGTAAACAGCCACATAAAGTAAAGGAATCACTTTTGCCAGTGTGACAGCTGCCATCTTGGCCAGCCCTGGGCGTTGACCTGGGGATCTCCAAAGCTGAAAAACAGGACTCTGCAGCTTGAGCTAGCGAGCCAGGCAGACCCATATCCTGTGTGAATCACGCACAGTGGAGGGCATGGAACCCACACTGGGCAGTGGGTTAGATGAGCAAAGAGGGAGACTCAGATTTTGCTAGCATGTCACCTCTCACCTGAGTTGTTCACTGGTTTCACAAACTCTTCTGCGGTAGTTAATTGAAATATTATAGGCACTGGATTCTGACAGGTGTCAGTTACGCTCATCTGAGTGTCAGTTGGTAAAATATAATTTTACTTTGCTGTAAGTAGCTGCTGTAAAATTTGCCAAACTGTATTAAAAAGACAGCAAATTTCAGACATTTGACAAGATCATGGTGTAATTCCCCAAAGGATCAGTTTGCAGGGGATGCAAAATTAGCAAGATTTTTCAATTTATCCAATTTTTGTAGCATAGCCTAGCTCTGTTGAGCAAGACTATATGGCTTATCCACAATGAGGTGTCATATTTGACACAGGCATCCCTGTCGTTTCTCTCACTGTTCATCCTAACTCTTGTACCTTTACACAACTCAGATAAAAATAATGCATTAGTTAATGTATTTTTATTATAGGACCACCTAAGGACTCCAACTGAAATCTGAGCCGTATTGTTCCAGCATTGTACAAATCTATTGCAAAACAGCCCTCTCCTTGCCCCCAAAGGGCTTGTAGTCTAAAGAGACAAGGCAGAAAGTATTTTAATATTCATTTTGGTGATAGGAAACTAAGACACAGAGAGATCAAAATGACTTACCCAAAGAGAGGTTGGAGGTCTCTGATATAGATGAGAATTGAATCCAGATCTCCTGAGTCCCAAGCTAGTGTCTTAATCACAAGATCAAACTTCCCCTCACTACAGCTGTTCTAAAGACAGAACAAAACAATTTTCTGTTTTAAACCATAGTGGTTTGGATAGTTTTTTATTTCAAATCTTTTAGGTACGCTTCAATGTTATTTAGCTTGAAACACAGGACAAGAAGGGGACTGTAAACATGACAGCTTTTGGGGTTGCAGTACTGGCCGCTCTGCATGAAGTTAGCAGTGATTCCCTGTTGGAATTCTGAAGCCGTTGCATTTGAAGATGCAAAATTCCATCAAATTGGCATGGATGGAAATAGAAATTCTCATAGGAAGACTGAAGGAGGGAGATAGGGATGACTCTGCTTTATAATTGGCAATAAAGAAGGAACTTGACAGTTACTAGTTAAAGCCATAACTATAGAAACTCACCCACTCAAATTAGCCATTACAATTCAGTGAAGGATTTTAGACAGAGCCTTAGCTGAATAGTTCTTGTTTCTCCAGTGAAGCTGTCTTGTACCGGAGTTTCTAACCAGCTCATTTTTTGCAGCACTTATTTTTTTTATATTTGGACAAAGAGGACATTAGCCTAGGGATCAGATGGTTTACAGAGTGGAAAAATATTGCTTTATAATAAAAGGAGGATATTGAATAAAGCCTAGATTTAATACCCAGCCTAACAGAACACCCTGATGAATGTAATTGCATTTTAAGCATTTTGATTAAATTTTTTGATTCATCTTGCATTTGTTTTGCTTGTGAATTTTTTATGAAAAAAAAAGTGTCTGGAGATTAAAGGATTAGTGAGTTCTTAAGAAGGCCAGGCAGCTGCTAAAGCATCTGATTATTCTTGCTTAAATTTGGTGGGAAAGCTGTATTAATCTCATCTTTTCTAGTGAGCGATATGACTAAAACCAAAATAGCTGGAAGGGAGAAGAGGCCTAAGGGATAATTATTTCTACAGGTGGACAAGCCTGAGGGCATTAATGAGAGATGGAACAAAATAAACAATGTCATAATTGCAGAAGAGTTCATCTGTTATGATTATGGGTGAGGAATAAAGAGTTTTCCTTTTCTCTCTTTTCATTTTCAAGATGAATGGACAAGTAAGGAATGCGTGGAAAGATTAAGGATTAATTTGCATATACTCAGATCCTAAGAGTCACTCTTTCTTTTTTTCTTTAGTGCAAGGGAACTAAAGAAAACAGTAAATTAACATGCTGACATTTAACTCCTAGAAACTAGGTTTAGATTGCTTTTGCAAGCAGGCCAGTAACTCAGCTGCAGAACGGTACTGATGCACAGGAGGTAGACCAAGTTGTATGTAAATAATAATAATGTAAATGATATGCACAGTAAACAATTAACTTCATTAAACCAGTAGAATGTTTAAAATCATTTGTTGTTTGTATTACAGTAACCCCTAGGAGCCCCAGTCACGTGCCAGAAGTCCACTGTGATAGACCCTGTAGAAACACAGGCTCAGTCCTTTACAAGGGGCGGAGTGTCATCTGCAATATCCCACAAGTAGCCCCAGGACACCTTGTGCCTCAGAGACGCCCCCCTCTGCATCACAGTTCCTCCCCTGCTTCTTACTTGTGGGCAGGTAATAATTTATTATGGGTGTATCCCAACAGGAAATTACAGCATCTCCCATGATGGCTCACCTACTCTAGCCAATGGGTAGTGAGTGAGGGAAGCCAAGGCTCTGTCATGCTCTGCCTCTTCCTGCCCGCTACTACGGGAGGAAGTAAACAGGTGACCCAAGTAATTCTGCCTACTCCTATGTGTATAAATTTGGGTACTAATTAAATTGTCCTCCACCGGCCCATCAGTAGAGTGCAAACTTGTTGTCAGTTTGGAGAACATCTCTTTCTATTGTTACAGTTGAATTATCATACATAAAGATTTTTTTTTAAATGGACTAAAAGCAGATGTGCAGAGAAGCAAAATCGCCATCTCTGAAGGACAGGTTGAGACATACTGAGCATCAGATAGTTAGGGTAGCTCAGTCTGATTCGCTTTAACAGGCACTCCCAAATACAGCAACGTTTCCCCTAGAGCTGACTGCCTCTCAAAATTCTTTGCTACCTGAAAATCTCAAACAGGGAACGACTTCCAGTCTAATCCTTACACCCGTAAGTGAAGGGCAAACACATCAGTGCTAATACTTGTGGATAACCATTTTTGATCTCTATATCCAAAAGATGCACTGTATGCAGTGATCACTAAAAACTGAAAATCAACTATTAACAAAATAAAGTCCCAACTGATGTGTTGTCCTGAAATTGTACATGCAATATTTGTTTATTTCCAATTTTTCCAGAATTGAAATATGACATTTTATAGGTAACACAACATTAAAGTGCATTTAGCATAATTTCTATGCTAGTCAAAACTTCACAAACCATTAAAAGTGAGAAGAGAACTAAAGGAAGTTAGACAACAAAAGCATGAAAGTAGTGAAAAAATGCCTAGGGAAACAGCTTTTTAATTTCTTTTACTTCCATCCAGTGTCTTTGATTAGACACACAATAATTTTTCATCTTTTTCTTCAAGTTTATATAGGTAAAATAGGTTTGCTAATTTTTTTTTTGAATATCAACCTTTCTGAATTCACAGGAGGTAGTCAAATCACCTTTGCAGCATTGCAAAGTCCTTAATGACTTTGTTCGACTCAGTGAGTCATTGAAAATATATATATAATGTAAGGTGGAAATCTATGTGGTTGGTCTTAGGGATGACTGAACCTGTGCAGAGAAAAAATAAGAACCACTCTCAAAACCTTTATCCTGGACAGCCAAACTCAGCCAGAACATTTTAAAGGTTCTTACCAGTTACCATTAAGCTTGGGCTCTATCCAGAATTCCAGAGCTGAATCTGTTTTCCCTCCCATAAAAATACCCAACCAAAACGGAAGTGCAGTTTGATATCCTCAGCAGAGCTCAAGTGTAGCAGTTATGTCCCAGGGAGAGAAGCAATCTCTTTTGTAGGAAGGTCTTAAGCAAACTAAGCTATCATGGGATAAGAGGGAAGGTCATCTCATGGATCAGTAACTGGTTACAACAGTGTTTCCCAAACTTAGGACGCCGCTTGTTCAAGGAAAGCCCCTGGCGGGTCAGGCCATTTTGTTTACCTGCCGTGTCCACAGGTTTGGCCGATCGTGGCTCCCACTGGTCGCGGTTCGCTGTGCCCGGCCAGTGGGGGCTGCGGGAAGCGGTGGCCAGTACGTCCCTCGGTCCACGCCACTTCCAGCAGCCCCCATTTGCCAGGCACAGCGAACCGCAGCCAGTGGGAGCTGCGATCGGCTGAACCTGCAGACGCAGCAGGTAAACAAACTGGCCGGGCACACTAGGGGCTTTCCCTGAACAAGCGGCGGCCCTAGTTTGGGAAACAGTGGGTTACAGATAGGAAACAAAGGGTTGGAATAAATGGTCAATTTTCAGAATGAAGAGAAGTAAGTAGTAGTGTCCCCCAGCGGTCTGTACTGGGCCCAGTCCGATTCAATATATTCATAAATGATCTGGAAAAAGGGGTAAACAGTGAGGTGGCAAAATTAGCAGATAATACAAAATTGCTCAAGATAGTTAAGTCCCAGGCAGACTGCGAAGAGCTACAAAAGGATCTCTTAAAACTGGATGACTGGGCAACAGAATGGCAGATGAAATTCAATGTTGATAAATGCAAAGTAATTCACATTGGAAAACATAATCCCAACTATACATATAAAATGATGGGGTCTAAATTGGCTGTTACCGCTCAAGAAAGAGATCTTGGAGTGATTGTGGATAGTTCTCTGAAAACATCCACTCAATGTGCAGCAGCAGTCAAAAAAGCGAACAGAATGTTGGGAATCATTAAGAAAGGGATAGCTAAGAAGACACGAAATAGTGTATTGCCTCTATATAAATCCATAATACACCCACATCTTCAATACTGCTATGGATGTGGTTGCCCCATCTCAAAAAAGATATATTGGACTTGGAAAAGGTTCAGAAAAGGGCAACAAAAGTTAGTAGAGGTATGGAAAGGCTGCCAAATGAGGAGAGAATAATAAGACTGAGACTTTTCAGCTTGGAAAAGAGAGGACTAAGGGGGGATATGATAGTGGTCTATAAAATCATGACAGTGTGGAGAAAGTAAAGAAGGAAGTGTTATTTACGCCTTCTTATAACACAAGAACTAGGGGTGAACAAATGAAATTAATAGGCAGCAGGTTTAAAACAAACAAAAGGAAGTATTTCCTCCTACAACGCACAGTCAACCTGTGGAACACTTTGCCAGAGGATGTTGTGAAGGCCAAGTCTATAACAGGGTTAAAAAAAAAACTAGATAAGTTCATGAGGGATAGGTCCATCAATGGCTTTTAGTCAAGATGGGCAGGGATGGTGTCCCCAGCCTCTGTTTGCCAGAAGCTGGGAATGCGTGACAGGGGATGGATCACTTGGTCATTACCTGTTCTGTTCATTCCCTCTGGGGCACCTGGCATGGGCCACTGTCAGAAGACAGGATACTGGGCTAGATGGGCCTTTGGTCTAACCCAGTATGTCTGTTCTTATGTCCTAGGCCAGGGATCTCAAACTCAAATCACCACGAGGGCCACATGAGGACTAGTACATTGGCCCAAGGGCCGCATCACTGAAACCTTTTCATACAATGATACAAAAGTATAGTCAAAAATGAAAAAAATGAAGAGTAATATAGTATGCTATTAAAAGTCAATGTATTAACTTTTTAAAAACTGTAATGCGAAGAGGGTTTTTATAAAATATAAACTCAGTAATGCACCTCACTCAAATGACAAAACACGCATTTACTTTAGAATTACTTCGGTTAAAGCCCCCCCTCTGGCCCTGCTCCCACTCCACCCCTTCCCCGTCCCCATTCCAAACCCTTCCCCAAAGTCCCTGACCCAACTCTGCCCCCTCCCTGCCCCTATCCAACCCCTTCCCCAAATCCCTGCCCTGGCCCTGCCTCTTCTCCGCCCCTCCTCTGAGCGCGCCATGTCCCTGCTCCTCCCCACTCCCTCCTGGAAAGGCCTAAGTTCCGCCAAACAGGTGTTTGGCGGTGGGAAGCACTGGGAGGTAGGCGGAGGAGTGGGGATGCAGCGCACTTGGGGTGGGGGGGAAGGAGGAGGGGCAGGGGGAGGGGAACTTGGCTGCCAGTGGAGTCGGCGCCTATGGCGGGCCACAGGAAATAACTCCCTCAGGCTGCATGTTTGAGACCCCTGTTCTAGGCCAACTAGGGTATTATAAGTTTATTTCAATGCTTTCGGCTCCATTTGGAAACCTCTAGGCAGCCAGTACAGATGAGGGAGCACTGATTGAATATGATCATAGTGGAACACTTCATGTCTGAGGTGTGACAGGATGTAAATTAGCAGCTTAGGAAACGCCAGGCTTTACATGCAAAGGCCAGCTTGTTTTTTACCTGTTCGTGCATACCAAAGTAATCAGGGACATTAGGCCAACGTGCCAGAAGTGGCACCTGGACAAATTCCTCTTCTTTGCACACTCAAGATTTTTGCCTTTTGCTAGAAAGAATACATTTAAGAAGAGGCTGCAAAAGGATAAAGCCGTTCCAGCATTTAAATAATGGAGACTGCTTCAGCACCTTGACTGTGGTGTGAAATTTTCAAAGGGAAGCGCGCAGATCAGCGTCGACTATTGAAAGATTCTGGATGAAAAAAGTGACTGCAACCTGCTGGGGAGGGAGCGATAAAAGACAAGTCAATGAGTCGTTTTAGGGGTGCGTTCAGTGGCCTGCGTTTAGTATTATATATATATTGTGTGCAGTAAGCAAAACTTTTAGCGTGGCAAAAATCTGTTTCTCCTTACGTAGAGGGTATATCGTCATTGCAAATAAATGGTATCTTCAGGTTAGCTAAACCGTGTTAGGTAATTTGGGTTATAATAGAAGTGAAGACTTGGCAACTTGGGTTAACACCACAAGACAATGCTTATAGGGAAGCCTGGGCCTGAACGTGAGCTCCTAATGCAAGTTAAAAGCTGAGCTGCTGTGTCTTCACTGCTATTTTAACCCGAGTGTGGGTTAGCTAACCCGAGTTAAGAATACACCCTAAAAGGTCATGTTTGCCAGTTTTCCTGTGTGTAAATTTTCACAGAGGCTTATTTTACCAGTAACTACAGGGAGTTTTAAGGCCAGGTTCACTAATGCTTTATTGCCCCCTTGTGCAACTCAGGACCAGTGGCATAGTTTAGAGCAGTGGTTCCCAAACTGGGGTTCATGAAATGTTACAGGGGGTTCTCGGGGAAAAAATTCCCTAATGGCAGACGGAGTTGTGCATAGGGACCTCGGGCAGCATGGGGCCAGCAGCCCGGAGCCTTGGAGACTTCCAAGAGCTAAGCAAAGCATATCTATCACACTGAGGAGACTTAAACTTCAAGACTCCTTATACGAAATAGAAAGGGAGGTGGGTATTTTTTGCTGTTTTTTAAATTAAACAGGCTGCTAGTGTTGTTTTTAAATGATTATGAAGAACAAGTTTAAGTTTTGTTGTAATGTGCGTTGTTTGCCTGGACTGCTGAAGACCTGAATGCTTGTGTAGGAGGGACTCTATGAGTCTACTTCTTAAATACCTTCTCGCTGTTTCACATCTGATACTCCTTGATGAAACATAGGAGTCATAAAAACAAATTTTATATTTCCAAAATCACTGCTTTTATAATATATGCTGAGGTAAGGGAGAAAATCCCTGGAAATATTCATTTTTAGAAGGGGGTTCACAAGACATTTTAGTGAAAGGGGTTCGCGGGTTGTTAAAGTTTGGGAACCACTGGCTTAGAGCTAATTCCAGCAGCTCCTGTAATTTGCATTGCAGGTAGGAGCTAGTAGTGAGATTCAGGAGCCATAAGCCGCTCCCTCACTTCCCACCAGCCTTCACGTACCTCCAGTTGCAGGAGAGACTCTATGCCTTAGTTCCTTTGAGCTGCGGCTGTTTCTTCTTATGTATGTTATGCAATACCAAGCACATTGTCAATGCTCAATAAACACGAGCAGTTATTGAATAGCAGCAAACTGCAACAGATGCATTCCTTCTGCATTAGGAAGTATAACGTTGCCTTTCATTATTCAGAATTATGAATTGCAGTGCCTAGTCTATTAAATAATTGGATGTCAACAAACACCTAGTTTCATGATCTGTAATTTTAAAGTCTATGGAAAACATATCTAAATATGAATAGTGCATTCCATATACAGTTACAGCAATACACCACTACCTGGTGGGTATAAATGGGCTATTGGCAGTGGTTAATTTGTGCCAGGGCTGAGCCCCCGCACCTCAAGGCTTAGCAGTTCATAGCCCCGGCACCTCAGGCCTTGCTGCATCAGTTATGAATTGCTTGAGCCCCAGCACCTCTTTCACTACAAATTAAGCACTGGTTATTAGTGCCTGCCTTGCATGTGTTTTGGCTTTGTAATTTCGACCACGAGAGAAATGCAGCAATAGCCTACTGCTCTGCTTGCTTGTATTTTATTGCTCTTGGAATGTAACTTATTATTATTTTTATATGTTATGTAAAAAGCCTTTAAAATGGAGAGGGGAAGTGGGCATTATTTATTGTATCCTCCCGCAACAAAATATAGTCGGATGATAGAGTCCCAAGTAGAAGGATTAGAGAACTTGGTAGGGACCAGGATATAAGCACTGTAACAGGGTGGCTTGCCCCTTGGGCTGGAGACCCTGCGGCTAAGCCAGCTCTGATTACAGGACAAGCCTCACCTGGGTTGAATCAGGTGATCCCAGGAGGAAAAAAAGAGCAGGAAATCGCTTGGGTAGGGGAGCCCAGGAGATTGCAGCTGTCTCTGTGGATATGCAGGGAGCAAGAAAGGCCCTGAGTCAAGAGGGAAAAAGCTGAAGAAGCAGGAGAGAGTTGGGAGAGAGCTCTCCAGGCAGGGAGGCTTGAGAGACTGTCAAAGCCAGCTGGGATGAAGAATGTGTGAGTTTGAGCCAAAATACCACAAAACACAACCAGGAGAGAGAGACTGAATTGTGCTTGAGGTCTAGAGAGTCATCGTGTACAGGATGACTCCATCAATTGGACCTCAAGAGGGGATTTGTTTGAACCTTTCTTTTGAACTGAGTGAAGAGGGAGATTGCAGAGCAGTGCAGAGGCACCCTGGCCATGCAGGAGCGCTCGGGAGTGGCTACATGATACAACAAATGCACTTTCCTGCTTTTTAGAAGAGACTTCTTGGTTTATTTTTCTCCTGACTTTTTTAAGGTTCCCCTCTCCCCGAAGCTCAACAGTCCTTTCATCAGCCGTTTGTGGCACTTTAACGCCATTTATTTGATTAGGTAAATCAAATGCCCCCATTTCCACCACACCTCCAACCCTGCCTGGAGAATATCGAATGCTTCCCATATTAGTCCCCAGTCCTACCCTGAGTGTCATGCAGTCGAACCTGTCGGGCCAGAGCCCTCCTGACTTCAGTGGGGATCTGTGTATGCATTGCTCAGCGTACGGTCAGGGCCTTAATGTTTACAACAAAAAGTGATTTGAGCCACAAAAGCTGCTGCTGAAAAAGGTAGCTTCACGCTTTGGAACAGGGACAGTTACAAGTTATCTGATTTTCTCCTCCAGCCTCTCCTCCTCTCTCCATCAGCTGGCTTTCTTTAATGTCCACTGCCCCGGATGCCTCTCTTATCTTTCCCCCCCATCACCTGTTGCAACTAACAGGCATAGGGGTCTGTGGTTTTTCGGGCATGAGATCCCAGCTGTGCACTGTTGGAAGTGGGTGCATGGTTGTGGCAGCATCAAATAAAAGCTTCACAGGCCATTGAGAATGCGGCTTTGGACAACCGCTGCCCTCTGCCAGACTCTAATAATTCATATTTGGGTTTGCATGCGGTCTGTCATCGTATTACTTCTAACGATAGTGCTTATAGATATGGAGCTTAAGATCATTTTGCTGCTTTTGTTAGGAAAAGGATCCCTAAGCTTCTTGTGTATTCAGAAGAGCTGGTATAATTCATAGGAGTTAAGGGATGATAATGCCTGAAGGTATAGTATCATAATTATTTTTGCTAGAAAAAAACAACCACCCCTATTAATCCCAAAGTCTCCTCATTGACAGCAACAGCTGCAAAAGCAGCAGCAAATCATTCATGTTCTTTGGGAATAATTTTCTAGTTGTGTTTTTGCCCCAGCTTTGCCGTTTTCTGACCTCTTCTCTGCACTATATCTTATGCAAAGGGAGGGGCGTGGGGATGGAAGATCAAGCCAGCAGCTCTTGATAACTTTGAGTGTGGTGCTTCTCAGTGGGAGTGATGTATGATGGATAGACCTGTCACTCTCATCCCCAAACCAAAGCCTTTACCTCTGTGATCCACTCTGCTTCTTCAAGGCTGGAGAGTGAGGCAACTCTTACACCTCAGTGTGTCTGTGCGCGCATCTGTAGCTGATGTATAGCCAAGAAAATGATCTAAATGCAGAACTTTGATGGAGCGAAAATATTTCTTTTTGAAAGGCCAATTCCTTTAGCATCAGTTCAACCAGGAATAAGCCACTTACAATATCTATAGGGCTGGAAATTATTCAGCTGGACCATTTCCATGACACTTAATTTATGGCCAGCATAATACTGTACATATTTAAATAAATGTTAGGTTTGTATTTAAAAGACAGTTTTAAATATTCATACTTACATTGTGAAATTTAGTTAAAATACAAGGTGACATGCTACATATTTTGAATACCAAAGCATTTCACCATGTTCATATCTTCAACCTTTTCTCCATATAATAAAATGTATTTAAAGTAATTAAACTTATCCTATAACTTATAAAGGGCCTGATCCACAGCCTACTGAAATCACTAGGAGGCTTTCTATTGACTTCACATTGGACATGTGGGTCAAATCCTGTAGTCTGTATTTGTCTTCCCTGCAGTGGGATTTACAGTGAAGTCAGTGGTAGTTTGCCTGAGGAAGGGCCATATGATTAGGCCTCAGATTGTTTTGTAGTATGGGTTTTCAAAGCCACTCACCTCGCCATGTTGCCACCCATGGCATTGTATTTGATGGGAGTCGCATGACTATGTGAGATTCAGCTTTCATTTCTTCGTGATTAATTTTATTGATTTTTCTTAAAGAAACAGATAATGAAAAGTAGAAAACGGTTAACTTTCTATACACTTCCAAATACCTCACTCTTCATGGGATCACCAATAGAATTATGGAACTATGCAGTTTTACAACTTGTCAAAGCTGCAGAAGACCAGATGATACACCATAGATGTAACATGTTAGGGAGGGGGTAACTGTAATAGATTAGAAGAAGTCATCTATGAGTAGGGAGAGGAGTGAGGGAAGATATCAGAAGGAAGGGAGGGAAAAAGCCAGAAGGGTTAGGTGGAATGGAGGTCTGGCATTCTTTGAGCTATCTCAACATTTTATCCAAATCTATCTAGAAACTGGGTCCAAATTTCTTCAAATTCATATCATTGCTCTCTTTGGCTGCCAACTCAGACAGGTCTGAATACCACAGTTCTGTTTTGGACATAAGCCCACACTTCCATTTTTTGTAAAATCATGCAAGCTTTCATTTTTGAGAAGCAGTAAATGTCTAGCCTTCATGGTTGTAGAGAAAACGTGGAAAACACCAACCTAAAGGCTCCAACCCTCAGAAAGCAAATAAGAACCTCAAATTGATTGGCTCGAAAATCATGGGGTTTAATTTTTTTTATCTCACGATTTTGGGGGCCTGACTGCTGGGTGTTTTTGTTTTCAAATGCTTGGACTTGGCAATACTGACTCTGTGGGCTTTAAAAGGTTTGTGTGCTGCTCCTTACACACATCCAGTAATGGGAATGTGGTATATTTACATTCTACTGGACAGCCACTATCACAGGGTTTATGGTGGCTGTCTCCAGCATCTCACCAAAACAATGGGAGAAATACAGTCACAGCCTATGAAAGGGAATGGAGAGAAGGCATTGTGAGGAGGAAAAGCCTGGCTGCAGAGGTTTTTCCAGCAGGAAGGAAGGGGAATGATGAGGGCCGTAGGAGCACAGAGAGAACAGTGAAGAGGCAGAAAGAGAGATGAGGCCCTGTAAGCAGAGAAGGAAGGAATGGGGCAGGGAGAGAGCTGGGGAAATTACAAAGTGAGAGAGGACAGTTATTGCTACGGGTCGGCGGAGCAAAATGGGGTCCTCATTATGCAGGGAAAGGACCATAAATAGTAAGCAAAGCAGACTCTGTCTCCTCAGCGATCAGCAGCTGCTGTACTGTCTCCATGCCTCAGTGAGTGCTACTCCACTTCTGCATTCTGCCTAGTGACTGGAGAGGCCCTGTGTCACCTGGGGGGAAGGGAATTAAGCAGCCAGAGGGGGAGAGCTGAGAGTCCATCCTTTCAGAGAAAGGAAGGGAGCTGTGAAATCCCTGGCAAGGGAAGAAGAGGCAGCACCGTGGCGAGGGACCCTACTGGACGAGGAGAGAACCCAACAGATAATAAGGGAGAAGGAACTAACTTGCTCTGCTCCTTGTTGAGCATATCACCTCCAGGATCTGTCTAGCTGCTGATATTTTAAGTATGCAGCCTCGCAGCATCATAGCTTTCTCTTTTGACTCCATACCAGAAGACTGAGAGTAGCTTTCCTGCCACCTCTTTGACCCGCAAATCTCTATGCAGACATTTCCCCCTCCTCTCCAAATATATCAATGACCCCTGTGAATGTGAACTCCTTTCCAAGGAGTCTTTTCTCCAGTTTTCCTTCTCCGTGCTGCACCCTGTCACCTAGAGATGGTGCAATGTTGTGTTGCCACATGGCACAACACCACAACAGCCCGCAAGATTTGTGAGCTCCCTTTCTTGTTCTGGTCTCCCTTTACAACTGGACAGAAAGTCCAACGGCGAGCCCTAGTCCAAATACTATCTCTGAGGACTTTAAACTCCCAAGAGTGACTCACCATCCAGGAAATGGAGATATGACTGAGAATGGTCTGTGCTATTTATGTTTAAATGTCGCAAATTATAGTGTATCGAGGGAAAGCAGCATTCAGGTAATTTAACATGATAATTTTCCCGGAATCAGAATATTTTGGACTTTAGAATATCGTATGTGTGTGAAATACTTCCTTTTTGAAAGTTTTTTGTAAAAAAAAAAAACTCTTAGAGACAGACACGGACATTTTGCTAATGTATGAGGCTCTCTTTGCCTGTAACAAAAATTGGGGCATTGGGAGTATACTCACAATAGCTGTAGGTTCAGATGTATGTAATTTCAGTCCAAGGTTCAGCTAATTTCAGTCCAAAGTGCTTCTTCAGATTAAGACTTGTTGCAGGGAATGCAGGCAGTGGAGCTGAGCCCTTTTACTCAAGGACTGAATTTGGCTCTTTGTAAATAGTGGTACTTTCACGCACTGTTCAAATGCAGCCACATCTTGGGTGGAAAAACGAAAGCCATTTCACCCAGGTAACAATTACTCACCTCTTTTTAGGAGGGGAAGTGAGGAATAACTTATCCATGTGAACTCATGAAAGAATTTAAGTAGGCAGTATGTAATAGATTGAAGGAAACATAGCTGGGATATTGGGGCTAATAATACTCCAATTATGTTGGAAAAAAATGCTGAAGAATTTTTAATTGTAGAATCATAGAATTGGAAAGGATCTCAGGAGCTCATCTAGTCCAGTCCCCTACACTCATGGGATTAAGTATTATCTAGACCAGTGGTTCTTAACCATGGTCCGTGGGCCACCTGTGGCCCAATTAGAACACAGCTGTGGCTCATGTGACATCCTCAGGATCATACAGGTAATATATATAGTGTGGATGCGGCCCACATAACACATAAAGAGTTGCATATGCATGGTATGCATATACACAATGGTAAATAGGTTGAGAATCGCTGATCTAGACCATCCCTGACAGGCATTTGTCTACCCTGCTCTTTAAAATCTCCAATGACAGAGATTCTACAACCTCCCGAGGCAATTTATTCCAGTGCTTAACCACCCTGACAGACAGGAAGTTTTTCCTAATCTCCAACCTAAATCACTTTTTCTGCAATTTAAGCCCATTGCTTCTTGTCCTGTCCTCAGAGGTTAAGGAGAATATTTTTTCTCCCTCCTCCTTCTGTACTTGGAAACTGTTATAATGTCCCCTCTCAGTCTTCTCTTCTCCAGACACAATTTTTTTTTCAATCTTCCCCCATAGATCATGTTTTCTAGACCTCTAATAATTTTGACGCTCTTCTCTGGACCTTCTAATTCGTCCACATCTTTCCTAAAATGTGGTACCCAGAACTGGACACAATAATCCAGTTGAGTCCAATAAATTGTCAGGACCTTCATTTTATATATAATCTGAAAGATGGTACTATTCGTCCTTGTTTGCGTATTATATATTTTGTGGCTACCTACTCCGTGTGCGTGTGTTTGTATGTATGTGTAAGATAATAAGAGAGAGAAAGTTAATAAAAGAGAGCTGATTGGTTTAGTGGTCTTAATAGATACCGGACTGCATTGTAATGTCTCAGTTTTCCCATTGATATTACTAAAAGTTGATCACCCTCTCTAATTTTTAACATGCTTTTTTAAGGACTAGGTACAGGGGAAACCTCTAGGTCAGATTTTCAAACAAGCTCAGGGCCAGATTTACAAATGCTCAGAACCCAGAATTGTGAAGACAGGCTTGCAAAAAATTTCATTTCCCATTTAGGCACCGAAATAAGAGCCGCATTTTTCAGAAATGCTCAGCATCCAGCAGCTACTGCTGTGAAACTTAAGGTCCAATTTTCTGAAGAGCTCACCACATTGAGATATTTTAGGCCAATATTTTCCAAAAGTGATTTGGGGAGCCTCGGTTTTTGGGTGAACGATTTGAGATACCTTGAAGGGTTCTGATTTTCAGAAAGTGCTGGGTACCTACCTACCCATTGACAATTGGGCCCCTTTCAGGTGTCTCAGGTTGGGTTGCCCAAAACTGAGGAACCCTAAATCACTCATTCCTTTTGCCTAAATGGAAGCTGAACTGTTTTGAAAGTCTGGCCCTGTTTTGAGGTACTAAGTTCTTTTGAAAATTCTGCTTTAGTGTATTCTAGTTAGAAAAGGTTGGAAGAAAAACAAAGTAGACAGATGAATAACAAAGAAATTAAATTTGTGATTATTGTTGTGGCAAATTGCCAGCACTACTATGATGGGTCTCGCGCTTTCTCTTCTTGGGGGGGGGGGGGGTCAGGACACCATTTCTTGCCCCTGAACTGAGGTATTAACTGACCCACTAGTGTCCTAAAGGAGGGGAGTGGAGAGGGAGGGACCCGGGCCCGCCTTCTACTCCGGGTCCCAGCCCAGGGGCCCTAGAGATAGCGTAAACCACTAGAACTAGCGGTTCCTTCCCCTGGGTTACTTCCCTCTTCTGCCCTTCAGCTTGTGGGGCTTCCTGCCCTGCCTCTGCACAAACCAGATGTCCCTTTACCTAGGGTCTTGGTCTTCTTAGCCCACCACAGCACTTCTCCAAACTTTCCTCTGCTTCCCTCCAAACTGCTCTCTGCTCCAATACCAATCCACTCTGCTTCAACTCCTCCAAACTGCTCTCTGCTCCAACACCAATCCACTCTGCTTCAACTCCTCCAAACTGCTCTCTGCTCCAACACCAATCCACTCTGCTTCAACTCCTCCTCTTGTCTGATTGAAGCAGGGGGGGTTTATCATGTGATTGGCTTCAGGTGCTTTAATTAATTTATAGCAAACTTTCTTCCCGCTGCAGGGAGTAAGGCTCCCTTCTAACATTCTCCTGCTGCCCTCTGGCCATGCTGTATCACATTGTTTAGAAAAAAAATTATGATTTTAAAACTATTTTTAACATGTTCTCAACATCTCCCGTTATGTTTGGAAACTCTAACCCTTTTTGACTGTTTGGGTCCTACTGAATGCTTCATTGTACAGTATGCATGTAATACTAAGGCCCATGAATTATTTACAGCAATCAGCACCTTTCTAGGACCTGCGGCTTCTCTCTCAGCTTTTTGGAGGTATTGTCAGGATTGGATGGCATAATAGTTAATGGCTGCCAAAAAGTCATTTGAAGGCCTTGACGCAAACATGTATAAAAAGCTATCGTAGCTATATATGTGTTTTCATTTGGTTATTTATTTAGTTATTTTCAAGTACCGCCAACTAAAGACCAAACAAAAATGAATGTGTCATCTTGGCTTGCAAGCTACCTTCGTGTTGTTTGTTTTTATTTTAAAATAACATGACTGGTTGAATTTTGATCTTATGATGGATGAGGTTTTCTTGTTGTTTTGAAGGATGAAATCTTTTCTTTAATCTTAGGCGAAACACAGTGAGATGCTAAGTATATTCCAGGCAGACACTGGGGGGCGGGATCCACCTCGTCAGCAATGATTTTCTGGCCCTGTGAAGCATTGAAGTCATTAAAGGGCTAGCACCTAGCTAGATGATTTAACAGGAACTCACCTGGGCAAAGAAACTCTGTTTCTGGTTCCCTGAATAAGCATGGAGAATAGAATGTTATGGGGATTCCACACGAGGCATCTATGGATGTTCAAAACTAAATTAGTGAGTGCTTAGATCCCAGATGGTTTGAAGGCTCCCTGTCAGCAACTGGAGCTGATCCCTGTTATGATAAAGATGCTTGTTAGCATCTTTAGCTGAAAAATTTGGTCTTTGTCTGGTAAAGAACTGTCCCGAAATAATGGGGAAGGTGCCATGCAATGTGGGCCTGATCCAAGGCCACTGAATTAATTGGAAAGACACTCAAGGATTTCAATGTGTTTCAGATCCAGCCTTTCTAATGTTTATATCTGTTTAAAATTATCGTGGCCTAGTTCTCTATGCCTGATCTGTTGCATTTTTGTCAGTCCTCCTGCCCTCTTGGTGTCAGCAGACTCCCGGAGAATGTCTGCTTGGAGCTCTCCTGGTGTTATTTCTGAAGACGATGTATGGTCATGGAGAGGCATCTGTTCAAAATCAGAGTTACTCTGAGGGTGCATGTTTCCAGACTCTCGAGGGAGGTAGAATTTGTGTTTTTCACTTAAGATTTGCCCAAGGCATATGGTAAAATGGACAAGAATCTTGGACACCATATGAACAAAACTTTTCAAGGATTTTATAAATTAAAAAATGATTTCTCAGAGACATAAAAAGTCATCTGCTAGTTGACGCTAGATTAAAGCAGTTGCTAGCTCCAGCGAAAATAAGAAGTTGGTGGATACATTTTCTGGGACATACATGAAAATCTAAGCATAGGTGTCAACCTGCAATGACGATACTATAATATTAAGGGGAAAATCCATTCAGGTATTAAGGATTTTAATGGTCTGGAAGGGAGCCTTTTTTTAAACCTCACTTTGTGTGTAAAAGGAAGCAGTCAGCTTGTAAGTACTGCCTGCTGTCTTCGGAAGCATCTGTGCCAGGATTTCAAAGCAAGAGACCTCCTATAAAGGTTTAAGGGTTGAGTGTTCTTCCCAGCAATGTCAAGAGGGCACAGATGTTACTTCATTATATGGACATTTTGCTTCTGTATATAGTAAGCTCTTGGATGCTTCAGTGGAAAATCGGGCTGTTATAATTACGAACTATATAAGCTGCTAGTTTGAAAAGCACAAAACATCACATCACATCCTCTGTTAGAACAATCTATTTAGTACAGCAAATAGCAGTATCTCTCAGTTTGGGGGAAAATATATATATTTACACACTGCAAGAAAATAAAAGCTAAAATTTTGTAATACACTGCCTTACTGAAATGAGCAATTAATTTCCAATATGGAACCCCGATGAGATGTTCTGTCTTCTGCAACCATGTAAGAAGGTAGGAAAGAGGGCATATATAGCAAATCGTCTCTCAGCTACTTAAGAGAAATTATAGAAACACTGTAATCAGGGCTAGAAAAAGGAGCACGTTAGCCGAATGCCGTTTGGAATCAGTACATCTGATCTCTCACAGTGCAGCGTGTCCTAGCCGAAGTACCAAGTGTGACTTAATAGATCCCAAATTAGTAACGCACGTGGCCACAGATGGATTTGTCTTGATTAGGAAAAGTAGTTGATCTTAGGTCAGGTTTAACTAACGCATGCTAGTGATGTCCAACGTGTACTTGATCATTTCGCTAGTGTAGATATGGGGTAGCACCTTGACCTTGATTGAGCTGGTTAAGCAGGAGCGTAGGCTGTAACATGATCATATGAAATCACGCTTACACTACTACACTGGGAAAACTATTGAATTTAGCTCATGCTTAGCTAGCGTGTTTTAGTTAAACCCTACCTAAACTCAGCCATCTTTCATTGTCAAGATAAACCCAGATAGCAATAGTCATGGTGCTACAGAAGGACCTAGTACAAGTTGTGCCATAGCAACCATGAGAGAGGGAAAGTCACAGTGAACAGAATGGGCAGTGTTTCTGTATAGAAGGAGGAAGCATTTCCATAATAACTACTTCAGATTGCTCATACAGACACCAGAGTCATAAATATGTGTGAATTAAGCAAACCCAAAGACCTGGTTTTGAGAACCTTAATCTGTCTTTCACATTTGAAGACACTCATAACATCTGCCCCATGTTTCTAGTGTTAAATTTGCATAGCACGGCAAACCATACAAATACAATAAAGCATCCAGAACATGAATTCATTTACAGTCTTTAGCGGCAGCGCTTACTCTTTGATCCGTACTGGCACGTGGGTTCTAATGCTACAGTATGCATGTGACTAATTTAAGATAATTTAAAGAATCTACAGCACTAGGCCCTTAACAGTTCCACCTTTTGTGGAAATGACTTTGTTGCTCTTGAAGATGAATCATGTTTCCCAATACTGAGTTCCTGAAATAAAATAAAATACATTCCCTTCCTTTAGGCCACATAGAGCTCCAGCACTCTAGGAAGGCGGCCACCTTCTGCAATCTCAAATAGATCACCGGATTTAGATGATCCCTTTATTCCAGTAAATCCAGGGTTGCAACACTTACAAAAGAGCTACCTTGGAATTCTGGCTCCTTACTATCATGCCTTGTGTATGTCCACTGTTTACTTTTATCTAGTTTACATTTAACTATTTGTCCTGTATTCGGTTGTGCTGTAGCTTTTTATTAGAGTTACGCTTTTATAGCTCCTGGGACGCGGCATCTCTTGCAGATAAAGGCAAACATCTGAATTTCTGTTGTCTAAGAGCCACATCTCTTCTGAGTTTCACTGGATGCACACAAATGCAGTTGCTCAACCCAATATTGTTGGGGTCAGTGCTGTCTGTGATAGTGACGACAGAGGTTAAACATGTAGGGTCATTCTGTGCAGATGTTGAAGACGCACATCCATTTACAATTGGCCAGTGTAAAGAAGTGTAAGAAAAAAGATCCATTCTAAGAATAGAGGGTACCAGTTCTCACAGTAGTTCAGTCTGCAGGTATAATGACAAGTCTTATGTGTCAACAGTAAATTAAGGCAACTAAGTGCAGGAAGCCACTGAACGTAGGTTTTATGAAGTTATGTAGTCTGAAAATGTTGCAAATAAGTAGGTTAAGGCAGAAATGACACGGATGAACCAGCATCTAATATTTGTTCCTTGGAGTGTTGCTGTCCTCTAGTAGGCAGGTCGTTGTGTGAATTTGGCCATGTTTACAATATAGTGGGTCTACAATGCAGGCATAACTTCGATCTAATGGCGCAATGTGGTGCTTGATTACTTTAGTCTTTTTACCATAGTCTTCTCTGTCCCAGCTGTGATAGTGGATCGATGACACAGGTACAGCATATGGCCAGGCACAATTGCAGTCCCTTTGCTCTCCTGAATGGCACCTTCAGAGGTGGTGGAGAAGGGAAGAAAACAAAGTTACGGCCCTGCAAACCCTACCATCGCTATCCGATCCACTACTCGTCCATAGACAGGAAAGCATTCTGGACACACTCCTACGGGTGGTTTACTGAGCATGCTCCCACTGTACTTTCAAGAGCTTGGAGAGGAAGTAGGAGTACTGCACACACAAGTGGTGACAACATTAGCCGGTCTCCAAATTTGATATGTCATCTGTCATTTAAGTCAGAGAGCTACTTTCTGCTGTGCAATAATCCTGGTAAATACTAAAAGTGTAGCATTCATCAAACTCCTGAAACCTCGTACCAGGTGCAGATGGTAAATTTCTGGTTTACAGCACTGGGTTACAGCACACACATTTTCTTTTAACAGAAAATGTGATGATGTTTTGTGCTTTTGAGTTTGCATTTTTTTTTAACAACCCCTGATTTTCTGGAAAAGTAACAAAGGGCTTCATGTAAACAGCAGTAAAATGAAAGGAACCAAAACATTTAAAAGAAAGTAAATTATAGGTTGACAAGTCTATTACATTATAAGTAATATGCATATAATAGGAGCAATCTTTCTTTCTTATGCAAAGGTTCTTTCTCCGCATATTTGTATGTCACTCATGTACTACTAAATTATCCCTTAGCATGATAACCAATATTTGCTAACTGAACTATGTTTGTCTTTGGGGATTATACCAGTACAGTACTTTTTTTTTTTTTTTAAAGCATGGAAAGAAAAATCCAGCATCTTTAAATGTACACCGTTAGAAACATCAGTTCATTTCTACCTTGACGGGGGGACCCCAAACATTAATTTCAAACTCTGTTCCCCCGGGGGTCCACAGAATATTGTCTTTGATTAAAGAAGAAAAAGTCTTGAAAGTCCCAAGAGGAACTTCTTTATTTATTTTTGGACTGCACCACAGAAGGTGGGATACTGAAAACAAAACAACACACACACACACACACACACACACACACACACACACACACACACACACACACACACACACACACACACAACCCAACCCAAAGTCCTTCCTCACACTTTAAGCCTTCAACTACTGAAAAACTGAAGTGTAAACTGAAATGGAAGCCCATTTTTGTAAAAGTTGATATGAAATCTGATGATATGAAATACATACTGTGACGGGTCTAGGCCAGATGGCTATGGAAAAGTAGTGGGAGATAGATATATTAGCTCCAGGCTAAACAAATCCCTGGTACCAGGATAAGTGAACCCGGTGGGCCAGCCTCTATTCCACCTTAGTCCCGAGGCCCGCCGGGGATATCAGTTGGCGGCTCCTACACGGGGCCGTGAGCACGGGCGTGTACTTGGCGCGGTTTACCCCAATCCCGGACACCTCCCCCTTTTGCGGCGTGAGGGAAACCGTGGCGCACGTCTACCTGGAGTGCGCCAGGTTGCAGCCCCTATTCCGGCTCCTCACCAATATTTTATTAAAGTTTTGGTTGCACTTTTCTCCTCACCTTCTTATTTACGCACTCCCTGTCCGTGGCCCCACTAAGTCGCGGGACCTCCTGGTCAACCTCCTCCTGGCCCTGGCTAAAGTGGCCATCTATAAAACCAGGGTGAGGAGGTTGGCCGATGGAGTCTCCTGCGACTGCGGGGCCTATTTCCGATCCTCAGTCCGTTCACGCCTCCGGGCAGAGTTCCTCTGGGCGGCGTCCACCGACTCCCTTGACGCCTTTGAGGAGCGGTGGGCGCTGTCCGGGGTCCTCTGCTCGGTGTCCCCGTCCGGTTCCCTTTTTTTGACCCTTTGACCGCACTCCCGTTCCTGTTCTTCATTAGTTGTCCCACGTAATTATTTGGTTTCCAGGTCCTGTGGATCCCCCCCTTAGGCTGGGGGGGGATCCTTTAGCAGTGGGCGAGCTTTGCCCGCCCACTTCCTGGATCCCAATAGGACCAGGATAAGTGAAATGGCAGCTGCTCCAGGTCAATTAAGACACCTGAGGCCAATTAAGAACTTTCCAGAAGGCAGGGAGAAGGCTAGGTTGGTTGGGACACCTGAAGCCAATCAGGGGCTGGCTGAAACTAGTTAAAAGCCTCCCAGTTAGTCAGGTGGGTGTGCATGTCAGGAGCTGTGGGAGGAAGTTGCGCTGTTGGAGAGGCTGAGTAGTACACAGCATATTAGGCAAGGAAGGATAACTTCTCCTCACCTCCCTCGCTGGCTTATGATGAAAATGGCTCAGTAGACTGTGACCCTTGTCTCTAGAGAGAGAAGGGTTACGTGGAGGGTCACAGTGAGCCTCTGAGGCTAGCGAAATCCTCCAGGAAACGTGGGACCCACGGAGGCAAGGACAGAGCTTTGTCACAATACTTTCTTGCATATTTTCTTCAACTAGCACTAGTGGAAGTAATATTTTACATTTCTATAATTCCTGTCATCTTAAAGAACCCCTCCAAGTTCTATAGAATTTCTACATAGACTGAATGCAGCCAGTTCTGGGGTTGGAAGACAGTAGCTGAGAAGCAATGTGCAGAAACACTGGATAACCATTTGGGGCAGGAGGTAAAAAAGAATATTGCATGCAATTGAAACGGCAAGAAGTATTTGAATGGCACCAGAGAGATTAGTTTCTCATTTCAATACAGGGAAATTACACACTCATATGTAAGTATAGATAACATTTCACTTCAGGATGACCACTGTCTTTCACCTTTAATTGTTACAATTTGGGCACTAATATACTGAAAGGAAAATATAAGCATATCTTCTATCACTTAGTAATGGACATATTAATATGCTCTTTATCCACCGTTGACACACAACTGATACATCAAAGAGCCAATGGGTTGCAATTTCCCTGTAACTATAGTTTGTGTTTAATTAGAACATTATAACACAAGGCAGTCACATTGCCTTCTTAAATAACTAAATTAAGCATGAGTGCTAAGTGGGAGGCAGCTAATGTGAATGTCACTTGTTAAGCCAATGAGCTAGCTGGTGTGTTACTAAACCACGTAGTGCTGCTGTCTTGGTGCAAAACCTCTGTTCCTGTACGAAGTGAGGGCCTAGCCACATCTGTAGGTATCTCTTTGCTGGATCTCTGACTCTCTGACACTAAATGCTGACGAATTTGCTAAAATGAAGATGACAGATCTCCCCCAGAACCACTTTGTTGTCCAGCCGCAAAATAATAATGACAATAAATACCCAGTTGTTACATATATCTCAAAGTACTTTACAAAGTGGGTAAAAGAGAGAGAGAATTTGCTGTTCCCTCTGCTGCAGGGTACTCTCTCTCCTGTGTCGTCGATAGCATGTGTCACTATCTGCCTTCAACCAGGATGCAAAAGGGCAGTTTGTGATGTGATGATATTAACATTAAGTTAATGTCATAAAGTTTGGGGTCCTCGTGTTTTTAGAGAGAACCAGGACATGTTCTGTGAGTGACTTAATAAAGTAAGGGACTTCTGGGCAGGAGATGGTTCTTTGTTTCTCTGCTGCAGCAGGTGTCTGTTCTCTCACCCTCCATCCATCCATACTTTGAAATGCCCCCTTCGCAGTAGTGTCAGAGCACCTCACAATCTTTAATATGTTTAATCCTCACAACACCATGGTGAGGTAGGAAAGCCCTTCTACAGATGGGGAAATTGAGCACAGAGCTACTAAGTGACTTGCCCCAGGTCACACAGGAAGTCTGTGGCAGAGAGAGGAATTGAATCAGTCCCAGGTTACTCTAACTACTGGGCTGTCTTCCACTCTGGATCATGTTCCCTCTCTGCTCCCATAACACAGTGTCAGACCTCTCTCCACCAGGCATGTAAAGAAAAGATTCCCAGCAGCAGAGAGGTAGTGGGGAAGGTTTGAAGGTGAGGGAAGGTAACAGAGAGCTGCAGTGTAGACAACAACATGGGACGCAACCTTCTCTCGCTTGGAGCTATGGAACCCATAGTCCAAATGACCTTGCTAAAAATGTCTAATTTTGACAACTCAAGCCACTGTGTCAGCAGCTATGGAGGGCTCCTAGTTTAATAGACGAAACAGAGGAATGCCAGGTAAATGCCCCTATATTTGCCAAGTGCGGTGCTGCTGGCAACATCTGGCCGGTGCCCTACTTCTTTTAAAGACAAAGACTGATCTGAGCTGGAGCTCGTGGAATAGTAATTAATAAAAAAAAACAAACCAACCAGCAATGCCTCCCATCACCACCTCCTCCTCGCCGTCCCTGTTTTACAAATAATTTTGCAAATGAAAGCACTGAATTTGGTTCAGTCTTTCATGTGGCCTTATTTTTGTTGTTCATTCATATTCAGCCAGGCCCTAGGTGTCCATGAAACTGTTAATGAGTCCTGAAAGTTTCATGGATTTCAAGGAAAGCGATTATTCATCCAAACAGCCCACCCCGGAAGTGTCTGACTCATTAATCTCCTGGTACAAAAATGTTTGTTATCCAGTCAGGGAGCAGAAACTATTCACATTTCAGTTCCGTGACCACCTGCAGACTAAAAATAACCAGGGCCTGATCCAATGCATCGTGAAATCAACGAGGGCCTTTTCAGTGAGCTTTGGATCAAACCTCTAGGGACTAGATAAGTAAACTGTTTGCAAACACTTATCTGAATAGTTCAATCGACGTGCACAAATAGTGAATACATTTGAAAAAATAAAAATCAGGAGTGATTGGGAGCAATTCACCAGCCATGAAGGGGCTAAATTCATGATAAATATTATTTGTAATAAATAGTTTAACTAGCTTGATTCTGGTCCACTGCACTGTCCTGTAACACAGTAAAGTAATGCTAAAGATGCTGGGAAAACTGCCATGTGACTTGACGTCTTCTTGTGGGATTAGTCTTTCCTGTTGTCTGCTGGGCTAGTTAAGTAATGTAGTCATCTCTGTATCATTTATATTTTCTAGCAAGACTTCTGCTTGAAGGCTTGACACTGAGGCGGTGCTGAAGAGGAGGTGTTCAGACTCGTTTGTATTGGGTGTTAATACTGCAACGACCAACTCAGTCATTGTTTCAGTTAGAGGATCGATATTAGCTTCTTGTCCTGAGTCTGCACTCTCTCCTTTGCAATAATTTTCAGCGTTCCCTGGAGGAACGCTCTGCAACAGTCTGAGATTTCTCCTTACAGTTCTTTTCTCTTTCCACTTCATAGGATCTTGGCAAAACATTTTTTTTTTTCCTTTTCACAGCTAGTGAAAGTTTCTGTGTTTTCTCTTCCTCCAACTTGGTATTTCCTAGACTAGTTTCTCTGGAATCCCCCCAATGAATAAACAAATGTGTTCTTAAGCTTTCCAAGATGCCGAGACTGGTGATTTCAGGAAAATACGTAAATGGAGTTTCTTGGAAAATAAACATTTGCAATGAAATATTTGCATCTGTCTCAATCAGACAGGCCAACACAAACTCTTTCAAGGGTCGTTGGGAAAAGGGGATGGTATCACAGATGCTTTTTCTTTGTGTGCATTCACAACTAACCTGGCAATGTCTGCAGACAGCACTCTCAGGATAACTTTTAATTTAGGATTCCATAAAGTACTCTTTGCTTATTTTCCGCACTTGCTAATGTCCTAATGATCACCATGTTTTCTTGTCTCGATTTCTTCTTTCAGGCTGAAGGGAGTCCCCCCTTCACCCCCCACCCCCCCATACACACATAATGGGAAGCACATTTTTAGATTCCCATGAACTATTTTTTTTTCTGCATTGAAAATTCTCATATTTTGAGGCATGGCTTTAATTATACCTGGCTTTAAATGTGTGGCAAATTTCTAATGAGTTTATTTCAGATTTCATAGACCTCATTTCAATTTTTTCATGACACTTTGGGAACTAATATTAAAGCAAACAGGGTGGGTAAATACTTCCCTAATTCAATAATATGTCTAACACTTGTTTTACAGTAACATGTCTTAGAGAAAACAGCTTTTCAGTTGTCTCCTTTTTCAGTTTAGTCTCAAAGCATGCTCTGAGATGTCCTAGATCAGTTGGCTCATTTGATTGAAGTACACGTTTTTATTTGTTCAGCTCTAGTTATGTAATACACCGGACGTCCTAAGAAACTTTGGTCAGAGAAACCTGGTCAGAGAAACCTTGGAATATTCAGTTTTGTTGAAATTGAAATGCTTTGTGAAATCAGGTTGATTTCAGCAGAGTTTTAATTTTTAACCTTTCCCCCGCAGTAAACTTTCGAACAATGTCAGTGTCCTCTTTTGATAGTTTTTGGATGGAAACTTTTCAGTTTTTCATTTTGAAAAGAATTTTCATTTCAACTTTTTTTTATTTGGTAGTGTATTCTATATTGTAATACTTCTGTTACATGTTATGATATACAAACACTTCAAAAAGATGAAATATTCCCTTTGAGCCAACATAGACATTTTTTTGGAATTTTCCTGCAGAGAACTTCAAAATTTTTAGTTTTCACTCCCATTTGCAATGAAGTCAGATTTTGAAATCTTGAAATCTTTTGCAAAATGGAACTTCTGTCCTCATAGCTCTGTTCCTACACCGTTTTCTCATCTCCGCTCTCCATAGCAGCCTAGGAGCTAGATACATAGCTGGTGTCAAATCATCAGGAGCCAGATACATAGCTGGTGTCAAATCGAGGAAGCTCCATTTACTTAAGTGAAGCTACCCCATCTTACACCGGCTGAGGATCTAGTCCTAAATCAAAATACAATCCATGCATTTGTCTGCTAACAGCAACACTTCTGTCCTTTCACACCACAGCCTTTCCGCTGAACTTGCTAATACAAAGTAGTAAGTATTGGAGATAATAATGGTTAAACAGGGTCATACCTGTAGTGAATCTGGCACCCTGGACACGGCAAAGCCGGCTTGACATGTCTAGTGATGGGAGAACATATGCATCTCTTACTTAGGGATTATGAGCCTCTAATCCTGCACCACTGAAGTTAATGGGAGCTTGGACATTACTGCATACTGGGTCAGACCCTATGTCTCGTAATCATGGGAAAATATATAGTAGCTCTTTCCACTGTGGATCAGTTTCTGAATGTGATCTACTTAGGGCTATGGAAGAGTTCGGTATTAAGAGGAGGAGATCTCTCTCTTTCATTTGGATATTCAAATTGGGATTTATGGGGAATAGGAAATGGGCATAGAAAACATTAGCACACACAGCTGCTACATCACTCTGCAGTTTTTCCGTTCTGTCATTCTCAAATTGGGGCAATAATTGATTCAGGATTCTGAACTATGTAAGCATTAAAAGGCAATGTCCTTTCCTCGGGCTTTATCTCCACCCACAACTACCACAACTCTCCTGAAACCTCTTCTGCCCTATGTATGTATCACATTGCAGAACACACAGCAGTCTGATGACCTTTGGACCCATCTCTCGTGTGCACTTTTGATTCTGATGTTTGTCTGTGATCTCCTCTGTAAGAATCCCTTTGCAATACTATTGTTCCTGTGGATTATCCAGAATATACTATAATAATTAATTATTATTTCATTATGCATTGCAACATAGAAGCTCTAGTCATGGATCAGGACCCTACTCTGCTAGGCACTGTACAAACAGAACAAAATGATCGTCCTGTTTGTGGATTTATTCTCAGGCTGTCGCTGAGGTTTGTTGCACACAGACGTTACACCTGCGCCTGGGTTTATTTTGAAACTCACATGTCTTCTATAAGTGGGCAAATTCACTCTCTCTAGTTCATCGCTGTTTTTGTCAGAAGTGGCTACGTCCAGAAAGAATGCGGCATCTTTTTCATATGCAGTGCTTACCTTTCCCAGCCCTTGTGTACGACACACCGTGTATCGGGCATTTCCCTCACTTTAGGCCCAGTTTCTCCATGGGTGTAAATCAATGTAGTTTCACTGAAGCAGCTGATCTAACTAGCCCTTTGTGTTCCTGGCTAATCACTAGGCCTGACTGATCACATATGCAGCCATGCTTACACCTTGTGCACCACCTGCTGCTTTTTCTGACCTATCCTTTGATTTGCTTGGGCAGGCTTCCTTTGCCGCTACAGTTTGGTAGATTTAGGAGCTGCAAATCTTTTGTGACGTCCTTAAAACTTTTTGTTTTCCAGCCCCATGACTGGTTACCTCGAAGAATCATTTCTGAGTGGCTTGCCAGACCTGATTTTAATTGCAGCTGCTCTGATAAATAATTAGAAATGCTAATGATGAGTCGGTCTCAAATGTGCTCACTCTTACTAGCTTCAAAGTTGCCGTGCTCTGCCTCATGTCTACAGGCTTCTAACAAACGCTTCAGCAGATTCCCCAGGCTTGAGGCTGTTCTGGTGAAAACAAGTCCTTTCATAGAGGATGGTATGTTTAGGCACAACACACATTGCATTTGTGAAGGTCGTCCCTCAACTTTGTCCTCTCTCAAAGGCAAAGACTCTGAAAATGTGCTCAGGCTTTCCACCAGTGACATCAATGAAGGAGTTCACCTGGATTTCGCCTTGCTCTCCTTAAACTTGGTGGCAGCCTGAAAGCGTGCAGTGCAGCATTTACTCTAGTTTTCCTGTGGGCCTGTTAAAAATGAAATACTCTGGAAGGCTAAATGTAGGCATTTCTGATCGCTTGCCCGGTGCAATCTTTGCACCCGTTTATTTGTGACACCACCTCACCATATCTGAAACCAAAGCCCTTCTGAAGCAACATGTCTTCATATGGGAACAACAGCACTTTCCCAATAAAGGGGCAAAACTTCTCCCAATCCTGGCACAGTCTTTGTTTTGCCTCAATATAAGAGACTGCAGTGGAATCAGGCTTTAGATTACGCTGATGCGGACGAATTTTACCAAATGCTGCATGTTCGCAAAGCCCCTGTCAATTCAAATGTATTCCAATGTGAAGTGTTTGTGTTGCATCAGATATTTTGCATGACTGTAGATATGGTACATAGTAAAATCACAGCCTGTTTCTAACCTTAAATTCAAAACCATGAAAGTAGGCATCTGCAATGAAAGATAACGAGGAGTAACGGAATGAAATTGACCATCAGCAGAAATGTATCAACAATAAAGTCTATTAGACTGTGGTATAGTCTCCCAAGAGGAGTGGCAAAAGTTCTGTTTCTTGATTTATTTAAAATTAACCCCGAGAAAACATTTTGGGACTATATTTTTATGAATGTCCCTACCGAGGTTTTGGGATGGGAAGGACAAGCTATCTTTTTCCATCTTCAAATTATTTTTCAGTGAAACCAAGGTCATGCAGATCCCTATGCCTTTGAACCGGAAACTCTTTCTGCTCATTCCAGATGAGCAGTATATTTTTTCTAGAGAAGAAGTATTTTTATGAACCATTAGTTCAACACTTATTTCAGATTGCCGGTTAAATTGTGGAAAAGCAGAAATAAAAGGCATAGTCTCCAGCTCAGCATATTAGTTCAAATAAAAGTAAATAACAGCGTGGTTAAACATTCCCGATGGTATGGTCCGACCCAGTTCTGAATTGGATCAAATTTCCAGGCTGCTCAGGATAGACATTGTGCGCGACAATCATCATTACTCGGCCTTCTTTGCCTTGTGGCTGTGAGCTAATATAGAGAAGGCTGAATACATTCAGGGCAAAAATACATGTTTAAAGAGCAAAACAGAGGACATATGGTCAGATCCTCAATTAGTGTAAATCAGTGTAGCTCCACAGACTTACACTAATGGCCCTGATCGACACACCTGACTTTAAGCATGTGACATCAGTGAGACTACCCATGTGTTTAACTTCAGACACATACTTAAATACCTTGCTTTATATGGAGGGAAGCAGAGACAAAGATAACCTTCCTCCACATTGCCTCAATCTGTGGATTTACTGGGATTTCAAATAGGGCAGGCCAATCTTAATTTCTTATAGAAGGAGGTTTGAGGCCTGCAGTGAGGAAAAAGGTGCTTTTTTTTGGAGACCTCTCTCTCAAATGTTCATAGACTGTAAAGCCAGAATGGACCATTGTGATTATCTAGTCTGATCTCCTGTGTATAACACAAACTCTAGGGTTTCCCTGAATGAATTAATCCTTTAGAAAGCCATCTAATCTGGATTTAAAAATTTCTAGTGATTGAGAATCCACCACAACCCTTGGTAAGTTGTTGCAATGATTAATTATCCCCACTGTTAACAATTTTCACCTCACTTCTTGTCTGAATTTGTTGAGCTTCAACTTCATGTATTGTTATACTTTTGCCTGCTAGATTGAAGAATCCTCTATCATCAAATTTCTGTGCCCGGAGTAGGTATTTAAAGATTCGAATCAAGTCACCCCTTAACCTTCTCTTTGCTAAAATAAACAGATTGACTCAAGGAGCTCAATCACTGTAAGGCACTTTTTCCAATCCTTTAATCAGTCTTGTGGCTCTTCTCTGAACTCTCTCCAATTTATCAACATCCTTCTTAAAGTGTGGACACCAGAGCGGGACACATTTTTCCAGTAATGGTTGCACCAGTGCCAAACACAGAGGTAATATAACCTGCCAAGTCCGACTCGCTATTCCCCTGTTTATACATCCCAACATCACATTATCATTTCTGTCCATAGAATCTCGCAGAGAGCTCATCTTCAGCTGATTAGTCACAGTGATCTCCAAGTCCTTTTCAGAGTCACTGCTTCACGGAATAGAGTCCCCCCTTCCTATAAGTATGCCCGGTGTTCTTTGTCCTCATTGTAAGACTTTACATTTGGCTGTATTAAAACTTGTATTGCTTGCACCCAGTTTATCAAGTGGCATGGCTCACTCTGTCAGTGACCTGTTCTCTTCATTACTTATCACTCCCCCCAGTCTTTGGGTCAGCACTTTGATCACCTGGGATTAAGAACTAGTAATTGTAGGAATTACTTTGAGATGGTTTGATTGAGCAAACCTCTTGTAATTAGAGTATATAGCCTTTGCATCAGAAATACTCCAGGCTAAATGCTCCGAGTAGTGAATCCTGGGCTTGAGACATTAAAATGCCTATAAAAATCCTGTAAGGCAAGAAACCTTGCAATATCCATCCAATGCATTCATCGGTACGTACAGGCAAATGCAGATCTATGTTTTTTACGCAGGCTGTATTGTTCAGCTGACATTTTGCAACCCTCCCGAGGCTCCAGTTGTGTTAAATGTATCTGCGTGCATCAACTTTTGTACTGTGTTGCCCGCAAAGCTCTGTTTGTAAATAAATAACTACCGGGCTTTGATCCACCACTGTGTGAAAACTAAAGTGAGAATCAATGTGGACTTCAATCTGGTGCTATATCTCTTGGACATAGATGTGAAGCACCAGTTCTTGAAGGCTGAACTGAAAGTAGAGAACAATATGCTGCTGATAGGGAAGAAGAAGCTGATTCTCTCTTTATTGACTCTAGCTTTCCTCATGTGCTTCAAGGAACTCAAATCTTACCTCGGCCTTTTAAAACGAACACATCGAGTCCATGGTGCAGAAGAGACCCTCTCTTAAGCATGAGGTCTATATACAATAGTAGTCTGCATTAGCTGCTAGGGCTCAGATACATTTCTTGTTCTGTTGTCTATTCACACTCAAGTGGTGGATAAGTATAATGTAGGCAAGTAACTCTAACAACAGGATCAAACCCATTTAGCACCAGGGTTCTTTTGGTTGGCCTTTCCTTGAAGAACTATTTTGGGACAAATTGAAAGATGACTCGTTCAGTTTACTAATGTGATTTTTGTTCTGGTTGTCGCAGTTTAGTTTAAAGCTTTTTTGGTAGAAGCTATCTGTACAGGTTCCTCTAGTTAAAAAAATATCCAGGTTATGTAATCTTCCCAGATTAGAAAGACAAGAAAATGTTAGTGATTTTCATACTGTGGGTTTTTCCCCATCTGTCTGTTAAGAATACATAATTATTTATTAATGTTTTTCAAAGCTCTGAATGTTTCTGCTGTGACTTTTTTGATAAATGTGTGATGCTATTTGCCTTTGTGGATGCAAATAAAACAATTTGTTTTAAATGACACATCTGATTTTAAAGGCACTGCTGTTATACCAGTAAAATAAAAACCAGCAGGATCTTATTAAAGGGGAAAAGGCAAAATACCACATTTATTGTGAATACAGAAAGAATCATAGTAAGCAGTTAGTTATAGCTATAACATTCCATTCAATCTCATATTTATTCACACACACACACACACACACACACACAGAGGTTCTGCAAGGTTGTTATCATAGTTACCAGCCTTAGAGTTGCTCATGCCAAGCCACTGGCCAGGTGGCCTGGACATGAGGAGGGAGCAGGGCCTCGTCAGATGCACATCCGATGCTCCTGGAAGTTGGTTTGCAGAATCAGACCCCAAAGTTCTCACTTTCTAGAGTCCATTTTTATAGGAATTTCTTCCTATGCCAGTCTATGGGAATTGATTCATCATGCTGTTGCTGAATCAATCAGCAGATGGCACATTCCTGACGGCTCCGTGCTGCCAGATGTTATCTTGTTCTTTGGTTCTCCCATTCTTGAGGCTGTTGGGCGGATTCCAGTCTGCCCTCCGGGGGTCCTCTGGTTATTTCCACTTGACGCCTTCTTCAGCCGATAGACACTGGATTCTTAAGCTGGCACCTCCCTGATCATTCAGTTGTTATCCACACCAAGCATCCATCCACATACATCCTCTATCTCTATTTTAATCACAATTGTTAACAAAGTGAGATGAATACAGCAAAAGGGCGAGGAGTCTCTGGGTGCTGTTTCTGTTGTTACAGAGTATTGCTTTGAGTCTCTCTCTGTGTGAGTAGTTGTTGTTACAAAGAATTGCTTTGAGAACAGACTCTGTCTTAGAATGTACTAACACAATTAGCAGCTTGCAAGTTTCACACATAGAGGGAGAGAAACAGTACCAAAAACCAAGAGACCTATTAATTAGTAATACCCTGGAACTTAAACTATGGGGAATCAAACTCATTTGTGATTTTAATACAGAACTTCTTTAATATGATCCAACACTGCTGTCAGATTTGGATGACATATTTGATAAGGGCATGGTTTTCCTCCTTTTGAACCGTGTGAATTTACCAGGGGGTTGATTGTGTTTTTGTGCAGCAGTATTTACCCTGTGTATAGAGCATTGAGGTTAAGAATAAAGTCAGGAATTGGTCCAACAATTTAAGAACTCTAATGAAAATAGGATTTGTAAGAATGTTTCATCTAATCCATTTGCTACAATATCAGCATCTCAAGCTGGAGAGGTTTAGGCTGAGGTTCCTGAGTGCTTCGACTATAGTTGTATAGTTTCTTCCTTTGTTTTTAATGACAACCCCTGGCATTTTGACAGATTGCCTTCTATTTACTTCTCAGAGGGCAGCCATGCCATTGGAGACATGGGCAGGGCAGGAACGCAGTAACTGTGACAAGTGCTAGAGCAGAGGACATGTTATGGGGACCAAGGTTATCACTGTAATATGAATCCCATATATAAACAAACATTTGGAAAAGATTACTTGCTGTGTTTACAAAAGATGGGGATTTAGGCCTTTGCATTGAGATAAAGTCCTAAATAAATACTCGAGCCTGCTACCATTTTACACCTTCAGCAACTGTTAAATTAGATCCAGTCCGTCTGTCTTTATTTGGAATTGTTTACACAGTTTAAAAAGAGTTTTCATTTTTTCCTCAACCAGGTGGATTGGAAATAGAATGATGCTTGTGCAAGTGGCAGAGAAGTAAAAACTGACAATGCCCAATGATGTATTTTCTGCTTAGCCCAAACTTGCTAGTGGGGATGTCATCAAGAGGCCAGTAACCCTGTATCCTAGGAATGTTTTCCAGACAAGAGCCGTAATGTTGAACTGGGATCTACTGGCATGAATCCCAACCCTCTGTGGTATCGCATTCTCACTAGTGGATCCTAATGCAGATTCATGGTATAAGTTCTTTGTAAATTACTGGAGAAATAGCCATGCCAGTGCAGATGGAGAACTACAAGTATTTGTACTTTGATATTTTTGTGGACATACAGAGAGAAAATTTCCAAAAGAGCTCAGGAACAGATTTTCAAACACTCAGTACCCAGAATTAGGGCCAGATTTTCAGCTCAGCTCTCATTTATGCATCTAAATCTAGCCACATATTTTAGTGCCTGAACGGGAGCTGAGCTGTTCTGAAAATGTGGCCCGTACAATGGTTACCATTAAAAAAGTCAACCGCAATTGCGTGGAGTGATACCTGAAATTCCGCATCACTTTTCCCCCATGTACTTAGAATAGGAAATAATGGTGATAAATCTGTGGAACTTGTTATTGTCAAATATTGACATTCCTTTTGTGGTGTAATAACACACTACCTTGTCACTTTCTAGGTTTTCCTTCTTGATAATAGAAGTTATCTGGTTCATTTACTAAGCACTGTTATTGCATCAGCCAAGCTTTTTGCCAGTTTCTAATTGCCACTCTGGGAGCTGACTCACTGAATTATTTTAGCTAAGACACAGTTTAGGAAAGACAGTTATTTGGGGATGAATTTGTTTTCTTAAAGACCATAATTATTTAAAAAGTAAACATTAGTTTGTCTTTTATTTACATATATGTGTTTTATTGACCAAACAGGCAATTCAAGTTTGCTTTGTAATAATGAATAGCAGTAATCATTAATAATATCTTAGGTGTACTCACTGATGCATTTGAGGAAATAGAAATAAGGATGGAAATGTTCCTAAATCTTACAGCATTCTTTAATATTAGCTTTAAATCACTGAGACAGTACAATATTTAATGTTGTAATTAGATGTTGATCTTCAGATGTAAGAGGAATTTGGACTAATCAGGAAATAGGTAACAAGCAGCTCTGGAGAGAACTATATGTAAATAATTTATTCTATTTGTCTTTTTTGTGTTTCTGATTTTTTTCACGTTTGTTGCTTATTCAGCATTGTTTGACAAATACTGTATGTGAAATACTGGCTTTACATTCAGCTATTTGTTCTTTATTTGTGATGTGATTGGTCACCTAAATCATGTAGTATTCTTTTTTGTTCCCGGGTGGGATTACTGAAAACTTGTATAAGCAGAGGAGGGAAATCAAAGAGATTTTAAGATGGTTGCATGGACATTTCTGATTTAAACCGATGCACAAACTCATTTGCACTGGTATTGAGGAAATCTTCCCTTTTTTTCTTGAGTAAGAAATCACCTGTGCCAGCAATCCCGGCAAACGAATGATTTTTTTGTTTGTTTGTGTATTTGAATTTGCTTGGGGAATGAGCTATGTGTCAGCCCTTAAGAGCATTACTAAGACAAGAGAGAATGCTGAGGTGCATAGCCCCTGGCACTGCTTCACCTCTCTGGTGCAGCTAGGCTGCTAATTTTAAGCATGTGCTTAGATGCTTTGAATACTCAGGCTAAGGATAGGACTTCAGTTTCCATTGTTTTTAATACAAGCTTTTAGGAATCTTCAATTTATCGATATATAATAAAATCCGGGTGATCCCTGTGGCAGGACATATCTCCATGGCACCCCCGGTGGCTCAATGTGGCACTACTCACCCTACCCCAGGGATCTCTGGATGCAGTAGTTCTTTAGCCCCTCAGCAAAGGCATGCTTAAGTCCCACCTCTTCTGGAGAATTAAAGTATCCCCCCCCAAAAAAAAAAACCCACCTAAGAACTCCAAACAGGAGTTCACTTCAGATTGAAAGGCCGTATTCAAAGAGTAGTAGTAATCAATGGCTTGCTGTCAAATTGGTAGGGAATATCTAATGAGGTCCTACAGGGGTCAGTCGTGGGTCTGGTATTAGTCAATCCTTTAATTAATGACTTGGATAATGGAGTAGAGAGTATGGTTATAAAATTTGCAGATGTCACCAAGTTGGGAGGGGTTGCAAGCACTTTGGAGGATGGGTTTAAAATTCAAAATGCCCTTGACAAACCAGAGAATTGGTCTGAATTCAACGAGATGAAATTCAATAAAGACAGGTGCAAAGTACTTCACTGAAGATGGAAAAATCAAGTGCACTACAACAAAATGGGGAATAATTGTCCAGGTGGTAGTACTGCTGGAAAGGATCGGGGGGTTATAGTAGATCACAAATCGAATGAGTGTTGCCACTATGATGCAGCTGCAAAAAATGCAAGTATCGTTCTGGGGTGTATTAACAGGAGTGTTGTATGTAAGACAAAAGAGATAATTGTCCCACTCTGCTTGGCACTGGTGAGGCCCCAGCTGCTGTATTTTGTCAATTCTGGGCACTACGGTTTAGGAAAGATGTGGACCAATTGGAAAGAGTCCAGAGGAGAGCAACAAAAATGATAAAAGTTTTAGAAAACCTGACGCATCAGGAAAAGTTTAAAAAAAATCTGGGCCTGTTTAGTCTTGAGGGAAAAAATAGACTGAAGGGAGACCTGATGATCTTCTTAAAATATGTTCTGGACTGTTATGAAGAGGATGGTGATTGATCTCCATGGCCAGTGAAAGTAGGAGAAGTAGTAATGGCTTCATCTGCAGCAAGGGAAATTAGGTTAGATATTAGGCAAAGCTTTCTAACTATAAGGGTAGTTAAGCTCAGGAACAGGCTTCCAAGGGTAGTCATGGAGTCCCCATCATTGGAAGCTTTTAAAAACAAGTTGGACAAACACCTATCAGGGATGGTCTACGGTTACTTGGTCTTGACACAGAGCATGGGGCTGGACTTGATGACCTCTCAAGGTCCCTTCCAGCCCTACATTTCCATGATTCTACTCAGAGCCTGTCTTCAAAGAACCACTTGTTTGGTCAGTCTACACAGAGCAATTTTTGGCTGTATTACCCGCAAGAGATGGGGAGAGACAGAAATTTCTGCACACTGTACATCTCTGCACTAATATAGCTTAGGCTAAAACTTAAGACTCCACCCAACACCTTGATTCCTTAATCATTGAAGCAGACATACAAAAGAAGTGTCACTTTAATTTCATACAGTTTCTAAAACATTTCATATGTAACCCAGCATGGTCTGCATAAGATCCAAATTCTAGATGACCTATTCATTTTGAACATGTGCCCACTGTACTTCCGTAGCGAGACAGAGCACATGAAAGTGGTCAGTGTAGCTTTTCACTATTTCTCTCCAGGGTTACTTTTTTAGTTCAACCTCTCTCTCTTTTTCTCTCTGACCCTCCCATCCAGCCAGGAGTATTAGTTATTTAATGAACGGTTCAAAATTATGAGGGAAGAAATCCTAAGGTAAAGAAGCAGTGTCTTTTCAGTGTATTTTAAATATGAACTGCTGCTAATCCAGTTTCTCTTCTTTAGGGTGTAAAGTAATTTGTTAATTGCAGAAGGAATGGTTTATGAAACTAAGGTGCAGAGTGTTGTCAAGGCAAAATCCTTGTCTCCTATTTGTGTGTAGGACACCTGTGTTAAATGATGATGACAAACTTATTGATGGTAAGAAAAATCTTCCAGCATCAATGGAGAAGCTTGTTTTACTGCTTTCTAGAAGGTATTAATATTAGTAATTAGTATACCCACAGCTATAAATGGTCTGTATCTTCCTCCAAGACATTAGTATGTAAGGGGAGGCGTTTTTGGCTAGTGAAAGTGCATCCTTTTCTAAAAAGTAAAAATTGTAACAAATCGTAGGTTTAATTAAGAGAGTAAACACAAAGCTGAGTTGTGTGCTTAAGTGGGAAATTCAAAAGGAACCCCCTAAAGTGATTTAAAAATAGAAGCATCTTAATTTGTTTTAGCCTGGAGACATTTTCAGTGCCCTATTTACTCTTGTCTGGCAAGAATCATTTCATACACTCCGAAAGGATAATTATCCCTGTAGGTGAATCTAATTCACCAAAGGAGAAAGAACTGAATTTTTCATAAAAGGAGGGGTTCTTTTAAAGCATCATAAGAAATTCTTCTGTAAATTTGTGTGCCTCTAGTCTCTTCCTGCCTTCTGATATATTCGTCTGTGTGTGGGTGTTTTCCTCATATATGATTTCTCCATGACCCCTAAAGAAACCTTAGCCATATATAGTGCTATATGGTAGCTTTACTTTACAATGCGGGATGCTAGTCTAGCATGCCATTTCTGCCCTTTGGAAGGATGTGAGTTCAAATCTCTGCTGTGCCAGCTGAGAGTCAGTTGCAGATGAAAAGCTGCCAGAGCTTCAGATTGCTGTCTGCCGTGCCAAAGAGGTGAAGGACGAGTGGACTCCCGAATGAAATGTGGTTGTCAAAATACTGTATGTTACACAGGGTTTGGAGCAGTGTTAGAGAGAACTCAGCCAACTGGATTGTAACATCAAACACAGCACATACTGTACCTGAGACAAATGCATCCCTCTTTTAAGCCAGCTACTGATTATTACTTCAGATGTAGAAAATTGACATCCTGCACTGAGCTTAATGAAACTCCCCCTGGCCTATATTGTCTCCTATGTGAGTTACTTACATGTAAAGAGTAGGAAACTTTTGAGGGGTTTAAATTCGTGATGTTTCCTTCTAATATTTTTGTCGGTGGTGTGTGCTTTGTGTCAGCCTGGAGTAGGTAGCTACATTTTGACTACCCAAACCAATGGATCCACGTGATCCACACATCTCTCACGAAACCACCAAGGCCCTGTGACCCCCCTCCCCACACACTCTGACTACTGTGCACCTCTCCAGCTACTAGCTGGCAGCCAGTGGCATCCTCCTCTGTGTTCATGTTGTGGCTGAGGACGGTGCCTGTGATAATTGAGACAGCATCAGCATTATGTGATGTGGATGTGAGGAAGAGGGATGAGCCTGAGGAGAGTGACTATTACTAAACTTCTCACCTCTGGCCATCTCCTTCTCCTTCCCCAACTACAGAGCCTAATCCCCAGCAAGAGGCCTCTACAGGGGGAGAAGTGCTGAGAATAAGGATGCCTAGAAGTTACTTTTCCCCTCTTCTGCACTGCTCCCTTCCGGAATGTGCTTTGATCTCTGTATCCAATGATCATTTGGACCTTAGAAAATGCAAGCATTGCTTGAACTGTCTGCAGAATTTCTCCTCAACTCACCCTGTTGATTTAAAAAAAACCCAACTTTTTGCTGCTTTAGTCAATCACTAACTCCACCGGGAAGCAGCAGTTGGGCTGAGAATGAAAACCAAACGCAAACATTTAAAACTGACGCACAAGGAGAAGTAATGGGCATTGCAAGATGGTGCCTGTGTGCGTGATCTATCGAACTGCAGGATGGCAATTGAGTTGGAAGGAAACTGTGACAGACGGACGATGTGCAGAGTGAGCCGCAGTCACTAACTAGAAAATATTATTCACACCAGGAAAAATGACTCCTAGAAGGAGAGGAACCGTAACACCACTGAGGCTTTAAATTGACTTGGGGCATTTTAGTATGGCTGAAATTTGGAATACGGAGAGAGGTCTGCTGAAACAATATGTACTTCAGAAATGCCTTTGCTTTGAATTGCCTTGTGTCACACCATGGGACAGCATAGGACCTCGTCATGCGGTGCTTCTCTCGCCCGGCATGTGAAAAGCTTTGCTAATGGAGAGCTAAGGTTGCAGGCCCTGCGCTACTTGTGCCTTTGCAGAACACCAAGATCAGACTCTGCCACACTTCCTGGAGGCAACCTATCACGCCTCTGCAATGATTCCCAAGGCAGGGAGTTTGAGCTGGAGGAGCGATGTTCCAAGGCAGTACCTGCACAGGGGAATTCTCCCTTGGCCCTTTGAAGGTTTTTTTACAGGCACTATGTGCAGGCGGATCATGGGGCAGAATCGCTCTCTAGGCATTTGAGTCTCAAAACACAAATATTGCAAAACAGAGAAATGTGGAGGGAAAGTCTCTTTACTTATCGCTTACAAGGGGAATGAAAAAAAACTCGGACACACAAAAAAAGAAATGCAGCTTGAAAGTGACATTCCTCACCCCCTTAACTCTGCCCCCTTTGATGGCGGGAGATTATAGTGCCTTACATCTCCTTCAACCTTTCATCCAATGTGACCTCTGTCAATCAGCAGCTCCAGTACTCCTTAGATTAATGGTCATGTGCAGAGCATGCTGAGCATCCATTGGAGAGCATGGGTAGAAGTCCTCATGTGGAGTTGTGGAATTCACAAAGAAAATGGCTGCTCTCGATCGAAGCAGGTGAGATACCAATTTATGGCTCCCAGGAGACTCTCTCTCTCCCATCAGGGCTAGAAAGCCGTGTGTCTTGGGCCTACAGAAAATGGTTCCCTTCTAGGGACCCGTGTTTGACTCGGAGGGAGGGGCCCAGCTTTGCCCATTTCAACATCTTCTGACCAGTCCCAAAGCTGCAGCAGCTCAGCTGCCTTCTGGAAAGATAGTAAATGGCCTTTTTAAAGTGCATTTTTGATTCAAAGTATTGTGGGTATGGATTAACAGTAGCTTGGTGCATATGGTCCTTCCAGCATCAGTATTCTAGAACTACCTTGAATAGAATACCAACTGGGTGCATACTGATGAAGCTGAGGGAATAAATGAATAAAATATATAAACAATTGAACTTCTGAAAGCTGGAAAGTCTGTAAAGTTGTTCTGTGCCTGAGGAATCCCCTGGCAAACATGCAGTTTTGGGGGTTTTTTTTAGTTTTTACACTTCGGGATCACTTCTTATTATATTATCTTGTCTGCAATTAGAAATCTTGTGAAGCTAAGAACTGCTAAATTAATTGAATTTTTAGTGTCGGGAGTTTGCCCGGAGGCACTCAACTAGCTGGCCTTCATAAGATTTGACTTTCCAAGAGTTTTCTTCTCTTCCCCACCTCAGTCCTTTGTAAAAAAAAACATCTTTTCCATCTGCTAATTAACCCTGTAGCCAACAAGCAAATATTTTGTAAGCTTTGAAGACCGCGACTAACAGGCTATACAAGTACTGCTGGCTTAAGTTGACTTCATAGGCCATTTTGAATAGAACTTTTGAAGCCCAAGAGGAAGAAAGTCTATTAAACCAAGTGAGGAAAAAATAACCCAGAGCATGTTATTTACCTATTTTTGTCATCTAAATGGTCCTGTCCTGTTACCCACTGGTAACCAATTTTGGGGCCTTGCAGTTTCTCACTGGGACAGAAATTGACAACATATACCCAGGATATTTTCGAGCATAATGTACTTATTTACCAAATGCGTTCCAAGTTCCATTTACCTTAAAAAGAGAGGGCAAAAAAAGCTACAGTCATTTCAACTTGCAGAGACACTGGCTAACATGACTGAGTTCAGCCCTGCGGACGTGCAAGCAGCTGCTTTTGTCTAAACCCTCTCCTTGCTTTCATCACATTGCCTCTTCCTGGGTCCTGCTTCTCATCTGTCCATTCACTGCAGAAACTCTCAGCCTTTATCTCCTTACAAAGTGGGGACTAGTCCTGGTGGTTCTAGGCATTAACTCTTTCTAACTTTGTCTCACTTCCCTTCACTTCTTGACTCCTTTTCCTATTTCCATGGGGTCAGAGGTGCCCATGAATCTTCATCATTCTTTCTGGTCCACGGCACACATTCAGATGTCTTGGAGTTCCAATCCTTTTCTCTTCACAGAGTTTTTCCATAGTACTCTAGGTCTTTCATGTCCTTTCTTGCTCTCCTCTTCTTCCCATAATTTCTTGGCTGGTCATTCATCCTCCATTCTTATCTCACATCCAGCCCACCTCAAACATGCGCTTTCCAGCCTACTTCATCTTCCCCCAATGTCTTTCAAGCCCACTCTTTCTAGCATTGTCTACTCTATACTGTAAAAATATTCTAGAAGAATGTCTGGAATGGATGTAGTTTAATCAGTGCTGAATCCAGCTTAACCAGAAGTATGGACAAGGGCACTGTTTCTCTACAGATGAATCTGTTTGGAATAGATTTAATTGCACAGTGGTGGTAATATTACAAGATACAGCTCCTAGTCCGGGAATAAAGTGTGTTCTGCAACTAAATATGGGGAGGAAAGCACTCAGTGGCACAAGCAAAGTTGCACTGGTATTGGTCAGAAACAAGTTAGAATGGGAGACTGTCCAAAATGTGGCAGGCAGTGTTTTTAAAAAAAAAAACGTCGGCAGTATTGTTTGCTAGACAAGACATTGATCTTACAGCAATTTTATGCCAGTGTTTATTCTGCTTCAGTACTAAGTTATAAAAGAGGCAAAAAATTGGGCATAATTGAAGTAATTTTGAACAGAAGGAAATGGGTTAGCTGAAAATACTGTTGTAACAGAATGCTAACAAGTTTCTAGGATTAGTGAGTACCATCTACATTTGCACAAGAATCATCACCCAGCACTATAGTACATGCACCAAGGCAAATTCTACTGACAGTCCTACCAGGATTGAAAGCTGAATTACAATTCATACAAAAACTAGAAACAGAAAAACCAATGCATAGTAGCAGTTATTAAAGAAAAAAAAGCGAAAGAGACTTTTAGCTATAAACAAAGTGTCATTAGAGGAGGTTTTGGAACAAATTGATAAACTGAACAGTAATAAGTCACCAGGACCAGATGGTATTCACCCAAGAGTTCTGAAGAAACTCAAATGTGAAATTGCAGGACTACTAACTGTTGTCTGTAACCTATCATTTAAATCAGCTTCTTTACCTACTGACTGGAAGATAGCTAATGTGACACCAATTTTTAAAAAGTGCTCCAGGGGAGACCCATGCAATTACAGACTGGTAAGTCTGACTTCAGTACTGGGCAAATTGGTTGAAACTATATTAAAGAACAGAATTATCAGACACCTAGATGAACATAATTTGTTGGGGGAATAGTCAACATGTTTTTTGTAAAGGGAAATCATGCCTCACAAATCTACTAGAATTATTTGAGGGGTCAATAAGCATGTGGACAAGGAGGATCCAGTGGATATAGTGTATTTAGATTTTCAGAAAGCCTTTGACAGGGTCCCCCATTAAAGGCTTTTAAGCAAAGTAAGCAGTCATGGGATAAGATGGAAGGTTCTCTCATGGACTGGTAACTGGTTAAAAGATAGGAAACAAAGGATAGGAATAAATGGCCAGTTTTCAGAATGTAGAGAGGTAAATAGTGGTGTCCCCCAGGGATCTGTACTGGGCCCAGTCCTATTTAACATATTCATAAATGATCTAGAAAAAGGGGTAAATGGTGAGGTGGCAAAATTAACAAGATAGTTAAGTCCCAGACAGACTGCGAAGAGCTACAAAAGGATCTCTCAAAACTGGGTGACTGGACAACAAAATGGCAGATGAAATTCAATGTTGATAAATGCAAAGTAATTCACATTGGAAAACATAATCCCAGCTATACATAGAAAATGATGGGGTCTAAATTGGCTGTTACCACTCAAGAACGAGATCTTGGAGTCATTGTGGCTAGTTCTCTGAAAACATCCACTCAATGTGCAGCGGCAGTCAAAAAAATGAACAGAATGTTGGGCATCATTAAGAAAGCAATAGATAATAGGACAGAAAATATCATATTGCCTCTATATAAATCCATGGTACGCCCACATCTTGCATACTCCATGCAGATGTGGTCACCCCATCACAAAAAGATATATTGGAATTAGAAAAGGTTCAGAAAAGGGCAACAAAAATTATTGGGAGTATGAAATGGCTGCCGTATGAGGAGATATTAATAAGACTGGGACTTTTCAGCTTGGAAAAGAGATGACTAAAGGGGGATATGATAGAGATCTATAAAATCGTGACTGGCATGGAGAAAGTAAATAAGGAAGTTTTATTTACTCTATCTCATAACACAAGAACTAGGGGCCACCAAATGAAATTAATAGGCAGCAGGTTTAAAACAAACAAAAGGAAGTATTTTTTCACACAACGCACAGTCAGCCTGCGGATTTCCATGCTAGAGGATGTTGTGAAGGCCAAGACTATAACAGGGTTCAAAAAAGAACTAAATAATTTCAAGGAGGATAGATCCATCAATGGCTATTAGCCAGGATGGACAGGGATGGTGTGCCTAGCCTCTGTTTGCCAGAAGCTGGGAATGGGCGACAGGGGATGGATCACTTGATGATTCCCTGTTCTGTTCATTCCCTCTGGGGCACCTGGGATTGGCCACTGTCAGAACACAGGATACTGGGCAAAATGGACCTTTGGTCTGACCCAGTATGGCCGTTCTTATGTTCTTATGAACAATACTGACTACTATGCTTACATCCACATTATTCAGTTTCCAATCACGCTTTTTATCGATCTCTATGGCCCCCATCATGGTAAGATCAACTCCTATTGGATGAAAAAGCAGCTATTTCATAATATTCAATTTGCCAGAGAGCAGAGGGAGGTTTTGTAGCCTGTCAGATAGTTTCAATACAGGACATTTTCAAGTGAAAGGCACAAGCCCATCAAGCCTTAAAAAGTCTTCACTGGAAATCCTGTTCTAATAGTTGATGTTGTCTCTCAGGCATGGCTAACAACATATAAAGGAAATGTGATATATTATTTAAAGGGAATGTATGTAAGAAATTTCAAATTCAGTGCACATGGACTCCACTTTGGAGTCCAGCCAGTAGCTTATTAGGTCATTCATTTACTAAAATTGACATTAAACTTGATCCATCCCAAATACAAGCCAGTAGGCAAATGCCTATACTGAAACACATCTGGAATCAATGGTAGCACTGCTGCAGGATTATCCCAGGCTATAGCTACATTATGACAGTTTGTAAAGAAAGAGGTTCCATGGAGCTGGGACAATCAAGTTGTATAGCTTTTCAGAGAATGAAGGGTATTGTCATTAGATCCAGTTCTTAGGGGGGTTTTATTTGATAAGGACAAGGAGTTTCTCCATGTTGTTGCCTTGTTGGATGGACATGGGACAGTTCTGCTCCAAGATAAAAGGCCATTGGCCTTTGTGTCAAGTGCATTAACCAAGACTCATATGAGAACTGCTTACCATAGAATTTGTCATTGATTGTAAAGACATAAAGTCCCAATAATATCAGATTGCTAGCTTCTAGATAGCGTACTGGGAAAGCCACTGCATTCAGATGCCACCTCCCTATCCCAGCAGCCCCTTTTCCCCCCCAAAAAAAATATCTGTAGAGGATGCTGCTGATACTAGAGTCGTTTGACTTTCAAGTGGAAAAATTCTCCAGGAAAGGAAGTAGCCGTGGCAAACTGTCCTGCTACATTTACTCTCAAGACACCGCACATAAAGAGCCAATGCTAGAAGAGCAGGGAAGTCTCACAGGTACGTATCTCTGCAGTCGGGTGAGATAAATTGAGAGCTGCTACTGGCAGACATGAACCGTTGAAGGGTTTGATCAAAATATTACATAGCAAATGGCTTGACAAGGGAAAGCATTTGAGGCAAAGTTGTGGCCAGACTGGCAGCATAACAATGCGTTAGCCTAGAGAATAAAAATACTGCAAGAGGGCAGGAGTACCACAAGAATTCTGAGAAAACTATTGGAGAGTCCTCCTGGGTTTGGTCCGTGTGGATGAGGAACTCACAGTCTGAAGTTTGGTTTGCAATGAACTAACCCAACTGGTTTGCTTAGAAGTTCACTTTGGCTCCCAGGCCTCCTCTCTGTTAGACATCTCAGCGAGGCCTGGTTGCTACCCTTCCTGTCCTGCAATTGGATGCTTACTCCGTGGCCTTGACCCTCTTCTGCAAACTCTGTTGACTGTTGTCAAGTAGGGGTTCAGTCTGTCCACTCACGGAAGGGTCTCTGGAGGACAAGGATGGGATGGGTCCCTAACAGGGCAGTGGGAGACAGAAAATACTGACAAGTCCTGCTGTCGTAAGCTGTGACTACCTAGTGAGTGGTAACATACCCTAGTCTATGAAGGTGCACCATGTGGTTGGGATTACAAGGCTTCTCTCCAGTGCACCCATGCAAAGAGCTACGGGGCACTCCTTGTCCCTAGTTAGTAACACAGCTGGGAGCAGTGGGCGTGGAACTGTTTCTAAGTGCCTTTTGCCATGTTTGTGGCTTTGGTCTGCTACTTGCTCCTTGAAGGACCTGTCTAGAGGATGCTTGTAGAGTCTTCAGGTGTGATAGCAGCTATCTGATGCCCCCTGCAATCACAGGGGAGCAGTGTCAGAATTCCCTCCACTGGCCACCCATGCTTAATGATGTAAGCCACACACTGAATTAATATTCTACATCCTCTGGAGAGAAGCTGTAATCACAGAACCAACAGCAGACAAGCTATGGAAGAAATTGGGCCTGGATCCAACGTAAGAGGACAAAAAGGATTATCTTCTTGCCGCTTACTTCAGCATCTATCTGGAGCTGATCTGTCTGACAGACCAGAAAGCTCTTGCTGCAGTAATGCTGTATCACTCTGCTTTGAGTCTGACCTGGCATGTGCAAGCCATTGGTCATGGGCTGCAGTTCAAGAGTGAAGAATGTTAAATGTCCCATGGAGTGGGAAGCAGAATGTGTAACGACAAATGCTGTGTATCTTTTATTGAACGGTGTTCTAGGACACTTGGCACCAGGAGCCCCGAACACGTGAAAGGAGACTGCCAGGGGCAGACTGGATTAGCTACTTTGGACAGTGGGCTCATAGAAATACTGGGTAGTGCCCGGCAGGATTATCACCTGAGAACTTTTTTCAGAGTAGCACCCGTGTTAGTCTGTATCCGCAAAAAGAACGAGGAGTACTTGTGGCACCTTAGAGACTAACAAATTTATTTGAGCATAAGCTTTCGTGAGCTGTTAATAGACAGGAGCAACTACTCCCAATTCTGGGAGGTCTGACTGTGACACACCCTATGGTCCCTCTGTCAAGCCAGCTCACAGACCTGCTGGCTTCCAGTGGGGATTTTGGGAGGAGGGATGATTCCACTGCAGTTCCTTCCCTTAGTCAATCAGCAGTGCTCTTTGGGCAGGCAAGCTTCATTTCCTCTTCCCCTCTCCCTGCTGTCCTACCGGTGCTCAGCCAAAAGGGAGTAGCTGAATGAGAGCAGAGAAGGGGATTAGGGAAGCGACACACTTGAAATTCAACAGATTTATCAGCTGTGAGATGTTCAGAGGGCCACAGCTGTATTTTTTGTTACTGAAATCCTTTTCAGCAATTTGCTGAAGCAATTTGCTATTGCTCGCGAGTCTCTAAGATGAGCACAGTCATACAATTGTGTGTTAGAAGAGGAATTATTAGGAAGGAACAAACTGCTGTGTTGTCGTTTGGGTGAGATATTTACCGGTGACTGTGAGCACCTGCCCCTGCTCTATGGTCACAGTTCACACATGATGCAGTGTCCCAAATTGCCCCCTTCCAGCAAAGAAAAGAAAAATAAGATGAGCTTAAGTTCCTTCCTCTTGACTTCTCAGCCCACACCCTAGGTCCACTCCCTCTCTCATCTTTCTTATATACAGGTGAAATAACAAGCTGTTTGCATCTGCGAGACAATAGAATCCACCTAATTATTCCCTAGAACAAGCTTCTTACTTTAGTGCAAACACACCCAGCCGATGATCCTGCCCTTACATGAAATCTTTAAACAGGTGTTATAAACAAACCAACCATTTGTCTCTGACTGTTGGAGCAGTACTGCCCTTCTTATTCAGATACGCATGTCTCTTATTGGCATCAGCCTTTAAAGTGGTACCATCCACAGACACTTGGTTAAACTTTATCGGAGACTCATTATCACTTGAATAATTTGATTTCATTTTTTTAAAAACAGAAGCCAAAAGATTTTGAGACCAAAGGGGCAGCGATTCTTTCATTCCTGAAGCAGCAGGGGGTGGAAGTCTGTATATCCCCGGCATGGGACTCTGAACAGTGACACAGATGCAGATTCTGTGTGATGAATACTTTATCACTTATTTTACAACATGTCACACACATGAAAATAAGACATATTTCTTTCCTTTGCTTTTTCTATATTCGATTCTATTTGTTATTGAAATTGCACAATAAAAATGGAAAATGCCTTTATGAAAGCAGGAAGATAAGTTGTTAAAGATAAACATTTCCATTGTGCTTATGACTATTACGATTAATCCTTCTTATGGTGGTGTATACGTGTATGCCATTCTAAGAAACCTCGTTAAAAGAATGTTAAGATTGTAAAATGAAGCACTCAGAAGTTTGAAAATGCCAGTATTGAGGTTGCCAGTGCAACCTTAATTCAGGTCCCCAGGTATCTACATTATAATGCAATCTGTAATTACATGATCACATAACTTTTCTCCTGCAGTACCCATGCCTTGTGAAAGGGGGGAATGTGGAGTTGAGTTGAACTTGTAGAGTTGGTCCATCAGTTACCAGATCAAAGCAGATTACGTGGAGTGGGAAGACACAGTCAGAATGGAAGGCAAAAGATTTTAGCGGCTGAGTTTTGGTCCACCTGGAGATCAGAGAGATGAGAGTGAGGTGAACCAGGCAGCAGTGGGTTGTTGTCAATATTAATGATGATGATGATAATTAATACTTGACACTTTTGGAGCACTTTCCATTCAAGAACTCCAAGGTACCTTGCTTTAATGAATTTGGCTTCAGTAACACACCTGTGAGCTAGTTAAGTTCTTAGTCTTCTCATTTATCATAGGGAAACTGAGTGATTGAGTGACCCGCCTAACATGAAAATGATCCCAACTCACTTGGATACCAGTGAAGAAAGGCAGCAATGCAGACCGGTTTTCTTTTAGATTTTGATGGAAAGTGTGAGAGCAGCACCATGGAAAGTGGGAGTGTGCAGCAGGCTAGCAAAAGGGAGGAGGAGATTAAAGAAACAGTCACCTCCAAATTCAGTTCTCACACTTCCTTTAAGAAGGTATCCACTGATTTACTGTAAGTCACAATAATGCAAGTTCAGCAACAGCAACGAAACCCCCAGATGAGATAAACTATAACAAGAGAGACTATGCGAGGATTTTACTTTTAATCATGCTCTTAAGCCCTGTTGCTCAGAACAAGATGATAATAGGTAGGGTCTTTTTGGCTTTATTTGCTTAATTTAGCTGCTTCTGTTGTCTCCAGTTATTTGCGCTAACTCTCCATTGCCATGACCCTTCTACAGTCATTTACACTAGTGCAAATTCAGGGCGATAGTGCTTTAGACTCACTGTGCACTGGTGCAAATAATGTGTTTGGTTTGTTTACATTTTGTATTGTGCTGGATGAAAGACTTGCCTTTAAAAAGGAAAGTTCAGCCTGCATAGCAATTAAAACCTGATTTCCCTCTGCACTGTAACCATACAAAACTGAAACCAAAACCAGGTGGGGCAAGTATGTGCTATGCATTTAATATTAGTTTGACTTTGTGTACTTGGGGCCAGAATTTTCAAAAGATCCCAGCACCCACCCAGATTTTCAAAAGAGCACAGTTCCCTGTTAAACTCCACGTTGAATGCTGAATGATTTTCAAAATCTGGCCGTAGGTGCTACAATGGGAGCGGATGATTGCTTTGCACTTTGAAAATTTGGCCCCATGCATGATAGGCATGTATCACTGAACACAATAGAACAGAAATAAAGAATATTTTGCCATTACCACCAAGCTTTGAACTAGCTTCCAGCTAATGACCCAGATAATCTTTACTTGAAATTGTATAATTGAGATGGAAGACTGTCCGGGGTTTCTCGTTGATACGCAGCATCCGCATCCGTGAGCTTTTGACTATGGTTATTGAGCCGAAATACAGAAGGTTAAATCTCTCATTTTCATTATCAAACTGCCCCCATTTCCCCAATACAAATGTGACATATCAATTTTACACAGTCCAACTCTTCTTAAATCATCTGTACAAAAACTTCAGATCTTGATTGATGATGGATGAGCTATTTTCTCCTAAACCACCCAGTTCTCATTACCCTTTAAAGACATAGCTTATTAATAATGGACCTGAAGTGTGTTCCCAGTGGGCCATCAGCAATCCACTGTGCTAGTAGCTCAAAAGATTTGGTTTAAGGACCAGGCATGAAATTTCCAGGCCAAAGCCATTCTGGAGGTGATGTATTCAGCTTCCTGGATGAAATATGACAAGGTTGTAAGAGTAATACAGTATATGACAACAGATTGGTGGGTGATAATGGGGAGATGTGGCAATGTCAGCATCCAGAGAAGTATCAACAACGGTAATGGATGCTGACCTTGAAAATTAAGGACAGACAGCCTCAGTCTGGAATATCTAATTTGTATGTGTAGGATACATCTTGCATGATATACTGTGAAACAGAGCTTTTGTTTGGTTTCCAGAGAAAAGTCTTAGGAGGTATAAGATGGGCTCCAGTTTTGTTTCTGAAATTCAGATTTGCAACCTCTCTTCTGACTGGTTACAGTGGATGTTTGATGACATCCTTGCGCCCGGCTGAATACTTATTGTTCTCCACCCTCCTTAAAAATAAAATGCTAACAAAAACATGGTATCTTTCTCTCTCTCTCTTTCCCTGCCCTCTGGTTCGATAAATCCCAAGGTAGAACTTTAATTTTTAATCTGGAGTAGTAATATCACTTTCAGATCCAATGGAGAAAATATTTAGGGACAGATTCGGCTCTCAGACAGGCGCACACAGCGTCCATTTGAAATAGGAGTGAAAGCTGTCAGAGTTGCTCAGAGTTAAGGATACCTTATGGGATCAGAAAATACCTCGCTGCCTTAATCTGCACAGGAAATTGGGAGAAGTAGAACATCAGTGATTGTGCTGTAGACAGGCCATTTATGACTGTTCAGGAGAAGAGCCTTTCTTGTGTTGCTGGAACAGATGGATAAGAAGAGAGGTCCTTGCCCCAGAGAACTTGCAGTCTAAACAACGTGCAAAGATGGGGGAAAGGACGCAACAGAAGCCTTTTCCTTCACCTACTGTTCTGTTTTATTTTTTTTGTTAGAGTGATAATATGTGCTTTTTTATAAGAGCTTTTTCCTTCATACTTCTGCCTTATTCTACAATGAAGTCACAATCCTGATTGCTAACATCACAACTGCCATTCCATGGTAAAGGCTAAAGCTGGTCAAACTATTCATTACAAATAATATTTGATGGATTTACCCACTTTCGGTAATTAGCAAACCAGTTATAAACTGATCCTGATGTTCTAATCTGCTCATTTTTCAGAAATATTCTCTGCATGAGACATTTTTGCAGATGGATGGATGGATGGATGGATTGATGGATTTTTGCATGGATTGTCTGTGAACTGTTTGCTTTAGCTATGAGTTACTAATGTTCTGTGATAGGTTACCTAAGTCACATGGTAAGAGTTCTGCTCCATTACTGGCTGATTGAAACTTTTTAAGGAGCAGATATTACGGGTTGCTCATTTCTGGTCTGACATTCTGGGTGAATAATCATTCCTAAAATATTAGAGATTTATAAATATGTATTTTTCTTCAAACGACTGGCAGCTCTCCAAATAATGAGGACAGTGTCCCTATGACTCATAACAAACTGGACTTGGTGCTTTATTTTAAGAAAATATGGGAGTGACAGGATTTTCCTTTTTTTTTTTTTTAACCAGTCAAGTAGCTCTAGTAATGATGATAAAATTTTTGCATTCACTTCAGAATCAAGTGGCAAGAGTAGGTGGGGCTATTCTCTGTTCTCAGAACCTGTTGCAGCCTTTATGCTGGAGTGGAAGATGGTGTTCTTTTTAGAACCAAATCTCAGGGCAGATTTTCAAATGTAGTCAACAGGACTTGTGCTTCAGAATCCTTTATCCCACTTTGTAAATCTCCCCAGTGGAAACTTTGAAGCTGACTTTTACCCAGTATATTGGGTATTTCAGGCAGCAGCAGACCGAGCGTAGAGTGCTCTACCTGCTATATTAGGCAGAAATGCAATGATTAAACACTAATAACTTTCCAAATTTGCAAAAAAGATTTTAAAAGCAAAGAGGACAAAAGCTAAAAATGATTATATTTAAGTAAATGATATTTAAAATACATTCCCATTGTGAACATCTCTTTCCAGTGCTTCTTGTACGGAGATTAGCTCCTATCTGCACAGTTAAAGAGCATAAAATGCACTAAGGGAGCTGTCATTCCATTTCCTACTCTTATCTCCCAGAAGGAGTTCACTGAAAAGGAACTTCAGGTGTTTCATATGGAGGCAGAAAAAAAATCCATCATTATTTTATTTTATTTTTTGGTCTACCTTTCTCTGCCAACTTGTTTTTATAATCTGGGATCTCTGCCTTTTTCCTTTTGTTTATTGTTTAACATTATCTCTTGCTTTCAGTGCAGTAAATTAAAATTAGATGTTGACTTTATGATGATGAGTTCATTATACTGTAACTCTATTGCATATTGATCACATTTGTGCTTCATTTGCTTAACACATATCAGGGTTTATTAGGTCTTTTCAAGTATTGTTCTTGGTAAAAGAGCAGCAGGAAGCAAATCGCATTGGGGCCAGATGCTGAGCCAATGTAAATCAAACGTAGTTCTACAGACGTCAATGGAGTTGGGCTGATTTGCACCAGCTGAGGACCTGGCCCAAGAGGAGAAAGAAGAGACAAACTGATAAGGAGGAATGAGTGTGGATTCAACAGAAAGGAAGGAGGAGAGCAAAAGTATTTGAAAGAAAAAACTAACCTTGGAACTTGCATTAGCTTTCTTATATTTAAAGGCCAGATTCTGAGATCCTTTGTCCAGTTTACTAGTGCCTTCCTTCATGAGTGACCTTGTTAACTTCAGTGAGATAATTCTTGGACAGAGAGACTAGTCATTGGGAAATAAGGGTATCAGAATTTGGCTCTAAGAAAGGCCAGAGCAGACAAGGAGTGGGTGAGGTTCTGTGGCTTGCAATGAGCAGAAGGTCAAACCAGCTGATCACAATGGTCCCTTCTGACCTTAAAGTCTACCAGTCTATGAATGCAATGCTTATTATTGAAATTAAGGGTTGCTAATAGAAGTCAGAGAACTTGTTACGTTTACCTTGAGTTAACATTAGTGACAACTTGTGATTTATTGTAGTTGCAGGAAAGGGACCTGATTCTTAACCCCTTTTTCACAATGAATAGCTTCTTACTCCACACGTAGCCCCATTGAAACTAGTGAAACTGTCCGAGAATAGAGGGCTATTGAGTGTATCAGAATGTACAGAAGTTTCCTATCAAGCAAACTGAGACCATTTTTAATAAGCATTGTCAAGTGAATGCATGTATAAATAAATTATGCCTTTGGCGGATAGTCAGATATATCAATTGATAGCAACACTATTTAAAACCGATTTGTAAATTATTAGCAGAAGATGAAGGTGGCTCTTCAATTCTTCAATGTATGTCAGACAATATTTTTTGGATCAGGATTTGGGACAGATTTGCTAATCCCGTGTCAATGGGATAAAAAGGAGAAATGGTCGCTAATCATGTTTTCAAAAGTCCTGCTAAATCCTGCCTTTCTCTTGGGACAGAATTGCTAGCAGCTGCTGTGTGGGATATGTCAGAGATCATAAGAATATCATACAGACAGATCAGTAGTCTACCTCTAATCTGGATTCCTTTCAGTGCAAAATAGTTATTATTGTCTCCATTTTAAGCCCCTTTTCAGTGGAAAAGACAAGCTCTTAAACCAAAGATTTCCTAGAAATAAATGTCAATACCGGTAACTGATTAATGTGGAGGAAGGACGAGTTTGCATGTGATCCCTTATTTCATGTTATTTTATGGAGACTATCTCCTTTACATGGTATGTAAATCCTAATATTCGTAGTGAAAAATGCAGGGTCTTATTTCCTTAGTGTTTGTAGATGTTAATATTCCCCTGAGAAGTTTTTAAAGATTTGCTCTGGATCTGTAGACTACAAATAACCTTAATCATCCCCAAAGTAGTCAAGAGTTACTTTTAATGTCCCCTTAAGAAGGATGCCACTCCTAGCAGCAAGAGCACCCCGGAATGTCATTCTAAGATGCCATTAGTAAGTAACCTTCACATTTTCTTTGCTGGGACTTGATCTGTGACACGGAGTGGCTCCTGGGGTTTTAGCTGCACCGCTCTCATTAACTTTAATGAGAGTCACATGGCTAAAAGTTTGTCCAGTGCTTTGAAACACTGAAAAACAAGAAGGGAAACAGTGGAACCGACAGGATTTCTGGAAGGTGAAAAGAAATTGTTTTGAAAAGAAATCCTGCTACTGCTGCTTCTAGCTCGAGGAGAATAGCCTGCTCGACTGAGATTTGAGGAATCAGATCTTTAAGGAGATAGAGAAATAAGGAATGCTTAAACAAAAAGTAAGCATTGCCACAGAAATTATGTAATGACTAGATACTAATAACATCACAAATTAGCAAAAAATGTTTTAGAAACAAAGAGGACAAACGGTAACAAAGATTATATTTCAGGAAGTTATGGTTAAAGTACATTTCCATTGTGAGTATCACTTTCTAAGACGTCTTGTACATGGATTAGCTCCTATCTGCACAGTTAGAATGACAGCTCCCTCTGTGCATTTTATCCTATCTCCTATTTTAATTTCCTAGAAAGAGTTCAGGGAACAGGAACTTCAGGTGTTTCATAGAGGGGGCGGGGGAAGTCTGTAGGGTTCCTGTCTGCCTTCCTCTGCCTACTTGTCTGTTTTTATCTTGCTTGCATTGCTGTAAATTACAGGTCTTATGTTCAAGGAAACATTACAGCTGTCAGGCCCCTAAAGTGAGACCCTCACTCCCACTCTGGCCCCTTTAGGCCAGGAGAAAGGACTGGACCAGTGTACAGGGGACTGTAAACTGGGGAAGGATTTCTGAGGACAGCTGCATGTTGCCCAAGGATTAAGGTGACCATAAGTCCTGTTTTGGCCGGGACAGTCCCCCTTTTTAAGCCCTGTCCCGGACGTCCACACATTTTTGGCAAAAATGGGCATTTGTCCCAGTTGCAAGTTGCTCTGATCAGTTGGCAAGAGCAAGTGGAACAAACCCCAGTTTAATCAAAAAAGTGGATTGCAACCTCCTAGGGGGTTGCAGAGGAGCCTTTCGGGAGGCTAATGGTGACACGAGGTGCTGAGTGGCGGGTCTTGGGCAGTCAGCCCAGGGCTCAGGCGGTCAGCCCCAGTCCCGGGCAGCCAGCCCAGGGCAGTGCGGGGCTTGGGCAGTCAGCCCCAGTCCCTAGTAGCGTGGGGCTTGGGCAAGCAGCAATGCCAGGTGGCTCAGGCCAGCCCTGTGTGGGGTAAGGGTGGGGCTCAGGATGCCAGATTGCTCAGACCAGCCCTGCACTGTGTCCAGATATTGCTTTGGTAAATATGGTCACCCTACCAAGGACCCCATCGAAACCCCTGGCATACATGGTGTCCTCAGTAACAGAAAGTGCATTTGAGAGCAGGGGTGGAGCACATACATGTCACTGCAGAAATTCTGGCCTGGGCTGCCATCCACAGAAGCTGCGGTCATTAAGACAGCTTCTCAGGGTTGTCTGTTACTTCAAGGACAACTTTACCCCCTGGAGCAGCCCATTCAGGATGGTGCAAAGAGGTTTAAAAGCCATCTGAGCCCTTCCTTGCCTTATGCTGCAAGTTCCGTGTTTTCTAGAGTTTTCCAAGGTGGATCTTTTGTGTATTTTGGATAAAAGCAGATGGGTTTCATCTTACTGACTTGTTCTGAAAAAGAACAAAGCAGGAGGGGCAGAATCTTTTACGGAACCAGATTCAATTACAAAACTCAATTTTGGGAGCTGATAAGTCACCTTTTCTGATGCCAACTCTTCTAGAATAGGAGACTTTCTTCAAGGGAATGCAAAATATTTTTGGGGATATAATCAATGGTGTTTACTGAGCTTTTTTTCATGGAAAATTTTGACAAAAGTGTAAAGAAAAGTTTTTATCTAAATTCTCCAAGGAAAATTTCATTTTTTTCACCAGAAATTCAAAAACCAAAATATTTTGTCTGGAAACTGAAATATTTTGATTTGATTTGCAAATGCTGCCACAGTGCCTTATGGAAGTTGTAGTCCGGGTGCCTCATGATTCCATTCTACTCTATACACTGGGCTCCCTAGTGAGACTACAGTTCTCACTATGCACCATGGTCTCCCTAATGGTAGTCCCTGGTCATGGTGCATCATAGGAGAGGCAGTCCTGTTGGGGAGCACAGCCCATAGAGATGAATGGGGAGAACTGCACCTTCCAAATCAAAATGTTTCTGGGTTTGGGTGTTTTGGTTTTTTGATGAAAAATTGAAGCCAACATTTTCACACCAAAAAAATCCTTTTGTCAAAACCCCCAATTTTTCATCATAAAACAGTTTAGATAGGAAAAAAATAATTAGTTGCTGATAATTAGAAATTAAATATATGGTTGAGAAGACATGGGCTTGAAAAGAGAGAGGCTATTTCTGTTACCCCCAGGATAACATGTGGCCCAATCGTAATACTCTGTTTATTTCCACTCCCCTGCATACACCCGCTATGCTAAGGGCTGCAAGGGTGGTGGTGGTGGTATCAGTCAGGAGAATTCTCAGTTGCCTGATGAAGAACAGAGGAGCTGCATCTGGGGTCCAGAACCCGGTCCATAAGGCCAAAGTGTGGTACACAAACACACAGCTTTTCTCCGCAACTGTATTTCAGGTGCATGTGAGAGTGTGGCCTTTATTATAGAAGACTCTAGAGTATTTAACCTGAGAGTTGGCAAGTCCTGCACAGAACCATCTCTTATCAGTAGAGAATAGAATGAAGATAACCTTTCAGATAGGCTGCATGGGAGTGTAATTCTAGAAAGTGCTTTTCCATGGTCATGACACATGCCCCAAATTCTACCAGTCCTAAATAAGAGAATTCCTTTCTTCCCACTGCCAGTAAGACCATTTAGTTCATATGTTTTTAATTACATTTACAGCATGGGATTGTGCGTGTCTGATTCAGACTAGAAGAGTGTATCATTTCATTATTTTATCTCAACAAAATCTTGGACATTTACACACACACACACACACACACACACACAAATAAATGAGGGGTACATTCCTAAGTAGACTAGAACAGCAGGTGTTGTTCCCACAAACTCATCTGGAGACTGTCAAATCCCTTTGTATGACTGGTGTGAAGAGTTTGCACTGTTATCTGTGGCTATCTTCATCAGGACTCTTTTGTGTGTAAATAGATGGTTTCAGTTTTCAAATTCTGCTAGCTGCTTGCCCTTCGATTTTCAGAGAGTTACAAGGGATTTTAGCCATAATACTCACATTTAAAATCAATGTTCCTTCCCCACCCCTAGAAGCAATATATTTAATCAGCTGTACATCTCAATGCTGAAGGATTTGTCGTCTTCTTCTTTGATACAGAAATACTGAATGGAGGGGTATACGTTGGCCAGAACAAGTTTCTTTGCTACGCCGACACCATTCATTGGCAGGATATCGTGCGTAACCCACGGGCTTCCAACTTCACTTTGGTTCCAACAAATGGCAGCTCCGGATGTAAGTATTGGTTTTATTTCCAGCCTTGTAATGAGTACATCATGACATAATATAAATACAGTCCCAGGTATTCCATGGATCCTGCTTTAGAAGACTGTTAGCAAATTCTCCTTCCTTACTGTCCGTGCTTTAAAAATTCATTGACTCCTTTGGAAAAGTGTTTTGTCTAGAGGTGTTTTTTTTTTACGTGTGTATTTTCTGTATTTTTTTTCTTTCCTATTTATTACTAGAGTGCTGGTGTGAAGACAGGATATGTATTGTCAGGATTTCTTTGCTCCTGCTGCTTGTTCTCTGCCTTAAGTCACAATCCCCTGTTTGTGACATCATAATTAGTTGCTGTAGTAATTCTGGTACAAACACAGGGTTATTATTAGTTTAGATGAGAAATGAACTGTTTTCCTGTATAATCCTAGCAATACAAAGGACACACAGGAAAAAAAAAAGATACAGAGTAACCAAGTGTTTTTAAACAGAATGTTTCCCTCTTTCCCAGACCTTGAGCATACGTAGAATTGTATTAACCAGTTGACATATTCCTCCAGCACTAAGGAATCATTAATCAATAATATTTTGGGAAAAAAGAGTCATATTTCTCAGTACCACTATTATTCCCCCTTGCGATGCTATAGTAATAATATGAAACCTAATGTGGAAAGGTGGTAGTGGAACAGTAGTGCTAGGGTGCAAATGGTACGTAATGGGGTAAATTACATCCATAATAGAGTATGATTATGTAACCCAATGCCCCTGGGTGGGCTATTATCTGCAGGGGTTGAACCTGGCACCACTGGATGTAAATCTACGAGACCTTGGAGAGCCCTGCGACAAGCCCCGGTATCAGGGTTTGCTGAAGGTTTCAGGAGGCAGGGCTGGAGCCCATATATTTCTGTAGAGATACTGGGCAATGGGGACAGGCTGTTGTGTCTTAGGCAGTCTCCAAGGGCTATCGAAGTTATACTGATGGCCCTGCTAGCCTCTGCAGCCGCTCCAAATTGGATGGGAGCAGAGGAGGCTTAAAGGGAAAAGTGTAGAACAAAACTGCACCCTGGGTAGGAGCCACAGGATTTGCGCCCATATTAATAAAGAAGAATCCATTTTGAACACATGTACTTGTTCTTCACACCGTACTAGCTTTCGCGCTAACAGTGAGCTGGCCTTTCCCCGTCTGTCTTCTCTCCCAACCGGAAAAAAGAGAACACAGCCGCTTGACAGACAGGGGTCCCATCTCCTAGTCGGCTGTGAGCATTCATTTCCTCCAGGGGCCCGTCAGATTTCATGGTTCCTGCATCCTCCAGCTCAGGAGCTGATCAACAGCTTCTGCCTCCCACCAGGTACCTTTATGTGTCTCTCTGATTTATACAGCTACAGTTGTGGCTCTTAAAAAGTTCATTCTATTTTGTTGGAGAATTCCCCACTGATTTTCCCCATTTTAAGTATAAGGAATCAAATCAGTGTAACCTTTTGAAATAGAAAGAACCTCTTCAGAGTGACCCGTTGCAACAAGCAGCAGACTTAATTGCAAATTTTCTCTTGTTTTGATTTTGTTTTCTTTTTTGTTTTTTGTTTTTGCATTGATCCTGAAAAATCAACAAAAACCAATGCAATGAATGAGACATTTAAGGATGGATTTTTCAGTACTCCCACTGAAGTTTCTGAGAGTTTTACCACTGACTTCAGTGGAAGCAGAGCTAAGCCAATGCCAAGCTCTTATGGAAACCTCATCCTAAATTAATGTAGCAATCATTATTACCAACCTCAGGACAAAAAAAAAAAAAAAAGAAAGAAAATATACAGGCCTACTGCTTTTTGTCTTTAACTTCTGTGTGCTTTACTTTTGAAATTTTAACACAGGAAAGGGCCAACACGTGACCATAGGATGCATGTATATTAGTTACAAATGTAATCTAACCAGTGTTGTTTTATTAATGAAATGCATGAGCAACATTATATCACAGCTTCATAAATACCTCCACGTGGGAACAAATTTTAATATATTTTTCTCCATTTCTGGCTCACATAGAGTTAGTTGTACTTTTCAAAAATATAAAAATCCACGTACAATAAATACAGATTCTATCCAAATTAAACACAGGAGTAATATAAATATTTGATGTACCTGGGAAAGCTAAACTACCTTTATCTACACATTGTGCATAGATAGGAAACTAAACCCCACTCTATTAAAAAAAAAAATAGCTAAAATGGGATGACAAAATGTACTGAGGCTTTGGGAGACGTCAGAGAAAATGACAGCTTCTTAAAACTTGTTGAAATATTATTCAGGTTCCACATGCGGGCGTCACCCTTTCAAAATAGCTGCAATTAAGTAGTTGTATACAAAAAAGCCTTCAAATCAAATCACTCAAAGAAACGGGAGAACCTTATTACCACCTGTCAAGAGTTAGGGGAAAGTGAATATGTTACTTTGGTGCTTTGCAAAAGAGTTAATGCAAGTTGTTTGTGCTGATACTGAAAGGACTTGGTAAAACGATTTGAACATTGAATTATAACCCTCAGAGTGGAAGTCTGTACAGAAGTGCAAAAGATGAGGCATATGCCCCACACTTTTGATTTAGAGGTCACCCGTATCCACTGGTAACATGGACCCAGCCAGACCAGCCTGACTTGGGTTATCCCAATCAAATGTATGCTGAGTATTTCAGAAGGACTTAGATCCTTTTTTAACATAAATTCTGTGGGTGTAGTGTGATGATCTGTTTATGGATACAAGATGAGTGTACAGTTTTATGTGAATTTGTCTGAAATTTCAGGTGCCTCTGAATCTTAGAAACTACATCGAGCTTCATTAAGTGCATATAGGAAGTTATTAAATAAAGTTAATTAGTTGCTGTGGAAACATGTTAAGTAGAAGAGATGACCAGATAGAATTCTACGAGAGCACCTGGGGAGGAAGGGGGTGTTCCCTTTACTAACCCGAACTATCTGTTACAGAGCAGGGAAATAGCACACGGGAGAGCCACCTCATTTACTCTTGCAAGATCGTACAGATATGACCTACAAAACCTCGTTGTCAATGGTGACATAGCAGAGGCTGTTAGATGCAATAGAGTCTGTGCAGACGTGTTACCTGTCTCGTTGCTATGAGATCATCAGCTATGGGGAGCAATATTGTCTATATAGTGTGCTGTGCTGACATCTAAAACTAGACTGGAGGAATTGAGGTCAACTTGCAGGAACATACTTTGACTAGTTACTCCTACATCACCTCAGTACTCTTCCTCAGAGGGGGCGTATTAGACACTGGGTGATAATTGGCAAGGCAGCTAGTGCCAAGTGTTTGGTCTGGTCTCTACATATTTAAGGGTTGCAAGCATCCTGTCTACCTGCAGTGAGGTGTTATCAAGCCTCCTCAATAATGAACGCAAAGCCTCCCCACCGCTTGTCACCAGCCACGGCTCCAGCTTGATACAAGGATCTCACAATGACAAGTTTTGGCCACCCCACCTACCGTCCCCAAGTCCCTGAATATACCTAAGTGGAACAGACTGAACTCAAGCAGAAAGGGTAATGCATTTATAACCTCCTGTCCTGACCTTGCACCCATGTGCACATGTAGAGATCACAGCCACCGTCCACATTCCACTGTTGACTTCCTTGTTCCAGACTCCCAGTGCTGCTCTCCACCCCAGGGAGTAGACCAGCTAACAAGCCCTGAAGCACAATAGTACCGCTACGGGGGATAATTTCACTTGGAGCCCTCCCCTGCTGTTCCAGGGCACCCGTGGGAGTAGGGTTAAGGCGAGAGAGCTGAATGAAATTAAAATGCCCTGAAGTGATACCACTACCATGCTGCGGAGTTTGTGTCACTGTAGCTGCTCCACGGCAGTTACTTCCATCAGTATTACGACAAAACTGAGTTTGGCCCATGGGCTCTAGGAATTACTCTCCTTTGCTTTCCTTCTCTGCAGCCTGGGCAATGACTCTCTTAGCTGTGTCCGTGCTAAGAAGCCAACTGCAAAGGCCAAAGCAGCTTAACCTCTCTGGTAGCAATAGTGCCAGTAAATTAACAAAAAGAAAAGGAGTCTCTAAGGTGCCACAAGTCCTCCTTTTCTTTTTGCGGATACAGCCTAACACGGCTGCTACTCTGAAACCAGTAAATTAACACTAAGCGCTGCTGCTACTTTATTTCCTAGGTGCATTCTCATCATATTTTCTCAACACATGCATGCAGAAAAAACTCTTCTGTGCAGCTTTTGAATTACATGGTTGGTGTTAGTACTGTTCTGAAGAAGAATACAACTAGTAGCTGCCAGCATACTGCTCACTATGCATCACTGAACTGTAATAAACTAATACTGCAACAGTGGACCAACCCTGCTTCACTGTTCTGGGTCTAAGGATGAGGATCCTTGTCCTGTGTTCTGATTTTTCCACTCAAATAATAGTATTTACCATTTTCGGTGATTTTTTTTTCTTCACAATACCTTTTTATCTGAAACTTTACAAAATTATTATTATTTCAGGCATATTCGTCAATGTTAGCTAACCCGAGGCCAATGTTTTTCTGGCCTGGCACATAAGGATGAGATTTTTCAAAATTGCCTAATTGACATAGATATTCTTTCTTTGGCAACTTCACTATATGTCCCTTTTCCTACTTGTTTGCGTTTTTTTTTCTTCTTCCCATCTATCTAAGACGCCTGTCAAAGTTTCTGCTGTGTTCTTCAAGTCTGACTTAAGAACCTCTGTTGGAATTTTAGCCGGGACTGGTGCCTTTCCACTTTTTTTTTTTAACCAATGTACAGCCCTCTCTCCTTCTACTCTGGTTATAGGTCCTAGTTCAATGTCCAGATCTTCTCTTTCCTTTAGCTGGGGGATTGGCCACTGGCTCGGCATTCAGTAGTTGATTAAAGTACTACCTACATATGTTCAATTGTTCTGATGTCTTCATTGTTAAGTAGCACTCGTTGTCTTGAACTGGTCAGCTGGTATTTGTTTTTCTGCCTGATAGCCGCCTAATGATGTTGTACAGAATCTTCATGTTATTTTGTGCTGCAGTGGTCTGTGCATCTGTTACCATTTTGCCTAAAAAGTCTCATATGTCTTTCCTAGCCCCAGGGAGCCCTAGCTCCATGCATATTTTGCAAAGTGGGCAATTTTGCAGGATTTGTCACAAAACTGGGTTAAACTCAGAAATTTGGAGTGGACAGATCTTTGCTCTGAGATTTTGAATTTGTTTTAGCAAAGCTTGAAGGGTCCAAATTATTAGTTTAACATAATTGAACATAGCAAATGGCATAAATTCAAGTAAATCAATACTGCATGTAAAAATACTGAAACTATCTGGATGCATATTCATGGTAGAGTCACTAACTTTTTAGAAAGATTAAAATTGCTTTCCATTTTGTATTTTTTTAAACTAGTAATGCTGTAATAAGTTATTCAGGAAAACTCCCCTACACCGGACTGCACTAAAGTTAGTGAAACTTAAACACATGCTAAAGTACGGTCCTGACTTGAGGTTTATGGGCCTGATTGAAAGCTTACTGAAGTCAGTGAAAGAATTCCCATTGAAGTCAATGGGCTTTAAATCAGGCCCCATATTAGTTGTGAAATAATCAAATTTTGGCAAAATGTTTCAAGCTGATGGACTATAACTGTATTTTCAGTGTTTTTTTATACATAATGTCGTGCTATTCTATCATTGCTTTATCTACAATAACACCTGATCATGCACTTCATATAACAAAGTAGAAAGCTCAGCATGGAGCTCAGAAACAGTGTATTTTTTTACATTGTTTTATAGATTAGAAAAAAGATTACTCCCTGTCTGCTTGTATTTGATCTGCTAGATCTGTGTCGCATTAATGGGAAACAATTAGATTAAAAATTCCTCCTGAGTTCTAATACCACCATCTTAGACTATTCATAGAATTCCAGATTTTAAGGTCAGAAGGGACCATTAGATTGTGAGGTCTGATTTCCTCTATATCACATGCCATTAAAGTTCATCCTGCTGCCCTGTGTAGAACCCAAACACTTGTGTTTGACTAAAGCATCTTTTAGAAAGGCATCCAGTTTTGATTTGAAGACATCAAGAGATGGAGAATCCATCACCTCCTAGCGTAGTTTATTCCGCTGGCTAATCACCTTCACTAGTTATTTATTTATTTATTTTATTTTGCCTTTTTCTCATTTAAATATGTCTGGCTTTCACTTCCAGCCATTGATTCTTGGTGTTCCTTTTTCTGCATGTTTAAAAAGCCCTTTAGTACCCTGTATTTTCTCCCCAGGAAGGTACTTATACTGTCATCAAGTCACCTCAATCTTTTTGGTAAGCTAAACAAACTGAGTTCCATAAGTCTCTCAATGTAAGGAATTATATCCAGCCCTTGAATAATTTTTGTGGTTATTCTTTCCGCCCTCTCTAGTTTTTCAACATCCTTTTTAAAATGAGGTCACTAGAACTGTATGCAATATACTAATATTGGTCTCACCAATGCCATACAATATAATTATCTCCCAACTCCTGTTTATACTTCTCTTTATCCATCCAGTGATTGCATTAGCCCTTTTTGCCACAGCATTACTCTAGCAGCTCATGTTCAGTTGTTTGTCCATTAAGACCACTAAAGCCTTTTCAAAGTCACCATTTTCCAGGATACAGTCCCCCATGCTATAAGCGTTGCCTGCATTCCTTGTGCCTAGGTATATGACCTTGCATCTGGCCATTTGAAAATGCATTTTGTGTGAGTGAGCCCAGCTTACCGAGTGATGCTGATCGCTCTGTGTGACTGCCCTGTCTTCATCATTATTTACCATGCCACCAACTTTTCTGTCATCTGCAAATTTTATATTTACTTTCAGATCATTAATAAAAATATTGAAAAGTGTTGGGCCTAAAACTCATCCCTGCTGAACCCCAGTAGAAACAATGACGACTGTCCATTGATAGCCACTTTTTGAGAGCTTGATTAGCCAGTTCTTAATATTTTACGTTGTATTTTACAAGGTGAATTATTTTTTTAAAATCTAGTTGAACTTCTGCCTTTTTTCTTTTTCAGTGTTTTGCACTTCAGTTTAAAAAATGAAAATAGACTGGACAGTTTCAATGTTGTTTATAATCAGTTTTATTTTGAGGTTCCTATCTTATGTAGGAGCACGAAGCTTGAGCTGCAGATGTTGCAGGGAAATGTGTTACTATTTTAAAAAAGAAACCGTATCCATTTACATTATATAGAAACATTATATATGGAAATATTTTGTTATTGAAGTTAGATTTTGTGATAGCTTGTTTGTTCATCATCCTAGCTTTGGACCTAAATTGCCTGTCCCTTATCCCTTTAATTCTTCCAATCGGCCATAAAAAAAATCAGATAAGCAGATGCATACATGCCTATTCAAGCAGACAACACTGGACATTTTATATGGTATACCTTGGGATTTTATTAGTCAATGTTTGCATAGTGCTTTGTCAGTGTAAAGTGCTATGGAAGCACTAAGCATTCTTCTTCTTACTGGGAATTAACAACATGGTGTTTGTGTTTGATGGTAAGTGATATAAGGATAGCGTTGATATACAGTAGTTTACTGCGGCTACACAATAAGGTCTGAAGGGTAGTCAAACCATTGATTTAATATTCAGTATAATAGAGCTCTCGGTGGGTTAAGTCAGTGGTTCTCAACCAGGGGTATGTGTACCCCTGGGGGTACGCAGAGGTCTTCCAAGGGGTACATCAACTCATCTAGATATTGGCCTAGTTTTACAACACGCAACATAAAAAGCATTAGTGAAGTCAGTACAAACTAAAATGTCATACCATGACTTGTTTATACTGCTCTGTATACTATACACTGAAATGTAAGTACAATATTTATATTCCAATTGATTTATTTTATAATTATATAATAAATATGAGAAAGTGAGCCATTTTTCAGTAATAGTGGGCTGACATTGAAGTATTTGTATGTCTGATGTTGTAAGCAAGTGGTTTATAAGTGAAGTGAAACTTGGGGGTATGGAAGACAAATCAGACTCCTGAAAGGGGTACAGTAGTCTAGAAAGGTTGAGAGCCACTGGTTGAGAGTCCTAGTGGTTAGTGCACCTAGTGCCACCTCCCAGCAGGCAGGTCTCGCAGTTCTGGCCCTCTTTTAAGCAGAGTTGTGGTGAGGTGGGCAGTGGTAGGGGAACCTGGGCCCACCCACTCCACCAGGGTCCAACCCAGGGCTTTTGGAGGGCCAACAGTGTCTGGCCCCAAAAGGTGCCCTCCGAATAACCCTCCCAGGTCACTTCCTGCCATCTGCTGTTCTCCCCCAGCTTCCACTCCAATATAAGGTAAAAAGAAAAGGCAACGAAGCTATCTCCCCAACCGGGCTCAGCATACAGTCTTAGTCCCTCCAGGGGGCTTCTCCAGCACCTGTGGCAGGAGCCTTCAGGGGAGGCCTGTCCTCCTCCCCAGCTTTCTTTTCTGAGCTGGGTTGCTCCCTTTTGAACCCTTTCTTATTTGGACCATGCTCTGCAGGGCTGGCCAGGAGGGGCTACCTGGGCCCAGTCCTACCCTTTAACCACTTCCAGCCCACATGGGATTTGTATACCCCCATCACACCTTGCAATTCTTCACACAGCACAGCAACTCATTTCAGGAGTAGCATGTCAAATATTAGGAAGGAGTCATTTTTACATGTAACTAGCCTACCCAGAAATTTCGACTCATATCTGCACCTAAGATGTTCCATTTTGTAGTAAGTCTGTGGGAGCCCTGTGTTCAGAACAGTGTAGTAGCCCGGACCTCAAATATGTGCGTACCTATCATGGACAGATGACAATCCAAGGCTCTGACATTTGGATTAAGTTCAGATAAACATCCAAAATTGCAGATGCTCAGCTAACCCTCCTGAGAGGTACTTCCCTTGGCCGGTAACAACGGTGAAGTTTTACCATGGAAAGTCATACCTTTACACACCAGTGGTTTGTGTCACACCATCTGAAATGGATGCACGAGGAGCAAATTTCATAATTATTTCATCACGTAGAGTCAGTGCCCAAATACTACCACCTGTACCAAGCCTGAACAGTTGGGCTTGGCACAGGGCAGAAGACTATTATGTGGGTTGGATGGATGAAGTAATCAAAGCAGAAGCCTGGCTGCCAATGCCTCAGCAGAGATGCCCCTCTCAATGCAAAATGGGCATCGCAACCTACAAATTTCTTCTTGAAACCAGTGGATTCCTTCTTGTCAGAAGACAAACTTATGGCTAAGCGCAAAATTATCATTGTCCCTATTACTCAGGCTCTATGCAAGTTTCATGCAAAGCTACTCTGTTCACCTGCAAGCTTTTTTATTTCTTTTCAAAGGAGCAGGATTTATCCCTAAATAAATAAATACAAATCACGATTAAAATTGAACAAAAATACGTTAATGTATGTAGGCTGAGGGAAAGTAGGTGGTGCCTAATTCATACTTAAAGCCAACTTTAAGACGAGCTAGTATATCATTCCAGGTATACATCTAAATTGGAAACTACCTACAGGGAAAATGACATTCCAGAAAAGTAGATGCTGAAGACATTTGTTATTGCAGAGTTTGTAAAATTATAACCTTTCATTGAGGTGCATTACTTTAACTTGAATTAACATTTTAAATGTATGTTTGGAGAACAGGGAAAGGGGCCTTCACAGACAGGTGGTCTCTGTATAGAATGCAGTCATTGCGACAGGTGTCACTGTGCAAAGCTAATACCAGTAGCTGTTCTTTCACACAGAGCACCATGAATAACTACACTACCCTGTGAAAGCTCTTTCGATGCTGAATACACCTCACGTGCTTGCAAAATTGCATTTTAACAGCAGTAATGCTTCCATGGATTTCTCAGCTGGGAGCACATTAAATCAGAGCTGAGCGGAGAAACAGTATTTTATGTTCTTAAAAACGTATATATATTTCCTCCTCTCCCTACAATTAAAGAATATCGGTTCAGAGTATAGTCTGCAATTGAAAGAATAATAATACAGAAACAAAACCAAGGTTTCTTGAGGCATGGATTTTTGCCAAACCTTTGAGAACTAAAGGCGGAGGAAGAATGAAAAGTGGAAAATAAATCCACTGTGCTCCTGGCCTTCAGTAGGTGCAACTTAGAAGCACCGTGAACACATTTTATGTTTGGGGCAGGGCTGGCCTTAGGGAAAATGGCACCCTGCGTGAACTTTGTATTTCGGTGCCCCTGGCCCCTGTGGGCATGGCACCCTCCCCATTGCGCCTGGCCCCTGTGGATGCCCTCCATTACCCGGGCCCCCAAGGGCTCCCCACTCCCCCTTCACCCCTAGCCCCTGTGCTCCCCTCCTGTGCCCCAACCCCTGCCCCTAACTCCTCCCCTTTGTCCTAACCCATGCACCCCACCTCCCGGGTGCCCATATGGGGAAACTGACCTGGATGCACCTGCTCACTCACCCTTCCCAACCCCATTCCCTGAGTGCTGCTCCTCTGTGCAGCTCTAGGGGGCTGTGTGTGTCTTGGGGGAGAGCAAGGAGCGACATCAGGGCTCCCTGCATCTAGGTCACTTTCCCCACCTGGGCTGTGTAAGAGAAAGTCAGCATAGCAGCGGCTCCTGATGCTCACCTCACCTCACAGCCCAGGTGGGGAAAGTGATCTGGATGCACGGAGTGCTTAGTGTTTCTCCTCGCTCCCCTCCACGCCCTTCATAGCCCCCCAGGGGGGCGCAGAGGACAGTTGGTGGGGAGTATAAGCCGTATCTGTGCATCTCTGCTCGTCCCTCTCCCCCATTCCTCTGCTGGGAAGAAGCAGGGAGAAATCTGGTCACTCCCCCACTTGGCACTCCCCTGCCAGCCAGGAGCAGCTGCTGACTCTACACCGGCAGCGCACATCTTTGCACTACTGCACGGCGCCCCTTGACCATGGCCCCCCGGGCAGTCACCCGTGTGACCCACCCCTAAGACCAGCCCTGGTTTGAGGTGTCAGTCACTGATAGGCTGAACTGGTTCTGTAAGCAGTAAGAACCTGGACATTCTTTTCTTTCTTCAGACCAGCATGTTTGGATTTGGAGGGATGAATCTGGAAATTTAGGCCAACATGCCCAGTTTCTGGGTGCTTAATATCAGTGGCGTTGGGACAATTTTTATAGTGGGGATGCTGAAAGCCACTGAACAAACCTGTAAGCCCTGTATAGGATGGAAACTACTTCAAGCCATGGGGTGCTGCTGCACCTTTAGCACCCCTAGATCCAGCACCCCACTCAGTATAGACACACTGAAAAGGCCTGATATTTTTCATTGTGTTGGTACTCAGAACTTGCTGAAAACCTGGTCCCTTTAATGTCTAAGCCATGTCCAAGTAAAAATAAATAAAAACATACTTAGGTAACACAAATACAATGGCCAACTTAAAGAGAGTTTTTAATTTTTAAGCATGGAAATGGTTGAGGCTATTGTACCCAGAGATAAATATCTTACAAAATCTTCCCTTTAACCCTTTGAGTGCTTTAGTGTATTGTACAAGATCCTATGTGTTGTGCCACTGCTGTGTTGTTCTAACATCAGAAGAGTTTCTTCCCAAAGGAATCCTAGATCAAGATTATGATGTTTGAAAGAGGCTGAGGGGGACGTGAGATTTCAGTCGCTTCAAGATGACATTTAGTGCCCCCCAAAACTGAGGCACTGAAGATCACTAGTCACTTTTTGGCCAACAGTCTATGTTCAGCAGCCCATGTAGGGTTCTGCCACCACTTTTGGTTCGGGTGACCAGATATCCCGATTTTATAGGGACAGTCCCAATTTTTGGGTCTTTTTCTTATATAGGCTTCTATTACCCCCCACCCCCGTCCCGATTTTTCACACTTGCTGTCTGGTCACCCTACGTTTGGTACTGTTGTCACCATTAAAATGTCGTAACTTAACAGCCATTTCCACCAACGTACATGAGTTACTACTTAGTCCAAGATTAGAGAAATGATATCGTAATTCACATGCCACTATGTGGCAGCTGTTGGTAAATGCTTAAGTTTTAATGGCAGTCTCTGTGTGCATATAATGTATTACTGCACACCACCTGTTTACCCGCAGACTGGCTGTTTAAAGAGTCTTTTACACAAGGGAGAAACTTTCAGCTTAAATACTTAGCAACTTACTTCGTCATAGTCACCAGTGTGTCTTGAAAGTAGGAAATTAACCGCAAATACTCAGAATATTAGAAATGATCTGATTGAATTGTGATTGGCATATTTAGAGTGAGTGGGTGGTTAAAATTGGTCTCTCTTGAGCAAGCTTCAGCTGCTTTAGCTGACTGCCTTTGAAGGGCTGCTTGAGGAAGAGAAAAGAAAGGAAACATTATAAAACCAGTCACTAAATTGTATTGAGCAATTGTCTTCTTGAAACTTCTGGGCAGGTGCATTCCTTTGAAGTTATCTATCTGTTAGTTCAACAAGGTGCCCTATTCCAGCCACTTCTTTTACAGACAGCACCTGTTGAGCACAGGTTTGATTTCATTCTGTATACGTTCTTAGCACAAAGAAAATAAGGAAAGGAGTTTTGGTTGATGGTTTGTGTGTGTGAGAGAGAGAAATTTGACTTTCTCATCTTAGGGGTACACAGCAGATGATTTTATAGTGGGCTGTTCCAGCCCAGACTCTTTCTGTTGCTTGCCTGAAAGAGAAACTTCACATCACTAGAGCTGCATTTTCTAGGCATATGTCACATGGGCTTGTTTGGCTGAACATCCTCAGAATTTGGGGTTGCCTCTATCACTCAAGGCTTGTGTTCTTTTGCTTTGGTAGTCATCCTGGCATACTTGGTTTCTTTCAGTCCCAAACTTCTCCAATACACTCTCTTAGAAAGTGCTCCTCTCATACCTTCCACTATTTGGAACAATGTGTTTGGATTTGGGAGAATGAAGCTTAGGGACTTTGGATGAGAGTTATGGCTGACAGGCAGGAAAAAAATAGCTAAATGAGGAAGAGGAGGGACCTTCTGGCTTTCTTGTGTGTACTCTCTTTAATCGCTCATTTGAGACTTCTGGTTCTGTGAGGAAGGACTCCATATTCAAGTCCTCCTGGACCAGTCTTCAAAGAGGCTCTGACTTCTCAAAATCTTGTTTCTATTTGTTACCCGGAAATCCTGTCTGGAACTAACTTATGCCTGGCAAAATATAATTCTCAGTCAACTTTAGGAATATCACAATAGTCTTCACGTTAGGTGACCTGATTACAGAGGTGAAGCTTTTTGACCTCCCACAGATAACATAATGACTTCTAGGCTCTCAACAAAGGTAACCTCAATCAGCACAGCTACATGTGGAAAAATTCCTATGTCTACATGACAAACTCAATATGAGTCCTCAAGAAGGTATGATCAACATGCGCAGGTCAACTCACTCTATGCAAGCCATTGTTATAGATGGCTAATTATCATTGGGATCCAGTACTCATCAAAATCAACAAGTCACATTGACTTCTGCGGGTGCTGAAACGGCCCTCACTTTCTCCCATTCACTCCTAAGGAAGCAAATGGGAAGTTGACCTCGCTTCATTTTATCTGAAGAAGATGGTGAAATGTGTCTGTGTCATGCTAATGGCATCCTTGCTCTTTCTCCACCTCCTGAAAATAGGTTTTTAAAGAGACATTACTGAACGCTTGCAAGCCTTCAGCTGGCCAGGCTTCCCCACTTAACGGAATGCTGGGATTCCAGTTTTCTCCAGCTGCTTCTCTCCAGAGTTTTGTTTCAGTGGTACTTTACTTGCCTTACATTTTCCCCACATCTTCAATTAAGTCTGGTAGGGTTTTGACTCACCCTTTCCTATTTCCCCTCAGAAAACCTGCATTAACACTGATAGGCCTCTAAAAATTCCCCTTCACCACCAGGAAATATTCAGAAGGAAGAAATTGCTACCCCATCTAATATGGAGAAATAGCAGTAAGAAAAGGCTCTTGTACCAATTTTATTTCACCTAGGATCTTTTATCAGGTTACAAATCCCTTGAGTATTTCCCCTTATTCCTGCCATTCTATATCCTCTTCCTAAATCTTCTGTTTTCCTTTCTTTCCTTTAGCATATTCCCCCTTCTCCCTATTTCTAGATAGTTTCAGCAGACAGCCTAAGATCCTAAATGGATGTGACGGCTGAACTGCTTTTTGTGGTGGTTCCTCATATTCAGGGTTATGGATAATTACCTATTCCTTACTATGCATCTAAAAATTAAGAGTAGACTTATTTTTGGAAGAGCCCTAAGCAGAGGATGTTTATAAGATGCACTACCCTACAAGTTGTGACGCTGGCAAACCAGGTGCCAGCTTATGATTAGGTCCCCATGCCTCACTTGGATATCGACACACACAGCTGGTAAAATAGGTATAAGAGTTATAAAAATGTGCTCAGTGTTTAGGCTTTATTTACTGCTTGTAAATTGCTGCATACATGAATCTCACTTATAACATCTGTACCCTATATTGGAAGGTAATATATGAGCATTTGCATTGAAAGTCTCTCTAACTGTGTAGATCACCAGACAGGAGAAAAGCGTTAACTGGTGTGAAATACTAGTCTCCAACAGGTGCTATGTCCCATCTGACGAAGAAGGTGCATTGACACCAGATGAACTATTGCGCAACATCAGAGAACAAAAGACTTGTTTGGTTTCTTTCCCCCTGCTGCCTCGTGAAGAGCAGGAGATAGCAAGTGAATTCCTCCCATCGGCTGAGTTTGCAACTCAAAGCAGAAGGGTGGAAGGAATTAAAAGCCCTAACAAAGAGGAACTGTATTTGTATGCTGCTTGGATTCTGAGGGGCAAGGATCTAAGCATAAGCAAAAGATCCCCACTGCTTAGCCTGGGTTAGCCCTAAAGGACATACAGAGTTTGCTTGTCATGGAAGATTTCTAATAGATTTTGAAACTTAAAATTGGAACTCATTTGTGTATATATGTTTACCTGCTTTAACCTTGTAAATAAATCTCTTATTTCCTTTTCTTATATAATAAATCTGTATGTAGTTTATTATAGGATTGGCCATAAGTGTTGTCCTTGGTATGAGATCTGAGGTGCAATTGACCTGGGCTAAATGACTGATCCTTTGGGACTGGGAGTAACCTGAATATTGCTCTGATCTTTGGTGTAAGGGACCATCTATCGCAAAAGTCTGCTTACCTGGGTGGCAAGACAGATTGGAGTACCCAAGGGGACTGTCTGTGACTCCCTGGTTTGGCTGCTACTGTGCCTGAGGCGTTTACACTTAATAAATGGTTGATGAAAACTTAGAACTCACCACCAGTTTAGGATTTATGCCCTGCTGTTTAAAAGTCTGGCCTGAGTTTGGTACCCTTGCTCTTGAGCCACTGCAGGACAGCGTGAGACAAGTAACCCTAGGAAAGCTTGTGCCTCAGACATACCTTACATCACATTTCCTCCCCGGCTTACTCCTTGCTGTGGTGGGAGAGGGTTAATATCCAATTATGACACTTTCCTGCACTAGCTCAGCTCTGCTGGCCAGTGATACCATGATGAGTGTATGTGCAGGTGTATGTGTGAGGAGAGTCAAGGCTCTGTTTGATAGATAGGTGTGTCCAGTGGCAGAAGATGTTGGAGATTTATGCCTTTGTCTGAAGCATCAGCACTGGTCACTTTGGGAAAAGAAGGCTTGACTACTATGGATGGATCATCAGCGGCTTCTGGTAGAGCAATTCCTAATGGTCGCCAAATCTCAACATTAGAGGTGGTAATACATTGCAGAAAGTGATGAGTTTGCATTATTTGTCATTTATGGATACATGTTACTCCTTGTTTGCAAGATGACCACCTGTTTGTTCCTGAACGTGTTTGTGAATCCTGAAAGTTCCATCAGTTTTAGCAGGAATGATTATTCAGGTGAAAGTGGATCTTGGAAGTTTATTTTGTATTTGTTATTCCTCTTTTCCTCTTGGCCGGAAATGTGCCGAAAATATTCATGGTACTTTGACACACACACCCACATCTACACAGACACATCCCAGCAGTACAGTACATTACAATATACCTTACAATATAAAGTAATGAAAAAATACCCTTCCAACTTATCATCTTTTCTGAAGACTATGACTTTATTTTAACAATGGAAGCTGCATTCTGCACCACCCTCTTGATCACTGCTCTGAATGCATTCTAATAGCAACCAAAAGATATCTCATCTTATAGTCCAAAAACTGAGTTATTGTTTTTTGGTATGAAATTAGGGCAAGAACACCACCAGCCTCATCATTCGCTTGTCAACGTGCCTTAGATTTTTTTTTTAGAGCCCTTCTCAGAAAACCTGCAATGACATTGGAAAAAGAAAAGGAGTACTTGTGGCACCTTAGAGAGTAACCGATTTATTTGAGCATAAGCTTTCGTGAGCTACAGCTCACTTCATCGGATGCATTCGAAAGCTTATGCTCAAATAAATTGGTTAGTCTGTAAGGTGCCACAAGAACTCCTGTTCTTTTTGTGGATACAGACTAACACGGCTGCTACTCTGAAACATGACATTGGAGTTTCTCACACAACATTATGCATGATCACACGGAAAGTACTTATGGCTCTAGCCTCCGATTCTCACCCATAATTATGCTCCTGTCAGACTGGATACATACAGAAAAAAAAGTTGTTTATCTTTTTGGTTTGTCCATTGCTGTTGCAGCTAAAAGATGTCGTCCAGCATAATCGATGTATATTAATTATTCTAATGTGGATGCAAACGTGTTTTGCATATGCATATATAATAACCTCCCACCCAGAACACAGGAGGGGGGGAACTCCCTGCATGTGTAATTGTTGCGTTTAATAGAATTCTATGCAGTTGCTCTGTTTTGTTGTTTCTTGGGTCAGGAATCACAGATCAAAAGTGCCTATCGTGACATCCCAAAAAGAATAATGTGAACAAGTTGTGCCTAAAGATGTATTGCTGCTCAAGAGGATCTTTACCTCCAGGCCCCAGTTGGCATATGTGCTTTGGTTTCAGTGACTGTGCTCAGTTATCTGTGGCTCTCACGTGGGAAATATATTTTTTAATACGAGAGACTCCCAAGGGTTTGTTGATCTTGATGAGTCTGCCAAGCAGCAGGTATAACTTGACCTAGCCTTTTAGTCTACTGGCTGCGTTTTCCAATTTGCTGGGACCCCTACCTCTGTGTTTAGAAATGCATCTGATGCTGCTTGGAACTGATTCTCCATCACAGTGGGGGGAATTCACTTTACATTGCTCTGCGCTAACAGCTATAAGCAGTAATAATTAATACGCCTAATTGCTTAATCAGAGTAAAGTTTTAGCTCATGTCATATGTGAAGGGTTTGTGTTTTTTTTGTCTTTTTCTGGAAGACTAAATTCCCTATTAATATGTTGAGTCAGAAATCTTACCTGTTGTGTCTGTCTCAGGGGGAAAATGTTAGTATCTTTATTAGGCCTCTTCCCTCCTCAAGTCTCTTTCTCTACTCATTACGATGGTCCGAAGACATTTTCCTGTAGCAGCAGAACAGTAACATTACAGTGAGCTTCCTGTCAGTCCTGCGCTGTCAATGATAAATATGAATCCACCGGCCTGGGCCAGATCAGAGCTGCCGACATGATGTTATTTGACTTTTCATTTATTCCCTTATGTCTGGCGGTCAATCACTTCCAAGATCAACCCTGTCTGTTGTGGACATAGTTAGTGATACTCTGTAATTTAGGAATTCTGTACAGATTCCTCTGATCCAGTCAACACTGACATGCTTAGGGTTGTCCCTATAACAAATTACATACTCCATTGTTAGCAAGTATTCTGTTTTCCTCAATGCAGGTTGAACTTTATCTCCAGTTTCCTTTTTTTTAAAATGTATTTATATTGTCCCTCTATCTCTTTCTTTGCCTGTCTCAATGTGTATATCGCTCGTTTTGTTTTCATTACACATAGGTATTTCCCTTGTCAGTCTGTTTTCAGCTGCCTATATCTGAATCTCTCTCTCTCTCTCTCTGTGTCTCTCTCTCTCTTTCTGTGCCTATCTAGAAAGGAAGATTAGTGGATAAATAGAGGGGTCAGAATGGTAGATTCAAATTTTTTGTATTAAAACTAGTTACTGGGGGAATATGCTTTCATTCCTCCAGATGTGTGGACAGTCTTGAGGTTCCAGTGTGGGGTAAGTGAGCTGCCCACCGAGAGTCCAGGCAGGGAGACCGTAACCCCAGCACGGAGTAGAGCAGTGCTCTTCAGTGGGATCTCTGCTGGACCACAGAGTGACATGAGCCGATCCATATAATGAACAGATCAGCTACCAGCCTACGGGCTGCAGTAGTGATCACAGAAGGAGCACGTGGGTGTCCTATACCCTTCTTCTAGTTATGGGGAAATAGTCATCCTTCATAATCCCTGCATAGGTCTTCAGTACCAGGGGATTTATTTAGTGTATGCACAGATGATTCCATTCAGGCTTCGTGGGTCTGCTGTGGAAACAATGGATTATGCTGCCAACTGCAAGGTTAGATCAAACTTGCCTGTTATCGTTCACCTTATCAAGGGACTTCTTAAAGAAGGGGCCAAGCCTGGTGAGCAAGTCGGGGCTCAGGAGCAATCCCCTTTCAAAAAACACATAGGGACAGATCCTGAACTTCTGCAAATACATGCTGCTCTGTTGAAATCAGTGTCATTATGCCAATTTACACTTCTATGCCCCATAACTTTTTGCATAGCGACAGAGAGAAAGCAAGTGGCGTGTTTTATAGAAGACGAGCATTCTATTTTACCAGAATTTTTGCTCTCACTCTCTGCAGACATGCCTGTTTTTCCTTAGAGAGGAAACCCTGAAAAGTGTGAATCTCTCCATTAGGTAATTAACTTTCAAATCAATGGAAGCGATCTGGAGACTAGCACAGGGCTGGTAGAAAATGTAAAATGATTTTTACTTAACAAAGGAGTGTGAATGAATAAATGCGTGGCCATAGGAATTGTTAGACAAGGACATGGAAAGCGTTACAGGCTGATAAAGGCAGAACAATTCATCACAACAATAGTATCTTTAATTCCAGTTAATACCATGCAGCAGAGTTTGAATTCTATTTTGATTTTGCTATCGACTGTATCTTTTCATACACAAAACTTAGTAATTTTAGCCGCTTACAAAAACAAAGTGCAGCCCTATTTCAACGTAGTGTCATGTTTAAACAATGAAATGAAAAAGATGAGGCATCTTAATGCAGAATGTATTGGGATCATCTGACACGTCTGGGACCTCAGGGCAAGTTATGCTTGTACAGTTCCAAACCTCCTCATTAAAGCTTAGGGAAATAGTCAATTTGTTTGGTCACATTTTCAATTAAGATTGAGTTTATGAGTAGTTTATAAAGGGCTAATAAATTATTAATAGTTGTTTTAATCCAGAGTTAATCGATTATTTTAAGTGGTTATATAGAGGTCAAAAGATCAATAGGTTACATATAACTATGGCTTATAACTGTGAATAGTACCTGCTACTAAGGTGCTTATAACCATCAATCACATATGCTGCTTTATATCAGTAATGTGCAGATAACATCCATTAATCATTTATTAACCTTTTATAAGCCATTTATAAATGGAGACCATGTAAAGTGAGACCATTTCTTCTCTGAATTCTACTGCCTTCTCTTCTTTCCCATTTCCTGCATGAAAGGGGTCTCCTTAAGGCAGCTATGACCAGTGATGAGCTGCCAAAATCTTAACAACTGGTTCCCTCCTCACCCCACAAGGGGGTCTTTGCCCACCCCCAACCCCCAGGACTCCTGCCCCATCCACCCCCCTCCCCTGTCCCCTGACTGCCCCCAGAGCTGGGCAGGAGGGTCTCGTGGGCCACCGTAGTGGGTGCCCACCCCACCCCTAAGAGCCAGAGGGACCTGCCGGGGGGCGAGGTGGGGAGTCCCGGAGGTGCTTACCTGGGGCAGCTCCCAGGAAGCATCCGTCAGGTCCCTCTGGCTCCTAGGGGCGGGGGAGCGTACCTAGTGGGGGGAGCAGGGGGAGCGGCCGCTCCCCCCACTGATCACATCAAAAGTGGAGCCTTAGGCACCAACTCCGTGGGTGCTCCAGGGCTGGAGCACCCATGGGGAAAATTTGGTGGGTGCAGAGCACCCACCGGCAGCTCCCCGCCCCATGCCCGGCCCCAGCTTACCTCCGCTACACATCCGCCCCTGAACGCACCGCACCGCTCTGCTTCTCTGCACCCCCACCCCGGCTTCCCGCGAATCAGCTGTTCGGCGGGAAGCCTGGGAGGGCTGAGAAGCAAGCGGCAGCTTCACACTCAGGCTCAGGGAGGCGGAGGTGAGCTGGGGCGAGGATGGGTTCCCCGGGCTCCCCTTCCCCCCCCCCCCGGTTACCTGCTGCGGTGCGAGTGGCCCTTCTCGCCCCCCCCAGCTCACCTCTGCCTCCCTGAGCGGGAAGCTGCCACCTGCTTCTCAGCCAGCCCTGGCTTCCCACCGAACAGCTGATTCGCAGGAAGCCTGGTGGGGGGCGGGGGCAGGAGAAGCAGAGCAGGGTGGCGTGTTCAGGGGAGGAGGCGGAGGCGGAGCGGAGGTGAGCTGGGGCTGGGGGTGGGGTGGGGAGCTGCCGGTGGGTGCTCTGCACCCACCAAATTTTCCCCTTGGGTGCTCCAGTCCTGGAGCACCCATGGAGTCGGCGCCTAAGGTGCCACTTTTGGCCGGTTAAATTTAGAAGCCCTTTTAGAACCGGTTGTCCCTCGTGGAACAACCGGTTCTAAAAGGGCTTCTAAATTTAACAACCGGTTCTAGCGAACCGGAGGGAACCTGCTCCAGCTCACCACTGGCTGTGACCATTGGCAAGGAACTGTGGAGGAACACTGCTGTTAGCTTGGGGCAAGGAGGAGAACTTTTAATTTTCTTGTCTTGTCAGTAACAGCCTTTTGTAGCTTCTTGTCATAATAAGGTCTATCTTGAGCCAAAGGAAAGCTCTTCTCAGTTATTGGGCTCGTGCAAGGTGGAAGTATCCTTAGGATTTCCCAGTCTAATGAGCTTCTAGTTTCTGTTGGTGGCATTTGCAGTTGGTAGAGCAGAGGGAGTAAGCTGTTGATAGATATCTGCCACAGGTGTAGCCATGCACTGGAAGAGTATGAAGATTTCCTGCCCCAATGTCCATAATGAAAGACATGTTGCATTAATATTGGCCAAAGGGAGATGAGTCCTAGAATCATAGAACCATAGAGTTGGAAGGGATTGCAAGGATCGTCTAGTTTAAGTCACCAGTCAAGATGCAGGATTTGCTGTTTATAAACCATCCAAGACAAGTAGCCAGTTTTCTTCATGGGATTTGCCAGAACAAAATTACTTGACATGCTCCTCAATGACTCTGGCCTTTCAATGTTTAGATTAAATACAAATTATATACAATTATACAGTCCTGATTTTTGCCCCCTTACTCCCCTTTTGTGTTTCAGTGAGTGAAACTTCATTATGTATTCAGAACACTAGTAATATTCTGGAATAGAAATGGAGCTGACATCACTAGATGTCTTCAGACATTTTCGTCATTAGGGGCAAAGAAGGGACCACAGATTCAGGCTCCTCTGGAGGCTGCCTATTCATGTGTCACTTAGGAAACAAAAGTAGATTGGGAAAAAGATTTTTTTTACTGCCTTTGGTAATGAATGACAATTGAGCAGATGGGCAAGGTAACCACTTACAAGGTAAATTGCTTGAGGTTTTTTTTCTCTGCATCACATATTGATGGCCAGGTTCCAGCTAATTGCTGAGTCTCAACATTTGATTGCACAAAGAATCTATGTGATGAATGATCAGATCCGGGCTTTCTCTTCCTCAAATAAGGCTTGATCCTGCAAGGTGCTTAGCACTTGTTTCAAGTACTGAGTGCCCTCAACTCCCGTTGATCCCACTGACACTTGAGGATGCTCCACATCTTGCAAGATCAATCTCCCAGTTTGCAAAGATTAATGGAGAAAGTCATAGGAAGGAATTGTGATTCCTTACTTAACCCACCTTGCTATTAAAAAAAAACCCAAAAAACCCTCCCCCAAACTCCCCACCAAGGATACTTGGCACTCTTCCATGCTTTAATGTTTCTTTATTGAAATGAGCCTACAAGGAGTCTCCCACAGATTCCTTCTACTTCTTGCAGGATTTTTATTTTTATAAACACAGTGAGTACGATGAAAGGAATTGCCTACTTTATTCCCTAAATGTCTGATCTGAAAAACAGTTCTTCATTGGCGGCTCACAGTGAACCTTCTAAAATCTACTCGTGTCCATCAAGACCCTTTCTAAAATTCATTGTAGTGTGATACATAGAACTACATAAGAACAAAAGACTATGCAGACATCTCTGTCTCTGAGTGAATCAGCAGACTTCTCTGTAGGAAGGTCCCTATTTTTGGATCTGGGGACAAATTTCAAACAGCTGATGTTTGGACTGATTCTTACAAACCCTTGCTCATATGGATACTTCTTACTCTCATGAGCACTCCAGTAGGACTACTCTTGTGAGAAAGAGTTTCCGAATCAGATCCATAGAGGACAACATTCTTCCCTGAGTTACCCTTGTGCAAACAAACCCACTGTATTCTTTGTAGCTGCATGCAGATAACTGAGGGCAGAATTTGGACCAGTACTTGTTCATGTTGGGAGAGGATCAAGCTTCTTAACACTAACAACTAAAGAGCAAAATGGACTAGCCACTTTTCTTATTCCCAGTGTATTTGATGTCTGACCTTCAAAAGGGCTTGTGATAATTTAATTCAGAGATGTGCTGTCTACATGCTCAGCTTCTCATTTTGCCTGTGAAACTGAGAGAAGAGAAAACAATGAAGCAGACACTTTGAACTCCCAATGAGAGAAAAGAGAGCTGGCAGCCTTCCCCCTGCTCCCCTGGTCAATATATCTCTACTCAAATGCAAATTATCATCTGACACTGCCAAACAAAGTCATGTAATAGGAAGCAGACAGTCTAGTTAAAGTTCTTTAAAAACGACTTTTGAACACACTGACTCACGTTTATTTCCAGGATGGAAGGAGCTGGGTGAGTGAATTTTTGGTTCCGTACCAAGGATCATGTTGGTGCCAAGGAATTTGAGATGCAAAGACTTTTATTCATATGTGGCACTTTCAAAGATCCCGGCATGCACAGAAGTGTAGGAGGACTCATTGGCTAGGGGTCACCTGTCATAAAGTCTGAAGCTCCTGTTATCTCACCATGGATGTTACTATGGCAATGAAAAATCCAGTGGGTACAGTAGATGTAGGGTGGGAATAGAAGTCAGAAAAGGCGGGGATGTGATCTCATTCTGCTTCTGCGATATACAATTAACAAATGATCTGCTATGTATTCTAGGGGTTTAATATGTGTACTCACAAGATTGCCATTAGCTTTCTCCCTAACCATCTTCTCAGAACTCAATGTGACATTAGGCACAACCTTAAGCATAATCTGCACTGCCTTAGGAGTAACTCTGGGAGGTGCTGTGCCACAGAGATATGCCTGTGAGTTGGCTTTCCTCACCGGCTTCCCCCTCATTCCTGTACCAGCACCAAATTGCAACACTCCCTGCATTGGCTCAGATGCATTGAGTAACAAGTGTGGATCTTGTATGTGGAATCAAGACTTTGCCCTCCTGATCTGTGGAAGTGGGAATAAGTAGGTTTACAATATCCGCTGTGTTTGATATGCAGGATCCAGTACTCTAGGGGCATAAGGCGAGTTCTTAGTAGTCCTTACTCAGTTGGATGGGCCCATGGACCTATTCACAATCGAGCCTGACTGAGAGTCTCTGCTGTTGAAAGTTTCCCACGTTTGCTGTTCGCCTCACCCTCTTGTCTAATTTCCAGTGTTATAAATCAATTTAGATTTATTAGCTTTCTGCACAGGACTCCAGTAGCCTCTTAATAATAATTATCGTTATTACTGATTAAAGTTGCATTATTCATGCCAGATGGAGTCCCCATCCTGTCAGCCAGAATGAGTTTGCATTAGGTAGTTATAATGTGTTTGTGATCTAAATAAACAGATGGCAGAAACTGACAAGAAATTATATGCTGATGATGTCAGCAACAATGCTTCCCAGGCAAAATTGCTTTAAATGAACTTCAGTACAGCAAAGAACTGTTACTTTCAACAAGGTAGTTGGCCCACTGTGTAATTACTGTACACTATAATCAGTTGTGCCATCAACACTGTATACGTGTCAGAGTGGTGAAAGTGGGTTTCAAGAACATAATCCTTATGACCTTCTGACTTTATGTAAATAAAATACCGTATCTTCGCTCAACCTCGGCTAGCCAAGTTAATAACACTTTTTCTTTGGGGCTAGAACTTCAGGGTTCAGAGTGTTAGCACAGGGATGTGGTCATATTTGATCTGTCAGTGTTCCCAAAGTTTGAGTGTACAGAAGTGTATTACAAGTTAGTGCCAGTAACACATTCATGGAAAGGCTCCCCATTCACTTTAATGGGCTTCTGGATCAAGCTCTAAGCGGACGCTTGCTTAATAGAGTTTCTGAGCAATATTTTATGAAGAATGAAAGAGTCCTCAAAAATGAGGATAGGTTGCTTTCGGGGCGGGGGGGACCCCTATTTAGCTAATAAACCTGTCTATTCTTTTACCAGTGCTTTGGCCATGTTTTTTTATTCGTCACTCTGTGGCTTTCCTTTTCCCCCAGAGAGTTTGTTTGTTCATTTGTATTGACTTTTGTTTTCTATTATGGGGTTCAGGTGTTTTTGCGTACCATTTCGAGCAGCGACATCCACCAGTACCGAGAGGCTGGGTGGATCCAGTGTTGCTACCCAGCATAGACCATTGTGTTCACTGCTTGGGATAGTTAACGGTGAAAATATATTTCGATGTTCCCAGTCTGGTTTTCTCCTCTGTAGAGCAGCATCGGTTCTCAAGACCCACAAATTCAGTTTATACCTTTAAGAAGGGGGACCAGAGTTAGGAAATTAAGCGCCTGTGTCCTGTGCCTCAGTCTCATATACGTTTCACACACAGGGCTGGCTGCTTAACTTGACTCTGTTTCGCCAACCATTCAACCCTGGTAAGGCCCAGAAATCCTCATGTCACAACAGTAGTGCTTCCCTTGAGGCATCACTGGAGGCCCAAGATTGAAAAGAAGCCGAGTTTCTAATTGCTCTCTAAAAAAGAAAAGGAGTACTTGTGGCACCTTAGAGACTAACAAATTTATTTGAGCATAAGCTTTCGTGAGCTACAGCTCACTTCATCTCTGTTTGTTTTCACCCTGCAGGTGGACGATGCCACAAGTCCTGCACAGGTCGTTGTTGGGGACCCACGGAAAACCACTGCCAGAGCTGTAAGTATGTGAGGACAGGGAAAGAAAGGAGTGGGAAGAACTGTAAGAGGGATTCTACCATTTCCATTTTAAAGGGATATTGTCAAGGTCTTTTTAAAATAGTTTTAGATTTTTCACTTGTACAAAAGCCTCTTTGTGCTTTCCCATCTAGCAATTTTGGTTGGTTTTTTTTCTGTGCTTCTAATTAAGCTTAAGCCAACTGGCTGCTTCTCTTCTCCATTTGGGTCCCAACGTAGGGCGCTGCTCTGGGGAGCATTAACTACTACTTCAGAGTGCATTAGAGCAGACACAATAACAAGAATGCAAAACTATGGACTTGATCCTGACATCCTTGGTGAGGGTCCTATCCTGCAAGAAGCTGAATTGGCTCTAAAATCCTATTAATTTCAGTGGGAATTTGAGGATATGTGTCCCCTTGCAGGATTATGCTCTTGATAAGGATCTCAGGATGTGTTCCGTTGTATGTAGGTCCTACGTAGGTTGCCGATAATGGATATTGTTTAAAGGAAGTTCTTTCCAATTAACTGGTAGACTGTTTAGAATGTCTGTCTGTCATTGTGTGTCCGGAAAATGTGACAATGGTGATGAGTGAACTTGTTCATATAAAATAATAACCATCTGGAGAGAGAGAGTCTTTTCTTATAGTATTTCCAAACTGACTATACAGATATCATGGAGCAAGGAGCCAGGCAGCCCCAACATCAGCAAAATGTAAAAGGACAAACAACTGAGAGTGAACACCAGCAATGGCCAGGGGTGACAGAGTCTTTCTAATAGTTGGGGATGCCATGAGGCCCTGCCCCCTCCGTGACCCCACCCCTACCCCTCCTTTTCCCCCTGGGGCCAAGCCAGAAGCCAGAGCTAGGCTGGGAAGCCGGGGCCCCTCCACCTGCCTGTGGTGCGGGGCCTGAGAGCAGCTCCAGCCCACGTCCCTAGCCTCAGGGCAGGTGGAGGGTCCACCACTACACACACCCCGAGCAGGTGCAGGGTCCATAGCTCCCCACATCTGCCTGGGCTCCTCGTAGGGTTGCCAACTCTGACTGAAACTATTCCGGGAGATATTTTTTCCCCAACATGACGTATTGTCATTTTCTTAAAATATCCTATTAAAATCTCCTGGATTGCTTTCAATGGTCGCTGGGAGATTGATGCCGATCCCGGAAGACTCCAGGCCAATCCTGGAGGGTTGGCAACTGTAGCTCCTCGGGCCACTCTTACCTGGGCCAGGTTCCAGCTTCCAGCCTGACTAGGGGGTGGGGCTTTTGGGGTAAGAGGAAGGGCAGGGGGGCCGGGCCTGTGGCAAAAAGTGGACGGGCCAGGCCCGTCCACTTTCAAAATTGGGAAGGCCATGGCCAGGGGCTACTTAAGACCCAGGAGGTGAAAAAAATGATAACATATTGTTTCTTCTCACACTCCCCACAAGGAATATCTTTGTTTGGCTGTGTGGAGCAATCCATAGATGTTTCTAGTTTATTTATGTATTTATTTTTACTTTGCATTTAAAATTGTGTGTGCTCATTGGGTTCACTCTTCCTAGGAAGCCAACTTTTTCCATATATTTCCACAAGTGAGCCTGTGGTTCCATTTGTACTCTGGGTCCAAAGGCAGTAGATATGAGCAAAGTTCTTGCAAAAATAACCTACCGACACACACATGCCCATAATACCTGATTCTATCATCAGTAGTCCAATAGTATCCACCTCTGTTTAACTGGATTCATTAGAAATATCACTACTACTTGCACACATTTGGGACTACCTTCATGTAAGAGGTTACAAGAAATTGGAAAATGCAAATTCTTTTACAGGAGAATTTTACAAGAGAAACAAAACCAGTGTTCCAAGACTATTCTAACATTGTCTACAATGAAGAAAGGGGCCCAAATGACTACTGTTGAGTGCTGTCCCACACGCTTTGCACTCCACAATACTGCACCAAGATTTGATGTCACTCAGAAACGTCTGGATCCAGATGTTTGTGGGTCTCAGCTGAGTAAACCATTCTAACTCCACTGACTTCAGGTTCCTAACGTTTTTTGTTCTGTCTGTGTCCACTGCACTGAGAAGAATCATATTGACTACCATCAACCATAGGGATTCACCTCTCACATTGCCACACACACAAGGTGTGCATGCAGCAGCTGATATCTCCATACTGGTTACTTGCTTCTGGTTCAGAAATGTCTTTGTTGACCCCACTGTCATGGTTCATAATGGTGAAGGCTAATCACTGTGCCAAAGTTAACTTATTTCCCACAAATACACAAGCAAAGTCTTCCACTTCAGATGGAATTTGACCTGTGTTAATAAATGAGTTCTTGGCCAGGCCAGTTTATAGGAATCATTGAATAATGCACCAGGTACAATGGTATTAGAAAGAGCTTGATCTTTGTTCTGCCCCATGGATCATGCTGGAACTCCTCTTTCATTTCCTGACAGCCTTTATGATTGCAACTGAAGAGGTTAGTGCTCAAAAAAGAACTTAAATCAATGTTTCCCACTCAGCTACCTGGTGAAAAAGTGGACTGTAGCCAGCCAGGCACTGTTATGCATCCAAGCAGGCTCCTTTCTCTAACTTACATAGGACTGTTTGTCTATCAAATGTATGAAAGCCCTAATAGCCTGGATAAAAATCCAGTTTTGAGGGGACTTATCCTTTGAATGTTTGGTTGTTCACCTGCCACTAACCCCAAAACAGATTACTATAATTTCATTGTAGCTCTAACCTTAGGTCCCTGCAAGCAAATGCGCTAACTCTGCATAGTTTGGGGTCCTATTAATTTCAATAGGGCTTTCTGTGGCTGCAGAAGTTCATGTTGCAGAATGCGGGCCCTAGAACTGAACGACTAGGCAGAACTGCTTTGAGATAAGTAAATTGATTTGGTGGATTAATGTAGTAATGCCAGGGAGAGAGGAGTTTATCTGCAATGTTGCTCTGAAGTTGGAAGCTTAGAAGAGCTATATGGTAGTTTTACTATTTTAAAGACAACCATCTCTCTCTTTACAAGGACTGAGCAAACATATCTGAACACTAGAGACAGGCCAAGGCATAAAAGTGGCTACCAAAATAATAAACGATGAAAAAGGGAAAGTTATCTAGGCTCCAGAAAGATCTAATTTAAAATAGCAACTTTTATCTTTAAGCACAGTATCAGGATAGCTCCTTGCAGTGTCTGGTTATCAGGGACTGCAGTTATTTTATCTTTCACGCTTCTCTATCCCCCCATGACCTAATGTGATCATTGGTAAGCACTTGTTTTTTAAGGAAAATATCGTTGCATATTAAACTAGCGAAGGGGACTTTTTAAAAACCTTTTATGCATTTTACACTAATATGGGCATTTATCGCGTGGCTTTTGTTTAATCATAGAAATACCCAAGTAGGGACCCAAATCAAAACCCAGAATACAACCAACACCACACTATTATTACTTTGATCTCTGCTTAAAAAAAGCACATTCATTTTCAGTCTGATAGGTGTTATTTTTGGATGCCATTCCCAGTTTGTCTCACACATATTTTATGTACCCTGAACTAGTATATTTGAGAATACCCACCTTTCAGATGTATGCAGGAAGACACTTCAAAAAGCATAACATTTTCAAACCTAAATATTTTGTTCCTGGAAACAGAACTCAAGGAGGGCATAGCTGCATTTTAATAATTTCATTTTTTTACTGAGTCGCCAAAGCAAAAACTCTAATGAGCCCCCCTCCCAAGTTAAGATTTAGATTATTTTACAAGAAAAGGGATAAAACCAAAAGATCTTAATCCTTGTCTTTCATTTCAAACTACACCAGGGGAAAAAGCAACAGGAAAGTTTTGTTCTTGAACAAATATCATCCACCTAGTCTACTTCTTGTCTTGCCTTCCAGCTGTTTCTCTCTCTCTCTATCTTTAAGTCTCTGGTACAGCACCTGAATCTATATAAATGTAACGTGTACATTTACGTGTTTAAGAGGACATTAATAGGAAATTATAGATAAACCGTTTTCATTAATAGGCAAAGAAGGGATAATTTCCAGATGCTGTATTGTACAATTAATTCATTTTCTTAACACTGAAAATGTTAGTTGATATTAACAAGAAACATTTTCAAAAGTAGCTATGGATTCTGGGTGCCTCAATTTCAGGGAAGCCAATTTAGCATGGCAAGTCTGATTTTCAGTAAGCACTGAGCCCCCACCAAATGAAAAAAAAAAACCTTTTATAGTGAGACACCCCAAAATCTGGGCATTCAAAAATCACTACTCACTTTTGAAAGCCTTTCCTTAGTCTTTATTATCCTGTCTACTCTTGATGTCTGTGTTGTTTTTTTACCACATGAAAGGAAATTGGAACTGCTGTAAACTTAATACATTATTTTATGAGAATGTCTGTGTCAGGATGGCACTGTCCCTTTAAGAAGGAGTAGAGCCAGTGCACATGTGACAGGTCAGCTGACGCCACCTGAGCTTAAAAGAGGGCACCCGCAGTTAGATAAGGAGAGACCCATTGAGAAGAGCCTGAGAGACCATCAGGAAAGGAGAGAGAGCGTGGACATAGGGCTCTCATTGCCTGCTCCCTGGCAATAGGGAGCCCTGGAGAAGCTAGGACTGCCAGGGAGGGAAGGCAAAAGGAACCTGAGGACTCAAGGGGGGAAACCCCGTGGGAGCTGAAGCCCAGGATGAGTTGAGGAACTGTGATTTTGTTTATTTGACTCAAGTTTGGACAATAAAACTGTGTAAAAGAGACTGTGGGAGTGGCAGAGTGCCCTTAGCACGTTGGGGAGAAGCCCTGCCTTACCCCAGAGAGAGGAACAACCTTAAACTAAATACATTTTGAACCTACAGAAGACAAAGGAGGCAAACAGGCTTTCAATCAACTGCCAATATAAGCATGCATGTAAAGGGAGGTGGAGGATGGTTGTGTGTGAATAGGTGTTTGTCCTAGGTGTGATTGTATTTACAGTCTGTGTGGGACAAATATGGTTTGGAAAAAGAAGATGCAGATGCAGTAAATACCCACATGGTGCAGCGAAAATCAAGCAGGAGCTGGTTGGGGGAGAGGGAAAGAGCTGAACCAGCAGTCTAGATCAATCAGGGTAACAGAGCGCTTTTGCTAGGAGCCAGCATCTTTAATTAAAATCCTTGTATGTCACTAAGAACTTTGCATGTTCATGAGGCTTTCTCATTGATTTTGGTTACTTCCCATTTTCTCTCCTTCACAGGTTTACAGTTCCCTGACATAATGTAAAATTAAGGACAACATTAAGATAGACTGATTAATTACACACATTTGTGAAACAAAGCAACATCCTGCCTTCCCCCTCAATATGAGTCTCAGCCAAGTTTATTGTTATTTATTTATTATGTGTGTTACAATAGGGCCTACAAGTCTCAGTCCTGGACCAGGACCCCATTGTGCTAGGTGCTGTACAAACAGAGAACAAAGAGGCAGTCCCTGCCCCAAAGAGCTTACAGTCCAAGTATACGGCAAGAGACAACAGGTGAATATGCACAGAGGAGGTGTAGTATAAGACAACACTGAGACACTATTGGTCAGAATGCTAGGTTGTGGTCTAAAAGCAACTGACAAGTAGCCCCCCGCTCAAATCTTAATCCATTTGCATGTGTTGGGCACAAATTTGGTGTTATCCTCATTACTTAGCAAACTGGGTCTCAGTCTTGCAGTTAGTTCTATACTGGTGGATCCTTTGCTCAGCATGGACAAGTGTGCCTTAGAGGATCTGACTACAGGATTGGGGCCTGGATCATTATGACTAAGACTCTCCTCTCAGTTTCACTGGTGCAGCTTGGAGGAGTATTTGGGCCTATTCTCTGCAGAGTGGCCGAGCGTCTGGCAGCTCACGTGACACTTCTGCAATTGGCAGCCTGGTTGTGCCTGCCGGCAGTTCATCCTCAGTCTCAGGTATGTGGCTGAACTTCTGGTGGGAGCTGCAATTTCACTTTTGGGTTGCACCTGTGGCATCTGCTGCATGGGCACCCAGGCACCTCCTGTCCCACTGCTGCCCAGTGGGAAGGAGCAGCGTGAGGTGGCAGCGTCTAGGGAAACGAGTGTCAGCAGCAGCACAAGGGGAGTGGTCCAATGTTGGTGCCAGGCTTTGTGATGCTTCCGGGACGTACCCTGGGTTGTGAGGCACCTCGCTACCACCTGTCCTTCGTGGGAATCTGCCTTGTCCTTGCCTACTATGGGTCCATTCCCCAATACGATCAGCCTCTGGCAACATAAGCACTGCCTTCCAGGCCTCTGTTGGCCGTGCTCCCTCTGCACAGGTTAATGACACAGACACATTCTAACCCCCGAATCCATTGAGCGTCCCTCTGGAGTGCCCAGCCCAGATCCACTGGACGCTTACAGAATTCTCAGCTCTTCTGTTCCCAAAGGAACAGCACAGGGAGGCTTATCAGTCACCCGGTAGAACAAAGGGCTGCTTAACACACAGCACTTAGATATGTTTATGGTAAAATCAAGACATTTACTTAACAAAGAACAAGAGGTTCACATCGTGGCAAGCATAAATATTGGAAACAAAGAGTTACATGTAAAATAAAATCAAAACATGCATCTTAGAACCTAAACTTAAATAATAAGACATTGTCATGGCATAAGAGCAAAAACTCACCCAAACCCCTTCCAGCTATTACAGCCAGACTTGGCAGTGTCCTTTCGTTCATGAAATAAGCACACTGTCCTCTTTGATCCCAAGTTTGTCTCTACAGTTATAGTCCAAAAATCCATTCACTGTATTTGCAAACAGGATAACTCCCACGGCTTGTGTTTTCCTGTGTAGCATCTCCCACTTTGCAATCACTTGATTAACATTTTGCTCAGACAGTAAATGGCCCATTGTGAACCACAAAATACTCAATGTACGTGTAGCCAGACAGATAGATAAACATCTCTTTGCATTAAAGAAACCTGTGTCTGGCCTTTTCTGGTGACCAGCCCCATGTCACAGACCTAGAGAACATAATTTTCAGTGTGTGTATATATACACACACATAACTCCTTATATATTTTCTGTATGTATATTTCACAATGATTATATGGACCAGTATGACACAAGCTTTCATTAGATATCTTACATGACACTCTTTTGTGAACTAGTATGTAGATATCAGACCCATGGGATCCCTGTAGCCCTGATGTACCTCAGTGCCCTCTGCCAGCTGGCATCAAGAGGTCCCTGGGTCACAGGCACATGCCCTGTCTCTCTCTCATATGCATACACTCACCTCACTCACTCCACACAGCTGCAGCAGGTTCCCCCAAGGAAAAATTGCACGCAGCCCCCCCATACACCCTTAGCAGCATCCTCCACCCCTCGATCCCTTCCAACATTGATGCCATTAAAATTATCTAGGAATTCCTCTTTAGAATTGAGCACTCTAACAGTTGTGATACACGTGTGTCAGGGTTCCCTCCCCAGTCTGAACTCTAGAGTACAGACGTGGGGACCCACATGAGAGACCTCCTAAGCTTATTTCTACCAGCTTAGGTTAAAAGCTCCCCAAGGCACAAATTCTCCCTTGTACCTTGGATTAGGTAATGCTGCCACCACCAAGTGATTTAGACAAACTCAGGGAAAGGACCACTTGGAATTCCTGCTCCCCCCTAATATCCCCCCACACCCTCTTTCCTGGAGAGGCTTGAGAATAAACAAGATGAGCACAGACCAACCTTGGGTTTTTTAGGACACTAAAAAAACCCCCAATCAGATTCTAAAAGAAACAGAACTTTATTAGAAAAAAAAAGGGTAAAAGAAGCACCTCTGTAAAATTAGAATGGAAGATAATCTTACAGGGCAATCAGATTAAAAAAACACAGAGGACTTCCCTCTGGCCCAAACTTTAAAGTTACAAAAACAAAAACAAAAACCAGGAATAAACCTTCCTCTCAGGACAGAGAAAAAACACAAGCCAAAACAAAAATAAGCTAACACATTCCCTTGCTAGTACTTACTAATTCTAATGGAGTTGGATTGCTTGCTTCCTTGGTCTGTGTCCGGCAAGCACACACAACAGACAGACCAAAACCTTTTCCCCCGCCCACCAGATCTGAAAGTATCTTGTCCCCTTCTTCGTTCTTTTGGTCAGGTGCCAGCCAGATTACCTGAGCTTCTTAACCCTTTACAGGTAAAAGGATTTTGTGCCTCTGGCAGGAGGGATTTTATAGCACTGTATACAGAAAGGTGATTACCCTTCCCTTTATATTTATGACAACATGTAATGCACATACCACAGGATTAAGAAGGATAGATCATGACCTTTTTGTAGCGTGAAATGTAGGCACGTTGACTTTCTTGGTAAAAGTAACAGAGCTGGTCACAGAAACTTTGCTAGAACCATACTCAGTCAGAACTTTCCAGTAAATCCAAAACAGTTTTGGAGGGAAATGTCCATCTCCGAGAATTTCATAGTCTGTGTTCCTATTTGGAACAAAGCCAAATGTTGAAATCTCAAATCCTTCATGAAATAGCATTTCCGTCCTCTGCACAGGTCTAGTACCAATTTAAAAAGTCAAACCAAACAAGACCCAGCTATTCATAGTGCAGGCTTTGTAAACAGTGCTATAAATTGTCAGTTACCAGGAACTGAGAATGTTTTCCAACATGAACAGCATGACAGAGGACCCAATTCATCACAGGCCTACCCTTAAGCACATGGGTAGTCCTTCTGAGGTCAGTGGGCTTACGTACCTTGCTGAACTGGGGCTGGAATCCTCTAGACTGGTGTGTGTGATCACTGTATGTTTGAGATAACATGCTGAGGAAATACAGTCTCTTAAGAAGCTGTGGGATTTATGCAAAAGCAGTATCCGTATCCTCCTAAATAGCAGAAGCCTTAGAAGGCTGGGGTCATGCTCCATTGCCCTGACCAGGAGAAGATTTTGCTTGCTATATAGGACTCCAAAAATTACTTATCCTGTAGGACTGGGAACTGCTGAATTGGTGTCAGTGCTCTTCTCACCTACCATGCTGCTTGACTCTCTTTTTTGGGGCCTGCCTTTCCCCAGCACCATTCAAATCCTACTCCCCATGGGACCCCTGACAGCTATAGGCTGGAGGAAATAGCTGTGTGTAGCCCATAGGGTATGTCTGCACTTGGAGTTGGGGTGTCATTCTCAGCTCGATGAGACAGACTCGCACTAGCTCTCATTGAGTAGCATGCTAAAAATAGAGTGTGGCTGTGGCAGGGCAAATGGTGGGAGGGTTTCGCCACCCTGCGTATGGGCCTAGGGTCTCTGATGAGAATCACACTCTAGCTCCAAATGTAGACATACCCGTAGAGGGACAGAGTATAGGTCTTGGCCAGCTAAAATTAGCTGCTCATGGGTTGGGAAAAGGGGAAGTGTCCTTTCCTTCACCTCCCCTCAGTCCCAAGGAGAGTGGTGTGTGTGTGTTGGGGGGAGGGGGGTAATGGACATCTGTACTTTCAGAGAGGGCTCTCCTAGCCTTCTGCTACTTTCAGGATCCTCCCCCACAAAGTGGTGCACTCCCTCAGTCCTTTGGTCACTGCTTTGGGAGGAGAGGAATTCTTGGCCCCTCTCTTTCTGGTGAGCTGTGCAATTGAGCTACCAGAAATACATCTGTCTCTTTAGGCCACTTGGCCCTTTTAAATTCCTCCTTGGCTGACTGTCAGGAAGGGCCCCATAGACAGGAGGCAGTACCCACAGCAGCCTCTGTGGCTGCGTAGCCATAATGGAGAATATTTATGTTCCCTATGTGGCCTGTTTCCAAATAAGGAAGCTCTGAGTTTCCATTCGTAGAATTTCCTTCCCATAGTTTAGTTGGGGAGCGCCAGGGTTTACAACTGTGCAATGAAAGACCAGGGTAAAAGTAAAACAAATCCGATCACCAAAGCCCATCAACATTTCCCCTCTACTCAGGAGATGGGGTTCACATTTGTGGAGGGGAAAACAGAGTTAGTGCTGATTGGCTCGCCGTTAACTCAGGAACTGTACTTAGTGTGGAGTGATGGTGTAGGGCTTTTTCACTGACCCTTCCCAAACTATGGAGTCTGCAAAGGGTGGGAGACAATAGAGCAGAGGCAGCACTACTCCTGCTGAACCCTCCATCACACCTAGACCCGACAATTTATCAAACCGGCCCATGGGTCAGTACTTCAGCAAGAGGGTCTCAGAGAAAGTCAACATTCGTAGTGTTAACAAATACAGCCAGCCATTTGTAATGTGATTTTTGATCTAATTCCCACGTCAATTGATATTTACAATGCCATGATTATTAGCCTCGCTTCCCGAGGCCACGGTAAATAGATTGCTTCAAGGTATAATTAGGTTGACTATGTCAATCATGTTAATTTTCTACTTGCAGCTAGTTTCAGCCAAATCTTTAAGGTTTGTAAAAAATGTTAAATTGTTATGGAGAGAGAGCAAGGAACTTTTTTTTAACAGCATTGCTATAGTTAAAGGTTATAATGTGTTATTGTATATGCCTCTTTTTCCCAGTTTCAATATTTTAAATTGCATCAGCCTGAAATTTTGGCTCTCAAACTCTCAGCTGTAATGCAATTTGCTCTTTTTTTTTGTTTAATACAAAATAGTAGTAAATCCTTAGAGCTTCAGAAAAATATGTCTAGAACTACTCAGATCTACTTTTCAAGGCTTTTCAATCCAGTCTCAACAACAACACAACTAGGCTAATTTTTTTAAGTATAATTTTAAATCACGCAGATCCAATTAAAAATGGGCCCTAAGTTGCAGAGCCATTCCGTGGTCCAACAATAAGAGAATGATTTTCATTACTTTCTAAAAGGCACAATTTCCTAATGCTGGCTTCCTGCTGCTCTCTCTGTCTCTCACTCTCTTTCCCTTGAGTTAGTTCATTGGCACCACTAATAATTCCTTGTGTTCTGTAGCTTGTGACTTTTAAAAATAACAGCTTGGGATTTTCAGAGCATGTAGACAGAATCACTTTATGTCATATTACTGCTAACCCCAAGTGTTCAAAAATCATGAATCAATCTGCACAAATTTATGAGACAGATTTTTTGTTAAATAATAAATTTTAGGTTCTTTTTATTTTCCTTCTGGTCTGAGGGCCTCCTAGTGGTCAATGTTTTCAAGCTTTTTCTCTGCAGCCCTGGGGGCTAGAATTGAACTTAGTAGCAGAACATCAGGGTTTTTTTTTAATCACTTGCTTTAAAAAAAAATCACCAAATCTTGCAAAATTGATGGTAACATAATGAGAGGTAGCAATGCTGATATGGGTAGAGATTACCATGATGGATTGACAAGAACAAGCGGATATGAATAAGTGGATATGAACAATGTTAAGACTATAGGCTAACATTTTTTAAAAATGCAAAGTGACTTAGGACCCTACATCTCATTTTCAAAATTGATTTAGGTACTTAGGACCAGATTTTCCAAGGTGTTTAGGTACCTTATGGTATTATCAAAGAGCCTAAGCAGTTCAGGCACCTTTCCTGCTTAGGAGCTTTTGAAAATTCCACTAGGTGCCTAAATATCTTGGAAAATCTGGCCCTTAAGAGGTTAAATCTTGTCCACTTCCAATGAGACTTAAGATCCTATGGCTAAGGGCTAGATTTTTAAAGGTAGTTAGGTGTCTAAAGATGCAGATAGGCACCTAGTGGGATTTTGAAAAGGGGCTTAACTCGCATTGAAATCAATACAATGTAGGTGCCTAGGCACTTTTGAAATACCCAGTAGGTGTCTATTTGCATTTTAGATGCCCTCATAATTTTAAAAATCTGACCCTAACTCACTTTTGAAAACAGGACTTTCAGCTCCTGAGTTAATAAGATGCTTTTGAAAATTTTACCCACAGGGCTTTGTTAAAAACTTTTAGAGAAGAACAAGTTGACCCAAATGAAATGGGGAAAAAAAGATTTAAACTTTTTCTGGAATAAACGAGGGCACAATTATGCTTATTTTTAAAAATAATGAAAAATAAAGTTGAAATGCATAATTGTTATGTACTTACAATTTTCCCCCTGGAAATTTGCAGCGAAGCCAGCGGCTTGGTGGTAGCTGGATATTTGCACAATATTGGGGTTAAGAGATGTATTGAGAAGCAGCTAAAACCAATAAGTCTCTATACCCCCTTTGCAGTGCTTTTTAAACTTTAAATTCCCCTCAGTAATTTGTAAACACACTCTCCCTGTGCCCAGACAATCTCACTTCCTGGAGATGGGTCAGGGCGGAACTCTCGAGGGAACTCCGTAGGAGCCAAGCAGCAGCTGGCTCCTGTAAGTAGAATCTAGCAACACCTACCTCTTTTTGAAGCAAGATTTCCCACCTAGGAGGCAATGAGGTAGCAGCAGTACAGTGACATTGCTGTAAGCCTCACTTCCTGGCTTAGCCTCCAGTGCTGTGCTGGTTTGTTTCAAAGTTCTGTTGATTCTTCTTTTGTTTTCTTGTTTAGTTTGTTTGGTTGTTGGACATAGATATCACAGAATACAGGATTCTCCTTGCTGGCCTGGCTGGTTGGTTACTCGTTCACTTTAATTCGCCAACATATTTCGGGGATGCAAAACGACAACACAAACCCCACAAGATATTGATCACTCATAATTATGGATGGGTACAAAAGTTGGTTCAGGATTTTGAACTTTGTCACCCAGCGACTGCCACCGTTCACATTTCAGGTTCTGTTCAGCACATTATGGTGGAGAACTTTCACAGCCTTTAAATTCAAACCTAGATCTAGATACAGATCCCACTGCTCCCTTAAATTCTTGCAGTTCTCTGAGGGGCTCTCCATATGGCCATTTATGGGTACTGCACCGCTTTGTGGTGTCTCACAGTAAAAACATCTTCTGGCAGTGTCAGAGCACGCCCGCACCCCTCGCGCCCCTCCCCTCAGCATCACAGTGCACTGAGAGCAAGGCTATGCAGAGGGTAGTACTCCTTCCCACCACCTTCCCCCGCCAGCCTGGATGAATGTGAATCTGCTCTGGTCTCTTCAGAGTCGCAGTGTCTGACTGCTAGAAATAGTCTGTGTTAACTCGTTTCATATAGTTAGTGAATTCGGGTTTCTACAGGTTCCAGGTGATAGAGGAACTGAAGAAACAGAAGCAGCCAGGATTCAAGAAGTGGGCTTCCTGCCCAGCTGTCTGCCCAGCATCCGATGAGCATATGCGGTGCCTCAAGTGCCTGGGAGAAGGAGACTTGCCTTCTGGGTGTTGGATTTGCTGAATCTTTAATCCCAGAGCATGTCAGGATAGGAAAATTCACTTGAAACTCCTTTTCCTAAAGGAAGCCCTTGAGGCTAAACCTTTTGGACCCGATCAAGACTCAGATCCCAAATCAAACAGAGCAGTCTCTGTTCCTGTGGCTACCAGCGGCTCCAAGCGACTGGAGGTCTACAAGTCCTGGTGGGGTCTGACTCGGTGCTTGCGGCTCCATCAGTGAAGCCTGTAAGGCTACAGATATCCGAACTGAGGGCCATGTGGTCAGCTCCATTGGCCCCTGTTCCAAAAGAGAGGCTGAGAGAGTTCGGCCACCCTCATCATTGCCATACCTTGTGCTTCCCAACTCAGTGACTCCAATGGAAACCTTGCATCTGTGGGACCGGGGCTGGTTCTGACTTCCGCGTCTGCATCCAAGAAGAGGGAATTGCTCAGTGTGTCAGAAACTGGGCCATCAGTGCCTCCGGTTCTGTCTGTTGTGGAAAAAGAGGCTGGGAGACATAAAAACAGCTGTGCTGGGCAGTGTTAGCAGTGCCAATTCCCATGCATGAGAACTGTTGGATCCGTCAGATGTTGACAAGATGCTATGGTTACCTGGCAGAGAGCCGTTCCATCTTTCATAGCCAGGGATAATGGAGTGGTGTGGAATGTTGGATCTGATGTCGTTTTCAGATCCGCTGTCAGTTCTTTGGTTGGTTCCGATTATGTCCTCAGTTCCAGAAAACTCTGTCACCATGATATTCCAGATTCACCTACCGGCTCCCTTTGCTTCGTTGGTTCTGAGTGGGAAACCACAGGGGTTCCAGAAGGAAACTTATTTCCCCAGTTCCGAGGTCATCTTCCCCATCTGCTGTTAAGAGGAGGAGGCCAGAAGACACTGTCGATCTTCCCTAGAATCATCCTTTGCTTCCTTTACCTTGGACCTCTGCAGGGTCTCCCCAAAGATCTAGATCTCCATTCTTCCCTTTGGATCCACTATTATCACCATTACATTCCATATGGGATCCAGACTCAAATCCTTACCAGGAGGAAGATAGAGGACAGATACAGAGACCTGTGGTTCGCTTTATACCACTCTTTGGTCCTCCTCCTGAAGGCATATTCCCAAACCCTAATTGTTGGGGTGACTGGCAACCCGGGGCCCATAGCCTTACTGGAAGCCACCTCATGAGTTTAATTACCGTCCGAGTGGATGGAGAGGTAATGTTTCTTCTGTTAAGAATTTAGCAGTCCAGAAATCTTGAATTCCACTCCTCTGAATCTGTTGACATTACAGACAGTGATGCGTTAAACACTTTTTGAGTAAGAAGACAAGGAGGTGCCTTCTGTCTTCGGTCAGGAGCATTTGGAAATGGACTATAAGCCTGATTTGTCATGGGATGAACATGTGGGGGTGGCTTTATCCTCCTCTCTTTCCAAGGACACTATGGAGTTCCATAACTTTGTGGATCATATAGTGTCAACTTCAAATCTTCCTGCAGTGCCTGCAGAAGAGACTTGTCACCTGGTGTGCAATATTCTCTGGGCTACTACAACTAGTAGAATATCTGTATCCATTATGGCTGGTTTTCTACAGCCGGCTAAATCCATGTGGACCACCCCTGCTTCTTGCCAACCTGTTTCTAAGAAAGCTGACAAGCTGTATCAGATACCCTCTGAGGGGCTTCCCTGCTTTCACAGCCACCCTGTCCCCAAGGTAGCTGCTTCCAGAAACACAGTGAGATTTGGACTATCATGTCCCACCCCAGCTAATAAAGAGGGGGAAAGGATTGATTTGTTAGGGAGAAAGATATTCTCTTCATCATCCCTCGCTATGGATAGCTAATTATCAGGTGGTCATGGCCTGTTACCAGTTACATCTCTGGGAAGTATGACATTGTTTTTACCAGATTTGTCTGATAACAGAAGAAGGTTGGTGAGAACCAATGTAATGTAGGGCCAGGATGTAGCCAGTCATGCACCCAGGATCTTGGTTGATGCTTCAGACTCTGCTGCCAGAGCACTTGTGTCTGTTTTGACCATCATCAGGTGGTACGTATGGCTTCATTTCTCCTGCCTAGCTATGGGCACTAGAATTAAGCTGGAGGATCTTCCTTTTGAAGGCAGTTTTTTTTTTAATTGAGAAGAGGGACTGGGAAAACTGAAAGACCTGAGATTGACAGCTCACTTTCTGGGTTTGATTACTTCTGTTAAAGGAATCTTATCTTTTGGTGACCCAGCAATACCAGCATCCTCCTAGGGCCACTGTAGGAAAAAACTTTTCAAGCCAAGATCCGAATCTAAACAAACTGCTTCCTTATCATCGTCATCATCACAGCATAACAAGCATCGGTTCTGAAGGGACAATCAGGAGTTGAGAACCAGTCAGATGAGACCCAATGTACCCTTTTCTTTGGAGACAGGCTAGTCCACTTCATCAACAAATGGAGGCAAATTACAGTGATGCAATAGATTCTAGAGATTGTAGAAAGGGGCTATGCCATACAACTAAGAATTTTGCCACCTCCCAACTCCCCTACCCTCCTTCTTCAGGGACCATTCTCCTGAGGTGGTGCTTATCACAGAAGTGAAAAAATTACTTCTGATAGGAGCAGTTGTGGAGGTTCCTGAATACCTGAGGGGCCAGGGATTTTATTCCCTGGTGCAGAAAAATGATTGGTGGGTTGGGTTTGTTTTTGTTTTTTTTTTTTGACTGATGCTGGATTTAAGGGATTTAAATAAATACATTTGGAAGTTTTGATTCCACATGTTGGATTCTGGCCACCACAATTCCTTTGCTGTTAGTCATGGATTGGTTCACAACTCAGTGCAAAGGACATATTTCTATTCTGCAAAATCATTGCAAGTACCTTCGATTTGTGGTGGGCAATCACCACTTCCTGTACATGGTCTTTCATTTGGCCTTTCAGTGGCAACCAGAGTTTTTACAAAATGTCTCTTTGTGCTGGCAGCTTATCTCAGGAATGAGTGTATTTTTGTTTACCCTATTTAGAGGACTGGCTACCAAAGTCGTCCTTACATGAGGATCTGTTAAACCATATGGTCTTCACCACCAATCTCTTTTCAGACCTCAGACTCTTTCTCAGCCACCCAAAGTCAATCCTCTGCCCTTCACAAAAGATCCCTTTTATAGGTGCCATACTGGAGTCCATAGAAAGCAGAGCTTTTCTGCCAGAGGGTGCTGGATTCAGCAAGACGGTGCTTCAGCCTCTGGTCCATGAGGACTCTGTTCCCACCTCCAGATTAGGTGCAGCAGTGCTTATCAGACTATCCCATAAGTGGAAATATGCAGAACCACTAGAAGCAGAAATGAAGGTTTCTTACCTGTAACCGGAGTTGTTCAAGATGGCTCTGCACATTCACCCTTCCCACCCACCTTCCCCTCTCTGTCAGAGTCCCTGTTGTTCTGTGCCTCTGGCTTTGTGGTGGAAGGAAATGAGGTGGTGAGAGCACTCAGCCCTCTTTCTGGCCTCATCCTCAGTAGATCATGATGCTGAGGGGAGGGGTTGGAGTGGGGGGCATGGGAGGGCTCTAGTTTACACTGCTCGAAGAGGCTTTTACTGTAAGGCACAGCTTGGTGGGGCGGTACCCATTAATGTGAATATGCAGAGCTGTCTCAAAGGACTCCGATTATAGATAAGTAACCTTCATGTATTTAAAACTGGGCATTGATTGGAACCAAACCTAATCATACGGCAAAATTTGTGGCAGTACCAACTCTCTCACTTAAAAAAGTGGGTTGATAATAAAGTAGTAAAACTTTTTATGACTAGTGATGGATAAACCTACCAAAGATTTAGCTTAATTTGGATAAGTATCTAAGAATTTCAGAGATTTTTCTGAAGCTATAATCTGAAATTAATCAAATGTCTTTAATCCAGAAATTAGGTTGTAAATTTTCTAAAATCGTGGTTTCTCTCTAGTTTTCTGGTGCTACTTTATATCAGCCAGTTCAAATATCTAGCAAGAATAGCTTTGCATTGAAAAAATCCGGTATTTCTGCTTCTAACCCAAGCTCAAATCTAGAAACTGGAGAGCCATGAAGAAATGAAGAGGGGGAAAAAATTATCATACATTATAGAATTTACAAAAAGATTTAGTGAGCTCTGAAAGGGTTAAGCACACAGTGTTTCTTATTTTATCCTGATGCTGCCTCCCATTCCTACCTATAACACCTTGGATTGTTTATTACAATCATTCCTTATTATTTTACATCTACCACATGTGTGCTATATGCTTTAAACAGAGCACTAAGAGTCACATTTATAGTGAATTTTTTGTTAAAATGAGTTAGAAGGTACCAATATTCACATGGGAGTTAACATTGTATCAAACTTTCAGTCTATAGTAAAATAGATAGGCTTTCATTAGAAACTTACTTACACGGATGAGTTTTATTTATCTGTATATACCAATTAATATATTGAATAATGAAATGCTATTGAAAGACAGACACAGTACAATATGAGGAAATTCTCAGCTGTTGTAAATCAGTGTACTTCCATTGACTTAAATTACACCTTCTGAGGATCAGACCTTATCAGTTCATGTTAGTATGGTGGTTATGTACTGCAGATCACCAGTTGTACTTAGATATATTTATTGATTTGCATATCTGTTTTGAGATTGCATTGATATATGTTTATTTAAAGTAATTTAAATAAGCTCTGTCTGTTCTTTCTACTAGTAAGTTGGCAGTAAGTGGGTTTGCTTTACAGAGATCTTCCATTTGTGCTGCAATTCAGTTTGCATAAGTCACAAAGAAAATATTTTCTATCCATGAGCTTGTCTTAGTTATCAGGATGGATAAAATTATTCTGAGTGCATCACTTTACTCCTTTAGATCTTAAATGATGATTGCTTCTTACCTTCTCTTTGCTTATTTACACCTTTATTCCATACATAAATGTAAGGTCTTTAAATAGTTTTTTGCATTATCTAAAGTTCTGATAGATAGCGAGGGGACTTCACATTGAAAAATGGATTCATTTACACTACACAAATCCTGTATTTTCTTAAATATAGTTTTTTTACGTATGAGAAATCAGCAATTTATTAAAATAAGTGTAGAGAAGAAAGTTGGTAGGAGGTTTTGGTATTTTTTTTGTTGAACACTTGAAAAATATTTTCCATTCGCAAGCAATGAACTGCTTTAGAACAAAGTGGTCAGTTAAGGTTAATTATAGGAGTGTAGCATCATTACTCCTCCGCCAAGGTCAGCTTGAACCAGAACTTGCTGAAGTTCCCCATCTAATGGTCGGTAGGGTTCCCTGTAAACTGTTAACGTCTCCTATTTTTCCCCATTAAACAGAGTCCCTATGCACTATGTCCTACAGCCAGACTGTGGTGTGCTGGGACCCTGTCATGGTTCACAAGCCAAATGGGATTTAATCGGCTTCATATGTGACTGGTATGATTAGCATTATTTGTACCACGTTAACACTCAACCAATTTAGAGGCTCCATTGCACTGTATAGACATATGGGGAGAGACCGTGGCACCAGAGAGTTTGCAGTATAAAGAGACAAGGTAGACAAAATATGTGAAGGGAAACAGAGGTAAAGTGATTTGCCCAAGGTGAGTGTTAGCACTGGGATTAGAACACAGGTCTCCTGACTCCCAGTCTAGTGTACTGTCCACTACGACACTGCCTCTTGTTATCCCTAAAGACACCCATGTGTTTCAGGAAGCAGTGCCAGTGATTAAAGAGGCAGCACTTTTTGCCTCGGTCAGTACTGCACCACTGCCCCATCATGTCATGAGGGAGCTCAGCACTGCTGCAGGTGAATTAAAACTCAAGTATTTTGGGTGAGACTCAAAACTCTGGTCCTAATCATGTATTGTCATTCTTAAACCACAAACTGTCCTTTGTCAGAGCAGTAGCATTCATCCCCATACATTGGGCAAATTCTAGTTTGGTTACTAAATTCTGCCCACCTGAATTCCATCTGCCATTTCAATCAGAAACACTATTTCTCACTTTCTGTCCTTTGCTTAGCGGGGCTGCATTTCATCCAGAGGCGGTTGTATTTTCGGCTTTGATGAAGTGGTTCCTGTGCATAGTCTATGTACCAGATCAATTCTGTAGGGCTTTGGGATCCTTCAGTATGAGAAGCAGGGCTACAAAGGGAAGATCATTATGAGTTTGTGGAGAAGCAAAGTGTACGTTTCATCTTACAAAAAATAAAACTGAGCCCTCAGTGAACTTTTCCAATTTCTTACTGAGAACTCCAAAAACCACCTTTTACAGCCTTTTAATACAATGAATCATTGAAGAGAGATTCATGTTTCAAGTAGACAGAGTTCAGTAAGTTCAGTCTAACTATTACATTGAAGAGCACTGCCTGGTTGCTGACTGCTCACTTTGAATCACCAGGAATTAGGAATTGTACCTGTTTTTATAAGTATCAAACTTCTCTCGTGTTTTATGAGTGTGGACCAATAGTTCTTTCACCTGGAGAAGAGGTCTTGGTACTTTACGGAATAAAATGTAGAGGGTTTGATTTAGATTTTTTTTTTTGTGGTAACATGGAAGACCTTGGGCTAAATCCTAGTGCCACTGAAATCAGTTAGGAAAGGAAATGTCCCATGGTTGATGCAGCTTTTAAGCACCACAAGTGCTTATGTTTTAAAGAACACGGTGATGCATAAGTACAGAGAAACGGAAGATACTCAGTTGGTTCCTGACACATTAGATCAAATTCAGCCCTGGCATAGATGAGGGTAATGCCATTAAAGGCTTACAACAGGGCTGAATGTAGTCCTTCCTGTCTGAAATTTAGGCTAGAGTGTAGCATTTCCTTCCAAAAAATGTAGAAAATTGATGTGGTGTGTTACAGTACATGACCTATATGCTGCTCTGATAGACCCATTCAGCAGCATTGTCTACATGGGTGCTTGTTGAGGGCAAAATGTGGCCCTATGATTTTGCTGAACTAACTCTGAGTTTCTGAATATTGTTGCATACCCCTGTCATTCTTTACAGAAAACCACATTAAAAGCGATTCATATCACAATAGGTTCTTTCCTAGCCAGACATCAACCTTTGCTAACGCCCTGAAAATTAGAGATTCAGGATTTGCGCTGACTTCCCAAGGTTAAGAGAACAAATCCTCATAAATCCAGACACACCTGTCCTACCGCCTGGGCATTTTCATGTTCCTTTGTAGATGGGATATTACACAGGACATGAGTGACCCCTGGGCTAGAGGTTATTATAGAGAATCAGATGTTCTCTTCTTAATACTCCATTGTCTTTGTTGATTTGTTTTGCTTTTTTTTTCAATATCCCTGTCCAGTTTAAATGGCTCTCTCTTGACAGCTGATTCCTCTGTCCTTTCCAGTGACAAAGACCGTGTGTGCAGAGCAATGCGATGGACGTTGCTACGGGCCGTACGTCAGTGACTGCTGCCATCGGGAATGCGCTGGAGGCTGTTCCGGACCTAAAGACACTGATTGCTTTGTATGTTTGGGAGTTACCTAATTTCCCTCATCCCACCGGCCACGGTGCAAGTGTTTATCCTTTAATCCATGAAATTCATGATTTTTGTCACCTTTAATTGAATTACCTCTACGTTTCAAGCTTTTAGCTGCACATTTTATCATTTCATATTTTTCCCATTACATTTACATTACTTATCATCTTACACTACTCATTAAAAGATTTATGAGATTTACAAATACAGATTGGGAACCATTTATATGCTAATCTATGTGATTTTTATCTTTCACTTTTCTAAAATTATCTCTTATAGATGGTGGGGAATTTTTATAGGAGTTTGCCATTACATTTTGGGCTGAAGGGTTTATATATATAACACACCACACACATAATGTATTTTGTTTTATTTTTTTTTTTTTTGTCTGAAGTTTGACAATACAGTTTGGCTTCTAAGTTAAAAATGTTTTTTTATGCTTCCCAGACTGTGTTTAAACTAATTCCCCTATTCAACTGGGGTGTGCGTTTTAGAAGAAAGAGAAGAAAAATTGTTTCCTATTCACTAAAATCCAAAGGCACACAATACACCCTTTCGAAAAGAAAAAGGGTTAAAACTGAACCAGGAGCTTAATTTTCTCAGACATTCTCAGTATGGCCAAATTCTTTCCAGATGCAGTCAATTAGTTGTGTAACTCAGAAAGCAGCCTTTGCTCCTATTACCGAGGAAAGAGATTCATGTACCTTCATCACACTACCCCACAAAGACACACAGTCTGTTCATCTCTTCAGTGGAAGCTGGGTACACACCTACATTTTCCCTAGTAATTTCAGGTTAGGTTCTGAACTAACCTATGCTCATATACCAGCATAGAGGGTGAGGTTTTCAGAGGAAATGGAAGCTGAACTCTTAGACCTTTTTGAAAATCTCTGTCAGATAGCATAAGGAAAGACGATTGTGCATGGCATAAGCTGTGCTAATCTTGTATATTTCATTTTATAGCCCAATAGATAGTAATGGACTGGCTAGAATGTATGTGTACATTTGCCTCTCTTGGATGGAAGCAGAACTATTCAACTGTGTCACAGGCACACAAATCTTCTCCTTTCGCTCTAGTGGTAAGGGCCTGTGCTTTGCAGTGTACAGGTCTAGTTCTGTCCCTGTCTCCACTCTGAAATTCTGTGTGGCCTTGGAGTGCAGCATAGTGACAGCCATCACATTATTGTTATTTGTATTACAGCAGCGAGCGACTAAAGCTGCCAACTGCGACCGGGGTCCTACTTAACACAGTATTGAAAATACACATAGTGGGCATCGTTCAAAGTTAACAGGAAGTCTGTGGAAGCCCTTACGTTGACTTCAGTGGGCTTTCCATCAGACCCAGTAAGAGACAGTCCCTGTCCCCCACAGTCTAACTAGACAAACTATGAGATAAAGTATTATTACCCATTTTACAGCTGGGGGACTTGTTAAGTAACTTGCACAAGGCCACTTCAGAAGTCTGTGGCAGAGCTACGACTTGATCCCATATCTTCTGAGTCCCGATCTATCCCTTTAACCACACACCTATCCTTTCTGAAGTGTTAGGAGGCCATGTATTTGTTACAGTCTTATCTCTGTAACACCACAGTGCACAGGAGAAAATGTGATTTCTACAGGCCATTGAACACTTCATATTTTTCTGGAGCTTCTCTGTAGCAATTATGGAAATGCCTGTGCTAAAAATCATGTTAGCACTTTTGTGCTGCTCCAGTGTGAAAATACAAAGGGCCCCAGAGGGATGCCAGGGGCACTTAGTATAAATGAGAATCAAAGCCTTAGTGTTCAACAGCTTTGAGAACTACTCATTTCCTTCCTAACATGTGATGGGCTAGAAGTGGTACCCTTTGGGGCTGTAGTGGGGGACATGCAGGGACATTGGATCAACATCTTGGAGAAAATGTAGCTATTTCCTTTTTAATTGAGATGTGCACCTTGACTTTTCCCTATGCATTTTGTTGTTTGCTTTGCTTTCATATGCGTCTTGGGCACATTTAGAAACAAGTGCGGTAAGTTCTGCATATGTTAGTGAAACAGTGATGAGCGTACACAAAGTTTTACAGCAATAAATTAAAACTTCCTGAGTCTTCTAGATTGGTTTTTAATAGATTCTTCCTGGAAAGTGTCATCTCTTTGAGTAATGTATCATCGGTGTGCCTCATTCTGATTATGCATTTACTAAGGTCATCACCAGAGGATGGTCATGCTGGTGATGACGTAGTTGCTAAGACAACGGTGGATGTAGAAAATGTGCTGAGGAAACAAAGTAAATTAGTCTTTATTAGTAAACAAAAGTACAGTTCAGGGTGCATTAAGAAACCCTTTGGCACATTATGGCAGCCTCTCAAAGCCTGTAATAATATCCTGTTGTAAAAATGTTTTTAATGTTGCTGGGAAAAGTTCTCCCATCTTCCTCGGCCCACTGGCGTTCATTAATCTGTGCATTCACCTTTGAAAGCAAGCCAATAGCCATCCTGTGGCATAGCTGTTTCATGGTATTTACACACACAAAGGTTTAATGATGTTCTCAGACCTGGGGTGAAAATAAATCTGGAGTGGAGACATGATTCTCCTTTCAGGGCCTGATCCAACCACAGAACTTACCTTTATTGGGAATTAACTAAATCAAATGCACTGATTCTGGTGAATTAATCCTAGAGCTGTAAAATTACAGCCTATTTTCAAATACATGATTCTGATGAACCAAAAATGGCAGGTTCGGTTTAGATAGGCCAGGGAAGGGCAAACTTTTTGGCCCGAGGACCACATCGGGGTTGTGAAACTCTATGGAGGGCCGGGTAGGGAAGGCTGTGCCTCCCCAAGTGGCCTGGCCCCCGCCCCCTATCTGCCCCCTCCCACTTCCCGCCCCCTGACTGCCCCCCTCAGAACCTCTGATGCTTCCAAACCCCCTTGCTCCCTGTCGCCTGAGATCCCCCCCGACCCTAACCGCCCCCCCCCGGGACCCCACTCCTATCCAACCCCCCCTGCTGCCTTTCCCCTGACTACCCCAACCCCTGTCCACACCCCCGACCCCTGACAGGCCCCCCCGGGACTCCCATGCCTATCCAACCCCCCCATTCCCTGTCCCCTGACTGCCCCCCCGGAACTCCCTGCCCCTTATCCGACCTGCCCCCCCCCCACTGCCCGCCCCCTTACCATGCCACTCAGAGCGATAAGAGCTCGCAGCCCCACCGCCTAGCCGGAGCCAGCCACGCCGCCCACACTGCCCAGCAAGAGCGGTGGGCCAGAGCACTGGTGGCACGGCGGCGTGGCTGCAGGGGAGGGGGGATAGCGGGGGAGGGGCCGGGGGCTAGCCTCCCCAGCTGGGAGCTCAGGGGCCGGGCAGGAAGCTCCCACAAGCTGGATGTGGCCCGCGGGCTGTAGTTTGCCCACCTCTGAGATAGTCTGTCAACTCAAGAGGATCATGGGAACCAAAGAACTCCATGCAAGTCTGACGATTTCATCCTGACTCTCCCAGGCGGGCCCTCTCCCTTCAGCAGCACTTATATATCCCCTTCTAGTCTTCGGGGGGAAAGGTATTACCACCTTCTCCCTTCCTGAAATCTTCAGGTTTGGCCCAGCTGGCCCCATCCTCATCCCACCTCTGTGATGCCTTCTAAGGCAACTCAGGCCCTGGACTGAGGTAAGGGCTTTTAGACGAGGCAGCAGAGCCAGAAGAGCCTTGCCCAGTCCTCCTGCTTCTGAATGTGAGAGGAGTGCTCTGAAGTTCCTCCCTGGGTATGGGGGCTGTGACCCTTCTTGCTAGCTCTTTGAAGAAGCAAGACAGAGAGAGGAACCAGCTGGCTATTTGCTGACCAGAACGCTGTATACCAAGGCCAAAGAGGTTTTGAGGCCATCAGGCTGCTGAAAGATATATAAAGTTACATGGGGAGGCACAATCCTATTGCCAACCGTACAAGGAGGATCCTGGGGCAGAATTGGGGTGACCTCCACTGGCCCAAATTATTTGCATAAACCTTTCATGTAAAACTTGCAACCAGACAGGATTTTTCTAATTTGAGAGTTTTTCTGTCTGCGTTTCTTATCACCTGTGACTGATACAATAGGCACGATACAGAATGGTAGAGAATGGAGAAATCAGTGTTTTCTCACATATCTAGGTACAAGTCTTGAATATTCAATTTATTTTTTCCCTAGATTCATCTACCCTTTTTATCCACACACTTGACTCCTCATGTGTCAGGGCCTTGTCCTCTCTCAGTAATGTATGGTCGAGCCTGAATATTGAGTCCTATTTTCCCTTCCCAGTGTGTGAATTAACTGACCTGGTTACACTTGCCACTTAGGAAAATGACCCCCTCCTGTGCTAGCTCAAAGGAAATGCTTATTCTCATTGCTGTCTAATTGGGAGTTTCAGTCCCCCTGTTGAACTGTGCCATGAGAGATCAGAAGGTTGGCCCTCTACAGCGCAGATCGTTAGTGTGTGTTCAGCCAGGATATGAGCAGCTTAAGTAGCTGTATGCTGTTGTCAGATTTGGAACTGCCTATCAAGTTTGCCATTAGTTGATTGCTAATAGTAAGCAGAATAATGAAGAAAATAAGGCTTCCCTTTTAGAAGATGTATTGGCATCAAGTTACATTTAAACTGAAAATGTTCATATGGGTTCAAAACGGATTGCTCAGGGCTTTGGACATATACATGTTTTAATAATAATATCTTTAATAATATCTTAAGAAGAAACTTAAGTGGTTAAACGCAGACAAGGAAAAAACAATCTGTCCCATCCACTGTAATTGCAACAATGCCTTTGTAGATAATGGATAGTCAAGGTTCTACTCTGAAGTAAGTCAATTCAGAAGGAGGTATGACATGATCAACTTGCTTTCTTGTAAAAAGAATGAGGAGTTTGTAACTGAGTGTCCAGGGAGGTTGAAGTATTCTCCAACTGGCTTTTGAATGTTTTAATTCTTGACGTCTGATTTGTGTCCATTTATTCTTTTGCCGAGAGACAGTCCGGTTTGGCCAATGTACATGGCAGAGGTGCCATGGTCAATCACAGACCTAAAAGTGGCAATTCTTCAACAAAAAAACTTCAAAAACAGACTCCAGTGAGAAACTGCAGAACTGCAATTAATTTGCAAACTGGACACCATCAAATTAGGCTTGAATAAAGATTAGGAGTGGATGGGTCATTACACAAACTGAAAACTATTTCCTCATGCTAATTATCTCCCCTACTGTTACTCACACCTTCCTGTCAACTGTTTGAAATGGACCATCCTGATGATCACTACAAAAGTTTTTTTTCTCCTGCTTATAATAACCCACCTTAATTGCTTTGTCTCGTTAGGGTTGGTATGGCAACCCCCATCTTTTCATGTTCTCTGTATATATATATATATCTTCCTACTGTATTTTCCACTCCATGCATCTGATGAAGTGGGTTTTAGCCCATGAAAACTTATGCCCAAATAAATTTGTTAGTCTCTAAGGTGCCACAAGTCCTCCCTCGTTCTTTTTGCTGATACAGACTAACACGGCTATCCCTCTGAAACCTTGCTTCCTTGTGTTTCAGGCCTGCATGAATTTCAACGACAGCGGAGCATGTGTCACTCAGTGCCCCCAGACTTTTGTCTACAATCCCACCACCTTCCAGCTGGAGCACAACCACAATGCCAAATACACCTACGGAGCTTTTTGTGTCAAAAAGTGCCCACGTAAGTTACGTGACGCCTGCCTTTTTCACACTGTCACTGAAGTGCAAGTTGTGCAACTCCGCATGAAGACAACACTATTAAGAAACCATTGCTAGGCAATGTTAAGTTTAAAGCTAAGTAAATTGTGTAATAGCTCCAGGTATGCTCTTTGGCAGTCATACCTTGAAGTTATATGTTAATCAAAGAGAGTGACATTTTGGGATGCTGTTATAAAAATGCCCTGTACTAGGGCCCAAGGGGGCGGGGGGGGGGACTTAAGTGGTTTTCAGTTTTTATGACTAACGCTTATTATGTTTATGTTCTTATTTGGGCTTTGGTAAATTTAGGAAGTATCCTTTACTGAGTAAAGCAGAAAATCTGTACTAAATGAAAAAGGTTTTATAAAGGTAGAAATTCTAGTTTCAGTAAAATAACTTGTTTATATAAATTATATGCATGCTAGATGTTAGTTAACTAGGAGGATATTCAGATATTCTCTTTCCCCAAAAAAGATGAAGACTAGTTAGTTCTGACCCTTCTTCCCCAAATTTAGAAATGAGTCACTAATTTTGTAACCCTCCTTTTCCTTAAATTCAAGAGTTTAATAATCCACTATTCCAGTTTTGGGTTATCTCTAACTATAACGATACTTTATACAGTACAAATTCTGAATACAATTCTTAAAGCATTAGGAAAAGCACTGTCATATTTTGACAAGGGCATTCTATCCTGTCCTGTCCTGTTCTATTCCAGTTCCTATTCTGGGCCCATGGCCAGGGTATCTGAGTTTTTTCATCAGTTTTTTCCCCCATCTTGTTATTGTGCATCCTTTGATGATACAAACAAATGTAAAATGTATGCTAGTCTAAAATCTTCATTATGATGGAAGTAAGCTGTCTGTTTCTTAAAGGAAATAAAACTGTAAAAGAATGCTGAAATTAACAGGGGAGACCACCAAGCATCACTCCAATAGGGGGTCCTCCTATTCCACTCTAGAAACATCTTCCCTCCATTGAAACCCCAGGACTAGAGCTGGACACACACATTTGCAGTTAATTGTTTTAAGGATAATATTCTGGCAGTTTCAATTAATATTATTCTAAAGGATTCATTCAACCAGATGTACCTAAGATCCAACTACTTTACCTTTGGTGCCTTCAGGTGCCTACCGGAACTAAGAATCAACACAAATCTCTTCATCTTTTTCTTTAAGTGACAGGCACCTTTCTTTAACATTGCCTTCTCTCACATAACCATGTAGCTGTGTGTGTGTGTGAGAGAGCACATGCACGCATAACAAAAATCCAAACAAAACACACACACTGCCCTGCACACACTTCTTCCCCTGGGGAGAGGATGAGAGAAGAACCATGACACAGATACTAGTCACATTGCTTAATGCACTGCTGGAAAGTCCAGGGATGCTAAAATGATAGGCACAGTGTAAAGACCTCTATAGAATAGGTGGAGATTAGTGTCATTCCACTGGTAACTGGAAGGCCTTCTTCTTGGCCTATAGGGGTGAGGGCTGGTTTCATGCTGGGTTGACACGTGATATAGTCATTCAGTTTCATCTACCCATGTTTGCAGAAAGCCCTGACCCTCAGCCCCAGGCTGATTTGCAGTTGGCTTGAGAATTTTTGCACATATTGTGCACAGCTCTAATCATGGCATAAAATTAAGTGCAAGAGTAATGGCAACAGACCCCGGTCGTCAGCAAACCTGGGACCTCTGGAGCTTAGTGCATGAGCCTCTACCGCATGAGCTAAAAACCAACTGGCTGTTAGCTAAAGCTGTAGAGCAGACTTGTATTTCTCTCTCTCCCTCTCTTCCCCCCCCCCCACACCTCCAGTGCTATTAGATGGGACAGAACACCACACCCAGAAGGTGTGTGGGTTACACAAGTTTATTGGCCACCATTAAAATCGTAGCAGTTATCACACTGTAGAATTTACCGCTACTGTGGTATTCCGTATAATTGCAATGGGGAAAACCATGATCATTGTGGTAACAATTAAAAACTGTGACTCTTAATATCAAGTACTAAATTCTTCCACTGTTACTTACATTGAGTAGTAGCATACTCTAGGAGCAGTGCCATTGATTTCAGCAATAGCTCCATTATGTTAATGGTACCCAATATACTTGCAGTTGGAAACAAAAGATAGCTGGCATATAGGATATTTTCCCCAAAAAAGTCTAAGATAACTCACTCTCTCTTGGTAGTTTCAGGTATTTAAAATCGACAACTCTTCATTAGTTTTTCTTTCCACTGTATGTTTCTTCTCAAGGCACTATATACAGGACACATGGGTATTGTAGGCATGTATGTGACTTCTGTTGAAGTCCTTCAGACAGATATCTGCCCGTTGCTGTATTTTCAGCAGTTGGATTCAAAAGGGATGACAATATTTTCAAAACATTTTTCAAAATCATATTGGGTAAAACTGTCATAAAGGTTTGCGTCACGTAGGTGCCTACATCCTATTTTCAGAGGTGACATGGGCACCGAGGAGAATCGGTCTCTATAACTTTCAGTGGGACTTAGGCTCCTAAGTACGTAACTCACTTAGGAGGGCCTGAAAATCTTACCCGTCATTAAAATACTCAAGGCCATAATTAACTCATATTGATTTTCAGAACCCCCCAAATCATGCTCCAATATTACTTAATATACTGGCTTGTTTTTGAGCACTGCACTATTTCTTTCAGATAACTTTGTGGTAGATTCCAGCTCTTGTGTACGTGCCTGTCCCAGCTCCAAGATGGAGGTAGAAGAAAATGGTATAAAGATGTGCAAACCCTGCACTGACATTTGTCCTAAAGGTAGGTTATCATTTATTATAGCCTTGCTTGAATTTACTCTGCACTCTCGTAGACCAAAGCAGGGTATTACTTTTAAATTAAGTGTATTCATGAATAAGTTCTAGGATATCCAGTACTAAGTGCCTTTGGGCATCCACAGAGCATAGAATTACAATGGCTGCCATGAGAAGAGTATTCCAAAAGATAATGTAGTGCAGGATTATCGCTGGACCATGGTAATATCGTCAAAAGGCTCATTTCTTCTTTGGGAAAAGTAGGGATAGTTTTTGGCCATATGAGTGGAATAGACCTGTAGGTTTTTGTTATTGGTGGTGGTTGGAATTTGTTAATGTTCACTGGTTTGAAAGCGTATCTGTTGGAACCTTTCAGGACCATTTCCAAAGCCCTGATTCTTCACTACCTTTATTGTCATCTTTGTGGGATGTCCCAGCAAACTGCTCGTACAACTGCTGGGTTTCTGCTCTCTCAAAGCAGAGACCTGAGGTTCTCCTGCCTCCTCTCTGAATGGCTTTGAGAGACAAGAGACCCTCTCCTTTCCCTCCAGTAGCATTGATGAAATATCTAAATCCCTCCTCTGCCTCACCAGGAAGCTTCCAGGTGGAAACCTGAGTCATTTTGCCTTCCCAACAGCTCTGTGTCTATGGGAGACTTGAGGCTTCTTCTTGCTATGTGGAGGTTTCAGCAGCAATGGGAACAAAATACTGCCAATTTTCCTTACCACAAACCTGTGTCATAACAGGGGAGATGCCAGCTAGTTCACCAGACAGCTACATAAAATCTGGTCCAATCAGCAAACAGCTACCCCACACAGGGCATCATGAAACAGATAAATGCAAGGACTTCTGCCTTATGCTGATCAATACAACTAGCCTTACCATGTTCAAAATTGAATGCAAAATTCATCTACACAACGTAGCTTTCCTGCAACAGACACCTCTTTCCCACATAGGCACATGTGCATGTACACACCATTTTCCATTCAAGTGCTTACTCAGACCTGTTGGGCAGAAGGAGAGAAATGACTGATTGTCATTTAAACACCTGGGAGGGGCTCAGATGCTTTGCTGATAGCTGTCACTGTTAGAGCCTAGTTAGGCAGGTAGATAGATATGTTGTCTTATTGTGATGTTCCTATGGGCAATGTATACCCCAGAGCATGCAAGGTTGGAATTAACTGGCCATAAGGACCCTGTAGGGAAGTTTCTAGCACTGTTGCCCCCTTATGAAAGATACAACAGCCAAACAATGATGCTAACGAGGCAAGAGTCTTTCCAGGCCCAGTTGGAATGTCAGTTGGATGGTGAAAGGGAATGAAGATGCCATTGGCACTTCCTGCCTAAAAAGTCTATATCACAAGTACTCAGTGATATTTTTCACGCCTTCGGAAGTTTGTCCTCATGTTCATGTTGAGGGGCGGGCAACGGCTCAAATTGTTTCTTGTTTTACCAGAACCATTCTGCCCATCCCTGGAGGAAATGAAAGCTCAGGTGAATAAGGAGCAAACATTTATTGATTCATTTAATCTTGTTGCGAGTTGTTTTCATGGGGTTCTTGTTTTGGCAGCATGTGATGGCATCGGCACAGGGAGTTTGACGTCCGCTCAAACCGTTGACTCCAACAACATTGACAAGTTCATAAACTGTACCAAGATCAACGGGAACCTGATCTTTCTTGTCACTGGGATTCATGGGTGAGCACTAACACATTTTGCACAGTATGTTACAGGTCTGGCTGCGGGACAGAACTAGCTGTGGACACTTCTGATTTGTATGGTTGTAGGAATGCTTGACTAAAGAGAAGCCCTGAGATAAATTGGTTTTCTGCTCACTTTTTGAAGTGCTGGTACTGCCAGCTTGATTCTCACATTCAGCTTTTATGAAACAAAGGATAAGAAAGAAAGTTTGTGCTGGGAAAAGGAAAAACAATTGGGTCATATGTTCAGTTTAGGAGACCCTGGCTGCTGGATTGGAGTGACAGCTGGTCAGGGATTGTGGGGAGAGAACAGTTCACTTCCACTGATTTTCTTATCTTGAACTAAAAATGGGCCTAATCTGCAAAATGTGCAAAAAAGATCTGAGGGAAGAACCTTAATTGATTTAAATGGCCATAACTCCCTTGCCTATGAGAATGCACAGCAGCTGAAGATCCGCCCCCTAGACTTTGAACATAAGACAAGATATGGCTGTGAAATGTGCATTCAAGTTTGTATTGCAAATACCCACAATGCTCAAGCGGGTTGTATCTCCTGTGTTTCGGTTCAGACATATCTGTACCTTGAATCCTTCCAAGCATTATCAAAGGTTCGGAGACAGTTTTAGAGAGAGAGTTATAAGAACCAAGTTTGAGTTGGTTATATCTTGCTTAAGGAAGGTATACCAAAGAGTTAATCAGCACTTTAGATTATGTTTTGGTGCCTCATTTGGTCACCATTAAAGTCAACAGTTATCACTAATGATGTTATCTTGTATGAATGGGCATCATTTCCCAAATGAAAGGCCTCCTGGGGAAAGAAATTCTGTGTTTTAGATATAGGTGACGGTAGCTAGCCGTTTTCTCACACAGTCTTCCTTCCATCCTGAAAGGATTATCTTTGGTAGGACAAAATATGATTAGCTCTCCTTTTTAATTCAGCCCTCACGTGAGCATCAGTCATCAGCCAAGATGAATTAAGGATCCACTTTGGTGAGGTATAACAGTACCCATCATAAAGAACAAAATCCAGCAGATAGATTAGCATAGTCAAGTAGGTGGTAACGTTGCTGTTATGACTATAAGTACTTTGCTGTTATGAGTGTAATTTCTTTCTTTGCTGTGTGGTAACAACAAAGACTATTCAATTATCTCTGCCACTACATAGCTTTTAAATCTTTACATCTGATCTGTAGGCTCCTTAAAGTTTTCAGCATCAGATGTTGAGAGCTGAGATCTAATTACCATTCCCATGCCAAATCGATGCTTGCAACTTTGCCGCCGCATGGGGAAAGCATGGTTAACAACACTACAACAAAGGATCTGAAACCAAATTTTGACATGACTAATAGTGGTGGATTTTTCCATAGTCGTCCTGTGTGTTCTGGTATGTAGGAAAATCATAATGGCCTATATCAGGATGTATCTTTCAGACTGCCCTTAGGGATGAGGCGAATTCCATAATATTTGAATTTGTTATAGGGGACAATTGTAGTGCACCGTCACCTACAGCATGATCCAGAGCACACTGAGGTCAGTGTAAAGACTCCATGGGAGTTGGATCGGGACCCTAGAGCTTGATGGTGATAAAACAGGGAAGTTAAAGTTTGACTGTATAGATGGTCTTATCTCTCACAGCAGGGACTACAACGTGAAAGGTTAATGTAGCATGGGATAAAGCATAGGAATGGATAAAGAACCAGGTGTAAGCGATTCAAAGAAGTGCTGCGGCAGACTTGGGGAATCACTGAAGAGGGTCACCCAGGAGTCAATGGTCACACCTCACACTTTCTGATATGTACAAATGGCCAACCAAGGAGGCTGCGATAAATTTGTTAAACTCACATGACAGAAAGGAGGTTAGAAAACACAAGAAAGGCAGCAAGAAAAATGTAAGAGAGTCTGAACATATTGTGTGCTTTAGCCAATGCATTAAGTGACATGTAATTTTGAGTATTTTTAGGGTATTAGCTGCAAAAATGTAGAACAGAACTATGAGCTGAATTGTGCTCACGAATCTCTGTAGCATCAAGCAAGAGGTTGGGGCAAAAATGACCTTGGAATAAAATCATATTCTCTGAAAACGGATCCAAATTATGGACTAGAAATAAAAGACAAGCACAAAAGCTAAAATATATTGCTGTGTTGGAACAGTGGAATATAAGCTTGTGACATTCATGTTGAAACCATACCATGCTCTAATCAGTGTCCTGCATGAAAAGACTAATACCAGTCTTAAGCAGCACAGTGGACTTAATCTTGAGCATTACATTGGAAATAGGCCACAGATCTTGAAAAGAACAGGCTGGAGAAATATGCATCATTTTTGAAAAAAGAAGAGCTCAGAGAATGAATTAAAATAACATTATAGTGCAGGGGCTTTTGTTTGTTTGTTTAAATTTATTAAATTTTACAAAGTATATTTACAGAAAAGAAGTTACAAGAGCAGAAACAACTTGCAAAATAGAATTAAACAAAACGTACATTAAATAAATTGACAGTGTATTGCAATAATAATCAAATACATATTTGTCACTCATCATTTTAAATAAGGAAGTTGTTTCCATGAGTGCATATATTCAGGATGAATTCTAGCCCATTCTCTTTAGAAATGTATACTCTCTCATATTTCAAGTCGTAGGAATTAAGAGTCTGTGGGGAACGGGGAATTAAGAGGAGTTTTTACAGTGGGGGGAGAATCATTTTAATTGCAGAGGTCATTAAAAGCATGTGTGCATGTGTGTGTTTTTTTAAATACTTTGCCTAATGAAGTACAAGATGCTCGTTTGTATTTTACCCTCACTTGGTGGGGAGTTGACTGTTAACGATTTAAATAGTATTGGCTCTTTGATTAATAGATACATATAGTATACTACCCTTCCCTTTTCTAGAGCAGCTTTGTAAAAACATTGCATCTCCACTCTTTTGATTCATTTGTTAGTTTACAAGACCTGTTAAGATAAATAGGGTCTAGTAAATAGCCCATTGACGTCAATGGATGTTACCTTTCCATTAACTTCAATAGGCTTTGGATAATGCGCGTAGTCTTTGTCAGTGTTAATACACAGCTTCTCCCTAAGTGTATGAGTGAAGTGAACTGTATGAGTGTGTACAATCTGGCAATCTGAGACTGAGAAAGCATTGGCTGAAATACAGAATGAGACACCTTTATCGTCCAGAGGTGGTACTGGCTGCGATGTATGGTCTGGAAGCTTTGTAGTTTTAAAAAATAGTATGCCTTGAGAAAAAATGTCACTGAAATCATTTCCATAAGCTCACTCTAAATAATTTTTAATACCTAACCACAGACACGGGGGTTGGAATTCAGGAATGGAAATTCATAGAAAAAGATAACCCAGAGCAGTTTGCGCAAAAATTTTTTAGAACACTAAATGTGCAGAATGTATCCCCACCAGCAATGCTGGTGATGCGGTATTTCCAGGACTGCTTTGTTACCACCTTTCAAGAAGCGAGGATTAAAATACATATGAGGCTAGCTAGGACCCAAAATTCTTTGTGTGTTCTTATGATCACACATAGAAGGTGCTAAATGAAGGAAGCTATCAATAGGAAGTTGGCCCTTGCAGTATGAAGTTAGTGAACTGTGGCTCACTTGTTCTCTACAAGTCCCATAATAGGACAGTTTAGTTTAATAAAGGCACTGGTACATGAGAGGTATTCATTTATGGCCTGATTCAAAGCCTCTTAAAGTCAATCAGAGGACTGTCATTGACTTCAGTGGCCTTTGGATCAGGTTCTTAATCTCCTGTGTTTGGAGAGAAAGCTCAGGTAAGATTGAGCTAACATCAGCATGCACAGAAAATGCATCTTCAGTGATTTTTACATGCAATGGCAATAAAAATAAGTGGCCTAATGATAAAATATAATTGGAATAGCTGGGGAAGAATGTATTATCCTACAGTTTTGTAAGAAGAGAAAATGGTTATATAAGATACATTGGCTTCACTTCTTTATTGGTGTGAACTTTTTTTGTCCTAAAATACTCACTGATATTGGGATGAGGATGTTTTGTCTAGTAGTCTCATGTTTAGCAAAGAGAGCTTTTTTAATATTAATGGATTTCAAAAGAAAAATTATATTTCTATGCTGAATCCTCAAAACCTGCCATCTTTTTTTACGAGAGCTCCAATTTGGTAAAATTAAGTGTACAATATTTCTGTGGTCCACTGGGCTTTAGGTTAAGTTCCAGAGCTCATTTCACTCCTGCTCACCTGGAAATGCTCTCTGTAAAGGTTAGAAGTAATCCCCATTACTCTGTCACTGCACTTAATCCTGAGGGTTTGCCTCAAAAGGCAGCATGTTTGATTACCCTTGTATACCAATCCCAAGCGTGACGTCTCTTGGAAAGGCAAATAATGAGACGTTGGGAATGCATACCTCACCTTTTCTGAGGTTGCCTTCCATCCCAGGGATGTATTTTTCTTTTTTTTAAAGACTGCAAACGTTCCATAGCACAGTATTACACAAGAACCTTTCCTTGTACTTTGTTCAGATCAGCATTTTCATATAAGTATTCTTCTATGGAGGGGTCACAGTGTAATAAAGTTTACATTAAGGGGGTACCTTTCAGGAGAATGTTCTCTTACTTTCTTTTATTTGCTGTGATAGGCAAAGGGTCATGAAATAAGACAACTCCAGCATTGTCTGCACTAGCATATTCTGGCTAAGACTTTTAAATTTCTTTTGAGCACCTCAATTTTGGGGTGGCAAACTTGAAACACCTTGGAGAAAGCCTGATTTCCAGAGAGGACGGAAGCTCAGGACTTTTTGATAATCAACCCTTTGCGGTTTGATTTTCATGAGCATAGATATTTCCCAAAATGTTTTAAAGGTGATGAAGCTGAACCTTCCATCAAGCTGAACTGAAAGATGTTGGGCTCAGGACTTCTGGGGAAACACTCAAGGCTCAGGAAGTTAATGAATTGAAAAATGACTTGGTGTACTTGCTACCTAAAAGCAAGGTGCTGATATTCCGAATACTGCTACTATATAATGTACTTTCAGAAGCCAGCTCATTTTACATTCAGAACATTATAATGTGTCCTTCTAATCTTCCAGGGACCCCTATCACACAATTGCAGCAATGGACCCAGAGAAATTAAATATCTTCCAAACAGTCAGAGAGATAACAGGTAACTCACATTTGTGATCCTACATAATTAGGGCTCTTATTTTGCATTTGCCATTTGTTTATATTTAAAGGATACATATTTTTAACTGATTATGCCGCAAGTTTGATAAACCTTTAATGCTTAACCTCTTCAGTATCAGTTGTTGCTTACAAGTACATATTCTTTGTTCCTATTAATGCAGAATGTCGTCTAACTCTGGGGTTCTGAACCTATGGAATACAAACAGGTGTCACGAGGTCAGGACCTTCTTGCAAGAAGGCGATCCTGGTTAGATACAAGCAAGATGGGAGGAGGACTTTGGGGGGGCTCCTGATAGGGAAAAAGTGGTTGCTGTAAGGAAAAGGTTCCGTACTACTGCTCTGACTTAAATATACATCCTTAATTCATTGCAGTGGGGGAGTTTAGTTTGTGAGTCCCATTGGTTTGTGACACTTAATGGGATTAGTATGGTTCGAACTCCATAAAGTGCTTCATGAACTTCCACCATGTTTGCTCCAGTTTCAGCTCACCGGGCCGTGAAGTGAAATACCTCAGCTATGTGTTCTCCATTGATTGCTGTTTCCAGTGCTTTATATATAATTAAGGACGAGCAACACCACATAGACAAGCTCTACCCACTGTCGGATGGTTATCATGGGGAGGAGTTTAAGCAAGCTCTTGCCATTTTTAAATGACCTTATAGTACATGCCCCTAAATGTTTTACCACTCAAAAATCAGGGACAAATTGTGCCCTAACTTACATCCACTAGCAACCCCAATTGGTCAGCAGAGTTACCAATGTGCAAGTGAGCTCTGGATCTCACCCTAAATAATGAAGTGTCTTAGGTAATATAGGCAACAACTCAGAAAGGTACATAACTAGCAAACATTAAGCACCCAAATAGTCCCATTGAAGGTCACAGCTTTAAGTCCCATTGATGTCAGTAGGACTATTCACATGCTTAAGTTCCTTGTTAAATGAGGGTCATAGTGATGCCAGGCACCTGGGGACTGTGTGATGCATGGTCTTCCCGCTATGCATGAGCTGCTAGGGAGGGCATCCGTGCGGCAATGATATGTGTTTCTGTCACTCCTCCCCAGCCCCGTGATTCATATTTATATCACCCCAGCGATTCATATTTATGTCACTGCCTGTCCTGGAGCATCACAATGCCACATGTGGCAGAGAGGAGACTGGGCTACAATGCCTCAAATCCAAATTCTCAGAACTGTTTCAAAACTGGGATATTTTGTTAGATTTAGCTATAGCAAAACGAACTCAACTAAAATGTGAGTTTTTCACACGTGTGTTCCTCAGCTCATGCATATCTTGATTTTGTCTGCTGACTTTTGCTAGAAAAAAGCTGGGAAACCTAAGAAGTGTTGAATTTGCTCATACATTACAGGGCTTCTCCCATCTCTGGTCTCTGGGAGTGGACTAGTTCTGAGTTTTCTAAAACAACATATTTACAAATCTTTGCTCTTCTGGAGGAGCCTATTCTATAGTGACTGACATTCATAGACAGTATCCTGCATCATTCATTACCCACCTATTTCTGCTTCTCAGACCCATGCTATCCTTTTATCATTCTTTCATAATTCAAGTACGTCATAAAGCAGTTTCTGTGGTTTAGATGATGAGACACTTGCTAACATATCTGATTTTATCTCCTTCAGGTTTCTTGAATATTCAGTCATGGCCCCAAAACATGACAGATTTCCGTGTGTTTTCTAACTTGGTTACTATAGGTGGAAGAGCCCTATATAGGTAAGATGTGCTTTTCTCTATTTGTGTAATAATTTATACTGTGCTCTTGCCCTTCAACGACTATCATATCATATAATCATAGAATATCAGGGTTGGAAGGGACCTCAGGAGGTCATCTGGTCCAACCCCCTGCTCAAAGCAGGACCTAATCCCCAACTAAATCATCCCAGCCAGGGCTTTGTCAAGCCTGACCTTAAAAATATCTAAGCATAGCATAGACTGTAAAGTCCTTCATGAGGACCAATTGTATAATCACTAAGCATATTTCTCAATTACCAATGTATTCACTAACACTGGACTAACAGCTTTAAACTGCGCAAACGCTATTGACCCTGTTAATTATGTTGCGTTAAAAATCATTGCTTCTCGGTTTCCTGCCACAGTAATCCACTCCCCAGCCCCACGATACCATGAACGATAGAACGTGCAGTGTGCCCAGTCTTGCTCCTCATGCTCCAGACCTTTGACTCTTGAAACAATAGCAGTAGTTCTGAAGATTGTGATTTATGACGGATACCGTGTTCCGTTGTAAGGGAATATCACACTTGACTGTGTTGACTCAGATGCCCTTTGCCTCTCTCACAGTGCACTCGTGAGAGGGTGCATATTGTTTCCTAAAAGGCAGTAGAAGAGAACTACAGGGATGATCACTGAGCTGCCCCCGGCAGCACTGCAGAATATGGCACCTGCAATAGTTTGCCAGTTCCCCTGTCACAAGTGACGGTTCGGTATGAAAGCTGATGTGGAGAGGTTGCTGTTGGAGGGAGCAAATGTAGTAAGAAATAATGGGGGAGTGAGACAATACATCTATATGATACATACAGCAACCCCTGGCTCCGGGTGGAATGAAGTGTTAGGAAATCCGTCAAGGGAGGCTGCTGATATCATAGACAGCCCAAGCAGATTATGAATAGCAGGGAAACCTTGAGATTGAATTACAGCCCCAGATTCAGTTTTGAAGTAGCAGTTTTCATTTAGAGCATCTGGAAGACAATTACAATCATTAAAATACATGAAATAATCTAGAGAATACCCTGATTTCCGGCTTCACTCATTTTCAACTGTAAAATAATGTACATCAGCCTCTCCATGTTGCACAGGGAACTCGTACTCTTCCTATGATGAAGGGAGATAACCAGATACCTTGATACAAGAAAAAAAACAAACCCAAATGCTCGAAAGCATTCTGGAGGAATGTTCTTGAAAATAATCATTTCTTCTCGTATTACTATAGCTGGCATTAATGTGACTCCTGAGAGAGGACTTTTGCACATTATGTGGGACCGCATCATTCTCTTTCATTTATAGCTGCTCCCAGTATTACTCCCCCTCTCTTTTTTTGGAAACCTTCCTTCTTTTCTGCAGTTGTCGGCATAGCACTTGAACTCAAAACAGTGAGAGTGGGTGAAACTGTATTATGTGCCACAGAGGCCAGTAACAGCTGTAAAACTCCAGTCAGGGCGGGAGCGGGAGCATCACAGTTTATAGTATCATACCCCTGATAGCACAGTCCCGCTCCACTAGACACGTCAGCAAGGCTGCTTTGTGGTCTCTTACACTCAGCGTGTCTCTTACACACATGCTCATTCACTGCTTTACAGCCGCGTAACTATACTGACCTGCTATGAATCTTTGAACCATGCTGTGTGTATGTGGCATTGGAAGCACTTGAAACTAAACTCCCTTCTTGAGTTGTCCTTTATTAATACTCCTTTTAGGTAAGATGTGCCATTGTCACTTCATGCATGGGATAAATCACACATTCCAGGGCTATTCACTGCTTATGTTTGCTCCCGCAGTGGCCTTTCCTTACTCATCCTCAAGCAACAGGCAATTACCTCTCTACAGTTCCAGTCCCTGAAGCAGATCAGTGCTGGCAACATCTACATCACTGACAATACCAACCTGTGTTACTATCACACCATCAACTGGACCAGCCTCTTCAGCACGCCCAATCAAAAGACAGTGATCCACCGAAACAAAAAGCCTGAGAACTGCAGTAAGTACTTCTGCTCAATGCATATATTTCGTTTGTTATGGGTTTGCGGGTGTATACACAGAACGAATGTGATATGGTGGACCAGATTCCCAACTGGTGTCACTCTGCATTCAGTGCTGTCAGTGGAGCTACATCAATTTACACTAGCTGAGAATCTGGCCCAGCTTGCCTCGGATGAGATTTATAGGCAGTTACAGAGCATGCGGGTGTGAGCAACTGAAAAACGAGAACGCTGCTGGCTCACTATGTTTTGACTCTGGGACACTGAGCTTCCCACTGTTAGAAACCCAGTTTCACAATTACAATCTCTAAAGCAATAAATGTGAAGTGAATGTAGTGGTCCTGAAAAGGTGTTTGTTTGACAGCACTGAAAACTATAGCCCCACCAAAGTTCCTTAGAGGGCTAACATCGAGGAATATTTGGATGAGTTAATCTCTTTCACTCTCACTCCTTTCTTTCCTAGACCTCTCTGAGAAGGTTACCAGTAGGGTGCTAATTAGTGCTGATAGAGTGGCATGTCTGTTAGAAACTGGATTAAGACCACTGTACTGGTGTGACAGACAACATGATCATAGCTACACTGAAATTAGGCCAGGAATTTGCATGAAGGCAGCCACATCATGGCATCCGTACAGTTCATTGTAAGCATCTGCTAGTGCACTTCCAAGAGATCAGATTCATTAAATTACTTCACCCTTTAAGTGACATTTCCTGGATTTGTGCCTTTGCCAGCCAGAAATGTTACACTTGTGCTTTGTGCTCTCTTAGACTGTCGGACTGCGGTCCTCCTTTGTGTTTGCCCAGTCTCATGGCTCTCCCTTTGATTTCTAAGCTTGTGAATGTGGCTTGAATGCTGAATAAGCCCAGTCCTGCGTGCAGAAAGCACACATTTTTTAGCACCACCATCTCATCAGTCTTCACATATTGTTAGAAACCCCACCTTGAGCCCCACCATAATTTAGAGCAACCTCCTGGCTGCTTTCAAATGTGCCAACTGGAACAGCACCTCGTTGCTGGTCTAACGGTTGAGGGTTACTGGAATGCACGGTGCTCCAGCAATGCCAACTCCAATTATCCCAGTCATGGCTATAGCTGATCCTGGACCAATCCCTACTCTGGTGAGAGTTAGGATTATGCCAGCTATATCCTGCACAAGGGAATGCTCAGCTGCCCAATTATGGTGGCTTCCTAGCTGCTTGCCCCTGCCTGAGCTGGCAGTGGGGAAGTGGCAAGGATCTGGCTGTATGCCTGCAATCTAGTAAGAGGCATGTGTTCAAAATAATTGTATGAGTTGTGACTGGCTATTCTTGGCCATTTGAGGTTCAGGGGGGAGAGAACTTTTGGGCCAACTGCAAGATGGTGTGATATGGTGCCTGAGTAAGAACAAGTTCTTGAGCTAGATGCAGAAATCACTGGGATGAAATATATGGCCCATGTTATGCAGGAGATCAGACCAGATCCTCTTAATGGCCCCTTCTGGCCTTGAAATATATGACTCTATGAACCTTTTGGAGACAAGAAGCTTTCTCTTTTCTCTCCCACGCTGAGTATTGCCATAAAGAGTGCTTTGAAAGGGTCACACCGTGTCAACCGCCGATTGGGTACAATAGGCTAGCTAGGATGCTGCTGAATCCTTTCTTTTCAAGGAAGCAGCAACCCTCCCTCCTGTCTTGCCACAAAAGAAAAACTCAAGCAAGAAATAGATGAGCAGGAAAAACAGGGAGCCCCATACCTCATACAATAACAGTTCAACATTGCTTCAAGGTTGTTAGAGCTTGGAGACCATGTGTAAGAAGACAATCGAAAATAAATGGTCCAGGGTGAACCCAGCCGCATATGTGCGCTGGGGTGCTTTTCACTTCATAGAACAGTTTCTCATTTGTTGCACAGGCTTTGATTGCTTGGAGGCTTAGGTTGAACACAGTATTAAATGGTTGGGGAGCTGGAAAGTACGCCCATATTAGCTGTCAGGAGTAGCTTTTCACCCTTCCATGTAATCTCAAAGTTTAGGAGGTTTTGAACTCGCAAAAGCTATCAGAACATGAAATTCCCTACCCTATCCAGAGATGGAAGCCTGCATCCATTGTCAGATTGTTTTACTGCAGTGTAGAGTCATGTCAGTGGATTTATATGGAAAATACAAACACTACCAGAAAATGTCAGAGGAAAACACAAACATCACCATTTTTTGGCCATAATAAAAAGTGTTTTTCAGCAGAAATAAATGAATATTTTGTGAAATTTTATATTAAAGGGACTGAATCACTGCTGATATTTCAGAAAGTCCTTGGTAAATGATGAAGACTTTAGGATCCTGGAACTTCACATGTGAGTAACTTCAGTGAAGTTACCCACATATAGAAGTGTTTTCAGAAACAGGCCCCCAAACCAGAGCAATCAGTCTGAAGAACTAAGGAGGATAGGAACAGCAAGCCGATAGACATTTGAGATATGCAAAGGATTAATGATTAATATACTAGATGACCCAGAGAGGTTTGTGACCGAGAAACTGAAAAAAGCTGTATCCTTGTTGTGTACTTTTGCTCACGTATCAGCAAAAGAAGGGACAAACAATTTAATTCTGTGTTAAGATATATGCAAACTTGAAAAAAGATACATATATTGCATTCAGATGTTAATACTACATTGTGTCACTCCTTATCTTTGTAACTTATATTAGTGGTATTACATTTTTTTTTCTTGTTATACGAACATCTTAGAGGCCCCAACCATGTTAGGCGCTATTCAAACACAGAGAAAGAGCTAACAGTCTTAGGTCTTGATCCTGCAATTACTTATCCATGTGCTTTAACTTAACTATTGTTACTAGTCCTGTTAACTCCAATAGGAATACTCACAACAGTAACGTTAAGCATGTCCGTAAGTGTTTGCAGTGTCGGGTACGAAATAGGCAAGGCAACCAAAGGGTGGGAGATGAAGTGATTTGCCCAAGATCACACAGTTGGTCGGTGGCGGAGTCAGAAATACAACTGAAGTCTTCTGGGTTCCAGTCTACTGCCCCATCCCTGGGACCAGTGGTGCCCCGTAGATACTTCCATAACATTAACCATTTCAATTAATATTGAAGAACGATTCTTTTTAATGGATGTTCGCATTTAAACATCAGGTAGCGAACCATCTAAAACAGGGGTGGGCAAACTTTTTGGCCCAAAGACCAGATCCAAAGTCCTGATGGGCCGGATCTGGCCTGCGGGCCGTAGTTTGCCCACCCCGATCTAAAATGTGATCGTTGTGTACAAATGTTGGTATAATTTTTAGAAGATATTTTGGAAAAAAAATGATGAAACAGGATGGAGATAAAGAGAATGGGCTTTTGGATCTCTATCACTTTGAAAAACACTAGAGAATTATCCTGGGCAGGAAGTACACATTAATCTCCAGCATCATCAGCATTGGCCCATCATTATGTTTTTGTAGCTTCATATAAACATGAACCATTTGGTGTTCACTCTGATAGTTTATTCTATAGGAATAAAGGCCTGAGCACCTTTTAGGGTGGTGGTTCAGGTCAGGGCAATAAAGAATTTCTTCCGATTTGCAAAAGCAGCAGGTTGATTGAGCAAGCTTGATCTTTGCAAAATTGTCAGGGATTTGAAAGGAGCATCTACAGTCTGAAGAGGCTGAATAAGATGGCAGCTGATAACATGCAGAGAAAATTTTTGTCCGACTTATTGGTTTAGTACTGTTCTACTGGTAACTGAATCATTGTTGAGTGCAAAATGTTTCGGGAAGACTTTGAAACCATTCAGCCTAATATTAAGCCCAAGTGTTTGAGAGATCTAAAACTATCCTGGACAAAACACAAAGAAGTATCAGTCCTGAGCCTTGTAATTAGACCGGATCTGAAGTGGGATTTGCTGCCTTGAAGGGTGAATACCACTTAATAACACAGGGTTCCTTTAAGAGTCACTCCTTTCATATAGGACTAGAACAAGAGACAAATCCAGCATCAGTCCTCCTGGGGAATAGAAGAACTGTCCTAATATTTCCTTTCTATCTCATATGATTCAGTCATCCTTTGTGCAGAGTGTACATCCAGGAGTAATAGAGCATTAGCTAGTGCTGACGAGCCAGTGCTCTGATGTTGCTTTCAGATGATAATTCGCTGCAGACGATAGATGTGTGTGCAGAAATTTAGATTTTTTTTTTTTGCTGCACATAAGATACACATGGTGATGAGGGGCATATAACTACCTGGACTGACTGGTAGAGGGGTACACTGCACCGTAGAAAAATTGGTGAATGTGCACAGAATTGATCCAGCATAAAATTTCTCTGTTTCTTCTATCAAAACAACTTTCTTTTTCAGTGAATATGGAAAAATTATGAATTTCTCCACATTCACTCCTGAGCAAACTTTCATCTATTTGTCAGAAAAGCTTCATTTTCACATAGCATTTTTTTATTATTATTTTTTTACCCCTTTGGCTATGTACTTAAATCTCTTGTTTTTGTGGAAAAAAGAAAAAAATTCATAGCAAACATACATAGAAGCACATTTTACTTTTTAACACATAGGCAACTCCTGGGACGTTTATGGGTGTTTGTAGCCTCTCAGCTGAGAACTGAATTTAACCCCATACATTTCACCTGATTGTGAAATGTTGAAAATACAGTGGGTGGATCTCTTTGCATAGCCCCAGTGGTAAATCCAGAAATTACATTAAAAAAAACACAGCATGCTAGATACTAAACTTGTTTGGGACTAGGGGTGGTGAATGGGCATCTTCCAGCAGGCAGCTGTGTTGTCAGGTGTTTCAATAAATTATCCAGCTCTATTAAAATGAATTCTGGAGTACTATCCTAAATGCAATGCATGGGGCTCTCTTTGAATACAGTCTTTTCCTTTAATTGCTAGTATAAATCCAGTATAAGATATAGTTTATGGTGTGCATGCGTCTTAATATTTTATGAAAATTCACTGTAAAAAGTGAAATACTATAAAGCTTTTTCTAGGGAATATAGTTTGGTAGTTAAGTTTACCAGCTTATCACCCTAAAATAAAGGGCCTGCTGCCGTTTTCCAGCCCTGGGCCCACTGGTTCTTAACATGATGCCAGCAGAGAGCATTCATTAAATATGAATTTAGAAAGATTGCTTTCGTGCAAAAAATTGTTTAAAATCTTCCAGTTTTATAGGCTCGTTCAGTGTCTAATGAAACCTTTCAAGATAAACTGTTACTTGTTGTGAATCGTATCAATTCAGCAGCCAATTAGAAACTTGAATAAATTATTACACTATAATAAAGCCTGATTTGAGTCAATTGATAAAAAAGTCAATAGAAGTCTTTCTACTGAATTCAGTGGGCTTTGGATCTTGCCCATGAAGAAATGATTGGTCTTTGGCCTTGTACTTAAATAGCTAATTTTTGTGTTTCCTCTCTACCCTGTGGAAACATACTGGGTTTGATACTTGTACCCTGTGCAAGCCCATTGAGAGGATATAAGCATATTTTCTGAAAATCTGTATGAAAATGAATTGCTGTCATAAGCAGTAACATCTTTTGAAGCTAAATGTATTGTGTGCTTTGATTAGGCTGACCGGATAGCAAGTGTAACCCTTCTGCCCATCAGAGTTGGCAGCAACAAGGGCCAGGTTCAATATCTAGGGGATCCATTCCAATAACACAATGCAAAACTGGCTCGAGCCCCCACCCAGTGACCTGGGACAAATATATCCCACCCCCGCTGGGCACCTCCAAGAGGCAATACTTCCCCTCTCGCAAGCACAGAGTATGAGTGTAGCAAAAGTCTTTTAATAACAGAGAGAAACAATGTGGCATTATGTTGGGGAAACACCACCAACAGGATTCATAACACAACCCATGAGCAAAAACCCACCCCAAGCAAATTGGGGCATGTCCTTTCCCTTTGGTTCTTGAGTCCAGCAACCCAAAGACACCAAAAGTCCCAAGAGTCCAACAACCCAAAAGTCTCTGTCCCTGGTCAGTGCAGCGCCAGAGTTTGGAAGTTTATCTGCAGAGATTTACCTCCCAACCTGGGTGGAGATGGGGGGGAGGGTTAAGGGGCAACTTACGTGGTCCAAAGCCGATTGCCCCACCTCTCCATGGGGCTCGACTCCGCTCCACCAGCCATCCCACAAATCACTCCACTCCACCAGCCACTCTGCTCTGCCAGCCGTCCCATGAGACGCTCCAGCCATCCCACGAACTGCTCCACAATATATCTTCAGGCCCTCCCACGACTTAACACAACACTCAGTGATTTCAGCTCTTAGTAAGTTCAGCTCTTTTGTGATTTCAGCTTGTAGTAGGGGAGCCTCAGTGCTGGTGCACCATTGGCCCAAAATGAATTCAGCTCAACAGCCTGTAACTAGACTCCTAATGGAATCAAAATTAGCTCTGATATTCCACAGTGGAGAGAGGAGGCACTGTAATTAGCATGTATGGCCCTCACCAGAGGGCCCATACCACCAGGTATTAATACCTGTTCCCAGCCTCTCTCAGTTCACTGAGTTTTGGAACCCATGTCCCTTGCCTAGCGAGTGCTACTTAGTTGATGGCGAGTCCCTCCATCATAACAAAAGGCTAAGTACAGTTCCACTGTCCTTGATTCACATAACCAGGATAATAACAATTTATTCTTCCTGCCCCAATAACAGAGAAACTGGGGATCCCACAGCAGCCAAAGTGACCATTTGGGCAGCTATGGGCTCATGCTAGGAGGGGTGGGTTTGCCTATGCAAATGAGATCAGCCCCTGAAGTTCTTTTCCACAACTTGCCACAACTCACCACCAGATGTCAGGGTGGAGCTCATCCTGACTCTGCTTACACAAGTGTGAAAAATCTGGATGGGGTGGGGGGTAATAGGAGCCTATATAAGAAAAAGCCCCAAATATCGGGACTGTCCCTATAAAATCGGGACATCTGGTCACCCTAGCGTTGACTGTATGGGGAAGAAAAGAACATTTTAACATACAGGAGGACCAATACCAAACCAAACCCAAAAAGACCAGACTAATGCATTTTTACAAGTTATCTCAAAATTTCAATCCTTCCCTACCAAGTTTCAGTTCAGAACACATTTTTATGGCTTATTAATAAGCACCTGGAAATAGTGATTTCTTACTTCCTGTCTTCTTTTCATGGGCTGTGGATACGCCTATCTTGTTGAGATTCCAAGTGGGGTAATTACATTTTGCCTACCTAAAATTCCTCTGTAGTTTCAGTTTGATAAGACTCTCAATTTTCTGTCCTGAGTCATTTCATTACATTGATACATGCTATTTAAGCAGAAATGCCCATGTAAGAATTTATATTAAAAAACCACATTCTAATTACATAGAAAAGTAAAGACGTAATAATTTCAGTATAGTGAAACCTAATTAATAAGCAAATGGGAAGCTGCCTTTTTTTGACCGTTTGCTTGTGCAAAGCTGAACTGAGAGTCTCAGTCTTAGCATTAGAAAGCATTGGAAATCGGGGCAGTCCAAAGGAACTAAAATACGACAGCTATTTTTAAAATTGTTTCACAGGTGCTTAAATCAACCATTAAATTAATTAATTAATAAAAACAATGTCTGTAAAGTATTTGCCTTACCACAACTGTGAGACTTTGATTTCTTGTGCTCTTAAATGCCAAAGCCAATTATTAAGTCTCATTTACTTATGTCACCAAAATGAGCGCCTGCTATAAAGTCTTGTTTTAAAAAGCGACAACAGCCTCCTTCAGTGAAGCAAGATACTTACCCAATACTAAGTAAATCTTTAAAATATCCTTTTCTAGGACCAGTTTCTGCAAATGATCTTCCCAGATGCATCCATTTGTCAGATTTAGCCCTTTAATGTATATTCTGTCTAATACATATTTAGTTAGCTAACCAAGATCTCATTCCTGTGCTTCACATTATGGGGCTACTCACAGGATGTAAAGTAACACCCAGGCATAAGTCTTTGCGGGACTGAGACCTAAAGTAACATACGTTGTCAAACCACTGCCACTTTTCTTCAGGTGCCTTCATTCCCAGAAAACAAACATCTTATTGATGGTGATTCCTGTGCACTGTTGGCTGAGTGGATAGTCAAATTATTGTTGTTCGATCGGGACATTAGATGAAGGACCCCTCTCTAAATGTTGTGGGTCATCCTCAAATTTAGACATGGATAAGAGCTATTGAGTCATCCAATGTCTTGAATTATTATTATTCATTATTATTCTGTTGACACAGTAACTTAGTTTAATAAAGTTTAATACTATGGGTACAGTCCAAGGACTCTGTGTATATGAGTGGCTGAAATTTGATGGAGATCACCAATCTATATATTGTTTAATTAGTATGATTCACCTGTAGCTTGGGGATGTGAATGACATGTACTGTGGTATAACTGGGTAAGGAGCAGGGTCAGGAAAAATTCAGATAAAAATACTTCGAAGAAATACAGATTGGAGACAACAAGTAGCTATTGGAATTAAACCTGGGATGAACACTTCACCGCTGACGTGAAGTCGGTGGAGCATCGTGCATGTTTTGCGGGGTTTGTGAAAATGCTTTCAAAGTGCTCAGATTCTGCATTTTATAAACTCTTTCCTTTGCACAAGCTCCGCTCACTTCTTCTCTTGGAGACCTATTTAAAACCAGAAAAAACCTAACGGTTCTCCTGCTGCCAAGAGTGGTATTTTGTTATCCAGTTTAGTCCAATCTATCTAGCTGCCTGGTAACCAATGTGATTTTCAGTATCCATGGATAACAGTACTGTATTGTACATGAAGCTCCTTAAGATTTAACTGGGAATTGGTCCTGCTTCGAGCAGGGGGTTGGACTAGATGACCTTCTGGGGTCCCTTCCAACCCTGATATTCTATGAATCTATGATTCTAAGAAACACTACAGCTGAAAAACTTTCCACATTCATGACTTTTTCCCCCTTAAAGTATGGTTAAAACAAGTCAATGCTTTGATGTCCTTCATTAAAAACATTGCTAACATACTCAGGAGTGTAATAGAATGGGAGGTCTGTATAGTCAGCAGTCCCTTCCATGATTGCTTGGTCCAAACCACAACTTTGGGAGATCCTGTGTGGTGACAAACTTTGTTTTGGCTGAGCTGAAGAGCTTGGGAAGGCTATCAGCAACCTCAGTGAGGAATCACCCACGTATATACAACAACTGAAATCTACCTCTTCTGTACCATTTGGGACGCAGATCACCCTGGATAATAGACCTGTCCTAGTTAATATTCTTTTCAGAACTCTCGCCAGTCTTGTAAATGATACGTTATAGTTCTGTTTATGATACAAATCATAAGAGATGATTTCCACTCCCAGGAGACTAAGCAACACGTCAGGAAATTCTTGCAGCTGTTTCTCTCAGCTACTGGGAAAAGCAATCAGCGAGCGCAATAAAGCGGTGTAAATGAGCAAGAATTTAAACCTCCCCCTAGCTGGAACCCCTTCACTGTAAGCTGTTTGGAAAAGAAGCAGCAAGTTTGTAGTGTTTTCAGTCAATTAAGCTCATAAAACATTGAGGCCTAATTGACTTTTTCCTTGCTTGTTTAATTAACTGAGTAATATTATTGTGGAACTTTTGTCTAACAAAGGAGACTGGGAAACGAGGCTCCTAATGAAAGATTACTCAACAGTTTATTTTCTATGTAAATAGAGGATTTTTTTTTCTTCCTTTAACACAGTTTGTTTCTTTGTCAAACTTTCAGACACTCCTGGCAGAGCGCTGTTTCCGTTTGGGTTTAGAAGTAGTCTCTGGCAGAGAAAAGAACTGTAGGCCTGTTTCTCATTTACATTTAAGGCCCCTTTACCTACTCTGGTAGTGCTAAAGGGGCTGTTAAGTGGACATGCATGTCGCTTACACTAATTTATTACTACTACCCCTCAAAGGGCTGCAGCATACTCCCCCTGTGTGACCAACCAGCTCCTCTGGCTAGTGTGTAGCTGTGGCAGACCGACTGCTTTGCCTGCTCTCCAGCCCTTGATTCTCCCTTTAGGGTGTTGGATGCTCCTCAGGGAATAGCTAAGGAGGACTCCCTATGTTGAGTTCTGGGACTGCAATTCTGCTCAGGCATTATACAGGCCACATATGGGTGAGTGGAGGTTCCCTGCTCCCAGCTTTCTCCCCCCTACGCTGAGCCCCAGAGTAAGAGCTATGCAGTGTCTGTTCCTATATTAACTAGGATCTCCGCCCTACCACCTTGTGTTATGCATGAGGAGGTGAATGCCAGAGTGCTGCTGTCTTCATTAGTGTTACCTTAAAGCATGTTTGCAGCTTAAGTCGGTCGCTGGCACAATCACCAGTTGTGGGTCTGGGCGGGCTGTTCTGTTTCCTTCTAATCCATTCTGTTGTCTTGGTCAGTTGACAGGGGCACCATAAATCCCCAGATATTTCCTCTCTAGCATATGGATTGTCTGGTTGACATGACATGGGGTTACTCAGTGGTAGCTAGTTCGCATCTCATATTTTCAGTGCTGCTCTCAACAGTGGAGAGTTGCCATAAACCAGCAAATGGAAATCAGTATCATGCTAACTCACAGCCCATGCCCACGCCTCAGTAAAAAAGCAGTGGATCAATTTTTCACACTTGGTAATCCAGCAGTGAAGTGCTGATGGTGTTTTTGCCAAGATATCAATAGTAGTGGCTTGGGGAATCTGGCATCTCTACCTCGGAGCTGTCATTGTTCGTGTCCAGGCCTCCGCTCTGACACCAAATGTCTAAGAATGTTTGTAACAGGAAGCATCGTGTTGTCTACAATACGTGCGACATTTGCTAGTGGGTGCAGATTCAGTGCCTAAAATACAAAGGGCTAGTGCAAATCCATCGACTTTGGAGGAGATTATTAAGAGGCAAACTGAATGAAATATCAAAAACTGCTTGGGAATATTAGAAAAATAAGGTTAGAGAGCTGTTTGAGAACCAAGCGACATAATATAGTTTACGGTTAGAATGCTGTTGAGGTGGTTTGGGGCTGAATCTGCTCTCACACTAGCTTTACATCATTCTGGCTCTTTTGACTTCAGAAGCATTTATCCTGTTATGCAATAGTGTAACCGAGAAGAGAATCAGGGCCATTAATTTAGATGAAAAAGGCTTTCAGCCAAAATTAACATGTTCAAACAAAAATTGCATAGCCATCTGGAATTATTATTAACTTTAATAGTTTTTTTTCTGCTTGGGTGTAGCTGATTGATGCTTTGAGGAACAGAAGGAAATATGTAACTGAGCATACTCTTTGCCTTCTGCAATAAATGCTATTTAGTTGTTTTTTATTTAGCATGTGGATATTTTTACTCTTTTCTAGCCTAAAAAGTTTAAAGAAAAGTTGCCAAACTATTCCAGATGTGTTTCAGAGTAGCAGCCGTGTTAGTCTGTATCCTCAAAAAAAAAAAACAGGAGTACTTGTGGCACCTTAGAGACTAACAAATTTATTAGAGCATAAGCTTTCCAGACATGATGAATCTGTGGCCTGTTCTTGGTCCTAGATGTCTGTAGAGTTCCAGTATCCTGAGTGTCACATTGTACAGTAATGGATGAGACAATGCACAAATTCTGTGGAACCAACAATATCACATAATGTAGCCATTCTCAACCAGTATTAGCTCTGTACAAGGTGACAAGCTCAAGAGTGAATCTCCTGCCTTTTGAAGCTGCTTTTACGCATGGGCTGGAGGACACTAACTCTCCGATTAGTTCTCCACGCAGTCCCCGGAAGGAGATTAAAGTGAAATACCATAAGCCTCTCTCAGCATTGAAGCCCACAAAAACATTTTGCGCGGAAAAAGAAATAATTTAAATGAAGAACTGCATTCCACAAGCTTTATAAGCCAAGGAACTAGGATAGCATCCAATTGCAAGAACAAAGGGAAGGTACAAGATGATTCTCAGAGCTGCAGTCCTTGCTTATGTCATTGGCTTTTCAGATACCTTGTTTGTCTTCTTGCTTGTGCCCAGCAAAGAGAAATCTATGAAAATGCAGCATGTTTTGCAACACGTGATTGCACATGTTTTTCCCCCTAAGAAGTGCGGCATAGTACATACAGCAGGCAGTAAGCTGGATGATGATGGAAGGAGGGACCAGACAAGCAAAGCAGATGAAAGGGATGCATCCTGTCTTTGCAACTTGAATATCATCTGTCACAGTATGATAAAATAAGTCTGAGAAAGACATTCTTCACTCACCTCCGCACACTGCTACCCATCATCCACTTGTGGCAGTGCAAGAAAATGCACACCCAGAGGCTACGTCCCTAGTAACTTGCACGGGTTTGCACAACCGTCAGAGTAGTGTTTGCATTCTGTATGGGAAATTATGCTTAATTTTGCTATCACCACTGGGTGAATCTGTGTATATAGGTGTGGGTGTTATTCTGTATCTGTAATATGTGTCCACTCCATACGGCTAAATTCAGGCACTGAATTTAGCCGTATGGAGTGGAAATCTATCAACAAATAAATTTGTTAGTCTCTAAGGTGCCACAAGTCCTTTTCTTTTTATAATATGTGTGTGTTTTTTATTGGACGTTTCATTTTTTTACTGTGTTTTTTATGACATTTTGTAAAACTGTACCTAAAAACAAACAACATATTTTGTCACTTATCACTTCTTTTACTTTTATCAAATCATGGGTCTTCCTACATGCTAATTGCGACAGAACATTTAAAAGAGAGCTCTTTGCTTTTTAATCTGCACTAGTCTATCACATGGCACCAACTGACATAAAAAACCACACATCTAGGAGAATGATAGCCTCCTCCGTCAGGGATCAGGGGCTGGTCTAATCAGTATAAACTGAGCCAGCCCAGAACGGCTGAGAGCCTGCGTTCTCTCCGCAGTACTGATTTGCTGCTTGCTCCAACACCTCTCCCTTCCTTTGTCTTTCTGTCTGATTCATCCTCTCCTAACATAACTCCACAGAAAGGGTTTAAATAACAAAAGGAAAAGAACAAAGGCTCCACACTAATATGCTCCTTGCTGTCTTCACATTGGTCAGTCTGCCTATATGTTAATCCCCTGTCCCTATCCTTTGTCTTCTCTGCTTAGACTGTAAGCTCTTTGGGGCTGGGGCTGTCTCTGATTTTACAGCTGTATAGTGCTTAGTGCAAGTAGGAGCAAGGAGGAGCCCTGTTTTCAGTTGGTCCCTGGGAGCTACCGTAATAAACATGGTAAACAATAAAAAATGGATAAAACTGCTTGCATTGCTCTAAGCTCGGTCAGGTCTCATTAAGTTATTTCATTGCTGTTTTCAGAACATATGTTCTGTGATGGATTTCTTATGACACCCCGCAGGGATTTAATTTTGGATAAAGGCCCCTGAAAAATAAATCCCTCTTGACCCCCAATTCAAGCAAGCATTTCTCAGAATTGTCCAGCATTGGCCTAACCCCACACTAATTGAAGTCAATCCTACTTGACTTAAAATTGAGTTAGGCAAACATTGAATGCTTCTGCAAATCCCAGCCTAAAGGCTTTATAGGAGAGGGCATATCACTCCTCCCCTCCTATGCATGTAACCCCCCCAAATCGACAGGGCCAGTCAATGTAACTGTTCTGCTAAATCTTCCCCTGCTGGCAAATGCCCATGAGATCCACCATGACGGTTCATCGGCAAGAAATGGGAAAGGGGAAACTATGCAAACATTTACAGTGAGTGTCTAGGAAGTTAATGCCTGATCACTCCAGTCTTTCTGTATCCCATGCATGGGCTGTGCTGTGGAGACCACTGAATCCCTCCCTGCTCTGAGGCAGGGAGGGGAAGAGGCCGTTCTGGGGGTAGTAGCTTCTTTGTGTCTGGATGCTGGGAGAAGGACTTCCCTTCTGGTGTGTTAGAAAGTAATACTCTCAATCTAATAGCTAATGACATTAAAAAATCTTCATTCCTCTCTCTGTTTTCAGCTGCAGAGGGAATGGTGTGTAACAACTTGTGCTCAAGTGACGGCTGTTGGGGCCCAGGGCCAGACCAGTGTCTGTCCTGCAAACGCTTCAGCAGAGGAAGGACCTGTATAGAGTCTTGTAACCTTTATGATGGGTAAGACATCACCTTTGCTTGTTTGTTCCCCAAAGGGTATTGATTATGTTGACAGTTCAGGAATCAGGGACAGGGACAGATTCTGATGTCCTTACATTGAGTAACACCTTATTCCACCAATAGTTCCATTGATTTCAACAGAAATACTCCATGGAGTAAGGTGCTGTTTACTCGGTGTGAGTACTCAAAATCTGGCCTTGAGATGGAAGAATAAGTGGATGGGTTCATATGGTACTCCAGCTATGATAGTACTTCTAGATAAATTTTTATTTTCACTCCAAACATTCTCAATTCCCTTCTCTTTATGTTTCCCTCTGGAACAACAATAGTTATGTTACAAGTGATAAAACTGAGTATATACATTCATGGAGCCATAGTCTGTTCATGCTTCACAGTTGTCCTTCCTTAGTAATGATGTTCTTCTTTCTTATCCCCAAGCCAAGGACTTTGGCAGAGCTAACTGCAGGCGTTTATAGAGTTAAGCTTTAGTAATGCAGCATTTAAAACTCTCATATGCCCTTGTTATTGTTTCTTGCTAAATTTTAGAGTTTGATTTCTTTGCCCTTCTCCCTCCTGCCATAACTCCCACAGTACATGGCATTTCTAGATGTTTGTATAGACCTTCACTGGGAGGATGGGGTCCTACAGATCACGGAGACATAGCTGCATGAAACTGTCTTTTGACAGCACCTTTAAGCTTTATTTTTCTATGTTACTTATGAAATACGTACAGAAAGAAAACAAAAAGCTTGGAGGGTGGAATCTCATTTCCCAGATGATGACATAACATGTTGCCCAACATTTCTTTATAATAAGGATCAACAAATCCTCATTGATTTTAATATTTTTTTGCACCCCAAGAGGTGTTAATTAAAAATAAAAGCACTATCTGGCTTCTTTCTGTTCTTTTTTGTTCCTTGGATACCAGCTTATGTGATTATCATAAAGAGACAATTGAATGAACTTCCTGTAAACACACTAAACTATTGCAAAATCCTTTCTTTCTTTCTCAAAGCAAGGAAATGACATATTAAAAACTGTCAAAGTTACACTATAGCTAAAATTTTACATGCATTCAAGTCAGGGAAGACGAAGTTGTGAGGCCAGATTGTGTTGCCACTTAGGCCAGGGTAAAGCTGACTGCAATTTACACTGCAGCCACAATCCAGACATGTTTGTTTATACATTAGTAAGCACCATGTCCTGTTCACATGACCTGAGTAGGAGCTATCCTTTAAGTCAGGGTATTCATGTTCATGTTGATAAGGAAATGGTGTTTGCCCCTTGCACAACGGGCAAGCATACAGTTGCCCAAAACCTCCAGGACCTCTGCAACTGTTGGGGGCCTTCAGTGGAGACCTGAACTGTCTGGGTGCAGGTCCTATGCATTTGCAGTGGCTCCAGGGCCCTCAATCTCCCCTGTAGGCAGCTTCAGTGGAGCCAGGCTGCTAGGGTTGTACCCTTCCACATGAGCAGTGACTCAGCATGAAGTGTCTCTGCTTCAAAGTTAAAGCAGCCTCTGATTCCATGCTACATTCTCTTCAATGAAAGTTTCCCATGGATTCCTTTTTATACTTACTTAACTGGGTTGCCATAATAAACCCTAATGGCACCAAGAGAGCAGTTACAACCCGTGGGATTTAGGTTGATAAAGTAACGATGAGGGCCACATCCTCAGCCGTGACAACTTGAAGTGGCGCCGCTGAAGTCCACAAGCTTCACCACTTCATTGTTTGTAGCTGTTTCATGCACACTGTATGTCTGCACCGAAATCAACAGTGTGACGGCAGCATGGGCAGACGTAGCCGAACCAGCTTTTATCTACCTAGCGCAAATAACAGTCACTGGGAGAGTGCACAGGCTGGTCGCGCGAGTCCATTCGCAGGGTCCTGGGAGGGTTTGTTCAGCATGTGTAGCTGCTGCAACTTCGCTGCTTGGGAGACTGGGGGAGGGCGGGGGGGCACGCTGTGGAAATCAGCTGGCTGCAGTCCACACCCCCGCCCCGTGATTGTGATGGTGTTCTTATTTCTTAATACGGACACAACCTGCCAAAGGGGCTCAACAAATGATAATACAGGTGTTGGGTTTGGTCCTCATCGGGTGTAAATCAGCATAGTCCCACTGAAGTTGATGAAGCTACGTTGATTTACCCCAGCTGAAGATCTAGTCCATTAAATTCAGATCCGTTTCAGTTTGATTTTCATTAACCACTCACCTGTCTGACTAATGTTTCCACAGGGAATTCCGAGAGTTTGCGAATGGTTCTGTGTGTGTGGAGTGTGATCCCCAGTGTGAGAAGATGGAAGATAACATGATCACATGCTATGGGCCGGTAAGCACAACATAAATACTTTAAAAGAAAAGGAGGACTTGTGGCACCTTAGAGACTAACCAATTTATCTGAGCATAAGCTTTCATGAGCTACAGCTCACTTCATCCAATGAAGTGAGCTGTAGCTCACGAAAGCTTATGTAAATTTGTTAGTCTCTAAGGTGCCACAAGTCCTCCTTTTCTTTTTGAGAATACAGACTAACGCGGCTGCGACTCTGAAACCCATAAATACTTGGTAGCTGTAACCTGGTTAGTAAGGCTGCGCTAGTGTAGGCATTTTTATAAACATATGTTATTGTCCAATGGGACTTTTGCCGTCATCGCTCACTACCATTTCAGATACATCAGCAGTAAATGGTGACAAGCAAAATAAATTTGACACACCCACAGAACCTTCTTTGATCACTGTTGAGGTGTTTTTCCCCCTCCTATGTTGAGTTGAATCCTGTTCCCCTCCATGCCTGCAGTCTCCTAGAAAAATTCTGTCTTAAGCAATTGCATTCTGCCAACACAGATTACCCGACTGGACAAAGAACTCCTCATGTCCATCCTTATAGCTGTATGAAATGTTGTTGGCAGCACTTTAAAGGGTGATGAGCCTCACCGAAAAGGCTTTTTGGTAGTGGGGAAAGTGAAGTGATCCTTATATTTTTGCCCTTTGCAAAAATGCACAGTCTGAATAAAAGGCAGGAACTGCATGGGCACTTGAATACATACAATCCCTCCCCCAATATCTGGGAAGAGCTTGTATTTTGGCCTTTTTGTGGTTACAGATTGGCTGAGAGAACTTGGCTCATTATTTATTTTTGTGACTCACTGATTACAGAGTGTGCTATATAGATGATCACGATCTGTTTTGTTATAATCTCTGCATTCGGGAAATTAATGTCCTAAGTTTTCTACCAGCGTAGTATATTTGTATTTATAGCAGGCCACTGGCAAGGCACTTGGGTTCTGCGTCATACAGAATTTCTTTGGTGACAGCAGGTAGCACTATGCATAAGTTTGCCTAACTCACTGTAGGCCCGACTCCATTGGTTTTGGATGAGGCTTGTCATCAAGACCAGTAAACTTTATTTCTTTATACTTCAGGAGACTTGATTTACAGTTTGTAACTTTAGGACTCCATGTATAATAATGAAAATGAAATCCCCAGCTCCTGGAGGGAGACGTGACTGCATGCTATTGCTGGGACCAGAAATCACAGGCAAAATACAGTGCGGAGATAAGCCTGTGACACAAATGATCCCATCAAGGTGCCATCAGGACCACTTTGTAGCTTCTTTTAATATTGAGCAGTGGTATAGGAAAATTCCAGGTATAGGAACACTCCAGAATAGGAACACTCCAGAAGGAGCACTCTGATAGTACTCTCTATGTAATACATTTTCAGCATAGTGCCCCAGGATCTCATTGGAGTCACACGGCGAAATCCCTGTTCGCTACGAGGGAAATGTATCCCTCTATCTTTGAGCGTACAGCACCCAGCATATTGTCAGTAGCTCTTGCGTGGTAATAAATGGTAGAGTAAATCTAATACGCTGCGTTTCTCTCATGCTCCCCAGGGACCAGACCACTGCACCAAGTGTTTCCATTTTAAGGATGGCCCCAACTGTGTGGAAAAGTGCCCTGATGGCTTACAGGGGGCAAACAGCTTCATTTTCAAATACGCTGATGAGGACCGTGAGTGTCACCCTTGTCATCCAAACTGCACACAAGGGTAAGCTGGAGTTCTGCAAATAGCAAGCGTTGCTATTTAACATTTATGTTAGGTAATGGTTTTGTTTGGTTACTGCTTGGCCAGGAAAAGTGTTTATCATTCCTGGAAGTCTATGCATACGCAGCTATGACATCACCTTTGGTTTTAGGATCCAGAATCCAGTCATTAAGGTTTTGCAGCTAATTAGTAGACTAATTAGCACTGCACTTCCAAACTTATCGGAACTGGTTCTTGCAGCAGTGCTCTTGGCCCTCCCAATAACAAGCACTGGTATGGAAAGCGTTTCTAATATGCGTACATGAAAGCTGGCATGTACACAGACACCATATTGAATATTTATTTGTGTAGAGGCTTTTCTCACGGTGACCATCATCACATCTCAGCATGAATGGATTCGTGCCAGTGAGTCATTACTAATTCACAGATTGGAACTGAGGCAAAGGAAGATTAAGTGACTTGTCTAGGACCACACAGCAAGGTTGTACCAAAGCTGGGAACTGAACTTGGATCTCCCGAGTCCCCGCATCATCCTTCCTGCTGAGTCACAAAAGCAGTGGAGAGGGGAGGCAGCTGTGGCTTCCGCTTTCACCTTATAGAAAGTTGATGCTAGAGGGCATTTGCCTTACCTGTGCCATAGCCTGGCCTGATTCAAGTGCAAATGCTGACGTGGCCTTTTCACCAACACACCCTCTTGTGAGCTGAGCCAAGAGACCAGCAATTGGAAGTGGCAGAGGCAAAATGGGGACAGTTCAAAGTATCTATTATTAAAAACAGTAGTAGGTAATCAAACGTTTTATAGTCCCCTGCCTCATTGTGTCATTCCTGTGGTCAACAACACTTCTCCTGCCTTCTCCTCACCTCAGGTAAGTGGGAAAGCGGGATACCGGGAGGAAGCACAGGCAGGAATGTCTGTGAGGGGAGGGCTCCTGCCTCATACTGGGAATGAGGGGCGATCAACAGGTTATCTCAAGTGCTTATATACAAATGCACAAAGCCTTGGAAACAAGCAGGGAGAACTGGAGGTCCTGGTGATGTCAAGGAACTATGACGTGATTGGAATAACAGAGACTTGGTGGGATAACTCACATGACTGGAGTACAGTCATGGATGGTTATAAACTGTTCAGGAAGGACAGGCAGGGCAGAAAAGGTGGGGGAGTAGCACTGTATGTAAGGGAGCAGTATGACTGCTCAGAGCTCCGGTACGAAACTGTGGAAAAACCTGAGTGTCTCTGGATTAAGTTTAGAAGTGTGTGCAACAAGAGTGATGTAGTGGTGGGAGTCTGCTATAGACCACCGGACCAGGGGGATGAGGTGGATGAGGCTTTCTTCCGGCAACTCACGGAAGCTACTAGATCGCATGCCCTGATTCTCATGGGTGACTTTAATTTTCCTGATATCTGCTGGGAGAGCAATACAGCGGTGCATAGACAATCCAGGAAGTTTTTGGAAAGCGTAGGGGACAATTTTCTGGCGCAAGTGCTAGGGGAGCCAACTAGGGGGGGCGCTTTTCTTGACCTGCTGCTCACAAACCGGGTAGAATTAGTGGGGGAAGCAAAAGTGGATGGGAATCTGGGAGGCAGTGACCATGAGTTGGTTGAGTTCAGGATCCTGACGCAGGGAAGAAAGGTAAGCAGCAGGATACGGACCCTGGACTTCAGGAAAGCAGACTTCGACTCCCTCAGGGAACGGATGGGTAGGATCCCCTGGGGGACTATCATGAAGGGGAAGGGAGTCCAGGAGAGCTGGCTGTATTTCAAGGAATCCCTGTTGAGGTTACAGGGACAAACCATCCCGATGAGTCGAAAGAATAGTAAACATGGCAAGCGACCAGCTTGGCTTAATGGTGAAATCCTAGCGGATCTTAAACATAAAAAAGAAGCTTACAAGAAGTGGAAGGTTGGACATATGACCAGGGAAGAGTATAAAAATATTGCTCGGGCATGTAGGAAAGATATAAGGAGGGCCAAATCGCACCTGGAGCTGCAGCTAGCAAGAGATGTCAAGAGTAACAAGAAGGGTTTCTTCAGGTATGTTGGCAACAAGAAGAAAGCCAAGGAAAGTGTGGGCCCCTTACTGAATGAGGGAGGCAACCTAGTGACAGAGGATGTGGAAAAAGCTAATGTACTCAATGCTTTTTTTGCCTCTGTTTTCACTAACAAGGTCAGCTCCCAGACTGCTGCGCTGGGCATCACAGAATGGGGAAGAGATGGCCAGCCCTCTGTGGAGATAGAGGTGGTTAGGGACTATTTAGAAAAGCTGGACGTGCACAAGTCCATGGGGCCGGACGAGTTACATCCGAGAGTGCTGAAGGAATTGGCGGCTGTGATTGCAGAGCCCTTGGCCATTATCTTTGAAAACTCGTGGCGAACGGGGGAAGTCCCGGATGACTGGAAAAAGGCTAATGTAGTGCCAATCTTTAAAAAAGGGAAGAAGGAGGATCCTGGGAACTACAGGCTGGTCAGCCTCACCTCAGTCCCTGGAAAAATCATGGAGCAGGTCCTCAAAGAATCAATCCTGAAGCACTTACATGAGAGGAAAGTGATCAGGAACAGTCAGCATGGATTCACCAAGGGAAGGTCATGCCTGACTAATCTAATCGCCTTTTATGATGAGATTACTGGTTCTGTGGATGAAGGGAAAGCAGTGGATGTATTGTTTCTTGACTTTAGCAAAGCTTTTGACACGGTCTCCCACAGTATTCTTGTCAGCAAGTTAAAGAAGTATGGGCTGGATGAATGCACTATAAGGTGGGTAGAAAGCTGGCTAGATTGTCGGGCTCAACGGGTAGTGATAAATGGCTCCATGTCTAGTTGGCAGCCGGTGTCAAGTGGAGTGCCCCAGGGGTCGGTCCTGGGGCCGGTTTTGTTCAATATCTTCATAAATGATCTGGAGGATGGTGTGGATTGCACTCTCAGCAAATTTGCAGATGATACTAAACTGGGAGGAGTGGTAGATACGCTGGAGGGGAGGGATAGGATACAGAAGGACCTAGACAAATTGGAGGATTGGGCCAAAAGAAATCTGATGAGGTTCAATAAGGATAAGTGCAGGGTCCTGCACTTAGGATGGAAGAATCCAATGCACCGCTACAGACTAGGGACCGAATGGCTAGGCAGCAGTTCTGCGGAAAAGGACCTAGGGGTGACAGTGGACGAGAAGCTGGATATGAGTCAACAGTGTGCCCTTGTTGCCAAGAAGGCCAATGGCATTTTGGGATGTATAAGTAGGGGCATAGCCAGCAGATCGAGGGATGTGATCGTTCCCCTCTATTCGACACTGGTGAGGCCTCATCTGGAGTACTGTGTCCAGTTTTGGGCCCCACACTACAAGAAGGATGTGGATAAATTGGAGAGAGTCCAGCGAAGGGCAACAAAAATGATTAGGGGTCTAGAGCACATGACTTATGAGGAGAGGCTGAGGGAGCTGGGATTGTTTAGTCTGCAGAAGAGAAGAATGAGGGGGGATTTGATAGCTGCTTTCAACTACCTGAAAGGGGGTTCCAAAGAGGATGGCTCTAGACTGTTCTCAATGGTAGCAGATGACAGAACGAGGAGTAATGGTCTCAAGTTGCAATGGGGGAGGTTTAGATTGGATATTAGGAAAAACTTTTTCACTAAGAGGGTGGTGAAACACTGGAATGCGTTACCTAGGGAGGTGGTAGAATCTCCTTCCTTAGAGGTTTTTAAGGTCAGGCTTGACAAAGCCCTGGCTGGGATGATTTAACTGGGAATTGGTCCTGCTTCGAGCAGGGGGTTGGACTAGATGACCTTCTGGGGTCCCTTCCAACCCTGATATTCTATGATTCTATGATTCTATGATTCACCTGAGATAGGCCCCAGGAGAGAAGAGTGGGAAGTATTTTTCTAATGGTGGTGGCTCTTGGTTGTAACGAATCAGTTAAAAAAAGTTCTCTCATTCAGAAGAGAGGCAGTGTCCAAAACTATCCATAGGATTCATCTACAACAGTCAGCAGTACTGTTGATTTCACAAACTGGATTACAGTCCTTTTAAATGCATTCTTTCCCCCGCTCTGTTGTCACCTTTGAGACTATCCCTTTCCATTGTCATTCAGCTGAATTACTTGTTCCTTCTCCCGTGTTTCTCCTGTCCCCATCAATTGCCCTATCTGCTTATGGCACCTGGTACCTGGTACAGTGCTCTAAATTTTCAAAAGCAACTAGTGATTTTTGGGTGCCCCAGTGTTTAGGTGCCCAACTAGAGACACCTGAAAGGAACTCAATTGACAGAGGGCTCATTAATTTTGGAATCAGATCCCTTTAAGGTTTCTCAAGTTGATCCCCCCAAATCACTAGTTGCTTTTGAAAATGTAGGCCATTTTGTCTGGCAGGTAAGTGTCTGTATCCTGATGAGGCTTCTGGGCCATCTGAAAGACCATCTGACATCAGGTATTGCAGAAACAAATCACCCAGTGCCAGAGGACTTGACTTCAAACACTGCTCCTGGTGTGTATGGATCAAGAACCAAGTCATTTTCTAATGGCAGTCCTCTCAAAAGGGCCCCAGGTCAGCACTTTTTAAGAGATGTGAGTTTTTACCAGCCAGAGGCAAGGTTTCAGAAAGTGCATGAGCATTAAGAAATCCTATACCCAAGTAACTCTAGAGAAATAAGCAGTTATCATTATCATCTTGAGTTAAAAATATTCTTATGAGGAGACAATAAGGTATGTCTGAGGCAGAGGAAGAGCAAGAACACTTCATCCAATGAAGTAATCCTCCACAGGAGGATTTTATTGTTTTGTAGCTAAAATTAAACCAGTAAATTATTCAATATAATGTTGATGTCAACAGCTGTTGCCATTCAAAATGAGACCTTTTGCTGTTTTTGCAAATCTAATTACAATAGAGCCATTAGGGAAATGAAAGCGAGATCGCAGAGACCCAGCCAGGATCTGTTGCAGATTCGTCTTCCTCTCAGCCCTTTTAAATCAGAGTTATACAATTAAAAAAAATGTAGGAGAAGGGGATAGAAAGAAACACTAAAAAAAGAGAGAGAAACTTACCTCAGGAGCAGGGTTTCTGATGATGGTTTTAATGGACTATGGAAGTGTCATTCAGATCAACTACTTCTATGTCTAGATTCTACATTTACAGTCTGCCCTGAGCAGAAACTGTAATGGAGCTGCATTGGCCTGAGAGCAGACTAGAAATTCACACTTCTGCTCCCCCCTTCTTCAGGGGCAGAAGAAGGTAAACTCAGCTCAGTCCCTTCTGTATTGAAATCTTTAAACCATGATTTGAGGACTTCAGTAGCTCAGACATAGGTGAGAGGTTTACTGCAGGAGTGGGGGGGGTGAGATTCGGTGGCCTGCATTGTGCAGGAGGTCAGACTAGATGATCATAATGGTCCCTTCTGACCTTAATGTCTATGAGTCTATGAGTATACCCAGCCAGCTAATCAGGCCCTGGAAATGGAGAGGCATAGCCAATGAACCTTCCAATCCCCCCACCAGTTGTTCAGAGCAAGGAGTATTGAGCCAATGGGCCCCTCTTTTCCCCATCATGGCTGGAACAGGAGAATATGGGGGTAGGGGAAAAGGGAAATTACCCCTGTGCAGCCTTCGGGTTCTTAAACAACTAGAAAGAAGCAAGCCATTGGGATTTTGCAGGGCCCTGAGCAGCTGGACTTTGAATTGATAATATTCACTGGCAGCTCCTGTCTGAATGGAGCCGCAGCTCCTCGTGCATTGGGTCTTTTGTTTTGTCATTTGACACTTTAACCTTCGGCTTTCCCCTCATCCAGCAGCATCCATGCTGCCGGGACTCATTAGACGAATGAATATGTCACATTGCCAGGATATGCCAGTCTGCGGATGAATGGCAGACACCCATAGTGATGGTGCCAAAAAGTTTTCCTCTGTGCTCCCTGAGTAACATGCACACAGAGGTATGGTTGGCCTCTAGAGCAGGTAGTTTAGTTTTGGCCAGTCGAACGCTAGTTCTAGTGAGATCCTCATCCCCTTCTTATAAAAGGGGGAACATTCCTTGAAACCACTGATCAGACACATCCGGATTGAAATTAAGAGTCTGGAAAACACCTATGCACGGCCCTTTTATTTAAAAAAAGTATAATAATCTGGTAAACCTCAAATGTTACTTTCTAGTACTTCTAAAAACATCCTTATATCATCTCAAATGTACTTGTATCGCTCTGCAGTTACGTTAAACTGTGATGGTCATAATGAGTGCCCCAGATGTCTGGTCTTTATACGTCGTCCTTCTTCTTGCCAACATTGTCAGGCTCTCGTTGAGTATGCCCGGGGAGAGAAAAGGAATCAATTTGTCTTCCCCGCCCCCTTCTAATTTAGAATTCTCCAGCTTCACTGCCTTCCTGTAGAAATGAGTATTTAAATTTTCCTCCTTGAGCAGAACTCTTCAAGAAGAAGAAAAGGGAACAGTGATGGCATGCCTCTCCAGATATTTGGCCCACAACTGAACTGGTTCAGCAAAATCATAATCATGCTCCATCTAGCGTGTCTGTTAGCGTCTGTGCTAGATCAATTGTGGGAGCAAAATTGACCCCAGCAGTGCAGCTAAAATATCTGTTCTGCTGCTTCCGAGCACCAATCATACGCTGCGCGAGCCCGTTCCTGCAGTGCTGCTCTTTTAGGGTCAGGATATTTGCCAAACCGGACCGTTAGCTATCAAGTCTTGTACCCTGCTTCCAGCAGTGGTCAATCCCTAAGGCTGCAGAGAAAGGCAAATATCCCACCCCACCCCTTCTCATAATGCACTTGGATGAAACTGCTCTTTGGTACCTGCAGGTGATCAGTTTGCACGCTGGAGCAGGGGTTTATTACCCCATCTGAACAGGTATAATTGCAAATACTGTTAATGATCATAAAAGCATCCAGCCCTTTTAATTGTCTTATACTGAGCAAGAGAACTGCCTAGGAGTGGCTCACAGTATGCAACAGCAACCACATTTAGAAACTTCCAGCGTATTTGTCAACAAGTATCGAACGCCAATTTGGAGCGGGTCTGAGGCGCACAAGACAGCTATCTCCTTTAGTTCATGGGAGTTCGTGGCAGGTTCTCCCGCCCAGTGATCCAAACCAGAACGCTTCCACAGAAATAAAACATAATCATTTTTAAATGTCTCCTCCTCAGGATAGGTTTCAGAGTGGTAGCCATGTTAGTCTGTATCAGCAAAAACAACTAGGAGTCCTTGTGGCACCTTAGAGACCTTAGAGAAATCATGTACAGATGTCATTAGAATTGTGTGCCATTTGACTGGAAAACTAAGGACGTTGCATGGATTCTGACTGGGAAGAGCCTTGCCTCCTCTACTCTAAGGAAAATTGTATCTCTGTGTTACTGAGGGAGCTAAGGAGAAAGGATCACTTCAAGAAAGGACAGCTGTTGTTTTTACTTTTACATGTTATTAACCTGCTCATTTCTTTTCAGAGGACAGTATCTAAAATCCTGTACTGGCCACCAAATGTATCTATTTCTGTACCTATTGTGTATGGACTGTTATAAATCACTACACATCTAAACAGGTATATGTGCTGACTAACCAATTCATTTACAGGGAGACGTTGGAAATGAAATCACACCCAGATCCCTAGTATTCCCAGGAGAGGGAAAATCTGGGGCCGAATCAGTACCATATGAAAAGTATTGCTTTTCATGGTCTGTACGTCTTAAAACCAATCTGGAAACACTGCAACCAAGGCAGTTATTTCCAGAATAAAAGTGACTGGTGATTTCAGATGGAAAATGGGGATGGTTCTCCAGAAAATTACGAACTAAGCACCAGGTTCTGCCACCCTTGCTCATGTTCAGTACTACCTTACTCCTTGTGTGTTTATCTTGAAATTAATGAGCCCAGCTGAGGTGTAAATACTACTCGGCGTCAGTAAGAGTGGCGGAAGCTGCCCCTAGAGGGACTTCTCTTCAAGACTGAGAGAACAGTGGTTTAAAGATGTTATATGTTTAACTCAAAATCGATGGCATTGCTGTTTAGACCACAGGAGAAGTCCAAACGGCCTTGAGAACAGTTTCCCCAGGATTAAGTCTTATTCTTCAAAAGCTTGAGAGAATAAATGCAACAGAGAGGTAAAATGACTCCAAGACAACAGGCTCTGTTTTACAGTAGGCTGCCAGTTATCTGAACTGATAATGGGCTTTCAGGCCTCTAATTTGAAGAAGGCCTTCTTTTTATTTATAGCAAGGGTCTGAGCTCAGCAGCTTTTGTCATGCTAGAGAATGGGTGCTCTGAACAACTTTTCTGCCTCCTTCGTTACTGAGCTGGTTTTTTTGGGGAACTGCTGAGCATGCCATATGGGGAAGAAGAAATGTTACAGATGTGCCTGAGGCTGGACAGAATATAAACCCTTGAAGCCCAAGACAGCTGAAATTTCAAAAGTGCCTGTCAGAGTTCTCTGTACTTTATAGTATGAATTGTATTTAAATCCAAGCCTGCCACGATGCACGCTGTCTAGCTACCTGGCCATTAAGTGTATCCACTTCAGGTACAGAATTCTGCTTGAGTTCATTATTAAGGCAACCTTTGCAATCTGTTTTTGTTTGCCTGTCACAGCATTTATGCAAAAATAAAAATGTCAGTAAGCAAACAAGAACTGAGGTGCAGTGTTATACTGCTCCTCCCGAGATAAAATGGGCAGGGACACTGGACTTCAGTGAAATCAGTGAATTTATTTTTTAAAGGCAGATTGATATTTAAATATTTTATTTTAAAGGAAGTAAGAGTTCATAAGTGGCAAGTGATCGCGAAGCGGAGAGAAGACCCCATGGGAGCCTATTTAAACTCCCTCAGATCTGTCTCAGGTCTCCTTCTGTCAGAACAGAAATGAAAGTATCTGGGTATCTGGCTGGTGAATCTTGCCCATATGCTCAGGGTTTAGCTGATCGCCATATTTGGGGTTGGGAAGGAATCTTCCTCCAGGGCAGATTGGAAGAGGCCCTGGAGGTTTTTCACCTTCCTCTGTAGCATGGGGCACGGGTCACTTGCTGGAGGATTCTCTGCTCCTTGAAGTCTTTAAACCACGATTTGAGGACTTCAATAGCTCAGACATAGATGAGAGGTTTTTTGCAGGAGTGGGTGGGTGAAATTCTGTGGCCTGCGTTGTGCAGGAGGTCGGACTAGATGATCATAATGGTCACTTCTGACCTTAGTATCTATGAATCTATGAAAGGCTGGGATTTTCAGAGAGTTGCTTCCCTTAAGCTCCTTGGAAAATCCCAGCTCCTTGGCCCTTATTTAAAGACCTAAATGCATGGTTTGCTATTCATGAATCCCAAGGACCTAGCAGCGTTGGTGGGTGTTCAGCACTTCTGAAACTCAGGCTGCTTGTTTGAGTGCCTAAATATTGAAGAAGGAGCTTCACTTTGTAGGCACCTATTTTCTGAAAATCTTGGCCACTGTCTTCATGCCACAATTGACTTTCCATTTAAGTATCCTGCCATCCGCATCATAGACTGCTCCTGCCGATGGGATAGGGAACTCCATAAGGTCCCCTGTCCCATAAGCAGCTCAATGGAGGCAGATCCCCACTGATTTCAGTGGGGCTCCGTGTGGGCACAGGAGTCTTGCCCACGAGGAGCGGTTTGCAGGATCGGGACTTAAATCCTCATTCAGCATCTGCTTCGCTCAAGGCTGTTCGGTCTTCCAAAACCAGTCGATTGCCCAGGATTCACAGAAGCTCTGTGCCTGTTGCTGGTTCCCCGAAGCCCTCGGTGGCACAGTTCTGGTAACACCATGCTACTTAGGGCTCCTTTACTAGTTGCTGCTCTTGGAGCTCACCCTCCCTTTGGGGCTGCAAAAGGAGATGCCACACTGTGGAAAATCATTGCGGATGGAGCCCCGTGGATTTGGTGTGAGATGATGCTCTGGAAAGTAGCAAGCTTCCTCTGCCACCATGGCTTGATCCCAACTAAGGAGCTTCATGGAAGAAGACTGGGTGACAAAAAGAAGTTCCACTCCCCCTCATGCCTTGCCCACTTCTGCTTCTCAGCTGCCCTGAGATGAGGGGATGACAGGGCTCAAAATATTTCTGCCATGACCCTGTCTATGAGTGAGTACAGTATGAACAACATTAATTAAGGAAAATAGTTCTCCACCTAGCTCCTGTAGATCTTGAGCCATGCAAATGAGCAGCCTGTGTGCAGTAATCACTGGTCTGATACTTTAAACAACAGCCAAAAAGGCAACTGTATTGTTAGGCCTCCCACGTAAGCAGGTGAAACCTGCCTCAAGTATTGTTCGAGCCAAGATTGGTCCAACCTTATGCTGCTGGTGCTGCTTTTATTGTTCTCTGCTGTCTGTACTTTGTGTCACAAGCTGTAATTTCACGATGCCTTGGGTGTCTTTCTAGAATTATAATTAACAGTTTGGAACACGGCAGGGGGGAGACTCCTGTTTTTTCTGTCTGTAAATAACGGATTTTTCTCTCTTTCTCTCCCTGTTTTTCAATTTGGATTTGCTGCAGGTGCATAGGCCCCCGTATTGAGGACTGCATCGGCCTGATGGATAGGTACTTGCTGAGTGCTTGCTCCCACTGTCCCCCTCCCATACTCCACGTGTGGGCAAGGGCGTGTGTGTGCATGTCCCTGTGAATGGCGAATGATATTTTCTGTTCTGTAATTGCCTGCAGGTGTAGAGGCCCCACTAGTCATGACTGCATTTACTATCCATGGACACGCCAGTCCACCTTACCACAGCATGCTAGGTAACATCCTCCATCTTTCCATCTTGTACCTCAGGATCCTTCCCCAGTTACCATAGGAGAGTTGTACTAACCAGCTGGGTTAGAAATATGAATTAGAGTGTGTAAAGTGTATCATAATTTATAGGATATACAACTCAGCTTTTCGATTGCTTTACAGTTTGAAAAAAAATTAGCTATGCCATTAATAGAATTGGTTGCAAAATCCCCAGAGCTATTCTGTATGACTTCTTTTTTTCAATTTCAAATGTTTTGTCAACAAAAATTCACAACTAAACAAAACAAAACATTTCATTTAATTGAGATTCTCATTTAGTTTTCAGAGTAGCAGCCGTGTTAGTCTGTATCCGCAAAAAGAAAAGGAGCAATTGTGGCACCTTAGAGACTAACAAATTTATTTGAGTGATGAAGTGAGCTGTAGCTCACGAAAGCTTATGCTCAAATAAATTTGTTCATCTCTAAGGTGCCACAAGTCCTCCTGTTCTTCATTTAGTTTTGGTTTTTGAAAGCCAAAATGGAAAAAAATTGAATTACAACGAAGTGAAAAAAACTTTTTTTAAAATTTAAGTTTCCTCAAAATTAAACTGTGTTCATAAAACATTGCAACACAGACAAAACTATTTTTCGACCAAAGAAAAATCTCAAAAATTGTTGACCAGCTGTAGCTACTTCATTGTTAATTTGGCATTCAAAAATGGCACTGGAAGTTGAGAAATTCAGTCTCTCCTTGCATCAGGTTTGGTCTAAAATGCATCCATGATGACCAAGCCAAATTTATGTAGGAAGAATCTACATATGTTTGAGTTTAAGTTAGGCCTCTGTGTTCCCCTTTGTTATATCCCATTCACGTCCTATATATTTTTTTTTCATTGTATTTATTGTTAATTCAAAGTGGTTAGTATAGCCTCCAGGCTCTCAGGGTCTAGACCCTGACTAGGATTTTTTCCTTTCAACCAACTTCACCTCATAAAACATTCTAGCTGGTTCTCCTTGGTTTGTCTTGAACATTTCCTTACAATGATACCAGAAGATTAATATGATGAAGCTCAGAGGAGCTGAATGTTTTTTTAAAAAATGTTTCCATGCCTCGAGGTTACCTATTCAACATGAAACTCCTTATTTTCTAGTTGTTGACTGATAGTGTTTATGCTCAAGGGAGAGTGGTATGAAAAACATACAACTAGAAATGCTAGCCAAATCTTAAATGGCAAGATCCGTTAATATTTGTTCCAAAGCCCAATGCAGTGAATGGGAAGAGGTCCAGATTTTCAGACATGCCTGGTGAACATGGGTGCCTCAGTTTTTAAAGGCCCACCTTAAGACTCTTTGAAAATGAGGGCCTCTTAAAGAATCTCAGACTGTGCACCAAAAGCTGAGGTGCCCCAAATCAACAGGCACGTCTGAAAATCTTGACTTTATTGACTTCACTAAGCTTTGGATCAAGCCCTTTGGCCTCAAATGAGCAAAGCATTTTAGCACATGCTTAACCGAAACAGCTTCAACAGAACTACCCACATGGTTAAAGTGAAGGACGTGCTTAAGTGATTTGCATGATTGCGGCCTTAGTTGTGTTTTTTAATTATTTGCAATATTGTATTTTAAAATGAGAATGGAATAAACAAAATCTTAATAATATGGTAAATGCTTTGTACTGGAACGGTTATTGGTAGGTAATGACATCATGCCAGTCGCGTACATCAGCTGTGGTCTCCAGTATACATATTTTAAGTAAAGCTGCTTGATATTGTTAGCACAATAGGGAGAGAGCACATCCGACTATTCATTGTTTGATTTAACTGGCAGAATTGTAAGCTTAACTTTGAATTCAGAAGATGGATTTATTGTCTAGAAACTTACTTAAATCTCCAAGATCCAGTGCACATTGAAATCAATGGAAACACTCTCATTAATGTCATTGTGTGTTAGATCAGATCCTAAATTTATGTCGCAAAATGAGTAATGAAATATGTGAGAGACAAGGTGGATGAGGTATTGGCCCAACTTCTGTTTATTGTTTATTGTGTTTATTGGCCCAACTTCTGTTGCTGAAAGAGACATTTTGAGTTTACATAGAGCTGTTCTTCAGGTCTGGGACCAGGCTTGAACGCTTGTCTCTTTCACCAACAGAAGTCAGACCAGTAAAAGATATTACCTCACCCACATAGTCTTGCCAATATCCTGGGGCCAACATGGTTACAACAACACTGCAAACACTAATGTGGAAGTATGCTACAGATGATAGTTGCTAGTATGCTGTCATTTTTCAACACCTTAAAACGAACAATGCACTATCAGATCCTTTTATTTTAAGAAGTGTAGATGAGTGAATTCATCTCTCTGAATCTGTGATCTAATGTCAAGTCAGTAAAACAGACTACTGAGGGGTGTGTGGGTGTGAAAATTAAAGTAGGTGTTTTAATGCATTCAAATGAGGCATGTCCTGCTCCATTCAGTATGAGTAATGAGTGACCCTCAATTATGGAATCTGGAGAACCATTTCAAAGAAAGAATGTTTCCTTTAGAACTGACAGCTTTGCTACACTTATTTTGTGCCAATGATGGCCATGTAAATGTGATTAAATTTTAAGATGTGTATGTTCTGTCACTTTCAAACCTATGTAAGAAATTTCAGAGCCAGTTTATGGCTTCCAAACCTATATTTGTTTTTGTTTTTTAATTATCCATTTTTAAATTATGCCCTTTGTTTGGGACAAAAAAATAAGCAAAGGTGCACTGGCAAAAATGGTATATTTTCTGTGTGATGCAAGTGGTGAAAACCAAAGTGTGTCTAGTTCACTTTAAATGGAACGCTTTACATATTCCTCTAGCTATCTTTTATCCACCATGACCTACTTCAGGTCATTAATGTCTAGTCTGCACCTTCACTATTGCTGCACATTGACTTGAATCAGTACTGGATTGAGAGGCAGAGTGCTCTGTTGTTCAACCAGCCAGCAGAAGATGAGAACAAACTCTGTAATGCAAATGAAATATTTCTCACTTCCTTCATCTGCTTCCATTTTCAAAGCAATGTTGTTTTTCTTTCCAGTTTTGCAATTTGCAAATTGTTTTTGCCATGATCCATTGGCCTGAAGACTTTTGCAAGAGTCTGGTAGGATAGCAAAGGAATTTTTACTGTCGTGTTTAATAAAGATGAATCAGATGTGTGCTACACTACTTGTTTTCCAAAAGACCAGCAGTGAAATTTCAAAACATACCCTCTTTCAGCTTGTGTCTAGAGCCTTTAATAGTTATACATTATAACCCCTTTATGCAGGGATTTTTACTCCTAACATTTCCTAGTAGAATTCCACATCACGTGATGTTAGAAATGCTTTTATTTTCTCATTTCCATCTGAATGGCACTTACAAAGGAGGAACATTTTACCCCTTTCCTCTAGACCAGTTGATTGATATCCAAACAGCTGTTAGATTGCCTGTTAGATCTATAAATACACCGATCCTTTGGTCCACAGCGACCCAAATGTGTTTTCGATAAATTAAGTTTATCTTTGCAAAGGGTTTCACCACATTGTTAACTACCGGAAAAAGTTCAAACTATAAAGAGAGTAAATGTCTCCTTAAACTAACCAGTAAAAGCTTTTAGAGCTCATGGGAGAAATGAACATCTCTTTTATTTGTGGCTAGTTGCCAAATTCCAGCTCTTGTAACGATAGGAGGTACTGCACTGTAGTTCTGGTAATACTGTGGAAAGCCATAGTTCTCCACGTTTCTGACACATTCTGTTGTGTTTAAGTAATGTCTAGCATGGTGGTATCTGATTGTAATTTATGTGTTACGCTGACTTTAGGAGCAGATTCTCGCACTGGCTTCTGCCTCTTTGAGCTGCTCCAGTGACACTAAGGAACCAGAAATGGGACAGACCTTGCCAACTGAGAATTCCTAAAGCAAAGGGGAGTCCTTAGCTGGCACAGAGATGGCAGAATTTATTCCTATATCACCCCTTGCTCTCCAGAACCTCAGCATATGGTACATACCAGGCCTGGGGCGGGGGGAGAAGGGGGGAGGAGGAGGGAAATGAGGGGGCGTGATCAGAATGCTTTTGAACTCTGGTATTCTCAGCTAATTTAATTGGGAAATGTTTGCACACCAATCCTTTCCTGAAAACCAAGAGGAAAACAGAGGTGAATCATGTATACCATGGAGAGATGTACACTGGGATTTTCCAGGGAGCCTAAAGGAGCTACTGTATATGCCTAGCTCCAACTGAATTTCAGTAGGAGCTGAGACCTATTCCTCAGGTGCCTTTGAAAATTCCAGCTGTAATGATTATGCGGAGACTTTAGGAGTAATTGAAAGGGGGGTAGGGAGAGGGAGTGTGAAGAGAGAAACTCCATCATCTTATTTTTTAAAAGAAACAAACAAAACAATGCCCAGCAATACAGATGTGGTCCTTTTCCACAGAATTTAACTGCCCAATTCAGTTATCCAAGCCAGGCCCAGGATAAAATTCAGTAGCGTTAATGTGTATCTAGCAAAAAGAACAGGAGGACTTGTGGCACCTTAGAGACTAAAAAATTTATTTGAGCATAAGTTTTCGTGAGCTACAGCTTACTTCATCGGATGCATCCAGTGGAAAATACAGTGGGGAGATTTATATACATAGAGAACATGAAACAATGGGTGGTACCATACACCCTGTAACGAGAGTGATCACTTAAGGTGAGCTATTACCAGCAGGAGAGCAGGGGGGAGGGGGGAGAACCTTTTGTAGTGATAATCAAGGTGGGCCATTTCCAGCAGTTGACAAGAACGTCTGAGGAAAAGTGGGGGATGGCGGGGGACTAAACAAGGGGAAATAGTTTTACTTTGTGTAATGACCCATCCACTCCCAGTCTCTATTCAAGCCTAAGTTAATTGTATCCAGTTTGCAAATTAATTCCAATTCAGCAGTCTCTCGTTGGAGTCTGTTTCTGAAGTTTTTTTGTTGAAGAATTGCAACTTTTAGGTCTGTAATCGAGTAACCAAAGAGATTGAAGTGTTCTCCAACTGGTTTTTGAATGTTATAATTCTTGACGTCTGATTTGTGTCCATTTATTCTTTTACGTAGAGACTGCCCAGTTTGACCAATGTACATGGCAGAGGGGCATTGCAGGCACATGATGGCATATATCACATTGGTAGATGTGCAGGTGAACGAGCCTCTGATAGTGTGGCTGATGTGATTAGGCCCTATGATGGTGTCCCCTGAATAGATATGTGGACACAGTTGGCAACGGGCTTTGTTGCAAGGATAGGTTCTTGGGTTAGTGGTTCTGTTGTGTGGTGTGTGGTTGCTGGTGAGTATTCGCTTCAGGTTGGGGGGCTGTCTGTAGGCAAGGACTGGCCTGTCTCCCAAGATTTGTGAGAGTGATGGGTCGTCCTTCAGGATAGGTTGTAGATCCTTGATGATGCGTTGGAGAGGTTTTATTTGGGGGCTGAAGGTGACGGCTAGTGGCGTTCTGTTATTTTCTTTGTTAGGCCTGTCCTGTAGTAGGTGACTTCTGGGTACTTTTCGGGCTCTGTCAATCTGTTTCTTCACTTCAGCAGGTGAGTATTTTAGTTGTAAGAATGCTTGATCGAGATCTTGTAGGTGTTTGTCTCTGTCTGAGGGGTTGGAGCAAATGCAGTTGTATCGTAGAGCTTGGCTGTAGACGATGGATTGTGTGGTGTGGTCTGGATGAAAGCTGGAGATATGTAGGTAGGAATAGCGGTCAGTAGGTTTCCGGTATAGGGTGGTGTTTATGTGACTATCGCTTATTAGCACCATAGTGTCCAGGAAGTGGATCTCTTGTGCGGACTGGTGCAGGCTGAGGTTGATGGTGGGATGGAAATTGTTGAAATCATGGTGGAATTCCTCAAGGGCTTCTTTTCCATGGGTCCAGATGATGAAGATGTCATCAATGTAGCACAAGTAGAGTAGGGGCATTGGGGACGAGAGCCGAGGAAGCGTTGTTCTAAGTCAGCCATAAAAATGTTGGCATACTGTGGGGCCATGCGGGTACCCATAGCAGTGCCGCTGATTTGAAGGTATACATTGTCCCCAAATGTGAAATAGTTATGGGTGAGGACAAAGTGACAAAGTTCAGCCACCAGGTTTGCCGTGACATTATCGGGAATACTGTTCCTGACGGCTTGTAGTCCATCTTTGTGTGGAATATCTAGGTTTCACTAAGTTGCCAGTATTTAAACTTTCAGATGAAGCATTCAAGCTATAATTCAAAGGAAAAGAATTCCTTAAGTAAGGGGTGAAGCTGCAATTTTTCTGGTCTGAGATCTCTCATAAAACTGAAGATGTAATCAGGGAGGGAACGGCAAGGAAACAGCACCTTAAGATGTTCCCTGAATAAACCTGTATTGATTTATACCCTAACTATATGGGCTTCACGTTTTCTTTTAACTAACAGAAGCTAATTAGCCTGGTCCCCCGCTGTGAAGTGGTTACATAAAACGATGTGTAGTTATTAACTCAAATTACAATATCCTCATACTTTCTTCCTATTAACAAAGCACACTTTCCCAACTAATCATCCCTTCACAAACAAAAGATTGTTTTTATATACAGTGTATGTATACAAGAGCTAATTAACAGTAAACCCTTTGTAATGCAGGCAGATCCTTTCATAGCTGTTTCATAACCGCCTACACAGTGTGATTTCATTAGAATTTCACAGTAAGTCAGTAGTACAGAACACATGAGAGGGGAAGGGAAACCCACCTCTAATAAACTCTGAGTGCTCATCATTTTTATAGCACTCTGTTCCAGTGCTTGGAGTAAAGCATTCCATATGTTCCAGTTATTTATAGAATAATTACAGCCATTCCTGAAAGAGTGTGAAAAAAACCAAAAAGGCCCCACAAAAAACTCTCCCCATAAAAATTTACTACAGGGGGGGAAAATAAGATTTATTTGTGAGTATTAAACTATAAACCTACCTCTTGATGGGTAAAATATACTATTCCAGAGAGACTTTCTAATACAGTCGCAGGACAGATCAATTCAGGGCACTGATTGTATTTTTAAATATTGAAAAAGAATAGAAAAACTATTTTTGGTCCTGACTTCTATGGATTTGATGGTTGAGGTCACACTTTTATCCCTCTAGAATAAAGCAGAGTGACAGATAAAGTCATGTTTCTCATGAGAGGAGGGTTCATCGAGTGGATAGAGCACTGGTTTGGGACTCAAGAGACCTGGTTCTATTCTTAGTTCTGCAACTGGCCTTGTAGGTGACCTTGGGCATGTCACTTCCCTCCTAGTGCTGCTTTTTCCTCTCCCACGCTTTTATCTGTCTTGCATATTTACACAGTAATCTCTTTAAGGCAGAGACAGTCTCCATCTGTGTGGGTGCATGATGCCTGCCACAATGGGGTTCTGATATTGGGTTTAGACCCTAGGTGCTAGTATAATGTAGATAACTAATAGTAATGAGTTTAGCGGGACTTGTATATATATACACTGAAACCCACTGTGGGCTATGAATTCTATCCCTATGGGCGCTCTGCATGAGCCACTGCTTATGCGGGCTTGAAGCCGATCAGAGGAAGCGTAGAAACCAGGCGGGGGAATTGCTCCTCAGAGGAGCTTCCAACAGCAACAGCCTAATATGAAGGGAAAGAGGAGGGGCTCCATTAGATGCAGCAGTAGCTGCCTGCAGAAGGGAGAATTACATTCCCACTCCCCATTGCCTTGAGACCCCTGTAAAAAGGCCAGATGCTCAAAGTTAGAATAAGGCAGTAGATTTGGCATTATAGTGAGTAAAGTAAAGGAGTGCAATGCAATGAACTGAGGCAATTTGGGACTTTCGCTACTCTTCCTGATAGACAGCGTCCCCCTGTAGTAGATGATCATGATCAGTGCATGCAAAACCTGATTGTGTGGCTAAGCACTCAAAAGTAAGCAATGCCAAAGATAAGGTTGCACGTGCAACCTTAATACAGCCCGGCCTGTGTGAATGAATTGTTACAGTGCTCTTTAATAACATAATTGCATAGTGTCTATCAAATATAATCTTACACAGCGTGTGCTACACCTTCCTGCGTTCCCTAGTACAGAGCTCCTCCACTGCATTAGAGCAGTGCTCCCTACTGCCCAACCTTACCAAATATGCAAGCAGGCCTCTGCAATCCTTTTGCACCGACCAACATTCTCAGTGATTCCTATGTGGCCCATCACCCAGCCTAAAGTGTGCTGCAACACAGTGCCCTTTGCAAATTCCAAGGGCCACAGAATTCCCTTGGCTGAGCCTCAGAACATCTTGGCAAGTCTTGCAATAGCCCTCCCTAATCATAACTTCAGTACGCTACGTAACTTGGTTACCTATTCATGCGCCTTCACCACAGCCTTTCGTGAGTGCCTGCTTTTCAGATTTGCGAGAAGCACAATGCAAAATATACCCTGCATGCTTAATGTACAGTTCTCGGTCAAATCACAATCAAATTACATCAGCACGCTCAGAGGCATCTCTCCTCAATGAAGGTTATTTCCATACCCAAATTTCATCTCTCTGCCACAAACCGTTTCAGCCGCAGAGCTAGTCTGATAAAGTAGGTTGCAAAAATTGTTTCAGGAGAGGAAAATTGTATTTGTTTTAAAACTCTCCAAGTATTTGAAAATGACTGAACTATTTTTTCTCAAACTTTAACAAAAAAAAAGAAGACGACGACAAGCAGGGAGCAAGCCTGGTAAATTTCAGCTGAAAAAGTGAGTTCCAAAAAGTTCTGAGCAACTGAAAACTGATAAGCAACGTGCAACCTTATCTTTGGCATTTCTTACTCTTATTTATATGACTTATCGCAGTCACTGTTTTTGTCATCATGGTGTGTGTGTACACATCCAGTGAGACATGCTTCTGGTGATCTCCGATATAGGTAAACTCCAATAAGAGTGCGGTTGATTCGAAGCTTGAAATTCTTCCAGTAAATTGCAGTGTATGAATTACAATTCTGGTAATAGTGAACTTCCGTGTATAGTGAAAAAGTGCAGTGAAAAAAGTGACTTTGTTGGGGCATGGCTGCACTGTTCATCCCTCCAGTCTCGTTTGTTAATTCAGTTGCCCCAAAGGAGGATTTAATATAGATTTAATAAGTTATTATAAATTAATTATCTATTTATTATTAAAAATGCATTCATTGAGCTTTAAAAGTATGTAAGATGCAGTGTTTAAGACTCAGTGAATAATTTCTCAATAATTGATTCATATTTAACATACAATAAGTGTGAACGAAAGCCTGCAGACTTTCTTCCATTTTGCCTTAATGCGGTTGCAGGATTTGCCCCTCTTATTAAATGTAGACAATATACATGACAAAGTGTATTTAATTTTAAAGTCTCAACATCACATCGTACTCTGTGGCCCTAGCCTTCACTTTTTGATCTGTGGAAAGATGAAGAAGCTACAATTGTTGCATACAATGGAAAAGGTGTTGCTAGTGTAGTTGTGTTGTGGGTATTCATGGGGGGGTCAAATCTGTTTGGATAGATTTCTTCAAGTCAATTTATAATGTTAAACCACATCATTATAATAAAAGATGGATTGCCTTTTGGCCAGGGATGGAGCCATTCGTGTGTGTGTGTGTGTGTGTAAAGTATTTCCTACTGTTTTACAGTGCTTGATTTATTTACAAGATGGTTAAACCCTGCACACCAAGATGTTACTATATAATACAAATTAGACTGAATTAATTTACAATCCACAAAGTACACTGCCTTGCTAATTCTTCACTCACTCACTAATTCTTCGCTCTCTCTTTCTCTCTCGTGTTACTCTGCAGTTATTTTCCAAAGCTTTTTCAATATTCGATTAGAAATAGCAAATAACTTGAACTAACCTTACTTCAGAGTTGGATTCTTCAGTTTGTTTTATATGAGTGGAAATACAAGATTTTTATTTGTTAAAAGGGATTCTAGTCACAGAGCCATGAGACCTGCAAATACATAATCATAAGCCAATAACATTTTGTTACAAATTGTAAGAAATTAATAAGTTTCAATGGTGCTAATTGCAAAATATTGAACTACAATGGGTTTCAGAGTAACAGCCGTGTTAGTCTGTATTCGCAAAAAGAAAAGGAGGACTTGTGGCACCTTAGAGACTAACCAATTTATTTGAGCATAAGCTTTCGTGAGCTACAGCTCACTTCATCGGATGATGTGAGCTGTAGCTTACGAAAGCGTATGCTCAAATAAATTGGTTAGTCTCTAAGGTGCCAAAAGTACTCCTTTTCTTTTTGAACTACAATAATTACCAAAAGATGAAGGATTACCATAAACATCAGCAATTGTGCAGATTCAGAGCATTAGCAAATCGTGCCATCATGTTGACTTACTTTCTCTTATTGTGTACAGACATTTTTTCATACTAGGAAGTGAAGTAACATGCTGGAAAAATGCCATGTAAATTATTGGTGCTTTTGAGCAAAGACTTACCAATAACTGAATTTGTATTTGAACTGGAAGGGTGTTCTAAATCATTCATTTCACATGCAACACCCTGCCTGTGTGAAACCAATTGCGCTTCATGGCTCTTGACCATGTTGCAGAGGCATTTTGCCCTTTGTCTCCTTTATTATGACTAGAGAGGAAAAAAATCTACTGAGATGTCAGATGGAACTGTACAGTCGTCTGCATAGTCTGGGATGTTCAAAAGCACTGTGTTTTGGCCTAACTCATTGACTTCAATGGAAGCTGAGTTAGACCAATGTTCAGTACTTTTGAAAAATCCAGTCCACACTCTTCCACTGACTGTTACTGTTTTCTGATGGTAAGTTTGAACCCTGATGATTTGTGATGATGATAATATGCTTCTGTATGCTCTGTCCAGTAACCTAATGTTGCCAAAGCCACTTAGGCAGGAGTTTGCGCAGGGAACTGATCTGTATCATCATACTGACGGGCGTGGGGAAATTAAGGAGAAAAATGAAGACTAGCGAAGGTTGAATCTCAGGATATTTGGAAGTTCTTGTAGATAAAAATTTGGATACTTAGCAGAACCGTCTAAACTTTGTGAGTCTACAAAACTAGACTGGATACCTCAAAATTGGAGGTGTTTTCTACTATAGGTAGGGTAGAAATACAATGCAGAGAGATGTGCTTCCAGTACCAGGCAGAACAAGGACATCCAGAAGTCTAGAAAACTTAAAAAAATACGGGTTTCAGAGTAGCAGCCGTGTTAGTCTGTATTCGCAAAAAGAAAAGGAGGACTTGTGGCACCTTAGAGACTACATCCGATGAAGTGAGCTGTAGCTCACGAAAGCTTATGCTCAAATACATTTGTTAGTCTCTAAGGTGCCACAAGTCCTCCTTTTTTTACAAAAAATACGGCAGTTCCCCCAAATCCTTTTGCTTGTCAGAAGATTCAGTTTAGGTTCTTTTCAAGTTTTAGGAGAAAGTGGAGGTCACTTTTCATTTAACTTGAACTGATTTGCCCATTCTGAGAGAGGGCTTCAGCTCTTCAGTACATATGTCCTTGATTTAGATTGCTGCTATTGTGATTTGTCTTGAAGCAGCGCCTGTCTGTCAGAAAGCAGGGCCTCCAGCAGTCTCCAGGCAACCTAATGAGCACAGCTGGCCTGTAATCGGCTGCCTCGTTGGCTATGCCACCTGTTTGGTTGGAAGAGTCAGCAGACTGGCTCTTAAGCCCAGCGGCAGCTGCTCAAAGCATTCTTCATGGCTGCAATAGCTCCTGTGCCTGCTTGTTCCCAGTCCTGCCACTTTGTTTCCAGCCCTGCTTCAGCCCCACTCCTGCCTTGGCCTCAGCCTTGCCTCACTCCAGGTAACCTGGTTCTGATCCTTGGCTCCAGTTCCTGATCTCTTACTTCAGCTCTGACCCTTGGCTCTGGCATATGGCCTCTGACTCCAGTTTGGATGCTGGGCTCTGGCTTCTAACTCCAGCTCTGACCATGGGCTCCAGTTCCTGGCTAGCAGCTCTCATTCTAACCATTAGGCCTGACTCCTGCTCTGTCCCTATCCAGTGACACTGTCTCTATTTCCTTTATGCACCCTGTAGTTGAAGAACAGTTCTTTTTTTCTCTCTCATTACCCAGCGAGAGACTCATTTTCATGTTGCATCTCAAGTTAAAGGCGAGGGCTTCATTAGGTGACTCTGGCATTCCCTGGTGATCTCTAGCCCCCGTTTGTCCTAGCTGCCTATTCTAACATGCTAGCTGTAAAGGACGTAAACATCGTTTTCCAAATGAGGTCTTCTTTCGGCTTGTTTGCTAATGATAGGACCACAAGGCTCCTTATTTGAAGCTCAGCTGTGGTATTGTGTAGTCATGCAGTCAGTGAATCTCCCCACTAGATAGTAGCTTCCAGTTCCCTCTGGCTTCAGCACCTTAGGTCCTTGGTCTGCCCTAGTGCCTGGCCAGAAGCAAACGTACACCCATTGTTGTAGTGAAATACATATTTAATTGTTAGGAGTTCGGTGACGGTGTTACTTCTGAGTTTTCAAGCTGAGCCCCAGCAAGGTGACCAAGAGCGTTCAATGGGGTTGGGCTCAAGCCCCCAGCCACCTGAGGGAGCCATGTATTTTGTCTGAGTAAATAATTGGCATATTTTAAAAAGTTATGTCTGAATTTATATATAATGTGGTGCTTTTGGGGACAAGTGGTCTTCCCTGAGTATGAATTTACATTATTGGTAGAAATTTTAGAATCTATATTTATCTCGGGTATTATGCCCCACTCATTAACAAGGTATTTGAGCACCTTGGATTGTCCCTCAATGCAGATGGTTGGTTGGTTTCTTCCTCTTAAAGATGCATTGCTTTGAGGTGCTGTTTGGAGTCTATTCAGTGTCACAGAGTTATTTGAAGTCAGTGCAGTTTATGCAGAGGCTCCAAGGGACGTGTAGGTTTACCCAAAGATGCATTCTCTTTAGAACATGTGGGTAATGGGTTTTGCTGGTGTAACCTTTTGACATCCTCAGGGAAGTTGCCTTGAGGGAAGACTGTAATTTTAACAAATGTCTCACATTATTTTTCAATCTGAACTAAACTTTTAACAAACTCAGCTCGATACCCTGGTAAGCAGAGGCTTCCTTCCAGACATGTCAGCCGTTAAGTCCACAACAGATAATGCAGATAATCATTTTTGGAGACATTCGCGGTGGAGCAAGTTATTAAAAAGAGAAGAAATGGTCGTGGGATAACATGAAAAGCAGGTGCTGGCAGGTCCTGATGGAGGTTTGTTGGCAGAGGAGGGTTGCACTGTGCCTGCCTACTCAATGCATGTCTCTGGCCAACGCGACTAATCCCTCACTTTCAAGTGTGCAACGTTCAGAGAAAAATTCAAGAAGAATGTCAAAACATAGTGATGCAGGCAAAGGCCAGATTTTGGTTCAACAAAACTGGATGAAACAAGTTTTCATACAAGTTCTGACCTGTAAAGTTCGTGAAGCCTTACGTGCAGTAAAAATTGGCACAAATACAATTTCCCCTCAACCTTCACAGTAAAAACATGCCAATCATTTCCTTAAACAACTTGTCTTAGACTCCCTCCAAACCCTGCTTATAACACACACTGTTGATTACAAAAATGCAAACCAATATGCCATAGTGGTTTTTTTTAAATCTTATTTCCTGTTATTTTGCAAATTATTTCATTTTAACTTTTAGGTCTCAGGACTTCATACACTCTAAACAATCCTGTGTAGATATTGTGCAGATACATCTAGCTGACAGTACAGGGTAGCTCAGGTGGGTCTTAAGAGGTACTTCATCAGTAACCCAAGGAAGTCTGCGGGAGGTGAGAAATAAGATATGCTAATGGAGAAACAGAAGCCAACAGGGGACAAAGGGTGAGCGTTAATTTATCACCAAAGACCATTTTAGTCATAGGCTTAGTAGACAGCCCCCTACAGATGGTTCTAAAGGAACAATGCAGAGAGTGCTTCAGTCACTCAAGAACATATTAATCTTGAATTACTCTTCTGTGGTTATGGTTTCTGCACACCCTGTTTCTGCTCAGTCAAGTTCAATAGACACCTTTAATTAACACACACATCCTGAAACTCTTTGCACTGCTGGCTAACAAAGCACTCAACTGAAGCACTGCTGTGTCTCACACAAAGGAGTGTGGAGAATGTCCGGGAACTGGAGACATCCACTGCAGATGACTGAACAAACACATAGGCACCCTAGTGGAAGAAAGAAAATGGCACAGGCTATTAATTATATTACTATGTATTATTGATCAAGCACCACAGATTAAATATGCTTGCTGTCCCAACTATCTTGTAGTCTAAGGTTCTGATCCTTGCAGCATCAGGGTCTAAATTAGATGCAGTCAGTATAGTCCAAATGTAACCTCATGCATACGATAAAGGTGCATGTAAAACAATCATGCTACATGCTTGACGGTCAAATTACCAGATAGCCCTTGGATTTTTTTCTTGTAAACACCTCATTTATTGGAAGGCCTTGTGGAAGAAGTAGAGTTTTGAGGAGGAATTTGATGGTAAAGAGGGGAGGTCATCTGGCGAACAAGGAGAGCAAGGAAGGTTCAAGAGCAGGGCACTGGGTCGAGAACTGAGAGAAGGAGACAAAAGAGATGGTCAAGTAGGAGGAGAGAAGACAATAGGAAGAAGAACAGGAGGAAATTCAGACTACAAACATGATTCATCTTTTTAACTGTGAGAGCAATTAACCGTTGGAACAATTTACCTAGTGAGATGGTAGATTATCCATCAGATGAAGTCTTTAAATCAAGACTCCTTGTCTTTCTAAACGATATGCTCTAGTTCTACCAAAAGTTATGGGTGTAATGCAGAAATTACTGGGTGAGGTTCTACAACCTGTTATGCAGGAGGCCAGACTAGATTATCATAATGGTCTCTTCTGGATTTAACACCTGTGTAGGTTGGTCAGAAGAAAGCAGCAGAGAAATAAGTGGGCTGGAGGGGATGAGTTCTAATCTAGCAATTCACCAATACAGCTGCAGCCAGATCTGTCTTCTACTTGTCAACTCTGGGCCTGATCCAAAGCCAATTGAAGTCACTAGGAGCCTTTCCACTGATTTCAGTGGACTTTAGATAGGCCCTAGGCTGCTTAGTTTAATAACCTTTCTCAGTGAACTGTGTAAATTCTAGAAGCAAATTGTCAGTCTACCTGCCCATCATGATTTTCAGGAGGAAAAGATGTATTGTCACCTCAAAAATGGGCCAGCAGCCATTAATATGCATAGTCTCAATCACAGTAAGGATAACAGACACAGAACTGATTGAAAGGATATTCTAGCTTTAAAATACCCATTTCCAGTAAATGTGTGTGGTTTTCCTTGTGAGAGTGATATCCTTTGCATGTAGATGAATTGGAGACAACGTGCAATATTGCCTCACCATTGCAGCTTTGTGTGAATTGGCTCTGTGAAGTTGTCAAACGGCGCAGAAGCCAGATTCCTGTCATCCACAGGTTCATGTAATCTTTTAAGCACTGTTTCTGTCCCACAGCAAAGATAGATCTGTAACTGGGGGTGGATTGGCATTTAGTTAGAAAGGGTGAGGAGGGGGGGAGAGGAAACCAAAGATGTATCAGCATCTTTACTTCAGTTCTCTCCAGCAGGGTGTCCCAAGTTTTCTCATAGTCCTCCCCTAAACACTGAAAATTAACTTGAAAATCTAGCCCTCCACATATTTTAAAAATGTGATGTGTGGCAAATGACCTTTGATTGGTGGAGGGGTGGGGAAGGTGTAGTTGGACCTTCTCTCTGGATATATTCCTTGATCGTGAGTAGGGTCCTGACTTTTCTGTCGGATTAGATGTCCATTCGAGGTTTTAGGGAGCTGTGTATGCACCAACAGCACCAAGGTCAGCTGTCTGGCTGAAATGAATACTGAGGTTTCCTCTGCGGTCAACAGAAGGAAATGTCTGCGTGTTTAAACCAGCTCACCACTTCCTGGATGCTTGTCCAAAAATATTCTGAGAAAGGGCTGGCATAGGTAGAAGGGAGCTGGAGTGCCTGGAACACTCAGACATCGAGTGACCCTTGCAACATATGCAATGAATTTTGGGTTGGTCTCCTGCACAGAGATTTGGGAGAAAGTAGGACTGTTTAACGTGATTATATACACCCATTTAGGTGGTCCCATTGACGTAAATAAACACATGAAGACAATTCTTCATCATTTTGAACAGTGTGCTAACCATGGACCTAAACCATTTTTGGAATCAATTATGTTACATCCTGGTTACAAACATGGTAACAGGTTTTAGTGTAGACAGAACTATAGGGATTTGTCCCAGGTCACACAGCAAATCACTGGCAAAGCAGGGAGCAGAAATCAGGTCTTTTGAAACATAGTCTTTGCTCTGAACAGTGTCCTTGCTTATATGTTTAGCTGCAGATGCAAGTTCAGCCCAAATAATCTGAACCTATTTAGTCTGCAAAATTGGACTGAAAGACTCACAAGATTAAGATTTTTGTATTTCTTCTTTCTGGTAAGGCTGGAGAGAGCATAAGAAAAGCCTTTTGTCTGGTACTGAAGCACATCTAGTTACAGTTCTGTCTCGAAACAGGAAGTGCAAAGGGACTTGGGAATGAAAAATTTTCAAACACCAAAAACAGATTGGTTTGAGTGTTGAATGAAGGTTTGCTTTAGCCAAATAGGTACATCTATTCCTTATAAAGAATAGACTTCTTCATGGCAATTTTTAGTATTATAACTCCTCCCTTAACCACATTCCCTCCCCAAATTTGCCACCCATCCAGTACAATTGGCATGGACTGAAAAGGAGGCCAGAAATAGAACTGAAAATTCTGGTTTATACCTTTGATCATTGAGATTTCTTTTTATTTTACTTCTGGGGGGGAGGGGAATTGAGAAAATTAAATTGAAGCCAAATGCTATATGGATATAACTATAATTGCCAGGAAATTCAGATTTATTGTTACAAATCCATCCTAGTATTTTGACGGATAGCATAAGCACCCTTGAAGATATTATTTATGCATTGGAATTCATAATATCCATTTCTTTTCTGATAAGACTTGCATTTGTTTATATCAGTCTCTTCACGTTCTATTTCCCCCCCCCCCACACTTAATCAAATGGGATTTCCCAATGATTGGTATAATTTGTGTAGGACATTTTCACAGACAGAACGCTACTCCTGTAATATAATAGTGGAAACTCCCAAAGTAGCATCAGGCAAAAACAAGTATACCTTGTTATGCATCTACCATGGATTCTTCTTGATATTTATGAGCACTGGTTAAGTTTATTCCCTCATATGTCTCCCAAAGATAAATTTTGCATTTTTGGAATTTAATGAGAAATAACAAGTGTACATGTTCGAATATAAATACAGTATCGTGGCCATTTTGAGGCATTTATTAGAATACCAAAAAGTATCAGTGCACATGTAACCCACACACCTTCTGGGTGTGGTGTTCTGTCCCATCTTGTGGCACCGAGACCACTTAAAGAGAGAGAGAGAGATTGAGTCTGCTCTGTAGCCTTAGCTAACGGCCAGTTGCCTTTTAGCTCATGCAGCAGAGGCTCACTCACTAAGCTCTGGAGGTCCCCGGTTCGATCCCGCCCGCTGATGACCGGGGTCTATCAGCGTTACACACATGCAGGACTAACTACTACCATTGTTGCTAGACTATGAGAGGAAATATATCCTAATCATAGGGTGACCGGGTGTCCGGTTTTCGACGGGAACACCTGGTCAAAAAGGGAACCTGGCGACTCCAGTCAGCACCTCCAACCGGGCCATTAAAAGTCCAGTCAGTGGTGCTGTGGGGTTAAGGCAGGCTAGTCCTTACCTGTCCTGGCACCGCGCTGCACCCCAGAAGCAGCCAGCAGGTCCGGCGCCTAGGTTGGGGAGCCACGGGGCTCCATGCGCTGCCACTGCCCCGAGTACTGGCTCTGCACTCCCAGCCAATGAGAGCTGGGGGTGGTGGTGCCTGAGGGCAAGAGCAGCATTCGGAGACTCCTGGGACCCCTGCCTAGATGCTGGACTTGCTGGCTGCTTCCGGGGCACAGTGCGGTACCAGGACTAGCCTGCCTTAGCCCCGCTGAGCCACTGACTGGGTGCCGCCTGAGGTGAGCCCCAGCCTTGAGCCCCCCCTAAACCCAGAGCCCCCTCCAACACCCCAAGCCCCTCTTCCCAGCCCAGAGCCCTCATCCCCCCCTGCACCCCAACCCCTGCCTCAACCCACAGCCACCTCCTGCACTCCAAATCTCTCAGCCCCTCCCCCCAGCCTGGACCCCTTCCTGCACCCCAAACCCCTCATCCCCAGCCCCACCCCAGAGCCCACACCCCTGCCCCAGCCCAGTGAAAGTGAGTGAGGGTGGGCGAGAAAAAGCCACTGAGGGAGGGGGAATGTAGTGAGTGGGAGTGGGGCCTCGGGGCAGGGGTGGGGCTAATGTGTTCAGTTTTGTGTGATTAGAAAGTTGGAACCCTATCTAATCATTTATAGAAGCACACACATGATATAGTACCTTAGATATAGATATATGAACATGCTATTAAAAGGAAAACACATCAAGGCTAGACTGATGGACCCTTCATGCATTGTAATATAGATGCCAAATATAGTGTAATAAAATTTAAATGGCCAAATTAAGGATTAATCTTGCAAACGCTTGTTGAACAGAACTCCCATTGAAATCTATGCGAGCTCTGCATATCGGTGGCTTGCAGGACTGTTACATACAGAAGGGTATCCATTGACAAAGATCATGCACGCTGCTTCAGCTGTGTTCTCACCTCAGTTGTTTCAGTCTCCAATGCACCAGCCCTTCTGCCCTGACTCAGGTGAGCAGTCCTCTTGGTTTCAGTGGGACTGCTCAAGGGATGAAGTTGCAGGACTGGCCTGTACAGGACCAGTTCTGCAGAGTGCCTAGTTACTACTGAGATGTGCTGAGCTCCTTGAACTCTCATTAGCATCTAAGGGAACTGACGGTGATTATAACTTCACAGGCTCAGTCCCCAGAAAAGCAAAAAATGAAGTCATAAAGGCCGGGAAAGCACAACTTTTGAAACAAGGAAGTTTGTAAAGGACTTCAGCACCAGCATAGAGATGCAATCATAATTATTCTGGTCTGAATTCTTCCTGGAGCCCGAGGAAGCTGAAGTTATCCTAGATAATTCTACAGCTGGGACTGAAGAGTCCGTGTTCACCACCAGTAAGCTAAACTTCATTAAATCTGCACTGTGATTCTTAATCTCTTGGATAACGGCTCTCAAGGGGACTCCAATAACCACGAAGGCTAGCATTCCAAAAACCAATCAAAGGAAATAGAATTGTGCCTTACAGCAGCAAAGACAGACACACGCTTAAAGGGGTTGCCTGTTCTTTAAAGTGAGAAAATGAAGAACTTTGAGTGCAAGAGTCAGTGCTCTGATGGATGGTCAGTTGGGATCCCCCAGGGAAAGGGTGACTGACATGGAGTCCTTCCTCCATTGTCTTTTGTGCCTGACACTAAGAAAGGGCAGTGGTCTAGACACTGAAGCTGAGTGAAATCATAGGCTCTATAAACCTAACCTGAGGATGGACCAAATGCTCAATGTAATTAGTGTTTATATTTTATATTACACTGATAGGGTGCTTTAATGCTGGACCTCAACTCAGGTGCATGAACTGCATCACTTTAGCTAAAACACTCTACTCTGTCCCCAATTCTTACCTCTTTCTTAGGCTCCATAACCTTCCAGAGCTGGTTTTATAATTGGGAGAAGCAACTTTTGAATCCTCCAGTCAGGGTTTCCCCAGATTCTGTAGAGGTTAGGGGATTCCCTAACTTGTACGGATCATTATGGAACCCATTTAATCGATCACTGGAATGCAGCCATTTCTGTAGTGGAACATAGCAGCTAAGTAATAATGCACAGTGGCTTCACAAAAACAGCTCAGTGCAGGAGGAGAGGAAGAATACTGTACCCGAATAAAAAAGTGCCATACAACTGGTTGGTTGAAAAATGTACGCCTCCAAAAGTTCCTATTCAGTTCTTTATTCATGGCATGTGATTGGTCACCTGAATCACTTGCTGTTCTTTCTGTACCTTGATTGGATGACTGAAACATTCTAGAAAGCAGAATAATGACTGATTGCTCTATTGATTCACAAATACCCAGGCTCACATACATGTGGGCATGCTAACAAACAACAACTGTTCCCAATTTTTGTGTGTGAACAAACACTTTTCCATGCATGTGTACAGAGTTGTGCATAACTGTAAATAAAGAGTGGTGTGAATTTGATTGAACTGAGCTATCAATTGCAATCCTAATGTATTTCCAGTAATCCAGGATTTACAGTATTTACTCAGCTCTGTGCACACGCTGTGAGGTGAAGGTGGAATCTCTGAATAATTATGCTTGAGTTCTGCCTTTTCTGTGAAAAGTTGTAGAAGTTGGAGGGTGAAGGTAATGCAGAAGCTACTATAGCAGAGTTGAATTTAGTTTACCTGTCCACTTTTCCTAGGAGTGAATTGCATGTTTTGGACACAGAGATTAAGCAATGAAGAAAAAAAATCCTATCCAACAATTCTTGTTGCAGTGTCATGTGATGTTTCCATTCAGGTCAAGATGGAGTGTTGTCTCCTGGGACCTATATTCTCCATTATGCACACCTCCCTATTAAAATTGTGGTTGTCCATTGATTGAATTGGGTCATACCACCATATTTTACTCATCCAGGTCTCCAAGTTGTATGACACTTTCTGCCATATAAAGTGTTGCTTAATACTGTCTTAATTGACTTAATACGCCAGTAAAATATTGGGTGGAGAAAAGGATTGGCCTAATTATGCACTCTGAAAACCACAGTCTGACCAAATTTAAATTACTGTGGTTCTTGTGAAGCAGGTGTTTCCATGATAGACTGACCTGCTGGTGTATGATATCCTACAACTGAGTGTGCTACATGCTTAACATTTGAGGAAAGCACATTTTCAGTTTTAATAATGTCATTTGCACAAAATGAAACATGGAGTCAACTGCATGCAACGTGGTATAGCAAAGCCCATGTACTGTATCCTAACTCAGTTTATTGGACCTAACATGTACTCTTTATGTATGCAGAGGGGAGCTGCTTAAGTTGAAGCCAATGGTCTTAGTCACAAATCAGCCCATCAGCGCACGCTATCGATACGACTCTGGTTTTCTTTCTGTGAAGCAAAAATTACTCTTTCCAAAGAAAATGGAAAATATGACAAGAATATAAATGAACTGTTCTTTGACTTGATGAACCTGCTTCACCTGTGAGTCAAATCTAGTGGATTTAGCTGCCTTTCCATCACTGAAAAATCAATCCACCTTATCCAGGAGCTAACTTGGCATATTTTATAAGACGCATTAATCATTTAAACAACAGGCCTGGAAACAAAGTCATCGTGCAAGTTCTTACCAGTAACTTTCCCTTTCTTCTTTTTGTGGTGGAAGAGAAAAATCTCAGCGTAAAGATATCAAGTATGCTGTAGTGCCCAATGGCCACCTCTACTGTATGTAAATAAAAGCACCTATATTTTACTACAGTGGTAATTGGTACCTCATCATTACTTATTTATTCCCAGGCAAAACCTATATTGATACGGAGTTAAAATTGTGAGTGCACATCAGTCACTTCTGGTGAAAACAAGACAGGGATGTCTTAATTTTCACCAATCAAGCATTCAAAATTCAAAATAAAGGAAATGTAGTTTAGAAATGAATAGTTACGCCACCCAGACAGTCTTAAACCTGTCATTTGGTGACACCATGCAATAATTGTACAATTATAATTAATATATATTAGTGTCTGTGGTCCCAAATTAGATTTTTAAAGACCTATTATTCTTCCTGGCCCTCCACATATTTTACAAAGTGAAATTACCCATCATACTATTAAAGTGAAACATAAAATTATCACATTAAGAGACAGTTAGGACATATTTTTACCAATTAATTGATCTTCCCACAGTGTTTGTTCACCCATTGGCATTTGGCTTCCATTTCAGTAAAAACTTTTCTCATAATCAAAACAAGTACAACCCTCTCTAAACATTGGCACCTTGTGTTAAACGTTTTTTATTTGTTTTGAGGACAGCTTGATTAATAGTTTATTTTAAGAAGGGGAAGAATTTATTTCCAGAGTGATGCTAGGGATCAATTTTGTAAGGTGCTGAGAACTCTGGCACTGATCCAGTAAAGCTTTTAAGCACATCTGTAATTCTAAAGCTTTTAAGCACATCTGTAATTCTAAGCATGCGAGTACTTTAACTGAAGTCAGTTTCCCCCTCTGTAAAATGGGGGTAGTGATACTGTCCTTCTTTGTAAAGTGTTTGAGATCTACGAATAAAAAGTGCTATATAAAAGAGCTGAGTATTATTGTTGCTCAGGTACTTAAAGTTATGCACATACTTAAGTACCTTGCTGAATCAGTGCCTAAAAGGGGCATGAATGTGGTCAAAGAGAATTGCCATTTTGGATACAAATACATGTTTGTCAATACTGGATGTGTCTACACTGGGAAACGTTATCGTGTTTAAACGTTAGTTTTAATTGCTGATTTAGTTAATTCAATGCTGACCATGACTTTGTGGTCAGTGTAGACAAGGGTAAGTTTTGGTTTAAAACCTGCTGGAACCCAGGTTTAAGCATGACTAGATGACATAATGTTGAACATGGTTGGTCCTTGTCTACACTGAATACAGAGTTGTGGCCAACATTATGTCAGCTAACTTGATTGTTTTTTAAAAAGTGTTTAAACATGATACAATTTTCGAATACAGACAAGTTTCCCCACTGAGTTCAGTCACTCTTTACTTACAAGCCAAAATAGACAAGGAGTGGTGGAGAAGAAATCACTATTCTCTGAACTAAGAAGATGGTTAATGTTCCCTGAATAAACACAAAGCAAGGCCCATTTTATATATGCAAGCAGTGTTAGCCTATTTCTTCTCCCACTTCAATGGACTTCAGAAGAGCAAAGTTATGTTAGCTAACAAGGAATGCTTTCGGAAATCCCACTTGTAGAACTTACTGAGGATGGGTGAAGCGAAGAGAGAGATGCTATTAAAACACATTTGAAAACAATTTACATGCCATTCTGACTTTATAGGGAATATCGTATTTTGGTTACAGAGTACCTAAGCGTATGTTCCAGAAGTGACAGGTCTCTAATAGTAAAGCATTATGGTCGTGCGAATTCTCTACGGAGGGGGATATGCCATATGTAAATTTTGTGAATTTTCTGTCAGGAAATGGTAGCCTCTAGTTAAAGAACTCCTTACCAGAAAAACAGCAAGAAGCTACTGCTTACAAGCATTCAAGGTGATAATGAATCCTACATGGATATATTAAAATATTTTTTTAAAAAAAACCCTATAGCACTGTAAAAATTAGGCTTCAAAGCTCAATTTATTTACATTTTATAGTACGTGGTTTAATATTGAAGATGGGCTGGGGAGAGAACACCTGTTCTTTCTCCATGGACCAACATTTTGTCTTTTTCTCCCGTTTGCCAATTGAGAGTGTGAAATCACTTACTACTATATGTAATTAGGCTGTGTTATCTGGTTTTTGCAGCGTTGTAGATGTTTTGGAGCTGTTGGAATGATGTTATGTGCCCCCTATTGAGCGCCCTTATACATCTTGGAATACTAACTTTGAACTTTCTTCTCAATTTTGGTGTGCAGGAATGACTATTAAATGCTTCTAAATATGAAGACACTGTACACATTTAAAAGAAAATAGCTATTTCTCCAAAGGAAATACTAGGATCCTGCTTTCAGTATTCAGCCACATGTCTACAGTTTCCAGTTTAGAAGTCAGAAAAGAGTATTTTTCTAATAATTAAAAGCTGGATTGGCATCTTGCAATCTGCCCCCAAGTAAGGGTGTAGTGCGCAGTTGTGCTGTCTGAGGAGTAGAGCAGGGACTGAATGGTGATTCAGGGCACTAATGTGCCTTAGAATGGCCAGAGATAGCCAGTGAAGAATTCCCTTTGCAGAATTCTCCACCCCAATGTAACCAAAGGATTTTCTGTGGCCAGGTTCAGTACGGAGCTTACACCGGTGACAGAAGTTAGAGTAGGCTCGGAGCTGTTATGATTTCCACCAGACCCAGGCAGGATCAGAGAGCCAGCAACCAGCTTCCTGCAGCTGTCACTCTCCACTGCCTCTTAGCATAGCTGGGACATAGCAGAGAATTGGGACCCCAGTGTTTTTGAAAATGATTTATGAAAATCTCCACTTTGGTGAGGAAACTTGCTTTGATGTCTCACAGTTGACATTATTACGCTTAATTTTCATGGAGCTCATTTTAAGCCTGCAGTAAAAGTGGCGGGAGGAGGCAACTGCTGGTGATTGCATTCACAAACAGATTGGTTTGTAACAATAACGTAAGTGGATTAAGCTCTGAATGCCACTAGAGATTAGGGGTTTTGTGTCCAGTCACACATCAAGCTGAGGCCATGGGTAGGTGGCTGTGGCACAAGCAGAAAGACCCAGATTAAAAAATATAATGGGAAAAGGTTTCATGCCTGCGATTACACTCTGATCAACACCACCTTGCACGGATCAGTGTTAAGTCCACTTTCATTAAGGAGCCTTATTAATGACATGGAAGGAGAGGGTAAACAGCATATTAATGACATTTGCAGATGATATTAAATGTGAGGTGTTGCAAACACCAGAGACAATAGAGAAATAACACAAAGGGGCTCAGTGAGCTTAGAAATATAGACAGGAAATGAAATGAGTCTTAACGACAACCAAAAGAGCAAGTTAAGAAACCGAAGCATTAAAAAAAAAAAGAGAGAGAGAGAGAGAGAGAGAGGAGTGATACTTGCAAAAAAATTAGTGCCTAAAAGTGATCAAGGGATGATAGTGAACAGCTGTGAAATGTGAGGTTTCAGTGCAGTTATGGTGTCAAAAAAGTGATGGGGTCAAAGGCTTGTCATTTAAAACTACACAGGAGAAAGCATTTGACTCTGGGGAGGAACTCAGCATTGGCAGGAAGATGAACAGGATGATCTAATATCTCTTTCCCTCTGTAATGTTTGCGAGATTGTATGACTTTGAAGACATGATGGTGGAGCTATAAATGAAGTACTATTACAATGAAGGAAATGTTTACTATTCCGTTCCAAAGCAAAACCTACCACAGTTTTATTGCTTAAGTCTTATTGGTTAACACTTAGCAATGCTTGTTTCAAGTCCCACATGATCTCTACTATGCCACTTTTGGGGGCATAATAATGAGTTGGGTGTTTACACTCAGCTCCTGAAGTTTTGAATAACACATGCAAATTTCTGCGGTCTTGAGACTCTATTTGGATTACCTACAAATATTTGAATACCTAAGTGATGTGTTAAGTGCCTAAGGATTAGTCACTTTCCTATGGGTAAGCATGATAGTGAACATTTAAACATGGGAGCTTTATTACCCCGATCTGGCCATTTAATTTGGCAGATTTAAATTTATGCTGTCTGAATTTGATACAGTGCTTCTGACTGATCAGATCTGTCTGATTTCAGACTGGTCAGAGGAAGCAATTGGAAGAATCCATTGGGATTTTCAGCAGGTTACTCAATGTAAAACTCCTCTGTTTTCGACAGCAGTACAGCATGATATTAATAGGCCATAAGCGTTCTTTCAGTGTTACCTGTGTATGGTGCAGGCGTGCTCTTGTAGAGAAAGGTCGTCTTCATAAAAAATATTTTATCATTGTCCAAGTGACAGCTTCAATGAGTGTCGCTTTTTCAGAACCTCCTTTGGGAGAGCCTTTGTTTTGTTATTTGTATGAGAAATATTACGATCTACATGTCTTTTTAATGAGAGTTTCTACCTACTGAAATAATAAAATACTATAGTAAGAGCAGAGGTAATGGATGAGGAGCGACAACACCTCACAGCTTGATTTCTAGCTATTAAATTAGACTTTTCTGAAAACATGTATTTATAAAACTAGAGAGACAAGATGAGTGAGGTAATATCTGTTATTGGACCAACTTCTGTTGGTGAGAGAGACAAGCTTTCACCACGTGGAGCTGCTCTTCAGGTCTGGGAAAGGGGTGTGTGTGTGTGTGTGTGTGTATGTGTGTGTAATATAGGGACCACTTCACCCCGGACTGAAAAGCGGCCATGTCTGTGGGGAACTGAGATGTCATTGCATAACAACATTAGCAATGTTATACAGCTGATTTGTATCCATTTGAAAATAAAGGAGACATTTAGGCAGGCAGAATATAATACCAAGTTGTGTGAAACTTTCATAATGACACGTAAAACCAAACAAAATGATTTCATGTTTTCTTAAACACCTGGAACTTTCATCAGGTCACAGCATTGCTCTCTCTAATCGCTCGGTGTCTGAATTTCCGCTTGTTGACGATCACCTGGTCTCTTTCAGCATTGTCCATCAGTTCTTTCTCTCTCACCCTGTCACTTAGCCTTTCTGTGATGTCCCATCCGTTGCATTGATGACTTCTTATCTGCTTTCAGTTCTCTCCTCCTCTTTCTTTTCTTCCATTGATATGATTTTTGATTCTCTTCATCACTCCTTCCCTCTCCTTCACCCGTTTCTCTTTTGTCCCCACTCCATTCGGAAAGTCTGCCCGGCCAATCCCCAACCCTGCCTCACACCGCAACATCTGCTTCCGTTCCCACTCTCACAATGCAGTCTCTCTCTGGTGGACATCATATCACCCAGGCTGACTTCCTCCACTGCAAATTCATTCTCTCTTCCTTTAGATCTTCTGTCTTCCTAGCTAAACAACTCTACTTGTCCAACTAGATTGAATCCCGTGTCCTCAATCCCAGTCACCTTTTGCCACCTGAGACTCACTCCTCAAACTCTTCTGCCTCCACTTCTCTCTGCACACAGGATCTCACCAATTTCTTCAAAGAGATGATTGACAACCTTCCCTCTCCCCTCCTACAACTCTTCCCTCCTTCTCTTCTGCCACAGACTCAGAACTGTCTTGTCTGCTCTCCTACTCTAATCACTCTACATGAGCCAATAACCTCCATCCCAACTCCTGATCTTCCTTATGCCCACCCTCATCCCCTCCCTTACACGTCTCCTTAACCCTTTGCTCTCCTCTGGCTCTTTTTCCTCAAAATATGGACATGCTTTCGTCTCTCCCATTTTAAAATAACCCACCCTTGACCCCACTTGCCTTTCCAAATATTGCCCTTTCTCCCTTTCATTTCTAAGCTCATTGAATGCACTGTTTATTGTTACTATCTGGAGCTCCACTCCTCAGATTCCATCCTAGACCGTCTTCAATCCAGCTTCTACCCCTTGTACTCCACAGAAACCACTCTCCCCAAAGTTTACAATTGTTTCTTCCTAGAGGAAGCTCAGCACCATGCTCATCTTCCTTGACCTATCAGCTGCCTTTGGCTCAGCTGACTATGGTCTTTGTGAAATCTTGTCCTTGCTTGGCTTCCAGGACTCTGTGTTTTTACCTCTCTAATATCTTCTTCAGTGTGTTTTTGGAGAACTCCCATCATCTCCCCTCCAGCATTCTGAGGGAATTCCACACGGTTCTGTCTTTGGTCTCTTCTCTTCTCCCTCTCTACACCTTATATCTAGGTAAGCTCATCCACAAACACAAATTCAGCTTCCATCTCTATGCTAAGAACTGAGATCTACCTCTCTACAGAGGTCTCCTTCTGTCCAAATTCAAGTATTGGCCTGTCTCTGACATTTCCTCATGGATGCCTACCCATCAGCTCAAACTTAAAATGCTTAAAACAGAGCTTACTCTTCCCTCCAAGTCCTTCCCACAACCTCCTTTCTAGATCATGTGGACCACCATCCCGTCTGTCACTCAGGCCCATATTCTTGGTGTCATCTTTAGATTCAGATCTCTGTCAAGGTCCTCACATACAGGCAATATCTTAGTCTTTCAGATTATTTCTACATAACATCTCTAAGACATACCTTTCATCTCCATCTACTCAGCTAAAACTCTCATCCAGGCTTGCATCTCACATCTTGACTACTGCAACACCCTTTTCTCTGGCCTTGACAAATGCAATTTTATCCTGCTCGTATGCATTCAGAATGCCCCTGCAAAGATCATTTTACTAGCCCATCACTTGTACCACATCACCCCTCTCTTCGCATCCTTCCACCCACTCCCCCTTCTTTATTGCATCAAACATGCACTACTTGTCTTACTTTAAAAGGTCTTTCCAGCCTATCCCTACCCTACCTATCTTCTCTCATTCACTATGGAGATGTCCACTCGCACCTCCAATTGCCCACTTGTTTTCAAACAGGAACCTTTGGGCTTTCTCTCAGACTACCCCTCATGCTTTGGAGAAGCTTCTCATGAACATCCAGAAAGGTACCTTGTAAACCTTCTTCAAATCCCCCTTTTACCATGGTGCCTACAAAAAGCTGACAACAGTTAGGCTTCTGGTGCGCTGAGACCACAGCCTGCCATGTTGACCAATATTGGCTCATTGTTTCTTGTACTCATCATTTGTCTATCTGTTGTCTTTTGTTTTACACTTGTAGCGATTTGGGGCAGGTCCCATCTTTTGTTCTATGTTTGTACAGTGCCTAGCACAGTGGGGTCCTGGTCTATGACAAGGGTTCAAAGGTGCTAGGGTAATACTAAGTGTGATGGGGTATGTAAAACTTACTCTACTACAGCCACTAAGGGGTTTCAGCACAGAGTAGCTACCTCTCCAGCTGTGGCTATTTGTTTGACCAGCAAGAGTTGGGGTGAGAAAAGACAGGGGTTGCTGAAGAAGCTGAGAACTACCCTGCATCAGCAGCATACTTACAGAAAGCTGCCCAAGATGTAGGATCAGAAGCCCTGGTTGGACTGTAGTGAGACTGCTGAGGTGTGGGGAGTAGAAGCCGTAAGGGGTTACCCCTTCACCTATGCTCCTTGAGCGGAAAGAGAACTTAACTCTTTGCTGCCAGGTCCAGGAGGAATACGACATAGGGATTTGAGATTAGCTGGAGTTGAACTAAGAGGCTAGGGGAACAGGGTTGTAAAGGTCTGGTGTACTCCCAAGGAATCCATGGCCAGATGAAAGGGGCTGAACTCCCCCCTCAGAAGTTCACAAACCTTTTGTGCAGCTGGGGCTGAGTTGTGGGTGCCAGGGAGGGATTTGTAGTTTTTTTGTGCAAGCCATGCGTAATTTGGCAGTGTCACATGGTTTCAACCTTAAACAAGACCTAACTTGGCAGTCTTTGTCTGTCATTTGAGTTTTGGCATTTGTTTGAACCCAAATATCATAGCAAAACTTAGGGGGTACAATCACATGCAAAGTCAAGCCAAACAGAAGTCCACTGAACATTTATCAACTAAAACTGCTGAACTGTGCACAGCTCTGATATTTACCTAAGGTGAAATTTATATGGACGCTGGGAGCTAACACCCTAACTCTTGCAAAAACATCAGGGCTTCAGGTTTACATCTCCATTGAAACATGGCACCTCCAATAGTACAGTATCTTAAGCACTCTCTCTGAAGAGCCCCATGTAGCAATGTCTCTGGAATTATGTGATTCTTTCAGAACCAGCCTTGATTAACTTATGATCACAGCCCAAAGTGGTATCAGTTAATCTTTCATAATTTCAGTGTTATTTTTTTATCTCAATATGCAAAAATGAGAGTTAATCCAGTTGGATTTAAAAAGGAAGACATCAGATTAGTTAACTTCCTTGCAGAACAAGCTTCTGGTACATGTATCCTCATTTTGCCATGCAGGTTTGCATTTGCCATCAAAGTGCATGTTGTGTTTCCTTGTCCATGACTTCACAAGAATGCATTAAAAATAATATCCTAGATGTGAAAATGGAAAGCAATGCCACACTTAATGAGCTTTCCTTGACTTATCATCTGACATGACTGCAGTTTGAGAGCTATACGCTTCATAAGTTTCCCAGGTGGTTTATTTCATGCATGCAGCTGTTCTTTGCTCTGTTTCCCTGCCTTGCATTAAAGTCTTTGATTCTGATTGGTAGAACCCCCCTGATTGCTGCAGGCGTGATTGGTGGACTCTTTATCATCGTCATTGTGGGCCTGACATTTGCCGTTTATGTTCGGCGGAAAAGCATCAAAAAGAAGAGGGCCTTGCGGAGGTTCCTGGAGACTGAGGTGAGGATATTTTCTGTTGTACCATTCAGAAAAGCTGAACATTTGGAAAGATGCAGGGTACTGCTCTACTTTTTACACAGAATATATTAGGATTCTATTCCAACCCCCACTGAGTCCCTGGAAATACTTCCATAGACTGGACTTATTGGATAGTGTGAATGAAGCTATTCTAGGACATTAGTTTTCTATTGATACATCCAGAGGTGCTGACTTTCTGATTTCCTAGGAGTGCTCGACCCCGCCCCACCTACAACCCAGGCCCCGCCCTCACTCCACCCTTTCCAGCAAGGCCTGCCTCTTCCTGCCCCTCCTCTTCCTTCCCCTGCTCCACCCTTGCCCTCCCTCTTCCTACCCCATTCCACCCCTCCTCCAAGCATGCCCTGCCTTCACACTGCCTCTTCCTGCCCCCGCTCCTTCCCCTCTCCCCAGCGCCTCCTGCCCTCCACTGAACAGCTGATGCTCAGCATGTGGGAGGGGGAGGAGCTGATTGGCAGGGCCCATCGGTGAGTGCGGAGCACCCACTGTTTTTTCCGTGAGTGCTCTGGGGCTGGAGCACTCACGGAGTCAGCAACTATGGATACATTAGTTCATATATTTTAATGACAAGAAGGGAGCATTATGATCATCTTGTCTCACATACATGTCCCTATCCTGTTCCCAACAGAAATTAGGCCCTAATTTATCTAATTACTTAATTGTATATTCAAAGCCCATTGAAGTCAGTGATAAGACTCCAGTTGTCTTCACTGGACTTTGGATCAGGCCCTTGCTGAAAACGAATGGTGTTAAGCACATACTTATTGCCGGAACTTTCATTTATTACATGTTTGTACAGTGAGTAAGACAATGTGGCAGTGAGTAAGTTTGTACAGTGAGACAACCTGTTTGAGGCCTGTAGGCACTATCCCAATATAAATAATAACAAAATTGCTTACTGCTAAAACTTCCATTGATTCAGATGGGAACTGGACTAGGCCCATGGTCCCATTGGCTAAAAAGTGAGATGGAGCCTTAGAACAAACTATTTGGGCCCAATGTACCCTGCCTTACATCTTGGCTTCACTATTGGGTGGGGAAAAAACAGTCTCAGTGCTCTTCAAAAGCTTTATTTTTGGTTGGAAATGCATATTTGATCATCATTAAAATTTAATCTTAAATTTTCAGCTACAAATGAAGGTCGACATAGGATCTCCTAAACCCTACATGTCTGACACACTTTCAGAGATGTATAATACAGACAGATCCATCTAAAGGAAAAAAGTTTAGGAAAACCAATAGTCATTGGTCAGCTGATTCCATTGTGTTATGATTGGTGTCATTAAGGTCTTGCTCCTGCTCCCATTGAATTCAATGGTGCGAGATTGATGCCAAATGACTTCCGGAGCAATATTGTGTTTTCATTAATCTTCTTCCTGAATGGCTGCAATTTTGGGTTGTTTCTAATTTTTATTAATAATAATCAGTCATCCAGGAATATCAGTAGATGGAATTGATACTATCCTGAATATATAATTGTTTAAGGTAAAGTTTGTAACCAAACGTTGGTTAAAGATAAATTATTGCAAAGAGCTTTAGGGAATGACAGCTATTTTATGTGGACACTGAATTTCCATTAACAGCTCTCTGATTCTCTGCTTGGGCTAGCACAGGTGAGGGTGGATGAGGGGTTACTCTAACCTGTGCCAGATGGCAACCATCCCCAAAGGACTGTCCAGTGGCTGAGCACTTGTGACAGTTGCCATCCTGGTTGAGACACTGTGGAGTGAACCAAGGACATCCACAGCTAAAAGTATGAGTTACTATAGCTTGAGCTAAAGAGCGAGGCTTTTTAGCTGAGGTCTGTAACAGATCCATAACCTCTGCAGATCAACACACACAGATCAATGGGTTACACCTCCACTCTTGTTATATCTCCTTCTTGCTGCTCTCCACCCCAGCGTGCCCCAGTGCTGGTTGGCTGTTGGGGAAGGTGGTTGGAGCAAGGTACATCAACTCTTCATCTTCTGGGGTGGCCTTAGACTGGGAGAATCCCTGGCATGGGTGAAACCCCAGATTCCATCTCCTTTGCACGGCCAGGGCAGCACAAAGGGGAATAGGAATTATTTGGGGGAAAGTTCTGTGGGAATCTATGAAGTGAACCAAGATCGTGGCCCTGTGTGTGTTCACCTCCCATATCTGTATTTTTTTTTTTGCTTTTTTTTTTACATTTGACCTACATCTTCCACCGTAACGAGTACTGAAAAGTAAACTATATTGGGGGCCAGGAGGAGGCAACCTTTGAAAACATTGCTGTCAGACTCTCCGTACTCACTTGACTTGTTGCTGTTTGTTTTTGTTATATATTTTCTTTAAGTACTTTTTTAAAGTAATTTCCAGCTACTGGTATTTCTACTTGCACCAAAGCAGTTTGTTCAGCTAACGAAGTAGTCCATGATGCTCATAGAAGCATGATAATAGTGCTCAGACTGAAGAGCACAATGCACTTAGCCTTGTAAACAGACACTTTGAAATACTGCAGTGGTTTCAAACCAATTTGAGTAGGAGTAGCCCTTAATTATGTTCCTTCTCCTGAGAGAGGACAGGCTATTTGTCAGTGTTTAGAGTATTGTCCTTTTCATTTATTTTTCATTTATTTTTAAAGAAACATTGTTTTTCAGTCAAAGGCAGTATGTTGCTGAGATCGGCTGGCTTTTTGACTGAGCATACCTCTGTACTTCATTCACAAACTTTGTTGGATCGTAATTCACAACGTACTACAACGTAATTTAGTGCTTGCAATAAATTAGCTGTGGCTGTAAATTCTTGTTTTACTGCAGATGTTTTCTGCTTCTGAAAAAGCTGCCCTCCTTTAGGGCACAACTAAAGCATAGAGCAATGAACCTTACTCCCCAAAAAGAGGATAAGAATTTGATGAACCAATAAGTCACAATTATTCAAAAGCAGAACAGCCACTTTAAAGGGGCACTAAAATTGCCAAAAATAGAATATGGTGCACTGATAATAAATGCTGTGTTTCCATCATATAGAAAACATTTATCTTGCTGCAATTAGCAAAAGTCATTGGGGACATATTGTGACACTGGTTCAGTTTCCAGTTCATAATTGCATCATGCAGCACCTAGTGGAAACTGTATACTCCACTAGGATCCTTCAGTTGGTTTCTGTTGGTTTTTTACTGGCCTTGACTGGTTTCACTTGAAGAATCGATCGCCCTGGCACCAGTAGACCACTAGATCCATTGCTTTATTCTAACAACTAGTTAGCCAACTGGAATGAGTAGGCACCAGATGAAAATTTTCAACAGGAATTCTCACGAGGTCTTCCTGTGTCCAGTGTATAATCCTGATGAATTTTGATTTGCAGCTGGTGGAGCCCTTGACTCCAAGTGGCACAGCACCCAACCAAGCACAGCTTCGTATCCTGAAGGAAACTGAGCTAAAGCGAGTCAAGGTCCTTGGCTCTGGGGCCTTTGGAACTGTGTATAAGGCAAGTATCTTCACTGAATAGCGTCGAGTGGCCTTATTTCTGTTTTGAACCCTATGGATCACTGAAAGCGTTACATCGCAGTGTGGGACCCAGCCCTTGTCTATATAAGAGATGGGTCTGAATCATAACCTGAAGTCCACATGCCTCAGTCTTTCAGGGGAGTTCATCTGTAGGTATGATGATGCATCTTGAGTACATATCTAGTTTCAACTGCTGATTTCAGCTTCCCTTGGTATAGGCACAAGGGTTACTGCATGTAGAGAAAAATTATGCCTCACACAAACATACAGATCTGAAGAATATACAGGATAAATAGTCTTGAAGTTAAAGAACAGGAATGGGATTTTGTGGTTCTATTTGTAGCTCAATAACTGACGTAGTATGCACATTGTACAAGCCAGTTAATCTCTGTACCTCATTTGACTGAGCTGTAAAAAGCGTATAGTAATAATTATCTCCCTTATATAATGATAGAAACATAATTAGCTAAGCTTTGATCCTTTTCCCATTAAAAACAGTGGCAAATCTCCCTTAACGTTTATTAAGCACTTTGGATTCCACAGTTTAAAGGTCATAGTTAAAGTGCTTAGAAGCACTAAGTAGAGTTGGTTGAAAAAGGAAGTGGGGAAAAATCACATCTTCAACATTCTGTAATTAAACTTGTGATGAAATTTCAAAATTCCACAAAACCTGACCAGCACCTATAATTAAGGCTAAGATTTTATCTCGGTTATTTTTAGTAAAAGTCACGGGCAATAAACAAAAATTCACGGAGCCCGTGACCTGTCCATTACTTTACTAAAAATAACCAGGGGGCAGGGCTAGGTAGGGAGGAGAATCCCCACCCCCAGTCTCCTGTCACACCGCCATCAATGGCAGTTTGCTCCAGAGGCCTGGCAAGGAGACAGAGACTCTGCTTCTGGGAGTGCCAACCCTCCTCTGCCCAGCTGTTCCAGATCAGTCAATAACTGCCCCCTCACCCACCCAACAGGGACGGAAGGAGCGCATAACTAGGGGAGCAGAGCCCAATACAGGCTCCTTGTGGAAGTGGGGCAGAGACACGCAGGCAGGAGCAACAAAGGTCAGAGCCAGGTGTCTGCAGCTATGGGACAGAAAGGAACATGGGCAATGTGGCAAACAATGCCTTACACTGGATAGCTGCGATAGGAAATGGGACCCAGGGTGCTAGAGCCAAAAAGGAACCCAGCCAAGCTCTCTGCTGCTGGTACCCATTCACTGTAAGTTGAGCCCTACCCAAATTGCCATTCCTAACTACGCCACTGGTTGGAAGCAAGGCCGAGCAAAGGAACATGGATAGTTCTGTGTGTTATGGACATGCTGACATTACTGGGCAGAAATGGCTGAAAAAAGAGTTTTCATGTCAAGGAGGTTCATTTACACTAAAACTTTTCCATTCTGCAGTTTTGTCTTTGAATTTCCAATAGGGAGGATATATTCAGTGGGAGATCCTGCAGGGGTCTGTCCTGGGTCTGGTACTATTCAATATTTTCATTAATGACTTGGATAATGGCTTGGAGAATGTGTTTATAAAATTTGCGGATGACACCAAGCTGGGAAGGGTTGCAAGCACTTTGGAGGACAGGATTAGCTTTCGAAACAACCTTGACAAATTAGAGAATTCAACAAGATGAAATTCAATAAAGACAAGAGCAAAGTACTGCATTTAGGAAGGAAAACTCAAATGCGCTACTATAAAATGGGGAATAACTGGCTAGGCAGTAATATTGCTGAAGAGGGTCTTGGAGTTATAATGGACCACAAATTGGCTATGAGCCAAAATATGCAGGTGCGAAAAAGGCTAATATAATTCTGGGGTGTATTAATAGGACTGTCTCATGTAAGACATGGGAGGTAATTGTCCCGCTCTACTTGGCATTGGTGAGGCTTCAGCTGGAGTACTCCATCCAGTTCTGGGCACCACACTTTAAGAAAGACATGGATAAACTGGAGAGAGTCCAGAGGAGAGCAACAAAAATGATAAAGTTTAGAAAACCTGCCCTATGATGAAAGGTTAAAAAACACTGGGCCTGTTTAGTCCTGAGAAAAAAAGACTGGGGGGGAAACTGAGAAGAGTCTTCAAATATGTTAAGGGCTGTTATAAAGAGGACAGTTTGTTCTCCATGGCCAGTGAAGGTAGGACAAGAAATAATCAGCTATATCTGCAGCAAGGGAGATTTAGGTTAGATATTAAGAGAAACTTTTGTAACTCTAAGGGTAGTTAAGCTCTGGAATAACCTTTGAAGGGAGTGGGATGGAATCCCCATCACTGGAGGTTTTTAAGAACAAGTTGGACAAACACCTGTCAGGGATGGTCTAGGTTTACTTAGTCCTACCTCAGTGCAGGGGGCTGAACTGAGGTCCCTTCCAGCCCTACATTTCTATGATTCAGTGTATTTACTGTGTGTGTTTTGAGTTCTGATATTCCTTGCTGAACTGGATATTGTATCATGAAAAGAAATATAGCCACGGAGAAAGATTTAACAATTGGTGTGGAGTTAATTTTTGTATCTTTCTTCCCTAGGGTATTTGGGTTCCCGAAGGAGAAACAGTCAAGATTCCTGTGGCTATTAAAATCCTTAATGAGACGACTGGTCCCAAGGCAAATGTGGAGTTCATGGATGTAAGTAAGAGGTGTACACCCTCTCTGACTCTGCCCATACATAATATGCTAGTGCTGACAGTGGGAAAAAATCAGTCTGTAATCTCCACAAACTGTAAAGGTAATTTTCTGCCTATTTTTTTATTTCTTTCTATTTCAGTATTAAGTGGATGCCAGTCTAAGGGCTCTAGGTGCCCTAAAACTTAATTAAGCCTGTGTCTATGCTACGATCCCCCGGCGCATGTACACACATTTGTGCTAGCTGGTATCTACCTAGCATGTATATAAATAGCAGTGTAGTCATGGTAGCATGGGCAGCAGCAAGTATAAAGCCTCCTAAAAGCAGCGGGCAGGTACTGGGCAGAGCTCGGCCATGCCTCTGCTGCCAGGACCCATGTTACCATGGCTATTTATACTTGTGCTAGCTAGCTGAGAGCTAGCGCGAGTATACGCACACAAGCTGGGGAATCCGCTCCTAGTGTCGACGTAGCCTGATGCTACAACATGCTACCCCCAGTAGCAACATAGTCAGGTCTTGTGTACAACCCTTGGCTCTCCCGCACCTCCCCCCTGTCATTTTGGAAACTTATCCTCAGCCCTCTCTGTACTGCAATCTTCAAAATTAGGGCTCACAACATCAGACGTGTTAAATCAGCCACGCTCTATGGAAGCCAGTGCAGGCAGGCAGGTATACACCAGCGGAGGTAGTCTCCGCTGGAGTGCTGTCTACCCTGCTCCCTTAGAGGAATAGGGGGTAGGGCATGTGTGTAAAGGGTGCGTGGTGAAACAGCTGGGATGAGGTCCCCAGTGGCAGAAGTCGGAGTAGGCCCCTGGCTGCTCTAACGTCCTCCACACCAGGCAAGGAGGGTCCAAGAGCTGCAATAACCAACCACATGTAAACGGGGGAAAGTGAGAAAAAGTATATTGGATTTTTATTAGCCCGTCAGTTTTAATAATCTAGAGCAAGGGTTCTCAAGCTGTGGGTTGGGACCCCAAAGTGGGTCGCAACCCAGTTTTAATGGGGTCACCAGGGCTGGCTTAGACTTGCTGGGGCCCAGGTTTAAAGCCGAAGCCTGGGCGGTGGGGCTCAGGTTACAGGCCTTCTGCCTGTGGCTCAAGCCTTTTGGCTTTGGCTTTGCCCCTGCCCCCAGGGGTAGTGGGACTCAGTGGGTGGTGGGGCTTGGGTGGGCTCAGGTTTCGATGCCCCCTCCTGGGGTCTTGTAGTAATTTTTGTTATCAGAAGGGGGTCGCAGTGCAATGAAATTTGAGAACCCCTGATCTAGAGTGTTGTTAGTGAGAGGTTGGGATCATATTTTTATAAATAAGTTTTATAGTCACAAAGTCCGTAAGTGCAATTTTCAGCTCAGTTTTAAGCGAAAAGGTCACTGTCATTATGAACATGTGTGTCTCATGCAGTGACAATATTTTGACAGTCCAGATGAGTTTTCTTCTTGTTTTTGGCAAGCCCTAAATTATAAAATTCCTCTTTTTAACTGAGAAATTACTGAAGACTTTTGCATTTCTAAGGTTGTGTGTGTGTGTAACTTGATTAGCATTAATGATAGCAGAAACCAAACGGAGACTGTGCTCCCATTATGTAGTCTACTCTGTCATTGATAAACCAGCAGAAATGTACAATTACAGCGTCAGCTATTTCAGACAAATTACCATGTGTGAACTCTCAGGCTAACACTGAGATCAAGGTATTTTCAACGCTGTTCAGAGCATTGCACAGTTCATGCTGATGACATCAATAATTGTTGTTCACAAACAAAGAAGTAAGCCAAAGTAGACCAAGTTGACTTCTGCTCTGATAGCCCTCCTCCACTGGGTGTTTCTAAGGAGGATTGAATGTTTATTTAATGGGCAAAGTCACTGTCAGTCTTCTAAGTGAGTAGTAATAACTATAGATATCTGAAACCTTAGGGTCCTGATGCATCATAGTCAAGCCTCCCTGTGAAATAAATGTGCAAAGAACGAAGGGCCATTCAGTGGGAGCTGAGCCTCTCTACTTAATGGCAGAATTCAACTCTGTGGGCCAAAACCTCAGCTAGTGTAAATTTGGCACAGCGTCCGTCACATCAGTGGAGTTACGTAGTTGGCTGAGTATCTGGCCCTGTCTGTTGATAAGGTATAAAATAAGAAAACAATCATATATAATAGTGCATACATAATGCCTGTCATCCCTTGATCTCAAAGCACCTGAGAAAGGAGGGCACATAAAGATGGGGGTACTGGGCACCGGGAGGGGAAGTGACTTGTCTGAGATCACCCAGCAGTTCAGTATCAGAGCCAGGCATAACCTAGAGCAATGCTTTATTCACCGGACCACTGCCTTCAGTGTATACGTCATAACATTTGATACATTGCTCAGGAATAAGGGCTGTCTCCTTACCCTTCTAGAAAGTTATAACAGTAGCATGTATCAAAAGCAGTCATGTTAGGCTCAGTCCCACTTCAAATTATGGTCCCTTAGAAGCCGGTTTCTCCCCTGCATCTCCCAGTGGTCACAAAGTGGAGAAAATTTAAAGATGAGTCATCTTAGTTCTAATACATCTGAAAACTCTGGCCCAGATTGCCAGCTGTAGCTGTGTTGGAGTCATTAGAGTGACAAGGGACAGCACAATGGAGAGAGCATTAGCTTAACATGACACCCTTCAATAGATGCTGCTAGAATCCTGGGGTCACAAAGACCACCTGTATCCCTGAGGACTTTCTATAACTAGGGATAATTATTGGTGGCAGCAGAGTCAATCTCATTCTTTAGAAGAAACTACCAGTGCCCATTTTATTGTGATCTGTTGGCGGAGATTTTTTCCCCCTACATCTTCTGTGTTTTGAAATAAACAGGAACCCAATCCTGAACTCACTTGTAGCTTTTTTTTTTTTAAATGTATTTATGTAAGAGAGTTAGGTCTTGCCTACACTTAAAAGTTTTGCCACTTTCATCAGGCCAGCCTAGTACTTTGAGATACTGATAAAAACTATATATAACAGCTAGGTTTATTATTATTATTAGTGTAGATTCAGTTGAGCCAATATAAAAGTGCTTATGTCAGTTGATCTTATTCCAGTTCGATGGAGCAAAATAAGCTATACTGATATAAAGCATCTTTATACCAGTATAACTCCATCTACACTGAGCTTTTTATTGGCATAACAATGTTGTCAAACTGTTGCACCCCAATAACATGACAAAACTTTAAGTCAAAGCAATTATGTTGTTCTGGAAAAGCATTTTTACAGACATTCCCAACGGCTTGGTTAGTTAAAAGCACTTAGCCTTCAATCTTCTGCAAGCATGCAGTATAACTGTGCCTCTTGTGAGGAATTATTTCATACATTGTGATATGTGTCCTTGTACCTTGCACTTAAAACTGATAAGTTTAGCATTGCTGTCTGAGAGTGTATGTAATAAGAAGAACCCATCATAAACTCCATTTCGATTCATGTACACAATGGTATGTCTTAGGTAATCTAACCATTTGAGTGGCATGAATGATGTACAGAAAAGATCCAGCATCCCATACAAGACCGAGAGATTAGCAGTAGGGCCCATTGGTTCTTGTTAAAACTTTTAATGTCGACAGAAAGGAAGTCAGAGAATGCTTTATGAGCAGTTGAGATTCTGCTAAATGTTGCACTAAAAGAGAATAAGGCACGGCAATTTGGCAACTAGGCTGTCATTTCAGCACCCTTGAACACCTGCTAATGGATCCATAATGCCTTTAATGGTATAAATGCATCATGTTAGCACGTGGCACAGACAACCCGCTCCTCCTGTCAGGCAATACTGAGTGTCTTACCAAAATACATCCCTAATTTGGGATATTTCTTCAAAGAAGCACAGAAGATAGTATTTTCCTTGTTTTCTTTACACATTCAGTTCTTTCCGTCTGTTTCTTCCACCTAGCACCGTAGTCGAAAGCATCTTCCAATGCTGAATAAAGCACTGAAAATTCCATTAAGTGGCCTATACATCTCCCTCCTCAACAGGAGGCTGTGGGAATTAAATCTATGTGTGAACTTCCATCTTCCTCTCCTTAGTGAAGGTAGTTGCTACTGTTGTGGGAAGACTAGGTTGAGGAGTTCTGCACTTAGTTGTGAAGGTAGTGAAGTCTGTGGTTCATTTCAGCTATTCACAGCATATGATTACTTGCCTGAGTCACATGGTATTGTTCCTTCTCTCTGGTTGGAAGACCACATTTCATCCGCAGCAGATCACCACTGGAATTGATGGAGCAATGTCTCTTGCAGCTAGTCTGTCTGAAAGGAGAAGTTGGGGGAAAGTAGCTGATGTATCCTGAAGGCCCAGGAGGGAACTGAACGCCCCCATTAGCCAAAAGTTGGCAGCAGTAAGAGAAGATGAGGGTCCTGGGTACGGATATGCAGGAGGAGAGGACAGTTATCGAGGGTAGGCAGGGGAGGACTCCCCCTGCTGGCTGGGTCAACAACGTTTAAGCAGCAGTCTATAATTTCCAGGCTGCGCAAACTGCTTCCCCCACCTCAAATTAATTTGATGCCCTCATGAATTCCTAACAAGCCATGTACAGCCTTTGGCCCAATCAGGTGGCTTTACATCAAGGCAAAGAGATAAGTAAAACTAGGGTTATTATGGGCTCCCAAGTTATGCTGCAATTAGAAAGCATAATAAACCTTCTGTGATGCTAAAAATATTATACTAGTTTGTCACAGTGAAACAGGCAATCAAGTGGACCTTTGATCTCATCAACAATAAACTCGGTGTTTCCGGGAGGTGATCTCGCGAGCTATGATTTTATCCAGCGGGTTGATCCATTTACAAGTTTAATCTAACCTCACTGAACTTAAGCATTCCATTATCTGTTAGGAAATAATTAGAAGCTGCAAGCTGAAGTCTGCATACACAGAGATTCTTGGGAGTCCCCAAGCTCATTGAGATGAAGACAGTTTGACTGATGCTGGTCAGCCGATATTGGGCTAGAAGCTAATAATAGAAGGCAAATGCTGCTTAGCTACATGAGCAAGTTAACTTGGGAAAAATTAAAGTGAAGGGTTTGGGATTTATGATTGGAAATTCATTTTCCATTCTCATTTGTTTCATGGTAAGAGAACTGCAAAGGGAGTCAGTCTGTTTTATAACTTTATAATTAAGATCTAGGGAGCTTCTTGAATTATTGTTTTTCCCTGTGATCCCTAGGAATGGCCAGCCAGCAGTGACCAGGAGAGTGTGTGTTAAGCGATATGTAAAGATAGTAAATAAAATTGTCCAGTGATTTAGCAACTACCACGTCTACCAAGCATGTGGCAAATACATTAAAGCTGCATAAGGGTGAGGGGTGGTGGTGGTGGGGGGGGGTGTTGATGATAATGCGAGAAAAAAGATGAAGGTTTGTCCAGCCTAAAGAACTAAATTAATAAGGCCGCCAATCTGCTGCTTTAACTGCAAAATGAAAGAGAAGAGGTTTCTCTGAAAACGTAGGCACCTTTTATGGCAAAGGCAAACTGCTCTGTTTTGTAAGGCGTGCTGTGAATGTGCACTGTTCATTGCTGAACTGGTATTCGCTTCACAAGTCTGAAGTGAATAATCACCTGCCGAAATGGAGATGGTGAAATAAAGTGGCATTCAAAAGCCTACAGTGAGAGAAGCTCTCAGACTTCAACTGTTATTCCATGCAAGAGGATTGCGTGGCCTTTCTGGACAAATCACACCATTTTCTGTGCTCCTTCCAGAGTGGCTAGATAACAGTGTGACAAGTACTTTGGAGATGCAGATAGAACCTTTCTGCATTTTTCGGTATTTGCGCTGGGTTGGGAAGCAGGTTTAAGAGTTTGGACTCTCAGCACTGTCCCTTGCCAACCATTCTATGGTCCTAATCCTTTAAGGAGCTCCATATGGGCAGCCCCATGTGCTCACAGGGACCCTCACCGATGAGGCCCCTGGTCCTCTCATATCAAGATCTTTGAAGGATCATAGCCTGTATTACTACATAGCTGGCAGTGGAAAGAAATGGTGTCTCTGTTGCATCCTTCTGAATCATGATTTGTTCCCAACACTATTCCTGGTTCCTGGGCAAAGATCGCAGCACATTTCTAGATTCGCCTCAGGAAACTAGCTCGTCTTCCTGGTAAATGTTGAAAGCATCACCTCAGCCACTCTGCCAGTCCCTGCCCATCTGGAAAAGCATTGCAACATTACTGTGATTGGGTGTCCCACTTTGTAGTGCAGTTTGCTGCCTGCCTCACGTACAGCTAACGCTTTTCTTGCACACAAAATGCAGCAGCATTGAATACTGAGTCCCATTTTAAAGGGCAGCTTAATGAATAGATCAGGAGTTTCCATGATGGTTTGCCATTTTCCTTTGTCTTTCTCTTCCACCTTCTATACATGCATCTTTCTTTTAAATTGGCTTTAGTGGTCCCCAAAAGAGTGCCTACTAATGAGAAGCAACACCACAGCAGTCTGCCCAGCACGACTATGCTTCGACAACCTCCAAACACTGTTGTGTTCACCCTGTGATGCTAAGTTATTAGAAGGAAGAAAAAACCCAAGCTCTTGATTGCAGATCCCCTTTTGTGCCGTCCCCCTTGCCCTCCCACTTTACACATACTTTAAGTGTAACCACTTTGAAGAGGAACCTGTTTGCCTGTCACTTCCAGGCACAGAAACTCGCTGTGACTGCAATTACAATTTCCAACTTATCCAGAGGTGCCAGAAATCAAGCTGTCCTTGAAAGCTATACACACGCCATGCACAAGCCCCCTAGAGTGACAACCGCCGCAGAAGCTGGAAGTCTGAGCCCTGCTGAAGGTTAACTGCTTTTAGACATTTAACGGGAACTGTTTCAAGGCCATGTTCCCTTTTATTTCTGCCTTCACCGGTAATTTCCTCTTTAAATATTTACTTACCCCAGTAATCTTTTCTTCCATAGTATTATTTTTGTAAGGTTCTTGAGGAAATAGCCTGCCTTTTTACTGTCAGAGGATAACGTATAAGCACAGACAGAGAAGGCTAGGCTGGTTGGTTACAATCCTTTGGCATAATGGTCTAATGGAAAAACACAGCGAAAGAGACCTTGCTTCCTACAGATGATGAAAGTTAAAATAATACCAGAGGGGAAGTCCTGGCCCCATGAAATCAGTGGGAGTTTTGCTATTGACTTCAGTGGGGCCAGGATTTCACCCCAGAAGTCTGACAAGGCTGCCACTGCTTTTTAAGGGAGAGCCGCACACATGGTTGTGTTTTAGGTATTCAGTCTAATGTTCCTTTCCTGCTCTCCTGGATGATTGTAAAGGCAGTCAGCATTATTTATTTATTTGTGTTGCAGTAGTACCCAGAGGCCCTGACCAGGATCAAGGCCCCATTGTGCTAGCTGCTGTCTAAACACACAGTAAGAGACAGTCTCTGCCCCAAAAAGACCAAGAATGGTAGGGTGGAAAAGAAAAGTAAAGGTAACATAACATGAACAGACACATCCTGCTCAAATTTAGGAGACATAAACTGAAGCTGTTGAAACTTTTATTTTCCTAGTTGCTCCCCTCCTGGAGCTGAACATTTAAAAATATTATTATTAATTGTTATTATTTATTTTATTATTTATATTACCACACACCTAGGAGCAATAATCATGGATCAGGACCCCATTGTGCTAGGCACTGTACAAAAGGACCTTGACCCTTCTAGTTCTCAGCATTTTGCTGAAGACCGTTGCTATATATCAGAGATGGTCTGGATCCAGAAAGTTCTGATCCAGATTCAGGTTTTCCCAGGATTTCAGTGGCTTCCATCTGGATCTGAATTTTGAGTTGGATGACCTAATCAGACTTAAGGTCTCTACTCGACCTTCCTGTGAAGAAAGAAGTGCTGGGGACAATCTTACTGTTAGATCAACCAAGTGGCAACTGATAGGCTTGTACATCCACAAATGCAAAACAAGGCAGTTATACCGTTACATGGCCCTTAGTCCAGCAAGTAATGCATGATAGGGAGTATTGGGATTTTGTGTATATTGTTCCTGACATGTTAAAATGCAACTAAAATTACAGAAGTGAATTATGCCAAAAAATAGTAAAACAGGAGACATAATTACTCATTGTGAGCGGAAATTGACAAAGAACAGCCAACTTCAAAGTCAACTTTGGCACCAAGAACTGGACAATTAATGCCAACACATCACAATAAGAAACTGAAAGCCTATATTTAAGAACTTCCTATTATTTAGGAATTTTCTCTGCATGCCTCCAGCTCACATTAGCAATACAAAGTAGACACAGTGATGTTTCAGTTTCTAAAGGGTAATGTATATGCCAGATTGCTGCTGCATTGACAGTAAATGAAGGTTTTATGGGCTCTCTGTTAATAATACAAGGTATTATTTTCATCGACTTAAACATAATAACTTCCAAACAAGCCACTGTTGGTTCAAGGTTAACCGTCAGCCAATCAGGATTTGATGAAAGCTTGAAGAAGAAATGTCTTGATATTTAAGCCAACCAAGCAGGCTGTGAAAATGTATGTATGTGCCAGCTAAGCAATTTTTGAAGCATGATTCTGTGTGACTGAACTGCCCCTTTGGTGATGAGTTATCGCATTACGGGTTTTTCATGATAACAGATTGATATGGCTGAATACTAGCGCTAGAATATTCCTCAACTCAGTGACTCACAAATCAGCAACAATGCAGAAAATACTCGAGGACAAAGGGAGCTGAAGGACCACTGCTATATTTGTCATTCTTGGTGTTGTACTGTAAAAGTGCCCCACATTTAAAAGGTGGTCAACGTTAGATTAAGGAAGGACAAAGAGATTTTTGTTGCGGTGAAAAAAAATCAAAGCTTGTCAGAAGTATGAATATGAGAGCCATACTATGTTATTTATAGAAATTTAAGAATAGGAAGGAATATAAGCTCTATGTGAACTTGGTGAAATGCCAGTTTCATCATCTATTTTGCCTTTAAATTCTTCCCAAAACTGACAGTTTGGAATACTTCTTCAGAGCAGGTGGATCTGATTTATCTGCCCAATGTTCAATGACAGATGACAATATTTCTTTGTCTAGTCGCTGATTCCTGGCAGCTGTGATCCATCAAAGATAACATTGATTGACCTATACAAATAAAAGAATTAACATCTGCTTATATACATATTCACAGTATTGTCTAACACTGATAAGCAAAAGATGTGGACTGTTGACTGTCAATTTGTTGTATTGTAAGACATAGGACTGGTAAGTCCATTACATGCAGGAAGTTCTGATAACTTTTGTAATGTTCTACTTATATCTTCATAGACATAACTGGAGTCAGTAGGGTATACTGCAATGGAGCTGAGATCATAATCTGTCTGACAACAATTGGTTTCTTAAGGCCTAAGCCAGCACCACTGAAGTAAATAGAAGTTGTACGGTTGACCGTAGTGGGAACAGGGTCAAGCTGTAAAAAAAGAACCTATTTTCCTGCAGGGTTGCTGTTCGGTGCATTTACTTAGATTATTGTTTGTATTATGCAGCATCTAGAGGCCCCAGGTAAGATCAGAACTCCACTTGCACTATACATATGGGCCCCTGCCCTGAAGAATTTACAACCTAAATAGGCAAGGCAGTTGACTTTTGGGAGGAAGGAAGTGGTATCATCTTCAGCCCTATTTTACAGAGAGAAAACCAAAACTGAACCCAGATCTCAAAAGTCTCAGACCAAATTCCTTTACCATGAAACTGTCTTTTTCTCTGGATTGAACATGCAGAGCTGTCTGTGAATCTAGATCACTAAATTATATTGGCAAGTTACTATTAGTGAGGAGGTTTGGAAACTAACTTCCTAAAACTTTTTTGAGATAACTAAGTTCTCTAATGTTCATGATAATATAAATGTGTATGAAATGGTAATAGTTCTAATCAGAAATAATTACAGGGAAAGGAGCTAGGCTGCTATTAGTCCGGAATCAGTTATTATTTGCAGGAGAATTTCTATTTTACAAATTCAACTGTTGATACTGATTTTGTTTTACCTAATATAAACCTAAACGTTTGAAAAGGGAAGGTTTGTAAGAGTTCTAGGTACTAAAATTGCTTGGACATGCACTTTACGCACAAAATGACAGATATGTAAGGCTCACTTTGAAACAAAGCTGCTTTTTCTGGTCAAACAGGAATAGAAACCTGCATTCTAGAATAACTCACATGGACTTCTATCACTCACAATGCTTGCCACCAAAGACTGGTATTTTAAATAAATTGGAGTACACTTGATATAACAAGCAAGCTATATATAGCAATGGGGGGAAATTAGGGGTTCTTATCTCTGAGTTACTTATAAGGTGATTGAAATTGGATCCTAAAGCATTCTGCTTTAATGCAGAAACCCAAGTTTTAATTGGATAGACACACTTTTATTGCACAAATCAGAATTAACTAATGGTCAAATAGACCAGGGCCCAAGTGTTATCTCAGCTCTGAGCATTGTAAGCGTGATCAAAATGTTTAAGAAAAAAGAGGTAATTACTTAGATCACGGAGATGTGATACCAAATTGCTTCTGAAAAGCATGGTATTAGTGGTCAATAGCATCTTCCAGGGTGTTCATTAATCAGTTCGCAAAGTTCCATACTGTGATATGGAACAATAGCGATGCACTGCCATGAAACATCTGAGTTGTAGTGAAACAACTGTTTATGTATTTGAAACCTGAGTCATCAGCAAATGAGATCTGTTTTAAATCAGCACCAGTTAAAGAAGCATACCATGCTTTGATATTGAGTGATATCAACACAAGTGTAGGACAACCTTTAGCCGGAATACCTTAAAAATATACCCTGGTATTGCTGACACTTCTCATGGTCAAATTTTACCCTCTATTTGAGTTTAGTAGGAGTTCCACACATGTAGCCAAAGGCAGAATTTAACGCTTAGCAAATTTATATTCTGCAGCTATTCCACCTCAAGCCATTGTTTTGTAAGTGAAGCGGGATTGGACTAGGTCAGTGCTTAGATGGAGACATTTGGGGACAAAATAGGTGTTATAAGAATGGTGCCAGTGATAGAGCTGGTCGGAAAACAGGAAAGAGAGGAGTAGAGATGGTAGGAGGAGTAAGGCTGATGTGAAAAGACTGAGTGGGTGGGTGGGAGGTTCTGGTTCTTGTCTTCATGGTGAAATAAAACCAATATTTGAACTGGTTAAAAAAAAAAGATAGCTTAAACTTTAGAACTTTTATATTTCATAAAAAATATTTCCATGTTTTTTTTAAAAAATTCCATTGAAAACCATTATTTGTTTACACTTAAACCTTTCCCTGCAATGTTTGCAACTCAAATATGACACTCTTGGGCAGTGGTTCTCAAACTAGGGCCGCCGCTTGATCAGGGAAAGTCCCTGGCGGACCAGGCCGGTTTGTTTACCTGCCGCGTCCGCAGGTTCAGCCGATCACGGCTCCCAGTGGCCGTGGTTCGCTGCTCTAGGCCAATGGGGGCTGCGAGATGTGGTGGTCAGCACATCCTTCGGCCCGTGCCGCTTCCCGCAGCCCCCATTGGCCTGGAGCGGTGAACCGTGGCCAGTGGGAGCCTTGATCAGCCGAACCTGCGGACGCGGCAGGTAAACAAACCGGCCCAGCCCGCCAGGGGCTTTCCCTGAACAAGCGGCGGCCCTAGTTTGAGAACCACTGCTCTTGTGACAGTGCATGAGAACCTGAAAATGAAATTGTCTAGAAACAGAAGTGAAACTGTGAAATCTGTTTTGATTTCTCAGGTGCAAGACATGAAGCAACTGTGCTAAGGCAATAAGTATATTCAATTCCCCATCCCCCAACCATTCTTTTAGTTTTAATATTGGTAATGTAATCGATAACCTTAATTGTGGAATTAAAAAAACAGAGCTTTTAAGTATCTGGTCATAAAGTCAAGCTTTCCTGTGGTGTGAGAAAATTACCTGAATGTGACTTTTTCAAAGTAACATCCCAAGACTCTTCAAAAGGACCGAGAACTAGACGAATTTCAGAGTAACAGCCATGTTAATCTGTATTCGCAAAAAGAAAAGGAGTACTTGTGGCACCTTAGAGACTAACCAATTTATTTGAGCATGAGCTTTCGTGAGCTACAGCTCACTTCATCGGATGCATACTGTGGAAACTGCAGAAGACATTATATACACAGAGACCATGAAACAATACCTCCTCCCACCCCACTCTCCTGCTGGTAATAGCTTATCTAAAGTGATCATCAAGTTGGGCCATTTCCAGCACAAATCCAGGTTTTCTCACCCTCCGCCCCCCCCACACAAACTCACTCTCCTGCTGGTAATAGCCCATCCAAAGTGACCACTCTCAATGTGTATGATAATCAAGGTGGGCCATTTCCAGCACAAATCTAGGTTCTCTCACCCCCTCACCCCCCTCCAAAAACCACACACACAAACTCACTCTCCTGCTGGTAATAGCCTATCCAAAGTGACCACTCTCCTTACAATGTGCATGAAAATCAAGGTGGGCCATTTCCAGCACAAATACAGGTTTTCTCACCCCCCCACCCCGCCCCTTCCCAAAAAACACACACACACAAACTCACTCTCCTGCTGGTAATAGCTTATCCAAAGTGACCACTCTCCCTACAATGTGCATGATAATCAAGGTGGGCCATTTCCAGCACAAATCCAGGTTTTCTCACCCCCCCACCCCCATACACACACAAACTCACTCTCCTGCTGGTAATAGCTCATCCAAAGTGACCACTCTCCCCACAATGTGCATGACAATCAAGGTGGGCCATTTCCAGCATAAATCCAAGTTTAACCAGAACGTCTGGGGGGGGTGGGTAGGAAAAAACAAGGGGAAATAGGCTACCTTGCATAATGACTTAGCCACTCCCAGTCTCTATTTAAGCCTAAATTAATAGTATCCAATTTGCAAATGAATTCCAATTCAGCAGTTTCTCGCTGGACTCTGGATTTGAAGTTTTTTTGTTGTAAGATAGCGACCTTCATGTCTGTGATTGCGTGACCAGAGAGATTGAAGTGTTCTCCGACTGGTTTATGAATGTTATAATTCTTGACATCTGATTTGTGTCCATTTATTCTTTTACGTAGAGACTGTCCAGTTTGACCAATGTACATGGCAGAGGGGCATTGCTGGCACATGATGGCATATATCACATTGGTGGATGTGCAGGTGAACGAGCCTCTGATAGTGTGGCTGATGTGATTAGGCCCTGTGATGGTGTCCCCTGAATAGATATGTGGGCACAGTTGGCAACGGGCTTTGTTGCAAGGATAGGTTCCTGGGTTAGTGGTTCTGTTGTGTGGTATGTGGTTGTTGGTGAGTATTTGCTTCAGGTTGGGGGGCTGTCTGTAGGCAAGGACTGGCCTGTCTCCCAAGATTTGTGAGAGTGTTGGGTCATCCTTCAGGATAGGTTGTAGATCCTTGATGATGCGTTGGAGGGGTTTTAGTTGGGGGCTGAAGGTGACGGCTAGTGTCATTCTGTTATTTTCTTTGTTAGGCCTGTCCTGTAGTAGGTGACTTCTGGGAACTCTTCTGGCTCTATCAATCTGTTTCTTCACTTCCGCAGGTAGGTATTGTAGTTGTAAGAATGCTTGATAGAGATCTTGTAGGTGTTTGTCTCTGTCTGAGGGGTTGGAGCAAATGTGGTTGTATCGCAGAGCTTGGCTGTAGACGATGGATCGTGTGGTGTGGTCAGGGTGAATGTTTTCCATTGAGACACTGCCATCTCTCTTCTTACGTTAAAAAACCAACCAAACAAAACAGTAACTCTCTGCTGCTGAAAGCGGTTTACAGCTAAAACTATGAAAATATTTATTAACTGGTCAATTATGATTGGTTTTTGTCCTGTTGTTGTAATGATGACAAAGATTAATGTTTTTGGACAATGTAGTTTTGAAAGTTTTTACTATTAGTCATAGGCAATTCTCACCAGTCAAAACCAAAAGCAATTCTCTCTCAATTTTTTTCTGAAAATAATGGTTTATTTTACAAGCTGAAAGAAAACCCTTTGCCAGTAAGTTTGTGAAATTTTCAGAACAGCCATGCATACAATTTTACATGGGGAAAAAAAAACTGTAAAATGTTTCACTTCCTTCACAAGATTTTGCTGTATCAAAGTGAAACCCAGAAACTTGCAGAGATCTGGTCAGAGCATAACAGTAGGTCAAATTTCCATCTTGCTGCATCATTGCGGGGGCTGAAATTGAATGTAAAACTGCTTAACTTCAGTGTATTAAATCTGGATTATTGTCCTAAGTTTCAGAGATCCCTGACAGTTCAGCTCCCCATAGGGGCCATGATTTGTAACACCATCCTTAGTTGGGTGGTCTGTGGGAATCGAACCTATGACCTCTGGATATGAAACTGTGAGCCTCTGCACTGTGTCTGGGCTGACGGACTTGGTCGCATGTTAGCATGAGTCTCACTGTTGTTAAAGTTTGATTCTAGTTAGTCTTTCACATAATTATCTGAAAGTTGGGCTCAATAATATGGAAAGCTGATGCATGTAAGCCATGGTAGCGTGACACTTTTAGGAGAAGGTCTAATTTAACTAGTCCTGCTGTTGTGTAATGCAATCAATGGCAATTTGTAAACTCCCAGCTGGAACACTTGACTCACATTTGTGGTGGATGCAGTTCTACCTGTGGTCGCTACGCTGATCTGAAAACACCACAGGCACAGGTCAAAAGCATATTTTCATATATGCAAAATGAAGGTGCCAGTATTCTCTGTGCCAAAATATTGACTCCGGCCGTTGCAGGGTGAAATAAGCTGGGCCCGCTGTTTTGTGCGGTCATTGGCCAGGTCGTCAGAAATGCTGTTAAAGGTTAGCACAGCGGGAGGTTTGCTCATGCTGTCGTTCAGTTGAAAATCCTCTAAACGTATTTTGCATTAAGGAGCCGTGCTAAGGAAGTGATACGTAAACAAGCAGAGGAGAACTGGCAATGAGCGTCTAGAACAAAATAAAAATATTTTGTTTTGTTTTTTCCTCCCAAAGGGAATGAAATATCACAGACTGCTGTATAGGATTCCCAACCTCACCCACCAAAATTACTGTACCTTCTTCTGTGGGACAGGCCTGTCATTAAAACATGGTGCTGGGGTTCTGAAGTTCTAGGCTCCATTCCCCATTCTGCCACAGACTTCCTGGATGACCTTGGGCAAATCACTTAACCTCTCTCTGGGCCAGATCCTCAAAATAGGTGAAATGCTGTAGCTCATCTGAAATCAGTGGAGTTACAATTTACACCAGCTGGGGACCTGGCCAAAGGGGGGAGGGGTGTCTATGCTCAGATTACCAACATGTAAAATAGGAGTAATACTGAACTGTTACCAGACAGAGGGATAGCTCAGTGGTTTGAGCATTGGCCTGCTAAACCCAAGATTGAGAGTTCAATCCTTGAGGGGGCCATTTAGGGATCTGGGGCAAAAATTGGGGATCGGTCCTGCTTTCAGCAGGGGGTTGGACTAGATGACCTCCTGAGATCGCTTCCAACCCTGCTATTCTATTCTATTCTATTCTATTCTAGAGATCGGTAAGACAGTGGGGCCAACTCACTGGCTAGTGCATCAAATATAAAGCTCCCAAGAGCAGCAGAATTCCAGTTTCTTTCTTCAGGGATGGGTTTGTTTTTCAAAATAAGAACAGTCCAATAACACCAGGTACTTTTATTTGCCTCTCCCACATTGGGGTTTGGTCTCTGCTAACAAAGCAGTTATTTGCCAGCCAGGCCTTCCAAATAGCTGGTGCAGAGAGTGTCCCTTCAGCACCTTCCCTAAGACCCTGGATCTCCTGTGGGAAGCCTCCTTCTCCCTGCAAGTCTCTCCCTAACTGAGCTGTTTGCTGGCCTTTGATCTGAGGACTACATGATCTTCAGGCTACCACCTAAATCCCTGGCCTTAAACCCATCACCTGGGAGAAAGCTAATTAGGCAGAGGCGGGGCTAAACCCACCTCCCTTAAAGAGCTGTCATACTTCGTGACAGGCTATTATGAGGTTTTGATTCTTTATAATGTGCTACGAGCTCTCTCCAGGGAAAGTATCATAGAAATGCAAAATGGTTGTCGTGTTGTTTTCTGAGGACGACATACAATGTATAGTTCCCTCGTTCAATGTTTCTGAAAGCTCTGGGATATTTACACATGGCACCAGTTCTGAATGTTATACTGCTGGAATCGAGCGAATGGAATTGTATTCTTCCAGTGTTTGCCTCTAGGTATTCTTTACAGTGTCTACCAAGTACATGAGAGATACTTGCTTCTAGCTTTTCCTCTCATGAGCAAGTTTGGATAGTTTGATTTTTATTGATCAAACCGAGATTCTTTTTTAAATTGCTGTTATGAGGCTAGAGTGTGTCTTCAAGGCCGCTTTCATACAGAACGTTGGCATCATCACAATATGCTTGAGGTGACTAATATTAGCAGCATGCTAATATGGGTCGCCATAGGCAGAAGGAAAGGAGTACTTGTGGCACCTTAGAGACTAACTGAGCATAAGCTTTCGTGAGCTACAGCTCACTTCATTGGATGTAGCTCACGAAAGCTTATGCTCAAATAAATTTGTTAGTCTCTAAGGTGCCACAAATACTCCTTTTCTTTTTGCGAATATAGACTAACACGGCTGATACTCTGAAACCTGTCATAGGCAGAAGGAGTTAATCTGATGACACCAAAGCTCCGTATAATTGTGTACACAACAATTTATCTTGATAGCATTTGTGTGTGTATAGACAGATACTTATCTATCGGTTTATCCAGAGATACACTTATCTGTCTGTCCACACATGTACAAAGAATTGGAATATCACTCAGGTGATATTTACAGCTGTAATGTATACATACATACACACACACCCACATATAGATATGTGGGTATGTGCATATAGTTGTATATTTCTATGTACCACCTCTAAAAATCCACATTAGAAGAATGTTAAGGTTGCAAAGTCAAGTACTTAAAAGTTAGGAAATGATAGAGTTACGGTTACCCCTTGGGCAGGTGCCTAATGATACAGTCTTTAATTACATGAACTCATACGATTTTCTCCACAGGTCCCCAGCCTAATTTATTGAATGGATAGTTATTCAATATTTTTTTATCCTCCACAGTCCATGTGTGGCCCCAGGCCCTATTTACTGCACATATTCAAACCCTGCACTGCATACAAAATTATGATTTTCCTTCTGGGCATTTCCATGGTGCTGTCACCATAATATCAGAGTGTTTCACAAACACTGATGAATGTATCTTCACAACATTTATTAGGTGGAGAACACAGAGATTAAAGGCAAAGTTGTCAGAAAAGCCCACTAATTTCATCAACTTGGGTCATTAGTAGAATTTGGACCTTTAGATCCACCACACAGACCTTTACCACTTCGGCTAATGGAGTAGCTGGTAACAGTAGTAGGTTGTTATCCACTGTGGACCAGCCACTAGAGCGGAATCATAGGCATCTCTGGCCAGCGGGTTTCACAGCTATTTGCTGACAGCAGAGGACTGTAGAGACTCAGAACTCCTGGTTTTGATTTCAGGTTTCGGAGGGCAGCTGGCATTGGCCTCTGTTAGAAGACAGGATACTGGGCTAGATGGACCATTGGTCTTACCCAGTATGGCCGTCCTTATGTTCTTATGTGTTCTCTAGTATTTAATAGAGCATTTTGCTCCTGTGACCTCAGCTTATCTCTGACCCGCCCTCATCTCCTAATCACATTTCTTTTTTGTCTCCTGCACCCCTCTGCTCCTATCAATACCCCTACACCCTGTCCCCTCCCTCTCTGCCATTCCCCACCATGTGGCTCTTGCCACCCCATCTCCCCACCATTTCTTACCCCTCATTCAAATCAGGTGCTTTCTCCTCCTCCTCCATGTTGGTTGGGTGTGAGCATAGGGAACATTGAGAGTACAGGAGACAGTGGATCTCTCTGCTTTCAGTTCCTGTGCCTGGCATCATGGCAGTCCCCAGCAGTGCAAAGAGCAACTTCAGGGCAAGTCTAGCTCATCCTCCAAAGCCTCATCTGAGCATGCCAACGCAAATCAGCTGCCAAACTCTAACAAGTCTCTACTGAGCCTGTGCAAACTGCATTTTTTAATTAACTAATCTATTTATATATGTGGAGGCTCAGAACTTGGCCATATTTGGGAGAATTTCCATGGGGTTGGCCAAAGGGATGTCCCAGACACTCCGGCAACTCCCTGATCCAAAGCATGATAGCAGTAGAGTTTCTCAACAAAATGGGTGCAGGTTTTTCTTTAACAGCCAAAAAGAAATGATTTTTCCCCTACTTTCATTCTTGGAAAAAATTCAGCTTGAGGCATGGAAAATTTCATCCCAGATGGTTAGTTTGGCAAAGTTAAAAGCAACTGAAAACAGGTTCTCATATTGGGAAGTATCAGGCAACCATCACCATCTATAATAAATGTGTTCTGTATGTGTGTATATCTATCTCCTGAAGTTTTTGCGTAGTCTACATATGGCCAAGTCAGCTGTAAGCTAAAGATTTAGCACGGCCCAACAGGACATATTAACTGGGAGGTTTTGAGAACAAAATGTGTTGAAAATATATCAGTCTATAATTGGATTCTCCCCGAGGCAGATCAGACATGCACTCTAGGCATGGTTTCTTGCTCTAGCTATTACAGGTATCATAAAATTAATGGAAAAAGAATATCTACTGTAGTATCTCTGCTGTCACACAGAACACATTTTTGGCTTTCAAAGAAATGCACAGCCCAGGAAAAAAACAGCTTTTTAAGTACTTACAATTATTTCCATAGCAGTGAGCTAGGAAAATTAGGTGGGAAATATAACTCTAAAGAATAATTGGATTCCTTCTTTTAAGTTGAAAAACAGTTGGAAGCACCAGGACAAGGAAACAAGTTTTGTTGTTGTTCAGTTTTTTGGGTTTTTTTTTTCCAGTTTGTAGGGCATTCGCACGAAAAACATTCACTCCAAGAGCCACGCACTTCACCTGCTCAGAGAAGTAGAGCTTATCTAAGCACTCTGGACTAAATTAAGCTTGTCCTTGTGAGAATGCTCTAGAATGGGAAGATTGTTCCTCTTCCTTTTGTTCAGGAGGGCAGGTGTCATCTAACGAGCCCCACAGAAGGCCTCTCCACCCCATGCACAAGGAAGGCTACATTTGAAGGAGCATTGGCTACCTCTTTGCAATGTGTGAAAACCGACTCAGCATTCATATCGGGTTCAGGAGCTTACCTGCATCCGGGCACGAATGCTGCAGGAGGTGCATCTCCTTGTCCTATCCAACATGATTCAGGCTCTAAAGAAACCTGATGAGGTTCAATAAGGATAAGTGCAGGGTCCTGCACTTAGGACGGAAGAACCCAATGCACAGCTACAGACTAGGGACCGAATGGCTAGGCAGCAGTTCTGCGGAAAAGGACCTAGGGGTTACAGTGGACGAGAAGCTGGATATGAGTCAGCAGTGTGCCCTTGTTGCCAAGAAGGCCAATGGCATTTTGGGATGTATAAGTAGGGGCATAACGAGCAGATCGAGGGACGTGATCGTTCCCCTCTATTCGACATTGGTGAGGCCTCATCTGGAGTACTGTGTCCAGTTTTGGGCCCCACAGTACAAGAAGGATGTGGATAAATTGGAGAGAGTCCAGCGAAGGGCAACAAATATGATTAGGGGTCTGGAACACATGACTTATGAGGAGAGGCTGAGGGAACTGGGATTGTTTAGTCTGCAGAAGAGAAGAATGAGGGGGGATTTGATAGCTGCTTTCAACTACCTGAGAGGTGGTTCCAAAGAGGATGGTTCTAGACTATTCTCAGCGGTAGAAGATGACAGGACAAGGAGTAATGGTCTCAAGTTGCAGTGGGGGAGGTTTAGGTTGGATATTAGGAAAAACTTTTTCACTAGGAGGGTGGTGAAACACTGGAATGCGTTACCTAGGGAGGTGGTAGAATCTCCTTCCTTAGAAGTTTTTAAGGTCAGGCTTGACAAAGCCCTGGCTGGGATGATTTAATTGGGGATTGGTCCTGCTTTGAGCAGGGGGTTGGACTAGATGACCTCCTGAGGTCCCTTCCAACCCTGATATTCTATGGTTCTATGATTCTATGATTCTCTTGGGAGTCATAATCAGGCCCTTTATGGGAAATTAATAAGTAATACATTGGACCCCTGTTTTGTGGTTCTGTAACAGGTTTATGGGTAAGAGTGATTGAACCTCTTGTTAGAGGGTGGCAGGATCTACAACCCTCTGTTGGGGTGCAGGGCTCTTCTGAGGACACGCTGCAAGGATAGGAATTAGAACCATGCATAAAGCAGCTTAAATACATTCATGTAGACTCTTTCTGGCTGGTGCAACTTGTTAACTCCCACCTGTTTATAAAAGAATTGGGCCTGACCCTCCAGTCAAAGAACAGAAACGATCTGGTCAAAGGTCAGAAACCAGGCGGTGCCATGGGAAACCCTAGGAGCAGCCAGGCTGATATTCAAGTTCAATTGTAAATTATTATTTCACCAAGAAAGCCACACACCAGAAAAGGGATAAGTTCAGTGTTGCCTTATAGCCTGTGTGTAGATTTTACTCAGAGCAGAGGGGAATGCTTCCTGCTCACATCTTTGTTCTTCTCGTCCTTCATGAGGGAACTGGAACGCAGTGGCCCTGTCTGTGCTGAATTTGTGGCCAAGTTACATGGTTGAGGCTAAAACCATTTTGAGCATGGCTTGTCTGCCCTGTGTGGCTGGGTCCAGAAACCATTTTAGCTAGAATTTGGGCTTTAGGTGCCCAACTCCCATTGAAACTCATTGTAGTTTGAGTGCCTAAATCCCATAGGTATCTTTCAGATCTCACCCTTAGTCCTCAATTTGGTTACACGCCCACCCGGCACAGACATAGTTTTACTCACCAGCGGTACCTACACAACTGTTCTCTTCGTTGGGTACGTCGTCATCTTACTAAATGGCCTTAACATTGGGATCAGTGTTGAACGTTAATATAACATTGGCATTAGTTTTCAATTTAGGCTGTGTACATAAATCAGAGTTGAGTTTAATATATCTGGCGACAATAATTAAATTCATTTAAAAAAAAAAGAGGAGAGAGGCTACGAATGAGCAACATAACAGATGATTTCTTTATATAAAACACCCTATGTGGACATCAGAATACTAAATGAAAAACAGAATGCTTAATTAAAGTCACTTGGCATTCTCCCTTAGATGAGGCTGATACAGTAGAACCACATTGCTGCCAGCTACCTGAGCAAGTAGCCATTTACTGAAGGGAGGTCTTTCTTCACTCACCTTCACTGAACCATAGATTTGGTCTGGCTAGGTCAGTCCCTCTTCTGGTGGACTAAGAGCCCCAGATGAGTCTTCTTGTCACTACAGATGGTTGGTTGTTTTTGTCTAACAGTGAATTAGTGTCCAATGGACTATAATACATCCACAGTCCTGTCATTCCTTAAATTCTGACATAAACAATGGCATTATTGAGATTGCAATATTTTGTGACTGATCAAATGTTTTGTCCTCTTCTTTCCCTGCTTTTTCTTTGAGAGAGAGGTTATATCTTGCGGTTAGATTGGGATTCTGGTGATCTGCGTCCAAATTGCCAACACTGCTGTAGACTCCCTGTGTGATCTTCATCAATTATTGTGTCTCTCTGTATGTCAGTTGCCCATCTGTAAAATGGAGAGGATGGGTAAAATTTTCAAAACCACCTCAGTAATTCAGGATCCTAAGTCTCACTGAAAGTCAGTGGGATCTAGCGGCCAGATCATCAAAGGTTATTTAGACACCTACTGGGAGTTTCCAGCGTCATTTTGAAAATCCCTCTTGTGGGAGTTAGGTGTTGTCAAGGTTCCTTCCCCACTCTGAACTCTAGGGTACAGATGTGGGGACCTGCATGAAAAACCCCCTAAGCTTATTTTTACCAACTTAGGTTAAAACTTCCCCAAGGTACAAACTATTTTACCTTTTGCCCTTGGACTTTATTGCTGCCACCACCAAGCGTCTAACAAATATATAACACGGAAAGAACCCGCTTGGAAACGTCTTTCCTCCCAAAATCCTCCCAAACCCTATACCCCCTTTCCTGGGGAAGGCTTGATAAAAATCCTCACCAATTTGCATAGGTGAACACAGACCCAAACCCTTGGATCTTAAGAACAATGAAAAAGCAATCAGGTTCTTAAAAGAAGAATTTTAATAGAAGAAAAAGTAAAAGAATCACCTCTGTAAAATCAGGATGGTAAATACCTTACAGGGTAATCAGATTCAAAACATAGAGAATCCCTCTAGGCTAAACCTTAAGTTACAAAAAGACACAAAAACAGGAATATACATCCCATTCAGCACACTTATTTTATCAGCCATTTAAACAAAACAGAATCTAACGCATATCTAGCTAGAATACTTACTAAGTTCTAAGATGCCATTCCTTTTCTGTTCCTGGCAAAAACAACACACAGACAGAGAGAACCCTTGTTTCCCGCCCCCCCCCCACCCCCAGCTTTGAAAGTATCTTGTCTCCTCATTGGTCATTTTGGTCAGGTGCCAGCGAGGTTATCCTAGCTTCTTAACCCTTTACAAGTGAAAGTGTTTTTCCTCTGGCCAGGAGGGATTTAAAGGTGTTTACCCTTCCCTTTATATTTATGACAGGTGTCTAACTTGGTTAGGTGCTTCTGAAAATCCCTTAGGTGTCTATCTACATTTAGGTGCATTTAGGTACCTAAATACCTTTGAAAATCGAAAATCTGACCCTTGGCCCTGTTTTGTTAATTTAGATTAAATATATAGGTCCAAAGAGTTAAAGGTGCTGATGTAGTCCAGTCACTGTCCAACATCAAACAGTTTAAAGTAAGATTCGAGGTTTGGTACACAGAGACCTCAGCCTGCTTAGTGTCATGGCAATCACACAATTAAAAATCCTTTAAACTCTGTATTAAAGATACAACAAAGAAGGAAAAAATAGTTAAAGCATTTGAAATGTAAAATACTAAATAAAGCAGTGGTTCTCAACCAGGGGTCCAGAGCCCCCTGGTGGCCCGTGAGCAGGTTTCAGGGGGGTCCACCAAGCATAGCTGGCGTTAGACCCGCTAGGGCCCAGGTCAGAAAGCTGAAGCCCAGCCGCACAGGACTGCAGCACGGGGCCCCAAGCCCCAATACCCAGGGCTGAAGCCAAAGCCTGGGCAACTTTGCTTCACAGTGCCGGAGGTGGCATGGGGCCCCGGGCAATTTCCCTGCTTCCTACCCCTTAATGCCAGCCCTGGCTTTTATATGGAGAAAAACAGCAGTTGTGGCACTGGTGGGCTATAGAGTTTATGTAGCATGTTGTCAGGGCCTCAGAAAGAAAAAGGTGGAGAACCCCTGAGATAAAGAGACAAGGTGGGTGAGGTAAGATCTTTTATTGGACCAGCTTCTGTTGGTGAAAGAGACAAACTTTTGAGCTACCCAGAGCTCTTCTTCAGGTCTAACTCTGTGTAGCTCGAAGTCTTGTCTTTCTCACCAACAGAAGTTGGTCCAATGAAAGATATGACCTCACCCACGTTGTATCTCTAATATCCTGGACCAACACAGCTACAACACTACAAGTATTAAATAATCCTCTCATTTTAACATCCTGTTCCCGTTCCCTTTTCTGGAAAGAGCACGTGGTCTTACCAGCCACTCCGAGAACTGGCAACCTTGTGCCAGCATTAGGTTGTTTAGGGCATTGCTCTTAGTTGTCTGTCTGGTCATCAGCTGACATCAGTGTAACAACATATGCAGTCTTGGCCAGCTGAGCCAGACTCTTATTAAATAGAAGGCAAAAGGAGAGAGAGGGAGGAAAGAAAATATTTAAGGTGAGGAAGGAAAAGGACACTGAGGGGTGAGGGGTGGGGTGGGGGTGGGGGGGGAGCCAAAGTGGTGTTCAAGAATTTAGTCTGCAGCAGTGGAGGCAGTGGTTTCAGTTGTCTGGCCCAATTTGGTGACGACATCCCTCAGGATTACTGCATAGAAGGTCCAGGCTCCCAGGAGATGTTGAGGGTGTTGGGGTTGGTCCTACTTTGAGCAGGGGGTTGGACTAAATGACCTCCTGCAGCCACTTCCAACCCTGGTATTCTATGATTCTATGAGGGTAGCAGCCATGATGATAAAACTTGCTGCAGCAGTTGTTGGCAGACAGGTCCTTTTTCAGCTAATTTTCCCCAAAGTCTTTTCCTGTTAAGAACCCCAAAAGGGAGTGATGGGCAGAATAGCCCACCCTCTCATTATTTTGCCCACCATGCGGCCTAATTCCCAACACACCAGTTTTGTTTCCTTGACTTCTGGTCCTATACTCCTCTTGTTTACCAAGCATAATCCTCACACAGTACTTAAGCAGTATCAGTAAAACCCTTTCTGTTTAAAATAATTCAGTCTTTCTGTCTCCTGACATCTTGTCTTAAACAATTTTCTTTAACAGGTTATTGTGACAATTTCACTCACTTTTTACAGCTGACATTACAGGTAGGATAAATATGTGAGCCCAAATATTACTACAGCCCTGATGTGTCCAAATTGCTTTTGAAAATGGGACTCAGGCTCCTTAGTCAATAAGGTGGTTTTGAAAATTGTAATACCTCCTTCTTGTTGTTGTTTGTCTGTCTTGTCTATTTAAATTATAAACTATTCCAGTTGGAGTCTATGTGTGTGTGTGCGTGTGTGTGTGTGTACAGTGCCTAACACACTGGGGTCCTGATCTCAGCTGGGTCCAATAGATGCTAATGTAATACAAATAGCACTAATTTTACCAATGAAGAAATTTGTGCGAAGTCAGGATTCATGCAAAATTAATATTCCTTGCAGATGAAAGGTCTAGAGCTTTAGTGAAGGTGTTGCTGCTCTCTGCCACATTACAAGCCTTAATCTAACACAGAGCAGTCCTTAAGAGTTTATAAAAATACCACTTTTTTTCCAGGACCTCTGTCCAAAACTCGTGAGGAAACATGAACTTCCTTATAATACGAGGACAGTGCTTACTTTTATTATTGTACAGAAACGTCTTCCATTCAGACTCAAATAGAGTTACAAATGATATGTGGCTAGAGACTAATGGGAGAGGTGCTTCAAAGCTTTTTTGTCCATGCCCTCCTAGTCCACGGTGGGCCAAAAAAGAAAAAAAAATGGCTATGTTCTAACCTGTTCTCAATATAAAGAAAAATGCGCCCACTTCAAAGGTGCTAGAGAAACACCTGTTACATTACCCAAAGCCAGGGACGTGTGGGGGGAGATTTCCCCCTGGTGCAAGTCCAGGAGAAAATATATGGGGTAATGAAGAAAAAGGCAAAGTAATTTTGTTTCTCGAAAATGGATAATGCACCTGTCAACATGTATTTAGTCTGGCGGCCTTCAGTGACATTTTCTAGTGACAGCAGAAGAGAGGCTAAAATTGCATTGAGGGGACCCCATATAGAGTCGGGAAACGGAGCTCTGTATTAATTTTAACATGGAGCAAATTGCTTAAGCCAAACTCCCCCCATCTCATTTGTTGCATTAGGATCTCCCTCATACCCCTCTTCCAAAACGCTCCGCTGAATAGTTCGGTGTTGGGGGTTTTTTTGGTTTTGCTTCACATTCATTTCAAAAGAAAAAGGGGAAAAATCTGAGGCCATCTGCTGTCTTCTTTATGGGAAAAAAATAAAACCTACAATTAGTGTCTTGTTCATCTTTTCTTTTTTGAAAAAAGAGAACTATTATGCAAATACTCCACAATTTGGTTTCAAATACTCTTTGTACTGTGAGGAGCAATTTTCTTTAATACAAACCCAACCTCCTTGCTAGGTCTTTTTTTTAATATGGGGAAAAAAAAACTTTTATGAGACTTTTCTTTATTGTTGTGTTCTTCTGCTACGAAGGTTTTGTCATCCTCTCTTTGTGCAGTATTATTTTTGCCGTTATTCTTTAAGTTGTCAGTTATACATTGAACAGGTTTTTTTGGGGAGAAAACCAAAAGAGCTTCACAAAACTCCATTTCCATGTCACTTTTCAGTGTTCCCTTGCCTCAGTGAAACGATTGCCACTGAAAGGCAGAGCTCAGTAAATCCAGAGAGGCTTTCCCCCTTGCCTCTTCTGAAAGCTGCCTGCTTGGCGTGAAAGGAACAGGGGTACTTGTGGCACCTTAGAGACTAACAAATTTACTTGAGCATGAGCTTTCGTGAGCTACAGCCCACTTCATCAGATGCCACTTGGCTGCGGCAGCTTTGTTGTAAGTGAAGATTTGTAGTTGAATTATAGCTGCAGACTGTAGGCTACTTTGGTGTCTGATCCTGCAGGGCTTGCAGTCACTGGGAGATTCCAGAGTAAGGACTGAGTGTATAGAACCAAGTCTTACATCCCTTACTAGCAGCATTATTATAGTAGCGTTTAAAGACCTCAGCTGAAACTGGGGGCCCCGTTGTACTATGCAAACAGGTAGCAAGAGACAGGTCCCAAAGAGTTTCCTGGTCTAGAGAAGACAAAGGGTGGGAGAAAGGGAGGGTTATTATCCCCGTTTTATGGCTGGGGATCTGAGGCCTGGAGAAATTAAGCAATTGCCCCGCGGTCACATAGGAAGGATGTGGAAGAGCTAGGAATTGAACTCAGGAGTCAGATTTTCAAGTCTAAGTGCATTAGGAGCACAAGTCCCACTAGCTTTTGATGAGATTTATGAGCCTAATTCACTTAGGCACATTTGAAAATCCTGTACCAGATCTTCTCTGTCCCAGCCCAAGGCATGAAATAAAAAATGAACTTTGAATTAGGGAAAATTCCCATTAGTGTCAGTTTGCTACATTATAGGCTGGATCCTGCTGTGTGCTGAGCAGTCTGGCCATCATCCTACAAGGCCCTTCATCAGAGGCTTAGCTTTCAATGTGTGCTTTTAGTACTTTGCTGGGTCTGGGCCGGAATGGTCAACATCGTGTAGGATTGAGCCCCAGGACTGGTGTAGCGCTAGGGGTAAGAGCTGCAAAGTCTGGTTCTTACAGTAGAACGCAGAGGTCCCCAAACTGTGGGCTGTTCCCCCTAAGAGGATATGGAGGCATGGTCGGGGAGCACAGTGGGCCCTGGCCAGCCCTCACAGGGGGCGGGAGCACCATCCAGCCCCACCACACCCCCAGCTCTGCTCCGGCCCCGCCCCTGGCCGCAGCCCTGTGCCTGATCCTGTTCCTAGCCTCGGAATAGTTCTGCACCCAGCCAGGATTCTGGCTGCTGTCCCGCACTGTGGCCCAGCTGTGGACCCAGCCCCAGCCTCAGCCCCTGGCTGTGGCTCTGTTCCCAGCCACACCCCCAGCTGTGGCCCCAACCTTGGCCCCCTTACCCCTGTCTGTGCCCCTCCCCACCCCGAGCCATGGCCCCACTCTGGACCCTGGCTCTGAGCAGTGTGGGCGATGTGGACAGGGGGAAGGAGGGCATGACCCTCAAAAGTTTGGGGACCATTGCTATAACGGTTGCTTAATGCCAAGTGGCCTTCTCCACATTTTGGGAAAGATTCAAGGAAATAAGTATGAGTAGCTACATCTCTTAAGGAGAAATAGATCTCATGCTATGAATATGATCAGCTACACCACTGTTCCCTCTTCAGGGGACTGTCACAGCAAGAGGCGGTGGAGGGCAGGGCAGATTTTCCCGAAACAGCCGTCAGTGGAGCAATGCTGTTTTATAGCAGCTGAGGACCAGGCCCATTGTTTAGCCTTGTGTAACATAAATTACATCAGTTTGGACCTTGCTGAAGAGTAGCTTGTGCTATCTCATCACAACAGGAAGATAGCGTGAACCTTTATTGTACTTCAGGGGACACCAAATCCCTTTTGATAGTGTGTGCGGGAGCCGTAAATCTGCAGGGCATGGAACCTTTGAATGCAATGATGGATTTGGGATGTTTTTGTTGTTACAGGAAGCACTTATCATGGCAAGCATGGATCATCCACACCTGGTGCGATTACTGGGGGTCTGCTTGAGCCCCACCATTCAGCTCGTCACTCAGCTGATGCCCCACGGCTGCTTGCTGGACTATGTTCACGAACACAAGGATAACATTGGCTCCCAGCTCCTGCTGAACTGGTGTGTCCAGATAGCCAAGGTAAGGTCCGACAGGTTTTTGGATATTTCCAGGACTAAACAAATGAGCACGGTCATTTCTGAAAGTCAGCGGTACCCATTCCTATGCAGAAAACAAGAGAGGAAAATCTATTCTTATAAGGCAGTTTGGTGATCTTTTTCATTACCTCCGTGCAATAATACAGTATATACAATCTGGTAACAATCTGACTCAGCCCCGTACACAAAGCATATTTTACTGTGGGCTTTTGGAAGACTTGAAGAGGAAAGGCCTCCTCTTCCCTAGATCCGAGTCTTGGCACAGAATGATTAGGCAACCTCTTCTGCTGCTGCTTCAGTAAGTAAGAATGATGCCTTCAGAGTTCAGATGTGTACCTGATTGCTCAAAGAGTGTCAGTTGAGAGGTACTAACAGTAGACTGTAAATCCAGCCTTAATATACTCCTTACACAGGTGTGTGTTGTTCATGAACTCGTTGCAACAAATAAGTTGGTATTTCATGGCATGCTTAGGAACCACTTTTTTTGATATCCGGTCACAATGAATGAAAAGATTTGGAAGTGTAAAGGGACTACAATTTGCACCCATTGTACACTACCAGGGTGGTATCTCTCTTGCGCATATGGCAACCAGAGAGGTATGAAGGGACTTCAGTGTGTGTGTGTGACTGACTGTGAATCAGGCACTAAATACTTGTAAAATTATTTAAAAGTTACATTTTCACAACAGAACAGAAAATGTTAGTAACTCCCACGTGAGTGCATGTTACAGGGCATCCTCGGTGCCCAGTCTGCAGAGGATCTGCTATAGCAGCTGCTAACAAGTCCTGGCTCTTAGCTCAAGTAGTAGCAGCTTTAGTGCTGGGGGTCCTACGTTCAATCCCCAATGTGTCACACCAGAGGGCAGTCATCACAAAAAATATTGTTGTGGAGTTTGTTTGCTTTTTGTTTTAACAAGTGAATATTATACTTATGAGAGTGAAGCACCAATAAAGTTGTCCAATGCAAGATGCAGCCCTGCATTTGTGTGCCAGAAGGGAAAGATATCTGAGGGTTCAAACAGGCCCTTCTTTGCCTTCCTGCCTATATCTCCATGAGGGGCAGAACACAATGGCAGTCCTCTTGCTCTCTTCAGAGATTGCTCATTTTTCCAGGACTAGAGATTCCATTATTTTTCATTGGCATTTTCAGGTTTCCTTGTCATCCTCTTCCTCAGCTCTCCCTCTTTTCCATCTGCTCTCCGCTCTCTAGATTATTGATGGTGGTTATTATTTATTAACCCCTTACTTAGTACCATATGCATAAAGATAACCTGCCTTTGTTTTCAACTGCTACACTAGTACCTAGATGTGCAGTATATACTGAGACCAAATTCCCATTGGCTTAGCCTAATGAGACCGACAATGGCACTTGCTATTACTCTGTAATAGCTATGGATGGTTGGACTGGTTCCATGCAGGAGCTGAAGCAGAACTGCAGTGATAAGTAGCAGAGGGTGCTGCCAGACCCTCAGCACTTCTGAAAGGAATTCATTCACAATTGAGGCCCCTTATTTATGGGATTCTGTGTGGATTCAGGCATGTTTGAAAATTGTAGCCTAACGCTCTTCTTGGCGTGTGTGTGGTGAGAGAAGGAGGTGAGGCACTACAGGGACTTAAAACTGAGCTATTAGGCTCTCCAGCACTCCAAGGAAGGGTAGACCAAATGTGTAATATTAACAGATGAACCATGAAGAAGACGGAGGGAAATTCCCCGGAACGAAAGGTGGCCTATTAATGAGGGGAAGAAGCAAAGTTTAATTAATCCATCTTTCTCCACATCGCAGTGGCATATGGTTAATTTTAATTCGGCCTCGTGTTACAGCATCAGGGTCATCTGCTTGGCTCCTCACAAGGGAAACTGTTATGAGCAGCTGTTTTTCTTGAAGCTGCATATTGCTTGCTAGACATATTTGCCCTTTTAGTTCGTTGTAGTCACAGCTTAATTGGATCTGCCTCCTCTTAGTTGCTTAATGTGCATCTCCCTTTATTTTGCCTGCCTTGCTTTCCATGTGGGGATCACTATTGGTTTGCAAGAGGACTGAGAGTAGGAGAATCGAACCTATGTCATGGGATGTTCTCCATTCTGCTGGTGCTAGCTTATCAGTGCATTTCTATGGTATGTAGTGATGAGGTGGCTCGTTTAGTTGGGAAGGTTTCCACAAACGTTGAGTGCTACTGCACAATGCTGGTGTGGCAAAAAACCCAGTGATGGGTAAACCTCAGAGTGTTTAGATGCTTTCTTGAGCGCAAAGATTCTGATTGACCCTGGCTTTTGAGTAGAAGGTTCACGGGGGGGAAAGGGTCACCATCAGCACATGTGTACAATGGTCAAGTGCAAGCCAGCCCTCAGTGTGTAATCAACATTAAGGTATCACAGCAGAGAAGAAATAGTGTCTGGGATGGTTCTGACCCCTGTCACATGCTCATGTTGCACGGCATTATCTCTGCATCACATGGCACTCCCCAATGGAAATTCCAATGGAAAGACACGTTTTCTTGCAGCTCTCACGTGATCTGGGTGTGTCTCACCAGATCAGTTCTCTGCCATTGATGCATCTCAGTTCTTCCTCTTCTCAGCCTGTGGCACAAAATAGTTCAGTCTAATCCAGGTTATTGGGTTAAATACAGTAATTAATTGGATAGAGGTTAGTGGCTTGTGATGTGCAGGAGGTCAGAGGTAGATGGTCCCTTCTGGCCTTAGACACAATATGATAAGGTTGTCCTTCATTCAGAGGCAGAGTATGGACAAATTTTGGAGGTAATGATGATGAAAAGAAACTTTTGGAGCACAGCAGCGGGACTGCCCTTAGTCCAAAAAGTGGAATAAATGTGCGGGATGGATCCCAATCGCAAGAGAATAGCAGTATCACTGTGCCACTCATCTGTCACCTTTAATGATCATGGGAATCAGCTGGCATTCTGAAAATAGAGAGATTCAGTTTGCCTTCAAATGGCCAAGTTGCCAATGGAGTGAATGCTGAAACAGGCTGTTGTGTCAAACTACAATTTCTACTAGATAGCTGAGTGAAATGCTTTACCTTCTGAGCGTCTCTATTCACGGAGAACTCACTGTTCAGTTTGCAGGCTCCTTCTGGGCGTGGGAATTTCTCTCAACCTCTCACTTTTTTTAGGCATGTTGGAAAGCTTTATTGTGTCTTTTTGAAGGCTACCAAAAATCCACTTGGGTATAACAGGACCCAGAGAATGTTCAGTGACCTCCTAGATCAATGGTTCTCAAACTTTGAGAACCCCTGTCTTACATACGTTTTCAGCTGCCTGAGGCAGCTTCTGAGGTCTGCCTTTCACTATATGTACCCTTTTTGTCCCGTCTGGTTTTGAAGACAGTTTTCTCTGGCAAGAACAGAGATGAAGGAGGTGGGAGAGCCTTTATTTTGGGGAGTGGGTTTGTTTTGGGGAATGATTTAAAATCAAATTACCATGACTGCAATATGCACTATTCCCATGGACTTTCTCTGTCTGGCATGCAGGCTGTTGTGTACTGAAGGCATTGCGTCAGAGTTAATTAATGCTGCCTGGGTGCTCACTTCCAGCTCTCTGTATTTTCTTATAAGTAGATGCACAAGCTAGATGGGAAATAGGCCTGATTGCCAAGGTCAATATGCCTCTGGTGATCTTCTTTGAATGTTGACTATAGGGTGGTTATTAAGTATTTTCCACTTCCAGGTGAATGAGAGCTTAGCTGAATTTCTTTGCTTGCATGGATGGTGTATACTTTATTTTGATTATTAGATCATTGTAGACTAATGGTACTTTCTTTCCAGCAGTTTAACTTCTTATTCCAAAGATGAAAGTGACAGAAGCAGAGCAACTTCACATATTCTAAATAAAATATGGTCATTAGGCGGCAGCCAAAGCTATGGGAATACCAGCCTGCTAGTCTACAGAAACACGGAGTACCTCCAGTGCATCGTGGGATACACAGTAGATGAATCGTGTTCAGGTGTCTCACTTAGGAACTGAAGCTTTGCCTTTTAGCCCAGCGTTCTAATTGCTAAAGATTCTATTGGCTTGAGGGTTCAGCTGTCATTGACCTTAGTGAAGAAACTGAAGTGCAACAAAGCAATAAGTCTGCAGCCATTACTCACAGTCAGAACTATTCAAGGTGAGCAAGAGTGGCTGGTTTAATAGTCTCTGAGAACCTAAGAATGGCTATGCTGGGTAAGACCAATGGTCCATCTAGCCCAGTACCCTGTCGTCCAACAGTGGCCAATGCCAGGTGATTCAGAGGTAACAAACGGAACAGGTAATCATCAAGTGATCCATCCATAGTCGTCTCCTCCCTGCTTCTGGCAGTCAGATGCTAGGGGCACTCAGAGCATGGGGTTGCAACCCTGACCATCTTGGCTAATAGCCATTGATGGACCTATCCTCCATGAACTTATCTAGTTCTTTTTTGAACCCTGTTATAATCTTGGCCTTTACAACATCCCCTGGCAATGAGTTCCACAGGTTCATTGTACTTTGTGTGAAGAAATTCTTCCTTTTGTTTGTTTTAAACCTGCTGCCTATTAATTTCATTGGGTGACCCTGGGTTCTTGTGTTATGTGAAGGAATGAATAACACTTCCTAACACACTTTCTGCACACTGTTAATGATTTTATAGACCTCTACCATGTGTTTCTTCAGTCATCTATTTTCCAAGCTGAAAAATCCCAGTCTTTTCAATCTCTCATCAAATGGAAGCTGTTCCATACCCTTAATCATTTTTGTTGCCCTTCTCTGTACCGTTTCGAATTCTAAAATATCTTTTTTGAAATGGGTAACCAGAATTGCATGCAGTATTCAAGGTGTGGGCGTACTATGGATTAATATAGTGGCATTACGATATTTTCTGTCTCATTATCTATCCCTTTCCTAATGGTTCCTAAGATTCTGTTAGCATTTTTGATTTCCACTGTACATTGAGCGGAGGTTTTCAGAGAACTACTTATGATAATTCCAATATTTCTTTCTTAGAATCATAGAAACATACACTTTAAGGTCAGAAGGGACCATTACGATCATCTAGTCTGACCTCCTGCACAATGCAGGCCACAGAATCACACCCACCCGCTCCTGTAACAAACCCCAAACCTATGTCTGAGCTATTGAAGCCCTCAAATCATGGTTTAAAGACTTCAAGGTGCAGAGAATCATCCATCAAGTGACCTGTGCTCCATGCTACAGAGGAAGGCGAAAACACCCCAGGGCCTCGTCCAATCTCCCCTGGAGGAAAATTCCTTCCCGACCCCAAATATGGCGATCAGCTAAACCCTGAGCATGTGGGCAAGATTCACCAGCCAGACACCCAGGAAAGAATTCTCTGTCGTAACTCAGATCCCACCACATCTAACATCCCATCACAGGCCATTGGGCATATTTACCGCTAATTGTCAAAGATCAATTAATTGCCAAAATTAGGCTATCCCATCATACCATCTCCTCCATAAACTTAGTCTTGAAGCCAGATATGTCTTTTGCCCCCACTATGGGTGGTAAAAATTAATTTAGACCTCATAATTTTTGTATGTAGAGTTGGGATTATGTTCCAGTGTGCATTACTTTGCATTTATTAACACTGAATTTCATCTGCCATGTTGTTGCCCAGTCACCCAGTTTTGTGAGATCCCTTTGTAGCTCTTGTCAGTCTGCTTTAGACTTAACTATCTTGAGTAATTTTGTATCGTCTGCAAATTTTGCCACCTCACTGTTTACTCCTGTTTCCAGATCATTTATTAATATGTTGAATAGGTCTGGTCCCAGTGCAGATCCTTGGGGGACACCGCTATTTACCTCACTTCATTCTGAAAACTGACCATTTATTCCTATCCTTTGTTTTCTGTTTTTAACCAGTTACTGATCCCTCTTATCCCATGATTTGTTACTTTGCTTAAGACCCTTGGGTATGAAACCTTGTCAAAGGCTTTCTGAAAGTCCAAGTACGCTATATCCACTGGATCACCCTTGTCCACATTTGTTGAACCCCTCAAAGAATTCTAATAGATTGGTGAGGCATGATTTCCATTTACAAAAGCCAGGTTGACTCTTCCCCAGCAAATCTGGTTCATCTGTGACTGATAATTTTGTTCTTTTCTATAGTTTTAACCAATTTGCCTGGTGCTGAAGTTAGGTTTACTGGCCTGTAATTGCCAGGGTCACCTCTGGAGCCTTTTTAAAAAATCGGTGTCACATTAGCTATCCTCCAGTCATCTGGTACAGAAGCTGATTTAGATAATAGGTTACATACCACAGTTAGTAATTCTGCAATTTCACATTTGAATTCCTTCAGAACTCTTGGGTGAATACCATCTGGTCCTGTTGACTTATTACTCTTTGGTTTATGATTTTGTTCTAAAACCTCCTCTGTTGACACCTCAATCTGGGACAGTTCCTCAGATTTGTCACCTAAAAAAAATGGCTCAGGTGTGGGAATCTCCCTCACATCCTCTGCAGTGAAGACCGATGCAAATAATTCTCTGCAGTGGCCTTATCTTCCTTGAGTGTTCCTTTTGCACCTTGATCATCCAGTAGCCCCACTGATTGTTTGGCAGGCTTCCTGCTTCAGATGTACTTAAACATTTTGTTGCTGTTAAAGTTTTTGAGTCTTTGGCTATTTGCTCTTCACATCCTTTTTTGGCCTGCATGAGAAGCCAAATATGGAGTAAATGATCATGGAGCTTGAAGTGTTAGGACTGGTCATTCCAGAAATGGCCTGAGAGCCCAATTTTTCAAAAGTTTTTATGGACCTAAAATGCAAATAGTCACTTACCGGGATTTTGAAAAGTTTCTAGGCTCTGAACTCTCAACTCTTGACTTTGAAAATCCCACTAGGTGAAATATCTGCATCTTTAAGCACCTAAATGCCATTGGCGATCTGGCTCTTAGGCACTTAGTGTCTTTTTTATAAGCGCTCATTTCATACAAGCTTTTTAGTAAAATTACAGAGGCCACAATTTTTAAAGGTGTTCAGGTGCTTTGCTCCTATTTATTTCATGGAAGTGTAGGCACCAAAATACCTTTAAAATACGGCTGTAAGTCCTTTAGGTTACAGCATGTTGTACGTAACAACGTAAAATAAATTATTAAAATTCAGCAAGATTTAAAACAGGTGCCATGTTGCATCAGAACTTGAAACCTTGGACAGTGACTATCAGCTGACCAAGAGAGCCAAATATCCTTCCTAACAACGTGGTGGAAGCTCTTTCCTGGCTGTTACCTGAATCTATTAAGGTTTGAGTAGAAGTCATACCTTTTTTATTTTTAACACATGCAAATAGAGCAAAACACGATCTAAAGGCTTTTACTCACACAGGGTCTGCAGCCACTAGGTAAGGCCATAAAATAAATTGTCATTATTTTGGGCCAGATTCTGATATTTTTTTACTCAAAGTGACTAGTACCTTACTCCATCAGTGGTTCTGTTGAAGTGAACGTGATATCTTGTGGTTTGAGGTGCTGCTGAATGTAAGAGGGAAATCTGGTCCATTATAATTACATTTATTGTTTGACCTACCGAGGCCTGTCAAGGACTGTGGATCTTGAACTCTGGTCCACAGGGCTCTGTGGAGCTAAAAGGATCCAACCTGCCACTCAGGGATCTGCTAACTGTTGTCAGAAAAGGAGCTAAACTCAGACAGAAGACCTCAGGCCTGGGAGCTGATTGGCAGAATGCTGGGGGTTCTGATTGGTCCACATCCCCTATTTAAACCTAGCACAAGAACAGAAAGTTATCCATGCTCTGGATTGTATGCCTTGTGCTTCCTGCTCCCTCTCCACTAGTCTGTCTTCCTGGTAACCTGACCCTGCCTGCCTCCTGACACTCGACTCTTGGTTCGCCCTCTGGCCTGTCTCGGACTTTGACCTCCTGGTATCTGACCTGATGTGACTCCTTCTCTGACCACTAGGTCAGATTGCCCACGTCCCAGTCGTGACATACCCTGACAACTATTATCATGCTTAGAGAATATTAATACAGGGCTTGCATGTAATATGAATAAGGATATTTTAAAAAATTTGGATAGCTAACATGTGGTAACCATTGATTCTGTCACGCTCGCTCTCGTTGAGCAGCAGTCCCATACCACGCAGTTGTTCCACGTGGAACGTTCCAGTGTTCCACGTAGAACAGACACGTGGCTGTCCTGGTAAGTAGGTTATGTTACTTTCCAAAGTGTTCCCTTCACATTCTGATGCAATGCAACACCTGTTTTCCATCCTGTTGAATTCCATTGGTTTGTTTTTCTTTGCTCCGCACACTGCAACCTGACAAACACCTCATTTTCACTAAAAATCTTGTTTCAGATAAGTGCTTATGAATAAAACTGGATCTGTAGCCTTGCATACTGAAGTCCTAATTCACAGAGCAGGTACAGGGAGGAAGTGGCAGTGAATGCTAATGTGTGCAGCCCTACCAAGTGCTTCAACGCTGTTCTGAAATGACCACCTTAAGAGGTAGGGGTCCATTCATTAGTACTATGTATTTATATTGTCATTATGCCATCAGGGCCTAGCTGAGACCAGGGCCTCTCTGTGCAAAACCAGTGAGAGACAGTTCCTGCCCTGAAGAGCTTATAACCTAAATGGACAAGGCAGACAAAGGGTGGGAGGAGAAAAAAAAGCACAGAATGGGGAAGTGACCTTCCCTAAATCACACAGCAAGTGACTAGCCAAGTCTAGAATAGCACCCAGGTGTCCTGAGTCCGAGTCCAACACCCTCCCCCATTCAATCTCTGGTCCCTCCTGAGGCTGCCAAGCCTGCTTATCACATTTTAGAGTACAGTCATTCCATAAGTGTTACTTTAGAATAATAATAAGCCAAAGCAGAGGCAGTTTGATATAGTGGCATGCCGAGGAAGGAAAATCAAGTCCTGTGGGGGATTATTTTTACATCTTTTGAATATAAAAGCTTCTCAAATTACATCAACCTGAGGACTGCACAACCTCCGTTATCCAGCTATATAGAGAAAATGTTTGAAAATACCCTAGAAAATGGAATTGGAAAGAAAAGCTGCTGGGATCAAATTCACTGAAGCTAAAGTGTTGAAAGGAGATGCAAATCCACATCCGTGCTCCAGGTAAGAGTCCTCCCAAGGCACACAAGCCATGTTTTTCTCCTAGACAATGGGTGATGTTGGTTTGCAGGAGGGGCTATATAGGAGCCCTCAAGTCAAAGGTTGCAGAGGGAATGTCTGTATTTGGTGCATCTTCCTGCTACCTTGGCTACACCCCTCTCTCAGCTAGCTCTGCTCACTTTATGGGCCCCACTGGCCTCCCACAATTGGCAAATGGGATCTCATGGCTGCTTTCTGCCACTGTAACTTCCCTCCATGCCAGACTTTTTAGCTGAATATTTTTTAGTCACCTGGGGTGAAGATTCAAATCCGGATCATCTGCTGGTGTAAGTCAGCAGGGCTCTAGTGATTTCAGAAGAATTATATTGGTTAACACCAGCTGAGAAGCTGGTACCAATTTCGCATCTCTCATGTGTGTTAGTTTCAGTCTCCACTGCAGACTACATGAAAACTGAGGGATGCTGGGAAAAAAAAGGGAGCTGAGATTAAGGACATCTGGCAGCACTGTTTGGAGAGGAGCTGTTGGACTCTCTTTGTGTTGATTTGATTGATAAGCAATGGCTTGCTGGAGACAGCGTTTGTTATTTTGCAGCAGTCAGGGGTGAGAGAAGGACAGAATGTGTGTGCAGTGGGAGGAAATGGGTGAATGGAAAGGTTGCAAGGAGGTGAAGAAGAGTGGCTGTGGTTCAAGGTCTTTCTTTTTCATTTAAGATCCCCAGCCTACTGCTCAGTGACTTACTCCATCACGGAGCGAACAAAGGATGAGTTTAATGACAGTCATCTATCAGCTGTCCACGTTTTAAGCTTCAAGATGTCTCTATTCCCAAAGCTCCTTGCCATGACAAGGCTAATTGTATAATTGTAATGCTATACCAGTCCCAGTCGACACACTCACACTGGTAAGGAGCAAGTACATTAGCATAAATGTAGTTTACTAATGGGGCTGCTCTATTAGGAAGTTCAGCATGTAGAAGAGTCTGGTTTAAACCAAGGACTATGAAATTAAAGCCATATTGAAACAATGACTTAATTGTGTCGAGCAGCAAATTCAAAATAGGTGGGAAAGGTATATTTTTTTACGACATTGAATTCACACATGTAGTCACAATTTTCTTTACCCGTAATTATCACCTTTCATCTTCTGCTGGCAGGTTGCAGGGGTCTACAGACAGCAAACTGAAAAGAGGGGCAGCCATTCTGCTTCTGGTGCCCCTGGAGAGCTGTGCTGAAAGAGGATATTCCCACTGAGTCAGGGATAGGATCATCCACCCTGACACCTCGTTTAGTAGCAAACACACCCAGATACAGAGACAATTTTACCCTTGAGATACACTAGCCGAAAACAGGTCAATCCAGGGCAAACCTGTGAAAATAGTTCTGCAGTCAACCCCCACCCTATCCTAAAATATATGTCCCTCTGAATTTTAAACTTCTTTCCACTGTGATTACATCACTATGCATGGGATTGGCCTGGGGGTGTGTGCGGGGTTGGAGATGCTTCTGAAATGATTTTTTTGGGAAGACCCCAAACATAATCAAAGCACCTTTGTATTGAAAGTGGGTGTGGAACAAAATTCACAATTCCCCCCAACGTGGAAAAACCCTCCGTGCCCATATAATTATGGGAATGAGGGACCCCCACCCAACACCAGCCTTTCCTGCTGCAGAAGCAGAGCCCAGCTTCTTATGCTACGGGTAGGGAAGAGCTACCAACATCTAAGCCTTTTTTCCCCCCAAGAAACCGTTCTCCAAATAAACCAAGGGACTGGGTCCTTAGCAGTAGTATTGCAATAGCAGCCGGCAGCCTCCAGACAAGATCAGAACCCTATTGTGCTAGGTGCTGCGCAAATCCACAGTGAGAGACAGTCCCTACCCTGTTTACAATCTAGACAGACAAAGAGTGAGGGGGAAACAGGCACAGACAAGAGAAATGATTTAACCTAGGTCACAGGCAGGTCCCTTTATTGCACACGGCTATAGGGGTGTATCAGCAAAGAAGCTAATTCAGCCACAGGGAGGGCATTGTCGTGGCAGGAGGAGCCCCAGTTTCGGAATTAGTTTGTTACACTTCCAAAAAATCGAGTACACCTCTGCTATGGTTTCATGGGCTCCAAAAGCCAGCCTGCCCTGCATGAATAATCAACCATCGTTAGGAAAAATCAAAGTGACAGCTCTTCAGCTCTTCATGTTTTCTAGTCTAATTTCGCAATGGCATGGAGCTAGACAAGTTACTGTTTTGTTAAATGAACGCTGAGCTTCGCACTGACTTCTATAGGGGCTCCAGTACTGGGGGACTGAAAACTGTTGGCTCAGTAGGCCCCAAAGGCTTGTTCCGCCCTAAAATACCAACACTGTCATCAAGTATACTGAACGACTATGAAAAAAAAAATTATGATATTCCTAGCAATCCCCAACAGACAGGCTTGGAAAAGCATTATTGAAAACCACTCCTAAATCAAATTCAAGATGTTATAGCAGCACCTGCTAGGGTCTGTCAGGATTTCCATTATAAACCCATATTTTTGGGGTTTATAACTTAGCCATAAATATTCGCTCTGGGCTGTGACTTGGCATAAAAAGTCTCAGCCCAAAGCATTTTTTGTTGTTATTCAAGAAATATATGTATTGAGTTATTTCTAAGTTGCTGGCATGCAAAAGTAAAAGCTGGATGCCTTTTGTATCCCTACACATTAAAAATGACTTTTCTCCTGTATAATAAAAAGTTGAAAGACATAAACTCATAATGCAGCTTATTCTACTTGCCATGAATGGCCAAGACACTAAAGTTTGCAAAGTGGATATTGTAAATTTGAATAGATAAATGCCCATATCAGTCCTTCACTATAAATTTTGGATCCATATTAATATGCTAATTTGTTCTGTTTCTTATATCTTCACCGCTGGACACAGGGGTTTCAAAAGGCCTCTAAAGTTATGTCTACACAGCAAAGAAAAACCCGTGACTGGCCCGTGCCAGCCGACTCACCCCAACCCTTCCCTCCCTGCAGGTTTCTAGAGCCCGGGCTCCAGCCCAAGCCCAGAAGTCAACACAGCAATGAAACAGCCCCCCAGCCTGAATCGGCTGGCCCGGGCCAGCCGTGAATTTTTCTTTGCTGTGTGGACATACCCAATCTCTGCAGAACCATGGTGGTTCTGTTGCTTGGTGGAATAGCAGCTAGGGGGCAAATAAAACCCACTGGCCAGGGTGTGTTACATGTCCCCTTCTGTGCCCAATCCACAGGTGACGTGAGGCTGGTGTAGCCCCCAGCCACAGAGCTTAACTCCTTAGATCAAGCTGTAGAGAAGTAAGCTGCACTGGCCAGTGTACAGGAGACAGCTTTAAGCTGTCTGCATGCAAGGGGGAGTAATGGCCAAGTGAAGGCTGCTTTCTCCCCTCCCCTGTCCCTCCTTATTGTGACCTGTAATAACGGTAACCGGTGTAGGGGAATAGAAGTCATTTTACACCCCTGGACTCCCCTGCACCTGCCGTATCCAAGGGCATCATTCTGCCCCATGTAAAGACCTCACAGTCTATCCCTATGCTAATATTCCTCTTCGGTCCTCAGAACATAGTGGTACAGCTGCCGTGAGAATGCGATGGGTCGCACTCAATGCATTTTAAAGGAACAGATCCCCCAGTGTGCACAATTGAATACAATGCTGACAGCAAACACTCAGTTAAAAGCTGCTGCATAAACTGTTCATAAAAGTGCTGCCCATTTAGAAAATTATAGTTTCTGGGGATGCTGTATAATCTCCACTGCATTGTGTGTGTGGGCATGTCCCTGTGTACTACAGAAGACCAAGGTTAGCCTGTTTAATGAAATGTGAGGGGGGACAGGGCTGTTCTAACTGGCTGCTGGCACCATTTCAGGTGTCATAACAGCGCTCATACCTACAGGGTCATCTGGCAGTCAGGTGTCATTAGTCAACACTCTCTCTCTTCCCATCTGTTTCTGTCTAGCCTGTTTGTGGAAATTAGGTCTCAGTATGCAGCAATTCTCACTGTGGTCCTGGTTTTCTTTCTGCATCCTATGACCTTCTTCTAACTTGAGGCTGTCCCTTTGCCTCTATTGGATCATTTGGTCTAAAATCCTCAGTGCTTTTGGTTTTATTTACCAATTGTCAGTGCTGCAAGATAGTTAAAGAGAGAGGCTCATATAATATACGGTGACCAATTATAGCCTACCATCCGGCAACAAATTATTAGCTCCTAACTAGAGCTGGTTGGAAAATGGATTTTCTGGCCAATGGAAAATTTTTAAGATTTCAAAATAAAAATCATCCCAAATCAGAAGAAAAACCCCAAATTATTTTTTTTGGTAAAAAAAATCCAAAGAAAGTATCAACTAAAATATTTTGTTTTGATAAATTGGAAATGTTTTGCATAGATTTCAAACCATTTTAATTTTTAATATAACACATTTCTGAACAAAATGTTATTTTGAAATAAAAATTTGATACATTTGCTTCTGAAAATGGCAAAAAGGGGCAGTGTTCTTGAAGTGTTCTTTTCCAATTTTTTTTTTCAAAACGCAGTTGTGTCTAAATCAATACAATTTTGCTAAAAACTTCAGTTTCAAAATGGCATTTTCTGACAGAAAACTGTTTTACACCAAAACTTTGCCTGCCTGTGCCCAGAACTGGATGATGTTCTCTAAACTTTTGGGGGGAAGGGTAGCTCAGTGGTTTGAGCATTGGCCTGCTAAACCCAGAGTTGTGAGTTCAGTCCCTGAGGGGACCATTTAGGGATCTGGGGCAAAAAATGGGGATTGGCCCTGCTTTGAGCAGGGGGTTGGACTAGATGCCCTCCTGAGGTCCCGTCCAACCCTGATATTTTATGATTCTATGTGCTGTAATGGGATCAGGAACCGTCTTTGCAACCAGGCTCATGTTGAATTACTTACGCTGTAAATTCCTTAAGGCAGGGATCCTCTCTGTGTGTCCTGAACAGCATCCCTCTCAGTGCTCAACTAATAATAAACATAACTTGTTGTAGACACAGGGGGAAATTGGCAGAGGGATGGGGAGAAGGGGAAATGAAACATTAGGAGGAAACCTGGAAAGGGGCAGTAACTGTGAATTTCAGGACATTTGGGAATGAAGGCTGCTTAGGAATCAGAAGTCATGAGGATGTCTGTGCAGAGGGTGGTTATAATAGAATTTGTCTGTGTCCAGGGTCTGGAGGCTACACAAATAATTCCGGCTTTGCTCTTGTGGTTTGATGTCAGGAGAACTTTGCCTTGAAGTTATAGTGCCAGCTCAGTGCTAATGTCGTACAGTGTACAGCTTTGTGTCATCATTCCTCTTAACGAAATGAGATAGTGGTCACATCTCCGTGCATTGCTCTGATGTGCACCACTGGTCCACCTGGTGAAATAGCTTGACTTGAAAGGCAAAAGAAAAGTCCCCTTTTACTTATGCCAACTTGTGCATTCTCTGGTACATTCAGTTGTATGTAGGTCACAAAAATAAACTCGAGCTGGAAGCTGAAGTCCTCAGGACCGTGCAACTGTGTTTTTGAGCGTAGCTCTGATACGTAGATATACATAGAATCATGCATTTTTCATCATGATTGATGCAATCTATGCTAACTGAGTGCCCCTTTGAAGTCTGGCGTGGCACTATGCATGTGCCACGGCTTCATTTCCCCAAGTGGAGCAGCAATAGCTTTCAATAAGGCAGCCTAGTGCAAGGAGACACCTGGACACATTAACTAGTGGCCATGTCCCTTTTAATAAGGCTTCAGCCCTTGAATCATTGCAGCGAAAAGTTCTTCATTCTAGGAATCACTACAATAATAATTTCATCAGGCCCCAGGCTCAGGGATCCCAAATTTATAGTCTACATCCAAGTCTCTGCATCAGGTTAGGCTTTCCCCAGATGCCACTGGGGAGCAACTGCCCCAGCTTCTCCACCACACTCCATTCCCCTCTCCCCTCACTCTGCTTCCTGTTCCTGTTTTTATATCACACAGCCTAGGGCCTTGTTGATTAACCCCTGGCTGCAGGCTCCAGCCTGTCCCTTAAAGGGATAATACCGTTCTTCTCCAGGCACTCTTTCACTGCCTGCATTACTGTACTAGTGTCTCATAATTCTTCGTGTATTTACCCTACAACATCCCCATTAGGAAGGAAAGTATCCCCATTTTATACATGAGGAACTGTGGCATTGAGAGGCCAATGTCACACAGACAGTCTGTGACAGAGCAGGTCCCTCTGGTCTCATGAGTCTCAGGCTAGTGCTAACCACTGGACTGGGTGACCAGATGTCCCAATTTTATGGGGACAGTCCTGATATTTGGGGCTTTATCTTATATAGGCACCTATTGCCCCGCCACCCACTTCCCCAACTTTTCACACTTGCTATCTGGTCACCTTACTGCTGGACCATCCTGCCTCCCTAGAAAGAGTAAATGCAACACACACATAAAAGAACTTAAACTTCTATCAGTGAGGCTTTATTGCTACTAAAATAGAAGAAATATTTCTGAGCTGAGGTTGGTGTTGACAGATAGCAAGTGAAATGCCATAGGGTTAGGAAAAAATCTGGAGAAATATAAAAACCCTGCAGATGCCTTCTTCTGTAATCATATCTTAAATTACTTTGTGCCCATTTTCTACCTCAGTAAAATAGGGCCTATCAGATTTTAGACCTTTTTTTTAAAGAAAACAAATAGTAACTGGATGGATACTCATGCCTCAATCAGTTCCTTTGTGAAAGGAAAAAACCTTAGCCCCTGATGCTGCAATGAGCTTCTTGCAGTCAGATGAAGCCCCCTAAAGTCAAGGCAAGAGAAGTCAAAAAGAATGCCTTGCATGCACTTCTCTCCTTCATATTGAGGGAGTTCCATCTTGAGCTTCCCTGATGAGCCCTTCTTGTGGCAGTATGCCATGAAGAGGGGCTGATTCCTTAGCTAGCTTGGAATTTAGGGTTTTATATGTTAGAATTTACCACATCATTCTGAATATAAAAATAACTATGTTCAGAGCCATGGGTGAACATTTGACAGATTTAATAAATCTGGTGATTTATTAAAATATTATTTGAGTCTTTCTGATCTGGAATTCTAGCTGGAAATCTTGTGACATCCAGTACTTCCTGGTTTTGCCCACCTCGGAGAGACTATGAGTATAGTTGTTTGTTTTGCTCTTGGTGTTGTTTGAACCAGCTGAGAATCTGGCCCATGTTTTGGCTTAGTAGAGCTATGCCAACTTCACCACCTGACGACTTGTCCACTCAGTGCAAATGCATTTTAAAAAGAGGGAGAGAGAGAAATGTGTATTTTTTCAAACCTAGAGATTGGCTCAAATTACAGATCTAAAAGCCAGAAGCTTTGAGGAAATTCACATGTGGATTCAGATGTGAACTTTGCAGCCCTAGATCATTAATAGGACAACCCAACACGCTGGGGCAAAAAACATTTCCAAGCTTAAGGTAGAGAGAAGGGTTGCCAACCCTCCCGGATTGGCTGGGAGTCTCCTGGAATTTGAAATGATCTCCCGGTGGCTCCTGAAACCAATCCAGGAGATTTTAATAGCCCAATAAAACTGTGGTCAGTGACACAGCAGGGCTAAGGCAAGCTCCCTACCTGCCCTGGCTCCATGTGGCTCCCGGAAGTGACTAGCATGTCTGGCTACTGGGCTCAAAGGCGACCAGGGCGGTCTCTGTGCACTGCCCCTGCCCTGAGCACTGACTCCGCAGCTCCCATTGGTCAGAAACTGCGGCCAAGGAGAACTGCGGGGGCGGTGCCTGCAGACGGGGCAGCGCACAGAGCCACCTGGCCACCCCTGAGCCTAGGAGCTGAACATGCCGATCGCTTCCAGGAGCCGCCTGAAGTAAACGCCGCCTGGCCGGAGCCCACACCCCAAACCCCTGTTCCATCCCTGAGACCCCTCCCGCACCCAAACTCCCTCACAGAGCCCGCACTCCAAAACCCCTCCTGCACCCAGCCCTGAGCCCCCTCCTGCACCCAAACTCCCTCCCTCAGCCCACACACCCATTCGTGCCCCAGTCCTGAGCCCCCTCCTGTACTTCGAACCCCTGGGTCCCAGCCAAGAGCCCCCTCCTTCACCCGAAACCCCTCATCCCTGGCCCCAGCCCAGAATCTTCACCCCCAACGGGAGCCCTCACCCCATCCCATACCTCAAACCCCTCCCCCATCCCTGAGCCCCCTCCTGCACCCAAACTGCCTCCCAGAGCCCATACCCTAACCCCCTCTGGCACCCCAACCCCCGGCCCTGAGAACCCTCCTGCATCCAAACTCCCTCCCAGAGCCCACACCCCGAACGCCTCCTGCACCCCAACCCCCTGCCTCAGCCCTGAGCCCCCTCCTGCAACTCGCTCCCAGAGCCTGCTCCCCTGCCCCAGGCTCAGCCTGGACACCCTCCCACACTCCAAACTCCTCAACCCTACCCACCAGCCCAGAGCCTGCACCCCCTCCCTAACCCAAACCGCAACCCCCTGTCCTAGCCTGGTGAAAGTGAGTGAGGGTGGGGGAGAGTGAGCGACACAGAGAGCGGGGATGGAGTGAGCAAGGGGCAGGGCCTCATAGAAGCGGGCAGGGCAGGGGCAGGGCAAGGATGTTTTGGTTTGTGCGATTAGACAGTTGGAAACCCTAATAGAGAGTCCTGATATGAAATGTGCAACTCTGGCCTATTTCTGCTCGAAGAAGATCAAGGTTTGGTTTGCACTGTGGAAATAGTTTGGGTTGGTTCTTTTATTCTCCCTGGTCCGTTCATCCTTCATTGAAATAGGTTCAGAATGGATACCTTTACTCACATTGAATAGGATCAAGCATCAGAGGTGTAGCCGTGTTAGTCTGGATCTGTAAAAGCAGCAAAGAGTCCTGTGGCACCTTTTAAAGGTAGCCATCCTGCAGGAAAGAAACTTCAGGACCAGACTTCAAAGAGAAACGGCTGAGCTTCAGTTCATTTGCAAATTTGACACCATCAACTCAGGATTAAACAAGGACCGTGAATGGCTCGCCAACTACAAAAGCAGTTTCTCCTCCTTTGGTGTTCACACCTCAACTGCTAGAAGAGGGTCTCATCCTCCCTGATTGAACTAACCTCGTTATCCCTAGCCTGATTCTTGCTTGTATATGTATACCTGCCTCCGGAAATTTCCACTACATGCATCTGACGAAGTGGGTATTCACCCACAAAAGCTTATGCTCCAATACATCTGTTAGTCTATAAGGTGCCACAGGACTCTTTGCCGCCTTTATTGAATAGTATATTAGTCTCTGAGTAGTCTCATTGAAATCACTGGTTTCAGAGTAGCAGCCGTGTTAGTCTGTATTCGCAAAAAGAAAAGGAGTACTTGTGGCACCTTCGAGACTAACAAATTTATTTGAGCATAAGCTTTCGTGAGCTACAGCTCACTTCATCGGATGCATTTCTGTATGAGTTTTTTCATGAAGTTGATAGATTTCCACTCCATACGGCTAAATTCAGTGCCTTGCATAGTGACAGGTTTCAGAGTAGCAGCCGTCTTAGTCTGTATTCACAAAAAGAAAAGGAGTACTCGTGGCACCTTTGAGACTAACCAATTTATTTGAGCATAAGCTTTCGTGAGCTACAGCTCACTTCATCGCGTCCGATGAAGTGAGCTGTAGCTCACGAAAGCTTATGCTCAAATAAATTCGTTAGTCTCTAACGTGCCACAAGTACTCCTTTTCTTTTTATTGAAATCACTGTGACTGCCCCTGGATTGAGAGATTATCTGTGGGAGAAAGGGTATCTAGCCTATTATGTTGAGTCTCTAATGAAACCAATGAGATGTAGACTTCCACACTGTTCTTTTCTTACCCAATTGAATCTAACTATTGTCTTGGGTCTGATATCGGTAAATCATGATTCGTGTACTGTAGGTGGCACACACACTGCAAGACTAGCACGTAATGGAATTCTATGTATTTTAATGAAGAATGTATTATTTTTAACCTAAAAGTGTTCAAATTCACATTATAGGCTAATGACCCATAACTTTTCATCTGAGGAACAGGCATGTCTGGAAAAAAACTTAAATAATGGTTCTGGGTTTGGTGGCTATATTTATATTTTTACACATTCATAGACATGAACACATCCTTGGACACAGACTGCCTTGTGCACTACATTTCATTTTGAAGGCACTACATTGCCAATCCTCTCCCAATGTTCTCCCCATCCCTCTTGTCTTACAGCTCCCTTAGTCCCTTCCATGATGCCTTCTTTTGCACTTCCCCCTCTATGAAGAACAATATCTCACTTCCTGACTACTGCGGCCTGCTCCCACCTCTTCTTTCCTCTTCACATTCCATTTCTTCCAGCTACACCGTATTTCCTTCCTTCCTTCTTCATAGTCTGTCCTCACTCTCTTCAACTTTTCTCCCATATTTTGTTCTAACTTTGTAAAACTGTATTCTCCATGGGGCAGGGCATGCATTATACTCTGTAAAGCGAATGCTAATTTTGACATTTAATTTTAAAAATATAAAAATAGGAAGGCAAAGACGGTTGATAATGGAAATTGTGAGAGAGCTTTATTCTGACAGCTCTATTAGCAGAGTGTAATTATTTTCATTTATCTCTCTCTCCCAACCCGTGTAGTGAATACAGATTTATTTTCTGTGTGTGAGAATATCACTCCAGAACATTACATTTTATGGGAAAGAAAGGAAGTATGTTTGTATTGTTGGATATAAAAGGAAGAACTAAGTTCTTTGGACTTAATCCTGTGTGCCATGCTAAGACAAAACTTATCGAGGGGAATTTTGCCTGAGCAAGTGGTAGAGGGTTACGCCCTATATACATTAGTGTCTTTTTGTCTCTTCTCATTGCTGTTATTTACTAATGAAAGGCTCAATGGTGGCATTTAGGTATGGCACCGCACTGGGGAACGGAGCACCTCAAGGGAAGCAACAGGAGGCATACTGCTTTTAGAAGTGTCTCAGTGCATAGAGCAGTTCATAGACTGCTATGGCTTTTTAAGGTGGGCAATATATGTTCCCCCATGAGGCCAGCTCATGTGGTGAGAAGAGCATAGCTCAACCAACTCCCTGTCTCTCCTCACCCCTTTTCATCTGAACTCCGACCAGAGCAGAATTGTGCTGTCAGGTGCTGCATTCTCCCAAACATAGAAGCTGCAATTCAGGCAGGACCCTATCCAGGTCTGTGCTTCCAGGTAAAATTGGGCATTGTCGCTCTAAGTGAAGACAGTGTGCTGCTCAGCGCCGTAGAAATCAAAGAGCTAGACCTGGGGTTTAAAAAGGCTTGATGGAAATTTCTCTTCATTACATTCATCAACCTTGCTGTGGCTGCTCTGGGTTTTTCTTTTAGGACCAGATCCTAAACTGGCACTGAAGTCAGTGGAGTGAAACTGATTTATCCCAGCTGAGGATCTGGTGGTTAATTTGTTTTCCAGACCTTTTAGTCTGTAGCTATTTTTCCTCTAAATCTTAGAAAAAAAGACAGAAGAACATAAGCCAGGAATAAATGATTGGTAAATGCATGGAAAATAGTTAAACAAGCCCTTATTGAGAAGCATTTTCTGACATTATTCCTGGGTGCAGGACAGGTTGGCCTCATTAAGTCTGAGAAGCTCTTCCTTATAAGCCCCTACTCCACTATAAATCAGGCACTTTAACATCTCCCTCCTATTAAATTGAAACCACTTTGCACAAGTTGACACTCATTAACAGTGCACTTATTCTAAATGTGTTAACTTTCATTGTGTACTTTTCATGGCCCTTTCATTCATCAAAGAATCCTCTCTACTGCTACACGCTTCCTGAAGTGCAAAACTGACTTGGTGGATAGGGAGAATGTGGTGGACACAATATACCTGGACTTCAGCAAGGCTTTTGATACAGTCCTACATGACATTCTGATCAGTAAGCTGGAGAAATGCAGGCTCGGCAGAACTACCATTAAGTGGATACATAATTGGTTAAACAACTGCAAACAAAGAGTAGCTATGAATGGAATGATGTCGGATTGGAAGGAGATCTCCAGTGGGGTTCCACAGGGATCTGCTCTGGGTCTGGTGTTGTTTAACATCTTTATTAATGACCTAGCTATAGGTATAGACAGCATACTGATCAAGTCTGCAGATGATACAAAGTTGGGGTGTGGTTGCCAGTGCTTTGGAGGATAGAGCTAAAATTCAGAGAGATCTTGATAAATTGGAGAACTGGGCTATAGGCAACAAAATGAAATTCAGCAAAGACAAATGTCAGGTGATACACTCAGGGAAGAAAAACCAAATGCACAAATACGGACTGGGAGAAAACTAACTTGCCAGCAGCGCTGCTGAGAAGGATCTGGGAGCTGTGGTAGACCACAACCTCAACATGAATCAGCTGTTTTGAGGGAAAAAACAAATGCAATTTTAGGTTGCATTAACAGAGGCATAGCATGCAAGTCATGGGAGATGACAGTACCACTCTACTCGGTGCTGGTTAGGCCTCAGCTGGAGTCCAGTTTTGGTCACCAATGTATAGCAAGAATGGAGCGAAACTGGAAAGGATCCAGCAGTGAGCGACAAAGAAGATCGAAGGGATGGAATACAAGCCATATGAGCAAACGCTGAAGGAACTGTATGGTTAGGATGGAAAAGAGGAGATTAAGAGGATATGATAGCAGTCTTCAAATACTTGAAAGAATGCCATAAAAAAGATGGAGAAAACTTGTCCTCTTTTGCCACAGAGGGCAGGACAAGAGGCAATGGGTTCAAACTATAGCAGAGCAGATATAGATTAAATCTCAGGAAAAACTTCCTAACTGTAAGAGTAGGACAGTGGAAAGACTGCCTTGGGAGGTTGCGGAAACTCCTTCACTAGAGGTTTTCAAAATGAGATTGGATCAGTGGCGCTGGAACACTTTTTATAGTGGGGGAGCTGAAAGCCAGCGAAACTGTAAAGTGGTGGTCCTCAAACTTTTTACCTTGTGCCCCCCCTTATCCCTGTCTGCACCTCACCCCGCATCACTTAGAGCTGGTGCCAGGAACAGGGCGGTGGCTCCAGGAGGGGAGAGACAAGGGTAAGGGAGATGAGGCTGGGGCCACAGCTGGGAGGTGGGGGCAAGGAGACCTGGGCATGGGGCCAGCAGCTGGGACCCAATGGGCGGGGTCAGGAGCAGAGCGCTGGACGCAGGGCCAGCAGGTGGGACCCTAATTTCTGCACCTATGGGCTGGATAGCCTTCTGTCTTGGATGCTTTAGACACAACAAATCCTGCAGCTGGGCAGTGAATTGGACTAGGTGACCCTTGCAGTCCTTTCTAACCCTGAAGTTCTATGATTCTGTAAAAAACAAAGGCAGCAGTCTAAGGGTATGCCTACACTACCCGCTGGATTGGTGTAGTGTAGACACGATAAATCGATCCCCGATCGCTCTGCCATCGACTCCTGTACTCCACCGCGGTGAGAGGCAGAAGTGGAGTCAACGGGGGAGTGGCGGCAGTCAACCCTGTGCCATGAGGATGTGAGGTAAGTCGACCTAAGATACGTCGACTTCAGCTACGCTGTTCTCGTAGCTGAAATTGCGTATCTTATGTCGATTCCCCCAGCCCCCCACAGTGTAGAACAGGCCTAAGACATAAATTTGCTTCACTACTCTGTGAGCTTTTTCGCAATCTCTACAGCCAATGAGAAATACAAATAATGTGTTTTATTTATTCCACTTCTCTTTAGACTCATAGGCTACGGGGCTATCCAGTCCTAAAGCCCCCTCTGTTTTAACTGGTATCACTTTGTTTTAAGCTGTCTTACTATGACACTTTTTTAGTAGCTTTTTCATTTTATCCCTCCAGAAAACTGATCTCTGCTGCTGGGCTGCTGATTTTCCTTGCTGAACAAGGCAAAGAAACCATTCAGTTCCTTAGTTTAGCGTCCTCTACTGTCATCAAGCTTCTCTTTTTCTATTTGAAGGAACTTAAATTCTGTATTATTCTCTGTGCGTTTTTGGTAAACATGTAACGGTCTACAGGTGAAATCCTGGCCCCGTTGAAGTCAACGTGGATGATTTTTTCATTCTTTTCTTTTTAGTGTTTCCCTCCTTTCTGTCTTGAATTTTTTGATTACTTTATTTGGTAATCTTCTGCTTTGGCCTTACAGACTTGGCATCTCATTCTGTGCTGCGCCTCCTTGGGAGGCGCAGCACAGAACATGAAGCTCAAGCAGGTGGGAGTAAAGGTAGCTTTTAGTCACTTTTTTGTGCTGCCTTTATTCTGGGTCAGCTTGGGAGTGGTGTAGTTCCCAGCACAAACAGCCATTGGGGCTGCTCTAACTTATTGTATGCTCCCCAAGGCTGCCAATGGACTAAGCTGAAGCCTGGAACAGCCCAGAATCTCTGTTGTGACATGGGCTAGAAGACACCTTTGTCTATAGTAGGGGGATCGGCATAGGGCTGCTTAACCAGTCCCTATGCTACTCCTGAGCGAGGGCAGTTCTCTCCTAGCCACATGCAGTGCCCTTACAGATTCTATATGCACACAGTGGGTTACATGGTCTGGAGCAGTAGAGAGAATCTGTACCTTTCATTCCCAGCTGTGATGGGAGTTTCTCCTGGTCTTCTCCGCCCTTGTACATCCTGATTGTCCACATTGGTAGTTTTCTACATCTAGTAATTTTTCTTCCAGTTGTTTGTATATTGGTTGACCTCCCTCTGACTTGCCTTTGATTTTCTCTCTGAGACTTTAGTAGGGTATGTAAAGAGATGCTTCCAGTCGACTTAAGTATAGAAAAAACTCTTAAGGGCAGAAAGAACATTCCTTGTGACTCGCATATTAGAGCTACCTACTATGGACCCCTGGTATCCTGAGGCTCGATTGTTGTAATATCTAAAATGCTCAGACAGTGCATCGAACCACAGGCCAAGGACTCTGTTAAGGTTTCTGGCAAACAGCTGGCTGTTTTCAGGATAGGATGGAGCGCCCACTTCTTTGAGAGAGCCTTCCCACAGCAGCATAAACTGATGAATGCAAATAGGACAAGAAGAGAGAGGAAAGGAAAGGAAATAAAATAATGAATGCAATCCCTTCAGCTTAAAAGGACTTGGAAGTATGGTCTCAACGCTAATGCAATACAAGCAATAATAATAAGAGCACAGACCTCTTAGATAAACGTAATAACAGTCATTAGTTGTGGGTGGGGAGGAATTTAGATACTGCAGTGATTGGATGTGTTAGGAATGCCTGTGATCGATTTCAGGGACCATTTCAATGTTACTCATCTCTGCATCGTTTCACTCGTTCTTATCTGGCTGTCTGTAACATACCGTGTTCCTTCCAAGCACATTCATTCCACACTTCTAGTTCCTCGTTTACATGTATCTTCATGCATCTCACATTTCTCTATTAATATGTTAGTGTTAGGGCTCTTGGTGTTTTGCGTGGTAAATGAAAAAAGAAATTACACACAATAATCCGGAATATATGTGCTTGCTAAAGACCATCATTCTGTCATTGTTTCCTGTGACAAATGTGGTTCTGTCATGTAATTTGCCCAAATTTAGCAAACTGAAATCTAGGAAATCATATGCATCTCAGATTTTTGCATAGGGCAGGAATCATGCAAGAGGAGCCATGTATAGCATCTTGCAACTGACGCACGTCAACAAGCTGAAAAATCCTCAGGCACGTAAGGTAAATACGTGATCTTGGGCAATTCTCTATTACACAGTCTACTCCTATATGTAATCCAGCATGAGGAGTTCCCTGGTTTCTCATGAAGATCACATGGTCCTTCTAGGTTACATACAACAATGACAGGCAAATATACTTTTAATCTGGCACATTAACACCTTTTATAAGATCTAGAGTTGAATGAAAGTTGAGAAAGATCACTTTAAATTTCAAAGCAATGGACCGCATCTAGTCATTGCTGTTTAAGCAGAAATCCATACTGAAGTTAGCCAGCTGCTGGGGTTCCCTTGGCAGTGCGGTCTGCCCTCTGGTGTCATCTTGGAGTGCAAGGCTCATCAAGGGTGGATGGATGGTCTCATGATAACGTATGGGACCAAGCCTAGGAGGAACTGGAGTTCATTGCTGGCTTTGCCACAAAGCTTTTGGTGTGAGCTCTGACAGGTCAGTTAAACTCCCTCCACCAAACCAGGGTGTGGTGAACCTTAATGACGTAAAGCACTTTCAGATCCTCAGACAAAAGGCACTAGTCAAGTGAAAAGTATTACTGCTTCACATTGAGATGGTATCCCAATGTTACACCTACCAAATTCAACTCACAATATTCTAGTTTAGTTGACCAAAAAACAAGTGGTGCAGATTGATTCCAACATTCTGACAAATCTTTAAGCTTTGGGCTCATCTAAATACATGTGAAATACTGTTTTAAAAGCAGGCCCTAAGTCTGTTTGTCTTCTATATATGCCACACCTCGTCCTTTCTGACACACACATGCTTTCTTTCTTTTTATTTCTGTCACTAATTTCCCTCTCATCCTCTCTGTCAGGCCAAAGAAGTGGGTAGGCATATCCAAGAATATTTAAGTCTATGCTTGTTAACTACTCTGAAAAACCCACATAAAAATGTGAATATTGTGGATATTAATATCCATATTCAGAGTTGTACCATCTGATTTTGCATATCTTTAAATACTCAGGTGCAGATCCCCCACCGGTATGTAATTCTCTTCTAAAAAATAAATAAATAAAAAGAATTTGTGGTCCAGTGTTGATTGATACAAAGAACCAACACTTGTCAGAAATGGTTAGAAGAGGCTCATAAGCAGCCTACTATATAATGTGAAATCTAATCTTTCAATACTTTGAGAGGTAATGGGTATTTTGAGCCCAGTTGCATATCTGTACTCAGAGGTAGTTAAGAACAGCAGGTATTTTAGCATCAACAGATCTTTAATATACTGGGTTTTTTTTGTTTTAAGTTTGTACCAGTCAGTAGAGACTCATAATGAACATGCAGGTACCTCTGCGTAGGTATCCTGTGTTTCTACAACAAAAACCCCTAGCTTATTGCTCAGCATCTTATCTGCTTCTCTAGAGAGAGAGAAAAAAAACAAGATAACCTTTCAGCTCTGACATCAGCAATCTCTAAAGTAGCCATGCATTGAGCTGCCACATAATTAGTCCTGCTCCAAAGTGTTCATGTACCATACTGAGCCAGATGGCTCTTTAGCTCCTCCCAGCATGCAATTAAAGGAGGAAAAACAAAAGTTTGTCTGAATGTTTTGGTATTCAGGGCCCTTGCAACTGGCTCTGCACAGGTAGACCTCTCTGTTCACAGGCAGCTCTGTGGAAAGTCAGAGGAGATCAGTTTGGTGAGCTGGCTGTAGGATTGAGACCTAGGTAAACATATTTAATTGAATCTATGTGTATATATAGAAATCTTTGTGCAGAGCAAGCTCCATTTTTTATCCATCACATCTGTGGTACTCGTTTATGCTGGCATTTGGACACGCTTCTTCCTCAGATAGCATCACAATTAAAGAATGAATTCTGAAATCGAACCAGCATTACTGGAGATTGGCAAAGGGATGTAAAACAATTTCATTTATCAGAACAGCATGCTATTTAAAAGGAAAGTTACGGATGGTTTTACAAGACTTGTCATTTCTCATTAGGGTCAGTATGACTCAAGTTTGGTCTCCCAAGTTGTACAGTCACAGGGATTTGAATTGAAATTACAGCCTTTTAATAACCCCCCAGGATCCAGTCTATCCTTGATGTTGTTTCTATCTCTATTAATGTTACCTACATGTATCATTACCAGCTATAGACACATACAGGTAGAGAGAAATGACACTACCAGCATTGCTGTAAAGTTAACCATTGGAATTCCAGTGAGAGTTGGGTACATAATTCTCTTAAGCTCTTTTGAAAATCCCAGCCTGCAATAAGAGAAAACATGTCGGTCACTGGAATGATGTAAACCCCCACAGTGGAGCTCACTTATAGCTAACAAACTATTTTTCTAATGTTACTGTATGAATGCAATAATAAAATTGCCCAGTTCAGTTATTTTATTTAGTGCAGGCTACATTAGTAAATAGTTTGACTGACATCTGAAAGAGAACATTATTGTCCATATAAGGGCTTCTTAGACTCATCGAATATAAAACGTACTCCTGGGGGAATTCTGTGCCAAAAGAATAAAAATGCTGCGCACAATATTTTAAAATGTTGCAAAATTCTGCATATTTTATTTGTCAAAATAACAATAGAATCACACCAGTTCCAATTATTTTGGTAATTTATTTCAAAATACCTGTCAACAAGTATGCCTGTAACAATATGGACAACAAAAAAGATTCAGGAAATGTTTTTAGATAAATAGATTCTTTACTAGGCATATTAATACAGAACTTGATTAATTCATTTAAACTACAATATAGAAACGTATTTTCTGTACCCCTCAGAAGCAGTGCAAAGGCTTGGGGGAGTCGGGGTAATGAGGAGCTGAGGGAGAAGGAAGTAATTGCTGGGAAGGAGCCTGGGAGTGAACTTGGAGGACTGCTGGGTATGGGTGGGAGAAGTGTAGTCTTTGGTGAAATAGGATATTACAACCATTTATTTTTGAAGTGATCAATGCACTTAATCCTAGATATCCCCTTCCATCTCATAGTCCTCTCATGTTACTTAGATTCTTCACCATAAATTCTCTGTCAATTTTGTCAACATTCAACTTCTTCAGCAAAACAGAACCTCAACTCCCAAGCAAGAGGCCGTGACATTTCTCTTCTATTTAATGTGAGCACTCCCCCTTCAGCTTACAACCTTCAGGACATTAAAATCCCTCTTATACTGAGCCCAGAACATAGCATGGTATTATAAATGAATGACAAAGGATACACAAGTGATACAAAGAGCCAGGGTTTAAAAGAGAACTGGATAAATTCATGGAGGTTAAGTCCATTAATGGCTATTAGCCAGGATGGGTAAGGAATAGTGTCCCTATCCTCTCTGTCAGAGGGTGGAGATGGATGGCAGGAGAGAGATCACTTGATCATTACCTGTTAGATTCACACCCTCTGGGGCACCTGGCTTTGGCCACTGTTGGTAGACAGGATACTGGGCTGGATGGACCTTTGGTCTGACCCAGTATGGCCGTTCTTATGGGATTGGGATCTTAATAATTAACTCTGATAAATCTGAATCAAGCATGCAGTGAATACCAACCAAAAACAAACAAGCCATCTGTGGATCAGGCCAATTACATTATGTTATTTTGTAATGAGAGAGGTTACTATACCACATTTTACTGGCTTTCAATGATGACATAATGTGAATTTATGGACTATGTACACTTTTGGGGGGATTGTCAAGTTAACGTCAATGGGAATATTCATGCTGAAAGTGACCAACTGATAGTTTTGCCTTCTCATTAACGTAATATGGTGAATGTACGGCCTGTTCCTGCATTCCTTGAACTCCAGAGTCCCTTTCCACTGTTTGCTATCATTGAATAGCTCACAAAGACATGAAGCAACTGCTAGATATGGCAGCATGTTACCTATAAAACTTGCGTAATGGTGAGATGCACTGCTAACCCCATTTCAGACACACTCACCCTGCAATCACTCTTGCTGGGTGGATCGCATATTATCATAATTCCCAGAAGTACCCTCACCCCACTGGATTGAAAGAGCCTGTAAGAATGACATTGCAATATTAAAATAATTAGATGATCTTTTAACAACATATCTGAAACAAAGCTTTCTGGACAGGGAATTTCTAGGAGTACTTTAACATCCAGGTTCTGTTGCTCAGAATATTAATCTGCCACATAGGTGTGTGTATTGGGAATGCCCACTGTTATAATTTTTTGACAGCCAGTTCAACTCTACTCTTATTCCTTTCAGATAGTCTAGCACATTTCTATAAAAAAATCAGTCTCAAATATTAGTGTCCAACTGCATTGGAGAAGGCTAGTTTGGTGTCTGGTTGACACAAAACTTATATTAGCAGGATTTAAAATTTCAGACAAAGCCGAACAATGATATTATGAGGTTGCATGAAGGTTAATGTTGTTTAGGCAGATGGTGAATTGCTGATTCAACCTGTTGTCACAATAATGAATGTGTTTGAAAAGACATTTATGTGGCAAATAGGAGAAAAATGAAACAGCACACACACACACACTCACGTGCACACAAATTTAGCATTGCTGGCTACTGTTTCAATATTATTTTTAAAAAAATCTGATGTATTCGACCTGTTTCCACCAATCAATATGAGAAGCAGCATTATAGATTTAAAAGAATGCACCTTTCATACTGATTCACCATAATTTTGCCTGACAGCAATGACAGAAGCACTTGATCCGAGTCGGGCAGAATTTTATAGCTCTATTAAATTTAATTCCCTCCTCCTCCTTCCATCCACCACATTCATTTTTACCCTTGTTTCTCTCTCCAAGGCACAGAGCCATAGCAAAGTTGCCCCCAAAATAAATCTGGTTCATGGAGGGTGGGTATAATAAGGTTGAAGTATTTCTCCTTTGCTGACAAGCTTTGTGGTTGTTTTCTCTTTGGAAGCTATCTTACAAAATGGGGCTGCTCTGCTGAAATGTAGGAAAGAGGAGAATAAAGTAGTTTCTTCCCATTCCTCCATTTATTTGCTCAGCGCATTGTGGCTGTATTTTTAAAACAAATATTTACAACCCTTCTAAAAGTATGGAGCGAGATCCTCAGCTGGTGTAAATCGTCATAGCTCCATTGAAGCCAATGGAGTGATGATGGTTTACACCAGCTAATGATGTGGCCCAGGCACTTCTCTCAAGGTTAATGATGCTAAGAGGGTTAAAAGCAATTTTGCTTATTAAAAGAAATACTCCTGTTTTTTTTAATTGTTCCCAATCAGTTGTTCCATACAATGCAATCCTGGCAAACTAGAGACCAAGCTGTTAGATAAACGTCTGTTAACTTTCAAAGCAAGTTAAGCGATGTGGTTTAGACTGTCTTGAAGGCATCACTCTTGAAATATTACACATTTGTTTTAACTTTTAAGTGATTAAAAATTAACAATAAGCAGCTTTAAAGAGTCAGACATGTTCTTTCGGCAATCCTGGCAGAAAGATCACTTAAAAGAGAGGCAACAGATAATGACTTTGGTGTGGTTCTCGGCATTTTGATAACATAGATTCAGAATCACAGAGCCTGGAAATCAGTTTTGCTTTAATCCTATTGCAAACGTATAAATGGTCCTTTTAAGTATTTGGTAACATGGGGATTGTAATTTAAATTCACAGTAAAGTTTTCACATGAAGGAAAGATGATGTTGAAAAATACATTAGCCCAGGCATTCTCCTGCTGGGGTCATGACCTCCTGGGAGGTTAGAAACAAGTGTCGGGGGTCATGACCACCTTGCCCTTCCCATACTGCTAAATGGTAGATCCTGGTAGATGGCTCCTTGGTAGATCCTGGTCAACTGGGTGGAGGATACCTAGTATAGAAGAGGCTGAGAACCACTGAACTAGCCTGTTTTGATAAATGTAGGTCCAGTTTTGCCTTCTCATGCGCATTTGCAAATCTCCCTGAAGCTAATGGGAATTGTGTGGGTGTAGAATTTGACCCACTGAGTACAAATTTTGCTGAGTTTACTTTGTTGACATGAGGAACATCCTCTGTATCTTACCGATTTTCTGGTAAGTAAAGGAAAAGGATTGACCCTAGTAGGCTGAATTTAGGTAGAGGAGAAGACATCAAGTCTAGGTAAAAGGAAAGCACAGTAGAGCACATCACATTGGGCTGAGCTTTAGGTAGAGAATTTGACTTCTTGTGTCTGATACATTTTAATACTTCTATTTCGTTTTGATCTCTTTTGAACATAGTGCAGTATAAATCCTGAGTACAGCTGGCATTGCTGTAAGGGAGCAGTGGCCATATACAGCCGTGTCAGTCTGGTGCACGCTGGGACAATTGATTGGAACAATTGACCTAATGTGCAAGGAGAGATCTGTTCCTATGCCACAAGCGGTAGGTGCGGAGCTGCTCAGGAGATATATGTCTACGAGCACCTCCTCTCCCAAGCAGACTTGCACACGCCCTGAAGTTCTCTCTCCCTTCTACTCTATTCTCCAGTTTTGGACACAGGGATCATTTCAATCCATGGGCTGAACTGGTGGAACTCATTTGCAACTATGGGACAAGGGAGGAGGTGGGGACCAGGTCTTAACGTACACATGTTGTCAGGATGGAGAGAATCACTGGGTTACTGTTGGACTGTCTACCTACCTATCTATAGTTTTATGCTTCTGGGCCATCACGATGCTATCTGAGCATCTTCGGTGTGAAATCAGTAGCAAATGAGGAAGTTCCAAGTGGACTACAGAGAGTCTCTACCACTTTCTTTTAACACCTCTGATTGGGACAGGGGGGTTATTTTTGACTCTTTAGATTTTATTTTCCCCTACTTTGTTTGTGGTTTGCTTGCTTGCTTATGTGGTAGAGGGTTATTGAGTAGAAAGGGCTTCAGTGTTGTGAGAGTCATTCTTGTGATTGGAAAGGCTTTTTCAAAGAGGGAGGTTTTTCAAGATTTCCTAAAGATGGTCAGGCTCTGGAATGGCTTTATCTGCTCTGGAAGTTTGTCTCATAGCCAGACCCCCAGACATAGAATGCTTTGTCCCCGGCTCTCACATACTTCACCTTGGGTTTTGTGGTGTCCCAGAGGAGCACACTACCGCAGTGGTTCATATGTTGAAATTTGGTCTTTAATGTGGTTGAGGTGTAATTGCTTTGAAAATTAGGACCAATGCCTTAAATTGGTATCCAAAGTTGACTGGGAGCCAGTGGAGAGATCTGAGCACAAACTTGCTACGTGTCTTCCCCAAGCAACAGCTGCCATGGGCAGGCTCTCCATTCTGATGTACCTTGTCCGTCCAAGCTTCCTGGTGAAAAACTCCCTTTCAGAGCTCATTAGACAGCTCCATGTCAACCTGCCTCGGGCTGCATGGCCTGTTCAGTCTCCATGGCTGTGACTGAGGATGCCATCTCTCCCCTCTGGCTAGGATATCACAGAAGCACTGGCTCCCCTGACAAAGGCCTGACTGAGATATGTAGCCTGTGGAGGGAATCCCTGACTCCCTTGCTAAGGAGAGGAAAGGGTTGGGTGGCTGCAGGTTCGTTGCAATGGGAGATCCCCCTCAGGATTCCCGGGAGCGTCTGTGGCTGTAGAGTCTGGCCTGCCGGCTCTGTGCCCTGGGTGCTTTTATGGCCAGAATTTGGCCTTTTTTAACATCCTGTGTATACTAGAAAATCACGTCAAAAGCAAGAAATAAAACCAATGAATAAATCTGTGAACCACCACTGCCACCCTCCTAAACAACACTTTGATCTGAGTTCAGCAGGCACTGGGACTGATTCCAGCCGAAAACACTGCTCTGGCTACATATAGGGGCTGGGTGTATGTTGGATGTGGGAGGTGTTGTATCTTGGTGGGAGGGAAGTGGCCTTCCCAGTCATCACTGTGTAGATTCAGAGCTTGCGTGCATCCAATAGGCAACTAACGAAAGGCTGATATAAAAACTGGGCAGCGGGAAGGTGGTGATGCAGCACAGAATCTATTTCAGTATGTCTATAGTTGCCTATATCATTCCATATTCCCTGTGTGTACAACCCACGTTCCAGCACATGGAATCTAAAAGGTCTGTAAAGTAGAAACAAAATGATCTTCATCATCATTTTCCTTAAATATTAATAAAAACAATATTGCTTTTAATGTCGTTACTTACAGAGATTATGCACAGGAACAAAACACATTGTTCTCGGATGTAACATTTCTCAGATCTTCAGAATTATTGATTGATTTGCTAGCATTATACATGTATAAATCACTCCTAATAACAGGAGTGATCAGGGGTGGGAGAACCCAGTCCACAAAACATAAAAAATTCCTCTTCTTATCCTTCATCTATATTTACACACTGTTTTGAGCAATGGTTTCCCCTGAGTGTATGAAAAGTTCAGAAGACTTTTCATCTCTGTGTTCCCACTGGAATCAGGGTTGGAATCCAGCCTGCAATGAAGTCAGGGGGAGTTTTGCCATTGACTTCAGTGAGGCCGGGATTTCACCCCAGGAATGCCCATATTCCATGAGATAGGCCACTCTCAATGTTTATTTCTAATATTGTAGCACCTGGACTATTGTGCTAGGCACTGAACACACACAGAATAAATAGACAGTCCTTGCCCCATAGAGTTTATAGTCTAAGTATAAGACAAAAGACAACAGATGGATACAGACAGACTGATGGGGGAGTACCAGGAAACAATGAGACGATATTACAGGGGTGGCCAACCTGCGGTTCCGGAGCCTCATGCAGCTCTTCAGAAGTTAATATGCGGCTCCTTGTATAGGCAGCGACTCTGGGGCTGGAGCTACAGGCGCCAACTTTCCAACATGCCGGGGGGTGCTCACGGCTCAACCCCTGGCTCTGCCACAGGCCCTGCCCTCTCTCCACCCCTTCCCGTCCCCTCCCCTGAGCCTGCCATGCCCTCGCTCCTCCCCTTCCCACCCCCCCGCCACCAGAGCCTCCTGCACGCCACAAAGCAGCTGATCGGGAGGTGCGGGGAGAGGGGGAGGTGCTGATCGGTGGGGCTGCCGGTGGGCGGGAGGCGCTGGGAGAGGGGGTGGGGGGAGCGGATGGGGGGCTGCTGACGTATTACTGTGGCTCTTTGGCAATGTACATTGGTAAATTCTGGCTCCTTCTCAAGCTCAGGTTGGCCACCCCAGCAACATTATCTAAATAGACAAAACAGATGCAGGCCTAGCTCAAAGCAGAAGTTATGAAAAATCTCCCCATAAAACCATGGCTGCAGCAATTTTGCACTAGCAAGGAAGTTCCCCTCCAACAGTGGAGTTCTCTTAAGGCTCTTGGCAATCAGCGTCTGACCCCTTTACATCTTCTGAATGGTGCAAAGAGGCTGAATCTCAGATGAGAATACAGCTCATTGACTTCTGATATTCACTGGTGCAAGTGAGATCAAAATGACACCTGGAACCTTATAAATTAATACCAGTCAAACAACTCTGGTGTGTATTATGCATTTTTATTATTTGTATTATCATAACACCTAGCAGCACCAGTCATGGACCGGGACCCCATTGTGCTAGGCACTGGGACAAACACAGAACAAAGACACAGTCCTTGACTCAGAGATCTTACAATCTTAAGTAAAACACAAGAGACAATGGTGGGTACAGACAGATGAGAAAGCACAAGGAAACAATGAGACAATATTGGTCAGCAAGATCGGCAGAGGTCTTATTACACCAGCAGCCTTATTGTTGTTGAGTTTTTTTGTAGGTCTCATTTCCTCCAACTCCGGCTTGAAGAAGAGTCAAGAAAATTATTTGACTTTGTTGAAATTATTTTTGTTCTGAATATAGACATTCATTACAGCCAGATTTATCCAAGACGTTTTAGCAGCCTCACTGCAACTTTGCTTTTCTTCTGCTAAACTTTTCGAGATTAGATTTTCCAGTGATTGCATACTTGGAACGGTTTACCGGTGTGATCAACCTAATAAATATTTAAAGCTGTGATTCATTTAGCAAAAATAGCACGTTAACGTTTGTCAGCACTGTTACGAATGTTCTCCTGAGGCTGAAAATTGGTCTATTTGATAAACCCTGCCCTTTTGTATGAACACTTATTGTGCCTGATTCTGATATCAGTTTCCCCAGTGTAAACCAGTGTAAGCGGGGGAACAGACCCGCTATTGTGGGGAACTTTTCTGGCTTCTGTACTACCCGGGTGAAGTGGGCTAGCGAAAGGATCTGAGTCCTCGCTCCCACTTCCTTTACCCAGTGGCCTCCCTGCCCTTGAGGACTCTCCTTCCACTCTCCTGTCTGGCAGAGTCCTCATAACCCCAACAAGGCTGGGCCCAGGATTCCTGGGGCGCTCGACCCCCAACCCTGCTGTGGTCATCTAGGACAGGGGCTAGGGTGTCCCCACTCTGGGGTACTCCCTCTGCACTGGGCACTTCTCTGACCCACTGACCATTACATACAAGTGAAAGCAAATGCAAGTTGTTTAATCAACAATTAATTTTAAAAAGAATAAGGAAAAATGGGAAAGGTTAAAGGAAACCCCTCACCCCGCTCTGTGGCAAGGAACATCACAAACAGCGTCTCTGGAACATCAGGGCAGTTCACAGTCTGCTCCTTGTAAGTCCCAGGCCTCCTGCTCAGGCCCTGGCTGTGCTGCAGGGATGCTGTGGGTTGGACACTCGCTCTGGTGGTGGCCACACGCTCTCAGGCTCTAAGTGGTAGGACCCTTCTTCCCAGTGTCGCCCCCTCCCTGTCGGGGTTACGATCCAAGCCTGGCCTGCAGAGCCTCTTGGCTGAGGCGTCTCCCTGTGCTGGGCCTGCTGCCCAGGGTCCCCCTTGCTCTCCCCAGCTGCTCACCACACCCAGCTCTGGACTGCTCCCGCCCCAGCTCCACCACTCGGAGCTGGCTGCTGCTCTGCCTCCAGCTCCTTGGGCTGCTTCTTTGGCCCCTCTGCCTCTGGTTGCTGCAGCTCTGCTCCCAGGACAGGTCTGCTCTGCAGGCTGCTCCTGTGACTCTGCTCCCAGCACTGACCTGCTTCCTGGGCTGCTTCTCTGGCCCCTCTGGCTCTGGTTGCTGCAGCTCTGCTCCCAGGGCAGGGTCTGCTCTCTCTGGGCTGCTTTTCTGGTCCCTCTGGATCTGGCACAGCTCTGCTCCCCAGCTCAGCTTGGCCCCACTCTGTCTGACCCAGGCAAAGCCAGCTCACACGGAGGACGGGACCTCCCTGGCCTCCTGACTCCCTGATTAGCCTGCTCGCCCTGTCATTCAGGCTGACCTGGAGCGTTGGCCTCTCCCCATTGTTCCTGGGGGCTTTCAGTCTCAGGGTCCTGATTCCCCATCGACCCTTCCCCCTTTTTAGTACTGGGAGCTAGCAACTAAAACACCCCCACTGAACGTTAGTAAGGGGGCAACAGTCCCATTACACCAGGATTAATTCCATTTAAATCCATGGAGTTTCTCCAGCATCACCACCTCACTAGGTTTGCTTTATCAATGCAAACATTATCACATGGTGGTTGAGTAGATTTGTAAAGCTAAGAACAAATCCATGGGTAGGCAGGGGTTGGCTGAATGCATATTCGAGCATGGATCTAGCCAAGAGAAGGCTTTTATTTTGACTGTCTAAGGTAATTGAGCAAGTCTGAACCCACCTTTCACTTTGAAGCCTTGTTCACCAACAGTGAAGCAGCATTATTCAACATGTACGTGATTGAACAGAAACAAGTAGCTTTCATGTCTTACTATAATAGAACTATCTCAACAAAGTCTATTTACACTGATGCTGCATTAAAAACTATCTTCCTGTTCTCAGTGCAATGAGATCACTATATTCCCATCAACACTGGGGCACAATGGAGATGAAAAGCTACTACTATACGGGTGTGAAAGGTATCTAAAGACATGCAGAGGCTCATTACCTAGCAGGCATCAGGGAGGATTCAAAAATCTGATCTGGACTTAGAATGACAACCTCTCCTCCACTCACGGCCCTATACTGCACTATATTCCATCACCTCATCAATGCATTGAAGATTGGGCTGTCCCAGGTAAATTGCATGTATCATCTCCCCCATCCTTAGTTTCTGAGATAGCTGAATGTCTACAATAGTCCTGGTATTTTAAACACTGGGGTCAGGGTGCATAAGAAAGTCTGTTCCACGCGCTATGTATCATTTCTCTCATGATGTCCTACTTAGTTGAGGGAGTGGTGGAGAAGGGGCATATATACATATAACCGGACAGGGTGCAAAGGAGTGAAGAAGCAGGCCCGGGATGTTCTTGTATTCTAGTTCCAGAAACTCCTTTTGCCCAGTTCAAAATCTTATGTAGTGTACAGTGCAATCAGATGTATACTCTGATCTTGCATAATTTTCATGAAATACTTGCCTCTCCAAAGATTCCATCCATGCAGGATTCTTGATCTTAGGTTTTAGTTCCTTAGCAAAAGAATGGCTTTGCTCCCAAAGCTCTTAAATTTTTCTTACCCTTAAGATAGCAATAGCTAGAAAGTAAACTAGGCTCTGCCTGGCTGTTGAACACTGCTCCTGGAGCATTAATTCTTCCCTCCAAAAGTTCCAGTCGGATCTTTCTTGACAGAGCTCCCTGCAGAAACAGCACCATGTTGGCAATTACTTCAGCTCTTCACCAGAACCATATCACTGTATATCTATACCTTGTTGGGCATTCTTTTCTTGCCCCCCACCTTGCCTTCCAGTCAGACTAGTCCTGTGTTAAATTTCGTAAGACTTTTTGCCTTAGCACTCTGGCACATTCCTCTAGGATTAGGACCTCCACCAGTACTCTGATAAAACGATCCCTGCACTGTTCTGGTACCTCCGTGCCTATCTATTTCATTGCATCAACGCCCTTTCTTTGTACTGGGGTGTGTCTGTTAGCACCTCAGTACTACTGCTGCACTTTGCCGCCAGTGTTGTCTTGTTGCTTCATGCCCTGCGTTTGGACGTGCATTCGTGCCATAGTTACCATCCATCCTGGACCTAGAACTGGTGAGGAAATGATTTTGCCTCACAAAAAACCCTAAAAAAAATATTTTTGTGTTCATCATTTTTCTCCATTTTTTAAAAATTTTTGTTGAAAAATTCCCACCCCATATTTTTCAAATGAAAGCAGAATATTTTTGTGGAAAAAAAATCCATTGTAAAGCCATTTTCTATCCAAAAAAACCAACCAACATGTAGACAGAAAGTTTTACACCTTTTCCAGCTGGACCCACTAAGTGCCACAGTGGCTTTGGCTCTGTAGCACCAAGCACTTTTTGCATTTGGGCTCTAGAACTGGGTTGGTGCTTTGGGGGTTTCCGGAGCACTATGTGCTATTCTTGTTTTCTCTAGCTCTTATATGTGCTTGCCACACATGTCATGATACATTTCAAGAAGTGGGAGCATCTTGCCACTGGGGAAGGGTACTCCCAGTGTTGTGTCTTGCTTTTGGGTTGATGTCGGAGGGAAGTGTTCTTAGGATATGGTCCTGAGAGTCTCGTGACTTCACTGGACTGGCTGGGAACGTACTTGTTCCATTACTTGTATAATTCATTGAACAAAGACTGAACTTTTGACACCCTCCAAAGTGATGTCTGTGTCGTATGCGGGGGGGTTGGGATCTAGGGTTCCGGATAAACTACCAATAGTGGCAGCTTGACCTCTGCAGGCAATTAGAATGTACGGGAGCCTAGATGTGATAGAAAAACTTTCTTGGTGTCTTCAGAGGAGCAGAATCGTAAGGTAAGTAATTTCCCCTTACATGGAGTATGCATCATTAATACAATCTGGACTCCTTCAGAGGGTTTTTAGCCCTCATTTATTGTCCATGTGCAAATGCTTTCTTGCTGTGTCTGTTATCAGACACAATGTCAAGGAACAGAACCACTCAATGAAGGGGCTGCTCAAAGTGCAGCCATTTGAAATTTGAGAGAGGATAAGGTCTGTTATGAATTCTAAACATCCTTGTCTTACACTTTGAACTTACCAAATTCAAAACAATACAAAGACCTCTGATCTTAGTATGAAACAGAATAAAACAATTTTTTTGGAACAGCTAGGCACATTTCATTTTGAGGTTTTTTTACTTGAAGCTTGATTCTGTACTTTAGATAGCTGTGCAAACCCACTGAGTTACACTTTGGGAAAACTGGTATTTTTTGTGGGCATAGGCAGACACTGAAGCTGGGCAGAATTCGAACAGGGAACACCACTTTTACAGTGATTCCAACCGTGTGTGTGTGTGTGTAAAATCATGTGTTTTCCTTGGTGGAAATTTGCCAATTTGAGTGCCAGTGGATTTCTGTCTCTCTTATGTCACAAAATAAATCAAAGGAGAAGTTAAAAATATGTGGTCTTTTTCTAATCATCATAAAAATGTGGGGTTTTTTTCTCTTTCCTAAATTTGCAATATGGAGATTGGATTTTTGGACCGCTATCCAACATTGAGCACTTTTTAAATATTTTTCCATTATATTTTAACCTCACTGTGATTATTTTGAATCCTGTTGTTTACCTCGTTGGTTGCAGCTGTTGTGTCCTGGAGGGAATCCATGATAAAACCAGAAACATCACTTGATAATGTCTTGAGACTTGACGATAGCTAACCGAGCAACATCGGGCTCCTTTGCAGAATGACAGTTACAGTAATCAGTGGAGGCTGGAAAAGAAGATTTTATTTAATTTTTCCCCACTTATTCTTTTAATGTGGCATCATCATTCCATAGGTAATCATTCATGTAGGTAAAAAATACCTAGAATCTCAAAACTGAACTAATCAATGACTGCATTTCTATCTAAAGGTCTCCAGCACAGGGCATCTTAGAAATAGCCTCCTCTTTCTGGGTAACGTCATCCAGGCTGGGATAAACAGGATTAGCATCTGTTACACTCAAACCCTCAACTCTTCTGCTTCCTGGGTACAAATATTTACCTCCAGTACAATCCAACTGAGCAGCAAATTAGAGAATCAAAGGTACAATTGGCTGTGTAGACACAACTGCTTAATTTCAGAGAACAGAGTAAACAAGCTGGAAGAGAATCGGAGGAGAAAACTGTTTGATTTGATCAGCCTCATTACCAAATGATTGCTGCACTCACCTTTTTTGGTCTGGATTCTCTGTTTATTTGTGTCATTAATTCCCCACCTTTTCTTACTTTCATGGGTAGAGCTAAAGTGAGAGAAGAGATTTTTGCAGATCAGAGATATTTCATGCAGTGCCATGTATTTTTATATTAAATAAAAGGACAGTTTGTTTTTTTCCACCAGGGGTGGGGGGCAATGGGAGAGGGGTCAGTAGCTCTGGTATTCCACAGGAGAAATCCCTTTTACAATGTAAGTGTGATGTGTATATGCTTCTCATTGGCTTTTTCTCATTGCGGAGTTCTCCGAAAAAAGTAACAAACCATAGATTTCAGCCTTTAAGAATTATGTTCCAGCACAATGTCAGCTGGCAGGGAAAATCTTTTTCATTCAGAGGAGATCGACTGACTGTTCATACAGTACAAAGACCACCTGATTAAGGATGATAGGATTCTGTACTTTGATATTGAGTCTACCCTCTGGGGAATTAGCCACTATCTCTTCTGTGCTGGCCTAGAAGTCTTAGTCTTTTCCCCACCTGGGATGGCTAAGCACTACCTTCACCAAGATACTCTCCCCCTCCCCCCACCTTTCTTTGTTTATGATCTAAATCCCACTAAAATCATTGGGAGTCTTTATTTTAACTTCAGTGGTCCTTGGACCAGGACTATAGCCCTGTCTCTTTAAGCAAAATCATGTCATCGTGACACAGTATTTAGTCAGAAGAAGCTGCCTTAAAGACAACAGTAGCTCTGCCTATCTGAGCAGTTGATCTTACAAGAGGCTAAGCCCCCCCGCCCCCGCCCACTACCATTAGGTGCCGAAGAGCTGCTGCTCCGCTTAGTTGGAGATGAGGGGGCTCAGCACTTTGAGGTTTGGACTGTGAGGAAAACTGCAGGATTTAAGTGTGTGCATCTCTCCCTTGTATATAAAGCCAGCTTTGTTTCAGCTGTTTTCACACCATTGACAACACACTGTTTTGATGGTGTGTGACAGGGGGGTGGGGTGTTATGAGGGGGAGAGAACAAAAGCATGTTCATTTTAGAGCACCGTCACATGTGTTTGCTGCCTACCACAACAAAGGAAAGGTTGGAGGGGCGGCTGTTCTGGAGATTACCATCATTCTTTCAGGGAGTGCTGGTGTTTTCCCAAGGAAACACCAACATTTCTTAATTATTCTCTTCATGTGTAGCCATGTGTGCAGCTTACTGAAGGCTCAGCAGTGCATTGTTGTTCCGAAGCCTTGGAGAATGAGAAAGCTGGCCGTACAACGCTCCAATGTCCAACATTCGTCTCCTTTTTTTCCCCTCTTCATTACACCAGCTAATTACTTTGACCGCTAGTGGCTGTAGAGAATTGTTCTCTCTCCATAACCCCGGCAGCCCTCTGCCGTCAGTGTAATTTAGAATAATAGCATAACATTCTCTTACTGCTTCAGTTCTGCCCAGGAGAAATGTAAAGGCACACGGTCCCTTTGCTATATTCAGCTGCTAAATCAACATCGTTCAAATGAGTGGCCACCTCTGCTCTTGCCTGGTGAAGATACTGTCAGGGTTCCTTCCCCACTCTGAACTCTAGGGTACAGATGTGGGGACCCGCATGAAAGACCCCCCCAGGGTCATTTCTACCAGCTTAGGTTAAAACTTCCCCAAGGCACAAAGTTTTTGCCCTTGGATTAAGTAAACGCTGCCACCACCAAGTGATTTAACAAACAATCAGGGAAAGGACCACCGTGGAGTTCCTATTTCCCCAAAATATCCCCCCAAGCCCTTACACCCCCTTTCCTGGGGAGGCTTGAGAATAAACAAGATGAGCACAGATCAGCCTTGGATTTTTAAGACCCAAAAAACCCAATCAGATTCTTAAAAAACAGAACTTTATTAGAAGAACAAAAAAAACCAAGAGAACAACTCTGTAAGATCAGAATGGAAGATAATCTTACAGGCAGTCAGATTCAAAACATAGAGAATCCCTCTAGGCAAAACCTTAAGTTACAAAAAGACACAAAAACAGGAATGCACATTTCCTCCAGCACAGCAAATTTCACAAGCCAAAGCAAAGAAAACCTAACACATTTTCTAGCTAGATTACTTACTAACTTTACAGGAGTTGGAGGGCTTCCATCCTTGATCTGTTCTCGGCAAAGGTATCACACAGACAGACAAAAGCCTTTTCCCCCTCTCCAGATTTGAAAATATCTTGTCCGCTCATTGGTCATTTTGGGTCAGGTGCCAGCCAGGCTACCTGAGCTTCTTAACCCTTTACAGGTAAAAGGACTTTGCCTCTGGCCAGGAGGGATTTTATAGCACTGTATACAGAAAGGTGGTTACCCTGCCCTTTATATTTATGACAGATACCTAAATGCCACTTGAGATGGTTTGTACCAGAAAGAGAGAGTGAAGGCTCTTGTTTCTGACTCTTTGCTGTTTAAAATAGTGAAAATAATTAGGGTTTCACTTTAGCTCTCAGATATGCCCGTAGGTCCCAGTGCTGAATGTAAGAACAGCAGCTCTCTAGACATTCTATCTGTTCTGCCTCACCTCGCAATAAACAGTTGCATTTAAATAATGCTATGGTGGATATACGCCTGCATTACTATCTGGGTTTGTGGGTATAGTATGCATATGGACAGTCAATGGGTGTCGGATGCCTAACTGCCATTTGTGCTTTTGAAAATTTCCCGTATACGTCCTCTGTGTGCGTGTTCCGATGAAGCAAAAACAAAACGCTGCCATGTACCGAAACAGTGCAATGATAATGATATGCCACATTTAATTTACGCCAGTGCTGCTTATTAAATCTGTACGCGGGATTGTGAACTATCATTGATCTTGAGTGTCTAAATGAAGAACTGAAAATGGGTGTGTAGAGCACCCTTTAAATTTTGGAAGTCCATCTGGTTCATGAACAGAATCACCAGCAGCCATGTTTAGAGTCCTAAGAAGTGGGTGTATTAGAGCTGTCAATTTTAAAGCTTTTTTCACCCTCCTAGAACCTTTTGTTTTAATTAGAGCTGAAGCAATGTTCTAACAAGCTTTTTCCTGTCAACACCAAATTTTTTCAAGCTTAAATAAATTCACAATTGATGGCTATCTTTGCGCAGCGGAGAAGCAGGTCGTATTATGTCCATTTTTGAAGTTGCATTTCTTCATATTGGATGCAACAAAGGTCAAAGTTTACACCTTGTCTTACAGGAGGCATCACATCAGCATCAATCACTGGTTTGCCACTTATTATGGCAAGAAAGGCCGATACATTTCCCCCTCCCCCTTCACATGCCAATTCAGGAGTACTACATAAGACATCTGAGCATGTCTCCCCGCCACCAAACACACACACACATACTCCTGATATTGAGAGATACATAAAAGGTTACTAAACATACAGTGCTGTAGACAGAAACCAAATCATGAAATCCCACTTCGCACTAGTGTAAATAACTGCACCAGATTCAGGGCAATGGTGAATCAGGCCCTTGGTTTCCACGGGTGAAATCTTGACCCTGTTGAAGCAAAACAGAAAAGCTCCCATTGACTTTGATGAAGCCAGGATTTCATCCGTAGGTGTTACTTCAATGCATCCGTATCCTGTTTTAAAATCAGATGAATCATCTGCCTTCAAAAGTAAATCTGCTAGGATTTCTGAAGCTTTGGGGCTAAATTCAGACCTAATTCAAACAGATAAATCTCCATTGACTTCATGAGACTGCACTCTTATAAATTAGATAAGAATCTGCCCTATTATATTCAGGCAGATCCTAGCACACAGGCCATGGTGACATCTTATGACAGCTTACCTTTAAATCACTCTAAGAATATGAAGTCAAACATATCACAACATCCTTTGCTTACCCTTTCCCTTAAAAATTTGGCACACAGGGTGTATTTGTGCCTAAAGCATTACCTCTGCTGTCTGCCTTCATTATTATTTCCAAAACACATCTCTGCACTCTTCCTTAGCTGGGAACAAGCTTTGTTATTTTGATCTCAGAAAAGAGCCCCGTCGGAGCTTTCTTTGCGACCAAAACGTTGCCATTTAAACAATGCAGAAATATGACATGGCTGTGAATTTCTACACCATACGTATCTGCCATTCATAGTCCTCTGCAAGGCCAAAAACCTGCTTCAGCACTACTCTGTCAAGCCAAAGGATTTGGCTGGCACCTCATCGTACTTGGCCGATGTGCATTGGCAAGGGTGTGACAGCATAGTCTATCTCCTTGCTGACCTTGCTGCCAATGCCGAACATGCCAGGGATTGTTTACGATGGCATTGCTCAAAGGTCCTTGTCAAACTTGTTGTTACTGACCTAGAGATTGAGGTACTGTCTGTGACTTCGAAATCAGGGTTGTGTGTTTGTTTGGTGCTTTAACAGTAACTGTTCCACTAAAGGTAACATAATCCAAATATACCTGTAATCTGTATTTTGACTAGTGACTAAGCAGTCAGAGACTGAAGGAAATAATTTTTAAAGCAATCAGTGACTTCAAAAAAAAATTTGCTGTTCTATAAAGAGTTGAATATGGTATATAATAGTAGTAAATCCTTGGGAATAAGTCATTATTGGACTTGGCAATTGTGGTGTTACAAAATTAACTGCCCTCAGACTTGCCTTAGGCTGCAAATGAGCAAACTGGTTATTACTGGTAGTAATGACTGATTTAATGGGTATTAAAACTTAATTATAAAACATGGAGGTTGCATAAACAGCTGTATAGCTCATTACAAAGTCAGCTATGTCTCTTTGGCTTTTAGGAGGACAGACAGTTGTGTGGCATAAGAATTTCAGTTAATTTCAACACATGGGGAATATACTATATACAGAATGGCAAAGGTCATTCCATCATCTGAAGACATGATTTGGCTTCTGAAAAATTTACCTGTGCTAGGTTTTGTTGTTTGCTTTTATCGGGTGGTCTTAAGGAGATCAGCTGGGTCACGGGAGGGAATAACCCTATCCGCTAATACAAACCCAAAACTATATTCTGTGTTTTTAGAGGCGTTTGAACCCATTGTGGTCTGGCGAATCATTTTAAAAAAAAAAGTTTCTCGTGTAATTCATAATTGGAGTCTCCTGAAAATACTGACACCTCTGGTTAAATACTGTTGAGTTGGCGAGTACGCTGTGAGAGCAGATCGTTATTAAAAAGGAAATTACAGCCTCAATGAGAAATGGGGCACATTATTTATTTATTTATTTGTGTATTTGCTGTGGAGGCCGTTTACAGAATGTGCGGTCAGCCCCAAGGGGTGTTTCCATAAAGCTGCTCTTTATGTCAGCCTAAACTGCAGCAATAAAACCCTGGGGTTTAGTTCAGGAATATTCCAGCCAGAGGATGCAGCTGAACAAGCAAGGAACTTGGATGGTGCCTGTGTCGGTATTGATGCTAGTGCTGGGGATGTTCTGAGGCTATTGTGAAAGTGTCGTGCCAGCTTGCCGTGCAGTGTGTCAGACTGGCCTGCAAAGCTCAATTTGATTATTTCATATTGGTATTATAGCAGCTCCTGGAAGCCCCATTGTGCTAGACCTGTACAAGGACCTTGCCAGAGAGTCCCTGCCCCCAAAGAGCTGACAATCTAAATTGATTAGACAAAGGTGGGGGGGGAGGGAGGAAATATTATCATCCCCACACACAGATGAAGAGGCACATGGAGATTAAGTGACTTTGCCGCAGATTTTCTGTATATCCTGGGGTGAGGCAAGAATTTAACTCAGATCTCACAAGTCTCAGTCCACTGCCTTAAACACAAGAGCATCCTTTCCTCTGTGGAACTCCTCCTCAGGTGGAATTTTCTCATGGGCTTAGTTCAGATGTCCGCACTGTTCTTGGCTGGTGGCATTTTCTATCAGAAAATTAAACTCCTCCACAACGATGAGCTCTGAAGTTTTGAAGAGTCTCCTTCAAACCCTGAAGTTCTCTCAGGTCATTATCTCAAATGTTACAAGTAACCAGTGTAGTGATCTGAGACAGAAGGGTGATGGCAGAGCGGTCTCGGGTTGCACGGCAGGGTGATGGCAAACCCTGAAAGCAGAACTCTACAATGTGATATTCTCAGTTGCCACTGACCCTGGAAGTTGTTTCAGTTGGTGCATTTGCCATCTTCTGGGAAAGGGAGACAGAATCACATATCAGAGGAGGAGTTTGAAGAAAGAGAGAGGGACATCACAGAGAATAGTGCTAAGTGATCAGAACAGTAATAAACATGTAAAAGGAGGAAGCAGGCTTCAGAATCCTAATGTGCACTAAACAGCAATTGGATATATTTTGCCTTCCAGTGAAAAGCACAATGCAGGACCACTTACTTTACTTATGTCAACCTGGGCGGCGAAAAGGTGAATCTCTCTTTCTCTCCAATCCAGAGAGGTGCTTCAATGCTCTACAATGGGAGCAAAGGGGACTCAACACCTTGAAAGACAGAGTTCTCTCTGACAGATCTTCTTTACTTTACTTTGATGGATGAGCAAACTTTTTGTACCCCCTTTAAAGGGTTTTAATAAGTCAACCTCTTGAAAATGTAAACAGTGCTATTGACACTGCCACGGTCTCATTTATGTGGCCGCTTCTATTATGGGGTCAGTGTAAGCTTCCAGAATATTAGGCAGGGCAGTGCTACTCTGCCCTCTAGTGACTGAAGAAGAGTTCAAGCAATCATAATGTGAATGTTTAGGCTTCAAAATGCAAGTGTCCAGATCAAAAATGATAAGGCATACAGGGTTTGCATCAAAAGTTCCATTGGAATTGCTGTGCTCTCAGTTCAGAGCATGCCTACGCTTATGTTTCATTATATGGACTATTCTTGTCACATTCGTTATATTCAAGTACAATGTGCCCTTTTTCCTATATCACAAAGTGACTGGTCCTTATCTTAGTTCTTGTATCTTTCCCGAAAGCATCGGGATATTGAATCACTCCCGTAGTGGCTGCATTCAACAGAACAATGTCGCACACAAGGAAAGGCCTATATGATACTTTCCCTCCCAGATTTGCAATCAGGCAACATCCCCGTTTGCTGCTGATTTCTTAGACACCTTCTTGTTTTTCAACCAGCTCTTCAAAGGAATTCACATGTCCAGTCCAGGCCTTAAAAGAAAGCTGCTCCCAATGTGCTTTGCAGTCAGAAAGTTCACATGTGAATATTATGCATTAAATAAGACTTAAAAAAAAAAAAGAGAATACTTTGCCATGTGTGGGACTACTGCTGTCATTTTACACAGAAAAACAACCAGCATTTGAGTTACCTGCAGAAAGGGAGCCAGAGGTAAAAGACAGTAAAAAACCAGTTACCATCCTACTGTTTTTATACAATGAGGATTTTCCTGTGGAAACCCAGACCTTTTTATTTAAATATTAACATTCCAATCCCCTAACGTCCGCATTGTAACAGGGTGGCAGCTGTGCTTTGCAGTCTCTTACGTTGGGTTTCCATTCTGTATAGAGCCACACATTGTGTTACTATCTACAAGGTAGCTCCAGCCAGCGGCAGCCGCACAGAACTGCCAATGTCGAGGAAAAGCTTTCTTCCCGTCGACTCTGGTAGAGTTACTCCTGATTTACAACGAGAGCAGAATCGGGCCCTTTATTTCCAATGCAATTCACAGCTGAGAGCTTGAGTGTTCTGAAAGGGGCGCTCATCACAATGGCTATATACCTTCTCTCAAAGGAACCACCAAGTGCCTCGAGCAGGGGTGGTTTGTTCATTATAAGTGTTGAGTATTTTAAATAAATGACAAAGTACTCACACTGTGTTGTAGAATGGTCCTGGTAGGTTATTACCTACTGACCACCACTACCCCACCGAAGGTGTGCACTTTCAGGCTTGCCCACATATCCGTATTTTTTTTTTTTTGGATTGTGTGTTACTTGCTGTGAGATTGTGAACAGCATCGTTGTTCTGGGTAGGAAAGAACAACATGAGTAATGACCTGTACTCACATGTGTCTCTTTGAATACTCTGCTACAGTTCCATGACGAACACAACAGATCAGTTACAGGAACGCTAATTAAAGGGGAATTAGACAAACCAATTGTAGCATTAGAGCAACTAAATTTTTTTTTTTTAATTTAATGGGGCTTACTATTCTCAACCAGCCTTGTGCACAAGACCCGTGGCGAAACCTGTCCCAAGTTAATGAAGCTTTTCCAGCATTCTAAACTTAAGGTGAAAGAGGGAGCACAGCTGTGTCACTGGTTTCATGGATTGATTGTGTATTTTGTGTATGTGTGAGCCAGAAATTGTAGGAGCTGTGTTTTGTTTTGCTTCTGAATTTGTAATTCATTTCTGACATAGACAAGAATCCACCACAATTCCCCAGCACGTCACCCCTCCTCCGAGGGAAGAGAGAGAGAGAGAAAGATACATACGCCTCCCCCCCAACGCCCCCCCCGCATACACAGACCTCCCAAAATGGTGATACATGACAGGCCGGCTTCTTTTTTCTCTTAGGCAGGGGAAGGAGTTTACCTTCCAGCTCTGCTTGGTCTCATTACATGCGGGAGCAGGTCTCTGCCGTTCCAGACTCCTGCACAGCAGCTTCCGCCAGGGTCCTCTGGAGAGCTGTCAGCTTTCTCATCTCTGCCAGTCTAGTTGACAGTGCAGTAGATGAGGTTATGAAGCATAGAGCTGCTACCTTTGAGGGCTTTTTTTAGACTATTTTCTAGAGGAAGAGCACCTTTTTTCTCATTCCCTTGCTGGGTCCAAATTATCTGGGGCTTAAAAAAATCAGATTGATGTTTAGTAATAAATCCCCCAGTGTGTTATCTGTTGTTGGCAGTATTTCCTCTGTGCAGCCATCCGATTTTGTTTTAAAAAGTCTCCTTTTTTTAAATCAGTCAGTCAATACCATTGACCTTCCAGTCTGTTTTAGAAACAATGATATCTTCTTACATGGTATCTTTGTGTCAGCAGGCATCGTAAGCACCCCACACCAAATAACTATAGGAGCAGATGTGTATATATGTATACGTATATATATATATATATATATACACACACACACATACTGCTGAATTTTTTCACCTGTTTCCACAACTAGAAACATGCTCATCCTAGCAAGTAGACAGACATGGGGGCTGGGGGATAGCTTCCTGCTTTGCTTATGGATCTCCTACTGTCACAATGCTGTTTTCTGTCTGGCCTTGGAATTCATAGATTCTAAGGCCAGAAGGGATCATTGTGATTATCTAGGCTCACTTCCTGCATAACCCAGCCCACAGAACTTCCCTGTTAGAAAACCATCGAAACTTGCTTTAAAAATCACCAGTGGTGGAGAATCCATCACAACCCTTGGTAAATTGTTCCAGCGATTAATTACCTTCGCCGTTAAAAAAATCTTTAAACGTCGTCTTGTCTCTGCCTTGGATATTATGGCAGAAACCCAGACAGAGCTGGGCATTTTTAGTGACCCTGCTGTGCACTTTTCTTCAGCTTCTTAAACATGAAGTTTTCCAGCACTCCTTTGCCCCACACCTTTCTATTTCTCCTCTTGAACTTACTCCTCTTAGAAGGGATATAGGTGTCTATTTGTTGCATAGTTTGTATGTGAATGTTCTCTGTCCTGATCTGCACTGCTGCTATTGCATTGTAAATGTCTATCTAAGCAATCCAAGGCAAGCTGTTCTATGTGGAGTCCCACTGAGTTTCGTGGGGATACAGGAGGGTCCCCATGTGTAGAACAGCTGACAGAATCGGGGCCTAAATTATTCAGGATAGGGAAGGAAACCCATAAAAATGAAGTGGCTGTTTCATACTGGGACTCTTCCCAGGAGATGCCATTTGTATGCAGGCTTATAAGACCAAAATTCAGATATGGATATATACAAATTTGTCCATTTCAGGGCAGTTAGCTGCTCAGCAACAGGAGAGCTAGGACTGATAGACTTTCTCTTATTTATAAAAAGAACTACTCTATCCTACAGCCCTTGTATAGTCATTGTAATGCCCAAATACACAGTGTGTAACAGTAGGGTAGGTTTACATAAGGGATGTCTGCTAGAAAAGCTAATGCTGTCCTCTTGCCCCTCACAAGGTGAAAATACAAGAAGATCCCAATTAAGTGAACGTGAACCTCCATATCTTACCTACTTCCAACATATCTTATATCTTACTGTCTGACTCCCTTGCCATTGACTCTCTACTAAACAAACTCACAAATATCAAACCAACTGGCTGTTGTCATGCTGTTTCATAATCAGGATCTTACAGTAAATCAACCTCCCAAAAAACTTGAGTGTAGAAGGAAACCCATTTTTAGGGCTAATCCCATTTGACACTCGTTGACCGTGAAATGTCTGAGCATACAGTATAAGTGAGTGTGACCTATGGGAGTAGAGCACCGAATTCGGAGTCAGGAAACCTGGTTGTATTCCTCATGCTGCGATACTCACTTTGTACTCTGGGACAAGTCACTCAGGGCTTAATACACAGCAATCTAACTCTACAGCACGCCCAGTGTGCCGTGTGCTAAGTGGCTGTGTAGAACCTGCTGCCGCGCAATAAAAGTAAATGGCAATACATCCAAGCATGCTACAGAAGTTTTAGCAAGGTCCACACAGCCACTTAGTCAGCCGCAGGCTGGTGCACGACATATTCACACCCCAGCTTGCCACGCACTAAGTATCCATATAGATAAGCCCTCAGCTAAGCCACACAAAGGCACTGTTAGGGAGGAATAAGAGTGCCCACATAGAGGGTTTGTATGGAGAAGTTATTGCACTTTAAATTCACACCCTAACTTATTCTGCACTAACTTTCCACATGGACAAGTCCTCAGCCTGTGATTGCCTCATTTTTCTCATCTGGTCACCACTTTACAGATAAGGAAAATTAGATCTCCGTGGTAAAGCGCTTTGAGGTCTACAGAACCATATAAGTATCAATGTACACCGGGACACTGAACTTCTCAATTCAGTAATAACTGCACCTGACTTTGCAATGCGCAAATAAGTAGTGAGGTCTGTTTTCTATTTAAAATTTATTTAAAGGTAGAGCTGGAGTTCAACTAATACAAAGTAAGAACCAGGGAAGTTTCCCTTCTGCTAAGTTCTAGAGGAATTCAGACTTAAGACTAGTATCACTTTCTTGCTGCACAGAGAGAAAAGGAGATAGAACCATTCATATGTCATTGAATGAGGGTTTTTTCTCTCACAGCTAAAACATGTTATCTACTTAACTACCTGTAGTATTATAAAGCAACCTTTTACCTATCACAAAACAACTGCTGGCCCTTGACTCTCACTAAGTGAATGCTATTGTGCTGAACAACAATGCCAACTTATGAGGGGAAAGAGATTTTGTGTAAAAGGTTTTATAGAGTCCTTTTCAAAGGCTGTAGTGCCTGCCTCTCTCCGAAGCAATTTTTATTCATGGAAGGAATAAAAAAATCTTAAGATGACCTCACAAATGATTCCACCTTATGGTTTCTGACCTTTTGTCAAATGCCATGAAAATTACTTTTCCACTGGTACTGTGCTTCTGCTAGGCAAGGAGCACATGAAAAAGATTTTGACCTTTACCCTCCGAACCTAGATTTAGAAGCGCAGAAGCACTGAGACTGGAATTATAGAATAAACATTTGCTGTGTCTCCCGGTGGTCCCCGCTGCTTTTCAAATGCCTAATTGCCAAGAACAGCCTCTCTTTCTGAAAGGCAACAAAGCTAAGGTCTGCTGCAGAGATGGCACATTTCTGGAGCTGGCTATCGTCTGACAAGTCCAATGAATGTCCATTTGGAAATGCACTACCTATTACAGGTACTTTCTAATAGATTGTACCCATGAAATATTTGAACTTATGAGGGGAAAGAGAAATAATTGAACACTGTGCGTTATATACTCTGACTTCAATGTAATGAACACACTAATCTTCATAAACGTATGCAGGAACATATTGCACAGGCTCGCATCTTATTTTGTGGGTAAGTTTTTTGTTAAGAATGGGCAACCAGATAAGATTGTACATGTTCACAAGTGATTGCCACTCCTGGCTCTCAACAATAGTCACCATTAAAAAGCCATCATTTATCCATACTTACCACACGAGGTCCAACAGCGTTTCCCTTTATGGCGAACGGGTAATACATGCAGGATCTCAGCATGCTGTGGCACCTGTAGGTTAATGTCACATTTCAGTGGCAATATAGAAGCAGAGAGATTCCAGGCTGGTTTAAACATAAAATAGCTTGCACAGTTGCTTGCCCATAAAAGCTCTGTCAGCTCCCTTCGTTTTGCAGCTGTGATGGCTAGTTGGGATTCTTCAGGTGGGAAACTACAGGGGACACTCAGGGAATCCCCCCAGATGTCCTAAAGCAAGGCGCAGGTTCTTCCCTGAATACATAGGTGCTGGAACTTGGGTGCAGCCATACCCCCTGGCTTGAGGGAGTAATAACAATCCAAATACATGCTTTCTGCCCTCAGCACTCCCACTATAAAAATTGTACCAGCACCACTGCCTGAATAAGCACGTCAGGCAGGCAGGAAAGAAATTCAAAGGGACCATGGCCTGTTTTTTTTCTCTCTTCCCGTTCCCTGACTTACACCAATGTTCCTGAAATTAGATGTTTTAATCACTATTTATTCCAACGTATATTGATGGGGAAATTAATCAAGCAGCTAGATTAAACAGTTCTAAATACCGCACCTCAGGATTTAACCTGTCTGCAAAGGAAAGTCAGTAAAGGGTGGTGTATGGCCTGAAGTCTTGCCTTTTATTTAAACTGGTGACAACGTCCTCCCCCACTCCCATAATTGCAAACTATTAAAAAAAAATAACTCCACCAAATGTTGACTCCTGGGCTAATACATTTGGCAGGGGGATGGGCGAGGGGTTAATCTGAAATACATAGTGCATATACTGTATTCCGAAAGGGAAGAATTTAGAAAATCTTACCAGGAAAGTGAAAGTCTCTCTCTCTTATTCCACCTGTAACTCACCTTAATGTGTAAGTACCTCTGGTTATTTCAGCAACTGCTATATGAAAATGCATTCCTAAATTGACTGCCACACAATCAGTCCTCATTGAACAATTTGATCCCAATTAAATTTCCTATTGGGTTAGCCAGCCTGCAAGGGAACTGCACGTGTAGAAATCCAGTAGTGGTGCAGTCTCTTGGAAGTCCCTGAGCAGGCCCATCAGTAGTCCCCAGGAAAGCATTTAGCAAGTCCTTTTGGACTGGTACAGCATGCTATCAATTCACATTGCAGCTTAATGTGATGAATGCCTTTTCACTGCATAACTTAACCACCCCTGCTGGGAACTGAACCATTGACCCTACCATCCAAAAACAATAGTTTTACCATTTGAGTTAGAAGAAAATTTCCAACTAGAGCCATAAATACTAGTATTTATATGGTTTCTGTAACCACTAGAGGGCAAGGCCATCACACCCCAGGAAACATGCTGAAGTCTGAGCATCACAGTTTTAGGCCACTAGTTTCCCTTTTGAATGTTACTGTAACTGGCAGTATCAATCTAGCAGACCCAGACCCAGTAGACAGCTATTACAACAGCCTTTTGTGAGCCTCATTCTTAAGGATGGAAGAGCCGGTTTGAATAATACGGGAACCGACCAGAAAACTCGCCCAGAACTCAAAGTGGACCTGAGCAGAATTCTTTTGAAAGGTTCAAAAAATTCAGTTAAGCTGCATTTTGTTGTTTCTCATTTTCATTCATGTCTGCATTTCCTGGTCCCCGCCCGAGAGAGAAGTGCTGAAATACCTTAAAATAGTCTCCCTCTCATGCTCTTTCTGAAATATTGGAAACATGCACAAAAGTAACGTAGTGAGAACCTCCTTTTACAACTTGAATTTGACAATTTGGAGTTCAAACAAAAGTGCGATTAAGCATCTGAACTTTGGAATGTTTAACAACCCAAATCTTCCGAGTTTCACCCTTCATAATAATCAAATTCTGTGACAGCAATCCCGGGAAAACCCCAGGACTGTAAATTTATAAACAGACTCTCAGCATCAGAGTTTGTTTTAAGTTCTGCAGTAGTTGTATTGTAACTGAATATTCCATTGCAACAGGGCTGTCTTTCAGGTAAAAATGTGCACAAGTACACGAGCTCTTTTTCTGGGGACCATTTGCTCTCTTCCCTTGTGTGGAGGGGGAAAGAACTATAACAATCCAGTAGAAATGGGGATGGGGCACAACCCAGATGGGAAAGGTGGCTTTGTGGAATGACTCCGCCCTGTCCCTGCATCTCCCACTGCCACCTTGCGGTCTTCAGAAACTCCACACGACTCTCTAAGAGAGTAGCCTGGGGTTATGGGGAGAAAGTCAAGGAGCAGCCATTCCATGTGGCATGTTCCCAATGCCAAGTGAACGCAAACACAAAGGGTTAGTTAACGCTGCTCGGCATGAACTATCACTCCATGCTCTGTGGTCCCATTGGAGGATGATCATCCCATAAGCACATGGCAACCGAGTCAGTCAAGTTGCTATTGAGGAACCAATGGACTTGGAGTGCAGAGTAAAAGATCCTATCCTGTTAACATGTCTGGTTGGGATCTGTGATTTGGGTCAGGGTTCCCCAGCCTATCCACCATCAAATTTAGGTACCCCTCCCACTGAGCCACCAGCCACAGGTAGAGAAAGGATGATGTGATCTTTAGCTTCCTAAGCCCTGGCCAACATTGTTGATAGCTTGTTCCCTGCATTTTCATGTGAGAGAGTTAACACAGGGGCCTCTGTCACTATGAAATACTACACCGTACTAATATTTTGTAGTAATGTTACAAGCCCTTCCCAGGAGCTGCTTTGGAAACAATGATCATTGTGTGGTAATGCTACCTCATTCCAAATGGCACATAGAATAATTCCTGTTTGAACTGAACCTGTTGAGCATTCTCTGTAATATTAACTACAGTGCTATTTCATGTGGATTAAGGTGCTTCATGTCATTTTCAGTTGAGTATCAATCATTATGCACCATACTGGCATCAATTAAAACATCTGTGTCAGTGAAATACAATGAAATGGACCAAATTCACCCCTGGAGTGACTCCAGGGTCACCTTTTGCCCTGTACATTTTATTAATGTACTAATTTTATTAATTGCTGTGCACTATAACTGCTCAGTGAACGGGACACTGTCTGATTTATCAGATTAAATTTCTTACCTTGAAAGGGCTTCACTTTGTAGTTGCCTCTCTTTGTATATAACTGATAAATAAGAGCACAGCAACGTGGGTTGATCCCAACTAGACCTTCAAATTACTGTTTTTCTTGTCCTGTTCACTCAAAGAAAACCACCATTGAGCTCAAGTGGATTTTTTTCCCTGGGTAAAGAGTCCAAGACTGAGCCTCAATACCCAGTTAAAAAAAAAAAAAAACTTTTTATGATTCAGGCTAAGTTCTGGCACTCCGGTCTTGGAAAATACCTTGGTCCTGTGAGTCTCTCTTTCTTTCATAATGTACGTGTGTAATATGAGAGAGTGTAACATATGATATAATGTAGTACTTATACAACATTTTACAGTGGAGAAACATCGTGAGCAAAATGGTTGTCCCTCCTTTATAGAAAGGGTCGACTAAGGTACAGAGAAGCTGTGAGTTGCCCAATGTCACACACCAACGGAGGCAGAAGTAGAACCCAAGTCTCTTGACTTTTATCTGATGCCTTATCTACTGGAGCACTCTACATACCCTTAGAATGAATTGTTAATATTACGCTTTCACCGAAAGGCCCTGAACAAGATGAAGCCTCATTGAGCTAGGCGTTGTTCAGACAGAGTAAGACATGTGAGGAGTAGAAAGAGAAGCACAGAGAGGTGACGTAACGTGTGTAATATCACACCACAGTTTAGTGCAGATCCAGATATAGTACCTGGGTCTCCTAATTCTCAAGCCAGAGCCCTGCCCACTAGACCACACTGCCACCCTATTACAATGTGATACACTATTTGGCTTCAGTAGTGATTTATCATTGGTTTCTCTGCCTGATGAATGAATTCGTAACACCATGCAAGTTAATTGAAAAAAAAGTAATAAAACTGATAAAGAAAGGAAATCTAGTAGATGATGGCATGGGAATTGTGCTGGTGTTATGTGTGACAGCAATTGTTGTGTTGTCTCTTTAATGCCAAGAAAATTAACTATGTATTTTTAAAATATCACATTCAGTCGGTGGTTTCTAGTGTCAGAAATTGGCTTTACCAAATGATGTCAGTTTAAAGTGAGTGTAAATAAAAATTGAGAAAATTGTAGAGCCATGTGAGTTTTGCCCCACAGTTTAAAAAATTCTAACCTTGAAAATAAAATAAAATAAAATCCAGAAAGCAGAAAACTTGTACCATTAATCGAGAAGCCAAGTACATGGCGGTAAGTGTGCAGGATTTCCACGATGTGCTGCTATACGATGCCAATTTTTGTGTAGCCACCCAACCTCCATCATATTTTTTTTCTCTTCGTAAACATGAGAAATCAGCGTCCTTTGGATTGTTTCTTTATTAACCTTGGTTTAGTCTCCTCCTGAAGCAGTGTGGCAGGATTTACCTTTCTTTGATTGCTTCTGCAGAAAATGTCAAGGGATCACTTCTTTGTTGACGATTCTGAAGCGGGACTAAGGGATCCCAAAGCCCTTTCAAGAAAGACACTGTCCCTCTCACGATTGACATTATGAACATCATGCTTTATCAGTCAGCAGTAATAGTGTCCTGCCAGCACAAGATGCCCTCAATGATACTGGGGGAGGGTGGTCTAGTGGCTAAGGTCCAGGATTGGAAGTGATGTTCCTGGTTCTACTACAGACTTCCTCTGTCACCTTCAGCAGATCGTTCAATCTCTCTCTGTGCGGCAGGTTGCTATCTATAAAGCGGCAAAAATCTTGCGTACTTCATGTAAGTGTAATGAGTATTAATTCATTAAGGTTGTTCAAGATCATGTGTGGAAGGTGTCTTAGAAATGTTCATTATTATTGTCTAATGAAATAGGAAACAAGCGGCTACGTATTTTGGGGTCAAAAATATTTGGATCTTATAAACACCATTCTTAAGGCTTGAAGCAAAGCCAGTTAAAGTTGATGGAAAGACTCCCAATGACTATAATGGGTTTTGGATCAGGTCCTTCATGTACATCTCTCTCTCTCTCTCTCTCTGCTATTCCACTTGAAATTTTATTGGGGGATTTTTCCTAGCTGTAGCGAAAGTCTGGCTGGCAATGTTATTGTTGTGCTCTAGATAGACAGAGAGAAGGAGAGGCAAACTCAAACTCCAGAAATGATGAGAGAGTCAACAGCAATTATATTTGCTAAGGTCCTATGGAGAAATAGCAGTACAGTTATCTTAAAGCTTGCAGGTGGTTTGGCAATAAGATGTGGATAGTTGTAGGGTTACATTTTTTTTGTATTCCTCCTTTTGAGATATATCCTCCAGAAAGGGGCAGGAGGAAGGAGCAATTTTCCTTTTAAGCTTATCTTTAACTTATCAGTTGATTCAAGTGCTCTTCCTCGGCGACCTTCATCTCCCAGTGCCTGAGAGATGTAAGAGATGCTGTTGACACAAACATAGGCCCCAGCTGCCTCAGCTCATATTCCAGACACTGCGTTAACATGGCATGTTTGATGCTGCATATTTCTGTCTTGCCGACAAAGTGGCAGTGAAAGCTATTGCATTGATCTGGGAAGGAGAGTGGAGAGGAATGAATGCCATGGTAAACAACATTGCCTTTCTCCTCCTCCTCCTCCTCCTCCACAGCCATGACATTAATCATGTTTGAATGAAGAGGTCAAAACTGAGAGATCTGGGTATTTAATGCTGAGCTGAGAGTCCGCCCTAGCAAACCACACTGTATGAAAGAGAACTAGCACACTGTGCATTATGAAAGCAAACCCAGGCCTTTGTTTAATCGGAACATGAAAGCTTTTCTAATTGCACAGGAAAATCAGCTATGGGAGTTGGGAAATGACTATCTGGGGAATATTATACTACACCTCCCCAGCCATGTTTGGATGGGTCTTTCCAAACATTTATTTATTGTGTGACCAAATAAAAGGGCACATTCTCATTTGTGTTATGAGCATACCAACATCACTGTACGTCTCTTTGTCAGATCAATCTGAAGTGGGGTTCTACAGTGTGAAAATATAATATTAAAAAAAAACAGTGCTAAGTATACACTTGCAATAGGATTTCCTCTCTAAAATAATGGGTTTGTTTTTCACCCCTTCCATGTTCCCTCTTTCTCCAGATAAAAATAGATCTTTTATCACCTATGGTTGTGGCTATTAGAATGCAAAAAGGCTCATTTTTGACTGGTGTATACAAGTTTTTGCTCTGTTGTGTAAAGATCTCTCTTGATGACTGCTGCATGGGAATGCATCTTCTTATGTCTCTGTCTATCCATCCTCTTACTGTTGTCTTCAGTTTACCCTTTCTTCAGCTTTTGCCTCTAGACTCTCCTCTTCGGCTAACCTCAATGCTCATCTTTTCTTTCATTGTTCCCGCTCCCTCGTAGAACTTGTACAAATGATAGGCAAGCCCTTGTCTTGCCCAGCGCAGCCATGCTGGGGAAGAAGGAGCCTGCTGGCTCGGCCGCACAGCCTCCACCGTTGATGGTCAGTAGGTGTGAGCGGGAGCAGGTTTCCGTGGGGCTGATATTATTCCACTGTGCAGGTAGAAAAGAGAGTGGGTGGGCCATGGGTCTACCCTCCTGCCCCACTGGCCAGTGCAGCAGAAGAGAAAGTGCTTTGCTACTAGTAACTAGTAGCCGATCACTTCTCCCCGCGAGAGCAATATGGGAACAAGGGCGGGACCTGTGACACTCCTGGGGTGATGCAGCTATGTGCTTTCTTCTTACTTCTCACCCTGGACCTTTTGCTCTACTCCCCTCTGCCTACAGTTGGGCATCAGCAAAAGTATTAGGGTCACTTTTCATGGTGTTCCCCCTCCACTCTTTTTGGTCTTGGAGTTCTGTGCATGCATCCACAGGATAATATACAAGAAACATTTCACATTTTTGCACTGAGGGCACATTTCATATCTTAAAAATGAAAAATAAAACCATAACATATAAAACAAATAGTTAAGAGCCAGATTCTGCTCCCCCCCACCCCCCACCCTCCCAGGCAGCATACTACCTTATTCCTGAAGGAGTTGTATTGAAACCTGTGCGTGCAGAACAGTCTGGCCCTAAACCAGGAGAGGCAAAGAGAGACTTTGGGATGGTGAGGGAAGGAGGAGGGGTGGATTTTCATAGATTCATAGACTTTAAGGTCAGAAGGGACCATTATGATCATCTAGTGTGACCTCCTGCACAACTCAGGCCACAGAATCTCACCCACCCACTCCTGCAATAAACCTCTCACCTATGTCTGAGCGATTGAAGTCCTCAAATCATGGTTTAAAGACGTCAAGGTGCAGAGAATCCTCCAGCAAGTGACCCGTGCCCCATGCTACAGAGGAAGACGAAAAAACCCCCAGGGCCTCTTTCAATCTGCCCTGGAGGAAAATTCCTTCCCAACCCCAAATATGGCGATTTTCTTCTTTGTGTTGGGACTAAATGATCTGGACTCTGCAACAACGCAGTCAGCTCGAAAGCATCCGAGCAGCTCTTTGGTGCTGCCACCTGCTGTACAAAACCTGCTTATGCCAGGACTAGAATATATTATTTTCTTAAAAACATGGGGTCTGCAAATTTGAATGTGTGATTATTTTTTTTATGTCGTGTAAATAGCTGTTCTGTTGGGTGAAGTTCAGAAAATTGCTTCCCAGGCCAGCGGGTAGGAAATCATGCTTATAAGTCTATCAGGGAATTACAGTTCGATCACAACCTATAGTACAAAGACTGCACTGCAGGGTACTCACTTTAGTATGTTACATATAAGCCTTCTATTGAAATGACCTTCTCCCCTACCCCCATCATTCAAATACACATTTCCATCCAACAGCAAGCCGTTTCAGCTCGGTTTTCCTGGCAAAGTTCATTGCTGACAGACTAAGAACTGGAATTAAAACGTGTGACAGTGCATTAAGGAAAGACACTAAAGGGGATTTAAAGAGCGTGGTCAAGGATACAAAGAGAGAGAGAGATGGATTGATAGATCTAGCAGGTGCATAGCTGCCTGCATGTGGGAGGAGGTGGGGAAATGCACGGTCGTTTCTCTTGGAAAGAGTTTTATAACTAGCCAGCAGACGCTGACAGCATTCTGCCAGGCAGCCAGCAAGTAACTTAAACAAGTGAAGGGGACAGAACAGCGCTGGCAGGAAGCATCTGACAAGCTGGATCAGAACTAGCCAACCTTTTTGTTTGCCTAATAGGAAGAGTCATTACCTTCTCCTGCTATCCCAAGCAGGCTAATGGAGCTCTCGAGGGCCCCTCTATCTGTTCCTCACAGTAAATAACATCAATTACCATGGTCACGATTTATAGAGGGGAGGGAGGAGAGGAGGAGTAAGTTTGAAATGAAGCAAGTAACCCCTTGTATGACATCTTCTATTGACTTTCCTTCTGCCTTGTCCAGCCTTTAAATTCTTGTTCACTGTGTTAGTTCACAAATGGGGGGCGGGGGAAGAGGAGGAAGCTATTACATGTCCGATGAAAATGGACAGGGAAATATTTCATAGAATCATAGAATATCAGGGTTGGAAGGGACCTCTGGAGGCCATCTAGTCCAACCCCCTGCCCAGAGCAGGACCAATCCCAACACAATCATCCTTTAGACTGTGTGCTATTAGAAAATGGGAATAGCCAATCGTGCAACCTATTTGGAATTGACTATTCCAAATAGGAAACAATGTACCCTTCCTTACTGAAAATTGAATATGTGCATGATGATACTGAACACACCACAACACAGAAAACAAATCCTTTAATGGATAAACAGGGGAAGAAAATCTATAACTTTTTAACTACAGATAACAATCACGCTATTTAAAGAGGGGCACTTCCTAAAGTTTGGTAGATGAAATGTTGTGGATGTTTTCTAAATATATATCCTTTATTGACATTTAGGTGTTTCTGGGATGCTGGATCTATTCCAGATTTTCCATTGTCTGCCCTCTTTTAAACATCACCACTGTGTCTGGTAAAATAAGGGGCACACATTAGAGCAGGTAAACAGCCATCTGGAAAAGAGGAAAAGGAACAGGTGGCTTTGAGGCCCTAAAGGATTTTTTTAAAGTATTGTCTGTTGCAAAGTGTAATGCTCCCACCTTATAGGGAGCCAAGCTCTTTTGTAAGCTATAGTCAAATGCATGTTACATAAAATATGTCCGTGCTAGCAATGAGCCTGAGCTACAAGTTCAGATCGCATCTGGTCTTTGGAAAAGCATAGGGATGTTTGTCTTTTATGGGACGAACCACAATCATGGATCCAATGTTCAGATCTGGATCTCAAATTCAATCAAATCTGGGATGTCTGGATCCTGGGGTTTGGTCCTGGACCACCTCTAATTTGCAACAGACCTGCATGGTGGTAAGAACCACAGAGTGTGGTAACCTGGTGTCAGGGGTATCTCATAACGCCCAAACCTTTCTGAGTGAGTAGAGTGTTCAAGATTGGAGCTGATAGGCAAGAGCTGTACAGAGATCCCAGTGTCCCCATTGATCACGTTCTGGCTCGTTGAAATCCGGTTAGTATTCTCTATGTGTGCAAAACCATGGCAGGCCAGCTAGTCACAGGGATTCCCTGTAGCTCTCATGCCAAATCACTGTTATCATCAGGTCAAAGAACCTGGCAGTATTATGGTGTTCTCCCTCTTCCCATCCGCTGTGTTGATCCTGCTGTGAACCTTTATTGAAAAAGCTCAGGTAACAGAACAGTGCAGCAGTAGCATGAGGAGAGATCATAGAATATCAGGGTTGGAAGGGACCTCAGGAGGTCATCTCATCCAACCCCCTGCTCAAAGCAGGACCAATCCCCAATTTTTACCCCAAATGGCCCCCTCAAGGATTGAGCTTACAACCCTGGGTTTAGCAGGCCAATGCTCAAACCACTGAGCTGTCCCTCCCCCCAGATGAAGGACTAAGACTTGAAAGTAGTAGTGGAGAGCAATTCTATGTCAGCACCCGGAGTGAGAGCCCCAGCTGGTGCTTCAATTGGGCTGTTTACACCAGTTAGGGATTTGGCCCCCAAAAGTAAAATATAGTAATGGACAATGGACCACTAGTGACTGGAAATGGTTTCGTAGATCTCCCCTCTTCCAGCAAGCATTAAACTTGAGGTAGGAGTTGACCACCTTCTCCATTACATAGCAAATACGATGTTCACATGGTCGAGGAAAGGGTTTTCATAGTTCCTTGGCACTCTTGTAAGTTGTGATTCAGCCATTTTCTGTGTGAACAACTGGAATCGTTGTATGGTTCCTCAGGGAACTGGCATCTGTGCCAATTAATTTTTAAGTCACAGTGGAACCAGATCTTAGCTTTGAATGCATCCCAAGAGTGCATTGCCGCTGGAGTTAACGAACTAGCTGCACTTGCTCAAACCCATAAGAACTCCTTTAAACATTATCCCCGGTCCTTTACAGCAGTCTGGCTAGGCTTCCTATGAGAGCAAAAGCAGCCTGATTTGGATCGATCTCATGAAGAATTGTGAGGGGAGGGAATTGCGATCAATTTCAGTAACTAATATTGATTAGCAATAGCTTGGGGCTGATTTACTAATGTCCGGAATTAAAGATTCAGTGCAGAGATTTCATTTATCTCATCTTCCTGGGCTGTTCTCAGAGCCATTAAAGTATTGAGTGAAGATGATCCAAAATAAAATTGTAATTTGGGTAGCCAGTGAAGAGACACAGAGAACAGTTGTCTGTTTGTGCAGCAATATATTTAACTTTTTAGGGCACCAGTGATATGATCATAACTGGATGAATTTTATAAGAGATAAAACTACCACATGAAACCTGTCACCGGCCTGCCAGGAAATACCCAGCAGGAATTAGAGGGCATGTCTCTTATTTTTGAAGTCAGTAGATATTGATCTGTTCCCCAAGTATATGAAAATGGTTGTAGAGGTATATTGATAGCTTGTAGCTCGAAGACCTACAGGTATATTAATTTCTCATATTTATGAGTCATTACTCAGCTAGGACCTAGTCCAAAAGCCATTGAAGTTGAAAAGTCTTTCCACTGACTTCGGTTTTGGATCAGGCCCCTAATTGCCTTCACATATTAGGGTAAAATTTCATACATGCCTGCCAGGCAAAGTTTATGTATTCAGCTGAATTGTTGAATGAGTTGCCAGTAAAGTTATATATCTATATATGCACTTCAGTTTATTCCCTTTATGTCTCTTGAGCTAAATTCTATGACACTTAGAATATCCAATAACTCATTCAACAGCTTATCTAAATATACTGTGCTTACAGTACAGCGTATATGTTATCCTGATGAAAGAGACTGAGAAAAGAAGCAAACACTAGTACTTATTAGGAAAACACATTTTGGAAGTTTATATAAAATATTATTTTCCTATTATATTTGGTTGTGCTTTCACTTATTTTTGGAGTAAGCAGTTAACATTTTTTCTGTCCTCCTTTATGTTTGCTGATGCTCTTTAAAAATAGTCTTCTTCATGAGGAGAAGAAAAATCAGCTATTAACAAGGTGTCTGATTTTTTGCCTCTTTCTTTCTTTTTTTCTTTCTCATCTGTCATACCCATCACCCTAGTACCTGGGCACTTCCATTCTGATGGGAAGGTGCACCTGTATTGTGGTAATTTCAGGGTCAGATTCAAATCTGAACCCAATTATTTGAGGTTTAGATTGGAAATTGCATTCCCCTCACTCCCTCCCAAGAATTTCAGCTGGTTTCTTTGTCTTCCCTGATGGCATGCTAGTTCTCTATGGCTGTTCACGTTTCCCCTTCCAGGGCTCTCTTATACTTACTGAAATTTAGACCCATAGCACTTCTCAATCTTCAGTGATTTTTTTAAGTTTAAAATAAAGGTTTTCCACAGCTTACTGCCCTTTTAGACTGCTCAAGATAGTTAAGACCAAAGCAGACTGTGAAGAACTTCAAAAAGATCTCACAAAACTACGTGATTGGGCAACAGAATGGCAAATGAAATTTAATGTGGATAAATGTAAAGTAATGCACATCGGAAAAAATAACCCCAACTATACATACAATATGATGGGGGCTAATTTAGCTACAACTAATCTGGAGAAAGCTCTTGGAGTCATCGTGGATAGTTCTCTGAAGACGTCCACACAGTGTGCAGCGGCAGTCAAAAAAGCAAATGGGATGTTAGGAATCATTAAAAAAGGAATAGAGAATATGATGGAAAATATCTTCTTGCCCTTATATAAATCCATGGTATGCCCACATCTTGAATACTGCCTACAGATGTGGTCCCTTCATCTCAAAAAACATATACCGGCATTAGAAAAGGTTCAGAAAAGGGCAACTAAAATGATTAAGGGTTTGGAACGGGTCCCATATGAGGAGAGATTAAAGAGGCTAGGACTTTTCAGCTTGGAAAAGAGGAGACTAAGGGGGATATGGTAGAGGTCTATAAAATCATGAGTGGTATGGAGAAAGTGAATAAGGAAAAGTTATTTACTTGTTCTCATAATATAAGAACTAGGGGCCACCAAATGAAATTAATGGGCAGCAGGTTTAAAACAAATAAAAGGAAGTTCTTCTTCACTCAGCGCACAGTCAACCTGTGGAACTCCTTGCCTGAGGAGGTTGTGAAGGCTAGGACTATAACAGGGTTTAAAAGAGAACTGGATAAATTCATGGAGGTTAAGTCCATTAATGGCTATTAGCCAGGATGAGTAAGGAATGGTGTCCCTAGCCTCTGTTTGCCAGAGGGTGGAGATGGATGGCAGGAGAGAGATCACTTGATCATGACCTGTTAGGTTCATTCCCTCTGGGGCTCCTGGTATTGGCCACTGTCGGTAGACAGGATACTGGGCTGGATGGACCTTTGGTCTGACTCAGTATGGCCATTCTTATGTTTTTATATTCTTATGTCTAGAACAAAAACCATTGCCCCAATATTCATTCCACAGATTGTCCAGGATAGGGGTGTGAGGATCAAATTTTTCAAAATTTGGACACTAAATCCACATTTGGGCACCCTACATAAGTGGCCTGATTTTCAGAAGTGCTAAGCACATTCCACATCTCTGAAAAGCCACTTATTTAAGAGCCTAACTTTAGGTCCTCGAGTTTGAAAATATTGACCGACATTTTCCACCTGCTGTGTAACTTTCATTGCACGTCAGCTCTGGGGTTGAAAAGCATCACAATGTCCCTAATTATTGCTCGTTCCCATGAGAAAATAAGAATCATTGGTAGCCACCAATCTTGGACTGAAATGCTTGGAACCTCTATCACCCTCCCGAGCAGGAGGCATGGGTGTGGATGTAGCTGGCAGATAGTGGTTGTACTCATTGTATATCAGTCTTAGTTGTGAAAGTATCTGAAGGATGAAAATACTAATACAAAACAGAGATGGGTCCAAGCCATGAAAATCTGCAGCCAGACTTGCCCAAATGTGAGGAGTTTTATGGTTTGGGGATCATTATAGAGACAGTACAGGTCTATAACATTTGGATCTGGATCTGAAGTTGCATGAAGTTTGAGGGATTTGGCTATGGGGGTGTGGTTTGAGCTGACCTTTAGGACAAATGTTAGGGGCCTGATTCTTCACTACACTGGAGTTACGCCAGTGATTTTAGTGGATTCCCAGCAGAGTAAAATTGGTGTAGCAGAGTGGAGAATCAGGGCCTAACTTTTTACCAAAAATTTTATTTCCAGCAGGATTGAATTTTAGAAAAGGAGTTGCCCAGTTTGTTGGATTGGGCAGGGTTGCATTAAGATTTGCATTTACAGTGTCATTATCCACAAGGTCTGCCACAGATAATTGTTTCTCTTCATAATTATTGGAAGACTGGGGAAGCTTGCTGGTTTTTTTTTTTTTTAAATAATGAAATGAACTACTTTGAAAGGGAAAAGAATGTTACTACAGTGGTTATTTCAGATTGTGCTAAATCCTGTCATTGAAAAAGCATTACAGTTGTGTTAGATATATTTAAAAATGCAGAATAGTAAACACAGTGGAACTCTCTGAAAGTACTTCAGCTTTGACACACACACTCAGCTCATAAAAGCAGAAAATATCACTGTTACCTTCAAAACCATGCCAGTATGGCAGCTGAACAAAGATTCAAATAACTACCTGAGGCCATCTGAAAACTGAGGGCATTGCCCTTGTGAATTCATCTTTCTGTCTTGCTCCCCATTCCTTTCTGACTTTCACAGTGTAAATGGTTTATAAGAGCTCCCGTCTCTCTTGCTGACCACCACTGATCCACATCCTCCTAGCCAAATTAGTCATGCCAAAAGCGGCAACCCCCGTTGCCCACGTCAGCGATTCCTCCATTTCCGGGGGGCCTGATTCAGCATTGCAGGATAAGTGGATTATGGGCTACCTGCAGCACAAACACAATAGAATGGAAAGACCACAAGGATTCTAGAAGCTGAATCCTGAAGTTAAAAAGCAAACTGAGGCTCGGAAAGAGAGGTTGTGATTTGATCACCCATGTCATCAACATAACTAGTGATGGTTGAGCTCTAAATTTGGGCCCAGTTCAGATTAAACCCCCAAAGTCTGGTGACTTCTACAAAGCTGCTTTGACTCGTCTGTTGGCTCTGAAGACTTTCTCTGGCATTCTCTCATGAGCAACATTTCTTGGTGTGTTTTCAAGGGCCAACTGTCACCCCAGGGACATGCAAAAATTAATCAATATTAATGAATCATCAATAATTGTTACCACTTTTGACATAAGCAGTTAGCCTGTATTCTGGGTCTTGTGGGTTGTTGCTGTTAGGAGGACAGATTGACGATGGAGTTAGATATTTCTTTGATGCAGTCCTCTTTATTTACAAAGCATGTGCATAAAAAGATCTGTTTCCCTAAACACAGTATGAATCAAACAGCAGGAGAGACATTTTATTTGCTCACATTTTCAGGTCTCTTTCCATCCAGGACTTTACCCAAATGCTCTTACTCTTAGCTTTATCTCAGGATCATGCCACAGAAGTCCTTCTCTGGCTGTCCTTGACTTTCTGCTGCTTTCTCTCTGGACATCTGCTATATTTCTCTCTCACACATACAGCTGCAATCTAATCAATCCCCAGCCCTGCTATTTCTCCTCAGACTCTGGGAAAACCCTTGGGCCACCTGGCTTAACTCCTACTCCAGCCTGGTGCCTATGTTTGGGGCCGAGGCTCGTCTTGTTTCTATAAAGGAGCTCAATTGCTTTTTACGTTTATCTTGAAGGAAGGTGGCTGTTAGACCCGCCAATTTCAACAAGACTTCCACCCAACCCTCAACATAACATTATGAATTCTCCTATGCTGCCATTCATAGAACAGCGATGTTCCTTGTACAAATCTGCAGACACCCTGGAATCCCTCCTTAAAACACACCTCGGTCATGAGGCTTACAAAACACTTGACAGTGGCTATACACTGCTGTGACACTGTGACAGTGCTGTGACACTGCTCATTATACTAATCACTGTTATTTAATTCTCCCCTGTTATATTTGTTATATTTAAGGCTACGTTTTAATCACGGGTATTTTTAGTAAAAGTCCTGGACAGGTCATGGGCTGTAAACAAAAATTCACAGGCGTTGGCCTGTCCATGACTTTTACTAAAAATACTTGCCCTGACTGAAACTTGGACAGGGGGTCGAGGGTGCTCTGCGGGCAGGGTGGGGGAGGTCCGGGGATGCTGGGAGAGGGGGATGCCAGGCCGCAGCATGTGGCCTAGGGCCCCCGCTGGTTCTGGGGGGGAGCGATTGGGGGGAGGCTGGCAGGGCTTCCTACCCGGCTCCGCATCTCTGCGACTCCTAGGCAGTGGAAGCAGCGGCCAGGGCAGGCACTCCGCTGCTCTCGCCCCAAGTGCCAGCTGCTGCAGCTCCCATTGGCCAGGAACTGCAGCCAATGGGAGCTGCGGGGGCTGCGGGCAGTGCACAGCGCAGAGACCCCACCCCCACCCCTCCGGCACCTAGGAGCTGCAGGGGGGCCATGCCAGAGGGAGCCCCCCACCCCAAGGTAAGTGCCCGTCCCCAGCACTCCCCAACCCCTGCTCCTAGTCCTGAGCCCCCTTCCACACACGCAGACTGCTGCTGCTGCTGGCCCAGGGGCTGCCTGGCTCGCTGCCGAAGTCACGGAGGTCACGGAAAGTGACGGAATCCGTGACTTCCATGACAGACTCACAGCCTTAGTTCTATTCACCTGTCATCTTAAACCCCAATGCTTAACTTTATGCCCATAGCTAGCCCCACTGGAAGTTCATAGATTTATTCACATGCTTAACATCAGTAACAATACTAACAAGGAGTTAAAAAGGTTCACCAAACTATTGGAACTACTGGAAAAAGGGGTTTGGGTTTGGAAAGCTGCTTTCTTTATCCATGTCTCTTTGCACCTCCCATTTCTGAGGTTTTTATTGCACGTCTCACAATATTGGTGTTTTCCTTAAAGCCCCAGTTATCTGAATCAACAAGCTACATGAGAATCTCAGCTTTCATTTAAAAAAAAAGACAAGAAAAGTTTGAAAATCTGACCAAAATGTACCTTAAAGGCTCAGAGACCGGAAGGCAAATAAAAGGCACATAATATAGATTTTTTTTTTAATCTCCTGATTTTGGGGGCCTGGCTCATGATGTTTGAAAGCGTGGGATTAGCAGTAGCGCATGTATCCAAAAATGAAGCAGGTTAGGGAGTGATAGGCCTGAAACAGGAACAGACTTAACCATCGAAGTGGCAGCAAGCCTATTGCAAAATAAAACATTCAAAATATATTTATATTAAAGAGTCGTGCATTAACCGACCTTCTGAAAGGCTTATTGCTTCTGAGGAGCTGGGGAGTTAATGATTTGCAGCACTCTGAAAATAAGAAAGACAGAAGCTGGCTGGAACTTGGCTTGTTCTGCATAGATCTGCCAGTGAAGCAGTAGCCTGGTCTGTGATACACTGCTGCTCCTGTACGTTCGCTGTCTTGCTCAGTGGTTTGCAGTTCAAGTGAAGCAGATGGTACGTATCAGAGCTGTGCTAAATATGCCATCCATAAAATAAAAGGGCCAAAATATTTTAATTGTGTTTTCTCACAAGCTTTAGAATGAAAACAAACAAACAAAAACACCAAACAAACAAAAAAGTACTTTTAAAAAAATTTAAGGGCATCTTATTTTATTTGAAAAGAAAATAGTTTTGTTTTTTTCCTTCAGAGCAGCCCATAGCATTGTGTCTGAAGGTAGCAGATTGGCTAAAGTCACTACCAGAGTTTCTGCGAGGGACCCTACATGGTTCTATGTCCAGCGGTATGCTATGCTGGCAAGGAAGTGCTGAACCACACCACTGTGGAAAGGCAATAGGACATGACACCCCATAAAAAACAGACGGGCTGGTGATCCCATTCTGCCTGTTGTGGGGTTTCTTGCACCTTCTTTCAAAGCATCTGGTCCTCTCCATTGCCAGAGGCAGAATTCTGTACTAGATGGACCAAATGCTGACCAGCCTGGCAATTTCTGCGTTCCTGGGGAAGTTCTCAACCTCTCTGATAACGTGCACCATGTTTTAATAGCAAGATTCTCGCAGGGACCTTTGGCCATCTCATTTGTGATCACGTGAGCTGCCACCTCCCCTGTAAGGACTGCACAACATCTGTGTGGCAACGACGGCAGGATACAGCAGTGTCCCAGATTGTGCCCTCTGAGATGTGTTCATGGAAGGGTCCTCCACATGCCAATTTCCCATCTGTTTGTGGAGATGTGGTAGAATCAGGCAAGACAAGAAGAGCGGGGAAAGCACATTGTCTTCCATCTGGCACCCCAAAAGAAGGTTGATTCCCCAAAGGCTCTTAAAGTCAATAGAAGTCTTCCTGTCGACTTCAGTGGACTTTGGATCAGGCCCAAGATGCCTCAGAAAGGTAAAACAGTCCCCATCTGCATTAACTCTTCTGTGGATGCTTTCTGGGTTTCCCAGGAGCCACCATGGCTACATGGAGAGTCAGTGATGGTGGGGCTCTATTGGAACCGGAGGTCCACAAGGCAGGGGCTTGGTGCAGTTAGCCTGTACTTTTTCAGAGATCTTGCAGGATCCTTTAGGCTTGGGGTGAGGGGTGGAGATTTTCCACAAGGGGGAAAAGCACCCTTGGCCCTCTGGTGGAACAATATGGGTTAATTTCCACAGGGAATTCCTTAGAGAGATTGCCAAATAAAAGGTCCCCTCCAGTGTTTTTTCTGCAGGAAAGGATAATCTGGCCCATTATGAGAAAAAGTATTTAGCATATTTTTAGCCAAGGGCATATCTATACTGCCCTGTAATTCAGACTACAGGGTGTGTGAATAGTGCTTCCCAAAGCACTGCGCTATAACTCCCCCATGTGGCATGAATGAAAAGGTTCCTAGGTCACATTAAGGTAGTCCTACAGGACTTCTGAACTGCAGGGAAAGATAGACATAGCCTTAGCAGCTAGAAATAAGAAAGAGCCAGCACCATGTGACCAGTCATTAAACTCTGTTTTAAATCTATCAATCAATATAGGGCCAAGTGTTTGATTTTTTGTTTTTCTTCAGTAAAACTTTATAGAATTCCTGATCTCTTAGAACAACTAAAGCTATAAAAAAAAAAAAAAAAAAAACACGCTCACCAGGTAGCAAAACATTTCTAAACTTTATCAAAAAGAAAACAAAGAACGGTGACTTATAGGCTTCTCAGAATGGGAATGGCACTGCAACCACTAAATTTCATTTCATTTTTGAGACCCAAAATGGATTTAATCCATATTTTGCAGAGCTGACAGGCTGATGCTCTGCATATCTGGCAAATCATTAGCATTCAGTTTCTAATTAACATCATTTACTACCAAGACCTATTAGTGGAAGTTTGAATATGTCCTGTACTGTATGGGCTAATACATTGAAAGTAATTTCATATTGATGCAGTATGGTTGACCTCATTATTTCAAGAACGTGTGACCATTTTTATGGGAGGAAGGGAGGGAAAGGGGAAGACATTTCTTTTGTGTGTGTGTGAGGGTAATGATCTTGTGAGTAATAAGACAGTTGATGTGATTGTCAGTTACTGTGGCTCCTGCCGAAGAGAAGTACTTTCAGTTAATATTCATGCCACCTGGTGACAACACGGCAATTACTGATATTTTTGTGATGGCAACTGGATTTCTCAGTGACAGCCTGGTTCTGCCTAACCCCTGTCTTTAAAGAATCTTTCTCCTAAAGACCTTTTTGTGACATTTCTCTTGGGGTCATCTTGGTGTTTTTCAGGCATGTGTTTTAATCAGTGTGTTTCAGTCAAACTGCAGAAACATATTGAGTCTGGTGCCACTTAGTTTTAATTGATGAAAAAAACCCATGATTAAATCCTTGGGGAAATGGTGAATTTTCCACAGCTGCACCTTCTATCTATCAAGACAATCTGAAAGAGGAAGAGAAGCAACGGTGGGTGAAGCAGCCAGGAGAAACAGGTGTATTAGAAAAATTCTACCAGAGAGATTTAGATGGACAGTGGGCACAGTGGGACTGGTGTATTTGGCCCTCATCAAACCCCATTGAAATCAGCGGCAGGCTTTCCATTAACTTCCATGGGTATTGAGTCAGACCCCTTATTATCTTTTACCAGAGTTTTGATTTCAAAACAAACAAGTCACTTGAGGAAGAAGGTGAATGTTAAATGATATTGACTGTAGGGTGGAACAGCAGTACGGACACAAGGGCCGGTAGGGTCTAGCAAGAGCGATGTTATGGTAGCTATGGAGGAGATGCCTCCTGAGGCAGGACGAGAGCGCTAGATCCCCACCAGGACTCTGACAGGTTGAAGAAGGGAGCTGATTCCTGGTGAAAAGGGCTTTGGCTACTCTAGGCAATGCCCCTCTCATATTCTACAGCTAGGGCTCGCAGTTTGTCATTGTAAATTATGCAGAAAGTCACAGCCTAGGTGTGGGATAAAGGGCAAAAAGTCATGAATTTATAGTGACAAGCAAAAAAAAGGCAAAAGTCACAGTATGCATCACTTTTATGAACCTTTTCTTAAACACAAAGGTTTGGATTTCTAAAGGAGCTGAAGGGAGTTAGAATTCTAATAGTTGGAATTATCTTTGAACTTCTCATTGAAAAGCCCAGCCTACTCGTTAAACCAATCATTTAAAACCATTTAAATACACATTCCTTGGTGCTTGCTTGAAGTTCTGCAACAGCAACCACGATTTCCACCCTGTCATGCATGGACTCTCTGCTCCACCACGCCCATTCTGTGCCTGTGGGTAAAATTTTCAAAAGTGCCTAGCTGATTTAGGAGCCCAAGTCTGTCAATGGGATTAAGACTCATAAGTCACTCCGCGCTTGAGCCTGCTCCCATTAAAGTCAGTGGAAAGTCAGCTCCCATGTTACCCTGGATGACAAAGCAATAACCCTAATTTCTCATTGTTCTGTTCTTCTAGTGACCGCTTTTAACTTGGAAGCGCTCAAGCTCTTCAGCAAAGCTTGTTCATACCCGCCCACCCGTATGCTAAAATCCTAAACTGTCAAAAGTCATGGATATTTTTTTAAAACTAAACATGAAAATCATGGCATCTATGACTCTTGTGGCAGCTGTGACAAAGGCGAAGCCTTAATTACGGGATTTGCTATGCTACAGATTTCCATTAGAACCCTCGGCTCATACCGTACCTCGCTCTTTGAGCTGAAACTTTCTATGCTTGGCTTCACCCTAAAGGCAAACGGTTTTGGAAAGCTTGAGTCAAACATGTTTAGATATTATTGACTTAGGCAATCAGGACTTTTTCTGCTTTAAGAACATTATGAAGACTTGTCCATAACTTTAAAACTAGACTTCTGTGTGGCATTGTGACAGTTGGTGAACTTGAAAAACCCATGTAAAAGAATAAGGTAGAACCAATTTACAAATGTTTTGTGGATGCACAGCACAAACTGTTACTATGGTTTAAATTATGTAAATATCTGGGTCACTATGGAGCTGCCTGGAAAATGAATACACACACATTCTACCAGATCATCACTTACCTTGCACACTGACACACAGTGACATAAGGGCTTCACTCCCCTGCACTGGTTTTGTGCCTGGCAGTTCGTATCACATCAGGGAGAGAGCACCTCTCTGCTACCAGTCTCTGTAATTCATGACTGTGACGTTGAAAAGAAAAGAAAATTAGAATGGGGAGAGAGAGATTCTTTATAGAGCTTTCCATCCTGTCCTCTTGAGCTAAACACTTGTGCTTTGTGATCTTGCTGGAAGTCCCTCATAGCCATTGTGGCCTTCACAATAACTGATAGCTGCCTATCACTTGTTCTACTTGTGCCTGCTGGCCACATGCATTAGACTGTACTTTGCTACTGCAACAGGTATTCCCCTGTTTAGGGCTTCTCTACAGGGTGCATTAGACCACACTAGAGGGCTGTAAATTCTAGTGTATATTAGCTGGACCTCGTGGATCCTGCTGGCATGTACAAGACGTTCCTGAAGAAGCTGTAATGGAGTCCCGTTTCACGCAGTGCTATGTTAACATGCAGCAGGGGACTTCTAGCACAGGCCAGCTACTGCGCAGTATGCTCCTGTGAACTCGAATTTACAAGCCTCTAGTGCAGGCTGGACACCATGTGGACAAGCCCTTTGATTATCTGTCTATCTCTGAACCCCTCACTCTTTAATGTATTTATTTTATATTTATGTATTTAAGTAATCTGCCCCAGGTCATACAGGCAGTCAGTGGCAGAGGAGGTATCAGAACTCTGATCTCCTAAGTCCCAGGCAGGCACCCTAACCACTGAACCATCCTTCCTCTCCTGACTCGTTGCTCCCCAAGGACCTCTTTCATATGCCAAAAGAGCACAGAGCTTGAGAACAATTACAGCCTTTTCATGTGTTCCTGGGTAAATTAGACGTGTTTAAAACAGCGTCATGATTTTTTTTTAATGCATTGACTTATTAAACACTCAACAAAGGGTGTTCAGGTCGAAGGCACAGAACTAACATGGCATGGTGGCAACTTGACTCTCACTCTGGGCTCTTGCTGTCAACATACAACTGCCATGATCTGTTGTAATTTTAGCTGGGGAAAAAAATCCGACTCTTGAAACCAAAATGTGTTTCTCTCACCCACTCCATCCCTACGATATCTAGGCTCATTGAATTATGCTATAACCTATTTCGTACTTTTTTCCACCTATTATCCATCGGCATACTCTGAGTGTTTGACCAGTTTGTCCTGTTCCATAAACCACGATAAGTTTCTCAATTAAAAACAAAAGCTAGTATGGAATAGGTAACTATGGTTACCGGTGCTGTGGATGTCTAAGAAATGTGCAGAAACCTAATGGCAACAGAGTTTGGAAGTTCAAGGCTTTAATTTCGTCAAGAACTCTTGAATCAGAGTACTGAAAGTATTTAAACTACATCGAAGACATGTTGTGATCCAATAGCGTAGCTTCTACGAGGTACCTGGATACTGGCCCTGCTCAGAAAATGCAAAACATAAACCAGAGTAAAATATTTGTACCCTCATCCCTGTTCTCTGTAGAACGCATAATTGTCTGTGGAATGGAATAGCTTGTCCAGATGACAAACCCATGGGAAACAGCTCCTTCCATTTCCCACTATGTACAATGCACATGGGTATACTAAAGTACTGGCTTTCAAGCAGTAGGACTGCATGGGGCAACCCATCACCCACACTAAAGCATTGAGAGGCACTTTCCAAAGAACTCATAAGTAAGGAGTGCAATATCTTCACATTCCTGAAGGGAGCTTCAGTAAGCAGCTGAATATTATTGAATAAGCTGTTAGCCACAACTCACAGGACTTTGGGGGGGGGCACTTGAATAAGTACATTTACGGTTAGGGCAAGTTACAGTGGCCCACCTATAATGTTGACCTAAAGGGGCCACTAAGTGAATCTTCAGTTGGGTCTTAATTTGATGAGAATATGGGGTAATAGGAATCTTCTTTATTGAACCAAAAATGCTTTTATAAAATGCACATCCTGGGGTCTAAAGGTCCCATTTCAACTGTTCTCAGGGACAAATAGAAATATTTTTGTGTAATGCAAATCTGATGTCCCCCAGTTGTTATCTTCATTGCTGTAGTGCCTAAGAGCCCTCATCATGGATCAGGGCCCCATTGCAGTAGATGCTGTACAAACACACAACAAAAAGGTGGTCCCTGCCCCAAGGAGCTTACAGTCTAAGTTGTATGATTCTCACCGGTACACACAAGTTAAGCAGCAACAACATAGCTATTGTGTACTCAACGGGCCCTCCCAAAGGGTAGGACAGGCTAAATGTCATATAAAATTCTTTAGCTGTCCTAACATCTCCCATAGGTGGGCCTCAGGATGGGCAGAATCTATTCCCATAGGAAAGAATTATTGTTTTATATATTTTATTGTAATAATTTGCATTATACCCTGACATCTGGGCAATGTCACATCTTAAAACCCCGCCAGTTTATAACAGCACCCCAGGAGTGGCAATGCTAATCCCCGGAAGGAAATCAGAAAGAATAGACAAGACAATGTTGTAGATTAGAGAGGAAAGATGTGTTTTGTGGTTAAAACTTTGGACTGGGATTCTGGAGCTCTGAGTTCAGTTCCCACCTCTGTCACAGACACCTTGTGATTTGGGCACATCACTTAATCTTTCAGCTCCTTCTGTGTAAATGGGAATAATGATACTTTGTGTACTTAGATTGTAACCTGTATGAGGCAGGGACTGTCTCTTACTATGTACATGTGCCATAGTACATAGGACAGTGGAGCCCTGGACTTGGGTGGGGCTTTTAGATCCATCTGTCAATGGCTTGTCTAGGAACATGCGCCTTATACAGTACTTTGAGTGCTAACAAACTCAAGCTCTGAATGCAGTACCAGAGAGAAGAACTGTGACAGCTGGAGACCAGCAACAAGAATGCCCTGTCTCCAGTCCACATTCAGACACTGTTAGCACAATCACCTCAACGGATCGCCGTCATCAGCGGTAAATAGGTCATTAGTATTCTCAGGATGGCAAGCTGTTATCATCAGGACTTTGTCAGGGAAGTCAGATAAACAGTTTGCAAGCTCAGTCTCACCAGCTCACACCAATGACATTCCTCCTACAAAGTTATCCCTCTTCCAGAAGGTGGTTGCTGGGATCCTTTAGGTCTGTGCTGGCTGTTACAGGTTGTGCATTACAATGAGGGTCTTGTACGGAAAGTCAACAACATACATATAGAGACTCTAAACTCTTAATGCATGTATTCCTTCTACTTAACCACTCACAAACAAGTAATGCATTGTTTATTGGGGCCAGAAATAGTGGGGGAATTTTGCGAGTCAATGAAATCCTGAGTCAGAATACTTACTCTGTTGTTTGAAGTCTGCACTCTGCCGCACACTTACTGCAACCCAGAGAAGGCTGGGCTTGTATCTGTTAATCTGGAGGTTGTCTTATTAATAGGCTGCACACATCATCGATTTTTAATTAATTTCTAAAGAGACAGAGGATAACTACTGCAGCCCACGGACATCTCTGTACTTATTGCAGTCCACATCTCTATTGATCGTCTGCCTAAGGAGCAGAAGTAATCCATTTTAAATACACTTCTTGGAGAGAGTGCATGCACTACACAATATACCTTCCCAATTGTAGTTGTGTTGGCAAGAGGTCAGTGGTAGCAGGGAGGGGGCGGGTAACACATTGGTTAGTAGTCTACTGGCCATGTGAGGAGTTGAGCCTTTTATACATGCTTAATGTTTCAAGAAAGCCAGATTATCTCACTTGTAACTGTGGAGTATTAAGAAAGCACTGGTAAGAAAGCAGCCTCTGCATTTGGCCCTGGTGAGACTGCTGCTGGAATACTATATCCAGTCCACAATTCAAAAAGGATGTTGATACGTTAGAGAAGGTTCAGAGAAGAGCCATGAGAATGATTAAAGCATTAGAAAACCTGCCTTATAGTGAGAGACTCATGGAGCACACTCTATTTAGCTTCACAAAGAGAAGGTTAAAGAGTGACTTCATTCCAGTCTATAAGTATCTACATGGGGAACAAATATTTAATAATTGGCTCTTCAGTCTAGCAGAGAAAGGTATCACATGATCCAATGGCTGAAGCTAGACAAATTCAGACTGGAAATAAGGTGTAATTTTTTTAACAGTGAGGATAATTAACCGTTGGAACAATTTGCCAATGGTCGTGGTGGGATTCTCCATCACTGATGATTTTTAATTCAAGACTGGATGTTTTTTTCTGAAAGATCTGCTCTAGCAATTTTGGGGGGAAATCTTAGGGCCCGTGTTAAACATAAGGTCGGACTAGATGATCACAATGGTCCCTTCTGGCTGTGGAATCTGAGTCACAGCTGCATAGTTAAAGTTGCATTGGAAATTCCTTTTTGAAGACCTATTTTGCCCACCTAACTTTTCAGAGGAAGGCCCAAGTGCTATTACAATTGCAGAGATTAATGTAAGGGAGGAGAAAAATGAGATACAAATCTTTCAAATGGAAAGTGCTCAGATATGAACCATCTCGAAAAGTACCAAATAGTTCTCATGAGTTTTTGACCATCTGTGGCTTTAAAACTGAATGCCCTACAATATTCAGAAATAGGAAGATTCTTTTATATACTCTCATGTGTAGCACAGGTTATTAGGATTATGATTTTTGAAACAAAGTTACATATTAACCATCTTTGTTATAATAAATTGCATTGCTTCCAGGCACTTAACTTTAATCAGTTGGCAATGAGTGTTAATTGACTGGCAAGAAAACTTTGGGTTACTAAGAAGTTAGTACTTAAAGGTCTTGTTTACACTAGGAAATGTTGCCATTATATGTTAGCAATGGTTGCATCTGAACCAGTGCTGAGCATACTTCAGAGAAGGACAAGCCGTGCTCATTCCAGTTTCACCTAGCTGTTATTAAACCCTATTGTTAAAAGCCTAACCTACAGAGTCCAGGCATTGTAGTGTAACTGTGGAACGGCTTCATCAAACTGGAAGGAAACATGCTGCAGGGCTACTTGGTCCCTTTCTCACACTGGAATCTCCAGTGGCTTCTGCCTTGCTTTCTCCTCTACTTGCACTGATGGTGATGGAGAGAAAACGGCCTTTAAAGAGCACTTGTCTGGTTGGTGCTACCGTTGTAAGCCCTTGTGAGTAATAAGACATGGCAGAGCAAGCACAGAGACATCAAACTCCAAGTGGTTTAACAGAGAGCTAGAGAATTACCTCCTACCCAGAAGTCCTTACTTCACTAAATTTCTTCTACAGCCTCTCCCAATCATTTCTGGTAACTGGAGAACCAAGAACTATTTGGTTATGTCTTCACTGTGATTGGCAGCCTGCCTCTGCCCACCCCCTGCTCACTCCATCCCCCCTCCTTCTTTTGCTCGCTCTCCCCCACCCTCACTCACTCGCTCATTTTCACTGGGCTGGGACAGGAGGTTGAGGTTCAGGCTCTGAGGTGGGCCAGGGATGAGAGGTTTGGGGTGCAGGAAGGGACTCCGGGCTGGGGGGTGGAGCAAAGTGGTTCGGAGTGTGGGAGGTGGCTCTGAGCTGAGGAAGGGGGTGGGGTATAGAGGGGGTACAGGCTCTGGGCTGGGGGTGCAGTCTCCAGGATGGGGCCAGAAATGAGGGGTTCAGGGTGTGGGAGGGGACTCCGGGCTGAGACAGGGGGTTGGGGTACAGGCTCTGGGATGGAGTTTGGGTATGGGAGGGGGTTCAGGGCTGGGGCAGGGAGTTGAGGTGTGGGAGGGTTGCGGGTTCTGGGAGGGAGGTTGGGTGTGGGAGGGGACTCAGGAGAGGGTGTGGGGTGCAGGCTCTGGGAGGGAGTTTGGGTGTGGGAAGGGGCTCAGGGCAGGGGCAGAGGGTTGGGGTGCTGGAGTGGGTTTGGGTGCAGGCTCCAGGGGGCTGTCAACTCAGGGGGCTTCCCCAGAAGTGGCGACATGTCCCTCGGCTCCTAGGCAGAGGCATGGCCAGGCGGCTCTGTGTGCTGCCTCCATCTGCAGGCACCACCCCCGTAGCTCCCAATGGCCATGGTTCCTGGCCAATAGGAGCGGCGGAGCCAGCACTCAGGACGGGGGCAGCGTGCGGAGCCTCCCTGACTACGTCTCCACGTAGGAGCTGAGGGACATATCGCCACTTCCGGGGACTTGTGTGGAGCCAGGTAGGGACCCTGCAAGCCCCACCAACCGGACTTTTAACGACACCTGGCAACCCTATTCCCAGCAGAGGAAGGGAATACAATTTTTAGATTCCTAATTTGTGTGTCATACTATTATTGCCGTTTTACACATTTATACCTCATATACAGACCTCTCTGGGGTGGGACAAGCAGTAAGAGATGAATGGCACACTGAAAAACAATGAAGGGAGAGAAATGTTTGACCAGGACAGTGGTACAAACTCCTCTTGCAAAAAGTGCCACAGGATCTTCAATGTCCATCCACAGCAGACACGTTGGCTTTAAAGGTCTCATCCCCAAAATCTCCAAGCAGTAAAGGGGACAAATCTGCCTTGGGCGAATGAAGGGCTGAAATGAAACTGCTAAAACTGAAACTGATGGTTTCTGCGCATTTGGGCATTTCAAAGTCAATATGTACTTTGTTTCACTTCTGATTTTTTCCCCTTCCAGCTCCATCATTCTCTCTTTATGAATCACATGCCATTCTGGAGTAGCTTCATGCTCAGCCTGCATATTCTTTGAAACTGGCCAATCTAAAGTTTTATCTCCCTGGTTACTAATTTATTTCCTTTCCATATTATTTCCTTACCCCATTTTGTCCAGTTCTGTTTTAACTCCTTTAATTTTGTATCTCATTGAGGCTATGTCTTCACTGCAGAATTGACTTGTTGTCTATGCTTCGGCTAACTCAGGGGGAGTTAACTTATCTTGTGTGACACTGGCACGCTGCAAAAGAACACTTGAGCAGCATGGAGCAATTGTGTTAACTGTTGATGAGTTGTGCTAATTTGAGCTATAACCTGTACCTGCTTCTTGAGCCGGCCAACTTGAGTTAAAAGCACCATCACGCTCGAGTTAAGGCTTTTTGTGTGGGAGCGGGACTCAAATTCAGGGCAAAATTACAACTCAAATTAACTCTGCAGTGAAGACAGGCCCTCAGAGAGCAGGGAGGAAGGACATGTGCTTTAGAATAACTAAGTCCTTCTCTTCCTCCATGCAGAGGACATTCTCTTCACCCACATACAGCCTGATGGGTGAAACCACCCCCAACTTGAAGGCCAGGGGTCAGGCTACAGTGCCGAATCCCCAGCCTCCACGGTAGCTCACTGAACTGTAGGCATTTTCAGAACATCTTAGCAACTGATCTTGTGGAAGAATTGCATAATGCAGGCTGTAAATCCCCAGTTCGATTGTACCTGCCAATTGGATTTAATTCTTTTATCATCCCTCACTATCTCCGCGCTGTGGGAATGGCCCGGAGGTCTAGTTTCATCGACAGAATCACATAGCAAATCATATTTCTGCCGTGAATGAGTCTTTTTAAAAAATCCTGGGCAGTTGAGTCAATATATTGCAGAGCAACTTCAGTTCTTCCTCCCCATAGTTATCTCAGGGAGTTCCCACGACCTAGATGATGCCCCAGTTGCTTCTGACAACAAAAGGTGCCTCTCTCCCTTGAAAGTGTATTCAGCTTTCGCCCTAGGTAGAATTATACGATATTTTTAGTGGGGAAAGGGGAGGAGAGACGATCATTTCAAGCTCTCTTTACTGATGATTTCTGTTATTAAGCAAGCTTCAAGTTATTAAGAAGAAAAGAAGATGATGTACTCCTGCCAGCTGTGCAGATTAAAATCCATGAGGTACTACGTTGGCTTGAAATTTCCTAGTTTCATGCACCTGTTTGATGATTCTGCTGCATGGTATGGCTGTGGTAAGCCGAAGTTATTGTCAGAGTAAGTCAGGCCTCCCTTGACTTCCTTTAGCTTCCTAGGGAGAGTCAGATCAACATTCTCTCTCCTCACCATTCTACTTCGCGAGAAGTTAATATTTGTACTCAAGTGTAGAAAACTAGTCACACTGAGAACATAAGAACGACCTTACTGGGTCAGACCAATGGTCCATCTAGCCCAGTATTACTGTCTTCCAACAATGGCCAGTGCCAGATGCTACAGAGGAAATGAACTGAATTTATCGAGTGATCCATCCACAGTCATCCATCCCAGCTTCTGGGAGTCAGTGGTTTAGGGACACCTGGAACAAGGAAGTTATTACAGCACATCTGCTCACTTGTAATACTGTGAAGAATAAGTACAGCTTTATTTAAAATAATAATAAATTGCCATGGAGAATTAGGCCGCCGATCCTGCAAACGCTTATGCACATGTTTGACTTTACATGCATAAGTAGTCCCATGAAGCTGACAAATTAAGCATATGAGTAAGGGAATGTCTACACACAAAAGTGTGTAGTGTTTAACTATGGTGTTCTAGTTAAAGTGGTACAACCCTGCTAGTATGGATGCAGTTATGCCAGTATCAAAGTGCTTATGCCAGCATAGCTTATTCCTGTCGCGAAGGGGAATAACTATACTGGTATAAGGCACCTTTATACTGGTATAACTGTACATTAGGGCTGGTCCTGGTTTATTATAGCCATACTAAATCGCCCCTCCAACCATCATAGTTACACCAGTAGTCTTTCAAGTGTGCACTAGGCCTAAGAATTTGCAGGATTGGGGCCTCAGTAATTCAGGAAAGCACAAAATACCTGCTTCAGTTCATCCCTTTTAATTATCCCAGAGTGCACTTTGACTTCAGTGCAACTTAAGTACATGCTTCAGTGCTCTCCTGAGTAGGAATGCTGTTCTGAACTGGAGGCTTACATTGTCACACAAGCGCCTTATGGAAGCAGACTTCAGACAGAGCTCTTTTGGAATCGAAGCATTTGACTTTTCCTAAGCAACTTGCAGCAACTGTGAAAGACTCAAAGAGTGTCTGGCGCTGAACGGGTGGTACTTTGAAAAGTACAAAAAGGTACCCAACAAGATCAAATAAAAATGTCTGAACAGCCCAGACTTGCAACAACTCGATCACGAGCTGTACAAAATGCAGCTCTGCTCAACAACTGCCCTCAGGAACTGGGAGACAAATGATAGCTACAGAAAGTAATGCTCGGCGATAAAGTAAAAAAACAGCAAAGGTGCCCACCTCTTGAAGGCAAGGAATCTCAGGGGACAAATGTATAACTCAGTGTTACATCTGAGAAGCTCAATTTTATTTCTTTGAAAAGATCTCCCTCTACATACTTTTATTTCCACGCAGTCCTTGGCTACCCTGCTTTCTGGATGCCTATGTTAGCAGCAGTCCTAATACTTTATGAACCTATTAGAGACTTTTCTGCCGCAATGCAGCACTTTATCTAACTCATGAAGCTGTTCCGTGTCTTAACTTCACCCCTGGAATTTTTGGACAAGAAGTCTCCTTTCTTCTGTTCCAGGGTGCTTTTATTTGTTACAAACGCGTTGTCTAGTGGTCCTCTCATTTTCTGTTATGCCAGTTTTCTCACAGAAGGATACTGATAAATCAGAGCTGAGGGCTCTGCGTTGCAGTCTGTTTGAGAGCTCAGAGACCCCAGCAAACAATCCCTAACCAATGTGAGAAAGGCCTCTTATTCTGAGCCTGTATAATGGACCAAGCTCTGCTCTGAGTTACACCTAAGCTACCCTGCTGGAGTCATGGATATTGCACAGGGGGTTACTGAGAGCAGAATTTGGCCCATTCAAACTACACATATGTTCTTGTATTTAATTATAAGAGACATTTTCAAAAGCGCAAATGGCAGATGGAGGCCTGTCACTGACTTTTAATGGGAGTTAGGCACCTACGCACCATTCCTGCCTTGGAATCTCCCAGTGTCCCTTACCTGTCTGCCTTCCTTCTCAGTAAAACCACCTTATCTTCCTACGAGCCTGATCCTGCACCTCTGAAGGCAATAGGAGTTTTGCTGTTGTCTTCTATGGAGCAGCACCAGGCCCTCTGCAAAGTTAGTAAAGCTCCTGGTTAATGTATGGTGCTATGTACGTGATTCTATGTAGTGTACTATGCACTCTATAGGCAAAGCCCTCCTAGAATTAGACTTGGCTTAGATTATTCAGCAAGGCCGTCAGAATGATGCAGTAAAGTCTAATATGGCAGAGGACTCTACCGTCATAGCAGTCTCTCTCGGCTAAACGAGTCCAGACCTGACCAAAATCACTCCCGTTCAACTTTAACTTCCCTTCTGTCTCTGGGAGGCCTGTACAGGAGGCGAGCGTCTCCTAAGCGTCAGCCCTGGATGAGGGGAAGGTGTGTGTGGTGTATTGAAAACTGTTAAAATTATAAGCTGTCACTTTAAATGGTAGAGGGCTTCCTGGTCCGACTTGCAGCTAGAGGGCTCTGATCCAAGTGTGCAATCTGGCTGCTCAGCAGTTAATCTGCAAAGAGCCGGCCTAGAACAAGCTGGCTTGAGTTGTGCCTCTCTGCCTTAGGGAGCAGCCTGTTTTGTCACTTTGTTTTTGAGCGTTAGGGCTTGTCTAAGTGGAGAGATAATGCACCGCAAACTGGGGTGCAAATCAACAGCAGCACTAGCATGCGATGCACTAATTGGCTTTGTGGCCCCTGCTGCTGTACATTAAAAGTTCCCTCCTGCACTGATATACTCTGTTTGAACTGGGGAATAGGTCAACATGCACGATGGAATTTCTAGTGGCCCTGTACCAGGGTCCACACAGACAGTTATTGCGCAGCAAGCGAGTGCAACGTAGATTTACAGCTCAGCTTGCCACACACTAACTCCCTGTCTATAGAAGCTAGGGTGACCCTATTTCCCAAAGTGAAAATGGGACACCACATGGGGCTGGCCTGAACTCCTCCCCTGTGCAGGGCTGGCCTGAGCCACCTGGCATTGCTGCTAACCCAATCCACACCCCCTGAGATGGCCGCCCAGGGCTGACAGCTAGAACCCTGCTACCCGATCGTCAGTTGGCAAGAGCAAATGCCCAGTTTTGCCAAAAAAAAGTTGTGATATCTGAGACAGGGCTTAAAAGGGGGATTGTGTATGGTCACCCTAAGACAAGCCCTAAGAAATAAAGTAGTGTTATATTGCGACCTGCCAGCAAGAGTATTTAACCTTTTTCACTAACTTCTCTGTTTGTATGCTGTGACTATACCAGCTTGAGAAAGAGTTTGCAGCCAGGGGGGCTGTTAAGGTTCAAACCAAGCTTGAGGAGCTGTCAGGAGGAGAGATGTTTGACCTGTGGAATGCCTGGGAGCCCCAGCAAACTCACCAGGCATCCCCACCAGATGCAGAGCTCCTAAGGGGCTCAGGAGAAGCACTGGCCCTCTCCATCCCCAACCAGTCTTGTCTACTAGGACCCACTTTGGTGGAGCTTATAAGGTTCACAGATGAATCTTCTCTTAGGAGCTCAGCAGCTAGAGAAGACATTTATGTTGCAGGGTTCCTAAGCTCTGTTGGAGCAGTACAAATTCTTCCTCTAAAATCCTCCCACTGTCCCCCGTCTGTGACCTACTCAGCTGCTCATTGGTCTTATCTTATTGAAGTCCCAAGATTTCTGGACAGCCATTTATGCAGTGTATTTACAAAATGAAGAATTTTATGAAGCGTTTGGACTGCTGCATAATCAAACAGTAAAAGAGTCCTTGGCTATATACAGTATATTATATTTAGACTTGGAAAGATTCAATTTTTATCGATAAATGTCGATTTCACCTTGCACACTCAAACCGACAAAAAATAATAATGGAAATTTACAGATAGGCAAAGTCAGAAAAATACTGCCCAAGAACTTAAATTAGAGACTGTCATTAAATCATTATTGTCTGACGCTCCCATAATTTTCTGCAACTGTGAACATTTAAATCAATAAAAATACAAAAAATGCTTAATACACAAAATTCCGTGCAACTGTGAAAATGTAACTCACTAAAAATTAAAGAAGCTTAAAAATAAACATCAATATTATCCATCAAAATTATCAAAAAATAAACGTGAAATTCTGCAAAGCCTAAGTATATTTAATGTTATATATGTGTGAGTAAAGACGAGGTGTAGTACAGGTTTATCTCTGTATGTGGTTATTATACTGGGTTAGGATGAGGGGTATGATTATTATAAATAGCAGGCCGATCCTTATTCATGCTAACATTCAAAAATGGCTTACTAAACTTATCTGTGTCCCAACTGTATGCGGTGTGTGTTTGACTTCTTACTGGCATTAACTGCTGATTCAGAGAGTGATTGTATGTTAGCGGATCCTGTTAGTAATTGCACTTCCAATGATCTCCTCAGTGAGGAACCCATTGCAGTGAAGAGGTTTTGATGATGGGTTAGTCAGAGCTGATCCTAACATCTGTAGGAGGTTAATCTGGGCATAAGGACCATGGAAGCAACCAAGGTTTATGTTTTAGCCTTTTTAGCATTGGCTCTTCCCCTTTAATGTCTCATCATAAAAATCACACCTTTTAGCAAATTTTCGGGTACCAGTGGAGACACAAACCCGCAGACCTCTGTGCAACCCAGTCCAGTCAAATTATATTCTGATGGCATTTTGCAGTCCTCATTTGGAGGGGGCTGATCATGATAGGTGTTGAATTTCAGTATTCTCATGGACAGCAGACCAGAACTTTCTCAGGATCAGGCTTTTAATGTAGTTTTTTAGAAATCAGTCTCTCTCTCTCCCCATTGGAAGGGTGTCTCATAACTCTGTCAATGTATCTCACATAAAATATTCGTTTGATATTTGACCATAAATCTACTGGGTGCTGTTGACACCAGCTGTGAAATGCAGATTTATTTATTTTTTTATCGCAGTATGCCTGCATCTTATACACAGGTTAAACATACATATATAAGACTGCTCCTGCCAGGTTTGAGAAGGTCTACAGACGATGTTTCCAGCATAATATATGTTTAAAAGGTGCTGTGGCAATGAACACCACAGGTTTCTCCCGTCCCTTCCCTCCATTGTTGTGCTTTGTTTATATTGTACATGGCCCACTACGCACAGCCCTTGTTAATCGGATGCAGAGGAAAATCAATATGTTGTTTAACTTGGATATTCCCAAAAGCACATGCAATCCTGAAGGTTGTGAATCTGCAAAAGGAACTTCATGCGGCCAAGAGGATCTACCCACGTGACTATTTTTGCAGGGTTGGCTCCATGAATCTTTTTTCAGGTAAACCTCTCATTTGAAGTTATTATTTGGAGTTTTGCCCAAATAAGGACTTAAGGAGTGATCCCATGGTGGTGGAGGTTTGGATGCTTTTCCTCTAGTTCACAAAATTAAGGCCATGTTGTAAGATGTGTAAGCGGAGAAGGGATTAAACAGGTGCATATGGAGTCCTCTGTTTTAGGGAATGTTGTTGTAGCAAAAATGTACAAGAAAGAAGATGAGTATGGGAAACTGCATGGAACTTGGAGGGAAGAGCACAGGTTGCAGGTTGCAGGAAGAGTTTAGAGGTTGCATTGGAAAGTGAGGTTGCAGTTGGAGCATCTCTGAAAATAATTCTCTTAATAATGAGCCAGTTCAGTTTCAGAAACACGGAGTCCTCTCAAGTTATTACCTAGCACAGGGTACACGAAACAACAAGAAATATATAAATTCACAGCCTTATCGGGATTTCATGAATTAAGGATAACTTTTTAAGAGCATAAGAATGGCTATACTGTGTCACACCGGAGGTCCATCCTATCTTCCAACAGTGTCCAGAGACAGATGCTTCACAGGGAGTGAACAGAACAGGGTACTTTATTGAGTGATCCACCCCTGGTTGTCCAGCCCCAGCTTTTAGCAGTCAGAAATTGTAGTTGGGATTATTTTTTTCAATTAGCATTACTTTGCATTTATCAACATTGAATTTCATCTGTCATTTTGTCTCCCAGTCACCCAGTTTTGGGAGATCCCTTTGTAACTCTTTGCCGTCTCCTTTGGATCTAACTATCTTGAGTAACTTAGTATCATCTGAAAACTTTGCCACCTCACTGTTTACTCTTTTTTCCAGATTATTCATGAATATGTTGAACAGCACTGGTCCCAGAACAGATCCTTGAGGGATGCCGCTTTTAACCTCTCTCCACTGTGAAAATGGTCCATTTTTTCCTATCTTTTAACCAATTACTGATCCGTGAGAGGACCTTCTCTCTTATCCAGTAACTGCTTACTTTGCTTAAGAGCCTTTAGTGAGGGACTGTGTCAAAGCTTTCTGAAAGTCCAAGTACACTATATCCACTGAATCCTCCTTGTACATATGTTTGATGACCCCCTCAAAGAATTCTAAATAGATTGGTGAGGCATGATTTCCCTTTTCAAAAGCTGTTTGACTGTTCCCCAACATATTGTGTTCATCTATGCATCTGACAGTTCTGTTCTTGACTATGGTTTCAACTAATTTGCCTGGTACTGAAGGTAAGCTTACCAGCCTGTAATTGCTCAGATCAACCCTGGAACATTTTATTAAAAATTGGCCTCACATGAGTTATCTGACAGTCATCTGATACAGAGGCTGATTTAAGTGATAGGTTTTCATATCACAGTTAATAGTTCTGCATTTTCATATTTGAGTTCCTTCAGAATTCTTGGGTGAATACTATCTGACCCTGGTGACTTACTATTGTTTAATTTATCAGTCTGTTCTAAATCCTGTTCTATTGACACCTCAATCTGGGACAGTTCTTCATATTTGTAACCTAAAATGAATGGCTCAGATGTGGGAATCTCTCTCACGTTGTCTGCAGTGAAGAACAATGCAAAGAATTCATATAGCTTCTCTGCAACAACCTTGTCTTCCTTGAGTGCTCCTTCAGCACCTCGATCACCCCCTGTCCGCACCGATTGTTTACCAGACTTCCTTCTTCTGATATACTTTAAAAAATTCTATTAATTTTTGTGTCTTTTGCTAGTTGCTCTTCACATTCTTTTTTGGCCTTCCTCATTATACTTTTACACCTGACTTGCCAGAATTTATGCTCCTTTCTATTTTCCTCAATAGGATTTGACTTCCAATTTTTAAAAGACGTGTTTTTGTCTCTGACTGCCTCTTTTACTCCATTTAAACATGGTGGCATTTTTTGGAACTCTTACTTTTTTAAAAAAAAAGGGGTATACATTTAGTTTGAGTCTCTATTACGGTATTTTTTAAAAGTTTCCATACTGCTTGCAGGCATAGCACTCTCATGACTGTTCCTTTTGATTTCCATTTCATTTCCTGTTTCCTTTTGATCTCCTCATTTTTGTGGTGTTCCGCTTTGTTATGTTAAATGTTACTGTGGTGGGTTTCTTTGGTATTTTCTCCCCTACAGGGATGTTCAATTTAATTACATTATGATTGCTATAAGGTTAACCTCTTGGACCAAATCCTGTGCACCTCTTAGGACTAAATCCAGAATTGCCTCTCCCCTTGTGGGTTCCAGGACTAGCTGCTCCAAGAACCAGTCATTAATGGTGTCTAGAAATTTTATTCCCAATCTATAGGGGAAAGTTGAAATCCCCCATTATTATTGAGTTTTCTGTTTTTGTAACCTCTCCAGTCTCCCTGAGCACTTCACAATCACCATCCCCATCCTGGTGAGGTGGTCAGTAGTATATTCCTACTATTATTCTTATTATTCTTATTCTTCTTATTATTATATATATAGTATATTCTTATTATTCAATCATGGAATTTCTATCTGCATACATTCTATTGTATAATTTGTTTCATTTAAGATTTTTACTATATTTGATTAGGTTTTTTTCACATCCGGTGCCATTCCCCCACCAGCGTGACCTACTCTGTCATTCCCATATATTTTTTATCCTGGTATTACCATGTTCCATGGATTATCATTGTTCCACCAAGTTTCTCTGATGCCTATTATATCAATATCCTCAGTTAATACCAGGCACTCAAGTTCATCCATCTTAATATTTGGACTTCTTGCATTTGTATACAAGCACTGTCAATATTTAGTTGTCTGCCTTCATGTTGAATGGGAATCTTTTTTCATTTAACTGTTTCTCTTCAGTTCCTACCTCTACTTTTATCAACTTCTATCCACTCCTCTTTACTAGGCGATAGAGTATGCCCTTTAATAAATTCTCCCCTAAGACATACATCTCTCCAAACCGGGTGCTCCTCTGCCCCTGTCAGCTTTTATTGTTGCTGCTGATGCTGCTACTTCTGTATCCTGGAATGTCACTGGTACTGATCGATTGGATTGTTTTATACAGTATCACCTGATGGTTGGGTTGCAAGTGTTAGTACATAAGCTTGATCACGATACCATCTGAAGCAATCTGCCTTTTCATGGCATGCTTGGTTCATAACTGTTTGCTCTGTGAGATTTATTTGTCTGTTTTTTCCACGGCTTTTGTTTTGATGTCAGAAACTCTTAATCCTTCAAAGTGTACAGTTCTGATGTTCAACCGCCAGCAGCATTGATTTGCAATTGGCATGAGAGAGTGCTTGCTTCGACTAAAAGTACCTTTTAAAAATAATTCTGTTTGCTGTATGCCATATAGTCCCCATGTCCCTGTCCAGACTCTCTTCAGGTTGACTGCAGCAAAATATATTGCATTAAAAATAAAATAGAATTTATGCTGAGGCTCCCCCATGAGCCTTCCATAACCTTCTGTGTTGATTGCATTGAAACCGTCTTGTTAAAAGCGAAGTGTTATGGCTACTGGTTTCCTTTTCGCTGAAATACATTTCCAAGTGCCCCTTGGTGACTTCTGTCGAGGTGTCCCCTTTTTCTGTCCGCACAGGACTAGATTCGACCACATTAAATTGAATAGTACCTTAACCTAGACCCAGACCCGTAGATATCCATAGGGTTAGTTGTGTAGCACCACAATGTAAGGAAATCAGAATCTGGCCCATTATACTGAGTAATGAGCTTACTTCAATCACTGACTGTGACTCTTCGAATTATCATTTTACATGATACTACAGCTTCCAATATTTTTTTTTCTAAACTACTGTGTATGTTATAGAGTTGATATATTAAAAGTTACCGTAAGGGTAATTACCAGGCATGTAATTTCATCTGCAGGTCCCTATAATGACTGCTAATGTCATAAATTCCTCTTTACGAAATTACAGGCTTGTAACCCTCTCAGGGCATCTTGCATTGTCCATATAAGTACTAAGGCTAAGCTTTGGTGGTGATCTCAGTGCCACAAAGCCTCATGTAAACTCACATGCTGATCGCAGGCGCTTAGTCTGTCATCAGACTAAGTAAATGATTAGGGCAGATGCAGACCAGACAATTTGGGCACGTGTTACCGTATCTGTTAAGACACCCGGACGGCTTGTTAACAAAACTACTTGTAACAGAATGTATACGCTCATAAAAGACATTGACCATTGATCTTATATCCAATTATAATGCAAGAGGTAAAGTTTTAATGGGGTTGGAAAAGCAACTGGATTGCAGCCAGAGGAACACAGAGTTGTTTTCCCCATAATTCACTAAGAATATTGAAAATTTATATCCAACTCAGAGGCTTTGGGTATAGAACAGGAGCATTTTCTTGTAATTAACAAGCTGGATTGGGCGTCAGGAGATCCGGATTCAATTCCCAGCTCTGCCACAGACTCCTGTTGAGGCCTTGTGCAAATCACTTAATCTCTCTGTGCTTGAGGTTCCCTGTCTGCAAAATGGGGAGGATAATCCTTGCTTTCTCTATCTTGTCTATCGAGGTTGCAAGCTATTAGTGGTGAGGACTCTCTCACTATGTACAGTTCTTAGCATCCCTGTGGCTCTGAGCTCTCAATACTATTTTATAATATAATAATAAGATAGTCTGTTTTTCAAGATATCATGGAAACAGGTTGCAAAAAGAGGGGGGGAAATATGAAAAATATTTAAGGGTTTATTTGACTTAAAAGAAATGTTTTGTGTCCCCCAGGGAATGATGTACCTGGAAGAGAGGAGACTGGTTCACCGGGACTTGGCAGCCCGGAATGTCTTGGTAAAATCACCAACCCATGTGAAGATCACTGACTTTGGCCTGGCCAGGCTCCTGGAAGGCGATGAGAAAGAGTATAACGCTGATGGAGGGAAGGTGGGTGCATTCACGCCAGCAGTCCTGGCCTTGCTCTTTTGCAGGGGCCTTCATTCATTCCAGTGCAAAGCTCTTGTTCTCTCTATTCTGTCACTTGAAAAGGGTATAACTATTGAAGCGTGACCATGTACAGTATTAAAAGCAAACTTTGTAGATGAAGGTTGAGATTTTCAAAAAGAGAAACTGGACATTAGGCTCCTGAATTCACATTTTGGTACAAGCCTCATTTTTCAAAAGTCCTGAGCGCACCATAGCGCACTATGCACTCAGCACTCTGGGAAATCAGGGCCCAGTCCTGCAAGCTATTCCATTCTATTCAGTGGGACTCTGCAAGGTAGAGCTTGGCCTAAGATGAGCAAAACTGAGCAAAACAGGATCGTGGCCGGGCTTTGTTCTTGTGTCTTCCATTTTGTGCTGCATTTCTACTGCAATGAAAACATCTGAAGTCAGTGCATTGCAGTTGTTCCAGTTTGTCATAGAATCATAAAATATCAGGGTTGGAAGGGACCTCAGGAGGTCATCTAGCCCAACCCCCTGCTCAAAGCAGGACCAATCCCCAACTAAATCATCCCAGCCAGGGCTTTGTCAAGCCTGACCTTAAAAACCTCAAAGGAAGGAGATTCCATTACCTCCCTAGGTATCATTGCAGGCTATTACCAGCATTGAGTAGTTTGCAGGCTACTTTTCCTCGACAGATCCAGCAGCCACAAGGGAAGGGGGCAGGAGATGTTTACTTGTTGCATGTCCATTAAGGTTTTACATGTGGTTTCCAACAATCTGCCTGTTGGCTCACAGTAGAGGAACCTGCGCATGCTCTTCCCCAGTTCCTTGTTGCAGTGCCAACATTTGCTCAAGACATCTCTGAAAGGATGCAAAACACTGGGGCATTCAGGAGATCTGCTGTGTGTAATTAAAACAGGCAGGTTTTAACCTTGACACCTGGGACACTTTCCTCTGTTCTTCCCATATTATTGCCCATTGCACCGCCACAGGTTTAATTCCGTATCGTGTCTTACATAGACTCACCACGACAAGACTTGATAAAGGCACCCACATAGAGGCATCACAGTATTCAGGCGGTCCCAGACACAAGTTCCAAGTGGTTATCCCTTACGCATCTTTGAAATGCCTCACCAAAAATGCTCATCTTAACTTGCCTTAGTCTCTCCTCCAATCCCATAAAGTCCCTGGTGGGTCTATGTCTCTCCTCATCCCCTTTCCCAAATCCTTGGTCTCTCTGCTGCTTTACTTGTCCCCCTTCCCCCTCCCCCCCCCCCCGTCATTTTCTCTGTTCGCTTATGCTGGTGGCTGACTAGAGACTGCTGCCAACCCCTGTTACTTCCTGGGGAGAGTGGCTGCCTTCCTACATGTCCTGCTGCTGAGACCAACTATGCCATAAATAGGAATTGTGGGGAGACAGGCAACAGGGATACAGCTGGTGGGGCAAGAAGCGTCAAAGAAACCAGCAGCAGGTCCGGGCGAAATTTTTTGATTAAAACTTTTTTTTTTGGTGGGGGGGGTGGGGGGTGCCGAAAAATGCAGATTCAGGTCAAACGAAACATTTCACTCATTCATGCAGAACTTGCCCAGGTGTTTCGGTAAAAAACAAAAAATCCAAAAATATCTCAACATTTCCGATTTTTATTCAAATGACTTTTCATTTTGAAATTTACTTCACTATTATTAAAATAAAACTTGAAAAATTTTTAAAAGCAACACAAAACATTTCACTTGGGGTCGAACAAAATGTTTCGTTCAACCCAAAAAGGAATGGATTTTTTTTTTAACTTTTCCATTCACCAAATATATTTTTTTTAAATTGGGTCAAGTGGAAACCCATTTTTCCCTGAAAAATCGGTTATTTGCACAGCGATAGTCAGTGGTTGCTTTCCTGCTCCCCAGCACCGCAAGGACCTTCTGGCAATGAGGATAGAGATTTGGCAGCCTTCCCTGACTCCTCCAGTTCCTCTGATCTCCCCTCCAGTGCCCCCTCTGCCCCTTCTCCACCCATTCCTTCCCGTGAAGGACAAAGGCAGCCTGTAGATTCTTCCTGCAGCTCTTAGAGGGTGTTCTGGATTCATGGGTCCAAACACACTACAGGGGGCTGGGGTAGGATGTATGCACCAGAAATGCGATTGTTCTGCTTCTGAGAAGTATCGCTTCCCAACCCAGAAGTTGTTTGCATTTTAAAGCTTTACTGTAAGTTTGCTAAGGAGGGCTTAGGCAGCTGATGAATAATACAGCTCTGCTCCTGAAATTGTTCCTGTCTGGAAAAATCCTACAGAATGTAATAGACTTCTGCAGAAATTAAATAGGTCTCTATAGAACTCAGTATGATTTCCTTTCTGTCAAGGCATTAAACCAACCTATAGAATTTAATAGAGAATGATATCCCTGCCATAAATATAGAGATAACAGTTCTCTAATCAACTACATAGGGTATTTTCACAATGCCGACCTATTTACTGCTTTATCCAGCCATTAAGATTTTACCAGGGTACCTGCAGTTGTAGGTTTATTTGGTGGGGAGGGTTTCTTTTCAATGACATGCTCTATAGTTTCAAAAGAAGATGACCCTTAGTTGGTAGGATATAGTGTATACCCTGAGGCTCTGCTCCTACAAGGCAATATTCATGTCACACACTGCCCATTTGAAGTCAGTTGGTGTTTTGGATGCAAAGGGCTTGCAGGATTGGACCCTTTACACACACACACACACACACACACAAGTCCGGAAATGGAGAAGTTAAAATTCTCATCCCACTATTAACTCATTGTCTTGTAGCATTGGTGATGACTATGTAGGTTGTTATGTATCTGCACTAGTGACTGGCCAGGCTGCCCGTGCTTTGGTTTTGCAAAACCTTGTCAAAATCAAAAGGGTTCCATTTTTTTCCAAACCACCTAAATTTTAAGGGTTCGGACACAATCATTATACTGGCCAAACTGTTTTGATTTTATAATGTTAAATCTGGGGGTAACAAGGAACTGGTTGTTCCAATGTATCTGAACCACCAAAGCTTGTGTGCGGTGAAGGGTTTCTAATAGAAGGTTCTGCTTATTTCTAACCTCAATATATGCTGTGACCCAAAATCTGTTCTGTTCTCTTTCATTGAGGCTCTTTACACCATTCCCATTACTATGATAGCTGAGTGCCTGCTCTGCTTTTCATTACGTGCGTGCAAAATCACCAGGTCAGATTCTGTACCCCGAGCAACCCCACTGAAATCGAGACATGAAGAATTCTATGGGGTTGCACAGACTGTAAATCATTGCTACACTGTCTCTCTGAGGGCTCCTCGCATGTTAATGAGCACAGAATTTGGTCAAGTATTTATTTACTTTATTGTTGTGAGCCTTAATTTTTTAATTTTCTGACTTTGGGGGGTTTTAAATTAGTAACTGAGAGAGGGAGAGAGAACTGGATACCTGGGTTTAGGACCCATTCATATTATTTTATTCATTATTATTTTTTCTAACGTTCATGTATCTTTTTGCTCCCAAGATGCCGATTAAGTGGATGGCTCTGGAATGTATACACTACAGGAAATTCACCCATCAGAGCGATGTTTGGAGCTATGGTAAATCTTGCATGTGACTGTGCTTAAGAATTCATCGCTTGTGAAATACATAACGTTCTTTTATTGCGTCACTGATGTTTATTTATTAACCCATATTTCCAAAAGGAGATAACTGTTACCTTGTGTTTCCTCTATTTTTAAAAAAAATACGTCTAAATTGCATTGTTACCTGTCTTCTGTGTTATTTCCCTGCTCACTAAAATGTTATTTCCCTGCTCACAATGTCCCTGCTGGGTTGCCTGCCAGAAGCTCTGTTTTGGTAGCAGTTTGGCTGATCATTGTGACAGAAAAAAGCCTCTTTTAGTTTCGCCACAGATTGGTAGAAATATGACTGCGGGTCATAATTTCCAACAGTTCCTTGAAAACCAAACTCTGAAAGCTAGGAATGTCAAAAAAACATTTTCTGGCTTATGGGAGTTTCTGTACTACAGTCACATAAAAGGGAATATGTCATAACACAGAACAAACACGGCAAGAGAGAGGGGGAGGGGGAAGAAAGCGAAGAGCAGAGACTGGCTTATTCAGGCTTAGGTTTAATTTCACAAACAATTTTGGAATGGGTGAGAAAGGTCAGGCCACAAGGAATCTAAACTGAAAACCAGGTGATTTCAATATTTAGAGAGTTTATTTAACTGCGTTAACTATGAATATCAGAATGAGCTGTTAGGCATCTGCTTGGTTGTTTGCCTGTTTAACTTGTCCAGCTGTTATTGAGAAAGAATCCTGCACCTTTACAAATGGAATCTCACAGCATCAGACCCATAATAAGTAATTAGAGACACTGGACCTCATCCAAAGTTTCTGTTGCTGAATAGTTTTGAAACAAAGCTGTACAGTATCAACGGAAACTCATTACTCACTTTTACCTGTGGGTAGCAGTAAAATACACTGTTTGCTATTGCCAGGTAGCGATCTTCTTCTGTCCAGCGAAGAAAAATATATGATTATATGAGATTAAAACTGTATGCATAACGCAGCTTCCTCCCCACCCCCAAACTGTGGATTGCCCCAGTTAGCAAAATATACATCTTCCTCCATTATTTATGCAGCTCAATTTAAAACAGGAAGCCCAGCACATCTGTAATTTGAAAGAATAAAACAAGACGATTGACAAGATTTAGTTATTAAACATCAGTGTGGAGGTGAATGGGGGAGAAAACAAATGCATGTTTCACGGATATGTATTTTTACTTCTCTCTCCTCAGATTGGAAGTGACAGTCTGCAAAATACGATTACCAGGCTGGAGGCATATTTTAAATGACCTTTACAATAAAATAAAAGCAAAACAAAGGAGAGTGTTGGGAAAGCAGCAGTATTTTTAATATTAAAGATTGTCTTTTGGGATAAATTCTGTTACTTGTGATATATGTTATTTATCTTTTTGCTTAGCTGCCAAAAAAATCCTCGGGCTATTCAAAAAGAGGATCCCAGGTTTAAATCACAGCATTATCATAACCCAAATCCATAAGGTGATTTAAGAGAAACCAACACAACTGACTGAATGACTTACAAGGCAAAGATGATGACATAACCTTATTCACTCTGCATCATTATGGGAAGTTGATGCTACAATTTAGAGAACATCTTTAGGTTTTTTGCCCCTTACAATAACATCAACCATTCATTTTCCATTTTGATATGATAAAAGAGCAAGGCATATTCTTCTGTTATTGTTTCCATGTATATGTTCTGAGTCTTCCCTATCTGTCATGCCTGCACTCTACACCGCTAATTTGTTCTAAGTCTCCCCTATCTGTCATGCCTGAACTTTTTCTTAACCCAATACAAACAAGAGACATCATCATTAGAATCGAACTCAAGTGCTGTTCCACAGTCTTCCAATAGCTGTTAAGTGGTGGATCCAACGTAAGTCTGAGCAAGCTCTGGACACTTTATACGTGCACTGGTTCTGAGAATGAAAGAGACAGGTTCATCACATTGTAATCCAATATTGGGCCTCAAACTGATCCATAAGGTGTTTTCAACAACTTAAATAAAACATGCCCCTAATCTTATACTCGTTTGTTCCCAGGTGTCACTATTTGGGAGCTTATGACCTTTGGCGGAAAACCCTATGATGGAATCCCGACGCGAGAAATTCCTGACCTGTTAGAGAAAGGGGAACGGTTGCCCCAGCCGCCTATCTGCACCATTGATGTTTACATGGTGATGGTGAAATGTGAGTATCTGTCGTTTTAATATCACTGTGCTCAATGCTTCCAGAACATATTCCATTGCATCTGACAGCGCTTGCTAATAATGCAGACTGTTTCAAAACAAAAAGCTTCCTACGGTTTTATAAATTACATTTGAACATAGCATGCACCTTTCCCCTCCCCCCCTTCCCCCCCCCCATTGCAAAGGATATGAGTTTAGCTGTGAAGGGTTTGAGTTAGCGCCTCTTCTTATTACTGTGAGATGGTATCACACATCCTCGCTATGAAGTCAAAATTGTATGATTGTGATTGTAAACACTTGTCATTTCCATGACAATTGATATTGATGTAAAAAACGATAGCATTAAACATAATTATGGTACATGGGTAGTCAGGCATTGAAAGTGGCAAAGGGAAGAGTTGGTTCCAAAACAGAAATCTCAAATATTGAGGAAAGAAATCCATAATGTTTTTTTATTAAAGAGAAATTGACTTAATATAACAAATATAACACAGCTGAGGATTTGTTTTTGTTTGTTTAGCTGGATCCAGTAGTTTATGGACACGTATATTTTAGCAAAAAATGAAAATAGTTTATATCTGGATTCTCACTTACCGTGCCCTCCTTCCTCCGCAAGAGAGACACAGAGAGAGATGTGTACGCAAATGGATCCTCAAAGCCTAGACTTCTAATTAAAAAAGAATTAGGAACATCTCTGTGGTGTTTCTGACTTCATTTAAGTGAAATTAACATACAGCCATCTCGTCGTTCTAACATGGGCTTTTCCCTTTTGATTTGCACACAAAAAAGAGCAGAACTAAGAAGATAAACTGGAGGAGGTAAATATGTATATTCTTAGGAAGAAATTGGGATTTCTCTCTTCTCAGAGTTGCATTTGTAGCTTGAAGCTTGTCATATGGGTGCAGTAGATCACTCAGAGATTGTTAATGGGATATAGTTCCTTTCACCCCTAACTGCAAGATTAAACCCAACACAGGTCATTAGAGGCTGAAGACTGCCACACATGTTCAGTACAGGGGCTCTCTGGTGGCTTGTGTTTTATAGTTTCATCTAATTCCCAATGAACAAGTGTCCACATCACAAAAATCACAGTCCCTTAGTATCAATATGCACCTCCTTCCTGGAAGTGTTAGCAGAGAGGCCAAGGATTGTAATACCCTAATCTTAGTAATGGCTGTAGGTTTGAGGCACATTGGTCAGATGTTATAAGGTAATTTGCAACCTCGCTTCCTGTACTATATACACTCTGTGGGTAAATAGGAGCTGAATCTTCCACACTGTCCATCTGGAACCTACATGGGCCCTAAAATCCAAACACAAACAATTCTGATAGGGATAAATGGAAGATTTTGTTTTTCAGCAGACTGCCTTTCATTTAGTCTTTCACAGTGCTGATACAAGGGCAATCTACCCCTTATACAGTTTGATTGTCTATGGCTCGGGAATTGTCTTTGTAAGAATTGCATGACATTTCCTCTAATATAGGAATTCTCCTCAATATATCATTTCAGCCATAGAAACTGATTCTGCATGTTTTACTCATGCTGAAGAGTCCCTCAGCCATGTGAATAGTCCCATTGACTTCAGCTGGACTACAGATATGCATACATTTGTGAGAAAGGATTGGAGCATCTATAAGATATGGACGATAAAAGAGCAAGGCACTTGATTATCATGGCATCTAGTAATGCAACGGAATGTAGTTTGGAAGTCGACTAGAAGAGCTAAACACATGGAAGGGGACCATTTGGATCAAACTCAAGAATATTCTAATAGAATACAGTTCTAATGAATAAGAAACAATTCTATAGTGTTGAAAGCAGATGCAGGTAGACGGGATATTCCGGACATCTGAAATTGGGGAAACCATTGCTAATGGGGTACCCCTAATCTTTTAGCACTCTTGCCAAACTGCCTTCTGGCTAAGGAAGCTTTGGTTCTTCTACTTTGGTCACATCTTCAGTGTAATAGGGCTGTGGGAGATAAGGACCATTTCACTGACAGTCCCTGCTAAATGAGGACACATTCCTGGAAAATTGCTGATAGAATCTTTTCGTAGCAGAGATTGGCACTGAGATAAACCAGCAGCTGTTGCGGAGTGGCATTTATCAGTTGCTTTGCACTAACTGTTTTGCAGCAGGCATTCAAAGAGGAGGCTGTTCTTTCTAATGAACTTTTCTGAGAGAATGTGAGAGGGAGAGGGGGGGGGGAAAGTCTTTGCTTGTTTAAGGCGGAATGTGTCTCGATAATAGATATAGCCTGCAGCAGGGCTTATGCCTGCAAATAATGTTAAAGTGTAGCCAATAGCTGACGATGGCAGCACTAATGGTGAGGAGGGAGAAAAAATACTTGAGAGAGGTGAGAGTGTTCAGATCTGTTTAACAGTCTGCTATAACCTGGAATACATTATGGATTAGCAGATACTAGTAGTATTATGATAGTGCCCAGAGGCCCTGATTGAAATACAGGCCCCATCGTGCTAGGCACTGTACAGATCAATAGTAAGAGACATTCCCTGCCCCAAAGAGCTTCTGATCTAAATAGACAAGACTGACAAGCGGGGTGGGATTAGAAAGACACTAGTACCATCCCCATTTTAAAGATGGCAAACTGAGGCACAGATAAATTAAGCTATTTGCCCAAGGTCCCACAGCAGCAAAGCCAGGAATTGAATACAGATCTCCAGGCCTTAACCACAAGATCCGCCTTCCGCTATTTTAGAAGCATTGTTTATTATCATCTTTCCAATTTTCCTGAACAACTGAATTGTGTTTTTTCCTTCTGCAGGCCAAATACACCAGAGGCATCGTTGCACTTCAAACTAAGGATTGTTTCAAATGTTGTTCAAAATGTAATGACAGTCCTTGTTACCAATCAACTTTTTTTTCTTCTTAAATCTGCCCACAGGCTGGATGATTGATGCTGACAGTCGGCCTAAATTCAAGGAATTGGCTGCTGAATTTTCTAGAATGGCTCGAGACCCTCAGAGATACCTTGTCATTCAGGTCAGCAACTCTGGAACATCTGGAAATCATTTTAATTCTGCTTGTAAAATCCCTGGAATGAATATAAGTGCATCAGAAGCTCTCACATCCCCGCTAAAAGAAAAAAGCAGTTGTGATAATAATAGAATCATAGAAATGTCGGGCTGGAAGGAACCTCGAGAGGTCATCTAGGCCAATCCCCTGCTCTGAGGCAAGACCAAGTAAACCTAGACCATCCCTGACAAGTGTTTGTCTAACCTGTTCTTAGAAACGTCAACTAATACTCTAAGATAGCTCAATAGAGAGAGAGAGAGCAATGCTGAGATTTGAAAAAACGGGCGCATGGAATTCAATTCCTAACTCCATATTTACATTATCCCAAATCTACCCCACACTCCGCTGGCGCACTGTGTCCAGTTCTGGGCTCCACGTGTCAGGAAAGATGTGGACAGATTGGAGAGAGTCTAGAGGCGAGCAACAAAAATGATAAAAGGTTTAGAAACCCTGACCTGTGAGAAGATTTTCAAAATGAAAACTGGGCCTGAGTAAAAAAGACTGAGCTGGGACCTGATAAGAGTCTTCAGTTATGTTAAGGGCTGTTATAATGAGGACAGTGATCAATTGTTCTCCATGGCCACTGAGCGATGGACAAGAAGTAATGGGCTTAATTGGCAGCAAGCGAGATTTAGGTTAGACATTAGGAAAACTTTCTAACTATCAGGGTAGTTAAGCTCTGGATCAGGCTTTCAAGGGAGGTTGTGGAATCCCTGTCACTGAAGGTTTTTAAGAACAGGTTGGACAAAGAAATGGCGATGAATAAAAATTGCAGTGCCAATAACATAATTATTAAATACCAGAGGCCAGAACATGGAATCCGTTTGGGCCAGATTCTGATAGGCTGACTCACAATGATCAATACAAACAGTTCAGTGGAACAATTTGATCAGTAAAACAATAGTCAGCATGAATAATAGTATCATAATGTGTCCTTTTCCTCGCAATACTCCTCACTGAGCTCAAAGGGGAGTAATGTTTAAAAAATGAAGGCCGCAGAAAACTTGCCTGGATAATTATTTCACTAACTAAAAGAATTTACTGCATATGTTGTACTTCCTTTCGTTATCTTTTTAATCTCATTATCAAGGTAATTTGCTATATAATCTGGTGGGTATTTCATCATTTGAGGTCACCCATGTGGCCTCTTTCATTGTGCTGTTTGGCCTCTTCCATAGTGCTCTTTTAGGACACTAAATGACAAATGCTCACCTCAATTTAACTCCATTGCAGCACTCGTGTCTCGGCCCTTGTGGAAAGTCCTATGGAATATAATCAGGAATGATAACCTCTCCATGAGTGAGGTAAGATCTTTTATTGGGCCAACTTCTGTTGATGAAAGAGACAAGCTTTTGAGCTCCTCTTCAGGTCCTTTCACCAGTTGTCTCTTTCACCAGCAGAAGTTGGTCCCATAAAAGATATTACCTCACCCACCTTGTCTCTCTAATATCCAGGGTGACTACAACACTGCAAACAACCTCTCCATTGGAGTTTTAAACCAAGCTATAGAATTCTATGGCAGGGATATAATTCTCTGTTAAATTCTACAGCATGGTTAAACAATTCTCTAGATAGGACTTTATTCTCTATTAATTTATATAGGTTTTTAGTGTAATTTCTGTAGATCACGAGCTCTTTGAAGCAGGGGACTGTATTTTGTTCTGTGTTTGTACAGGACCTAGCACAGTAGGGGCTTGATCCCTGACTGGAACCATGGGCACTAAGGCAATCCAAATGTTGTCATTACCTAGTTTAATTCCTATTGATTTCATCCCTATTAAATTCTTATAAGGCCTTCCATGTGGCTAACAGGGGAGTTTCACACAATAAATCTTTAAAAGACCCAAATAAAAATAAAATAAAATAAAAAGCAAAGAAGCCCACTTTCCATATTTTATACATATATATTTCCTGCATTAGCCTTCATATCTCAAATATTTCACAACATACATCAGACCTTGCCAGAAGCTGGTCTACTGGGTCCAGAATTGAGTTTATTTTAAAAAAGAAAGAAAAAAAAGTTCAAAAACAGGAATGCAAAACATTTATTTTTGCTTGCTTAATGCAGTTACTCCCCTCCTGTCATTGTATTCCCAGCCAAAAATCAAAATAAACTCTGTAGCTGTGGTGATGTAGGGCAACCTGAGTATAGGCATAGTCTCTGCACCATGACTGCCAGGTGGTATAGAAAGCAGGTCACCATGCTCATAGAATTAATTCAACTCTGTGTTATTTTCCTCCGTCCATGTGACACATTCAGGGTGATGACCGTATGAAGCTCCCCAGCCCAAACGACAGCAAATTCTTCCAAAATCTGCTGGATGAGGAAGACCTGGAAGATATGATGGATGCTGAGGAATATTTAGTTCCTCAGGCCTTTAACATCCCTCCTCCTATCTACACCTCCAGGGCTAGAATCGACTCCAACAGGGTAAGAGCAGTTACTGACTCGCAAAACCATGTCTAGAGTTTTAAGTGCTCTAATCACGCATAAGCCTGAGTTACCCTGGGAAATTTGAGCTTAAAGTGCATGGAGAGTGACTATAAAAATGGTATCATGGGGTTCCAAGTTTATTGTGTCTCCGTGAATTCCAAATCAATAGCTCCGCTCACCAGTGAACAAAGGTATTCTTTGAACAGCCAGTCCTGAATCCTCAGCCTAGGATTGTAAGGCCACGCTGTGTTCTTTCTGGACAGTGAATCATCAGTGCCAGTAATCACGAGTCTTTCAGTCTACATCTGCCATGCAAACCCATTACCTGTAAAGGGACTGCACAGGGGTAACCGAGTGCAGCTGGAATTAAGTACACAATCTTGTCAATGCATCTTGAGTGAGAATGGAATCTAGCTCTTTCTCCAGTCTATCTATGGGCTCTTTTACTACAATATCTGAGCACCTCACACTCTTTACTGCATTTAGCCTCTCAACCCTAAGAGATAGGGCTATTATTCACATGTTACCAATGGGGAACAGTGGCACAGAGAGGCTAAATGACTTGCCCAAGGTCACACAGGAAGTCTGTTGCAGAGTAGGGGAGTGAGCGCCAGTTGCCTGAATTGCTGGCTAGCTCCCTACAAAAAAAATTACTGTGGCAACAAGTCTCAGAGCCTGGGTCAGCTAATTCGGGCTCACACTATGGGTCTAAAAATATCAGTGTAGATGTTCCCACTTAGGCTGGAACCTGGGCCCTGGAACTCGGCGAGTGGGGTTGGTCTCAGAGCTTGGGCTTCAGCCCGAATGGGAATGTCTGCACTGCTGTTTCTAGCCCTGTAGCGTGACAGTGAGTCAGTGGACCTGGCTCTGAGACTCACTGCTGAGGGTTTTTTTGTTTATTGGTTTTTTTGCTGTGTGGACGGACCCATGGACTTCAGAGCATCCTGCCTTCTGGCTCTGCACTTCTAACAGGAGCTTAGAAATGTTTAACTAGGATTGGTGATCTGGTGTCCTCTCTGAAGTGAGGAGAGATGACTCTAAATGCACCAGATTAGGATAAGAAGTTGTCATTTTTGCGTAGACACATTTTTCCAAGGGAAACCACATCTAAAGCACTGACCACAGTCTCTCCAGAACAGGCATGGCGTTTGATTTCCAGCAGTGCTAAACACCCACAGCTCCAGCTGGAACCAGTGGGACCTCAGCATGTGCTTAAAGTTAAGCAAGTGCTTAAGTGCTTTCCTGAATAGAGATGCTTTCCTGAACGAGGGCCATAGTTGGCTGAGCTTGCGATATACATCCATAATGCGTCTCCAGACTGTCTTGGGTCAGCGAAATTAGGCTGTAAATTGGCACAGACGATAACAACATCCAGTAATCACCACCATTATTGTGGTTTACTCTCACAGTTTGATTAACAGCAATGACATTTGTTCCTTACTGCTGAGAAATCGTCCGATTCCCTCCTTAAGCCAAGCAGTTCCAAATTCATGCAGTAGGATGGATTAATCATTTCCCATAAATAAAAATAGATGTATTTGAACCTCAGTTCCACTTGCAAGGTGCTTCTCGTGATCACTGTCAGCTTACACTGGAGAACTAAAATAACTTCCTTTTACAGGGCCCCATCTCCACATAGGGAAAAACAACATGAGTTTGAGCTCACAGGGTTGCCACCTGAGCACTCCTGTGTGAGGGTGTGGGATTTACTGCCATTATCGAAGGGTCTTGGCTCCAAGTCCCATGAAGCTTGGGAGAACCCTCACCACTCTACCTTCCCTCCTGGCTGCTATGGGAGCCTGGATCAGGCAGGATCCATGCAACCGTCATGGGTACATCTACACTGCAACAAAAACCCCACAGCACCGAGTCTCAGAGCCCGGATCAATTGACCCTGGCTCGCGGGGCTCGGGCTGCATCCTTCCCCTGAGTGGGTTTCAGAGCCCAAACGTCTACACTGCTATTTCTAGCACCACGAGCCTGAGTCAATTGCCCCCAGCTCTGAGACTCGGGGCCCTGGGTTTTTCCTTTCAGTGTAGACGTACCCAGTGACACCTGCCCCTTCAAGTCCTCTTCCGAGAAGAATGTCACATTATAAGAGGAAACCAGCGTTATCTAATGCTGAGAGGGCAACGTTTTCTGACACTGGGCTGCCAGTGCGATTGGGTATAGGGTGATGGCTCTGAATTTTCCTAGAGCGTCCTATAAGTCTAGCGTTTTCACCAATATAATATTATACTTTCTCAATAGTTTTCACTCTATGGGTCAAACTTCCTGGGCCAGCTATGGAAGGCCCCAAATGCAGTGTAACCAATGAGATATCGGTTTACTAAAACGGGGGTAGGACATGGAGAGCCTACAGAGTCCATTCGCACCCTCTGCATGCCATTGTGCCGTACTCCCCGGGGGCTCCAGTCACCCTAATTAACAGGCGCTATTTTTAGGGGGGGTGGGGAAGGAGACTGCTGAGGGTGTGGCCGATGAATGTACAATTTATATATAATAGCAGCTTCTGGAATCAGCAGAGGCTGACTCCTCTCATGTGACAGGGATATTAACCATTATAACGCAGAGCCATGTCAGATGTCTCGGGTCAGCACATAAAACCTGGTCTCTTGCTAGCAGTCGTGTGTCTTACATTTATTACAGGAGTCACCAGGCAGCATGCACACACATGCAGGCATACACATGGCTAGATTTCAGGAGAACTAAATCAAGCATAATGCTGAAGTACCTCCCTGGTGTATCAGACACGCTGTGTCTAAGATACATAGTTGCCATAGAGGCTCCTGATTTCTAACACAGATAGTTTTTTCCCCCTGGATATAAGCTCTGCTCTGTTTGCTCTGCAGTTGCAATAATGCAGATAATAATCAATGGCGATAAGACGGCCAATGTTCCTCCTCTAACCATTCAGGTTGATCTAAAACTAAATGCGCAGTAGCTCCTTTAAGAAGTATTCTTTCCACTGTGCATACTTTAAGTACAGATGGATGTCAGTTGCAGGACTCACACGGAACTGAAATACCTTCAAGTATGTGTACATGCAATGCTTTGAGTCTGGCTTACTCTGTTTCCTTTGGGTGGCTTGGATTTATGCTTGTTTGCTGTAATGACTATTAATATTAAATGAACTCATTATGATCAGTGTTATTCCTGTGAATACCAAATACATTGAGGCAGCTCAGTCAGTTTCTGTTCATTGTTACTGGAAAATTAAATTTTATGTGAACGTCTCCATGCTGCTTGGTTAGGGCAAAATACAGAGCCCAATAGCTACGGCATCTTCACGTCTTTCCTGGCGACGAGGTGCTTGAAACATACAGCCCTGCACTTATTGCCCTGGTGGTTTTAATTTTAAAAACTGAGGCACGCGTACTGTGAGCCGCTAATGTGCTCTTTCTCTGGGCATATTGCACAGAACCTCTTGGCTTCAATGTGCCCTAGCACAATTCTAGCAAGGGCTCAGGAAAGCAGGGAGATTCTGAGCCTCTTTGTGTTTAGACACTGAAGTCAGTGAACTGAAGTAAGAGCACTTGTTCGCTAAGGAAAGCTGTGAAGTTTCTGCTGTACAATCCTACATCCAGGCCAGGTGATGCTAGGGTTAGGCACCAATGAATGAGGATATTCATAAGACAAATACAAAAAAAACCCAAACCAGTTTAATATACAGTAGTGACTTAAAGCTGTATCCCGTAGGAAAAAGGAAACCTCAGTGGGATGAGACATGCCCTCCACTGAAATAAACAAGGCATTGCCTTCCTAATCTTCTGGAATCTGTTGAGATAGGCTGGAGGCACAAGGGCAAAGCCTCCCGTTACTCCACCACCACACACACACTGTTTTCCTGGCAGCCCATGCAACCAAAACTCCTGTTTGTGGCTAACTCATGGACTCCCTCGGAGAAGAGTTCCTCCTTAAAGGGGCGTTCCCCAGAATGTAAGGGGCGCCCTGCAAAAGTTAATACAGGGGCTGGTCTGTCCAGAAAATTGGGATTTCAGCTAAACTACATTTTTCACATCAAGTGTCTGCTTTCCGGGGAAAATGTTGACTTTTCATCATCCAAAAAGTTCCAAAATCAGCAAAGGGGTTAACGACTGGTGGGTTTCCAGTACTTCGTGTCCTGTTTGGGTGAATAACGCCATGCTGGTGACAGTCTAGTCATTGCCACTGCAGTGGTTATATAAGCCCAAGACTTTCGTTGCTAGCGCTAGCAAACCGCCTACATTCACAACCATACAATTATCGACTCGGGTTTTTTAACAAGTACTGTACTGTCTGAACAGGTACAGTGTTAGAACAGAGGGAAGTCTCTTTTGTTTTCGCGTTTGTGCACCACAATGCTTTTACCTTGGCTAATTCTCACTGCTGCTAACTGTTCGTGCTGTTCAGCAGCTCCTCTGAATGTGGCCCTTGTTCCTGTGGTCTGTACACTGTATTTTATAGACGCCCTTGATGCCATCTGTGTAGGCAAGAGTCAGGGGATATTTCACTGCTGAACCTCTACTTATAATTAAGTCACTCCAGAGTGAAACAGGGCAAAGTCTCATCGAGGCTCTTCATTTGTTTTTAAAAACACATAAACATCTGGGTTTTAAAGGGAGCGAAGAAAAGAAGAATGAGCATGATGATAAATAGTATTTTATAGGGACATGGCAACTTTCGTTACAGATGTCGGGCACAGTTTTTAGAATTGAGACGTCTGCTACGTGGAGCACACCAGAGCTCTGGCTTGACTAAACTCCTTCACCACATAGCCCTGGTCTACACTAGGACTTTAGGTCGAATTTAGCAGCGTTAAATCGATGTAAACCTGCACCTGTCCACACGATGAAGCCCTTTATTTCGACTTAAAGGGCTCTTAAAATCGATTTCCTTACTCCACCCCTGACAAGTGGATTAGCGCTTAAATCGGCCTTGCCGGGTCGAATTTGGGGTACTGTGGACACAATTCGACGGTCTTGGCCTCCGGGAGCTATCCCAGAGTGCTCCATTGTGACTGCTCTGGACAGCACTCTCAACTCAGATGCACGATTGTTTGCCGTTGCTCTGACGCAGGGAGGGCGACTGACGACACGGCTTACAGGGTTGGCTTACAGGGAGCTAAAATCAACAAAGGGGGTGGCTTTACATCAAGGAGTATTTCAGGCAGGACTTCACAGAGGGTTCCAATAAGAAATGGTGCACTTAAGTTATTGTTCTTATTGGAACAAGGAGGTTAGTCTGGCCTCTGATTGATACATGGCTAGATTTACCTCGCTGCACCTTCTCCGTGAGTGACTGCAGTGTGACCTAGAGGAATGAGTCCCCTAGACAGGGGGTGGAGGGGGGGGTTTGCAAATGAGTACAAAACAAATCTGGTCTATTTCTTGTTTTGATACACTCCATCTATCTTTTACATCTTTGGCTGGCAGCAGACGGTGCAGAAGGACTGCATGCCATCCACATCTCATGGCTGCTGGGCAGAAGATGGTACAATAGGACTGCTAGCCATCCTCACCTCTTGCCTGCCCGGCAGAAGATGATGCAATAGGACTGCTAGCAATCCGTATCACCTGCCTGCTCACCATAAGATGGTTCAATAGGACTGACTGCAGGACTAAAGAGAATGACTTGATCAAGTCACTCCAAATTTAGTCCCTGGGCCCATGTCTGCCCAGGCGCTCCTGATCGACCTCACACAGGCGACCAGGAGCACCTCGGACATGACGATGACAGCTACCAGTCCTATTGCACTGTCTGCTGCCACAAGGCAATGGGTTGCTGCTGCTGTGTAGCAACGCAGTACCGCGTCTGCCAGCACCCAGGAGACATACGGTGACGGTTACCTGAGCGGGCTCCATGCTTGCCATGGTATGGCGTCTGCACAGGTAACTCAGGAAAAAAAGGCGCGAAACGATTGTCTGCCCTTGCTTTCACAGAGGGAGGGAGGGAACGGGGGCCTGACGATATGTACCCAGAACCACCCGCGACAATGTTTTAGCCCCATCAGGCATTGGGATCTCAACCCAGAATTCCAATGGGCAGCGGAGACTGCGGGAACTGTGGGATAGCTACCCACAGTGCAACGCTCCGGAAGTCGACTCTAGCCTCGGTACTGTGGAAGCACTCTGCCGAGTTAATGCACTTAATCCACTTAGAGCATTTTGTGTGGGGACACACACACTTGAATATATAAAACCGATTTCTAAAAAAACAACTTCTATAAATTCGACCTAATTTCGTAGTGTAGACATACCCATAGGTGGCTACGTAGGAGCCTAGAGGGCGGGGCCTCTGCTGTCAGTCGGACTTCAAAGTGGAGTACTTTGCATTTGTCCTTATTGAATTTTATCCTATTTACTTCAGACCATTTCTCCAGTTTGTCCAGATCATTTTGAATTTTAATCCTATCCTCCAAAGCACTTGCAACCCCTCCCAGCTTGATATCGTCCACAAACTTTATGTGTGCTCTCTATGCCATTATCTAAATCATTGATGAAGATATTGAACAGAACCGGACCCAGAATCTCCTCTTAGGTATTGCCGGTTAGTTTTGGTACCATTTCCTGCTTTTTAAGGCGTTGGGTTTTTTTAGTCCAAGTCCTCTACTCTTTCTGCTTTGCGTCCCCCTTAAGAAGTTTTGGATGGATTTTAGAGTTTAATCAATGTTTTTTGTCATCAGACTAGCTTCAGTCATTTTTGTCTCCTTGTCCCTGGGAAATGTCTCATGTCATGTATCTGTTTCTAGCCCCTGTATTGGAAATCCAACATCAAAACGCGGTTTTTATGCCTAATACCCAGATAGCATATAAACAGAAATTGAAACTGACTGGTCTAATTTTATTGCTTAGGATGAGTAGATTATAAAAAAAGCATCACATCTGATGTAAAATAAATTAGATTAAAGCAGTTCAGTTTTACTGGTGTATCTTAAAAGACAGATAATTTACAATGTCTCTTTAAAATATGCTACATTTGTGACAGAAATAAAAGGAGAGGGAAATTCATCTGTAGGGATCAAACAAAACACATGTGGCCCGACGGTATATTTTTAGTGCCAGATTCCATAGCCTTATAACAAGTAGTACCTCGCTCCATGAGCAGTCCTACTGAAATTAGCAGTGCTGCTCAGGGAGAAAGGCACAGCATGAGCAAGGGTATCAGAAGCTGGCTCTTAACATGCTCCATGGTATCTAGCTGTTGAAGGTCATGTTGCAAGAGTTGCCCTAATCTTGTCCCTCTTGTTTTTTCTCTGACATATATGATCCCGAGCCACAGCGTTTAGCTCCAGATTCAACCTTTCTAGTTTGGGGGGCTATTTGTTCTGGGTTTTTTAGTTTGGACACATATTTGCTACCAATTTAATATATATTTGTGCTCAGCCGGCTGTGCTCTTGCCTTGCAGTGGGCTTACCCTCCCACAGTTAGAATTACCATGAGTTCACACTCCCACCAAAGGACAGTAACCAGTCCAGGGGACCACAGCTGTACTTTGCAAAAGCTATCAGCATGTGAAATGGAAATGTACTGAGCTTCACTGTCACTGGTTTAAAATCACGGCGCATCTGCCTCATCTATGAATAGCTGTTGGCTCTGTTAACAAACAAGAGAACTTGCAGCTGATTCACTTCATCGTCTCTTCTCCAAAAAAAAGTCAATGGCTATAAAGGGAGTGACTGCCAAATATTTCTAAACTCCACTGAGGAGGCACTCTGTGAGTTTCTAAAAACCATTTTTATTCAGGAAGCACAGCTGGAAGAGAGGGTGAAGCTGACCAGAAAGACCAGACCCCAGATTTTCAAATGCCCAGACCCCTCAGTGAGGGTCAGAGTTCAGAAAGAATCCCATTTAGGCACCTAAATAGGGACCAATTTTTTTAAAAAGTGCTCAGCACCAAGAAGATTGACTTGTGGTATGATACATGTGGCTTATTTTCAAAAGAGTTCAGTATGCAACATACTGAGTTTTTGGAAATTTGAACACTTATTTTGGTGCCTAAGTGGGACCTGAGCTCTTTTAAAAACCTATTCCTGACTTGTGGGTGCCAAATTCACTTGAAACTTTAGCCTACAATGCAAGTGGCTCCTATGCAACCAAGTAGATGGTACAAAATGTATGAGTCTCCACACCACGCTCACTTTAAAATGCACTGACACTCCAAGCGTCGTCCCATCATTGCAGATACCTTATACAGCCCTTACTGGTACCAAGGGATGTTTGTAGCTGGCCCGGGAACTTAACAGGGGGGCCAGGGCACAGCGTGTTCATCATTCTGGATGATAGAAGCAGTTGCACTGAAGCACTACAGGAAGGGTCAAGGTGCAGTAGTCAATGTTGTATTGCTGTACACCCACGCCAGCTGGAGGGCAGAAAAAAATCTTGGAAAACGCAGAATAGACAATTCTGCATAGTTCAAGAGCTAGGACAGCGGACTAGGAGTCAGGAAATAACTGACTCAATGAAATTTTTGACCAAAAAAAAATCACGTTCTTTGAAAATGGTCACATTTTTTGGCAAAAACCCCTGAATACCCCAAAACATTAAAGTTTTTGGCTTATAGGTGAAAACCAAAAAAAAAAAAAAAAACTGATTAGGAAAAGCCACTGAAGTGCCTCAATAAGAGTAGCTGTTTGAGTGCCTTCTGCCCCGTTCTCCTCTATGGGTTGGGCTTCTGAATGGGACTACCTCTCCCGTGAGTCCATGGAACTCCCATGATGCATCACAGCGGTCCATCAAGAGGGGAGACGATGGTGCATCATGGGAGATGTAGTCTGTCCAGGGATTATACCCCCTAAACATATTTTTAATGAGGACCATATCCACTTGGTATAAAATGACTTTTGGTAGCCAATGTAAAGATGCTGCCTTCCTTATTTGTTAAATGCTGATAACGGAAAAGAATCAGAGCTATAAAAAGAAGCAAAGCTAGATGGAGTGGGGTAGGATGGAGGGGAGGGTTAGATTTAGAATGCTAATGATTGCTTTATCCAAATCAGTTGGATGGCTATTTCTTTTAAAGTATTATTGCCACCAGATTCCCAGCCCTAAATCATCCCAGCATCTCATCAAGAAGCCTATTCTTTGCGTTAAGAGACAAAGAGTGCACAATTATGGGTTTCTTTTCCCTTTGCATAACAAAATGGAGAGATTATCATCAAGTTACTATTCAGATTTTAGGAGAATTTTTTTTTTAAAAAAACTCACCATCTTTATCTAGTGGAGCTCCCTGTTCAGGCCAGCACGCTGTAATGATTACTCCTGTAAAGGCTTCGGAGGAGATGTGCTCTATTTCATTCTCAATGAGGGCTGATGGCATTTTGAGAGGCTCAGAATAGCCTTTGATTACTGGGTAAAACAGAATGGGGAAGCTGGTTGAGGGGGGGATTGCCATGAGCACTCCTCATCAGCTGTCTATTATGCTTTTTCTGCTGGGAACATATCGCAATCACAAATCACAAGCACGTTGTGTTTTTAGCTTCCTTTCCCTGCTTGTCAAAAGTTGTGTGCTTTAAAGTTCAGAGTTCTGGTTTAACAGCCATGTACAAAGGGGTGATTTTCAGACTCTATGGTTCCGTCAGGTACCCACTGCATAAAAGCAAGGCCAACATCTTGACACTGTCATTGTACAGACTATTTTTATAGTCGTTAGAAACTGGCACATATTCTCCTCTACACTGTGGGGACATGCCAAGTGTTATTGGGGTATCATTCGTTGTACAGTGCAAGGGACCCAGTGTGGGCGAAAGAATGACAGGGGATCAGTCCTGAGGAAAGTGAAATGGATTGAAAAGAAGGATTAGAGAGAGGAACAAGAATATGGAGCCTCCCCCCACCCACAGGCCCTTGGCTTTCCTTCCAGCCTGTTTGATGCCCAGACTGAATTAATGTAAAGTAAGTCAATTTTATATGAAAAAAATACTCGCGCATATATCAATATGGCATGCTGAAAGCCAATTAGTTAGTATGAAGGTTTAGGCCTATTTTGCATGCCTTTCCCAATACTTCCCCGACGTCTTTTCAACAGATAGTTAATGCTATGCAGCAAAACACTTCTGGTTTATTCACAGACAAGGGATAGTGCTGGGCAATGGCAGTGTGCCCGGACTCCCAGCTGCAAGGCTGTAGAGAGCAGCTCATTCTAAAACTTAGGATCATGGGTGTCGCTGGGGCCACGTTAGCCCCCACCGTAAACTGGATCAACCTCAGAGGCCATGGAATCTGCCAGTGATTGCCAGAACACCAGGTGTTCTGACGTCCCTCTCCTGTTTTTTGGTGCACCAGCTCTCTGTGAGCCAGGACTTCCCCTGCATGGGAAATCCACTGCTGTCCTATTAGAGCAACTTGCCAACCCCTTGAGCTGTTCCAGTTTGGCTAACAGCAAGGGGCAAAGCCACCCTCTTACAAAAAGGTCCCTGAACTCTTTAATGTCCCCGGAGAGCAGACAAGACCTTGGTTTATAAGGTCTCCTCTGAAAGTCCCATGCACAGTAAGCTGCATGGAACCTGCCGTAATTTATCTTCCTTGGAAGGACTCGAATCGAGTCGACCCTGTTGGGATAGCTGCAGGGAACCAAGGTGTTTCAAAGCCGAGACTTAGTCTACAAAGCCCTCTAGATATCATTGTACAAACATTGATTCATTTATATGTATCATTATATAGACCAATTTTGTTTTACAAAATTTCCCTTTCTCCTTTTGGTTTCGGGTCAGATATATTTGTTGTGGGTGGTATAAAGCCAGAGCAGAGTAAGCGGCTCACTCAGTGGTCAGAAGGAGGCCCTGAATCTTCTGGGAGGAGGTGGATGTTTTCCAGGGGAGCGGTTTCCAATTTCAATTTAATTTCAGTTTGGGTCAGTTGTAAACACCAGCCTGTTCCTTTGAAATGTATCTGGTGTTTGCTCTGGGCTGATGGGACAGCTATGGATTGTTTATTCTGTCTGTAGCACTACCAGAGTATCCAAAGCACATTAGTTAGATCCAGTGGCGTAAACCAGCTGTCCTTATTCCTGGTGGACGGCTGAAATCTTTATGCTTACAGCAGCAGCTGTGCAGTCAGGTACATTTAGGAGGCCACAGTTTGGTGACTTAAGGCTGGATACTCACTCAGTTTCTATCAAGACAGTTTCTGTTGATTAGCTATTCGTAGGTACAAGCAGCCCTGGCATGGAATTCCACAAAGAGAGGTAGGCCGAGCATGTATGAGGTCCAAAATGCATGTGTAAAAGATGATATAAACCATGCACTGTGGTGCAGTCATTTACTCCTGTGAAAAATGGGTGGGAAATGTTGTCATTTGGATGTTGGGAGTATTTTACTCCTACTTTGCCCTCACTTTGTGCAGGTGTAAATAACTATCCAAGATGCATAGTGAAGTGGGGGAGGGAGATTTGTATGTGAGCACGAGAGAAAGATTTATGAGACAAATTCTGAGGTTATTGCTTCATTTTTATTAAAGCAAACTCCAAGAGCCGGGTGCCGGTTAAGGTCAGTTGGCTTCCTTTCTGAGTACCACGCAGTAGAACTGTTAAAGAATCCCCTTTAAGAAATTCCTAATTTCCTGTGAACATTTTGGGGGTTTTGAATGAAAAAAACAAACCCCAAACTCATTTTTAAACCATAAACAGAATCAAACCCTACAGATTTTCCCATAAATTATTTTGGTTTTCAATTTCCATTTTTTTGCTGAAAAAAACCAGAACATTTCAACCAAAATGACAATGTTTGCTTTGGTCGAAAGAGCCATTTTTAGTCCAAAAATGTTCCACAACAAACCTCTTTTGACTAGCTCCTTCAGTGAGTCATTTTGATAGGGCGTAAACCCTGATGCCTGAGAGCACTTATCCAGCGGTCCTGCCAGAGATTTCAGCAGGGGTTTAACTCCCAACAGGACAGCTCTTCTCTGCTACATAAATTGCCAAGTATATCAGGCAAAATGCACCTCTAGTCCTGACCACTGGACAATATACATCTGAGTGTTCTTTGGAACCACATGGCAGCCCAGATACTGGAGAGGAGGTCCGGCAATGAAGCAGTTAAAAGATCATATTAGCATCACATGTAGCTGACTACTACAAGTATTCTTCCTGAGTACAAGCCTGCCTGACCTCCCCGGGTCTGTACGCAGGTGGCTACCCCGAGCCATAGCCAATGTTCACACTGCTAGTTTGAGTGTGCTAGCTCAAGCAAACCAAGTATGTGTCTCTCTGCTGTAGTCAGAGGGGCTATTTGCAGAGTTAGGTTTGGCTCAGCTTGAGCTTGGCAGACTCTGCCTTGTAGTAACGAAAACACCCTGGATAATGTGAATTTAGGGTTGATTAAAACAAGAAGTGGCTCCAGTTTTGCAAACTTCCTTATCAAATGTTTGTGTTTCCTGTCTGACAACAATGAAAACCAGCATCCCAGCGGCACTCAGAGCTGCTGCGTGAAAGAACCAAACTTGGGGATGTTGGACCCTCACCAGGGATAAAAGGGATGCGGGTGCAGGGGTGAGCACCCCGAGTCTCATCTGGTAGTGTCAAGACTCACTGATTCTCAGCACTTCCTGCCACCTGAAAGATGCCGAGTGCAGCTCTGGAGAAGACTGTGTGTCCAATCAACCTGGTCCAGGGGAGGGAAGTGGGGAAGATGCTGTGATCAGGGTCCCATAAGCACTGCAGAAGGGGCTATTGGAAACGGAGTGTGAGAAACACAACTCAGAACGATAATGTGGGCAAGATCCCATCAGCGTAAAATGAAAGGAGACGCGGAAGAGGGGCTGTTCCAATGTCTGTGTAGAGTCCAGTATGGAGCTGCTGGTTTATCTTTGTTTTCACTGCATTTTAACGCATCACCACAACAACATTCTGTCCCCGCTATGAAGAGAGGAGCTATTGACTGAGCGAGATTGCAGAGGCTAGGAAATGGAAAACAGATTAGCAGACAGAGAGCAATAACACAAAGCAATACCCACAAAGGTCTTATTTACCTTTGTTTTATTGAAGCTCATTTTACACGCATGTTAGAAGTTATAATAGCTCTTATGTCTGTGGCATTTAATACCACAAGGCCCTCTGGAAGGGCGTAGGGAATGGTTTTGCCAGTTTTTATGTTTTGTCTGTGTACTTTGCCTTGTGCTTGAAATGGAGTCACAGACCAAAGAAGCTGGAATCTCACATGTTCCTTGTGAGGGATGCTGATGGACCCTTAGAAATGCTGGGTTCTCTATAACCTATAATCAGGGTTTAAATTTAGGGGGATGTATATAACATAGATGTCCAGCCTATATGTTCAAAAGTGACCATTGATTTTTTCAGTCCCCAGCTTGAGATACTTTCTGAAAAATCAGCCAATTTTATTTAAAGTGCTGAGCATGTGCCTGCCAATAATCAGACTTCCTCAAGGGGGATCTCAAGTTGAGCACCCGGACCTGGAGCAAAGCAAAAATCACTAGTTGCTTTCGGAAACCTAGGCCCTGTATGGGAGGGAAAAGGCACAGTATAGAGTTCTGTTTATTTTCTATCATTCAGACCCTACTTATACTAAAACTTTTCTTTCCAATGAGTGTGTAAAATGCAAGTACAACCCGAACCAAAAATGTAATAATCCACAAAGTATTTTGTATCAGATTTATAATTTCAGCTATTGAAACTTCACCATTGGAAATATTAAAAGTATTCTGTCCCACACACCCCCGCCCTCCCCCCCAAAATGTAATTTGCTGGCCAACGAAAAGAGACACAATAAAATACAAGTTGGCTTGGTTCTCAAGTACAAAAAGTTGTTTTTGAAGCCTACAAAATTATGACATCACATTGTAATTAGGAGGCAATTTAACAACATTTAAACAACAATTATATCACATTTTCAACCCACTAATTTGCACCACAGCTGTTCTCTTTGCCTCCTATTTTGGAAAAATGACTGCAGAGCTTTAATGATGGCAAAAAATAAAATGAATTTAAAAAGTAACTGCTCAGACAACAATAGATATGAACAGAGCCTTGTTTAGTAGTCTATGGTGAGAATTCTATGGTTAGCATTTATGGCGAGATAAAGGAAATGCATGAGGGAAACATCATTACTGTGATGTTACTTGGCAGCATGTGTAGTGTGAAGGTTGCTGACCAGAGGTTGTGAGCATAAGCTACCATAACTGCATTCATGTTGGTATGTCCCCTCCAGATGTCTTGGAATGGGGTTATTCTAAGAGGGTCTTGTAATGGGTTATTCTAAGGGGGTTAGTTAATTTGTTACGGTCAGGCAGCGTATATTTAATTGAAAGCCTAATAGCCAAGAAAATATGGAGACAGTATAGAGCTTTTAGGGATGACTGCATGATTCCTGGTTAATGGAGCAAAGCAAACCCATGGTTGTTTCATCTTAGAACAAACAAAAATAGAAGGTGTATTGTTGTGTATTCCTTCCCTATTATACAAATATGATTCCATTCAAACTGAATAATATAGTCATTCCACCTGCAAGCAAGCAAGGCAGCAAAAAGTCCTGTTTCCTCCCAGCTGACAGAAAGACTCAACTCTTTTTTTTTTTTTTGCTGTCTGCAGCTTAGAGGCATAGGACCCCCCCGTGTTGATTCATACACAGCGTTCCTCTGGCATCTGACTCTTTTACACTTTTCTAATCTCCTGGACAGCAGGAAGGATGTTGAGCTGATCAGAGGACAGATGAAGACAAGAAAGGAGCACGAAGAGATAGCTAGAGAACTCCTATTCCTGATTCAGGTTCCTTGCTGTTTCCGAGAGTGCCCCTCTGAGATCATCACTCCCTAGTTCTCAATTCACAAAGGATCAATCTGCAATCATCAGTTTTGCCTGAAGCCTCTGCCTTCTCCACAGACTCCTGCTTGTCTCCCTTCAGTCTTTGCCTCTGCCCCATCTTTTTGGAGTAGGCCAGGAATGTTCCCTGAATGTAGCATTTTAGAGGAAGAGAGTTTTCTTTTGAGCACAGGATCCTACCTTTCAAGTGCGCTGGTTCTTCCCTGGTGCAGTACTAGCCACTGCTGATCAGCAGCTGGCAGGTTGGGAAGCATCTTTTCCCAAACCTTTATCTGTCTCTTTCTCAGTTGCAGTCTCGTTGCCAGATCCCAGCCCCAAGATAAAAAGCCTGACGGATGACATTATGTCTGGAGAACAGGCAAGACCAGTAGTGTTCAGATCTCAGTGAGCAGCTCTCCACCTCTTGTATCCAACATCTTTTTCCCTGCTTAAACGGATATACTCTAGTGCCCCAAATCCACCTCCGAGATCCTACAGCTTGCAGAGATTGGTTGGCAGTGATCCCAACTCACAGACTGTATTCAAGTGCCTACTGCATGTCTCTCTGCTGCCGTGAACACACTCTTGTAAAGTGTCTCCTGGTTTCTCTTCCCCTAGCAGCTCCTCTTTACTCTTGGTGGAGATAGGTTTAGGGAGGAGTTGCAAAACTGGTAGCTTCCTTCCCTCTATAAATCTATTCTGTACTCCTTCGTGACGAACAGATAAGTATATAAGCCTCTTGCTAACCCTAGAGCCACAGTGAGAAAACCCCCTCTTTTCTCAGAGGAGTCATCCCAAATTGCAAATATCCCTAGAGGTGGATGCAAAAGTCCTGAAACTCCTCCAAATCAGCCTTCCTAATGGGCACCATAAGTTGGGCCATCTGTCAGACGCTATGGAAGAGCGGTGGAAGCTGCCATGCCTCTGGAGGTTGCATTTCACACTGTTTTGCAGCTCAGGCTGCTGAAGGGAGAGGATTTTTTTGCACACAACTGGGATGGGACTGAGGCATTTTCTTGCTGACTTCTCCAAGTCCTCTTCATTCCCCTGCCTTGGACGGTGCTTTCCGTGCAGCTTGTATCATCCTCTGTTGTAGACTTGGCAGCAGCCACAGCTGGCTCAGAAATGACATCTCTCTTCCCAGAGCCAAAACTGTACTGCAGCTCTGCCCTTCAGAAGTAGAAAGCAATTTGGCAAGGACTTACGGAACACAGCCAAGCATTTCCAGCCTCCAACCAGAGCACCTGCCACGCTCATCCAGCGGCGTTATTTTATTCCCAGAGGAACTGTAGAGTGGTTGGGGATTACTTCCTCTCCGTCCATGTTTCTTCTTTCCTTTGGGGTTGTTTGAAGATCCAGGGTACCCACCACACTTATAAGACCAAATGTTGCCTTCATATGCCCTTGTATGGCTCCAAAAGGCCCTGTTTTGGCCCTGGAGGATAATTTCAACCTCCCCTGCTCCAAATCAGGATAAAATTCTCAGCAGGTTTCTCCCAAGCAGTCTAGCCTAATCAGTCCTGAAGGGGAGATAGCTTTCCAGGCCTGCAGCTTCCCGTGTTGTTGGGGCATTAGGGACAACATTTTGAGCAGGCAGGGGCTGAAAGCTCCTTGGATGCACTGACCTTCAAATCGTTCCCCCAAGGGCATACGTTGGGACTTCTCCAGGCCCCTTGGCTCTCCGGATTCAGGGGCCAATACGCTGCTCAGCGTGATGATCCAGGCTTCAGCGCTGGAAGCTCAGCTCCAGGAGCTCTTCAAGGAAATTACTGCAAAAGCCACTCACAGCTATACTGTTCTTAGTATTGTTTCCTGATCCCCCCAAAAGAGGAGATTCATAGCTCGTTTTGGAGGCTTCTCAGTCATAAGCCTCACGTCCTGAAGCAGATTGCAGAGAGAAGGCTATCCTGTAGGTCCCGTCTCCTGAATACTCGCTTTGTTTGCTGGGCCTGAAAGGTATTGATGGTTGCTTGTCATCGTTCAGCCCTCAGACCAGCAGTTATTTCGGTTTTGCAGACAAGCCTTTTCCAGTTCTTCATTCTGTCTTTTTGCCTTGGTTTCGCCCACAAATTCTCACAAGCTGTTGATGGTCTTAGTCCACTGTACTGCCTGTTGAGGGATACATATCTCTCCCTTCCTGGACAGTCTCTTTCACTACAGAATTAAAGACTATATCGTGATGCATATGCACAGGGGGACTGAAATAAACCTGCACTGTTCGCTGACATGAGAGGAAGGTAGATTCAGGATTCCAGGTTCTGTAGAGGAGTGTGTTCTGGTGGTTACAGACCACTTCTGCTTCTGCCTCCCGCCTGTTGCTGTCCCTCCATACTCCTACCCACTGACTGGGGGAGGGAACGGGGACTTTCTGTGATATTGGTGTGTGCTACAGCTGCGTGCACTTTCTGGATGCAAAGTCCCCCCCTCCCCGCCACTTTGTCTCACATTTTTCACCTTTTTCCAGTTGAAAAAAATGGACCACGTTTTTTTAAAAGTAAGAAAAAGTGGAATTTCCCCCCTCACTGAAACAAAACAAAAAATGTCTACATAAAGTATTTCAACTAAATTCAATTACCGGTAATTTTTATCAAGAACAAATATTAAAAAACCATGAATTAAAATGAAACCTTTTTTCAAAAAATTTCATGGCAAAAAATATTAGTTTTGACCAGCTTCTAGTGTGTGCAGACCTGGGGTGAGAGCCTCACTGCCATGCTGGCCTATTACAGCAGTTAAAAGAAGCAAAGCAGTGAAAAGAGGCCCTGTACCAATTCCCATAGCATAGGTTCTATAGAAGATTGCACTGCCCTTCAAGCAGTCCCTTAAAAGCCCTGGCATATGAGGTATGCTGGGGGTAGGGTTTGGGGAAGAGGTGAGTCAGGAGCAGGGGCCACATCTGGAACAGGGCCCCAGCATGCAGATCTACCAAACTTGCAGGCAATGCCGGGGCCCATAGGACGCCCCAGAGAGGCTTCCAGAACTTAAAGAGGCCCCCAGGGCTATGTAAAAAGGCCAAGGGCTTCTCCATCTTCTGGAGCAGCTCAGGATTGGGAGGGCACAAAGGTGGTTTAAAGCCACCTTAGCTCACCCACTGCCTGAGTTCAAAGTGTACATCGTTTTTACCCTGTCCTTGCTGGTTGATAAGAGTGGAAAAGGAAACTTTCTCTATATAGACCAGGCTGATTAGAAATGGTGGCACTCCACACCCTTCCCTGCTCTGCAGTGTTTCTGGGATGAGCCTGCCTTCTGCATGCATACCTCATTCTCTCTGTACAATCTGTCCTTTCAAAAACTAAACAAGGATATTGGCAAGACACACTCATCGCTCAGCCAGTGCAGCACCCATTCTTAATCAACTAGGGACAAATCCTGTGGTCCTTACTCAGGTAATACTCCCATTAACACTGAAGGCTTGCTGACTTCATTGGAAGTTTTGCTTGAGTAGGAATGGCTGGAATTGACCCCTCTTCAATAAACCTCACTGTTGTGCATGTTTTTCCCCATTAGTTCATACAGCTCATGTGACGTCTTCTTATATCCATCATTCCATTTTTCTTTCCTATTAGAGTGAACTTGGACACAGCCCTCCTCCTGCCTACGCCCCTATGTCAGGAGTAAGTATTTCACAATCAACCTTCATCCTTTAGGTTTTTTCGTCTTTTTAAACCTTCTGTTTCCTCCCCTATTCTCTTCATAAATTGCCGAATTTACTCCAGTGCCAACAGTGACCAGAATTAATACATAGGTTGGGCAAACATACAAGGTCGCTCTAATCCCAGTCTGGATCATCAGGAAGCCCAGAGTTCTATGGTACTATGCATCCCAAAAGGGTGATCATAGTTCATAAAAAGGATCTAGGTAAAGTGTTTTGATGATTGTCTGTTTTGGCATGATTCTGAAAGTGATGTGCTCATCCTGACAAGCCGTTATTAGGTTGAGTCAAAGCAATGAGTTGATGCACCAATGGGAAGTTCCCAATGGAAACAGTATATCGTTTACATGACTGCTCATTGACTGTTGCTACTTATTTACACCAAAACCAGGCCCACTCTGAATAAAGATAGTTCAGAGATGGGGGCCTTTTTTCTCTCCTCTCAGGAGGAAGGTTTCCACCAGGTCAGGTTTAAGGTTTGTTGTTAGGAGAGCATTTGTTCTTGCCAGCCCAATAGTTAAGGAGAACTACACATTATGGTCCCTGCTACTGTATATCTCAGTATTAAGCCTTGTATAGACTGGGGATTTGCCCTACTACCAGCTGTTGGTGGCCAGCAATTTGTGTAGTTGCATCAGTGTAAACAGGCAAAACCATTATTGTCTCTATTGGAGTTCCAGTCTGGCCAAAACCCAGGCACGCACAACCAGTGCAAATAGAGGCTTTGTGTATCTTCACCAGAGATTGTAATGGTGGCAAGCCTCCCCGGCCTAGACAAGGCTTTGACCATTCAATAAAATGAAGCATTGAGCCAACACTGATGTGAAACCAAAGGAGCTTCCACATCTGTGTTTAGTCAGTTGCTTTATTTTGTCCTTCTCTCTTGCACCACTTTGTCTTTCTCACAGAACCAGTTTGTGTACAGAGGTGGCGGCTTTGCTGCAGAACAAGGAGAGCCTGCGCTGTACAGAGCGGTTAGCTGCATAACTCCGGAGGCACCAGCCATCCAGGGGGCCACGGCAGAGATCTTTGACGACACTTGCTGTAATGGTACGCTACGGAAGCAGGTGGCCGCTCTCGCACAAGAGGACAGCAGCACTCAGAGGTACAGCGCTGACCCAACAGTGTTTGTACCTGAGCGAGGCCAACGGGGCGAGCTGGATGAGGATGGGTACATGACTCCGATGCGAGACAAGTCCAAAACAGGTAAACCGCTAGTATTTTGTGGTGAAAGATCTGACTGAGCTAATCACAAATTTTTGGCTGAAATACACACACACGACCAATACCAGCGTGCATAATTACATGTTCCTACTGTACCTAAATTCCTTCTGTGTTTTCCATTGGAGAAGTTATTGTGGACTTCCCTATGTTTCTAAAGAACGTACGTTATGTGGCTGACACTGTTGAACAGCAGCTGAATTCCATTGCCCAATATATAGAGCTGGATTGTGACTGCACAGCTGCCCAAGGGAGGTGAAAAGGACGCAAGGAGCTTTGCTCATCTGCACCCTCATTCAGCAAAGCACTTGAGTGTGTGCTTAACTTTAAGCATGTCCTTAAGTGTTTTGATGAATCAGGGCTCAAGAGAGGTGCTAGTCAAAAACCTTGTATAAATTGTCTGATTGGACTGTTTGGGATTAGTCCCTGTAGCCTCCTGAGAGGGGGAAGGAAGTGTTGAGAGTGGGGATTAGTTGCTTTGGAACAAGGTGTATCCTGATAGATTTTTATACTGATTATTGATTAATCTCTGAGCCTGCAGTGGTCAATATGGTTTCAGTCTCGTGCACGGCTACAGCATCAGGAAGATTGTTACCAATATTATTAGAATGAGCGAGCCGAGGAACACACAAGAAACAATTGCAGTTTATCACAAGTCCCTTTATTAACAAATCCACTGAGCTGATAAGCAATCCTGCAAACAGTGAAATACAACAGCCGACAGAGAAGTAGTACAAAGTGTCTGGTCCTATGATTGTCATCACTCAGAATCGCTGAATGGGAACCCATTAGTCATTATCATTAGTCATTATCTTCTTCAGCATCATCTTCATCATCCTCTCCCATGGCACACAGGCCGCTTTATACCTTTTATAATGAGTTACACTGATGCCCATTGGGGTTCATACGTATTTATGAAGGTTTCAACTCCTTTTCCTTTGGTGCTTTCACACACCATTACATTTGAGGTGCCTGTTTCCCACAGGCTAACTTGTTAGTTCCCATTATACTCATTAACATTTAGGTCCCTCAGTCACCATAACAACTTGTGGTTAGCACATCTGCTGACATAGGTCTGCAAAAATCCACAAAGTCTTCTAACCAGCTTGAGCTGGTCCATTGCAATATACATTTCCTAAATACCAGCAGCTAACACATCTGTTACTGAAACTGTTTCAGCTTGTGTCATAGGGTCACTCATTGGTTAGCTACTCATGTCAGCATATCTTTAGGCCTCTGGCCTTGTTTGGCTAAGCTAAATATCTTACAGACCTAAGGCCTCTTGGCCCTCTGTTATAACATTAATTAATACTGATATTTCACCTCTATATCCTAAATGTACCTGATCTCTTTAATCCTTGGCTACAATAGAATATCGCACATTGCACCCTCTCCAAAGGTGCAGCATGAGCTACCCTGGCCCCTGTTCCCTGGAGACAACGGTCTGAATCTCCACTGCCTTGCACGGGGTTCTCCACTCACTCACACCAGAGTGTAAAGGACACACTAGGTGCAAGGCAGTGGAGATTCAGGTCTATTGTGCCTACTTCCCAGTGAGGTGCACACCACCCCCTATCCAGGGCTGTGGCTTAATGACACTCTTAAGTGCATAATCTAATAAGATGCACTGGGATCCTTCAGGACGAAAGACAACATCCATTCAAGAAGCGGATTTTATCCAGCTGTTTTTGGACTTGAATGACCTGGATACTTCTGACATTTCTCACTGCAGATGTCCCCCATCAGTGGTTTTTTTTTTTTTCCTATAGTTAACCTCCAAGCAATTCCATTTACAGTCCACTAACCTTGCAAAGAGCTCCGTTGACCTCTTGGTCACCTTGACCTCTCTGCATCTGATGTGCTTTGTGTTTTACAGTGAAACATTGTTTCTCACAGAGCGCTGTTGAGACCTTGGAGGTCAGTTAACACATGGTAACCAAGGCCTGAGGGCTACAGGCTCTGACCTTGGGAGAGAACTTGCTAACAAAGTTGCACTACTCCAGAAGGGGTGTGCGGTATCTCACAACCATCCAGCCTCCTAACGTTTTGTTCCTAATGGGTTTCTGTAGGAAATCGAAAATCCTATGTGCCGTTGTGTGAGAGTGACTTAGCCCTCTTCTCCCCCCCGAGCACCACGTGCCATTAACCTTTCGTCGTTTCAGCTGTGGCCCTCAGTATTGTTTACATCACAGTGTTGACATTTTGTACTAATTTCACACAGTCCTACTCTCAGTTTAGTGCTAGCTCAGGAATTCTTCTATGTCCCTCTCCATGCTAATTAGAATCTTTGTTCCTCCGCATTCTGAGGCCCTTTGTCCCTCAGTCGGGGCAGCTTTTAATCAGTCAGATAGCTGTGTTTTTAATAAAACAGCCATACAGGGTTAGACTGTGGAAAGGTTTATAGTACAGAGGAGACTTAAGTGGAGGTAATGCTAATCTAGCATTTTCCAGGTAGGGATGCTGAGAGAGTGGTGAGTTTCAGTGACTTAGACAAGGTTGCACAGAGAGTCGGTGGAGGAGGCAGGCATAGATCCCAGTATAGATTCATAGATATTAAGGTCAGAAGGCACCATTATGATCATCTAGTCTGACCTCCTGCCCAATGCAGGCCACAGAATCTCACCCACCCAGTCCTGCGATAAACCTCCCACCTATGTCTGAGCCATTGAAGTCCCCAAATCATGGTTTAAAGACTTCAAGGTGCAGAGAATCCTCCAGCAAGTGACCCCATGCCCCAGGCTACAGTATCCTCCTTCCAGTTCGTTCTTCACTGGACCATACAGCCAGCTCTTCTAGAGAGTGGTCAGTGGTTAAAGCGCTGGGCTCAGAGAGATCTGGGTTTAGTTCCCAGTAGAGCTGTCAAGCGATTAAAAAAATTAATCGGGATTAATCGTGCTGTTAAACAATAATAGAATACAATTTATTTAAACATTTGTGGATGTTTTCTACACTTTCAAATATATTGATTTCAGTTACAACACAGAATACAAAGTGTACAATGCTCACTTTATATTTATTTTTATTACAAATATTTGCACTCTAAATAACAAAAGAAATAGTATTTTTCAGTTCCCCTAATACAAGAACTGTAGTGCATTCTCCTTATTATGAAAGTTAAACTTACAAATGTAGAATTATTTACAAAAAATAACCGCATTCAAAAATAAACCAATGTAAAACTTTCGAGCCTACGTCTGCTCAGTCCTACTTCCTGTTCAGCCAATTGCGCAGACAAACAAATTTGTTTACTTTTGCAGGAGATAATGCTGCTAGCTTCTTGTTTACAATGTCACCTGTTTTGGATCGTTATCAAGCAGAACCTGTCATCAGCATGGAAGCATGTCCTCTGGAATGGCGGTTGAAGCATGAAGGGGCATATGAATGTTTAGCATATCTGGCACACAAATAACCTTGCAATGCCAGCTACAAAAGTACCAGGCAAATGCCTGTTCTCACTTTCAGGTGACATTGTAAATAAGAAACAGGTAGCATCATCTCTCATAAATGTAAACAAACTTGTTTGTCTTAGTGATTGGCTGAACAAGAAGTAGGACTGAGTGGACTTGTAGGCTCTGAAGTTTTACGTTGTTTTGTTTTTGAGTGCAGTTATGTAACAAAAAAATTTACATTTGTAAATTGCACTTTCACGATAAAGGGACTGCACTACAGTACTTGTATGAGATGAATTAAAAAATACTATTTCTTTTGTTGATCATTTCTGCAGTGCAAATATTTATAATAAAAAATAATAATATAAAGTGAGTACTGTACACTTTGTATTCTGTGTTGTAATTGAAATCAATATATTTGAAACTGCAGAAAAACATCTGAAAATATTTAATACACTTCAATTGCTATTCTATTGTTTAACAGTGTGATTCAAACTGCAATTAATTGAGATTAATTTTTTAATCATAATTAATTTTTTGAGTTAATTGTGTGAGACAGCCCTCATTCCCAGCACTACCACATACTCCCTGGTGACCTTGGACAAGTCACTTAGTCTCTCTGTTTCCTGTCTTCTGCCCTTTGTCCATCTTGTCTGTTTAGGCACTAAGCTTTTTTGGGCAGGGACTGTCTCCAATTATGAGTCTGTACAGCACCTAGCGCAATATGGCCCGGATCTCAGTTAGGGCCTCTCAGCACTATTTGATAGTAGTGACGTGAAAATAAGCAAAGTGTGCTGTAACCATTGGGAACCTTGGTCTGAAGTTTACATTCAAATGAGCTGCCAGGCAGAGATGCTTGGCGTTGTGTGAACACATTACCATGTGTTGACATGCCTTCTATCTTTTTTAGATTACCTGAACCCGGTAGAGGAGAACCCGTTTGTCTCTCGACGAAAGAATGGCGATCTTCAAGCTCTGGACAACCCCGAGTATCACAGCGCCCCGAACGGGCAACCCAAAGCAGAGGACGAGTATGTGAACGAGCCGCTGTACCTCAGCACCTTTGCTAATACCTTGGAAAACGCAGAGTACCTGAAGAACAATGGGCTTCCTTTGCCAGAGAAATCCAAGAAGGCCTTCAACAACCCAGATTACTGGAATCACAGTCTGCCACCGCGAAGCACCCTCCAGCACCCGGACTACCTGCAGGAGTACAGCACAAAATATTTTTACAAACAAAATGGACGGATCCGGCCCATCGTGGCAGAGAACCCTGAGTACCTCTCTGAGTTCTCCCTGAAGCCTGGCACTGTGCTGCCCCCACCACCCTACAGACATCGAAACACGGTGGTGTAGTGACGTCAGTATTAAACCAGTGGAGAGGCAACCCCTGCTAGCCACCAGTCTCTCTCTCTCTCTCTCTTTCTCTCTCTCTCCCTCGAGCTTCCTCTTCTTGCCGATCACTCACTTTGATATTTCCAAGTAGAAGGACACCTTTGAGTCATTTGCTGATCGGGTTAGGAACCTAGAAGGAAAGAAAGAAAGACTGAGTGAATGCAAGAAGGCCAAAACCTGGCATGTCTCACCTTTCACAGACCCTGAGGGTCAGAAGGTCAGACAAGCCGGTGAACACCAGTGAGGGCCAGTGCCAGTGTTGCCTGCTGTCAGGTTAGTTCTCAGCGATTCAACTCAGATGCTGTAGGGGAAGTCACCCCGTGTCTGCTTCTATCAGCAGGAACTGAGGAGAGCCTATTCAGCATTCCTGGAAATCGCAATGCAGTTTCCATTAAGGGGGGAAAAAGGACAATTTTTATATCACATGTGATAGCATAATAATTGAGATTTCAGAATCCAATTTCTTTCTCTAACACGTTCTATCCCGGCAACTGAAAACAACTAACCCAGCTTTTCATAACCATTCAGTTCTTCCTCACAGCCATCAAAGAAATAACTCATAAAATAAAAAATGAGGAGACTTTGTCTCTGGCCAGTCCCCTCTTCTTAGCCACTCCCACGGGTTTATCCCATTGCCTAACTGCAAAGACTTTCACTCCAAGCTTCTGTGCATGACAGTGCAATTTTTTTGTATGTGTCGCCATGATGACAAGTATTTTCAACACAAAAATCCCATCAGGAAAGAAGGAAAACACAAAAAGCTCACATCCTCCATTGAAGCTAAAAGAGAGGCCAAGATCCATGATTTGTATGCACAGAGCCTCACCTTCATGTTTTATACCTACTTAATACAAACAAAGAAAGTACCCATACAAATTTCTCCTCTCTTTCTTTTTGCTCATCGATTGAAATAGTTGGGGATGCAGCAGGCAACACTGAGGACAAGACAGAAGGAGGAGAGTTTAATAGGTTCAGGAAACCTGGTGGTGTTCTAGGGGGTGACCGACTAAGGAGTTCTTTAAACTGGAAGAAAGACACTGGAGTGGGTAAAACGCACATAGCAGTTCACTGGAAAGTTAGTTTGCACTTAAGCTATGATTTTATTTGTCCTCCCTCTGAACTGTTTTCTGGATTTTGAACGAAGCAATATGGAAGCGACCAGCAAAATAAAATCATTTTAAATTAAAAAGTGAAATTATATATAAAGGACGACTGTGGAAACGCCAAAATGAAGCAAGTCACGTCTTTGGAACAGTATCCACTGGTTCTGAAAGGCCAGTATATTGACTACTTCAGAGAATACAGTGAAGGAGTAACCAGTTCAAACGCTGCTGCATGAAGGAAGAGCAGAGCAAACAGTGAAGGGGATCTGGGGAGAAGAATGGCCAGGTCTGGTTTGGGGCCCAGCAAGGACTATAGCTTTCTAAAAGGAGCATTTCTCCATCACATAAGCTGGTACATACAAGGTTTTGCAAGTCAATATGTGCATGATACACACAGCTTTCAGTCAAAAATGTAAATAATGAGTCGATCTCCATGCACTTATTTCCCCTTTGTCAACTTCAGCTTTCACAGGACCTTTGGTTCATCCCCCCATGGCTAAAAATATTTCCAGCCAGAGTTTTTCAATCATTTTAGCATCAAAAATGGAACACCACATGAAGTGGAAGAGAAGACTGGGGTTGGTGTCTTGCTTTCGATGCACTACGGTTCTAGGTGTTTAGGATTTTAGAGAAAATATATCTATCTAATTAGACTCAAATTCTAGGAGGGACAACAGTATTCCAATGTATGCCCTTTAGTACTATTAAAATGATGGCCCTTTGGATGATGGAACCCAGCAACGGGGCGAACAGTCTGGAAGCAATGTGTATTTTCTCTTGAATCCTAACATTTTAATGGACAGCCACCATGAGCTTTGGTGAGCTCCCTGTCAGGGAGATCTGACCCCTCAAATTGAAAGAGGCAGACTGGAGAGTAAGCCCCGACCCTCATCCTCAGTCTGCCATGTCAAGTTAATTTTAGGAGTGGCTGCCATGCCGTGTTACACAAGCAGCCAGTGATGGATTCATGAGGTGACATTACATAATTGCCTGATCCCTCCCCGCCCTATTCCCAGGGCCGCCATGCAATAATTACTTAATTCTCTGTGTCCTAGTGCTTGCTAGACAAAGTCAGCTCTGGGTCGGAAAGAGACCCCAGATTTCAAACCTGGGTTAGTTCTTAGTCCTGTACTTTGAAACAGAATTTGTGGCTGGTCCTTACAGTGTCCATCAAGACTTCAGGTCAAGGCTGGTTCAGCCAATGTGGCATTACTGAATTAGGTGCTTCAAGTCGATCTGAACTAGCGGAACTTAATTACCAGCTGCTGTGCACTTATTAAGCCCATAAACCTTGTATGTAGATAAATGGTTTATAAACACGAACACAAAGTCTTTGCAGCTATTAAAAGGAGGCCTAGTGGACATGTGGCCACATAATAAATCAGTTTGTTGTGGCAGAATGAAATGAACAGCTGACCATTAAAGCAGGATGGATGACCACAGAAGCACCATGCATCTGAAAGAAGGTCTGTGCAGAGAGGTCTCTTCTGCTCTTGATGCCTTCCCATAACTCCCAGTGAGGTTAATGGGTGATACAGGCAAGCATTAGGGGGAATTAGACCCCCTCAGACCTTCAAAAACGTATGCCAGTGGGCGCTCTCAGAGTGCGTAATATTAAGCCTCTTGAGAAGTGAGAATGGACAAAGGATAAAATTCGGGGACAGGTTTTTTTTTTTATGTCCCTTTTGTGAGTCAAAGAAAGCTTAGACTATTAAGGGGGGGGGCGGGGGGCTTGATCTCCATCATTGAACAGATGTAAGATAAGAGTAATGTTCTAATGGAAATCTACGTATAGGTTGTGTATTTGCATTTGGGGCAGTGCACTAAAAGACTGACTGTGAGAGGGAACGTGCACACCTTGAAAATATTGAAGGCAAATCACTACAAGGATCTTAGAATCCAGCTGCTAACAGAAGGTAGAAAACCTGTTTTTGTTCTTTGATAATTCAGTAAGGTCAACATTAAAACCAAGCCCCGTTTTAAAAAATGATGTGTAAATATGGTTGTTCTTTAACAGTTTAACTTTTTTGCCCAAAAGCATTTTAAGAATTATTTATTTACTTTTTTAATTGTTGATTGTGGATAAAATATACTCAGTCACATGGACATACAGCGGCTCCTTGCAGGAAGCATGAAACCCAGAAGTGGGCTCACAGTTACAGGCTGAGCAGTGTCAAATGTGTCTTTAAAAAAACCAGACAGTTAATACAACAAATGTAAATGCAGCCTGTGAAATGCAAAGTAACAAATGACTGCCATTTATGTCTCCTGGGTTACTGGTTTGGGTTAGTCCTGTTGCCAAACATTGCCTTTAACAATTCATTGCCTCTGGTTACAAGGTATTGACCTAAACATCTAGATTCCTTTTTTTTTTTTTTTTTAACCTCAAGGGATGACTAACCTTGACCTACACCAAAACACAAAGTCAATAGTATGTTTTGTTACATACAGGCCGAATGTTTTCAATAGAAATATCTAGCTACGTTCTGACCCACCTCCCGATAGAAGCCGAGCACGTCCCAAGAATGAAATAAATAAATAAAAACCTGTCACTGCTAGGTTTAATTTTAATTATGGTGAGGGGAGGCCACAGCTCATGACAGATGTTGTTGGCTTTTTTTAATTACATCAAATTTTTCTTTGGAAACAGATGCTTTTCACCAAACATTTCATTTAAACTCAGTTTTTTCCATGAAAAACAAGTTTTGACTGAATGTTTTTTGATCCCCTAGTCAAAACTCCTGCTATTTCTGTCCCTGAAGTCCACAGTCAGGTTTTAATGACTTTATAAGCATATTTTCCTGTTTCTTTTTCCCCTATGGCTGGAGCACAATGATTAATTTTTCAGGGGAAACAAACGGGGCATGTGCCAAGTATTCACATGCAAACCGAATGAAAGAGGAATATGCTGTTGGTTTGGTTTTGTTTTCAGTCTCTTGCCAAGCTAGGTGTTACATGTAACACTAGCAGGTAAACGAATTTTAGACAAAAAAAAATGGTGCTTTTTTTTTCCTGATTGTGCGAAACACCATTGGACTAGATGTCACGTAAACAGCATCCGTTTTAATTATTTGCGGGGGATGGAATTTGACTAGACTTTAAATTGACAGCATCCCTTGTAACTCACTCCTTTTAAATTGACAAATGTAAAAAGATTCTTTAAATTTAGGGGTTGTTTTTTTTCCTGGTCAGTGGAAATTACCTAGTTAAGGTAGAAAACAGTGGAAATAACCAGAGCCTTAGGGCAAGAGACACAGATCTACTGCATTGCTGAAAGGACTAACCTCAGACCAGAAACCGTCCTAGTGGTGTGGAGAAACTCTGTGTTAACACTGCCAGCTGTTTTGCAGCTTTTAATTGACTGATGCCATCACCTGACTGCACAAGTTGCAGCCCAGTCAGCTTGTGCTGTTTATTTCTGTGGGTTGATGGAATATGGGGTGGCGGGGGGCAGGGCTGTCCTTCTTTGCTCCTCCCACAGCTTGTAGTGCTAAAGGGAAATCCTCCCAGAAGAGGCCGAAGATAATTCAGGTTGTTTTGGTCGGACAGAGTAGCCTGGTACGCACACATTAGTGACCCGATCCTGCACCCACTGAAGGCAATGGGAGCTGGCGTATGACCTACATGGGAAACCTTCCTTCGCTCAACACTTTACAGGAAAGTGAACACACTGCGGCTGCGTCTCAAGTGCCCTCACCGTGTGTAGTCACGTATAGCTGTGCAAAGTGGGTAGGATATACCTAAGTTTTGGTGTAAGTGACAAGAGACTGGGGCGGGGACCTGAGGCTTAGTTACTCCAAGGCACCTTTGTACAATGGAGGTCTGACTGCTCATTTGCACTCAGGCTCTTTTACATCACTGTGGCAGCATGCAGGGACTTTAAATGAAAGCCTTCTTTTTGTGGTGAGCAAGCTCTAAAGGAGTTTTAGCACCACGCTGAATCAGGCTGCCTATGTTCTGGGGCCATGCCCCTTCTCCAGTGTAACAGCCTCAGAGTTGCTCTAACTTAAGCTTTGTTTCCCACAGCTCCCTGTGTACGTGCCTTGGGATGTCTAGGCTATTTGCAGGGAATTCAGGACACCCCCTCTGATCTGTTCCAGGGGCTGAGCCAGTGTAGAGCTATTGTGGACCGGGCTGGGAGGGGGAATATTTGCCAGAGTGGCATTAAGGGGCCTTGATTAGCATTTTACAGCCGTTCACATTTTCCTGGTTGTAAATGCAAGGTGGGTGCAGAGGTGCTTTAGCACGACTGCTCATTTACACAGTCAGTGATAGTGGCACCCACTTTAAGGCTTCTTTACACACTGGTATATAAGGGCCTTTGTATAAGTGAGACTCAGGCCATTTGTTACCAGGCTGCTGGTTGGTTTTTGAAGAGTTACTCCAGGTTGATGCTGTTGCCTTTATTTTTCACTCTGTAAATACCTTTTTAAAGGTACATTCTTCTTTCCGTCGCAATAACAACATGAAGCCTGTAAATTTAGTTGTATCGGTTTCCTGCTAACTTTCAAATCTGCCACTTGTAATTCCCTCATTACCGTTGATCTCCAACTTCCCACTGCTGGTGTATTCATTGTAAAGTAACCATATCTATTTGTTTTAGAAAGATGGGCCTATGCATTATTGAGAGGTGTTGTTTCTCTTATTTCCACGCTTCATAACGTGGTAGAGACTGTTGCAGTCTAATAGGGCATCCTTTGCCCACTGTTGCTTTTTTCAGCTGATGTTTTTAAAATGGTTTTTTCAGTGAGCTTTATGCAGATGGGTCGGAAAAGTTATTTGTTCAAATACATTTTTAAAAATAGAGGACAAATGCACAGAAGCAAAGTTGTATGGCTGGAGGCACTACCTTAGACTGTCCAAATTACTTTGTCGACAAACTTTTTTTTTCCTCTGCCACTTCCTAGTTGGGATTCTAACACTGAGCCACTTCTTTTAAAGATCAGGGTCAGCGTCAGACACCCGTACTCACAGGAAGTACCTTACTTCATAGCATTAATGGCACTGGGATTACTCAAGTCATAAGGTATTATTATTTGTATAGCAGAACATATCAGGGATTGGTGCTGGGTATTGTGCATAGCTATAGGTCCCAGTTCAGGAAAACATCCTGATCCAAGCACTAGCGGAAATTCCACTGAAGTTGGTGGGATTACGCACAAGCTTCAAGTAAAGGTGGTTCCGGCCCCACTTATCTTACCCTTTTCAGTATATGACAAGAAGCAATAACAGATGGGGGAGTAGTCAGATGATCATGATTAGAGAAATAACAATCATTGCAGCTGCCTAGTCATGACATTGGTGGTAGTCACAGGAGTGGTACAGCATGAGTGTGCCCAAATCTGGTCCAAAACAATGAATCGTCAGCTCCTCACAGGTGTTTAATTCCCATTGATTTCAATAGGAGTTAGGAGCAGCTCCTCAGTGGAATTTAGGTGCTTAAGTCCTGTACTTGCTCTGATGGGAAAGCAGTTTCATTCTGGTTGTTTCAGATGTGCATTGTTTGCAAATACTTCCTTTCCAGAGCCCTGTTACCCTTTCAACCTTTGTAGGGCGGAAACACTGTATTTTCCATAGCACTCCGAAGACTCAACCATTTTGGGAAAACCACAGTAACAAACTGTGAATGGTATTTTATAAGTAAGTGTAGATATGTAAGCCGTTTCTTTTGAAGTAAGGTACTATGAAATATGTAGCATAAACTGATACTGCTGTTAAATGGGTCGATTATTAAACTGAGCAGCTGTCTAAAGGGTAACTAACTTTGAATGCACCAAAACAACCTGCCCTTTGAAGATGACACAACTTAGATGGCCTGTGTGTATGCTGGAAGCTGTCTTTTTATAGGCTGATTTTTGGAAGGGTTGGCTTGGAATATGTAGAGATGGGCCTCCAAATGATACAGCATATCTGAGTGGCCCCAGAAATTAGATGAAAATATTTTCTAATGTTAAAGATTTTTTTTTTAGAAATTAATGTTCAAAAATTCTTTTTTTACTCATTTTTCAGCCAAAGTGTAGAGGTTGAAATATTACAAATTTTGAATTTGAACTGGGGGGGAAAAAAATCAGGAAAATTGCTATTTTCCCCGTTTCAACCCACTCTAATCCAAATATGGCTCTGAAATCCACTGCGTAGGCTCACCTTTAAACATTCCTCCCTCTGAAGGGGCTCAAGGCTGTAGGATAGGTAGACTTTCAAGAGTTTGGCTTCAATGGGCATAGGATCAATGGATCAGATTCCAAGAAAGGTCACACCAGAGGAATTATATGAGCCTGCAAGAATCCATGTCCTATTTGCAGTGCAAGAAAATTGTTGAGTTCGTTGTTCTTTCCCATCGCACTCCATCTTCTCATCAAAGCATTCTCTTGTAGAGTCAACATGGGGTGCTTAACTGGAGGTACCTGAAAAGGCAGAAACTTAGAGTGTTATATTTTTTAGCCAATTCCCTGTGTTCTTAAAGTGTAAAAATACAAACAAAAAGATCTCTGCCTTGTGAAGTACCTTCAAGGAACAGAGAAGTAACATCATGACATCCTCATTCACATGACACGGTGCACTCAGAGTTAGCTACCTTTTTGAAACAAACAAAAAAACTACTGTATGTTACTTTGAAAATGTGAATAGTATTTTTATAGCTTGTTAAAGACATGGCTAGTTGCATTTGTAAATAAGGATAATGTTGTTTTTGTTTTCTTTTTGTGGACATCATTATTTAGAACATAATTGTCTTTAGGGTTGATTTGTATATAAGTAATTTGCTGGTGATTTATTTCCTTTTTTAGCTTTTGTTGGAGATATCATTTTGACATTCGGTGTGACTGTGTTTAGCACTATTGTGGTATGTTCAGACTTTCTGCACTTGCTTACACAGTAACGTATGCCAATTGTGTGTGGCGTAATGTTACTTTAACCTTTTGTCTCATATTTCAGCTATGAAGGATTATGCACTGTTAAAATACATACTGACTTGGGTTAATATTAGCTATATAGTTTAGTATTATTTCACTTTGCCTTGATTTTTCATGGTTTTTTTTTCCCCCTTTGGAGGCTGGGGAGCCTCTTTTCTTTGTCTGATTAGGACCTTCTTTTCAGTGTACACACTCCCAAATCCCTCCTCCTGGTGATAGTGCTTTTACCTGTTTGTTAAGACAAATGTAGATTGGGACCCGCTTAGCTCATCCCCCACTGATCATCCCAGCTGAACAATTTGAAAACTGTTCTGCATTTTTGTTACATGAATCTGTCAGAAATATATTTTTAATTTAATATAAATGAAATTCAATAAAATATGAAAGAAATGTTCCTTTGTGCGCCTCAGATTTTTCATCAATGGCTCCATGATTGCAGCAATTGAGTATGCCTGTCTGGGCATAACATAGGAAGAAGGGTAAATATCCTGAAACGGTCCATTTATTTCCCCCCCTTTGGGAGATGGAATAGAAATGCAAGATTGTGGCTTCCCCTGTGCAGTGGCGCCAGCAAGCTTTGCACATCTGTCAGTCCATTCCCCCAGTGCGTTGGCCACCAGGGGAAGACATTTTCAACTAATCTAGACCACGAGAAAATTACTTTTCCTTTGAGTAAAGGAACAAACCACATCAGCTACCCAGGAAAGCCCTCCCCCCGCCCCAATAAACAGAGGGGTGAATTTGTTACTAGCCCAGCTCCCTGATGCAGAAAAGGAACTTGCATTGGGGTCTCCCCCATATACTAGGTAAATGCCCGAACCACTAAGCTGTACTGTCATTCTCCCTGGCCTAATGACTTCATAGATAATGAACAGTCATTGGGCCAGGGAAAGCAAACAATGACGATATGGGCAGTTGGTCAGAGCACTCCCCTATGCTGTGGGAAACCCAATGTCAAGTCCCTGCCCCACTGAAAGTTATTTGTTCAAACTGGAAGAGCTTTAACAGGAGAGATTGAGAAAGGCCTGTAACAGAGTCCATAGACACATCGCTAGTACTGGCGTCTGGGCTGGGGAGACCCAACTTCAAATCTCCTCTCCACAGAGCAGGGACCTGAATATCCAGTGGGGCTGCAGCAAACTCTAAGGTGTGCCACACTTGAAATGACTTACAGGGCCCTTCCCCACCCCCAACACAAACATATGAGATACATTTGCTTATTGCAGTGAAACCAATCAGGCCTAAGGGAAAAATGACAGAGAACGAGGAGCAGCAGCGCAATTGATAATGAAGAGGGAAAAAAATCAGCCTTGGATGGCTAGCTAAGATCATCCCCTTGGGGCATGCAGAGAGGCTAAATTTTCTCCTACCTTCAAACGGTCAGTAATTCCCAGGAAATCTTCCCAGCTAGCTGAAAATCATTTTCATAATGATCTCAGCTCCTCACAGCATGCCACTGTGCGGATAGGGATTTCACCACTGCGCCGTTGCCAACTCATGCAGTCAACGATTGTGAGACTCTCTCTCGGCTTTCAATTAAAAGAGTGAGTTTCTAGCCATCCTAGTTGCAGGAAAAAAGCCTGAAAATATGACCCAAGTGCTCAAAGGTATATTGGTCAAAAATTGTTTTTTAAAAAAAATCTCAGTCTTTCTGGGGGGGCCTGATTTAATGATATTTGAAAATCTGGGGTTGTCAATACTGCCTATTGCCAAGCAGTCATCTCATCGTACGACGCATTGTTGGGGAGACAGCATAGTCAGACCTTACAATTATGTAACAGTATGAAGCAGCCAGGTCTTGACCGTGCCCTGTGCATTACCTGAAACGCCTGCGTCTGTATCAGCCACAGTATACACTGGCCCAATATCACACTGTGACGCTTCCCGACACCTGTCGTCTGCACCAATTATACATTGAATAGCCTGGCCTCCAGACAGACTGAAGAGTTTTTAAATTGAATTCAACTGGCTTTTCTGGCTGAGCTGGGAGGTGCTTGTAGGATTTTATTCCACTGTGTGTTTTTAAATTTACATTTCAAGCCCCTTCCCCAGCTGTTTTTAAAGCTCTGTTAGCTACCTGGGTAGGGAATTTCTACAGTCAGAGCCAAAGGTGCTATGTCTAGATTCTGTAACTGCTGTCTACTGATGGATCATTAATAACCATGGTATGTGAGTTGCTACTGCATTGGACACAGGCAGACCCTGAATGGGGGAGAGGTTTGCTTTGTGCCTTGGCTGGATAGTTTTCAGGATACTGAGAACCATCAGGCCTATGTGACCTACTGCTTCAGTAGAGAGTGAAAATTATTGCGAGCTGATGACCATTTTGGTGGAGATTTTCAAAGGAGCCAAATCAATAAAAGTTAAGTCACACAGGTTACGTAGAAAAACGGAGGCTGAGATTTTCTCTATCAAATGATTTGCTCTCATTCTTGTACCTGGTGGACATGTGCCTATGTCACAAATATTAGAATAATTAACTAGAAGCTGCCAACATCAAGGACTAAATTGGCATAGAACCTGAAATACCTATTCCTCTGGAAAGGCGAGTGCTCCAGAAGAGGACTATTCGCTTATTCCCAGGAAGGCTGGGGAAGCCTATGCTACACCTGTTTTGTACAGGAAGGGTGAACTTCCAGCACTTTGGTGGGCACTGCCCACCAACCCTAGGATTAGCCTACACCAGCAGTAGCACTATATTCACCTAAAATATTTAAGAAGTTTAAATCATACACAAATGAGGGAAGATCCTTGAAGTGTGATAAATACAATAAGGCATCATCCTGCCCTCACACTGGTGTGAAACCAGTATAACGCCATTAACCTCAATGGATTTACGCCACATTTACACTCACCTAGATCAGAGCAGTGTTGGGTTAACAATCTGCATTGGACATAGACAGTTTACCACTGGGTTTGCTCAATACATTTCTATATTTGTTTCCTCTAGGCTGGATTCACATTCCAGGCTTCAAGGCCCACTCTCCTTTCCATGCACGTTAACGCCTGTTAATGCTAACAGGAATTAATGTAAACGTGGAAGGGGGAAAAAGACCCATCCATGTGTGAAGGCTGACAAGTTGTCTGAGCGGGCCCTCACCGAAGGTTAATATTATCATTTTGTTAGCTAAATGGCCACCATACCACATAGCCTTCTGAGACACATATGATGGAGCATTCGTCCCTGATTTGCGATCCGCTATTCAGTTCAAATTACAGAGATGAGAAAGAAGAGTAGAACTGAAGTTACAAACACCAGGACATTATCTGCAAGCAACATCCCATATCCAACTCTCCCGTCACAGTCCTTTTCACCCCAGAGTCACCCCACTGAGAGCTAATCTGGGATCTGCACACATTGCATGCAAGAGGAGGGGGGGAATAGTCTCTCCCATTCAAAGGTTTCCATCATAAAATTGTAAGCAGAGCAAGTGCACTTTATTAATTTTCTTTTTCCCTCCAAAAAAAATCTTTCCAAACTGCACAATTAACAATGGGGAACAAAGCCACTAGGTAACCAGCTGAAGATGCAAAACAGAAAGATTGTCAACCAGATAGCAATTTGAAAGCTATAAACAGAATGATTCGCCACATGATAGCAATCTGAGGGCTATAAACCAAATGGTTCACAGGAGACATACGAATACTGAAATACCTCCTCTTGCAAATTACCTGCATGTATTTAAAAAGCAAACACCCATATTTCCAATATATTTTGCCTGTTTCCTCATCCCGCTTTCGCTAAAGAATGCTCCCACGTTTCTTGTGCGAAAGGGTACATGCAGTGGCATGACATGTGTTATGAATTACACCTGAGAGGACACGCACACAACTGCTGCGAATTACACCTGGTAGGACACGCACACAACTGCTGCGAATTACACCTGATAGGACACGCACACAAATGCTACGAATTACACCTGGTAGGTCACGCACAGTTCGAATCTAGGCTGAGGCACATAAACAAAGTTTACAACTGCAGAGTTCCCAAAAGACACTAAGTTTATTACGCTCGAGCGGGTGGCCCCCTGCTAGCCAGGAGGGGACCCTGAATACAGATTATACAAAGGTTATATACTTTTTAGCAAAGTATGTTGCCCTCGTGCATCGGAAACCTTAGCCAATAAACAACCCCTTGTCTTATCTACCACCTATCCCTGCTTGGTGCATTCCTCGTGCTATACCAGTATGTTAATTACACAGCATGGTCCTAAAGCCATGCATCAGTAACCTTTATTATTAGGATGGGAGGCCTCACATCAAGGCCAAGAGACAGGGAGTTAGAGACTGACAAAAAACAGATACTGGGAGTCAAGGCAGGCTGGAGACAAGGAGGAGGATTTTCACAGGGATTCAGTATCTAAGGATCACTCCTCCTGGTGTATGATGTGCTGGCATTTAAACAATGGTGGGCCCCAAACCAAAATGGAGTCACATGTGCTAACTTTTCCTTAACACATGTGATACAAAAGCCCTATGAACAGAAATCAGACACTTGGTGGCAGGGATGTCTAGGAATTAGAAAAGGGGAAGCTAAGGGAGCTGGCTTCTTATCCAAACTAAACAACACAATTTCCCACAGTTATTGATTCTCCTTGGGTGAATCATATGTCAACTTCCCTCTGCTTCAGTTTTGCTAGCTATCAAACCGGGGTGATCATAAGTATCGTAAATCACTTTGAGTTCCTCTGATGAAAGGAGGATCTGTAAATGCAAAGCACTGTTGTTTTCTCCATTTGCTAGTTAAACTCGAGACTACACCAAACATCATGTACTCTGAAAGGTAGCCCATATGAGTGAAATGTTACTGAGAAGTTCAAACACTTCATATTAAAAATCAATCCTCCATTTATAGCACCAAGAAATCAGCGGTATTGGGAAAATTTGCTCCCATTTACATCAGCGTGAAGCAGCAGTACGTCCATTGATGTCTGTCTTGAACATAATTATAACTAAGATCAGACCCATCAGACAACTGGGGGAGGTTTTGTGTATGGTGTTACAGTGTGTGGTCACAATGTGCAACACATTATTGGAGGCACTCAGACACTGTGGTGAGGAGTGCAATATAAGAACCTTTATAGAAAGGGCGAACACTGAAACACTGGGCTGTGTTTTTGTACAGCTAATAACCTGGGTTTTGTTTCCTGGTTGAGTATTGTTAAATTGTCACCTAGACAATGAACTGTACCTGAATAATAAAAAAGTAACAGTGATACCTAGCTCCAATCCAGGGAGCTAGGTATCCAATACCTTTTCAGCAATAGATCTCAGCATGTGTTACAAAAGCGTGTCAAGTATCATTATCCCAATTTAAGTACATTTGATTATCACACCCAAGGTACTAATGGCAAGTCAGAATGCAGGCAGAGGCTTCCGCCCAGTGCCCGTTGAAGCCGATGGGAGTTTTTCGCTTGACTTTAATGGGTGTTGGCCTGGGCCCAAGTTAAGATCTCTGTCATAAATATAAAGGGAAGGGTAACCACCTTTCTGTATACAGAACTATAAAATCCCTCTTGGCCAGAGGCAAAACCCCTTCACCTGTAAAGGGTTAAGAAGCTAAGATAACCTCGCTGGCACCTGACCAAAATGACCAATGAGGAGACAAGATACTTTCAAAGCTGCGGTGGCGGGGGGAACAAAGGCTCTGTCTGTCTGTGTGATGCTTTTGCCGGGAACAGAACAGGAATGGAGTATTAGAACTTGTTAGTAAGCAATCTAGCTAGAAGTGCATTAGATTTCATTTTGTTTAAATGGCTGGTAAATAAGCTGTGCTGAACGGAATATATATTCCTGTTTTTGTGTTTTTTTGTAACTTAAGGTTTTGCCTAGAGGGATTCTCTATGTTTTGAATCTGATTACCCTGTAAGGTATTTACCATCCTGATTTTACAGAGGTGATTCTTTTACTTTTTCTTCAATTAAAATTCTTCTTTTAAGAACCTGGTTGCTTTTTCATTGTTCTTAAGATCCAAGGGTTTGGGTCTGTGTTCACCAATGCAAATTGGTGAGGATTTTTATCAAGCCTTCCCCAGGAAAGGGGGTGTAGGGCTTGGGGGGATATTTTGGGGGGAAGACATCTCCAAGCGGGCTCTTTCCCTGTTCTTTGTTTAACACGCTTGGTGGTGGCAGCATAGGGTTCAAGGACAAGGCAAAGTTTGTACCTTGGGGAAGTTTTTAACCTAAGCTGGTAAGAAAAAGCTTAGGGGGTCTTTCATGCAGGTCCCCACATCTGTACCCTAGAGTTCAGAGTGGGGAAGGAACCTTGACAATCTCTTATAGGTGTTTGTTTTTCACCCGCAAGTTTATTCCTAATATTGTCTCAGACATTACATCTGCTCAGTGTTTATGTGCGGGCTGAGGGTCTTTCATTCAAACAAGATGTTTCCCTTGAAGCGTTCGGTTTACCTTTTTCCCGAGTGCTGGCTGGTTGGTCGTTCCAGGCTGTTATCCTGTTGTGAAGTATTCCGTGGCCACGCTCCAGATTACTCTGCTTCTGACAGTTCATTCTGGATGTAATTTCCCATGGCCATCTGGCTGTGCTGTTCACCACAATTAACCATAGCATGAAAGGAAGTGTTAGGAGAATGGGAACCAGCATTTTTTTCTTTCTTGGACTGAGAGTAGGTTTAATTTTTTTTCTTTCCTCAGGGCCCTGCCCAACACTCCTGTGTGAAGCCTGAGTAAATGGGCTCTGCCGGTAGGACCTCTGCATTTGTCCGGGGGGATGGAATCGCATGTCCCAGGATGCAGGACATCAGCACACTCAGTACTATAACAGATAGACTGTGTTAGAGACGGATCCAAGGCTCATTCCAGGCAATGGAAAGACTCCCATTGACTACAATGGGCTTTGGGGCAGGCTCACAGCCTCAGAGCAAGGACAGTGTCTAACACAGGGTGGGCACCACGCAAAACAAAAAGTAATCAGGGCAGCACAAGCCACAGCCCTCCCCCATACCAGGTTTGGGGTCAGTCAGCCCCCATAGGCACAGAATGACAGGCTGAGCCCCCAGCCCAAACCCTCTACTGCAATGCTGAGCTCGGTTGCTGCTGTGGTACTTTACCCCTGGGCATGCACGGGGGGGCAGAGGCTCCTCTGCATGGCTTCTGCACAGCCTCCGCCCCTGTGGAGGGAATGAAGGGGTTTCTGTTGCAGCTAGGGGCTTCTCTGCTCAGAGAGGGAGAGCTAGGATTTGCCCAGCAGAAGGTTTATACAGGTACCTACCATTGTTTTCCCTGAAGGGTAAATAGCAATGCAAAATACCTGAGTTTTCTTTTTAGCCACGTGACAACTTCCTGTCTAGCTTTCCATGTACTCTCTGGCACAGCGTACCCCTCGAGAGTCTGTCGAGGAGGCTTCCGTGGGGTGAGAGTGGACAATAAGCCTGATCGAACAATTCATTCAAGTCAAGGGGCATCTCTCCACTTATGGATGAGGCCCCAGCCACAGTAGAGCACAATCTCCAAATGGCCAAACCAGTTGTGCTCTGCTAAGTTTATACAAATCACAGAGCCCGGAACAACGCTCATGTGGATTGGAACAAAATATTCACAGCTGAGGGGATCCGGCCTTGGAATGAAATTCCAGAGGAGAAAAGACAACTTCAGAATCTGCCCATCTTCAGAAAACACACTACGTGGCCTTCCTGCATCACAGCCTCAACTGCTCCTCTCTTCCCCCCTTCAATAAATATATATATATAACATAAAAACAAAGCGATCCTTCCCTGAACAGTGTGTCCCATAACCCTAAAATTGATAAAAGCAGGAGGCTTCATATGGTCCATTAGGGATTTTGCTGTCAAGTATTCCATGATAGGGTCTCAGTGCTAATCAAGCACCACAGAAGAAGCCAACTGCAGTACACAACAAGTGGTACTGGGCCTGCAAAACCCATGAATTATGCAACATATCCTTGAGCAACCTATTAGCTCACTATCGACACCTCTGCTGACACCTGTTTTATAGACCGCTCCTGTAATAGCCAGATGCTACACAGACTGACTACAATGGCCGTTGAATCAGGGCCTACAACAGGTCAGGAAGTTTTGTGCAGAACCTGATCAGGCACGAGCCTCTAAATAACAGTGCTCAGAGCCATGTGTCTTCTGTACAAATAGACCTATCACTGGGTGTGTGCCACTGTACCAAGCAGAGCTCCTAATCTACCTCGGCCAGCAGCTGTTCCTTCTGTTATCCAGTGCTGGGGAGTGAAAAGATGCCAGAAAGCAATGGATGAGGAATTAAACTAAAAAAACCCAACTACTTAAAATTCATCCTAGAAGTAAGTCCAGCTATTGAGGTTACAAATGACCATTTATTAGCTCTGTTCCAGTGAAATTTTAGCAGTCAGAGAGCTGGATGTAACGTAGTATTTTGTAGGACTATTTTCAAGCATTATACTTGCGCAAAAGGAATGTAATTGCATGGAGGTCCTTAAGTAAACCAGTTGACCTCCCTGCTGTTTTCCCAGCGATACAGTGAATGACGGAGAGTGCGTGTGTGTAATAACCAGGCATTCTGAAGGCATCACAGCTTTAATTCTCACAAGAGTCCAAATTCTCATTCTGTATGGAACATAAATTTGTGCTCCCATGGTAGCCATCTTTATGGGCTAATTCAGAGATTGTATACAGTGAAGAATTGTATAATAAAAATACTGATACAAAAGTTTGGGGGGTGGGGCGTTGAAGGGATAAGATAGACAGCAGCATTGACTGGCTGATTGTGCAGGAATCTTTGCAGGTTTTAGCAATGAAGCTGCAGTACTTCCAGTGCCAGGTCACTGCAGTTGACCAGAGATTGGGGATCAGAATTAATACCTGTGTTATGGTAGCACCTAGAGGCCCCAACTGAGATCTGTGCTAGGTGCTGACCAGACACGGTGAAGGAAAGTCCTAGCCTGAAAACCTTACAATCTAAGCAAAGCCTAAGGCATTGGGGGGCAGTAGAGGCCAAGCACTAGATCTACAAAGAGCCTTGGGTGCCTTACTTCCTTTTTAGGCACCTAAGTTCAACGTTTACGTGCCTCTGACATCCTCAAAACGACAGCTCAGCTGCCATCTAACCCTGCAGGTGCCTAAATCCTCCTAGGCAAAAGCCTCATCCCTGACACTGCCTCATAGCACTAAGCCTTAGCTCATGCCTAAACAGCAGCAGGATTCTCAAACTAGGCGTTCCCCATCTATCGCCCCAGGGTAGTCCCTAAGAGAGAGGTATTGCAATGCCTAATCCCATTTGTATATCTAGCCTGAAGAGACTTGCCCAAGGTCACTGCCCAAGGAAGGCAGTGGCAAAGATGGGGCAAAGATCCCAGTCCAGTATTCTAGCCATCGGCGCACACTGTCTTTTTATAGTTGGGAGGGGGGTGGAAGAGTAGCATGGAGTGAAGACTCAGCAAGAGAGATAAAAGATGGAAGACAGACTCGGGGGGAAGAGGGGAGGCAAAAAAAGAGGAGGGTAAAAGGAAAGTAAATAAATACCCCCCCAGCCCATGAGGTGGGGCTCAAAGTAAGTGAAAGCCGTGTCCTCCATGACCCTTCAGAACTAACTAGTATTGATCAGCGCCCCATGATGCTTGAGGCATGTCTTCAAAACATGCCACAGGCAAACAAAACAATTGTTTCCTGGAGCTGTTTTCTTGCAGATCATCTTTCTTGTCACCTGGCCTATGCCCTGCCATTTATGTTAAACAAATAACAAGAATATGCCATTGCCATCTGTGTATCCATCTCCCTCGCTGCATGCAGGGACATTACTTAGTGCCTTCCTCTGCAGGAACTGGGGGCTCCTAACATTAAAATGGTGTCCTCTGGAGCTAAATTAGTTGGTGGCTCTCAGCCACACAGCTGTGTGCTGGTTTAACTAAAAGTGAGAGTTTCAATGAATTTAGTTAAACCAGTGTCCCATTGGTGGAGTGTGTGGACACGCCTGAATCTATTTAAATCTGGTTTATTTCAGTTTCGCTTAAATTGATTAGGTTTATGCTAGACCTCGATATGATACTGTTAAACCAAAGAAGAGTGTTCACACAGCCTTTAACTAAAGTGGCGCAAACAAGGCCTCCGTCTGGGTTCTATGAAGGTGTAACTATTACAGCAACCATCATAACAAGTGGTGCCACCTGACAGCCCTATTAGCACTGTGCTTAGGAACCAAGTATGGAATAAACATTAAGCTATCTCCCTCTACAAAGAGGTGGGCCCTCCAGGTCAGACCTGAAGGCATGTTGGCAGGGTGATGCTGGGACATGTTCCCTGCCTGCTCTTGCTGTATATCCTTGCAAAGATAGGGCTAGGTTCCCAGCTGGTCTAATGGCACAGTTCCACTGATTTCAAAGGATCCCAGCAGATTTACACCGGCTGAGAATCTGACTCCACGTTCCGATTTGCAGTAGTGTCTTCTGACTGTTATTTCTTCGGCATGGAACTCAGCCATTCCGACGTATTCTCATCTCTCAGAGAAAGCAGCTACCATTGTCGCCCCTCAGCATGTGCTGGAACTTACTTTCTACTCTTCTCTCCGTCTCTCTCTCATGTGATGAGGCCAGCAGGCCCGAAACCCAGAAAACATTTATACTTCATTTTACCATTAAAAAACCCCGGGCATTAAATCCTCTGCATCCCAGTGAAAAGAAACCTAACAATTATCCAAATGTTATTTAATGAAATTACTGCAATTAAATGCAAATTGCTCCCTGTTATTCCACCCCCCCCACCTTGGCTTGCTTTGAGTTCTTTCAGAAGTGACATCGCCTCACTTGCGCTGAAAGCTCCATCCAACCATGCCCAAGTGAGGCAGATGATAATGTCTATTCGTGCAAGGCTGGAGACGCAGTCGAGGCCTAGTCACTTTAAAGGCTCTCTCGTTGCACTGTCGAGGCACTTGCCAAGAGACCAGTGGGTTTTGCGGGCTTCTCAAGACCTCGTTCCCAAAAGCATGCCTCCCGCTTCGCTAGTCTCGCCAAAATAACACAAACATTATGGCAGACTACAGTTAAGATTTCTATTGCACATTTCATATTCATTCTCTCCAGTTGCTACCAGTCATATGAAATGGAAACAAGCTCTTCTGAGCCAACAGCGCATGTGTGACATGCCAACATAAGCAATTAAGTCCAGAAAGTAGGCTCAAGCCTTGCGTCTAGAACCTTTACTGATAACAATGATCCTTAGAGTTTATCTAGCACGAAAGAGTTTGAAGTGGGTAACAGATTTCAGAGTAACAGCCATGTTAGTCTGTATTCGCAAAAAGAAAAGGAGTACTTGTGGCACCTTAGAGACTAACCAATTTATTTGAGCATAAGCTTTCGTGAGCTACAGCTCACTTCATCGGATGCATACTGTGGAAAGTATAGAAGATCTTTTTATACACACAAAGAATGAAAAAATGGGTGTTTACCACTACAAAAGGTTTTCTCTCCCCCACCCCACTCTCCTGCTGGTAATAGCTTATCTAAAGTGATCACTCTCCTTACAATGTGTGTGATAATCAAGTTGGGCCATTTCCAGCACAAGTGGGTAAGTTACGATCCTCGTTTCACTGTTGGCTATGCTGCTACAGTGGAGAGGTTGAGTGATCATGCACCAAGTGGAGCATGGATGCAGAAAGGAATCCAGCTCAGTAGCTAAAATGACATTGCCCTGCTTGACCTGTTGGGTGAACCGCAAAGGTTTGCTTCAGATCCAAGCTTTCGGATGCTTCTCTGCACTGACCCATAAGCTTAACTAGACTCTGATGTGATACTTCCAGCTTCCAATTAGGCAAGGAGTACTTCAAAAGTAACCTCTCTCATGGCATCTCAGCACTTCAAATGGTCCAAACCTGAAAGTGCAGGGGGATGGGAGAAATTACTCAACTTAAACCAGGAAGTTCAGTAAAATGTTCCATTCAAGATTTTTCATCTGATCTGAGCCAGATCACCCCCCTCCATCTGGAGACCTGCCATAGCATGGAGACCTGCCTTTGGAATCAAGATGGGTGAGCTTGGGCTTATGCTCTAGGCCCTGATTCTGGAAAGCATCCTTATTCGGGGCCACGCATGCTCAACTTTCATCTCAGGTATAAATCCCATTGAAGTCAATATGACTTAAGCACACACAGTTAAGCATGTGCTTAAATGTTTTCCTGAACTGGGGCCTTGGTTGCCCCTCGGGTAGCATCTGTGCTCTACATATGAAATCTTCCACAGGGAGCCTTTAGTTTCAAAATCCTTGGTTAATGCAATGAGTTTTGGCAAGTGCCCTAAATCTAAATGTGCTAACCTCCCCTGGATCAGCCTCTCTCACTAACTGTATTATCAGGACTCATGAGAGCATTTTAAATTTAGTGAGAAACAGTAAAGGTCATTTGGCTCTTCAAGGCGCATTTTAAAACACTCCGATCTCCCTGGATTGCAACTATTTGTTTCGTGAATGACCTCAACATTTTATACTCAGTAGCCTGGAAAGGTCATTTCACAGATATTTTTAACTGTAAGCGTACATGGTTTCCAACGTTTGTTTGGAATCTATTCGTTAACTCCCACATCTAGTGTCAGGGCAGCAATACTGGTGCAAAGGAAGCTTGCAAAAATATCCATGCATTTGAAATATGTGCTGCATATAATTTCCCCACCTGCTGGGAAGTTCCTTATTAATTATTATAGCTTGATTAAATAATAATTAATAATTTGCATCTATGTAGCAAACAGTCTCTAAATGCTTTACACAGATGGACAAATGTGGTTAGCTGCATTTTACAAATGGAGAAACTTAGACACAGGATGGCTAAGGGGGCAGATTTCCAAGTGTTTGGCAACCATAGTTAGAGCCAGATTTTCAAGGCATTCAGCACCTCAGCAGCTCCCATTGTGAAGAACAGAAATAGCTGGATGCTGAGCACTTTTGAAAATGCGTCTGCATGGCAGAGTCAGGACTAGTACCTAGATCGATCTTCCAACTCCCAGTTTTTTAAAACCATTAAATCACCTTTTCTATGTGTCTCCTTTACTCCAACCATAGACACGAGCATTTCAGCTCTGCAGAGTTCAACGGCGTAAGTTACGATCACAATAACCAAGCCAGTCACCTGAACCTCTAGGGGATCTTGTTTTATAAAAAGAGGTAAAGAGCTTATCAACAAGCTGGGCAATATTGGACCAAACAACAGGCATCATTTGAGAACAATGTATCATGCTCAGCAGGTTCCACGGGACAGGCATGGATCAGTGTTTACGTCGTGCTCCCCGTCAGTACTCAGCATAATGAATCCTAGTCACATACCACCTGAGGGCACATTGTGCATACACTAAGAAGAAGCAGGGTCCACAAAACTTTGGAAGGTACCAAGTGAAAACTTTATGAAATATGAGGCAGTATAACGTGAGCATGAGCCATAGACCATAAAGAATCAATGTATGGTTCTGATTCAAAGGCCTTTGGAAAACTCCCATTGCAGGTCCTGAGTGAACAAAAATTGAATGGTAACAGCTAGGAGGATGATACTGACAAACAGAAAGGAATAACGGAGGAGATTCTCAGCATATGTAAATTGGGATAACTCCCTTGACTTCAACAGAGCTAACTCTGTTTATACCAGCTGAGGATCAAACCTGATGTGTCTATATTTTACACATTTTCCACTGCTTGATTTGCAAGCTGCCTTGGAAGCATTTGAGAATATTCACGAAGAAAGGATTTTAAAACTGTGCATTATATAAACGTAATTAATACTTCACACTGGAGAGCAGTGTAGGTCTGTTCTGACAACAGGGCTGGGACTGGCATAAAAAAACTTCTTGATATGATTACTGTAAGTCTTTGGCAATGCATCAAAACATGCAATTCACGGCACCTGTGGAAGACATGCAAGGGACCAGATTATTACTAAATGCCTTGTTTTTTCCAATTGAATGTTATTTAACTAGCAAAAGAGATTAATCAACCAGCATTTTGCTAGTGAAATGACATTAATTTGTGGCCCTGCAATGCTCGTTTAGGAAGGTTGTACAAAGACTGTTGAAGTCAGGTGTTCACTCCCCATAGAAAAGTGCAACTTACTATTGACAAGCTAGTTGTCTACACTAATAGGTAAGTTGTTATCTAAAGTTCTACTCCTTACGTTAAATGGATGGCCAAACATAAATGACATTACTCAGGAGAGGAGGTCTTATTTTTGCAAAAAGGATAAGCTTTCAGTAGCCCTCTACACCAACATTCCACACAAAGATGGACTACAAGCTACCAGGAACAGTATCCCCGATAATGTCACGGCAAACCTGGTGCCTGACCTTTGTGACTTTTTCCTAACCCACAACTATTTCACATTTGGGGATAATATATACCTTCAAGTCAGCGGCACTGCTATGGGTACCCACATGGCCCCACAGTATGCCAACATTTTTATGGCTGACTTAGAACAACGCTTCCTTAGCTCTCATCCCCTAACACCCCTACTCTACTTGCGCTACATTGATGACATCTTCATCATCTGGACCCATGGAAAAGAAGCCCTTGAGGAATTTCACCAGGATTTCAACAATTTCCATCCCACCATCAACCTCAGCCTAGACCAATCCACACAAGCCGCCCATTTCCTGGACACTACTGTGCTAATAAGCGATAGTCACATAAACACCACCCTATACCGGAAACCTACTGACCGCTGTGTCTACCTACATGCCTCCAGCTTTCATCCAGGACACACCACACAATCCATTGTCTACAGCCAAGATCTAAGATACAACCGCATTTGCTCCAATCCCTTAGACAAACACTTACAAGATAGCTCTATCAAGCATTCTTAAAACTACAATACCCACCTGCTGAAGTGAAAAAACAGATTGACAGAGCCAGAAAAGTACCCAGAAGTCACCTACTACAGGACAGGCCCAACAAAAGAAATAACAGAACGCCACTAGCTGTCACCTTCAGCCCCCAACTAAAACCTCTCCAGCGCATCATCAAGGATCTACAACCTATCCTGAAAAATGATCCCTCACTCTCTCAGATCTTGGGAGACAGGCCAGTCCCTGCTTACAGACAGCCCCCAACCTGAAGCAAATACTCACCTGCAACCACACACCACACAACAAAAACACTAACCCAGGAACCTATCCCTGTAACAAAGCCCGATGCCAACTCTGTCCACATATTTATTCAAGTGACACCATCATAGGACCTAATCACATTAGCCATGCCATCAGGGGCTTGTTCACGGGCACATCTACCAATGTGATATATGCCATCATATGCCAGCAATGCCCCTCTGCCATGTACATTGGCCAAACTGGACAGTCTCTACGCAAAAGAATAAATGGACACAAATCTGACATCAGGAATCATAACATTCAAAAACCGGTAGGGGAACACTTCAACCTCTCTGGCCGCTCAGTAAAAGATCTAAGGGTGGCAATTTTGCAGCAGAAAAGCTTCAAAAACAGACTCCAACGAGAGACTGCTGAATTGGAATTAATATGCAAACGAGATACCATTAACTTGGGTTTGAATAGGGACTGGGAGTGGCTGGGTCATTACACATATTGAATCTATTTCCTTAAGCTAAGTATCCTCACACCTTCTTGTCAACTGTCTAAATGGGCCATCTTGATTATTACTACAACAGTTTTTTTCCCCTGCTGATAATAGCTCATCTTAACTAATTAGCCTCTCACAGTTTGTATGGTAACTTCCAACTTATCTGTATGTATATATATATCTTCTTACTATATGTTCCATTCTATGCATCCGATGAAGTGGGCTGTAGCCCACGAAAGCTTATGCTCTAATAAATTTGTTAGTCTCTAAGGTGCCACAAGTACTCCTGTTCTTTTTTCAGTAAGGGAAAGATACTTCCTGTGGGGTATGAGAACCAGTGTTCCAGAGATGTATCAGCATCGGACTTCATGTAAGCCATGCAGATATGGTAAGTGCGAAACCCTGAGCCAGACAGCATGCTTAATGGCTAGATACGGAATAGAATACTGAAGAACCAATTCATAACTGTAAAGCTTATCAGCTCGTATAAACAAAAGCTAGTGTAAAACCAGCAGATCCCTGGATATTGCCACCATCCCCATCGCAGTGAGTAGGTATTGATTTTGCTCTTCCATTATATCACACTAAACAAGAAGTTATCTGCACTGTAAAGCCTCACTTAGGGCCCAATCTAAGGTCCACTGAAGTCAATGGTAGTTTTTCCATTGACTTCAATGAGTGTTAGATCAGCCCCAGAATTCAGTCAAATACTGTTAAGGCTTTGTGATTAGTTTGAGAGTCATGGTATACCCAAAGAATTAATATCTAAATAAATGGTCCCAAGATACATCTCAGTATTCAAGAACTTTTCCCAGGTTAAAAATATATAGGGCCAGATCCTCCGCTTGTGAAAGCCAGCATAACTCCACTGAAGTCAATGCAACCCTATCAATGCATACTAGCTGAATATTTCCCCTCTCCTCCTGTATTTTATCAGCCTTTTTTACCATCCAAATTCTAATTAGGCAACTAAGTACTTTGTAAGAAAATCTCAAAGTTGCTATGAGAAACACCAAAATAGAGAAGGTACCTAGCGCCTTTCGTGCTATTTTGTTGAACAATACTACATAGTTCTATCTAATTTGCCTGTCAGCATTTCTAAAGTGTCTATCACCTTTACAGATAGGTTTTGTATGGAAAAACAAGAACATTTGTTCAGAAGAGACAGTCAATTTTCTATCCTTCTACTTGGCTTAGCTTCTACCTTTGAGTGTGCAGTCGATTTTCTTCTGCTATAGTGATCTGTAAAAGGTTTGGTGGAGCATGACCTGGGGCTGGCTAGCACTGGATGTTTCCTGACGTCCTTTCAAGATCATTTCTGACGTTTGGGAGTGCTGTTAGAAGACTCTGTTTCTGGAATCCTCAAGTGGACACCTGGAGGGTTCCAGACGCTGCACTGGGTTGGAGAATCCAGCTGCCTCTGCAGATCCCGGGAGAGGCCCTTCACATATTGTCCTGGCCCATTAAGGTCTTTGTAGTTCTGCAGTAGAATCCTAAAATGGATTAAACTACTGCTGGGGGAGCCAGTGCAGGTTGAATGCACTGGTATAATATGTTCTGTTGGTCTAGTCCTGCTTAGGACTAAGCCACTGTGCAAATTTACCAGCTGTTACTTCCCTGTGAATGTCTATAAACTATACACCAGCCAAACACCTAATGGGAAGATATTTACATGCCAGACTGGAAGTTCCATCACATGATTAGGGTCACTATATCTGGGAAGGAAGCAAGGCCTATAGTAGGAGTTGAAGACCGAGTACAAGTTTGTGATGATAGATGTGGAGAAAAAAAAAGACATTTTAATTCAAAGTGAGGTTAAAAAAATCTGGGAGCGGTGATGTTATCAGGTCCAGGGAGGAGACCTTTCATAGAATCATAGAATATCAGGGTTGGAAGGGACCTCAGGAGGTCATCTAGTCCAACCCCCTGCTCAAAGCAGGACCAATCCTCAACTAAATCATCCCAGCCAGGGCTTTGTCAAGCCTGACCTTAAAAACCTCTTAGGAAGGAGATTCCACCACCTCCCTAGGTAATGCATTCCAGTGCTTCACCGCCCTCCTAGTGAAAACATTTTTCATAATATCCAACCTAAACCTCGCCCACTGCAACTTGAGACCATTACTCCTTGTTCTGTCATCTGCTACCACTGGGAACAGTCTAGATCCATCCTCTCTGGAACCACCTCTCAGGTAGTTGAAAGCAGCTATCAAATCCCCCCTCGTTCTTCTCTTCTGCAGACTAAACAATCCCGGTTCCCTCAGCCTCTCCTCATAAGTCATGTGTTCCAGTTCCTGGAAAAGGCGATTGGCTGAGGGCTCAGTCATGAGCCTGGCTGCACACTCATGCAGAAGGCTAATGGGGTGTAAGGAGGTCTCTTCCTCATCTGCATTTGATACCTGTATTGTCAAGTTCTGTGCAGAAGTGAGCAACTACTGCAGCACTGCTAGCCCTGCCGCGTGCAGATGGGGGGAGCCTTCATTCCATCCTCCCTGTGTGTCAGCCAGCACAGCTGAGCCAATACGGAGCTGTGCCAGGACGCGGGCTGGTGCAGCTTTCTCCACCCACTGAGCGAGAGGCAGGCGGGGTCTGACCTATACCTCTTAGAGTCATAAATTGGTTCCAGACCAGCTCCTGGGGTAACTCACCTATGTGCACCCCCGGCTCAGGCTGGACTGCATGGTTACAATCTAGCCCTGACTGATTTACGAGAGTCTGAAGGGTGAACTCAGAACGTAAGGGAGGATGGTGAATATCAAGAACCTGCTATCACTCCCGTTCTCCCAGATTCCAGTTTTCCAGCCGCGAGGTGTAACAGAAGAAAATATACCCGTTTCCTGATCAAAGCACAAAGTAAATCTAAGACACACTGGTCTTAGAAACACAAAGCACTACACTACTATCCAGTTCTTTTCACCACGTGAGCACTCATGGATTTCAGTGTTTTTGAAGCATGCCAGCCTATTTGTGAGATGATTAAACAGATTATGCATAAAATGGGTGAGGTAAATGACAGGGCAGAACCATCCCTTTACTACATGTAAGGATTTAAAGCAGAGGTTCTCAAACTGGGGGGGCGGGTGCCCTTGGGGGCTGTGGGAATGTATTCTGTGGGGGGAGGCATGAGAAGCTTTAGGGGGGGAAAACTGTACTGTGCGCATATTACTCACAGCATAGAATCATAGAATAACAGAGTTGGAAGGGACCTCTGGAGGCCATCTAGTCCAACCCCCTGCCCAGAGCAGGACCAATCCCAACTAAATCATCCCAGCCAGGGCTTTGTCAAGCCTGACCTTAAAAACTTCTAAGGAAGGGGATTCCACCACCTCCCTAGGTAACACATTCCAGTGTTTCACCGCCCTCCTAGTGAAAAAGTTTTTCCTAATATCCAACCTAAACCTCCCCCACTGCAACTTGAGACCATTACTCCTTGTCCTGTCATCTGCTATCACTGAGAATAGTCTAGATCCATCCTCTTTGGATCCACCTTTCAGGTAGTTAAAAGCAGCTATCAAATCCCCCCTCATTCTTCTCTTCCGTAGACTAAACAATCCCAGTTCCCTCAGCCTCTCCTCATAAGTCATGTGTTCCAGACCCCTAATCATTTTTGTTGCCCTTTGCTGGACTCTCTCCAATTTCTGCACACCCTTCTTGTAGTGTGGGGCCCAAACTGGACACAGCAATGAATCACTAGCAAAGCTGACTCCTCCAGACATAACAGGTCCTCAGATGGCACGGTGCGTTTGACTCTAGATGTTGCTGTGCATTTTGATGGATTTCTGTTAGGCTTGCACAGCATTATACAAAGTCGTTGCCATCTGTACGGTAACCCCTTGGCTATGACGCGATGTGCACAACCGTCGACCAGAATCGCAGTTTTGCTTTTGCTCATATTACAATGGATTGTTGGCTCTGTTTGAATCAAAGCCTTGCTGGTTTTAATATTTAGTGAGAGTGGCATGTTGGTTTTTGTATTGGTATATATGTACCTGTGTGCCCGGGTGGGAGGCACAAACTACTACAGACACAAAAGGGGAGGGGGGTGAGATCAAATAAGTTTGAGAACCACTAATTTAAAGGTTCAGTTAGTCTGCCCTGACCCTGTACTATTTTAGGTTATGTTCAATCTATAGTGCCTTTGTTACAAGTATTCAAGACAATGTATTACAGGCCTTTGGAAGTACTTTGATACTCCAGAATCTGGTACTCTTGATAATCTTAGAAAGACATTACTGATGTTTGAGCTGGAGTGGGGAAGTGTTATGAAGTATGCTAGCTGGCTACTTTCAAACTCTGCAGCATTTGGGTCCATTAGTGGTAGGAAAGCTATTCTGTGCTGATGGAAATGAAAGGACCAGACAGAATAAAGCTGCAACCATTGACCCGTCACCTCTCTGTTCCCCCGTGTTCTTTGGTAAAAGAGCAACAGATTCCACACTAGCTCAAGAGAGGGTGATAGGTGGTTTGTTTGGGGTTTTTTTTGGCAAGTTCTATGCCTGCTGAGTGCTGTTGATGTGTATACATGTGTATACAGGAACAATGATGAACTCCTGGTGGACCAAATGACCATAATAATTAGCACTTGACTGTTGTACATCAATTTCTGTGATCCGTACAGGGTTGATACATGCTCGCAAGGACACTGGAAGGGAATAATTCCTGTGTTTCTCCATGTGCAGGAGTTTTGATTGACCCTGGCCCTTGTGCAGGATTGGGGCCAGGGACAATCCATCTCGTTCTGTTTGCCCCAGCAAAGCAGCTGCAGAGACATTCCTCCAGTTCAAAAGCAGACCGGGCTGCATCAATTCAGCTGATAACAGAGCACAGCCAATTGGACCTCAGCACTATTCTGGCCCAGCCTCAGCCACTTGGTGAGTTGCTTCTCAGGGCAAATCACTCAGCAATGCAGAGGGGTGACATTTAAAAGCACAGGAGAGTTCCTGGTGCTAGGTTGTGAGTTCACACATGCTTGCACTATTGAAGTGTAACTTCCTCATTACTACTCACGAGTGTTTTAAGATCCTGTAACCATAAAATCAAGGCATTTGACACACACTCACTCTTAGCATGCAACATCATAAATAACATTTCATTGGTACTACAGAGTCTGGAAGCAAGCCACAGGTCTAGCCGCTCAGGCCAGGGGGAAGCTGCAACTGTGCTGAACTATGTGTTTAATTTCTCACAGTGTGGTGGATAAATAAGCCTGCCATGTCAGTGCTAAGGACAACAGCAAACCTTCTTGGCTGTAGTAGTTGGAGAGTCTGTCTCGCAGGCGATGCTGCAGCTCACTCTGAACTGTCAGCATTTGCTACATGGATCTTACAAGGCAATGGAGTTTGACACTGGCCAATCCGAAGGCAACAGGCCTGACAGGCAAAACAAGGGTCACCAGCGCCTTGCGTGCACCAAGTGGAGATGAAGTATATACCGCTGACCAAGCAGACACCGTTAGGGAATACGTTTGATTTCTACATGCCATGCCCGGCCAGTGGTAGGACAACAAGAACCCATATACAGTCCTGTCCTTGAGTCTTAGTCCTGATCTAGAACACAGAGGCCTGCTGACCTGATGGTGCCACATCACACCCTTAATTTCCATTTGTCCTGGGATTTCCAATGCAACAGGGTGAATCTATTGATTAACACTGAGCTCCTATCAAAAAGCCCCTCTTTTTCTCCTCCCCCCACCTTTCCTGCAGGACTGAGGGGCTTTTAAGGCTTCTTGTTACAATACTCCACTGCTTGGTAAATCTCAGTAAGATGTAGCCATCCATATCAGCCAGGTATTTTTTATAGTGCCCTACTGTTCTTATCGGTTCCTCCTCCCAGTTCTCCAGGGCTCATCCTTGGCATTCATTATAATAGCCTGGCAACAAGACTGTCACACATGGCCTAGAAGAGAGAGGAGACTACTTGCCGTAACTGAGCTCCATTCGTGTTCAGCACACAAGCTTTGACACAGAGAGGCTGTGACAGACTGGCCTCAGGCAAACAGAGAGCGAATATGGAGGGAATCAACATGGACTCCCTGAGAGACATAAGCACACCCCAGGTAGCTGGCAGGGACCCGAGCTGGAAGCTGCTAGCTTTTTCAGACCGAGCCACATCATGCTGTGGAACAACTGCTAAATGGAGCAGCTAAGCAGATGCCAGCCTCACTGGGTTTTTGGCGTTTATTTTCATGGACGGTGCCCTGATACCACAGTGATGGGTGACCATATGAAGGCCTAAATGGAGAGACAGACAGCCTTTCTCTGCAACGTATGACAATGGCATTGGAATCAATCAGCTGCAGATGCTAGAGATTGACTTTACTATCAGAAATAAAGGATCATGCAACAGCTAAGGCAGAGATGTGAGGTTTAGCAGTAGATGACAATATTGACCATTCCCTCCTGATGTCTCCAGGAGAGAGAGAGAGAGAGAGAGAGAGAGAGAGAGAGAGAGAGCGCACAGTCCCACAAGCAGTGTAAGCTAAGTATTTTAACCATGCAGAAACTCCATACAATAGGGCTATATAAGCCCAGGATAGTTGCGCTCCACCTTCTACCCCTGACTTCACCTGCAGGAAGCAGAAACACCACTTTCTCTCCCCGGGTTGTATGGCAGGAAGGGGTGGAGGACTGAGTTGCTACCTTGGAAGTGGCTGAGGGATGGAATAGAAGCAGCAGGGTGGAGGCTCTGTTTACACTCCTGATGGGTCCCAGTGACCATAGGATATTGGTACTGTGTCAGCTCGTGGGGTGCAATTCTCCTATGAGGCACACCCCAGTGGTTGAAATGTACTGTACTTCAAAGGCAAGTGAGCAGCAGAGAGGAAAGATGGCGTGGATCTAGGGCCCATTAAGCACTCAGCCATGGAGATGGTGTGGCATAAAGCAAATGAAAGCTCCCAAGTTTCCTCTTAGGTTGCTGACATTAGATATCACCTGTATGAGCAGCTGTTCCCTATGTGTATAAATAGAGTATGGCCCTGCCTGCACTATTATAGGAAACGGCAGAGCTGGTCTGAAGAAAAAAAGAAAGCAGGGGGTCGGAATTCTTTTCCATTAAACATTGCCAACAAAATGGAGATTTTTCTTCATTTGGTGAGAAATTTTTCACTGAGTTTTCCAACAAAAATTTCAGAATGAAACATTTTCAATGAGCTAGAAAACTAAAGCTTTTCAATTAGAACGGAATGCAATTTAAATTAGTGGCGGGTGGGTTTTTTTCTTTGTTCCAGTGGTTTGGTAGAAAAATAAATCAGAAAATTCACTAACACGCCTGTATTGTCCAAAATGTTTGGATCAGCCCTAGCAAACAGGGAAAAGGAAAGGTTTTAAGGGCAACCAATGCACAATAACTACAGTGAGATTTATTCAAAAACTAAACCAACAGCATGCCAGACTTGAACATAGAGATACAGCACCACAGTGCTTCCTAGTGTTACCCACTGAGCTATGCAAATATAAATCTCACTGAGGCTAGCTCTGCATCCAGTAGGATTTAATTTGAGCTATACTAATTATGCTGATAATGCTAATGGTCTTTTTTTTTTTTAATGTTCTTTGTATTGAGTTTTCAGTGCATTTCTAGAATAAGGATGAGTTGAGTATAGAGAAAAAGTCTATTCAATATGCAGAAACAGCGATATATGCTGGGCTTATATACTAGAAATGTACGTACATATTTATACACATGCAGGGAAGGAGAGATTAGAAGGTTAAAAAAAAACAAAACACCGTATGGTTCTCCAGGGAGTAGGAGGCAAGAGAAGAAATGCAAGCAGCGGGATAGGCAAGATATTCACCTTGAAGGATAAACTTCAAAGTGAAACCATAAGAGGAAAAGCAATATGCTATCCCCAGGGTGATTTCCTGCCACCAGAACCACACAACTAGCAGGTGCATATTTTTCTGATCCAGACCCAGAGTATAAACATTCAGGGCCAAACTCTCTGCTGAAACAACTCCTCTGAAGTCAATGGATCTACACCGGCAGAGTTTTGGCCCTGAAGTTTATATTCTGGAGCTGAAGACAGAGGATTTGGGGATTCCACTTGGAAAATCCTGTTCCTTTTGCAATTACCCCACCCACCTTCACCCCACCCCACCTTCCTATCACTATAACGCTTCAGGACGAGGATTGTCTTTTCGTGGGGTGCTTTGTGCAGCGCCCAGATCTCTAAGCAGTTCCACAATGGAGATAACACTCCCGATCTGCGGGTTACATAGCACTTCTCCGCATTTACAAGACATCTTTGGAGAGGAACTCACCCCATGCCTGGGGATGTTCGCTCGAAACACGCTGCTCTGGTTTTCAACGCATGTTTCTCCCTCAACCCAGGTTTTAACCAGGTGGGCTCTCTGGCACAATGGTTCCCTATCAGGTTCAATGTACAGATGTTTCCCCTCCCCCCAGCCCTGACTATTCACCGTCACGTATAGACGACCATCACTCAGTAACCTTATTCTGCTGACCTTGCCGTTTAGGAGTGCTGTTGGTTCCAGTGCAAAACAAACAAACAAACAAAACAAAAGCTTATATTTCTGTGGGATATGATGGCTTGGAAGGCTTTTATGGTTTATGATGGCTTTTGCCTTTAGGTCAGTAATTCAACTCCTGCCCAGATGACTGAAGATGGGAGGGCCAGATCCTCAGGGGGTGCAAATTGGCATAGCTCCAATGAATTAAACTCAATGGAACTATGCTGATTTACCTCAGCTGAGGATCTGGCCCTGAAAGCCATTACAGTCTGATAGCTTTTCTGAAATGAGTTGGTGGTCTCACTCCATTTCCTAAAGGACAGTGATCTATGTCCCAAAAAACATCCTGCAACTGGCATGGCTTGTTCCCCTTTGCTGGCAGTTTTAACAGCCATGCAAAGCTTGATGTCTGAATGGTCCTTTTCTCTCCAGAGATACAGGTACATGGGGATCTGTGGGGTGTCTTTTAATTGTTTACCACAAATGTACAAGGAAAAGGGGAAGGACTCTGACCGTAAAAGGTATTAAGTATCCTCACTCGCATTGAAGTCAAGGGAAGTTAGGAGCCTAAATTCTCCGGAGGATCTGGGCCTCTGAAAGAAATCATTGGCAGACTGTGCACACTGCAACAAGATCCAGCTTCCATTAAAGTCCAGGAAAAGACTTGCTGTTTTCCAGTGGGAGCTGGACTGGGAGATGGGGAGTGCTGTCCCTCTTTCTGCTCAGAAATATGGCAGTGTCTGTAACTGCCTGGTGGCTTCTTTATTCATCTTTAGGGCTTGTTTCTCTTTCTAATTACATGTCCACTTTACGTTTGGAGCTTTATGCTACTCCACACCAGCTGTGTCCCGAGCGCAAAAGAGTGCTATCCGTCTGAAAAACCAGCAAAGGAAACAGATGCTACGGTTTGGGGATCACTGTTGAAAGGAGCACAGGGGGGACTGCAATCTTTAAACATGAGGGTTGTGCAGGGCAGAAAAGGGGACCCTCCCACCCAATTATCAATTCCAAGGCAGCCACAGAGAGTGTTTTAATGATATGTAAATATTGTCCTCAGAGTTTATGCTGAATGCTGTTTGCAAGGCTCAGCCATTACACCTGCCAGAAGGGAATGAAATAACAGAGTGATAATAAGAATGTTTCTGTCTAATCCAGTTAACCTAGGAATTAAGACCACACCCATCACAATGGGATCCTTGGCCCAGATTTTGAAAGGCACGTAGGGTGTTGTGCTGCATAGTGCCGCTATGACACTCTGGAATCCCTCAGTAATTTGTGAGCATCATTCACAGCTCGTATGTGTAACCCTTCTGCCTGTCAGAGTTGGCAGCAACAAGGGCCGGGTTCAATATCTAGGGGATCCATTCCAATAACACAATTCAAAACCGGGTTGAGCCCCCACCCAGTGACCTGGGACAAATATATACCACCCCTGCTGGGCGCCTCCAAGAGGCAATACTTCCCCTCTAGCAAGCACAGAGTCTGAGTGTGGCAAAAAGCCTTTTAATAACAGAGAGAAACAATGTGGCATTATGTTGGGGAAACACCACCAACAGGATTCATAACACAACCCATGAGCAAAAACCCACCCCAAGCAAATTGGGTCGTGTCCTTTCCCTTTGGTTCTTGAGTCCAGCAACCCGAAATCACCCAAAGTCCCAAAAGTCCAATAAGCCAAAAGTCTCTGTCCCTGGTCAGGGCAGCCCTAGAGTTTGAAAGTTTATCTGCAGAGCTTTACCTCCCAAACTGGGTGGAGATCGGTCAGGCCGGGGGGCCGGGGGGCGGGAAGAGAGGTAAGGGGCACCTTACATGATCTGAAGCTGACTGCCCCGCAGCTCCATAGGGCTCCACTCCGCTCCACCAGTCCATGTCCCACAAGCAGCTCCCATCGTCCCACAAACTGCTCCACCAGCCAGTCCACGAACTGCTCCGCTCCACATCCCACAAGCAGCTCCCATCGTCCCACAAACTGCTCCACCAGCCGGTCCACGAACTGCTCCGCTCCGCGTCCCACAAGCAGCTCCTGCCGTCCCGGAAACTGCTCCACCATATATCTTCAGGCTCCCCCACTACTTAACACAATGCTCAGTGATTTCAGCTCTTAGTCAGTTCAGCTCTTTGGTGAATTCAGCTTGTAGTAGGGGAGCCTCAGTGCTGGTGCACCATTAGCCCAAAGTGAGCTCAGCAGCCTGTAACTAGACTCCTAATGGAATTAAAATTAGCTCTGATATTCCACAGTGGAGAGAGGAGGAAGTGCAATTAGCATGTAAGGCTCTCACCAGGGGGCCCATGCCACCAAGTATTAATATTTGTCCCCAGTCTCTCTCAATTCACAGAGTTTTGGAACCCTTGCCTAGTGATTACTACTTAGTTGATGGTGAGTCCTTCCATCATAACAAAAGGCCAAGTACAGTTCCAAGCACAGTTCCCATAATCAGGGTAATAACAATTTATTCTTCCTGCCCCAATATCAGAGACACTGGGAATCCCACAGCAGCCAAAGTGACCATTTGGGCAGCTATGGCCTCATTCTAGGTGGAGTGGGTGTGCCTATGCAAATGAGATCGGCCCCTGAAGTTCTTTTCCACAACTTGCCACACCTCACCACCAGATGTCAGGGTGGAGCTCATCCTGACTCTGCTTACATATGAAAATATGACATGCCAAGTAATATGTAACAGCTAACTGAGTCAGCCATTTGAGATTACTATGGGCATCAGAGAAAGGTGTCTTCCTTTTCACGATCCACGATCTTTCACTGGTGATGGATTGGGTAATGAGAAAGACCACATCACAACTAAGGGCCATACAATGAACTTTCACACAGAAGTTAGAGGACCTTGACTTTGCAGATTACATCATTTGCTGTCCCATACCCATAGAGACACGTGAGCCAAAACTACCTACACACAATTAGTAGGGTTGAAAATGAACACTGCAAAAACTAAAACTATGAGAATCAACGCGAAAGAAACACAAGTAACACTTTCTGGGACTGACTTGGAAGAGGTCTGATATTTCACATATCTTGGCAGCATTGTAAGTACAATGAGTACAACAGATGGAACAGGCAAAGCTGGAATAACAAAAGCCATACATGCCTTTGTAACTCTAAAGCAGATCTGGAGAAGCAGAAATCTGGCCATCCATACTAAACTTCAGCTATTTAACACTATTGTAAAGACAGTCTTACTATGTGGTGCTGAAATATGGAGACATTAAGACCTTACTATCGAAACTCCAAGTTTTCATAAACAGCTGTCTAGGACAAATCCTCAATATCAGATGGCCAGAAAAAAAAAATCACAAAGAACCCTGAATGAGGATGAAATAGAAAGCAATAGGACAGGAAATTACAAAACAAAAATGGAGGTGGCTAGGCATACCATAGAGGAAAAACTGGAACATAACAAGACAGGCATTGGACTGGAACCCTCAGGGCAAGAGGTGATGAGGTAGACCAAGGATAACATGGAGACGCACAACAGAAGCAGAACTGAAAGCTAACAAAATGCTATGGGAAGATGCTAGGACTGCAGCAGGTGACTGGTGAACATGGAAAGCATTGGTGAAGGCCCTGTGTTCTGCATGGAACACTGGATCCCAGGTCTCCTACTTCCCAGCTGAGTAGGCTATAGGGTACTATGGGGTGACTCTCTCACCTCTTCTACTTTCTAAAATAAATATTCTTTGGGCCAGAGGGAGAGTCAGAACAGGAGCCTAAGTCCCACTGACTTTCAATAACACTTGGGCTTCTAAGGTCCAGATTCTAAAGGTAGTTAGGCTTAACCCCCAGGTGCCCTGCCACCTAGTGGAATTCTCAATCCTGCGTGAGTCGGCCAGGCTGCCCATACAATGCATGGGGAGAGTTAGGCACCCAAGAAAGGGATCCTCAGAACCCAATAAGCTGAGCAGGGAGCCAACTAAGCAAGTCGGGAGTGAAATAGAGAGGAAAGGTACAGGGCTTAGGGTCCAGATACTCAAAGGGACTCTGGCACCAGCACACTGTGGTTGAGCTAGAGCATATAAGCATAAGACAAGTTTCTGAAGCTGGGCCTTCAAAATCGCTCGTCTCTTTAGAAAGCAAGCCCAGGGGGATCATCAGATACAGAGGCATATGGGTAAGGCCCTACCAAATTCATGGTCCAATTCATGGTCATAGGATTTTACAAATCGTAAATTTCATGATTTCAGTTATTTAAATCTGAAATTTTACAGTGTTGTAATTGTAGGGGTCCTGACCACAAACAGGAGTCGTGGGGGTGTCATGAGGTTATTGTAGGGGGGCTGCAGTGCTGCTACGCTTACTTCTGCGCCGTTGCTGATGGCGGCACTGCCTTCACAGCTGGGCAGCTGGAGAGCGGTGGCTGCTGGCTGGGAGAGCTGAAGGCAGAGCTGCTGCCAGCAGCAGAGAAGTAAGGATGGCATGGTACGGTATTGCCACCCTTACTTCTGTGCCGCCTTCAGAGCTGGGCCCTCAGTCAGCAGCCACCACTCTCCGGCTGCCCAGCTCTGAAGGCGGCAGTGCAGAAGTAAGAGTGGCACGGTATGGTATTGCTACTCTTCCTTTTGCACCGCTACTGGCGGAGCGCCGCCTTCAGAGCTGGGGACCTGGTCAACAGCTGCTGTCTCCAGTGGCCCAGCTCTGAAGGCAGCGCAGACAAAAGTGTGGCAATACCGTGACCCCCCCTAAAATAACCTTATGACCCCCCTACAACTCCCTTTTGGGTCAGGACCCCCAATTTGACAAACGGTGGTCTCCCCTGTGAAATCTGTGTAGTATAGGGTAAAAGTATACAAAAGACCAGATTTCACTAGGGGAGACCAGATTTCACGGTCCACGACGTGTTTTTTATGACCGTGAATTTGGTAGGGCCCTAGATATAGGCAAAGAAAACAAAACAATTTTGTAAAGAAAGTTGCCTACTTCTGACTGGCATGCTGATTACAAACACCTCTGAACCGAATTGCTGTCCCCATGAGTCCTCCTAAATAGTTTCATATCAGATTAATGGCAGATGACTCAAGCAGTCATTTAAACATAGACACATTTATTTTCACAACAGTAAGCCCGTGGGCTAGTTCCCTGAGTGTCTATATGCTGTGCAGCCCTAGTTCAGCACCCTAACCCCAGCAGCCTGCCTACAACAGCCCCACCCTGGTCTCCACCAGCCTTGATTACTACTAGCTGAGGGATCCCAACACATCCCCAGTCCCTAATTTCCCCAAAACCATCTACACTGAAGCCCTCTCATGGAACATACTAATGAGTAATAAGGATCCGTTTCTCCTTTAAAGAGACAAAACCACAGCAAAAAGAAAAGGAGTACTTGTGGCACCTTAGAGACTAACCAATTTATTTGAGCATAAGCTTTCATGAGCTACAGCATGAAGTGAGCTGTAGCTCACGAAAGCTTATGCTCAAATAAATTGGTTAGTCTCTAAGGTGCCACAAGTACTCCTTTTCTTTTTGCGAATACAGACTAACACGGCTGCTACTCTGAAACCACAGCAGTTTGTTGCTTTCACTGGAATTAACACATCACTTCAATTCAAACACAGCATTGGGCTGGTTTACATTAAAAGTAAAACAAGTTTACTAACAAAAAGAAAGAGGATTTTAAGTGACCTCAAGTGTAACAGATAAAGACAAAATGGTCACAAGTGAATAAAAGTAAAATATGCTTTCTAGCGGCTTAGAGTTAACATGTTACAGCCTTGGTTCAAGGTAGATTTCTTACCAATCTTCTCCTTTCCAGCCATGGCTGACTTTCTCTGTCAGGATCTTCCACAGAAATACCAGGCTTCCGTTGTCTTCCTTGGTGAAAGATTTATGCCTAAGCAGGTTTGTAACCTGTATTCAGTTCCCAGAGACTTTAACCCCCTGGGTAGAAGGACCCATCTTTCTCAGCTTGTGAAAGTTCTGGGCCCTTGTGTCTGTCTAGTGATGGATGCCAGGATAGTGTCTTTTCTCTCCTCCTTACTTCTTCCCAAAGTCACTGTTTTGTCCCCAGACTCAAGATGACCTCGTGGTAGTCTTCCCTTCCCTTCCCTTCTTCCCAACCCCTTGCTGATTTGGATGTAAAGGGGTTTCCATTGTTTTTGGTCACACACTTGCTTAACTTAATTGGAGACAGGTAGACAACTCCCTCCCACCTGTCTGGGAGAAATCAGAAAACCTCTCTATCAACTCTCCCTGACCTGCCTAGTTTAAACAATTTTTAGTCACAGACTTTATGAAGCATAATTTTAGTGACTATTCATAATTTTTATATAGTATTAATACCTACATTTCACAGTGATATAAGACCCCCTGTGTTTATAGTTAACAGGCTCTCTTCCCCACTCACTAGATTGTTGGCTTTGTTTATCTTTTATGTGCCTTCATTGTTCCTGCCTGATAACCAGGATGGTCAGACAAACAAATGCATATTCCTTTGCCCAAGGCAGACTGTGTTTATGCATTGCTTGCCAAACAGATTTTAAGAACATAATCCAAGCACATATTCATAACTCTTTGTACACAGCCAGTCCATACATCATGAAAGAATATTAATGATCAGTGAGTACTGTGACTGGAGTCCTACTGGGGTGCGAGCTGTGGTCACTCAATTAGGGTGAACTGCAAAGAAGGGAGCAGACAATCCTCAAAAAGCTGGTGAATATTCCAATGCTAGTACTAATATTCCAATACTAATAGTTGGAGTTCCTCAGGGAACCAAAGGTAATTAGGATGACTTTGAAGGAGGTCCATCACCTGTACTTAGCTATACGAATTAACAGAAGGCCATTTGCTTGTTCCTCCACCATTCACAGTTCATTTCAAAGAGAGATGAATATCGAGATATCCCGTGTTTACAATTCATTTAAATGCTAGGATGTTCTTTTGATCTCTGAACTATCAGAATACAGCATAGACAGGGACTGTTGATTACTCATACATATGTAAATACACAAAAACACAAATATTATCTCCCCACATGTCTTTCGAGGGTTATTTATTTTTCAGGATGTTTAACCCTTTCTGGCCATGTGTCACAGAATTATTTACCTGACACCTTTTAGATGCAGATTATTACAGCAGTGTGCTAGGTGCAGTGACTATGTCAGGTCTGACAAGAGCAGATGACACAGAGGAGTGAGCCATCAATGGGCCTCTGTGTCCCATAGTCTAAACAGACAAGACAGAAAAAGGAATTATTCTTAGTCCCATTTTACAGATGGGAGCTGAAAGATTAAGTAATTTGCCCAAGGTTTATAGTAGAGTAGAGAAGTCAAACCCAGACCTCTGAATTCCAAGTCAGTGCCTTATCCACTAGAATATCCTTCCTCCCATTTAAACACCATAGAGACCTTGGTCATTTTCTCCCCGAGAAAGTCTGATAACTAATATCCTGCCCTCACCTGAGCTTCTCTGTGGGCAGAGTTTAAATAGAATACTAAACTGAATTCAGGATCTGTGCATAACCCAGGACTACCACTGATTTGCTGGGTAGATACAGGTAAGTTACATGCTCTACCTCCGTTTCCCCTTTATGTTCAAACGGGGATAATACCTACCTCCTCCAGAGTGGTGCTTTGCAGACTAATTAACAAATGCTCATGAAGCACTTTGAAAATGCCAAGCTTGGTACAAATGCCAAACAGTATTCTGAGTAAACAGCTTCCCAGAGACGAGGGAGCAAGTAGGCGGGATGAGGCAGACCATCATACCTGTTACCTGTAGGGCCCTGCTAAGAATCGTTTATGTTTAATAAAACCCTTTCTGTTGATTTACACTGAAACTGTGCCTCTCGCCTGCCTTAAGTGCAATCTGATGAAACACAAATTGAGTTTGAAAAGGTTTATCACAGCACCTGCACCACGAGGCCTATGCATGGCCCTAGAGGCTGTGAATCACCCAGGGAGACAGGAGTACAATTCACCAGGTGCCTTTTGCATGACATTTAAAATATTTCTCCACGGTGCCCCACTTTCTCCCCCCAAGATGTATTGCATATGATGGGCAGGAGAGTACATTTCCCTGCAGCGTTTAATATACATACATCGGGGAAGGGAGGATTTTTTCCCATGCTCTACCTTAGGGGAAAGGAGACACTGGCAATATTTCAGAAAAGCCTTCACTCAAACAGAAGGTGCCATATGGCAATGAGAGGGATGGACCCGCGTGCACTTTGCATGGGGTCGACGAGAAAAACACCGTACCAGCCTTCAATGCTGGGTTCACCGTGTAGGAACAGCTTGTTCCCAGTGCCATCCGATGGCCCCGCAGCCATGTCACTTTATTAAACCAATGTCCTTTGCATGGAGTCAACAAGCCCAGTGAGAATGTTATGGTCTTACAGGGCTCGATCGAAAGCCAACTGAAATCTACAGGAGCCTTCCACTGATTTTTGGATCAGGCCCATTGAGGACAACTTTGCCCAGATGGGAACAGTAAGTACTTACCCCTATTTTACAGGTGGGGAAACAGACACAGATAGGGTTATGTGTCTCGACCAAGGTCACACGGTAAGAACACAGCAGATTCAGGAAGATAACCTAAGTCACCTGATACCTGGTCCTGTGCTCTAAGCACTAGACCATGTTGCTTACTGAGACATATGTCCCAACGCAAGAGGACTGCAGAATCAGCTTAGTATCTGATGAATCACAAGGCAGTGGCCTTGATGACTTGAATAAGTTCTTTTGGGTTTTCAGTCTCTAATTATTATAAGCCAAATGCGTGGAAAAAACCTTCTGAAGTTCTGATGTATTTTTCTTCAGTAAGTGGAGAATCATAACTAAGCAATTAAACTGCAATGATAAAGAGCCAGGTAGACAATACAGATGCGTGCAAGAACAGAGCAATTAACTTGGTTCCTGTGTATTAAGGGGCAAATGAAATTCACAGTCCACTCTTCCCTCAAAGTCCTGCTGCTCTCAGGCACTTCAATTCCTTCTGTACGTGACTTCATTATTTTGGAGTGAATTTGAATTACTTTTATGTTTGTCACTGTTAAGTTTCACTTGACACCTGGCAGCCTATTTATACAGCACATCCAACACCTTTCAAGTTCTAATTGATACATAATGGGCCCACGGCCTGGCCTCATTCCTTACACAGGCAAACTCTCACTGAAACCTTTGGCCAGATTCTCAGCTAGGGTAAGTCACTTATTTTGCCAAGTTACACCAGCTGCAGATTTGTCCATGGGCTGAGTAGAACCCTGAGTAATAACGCCAGGATGTGGCTGTCTTGGCTACAGGACTAGCTGCACCTCTGTCCCCTTTCTGGTGACTCTGGGTGCATGCCCTCAGGCTTCAAATCTTGGGCCTTTGCCTCTCCTGGGGTGCAATTCCCCAACTCTCCAACTCTTACGGTACCTCTACACGGCAGCTGGAGATGTAATAAGATCCAGTCCCCGGGTTATAGCGTCCTGTGTATCGACTGTGTTTGTGCAGAAGGTCTGACTGAGCTTAGCACACGTAGCTCTTCCCCTCAGGAGTCTGTGATCAGGCAGCCCTGTGAAAGACAGCGTACTGCTTATTTTGCAGTGGAAAAAAGGCTTTAGAGAAAAAGGATTTCAAAATAAAGTCTATCTGCGAGGCTTCAGCCAGTTGACACCAAGGGGTCACACTATGTTACCTAGTCTCACCTTCTCTTGGAGAAGAAGCTGGGTCATCATCGGTTCCCACAGATAATTATTGTCCTCTCTCGATTAAGTGCTGCTTTTAAAAACCTGCCTGAGTTCCTTTGCTCTTTGGTGTTCATGGGCCCTTTCCTGATCTGGTCAAAACCAGTTTTGTGGGTTGGCTGCAGAGGAGGCAAAAATATCAAGGCAAATAGCTCTGGGCATTGGCCTTTAACAACTCACAAGTGTTTGCTCAGAGGTGGCGTATCTTGAGTCAATCTTTTCTCGTCTGCCTATTTTCCCAGACTCCCTTTGAGTTAAGTATATAGTCATATAGAAAACACCACCACAATAACCTAGCGGACATACAGTCCTCATCAGTTATCACAGGAGAGCTCCAAATCAATCGCAACAGCCACAAGTGGAAAAATATAGGGAATGTGTTTGCTTCTCTACCATGAAAGTGGTTCCTTGTTCTACAGAGATTACAAGTGAGGGTGACTGGCCAGTGGGACAAACTACCAAGGGAAGTGATGGATTCTCCATCTCTAGATGTCTTCACATCAAGACTGGATGCTCTCTGGAGGATGTTTGAGTCTATCACAAGTTACTAGGATCCATACAGTGGTAACTGGGTGAAATTCTGTGGCCCGCGATAGACAGGGGGTCAGACTTGATGATCTAAAGGTCCCTTCTGGTCTCAGAATCTACGGAAAATACTTCTGAACTATGCTGACTCTTCATTCAATCATTCTTTATCATACTTATTCTTTCCCCTCACTGTTTCAGGAGTTGCTAGTATGCCCCAAAAGTCACTTTTTCTAAGGCTGATTGCTAATCACATGCTAAAATCCTTTGGTTATTGCTAATTCTGATTTGTGTAACATGATTGACTATAGCAGGCTTGTCACAAGCTCTTCAATATTTGTAGCTGCAATATTTGCCAGCTACATCCCTGATTTTCAGCACCATTAAAGGGTTGGGGATGCTCTCTTGAGCCGTACTAAGGAATTAAGTTCCTTTTTATATCCCACTTATATCATTTTTTTATTCTTCTCCCTCCTTTCCACCAGTGCTTTCAAGAGCATGTTCTTCAGCATCCACGGGCTCAGACGCAGTTACCCTTAGATACGACATGGGCTCCCAATGCTCACTTCACTGGGAGCTATAACTAGACTCAGCACAAACACAGAATGCCTCTTTGGTGTCTAAGGGAAATACAATTCCAACTGGATAAAATAATCAGAGATCACTGCCCTCTATTGCCAATCCTCTAAAGTGACAGGACCAGACCCTCAGCTGGTGAAGCAGGGGCCCCCATTTACTTCGATAGAGCAACACCAAAACACAGCAGCTGAGGATCTAGCCCACAAACTCAATGTGGCCACCGGCCTTCTGTAATCCCCCTCCTGATTCCCTACTCCTGGGAATTGCTGCTAGAGCCAGACCACCCAATGCCCATGGCTGTTCCCAAATTCAGAGGGATTGCACTCCATTCTCCCAGCTATGGCCCATGGAAAAGAACTATTTTTTGTTTATTTAAAGTCGTACCCTTGAGACATTAGCACATGGCTGCAAGGGAGCTAACATGGTTCTGGCACACGTAGCCCTTCTGTGTGGGATAGTGTGGTGATCCCAGAACTCAGGGCCCAGAGGTGGGGGAATATGCTGTCCCATTAAGCCTAAATCAAAGGCTCCCAGGGCTTCCCTATAGGCCGAAATGCTGCATGCAGTAGCCACACTCCCCTCTCATGTCGCTAGCCACTACCACAGCTCTCCTAATACACCATGGCTTGTGAAGGGGTCTATGGGAGGTGGCTTTACGGCTGTCTTCAAATCCTCACTAGGGAAAATGCTCTCTGGGCTGGATCCTGAGCTTCTGGGACCGCTTTGTGCAAGTCTGTTCCTTTCAACGGAGCAGAGAAGAGAATCTCCTCTGCTCTGTGTAACATGCAGCAGATTCAGTACAGCACAGCAGAGGATCTAGATGGCCAAGAAAGCACGGAGGACCAAGAAAACCCAGTGGGCCAGCACCTCAGCTGGCGTAATCTACCTCAGTTCCATTGAAGTGGGCCAGTTCTGTTTTGTTCTTTAAATGACCCATTTCTTTTGTGATGCTTACAACACAAGCAGTTGCAATTGGGGAACTGGCAATCTGGGGCACAGCAGGGGCATGCTGCCGGGGCAGAGCCAGTGCTAGCTCATTGGGGGCCCTAAGCAGGAATATTTCTCCTCCTCCCCCCTCCCAACATTAAACCAGGCAAGTTCTTACAATAAAAAGCGAATAGGGGGCCCCCTTGAGCTGTTGAGGGCCATAAGCACTTGCTTATTCTGCTTATGCCTAGGGCCTGCTCTGCTGCCAGGGCAGAGGGGTGGCAATAGGGTGTGTGGGCTAAAGAATGTATCTGCTTGTATAAAGAATGTATATATATATATTTTTTAACAGCAGGAAAATGCATTTGAAAAATGCAGGCACTTTTAGAAATAACTGAACTTCGACCTGTGTCTGCTCTCCCATTCACAGGGGGGAAAAACCAGACTAGTAAATAACTGGAATCACAGCTGTTGATACAGGCCCTGATTCAGCAAGGCACTGAAGCACATAAGCTCTTTGGGGCAGGGACTGTCTCTTATTCTGTGTTTGTCCAGAACGTGATAAATAACAACAACAATAATAATAAATGCCTACTGCTTCATGGGCTTAAAGTTATGCACATGATTAAGTGCTTTGCTGAATTGGGGCCACAAACCTGGGATATGGAATCCAGAAAACAGAAATTGACCATTCCATTTGCCATAAATCACTGTCTCTGGCAAGGCCGAATTAGTTTCCGTGATACATCATCCCCCGACTCAAACAACTTCACATTCATTATGGCTGCTATTTTTTTAAAGCCTTTATTATTACTATGCAAAGAAAATCTGTCTGAACTGGATCCTGTGCAGCACCAGCTAGTAAACAAGACTGTTGCAACAAGGGAACAAAACATGGTTTCCTTTCAGCTATTCCCAGAGCAATCTGCTTTTGTCCTTGTTATATAAGGCAAATATTGTAGTGCCCCATGTGAGGGCATTGCAAGGAGAAGATCAGAGGAATTAGAACAAAGAAAACCTTTTACTCCTGCAGAATGGAAATGTTCCCGATTTCTTAGACCTCCATACCAATGCGTGCTCTTGGCAAGGCAGGGACTGGGAAGCAAGCAAGGAGGAGCTGTAGTATTGTTTGCCTGCCTGAAAGGCATACTGGTCTCCTTCACGACTTGCTACTTTTGCACCCACATCTCTCTGTGTTTCTTTGTTTTGCTTCCCTTCATCTTCCTGGCCTGGCTGGAGTTTGGAACTCTGGAGCTCCCCCATCCTTCCCTTGTAGCTACCCCCTGTTTGAAAGCATTGCACGCTGCAGCATGACAAGGGGAAGGTGACCTGAAAGGCAAACACATATGTGGCTTCAGTACAAAAGGTTCTCTCTGGCACTAGACGATCGTACCAAACTATTCAAACACAATTTAGGATTAGCAGTGAACCAGCGCATATGCCGGTCGACACAGGCACTGAGCCATTCACACTGGAGCCATCTGCTATGATAAACACAAGGCAGACACCTGCAGATACAGGGGTCTCATTGGAAAATGGGAGGTGTTGCGTTTTTCCATGTTGGCATTGTGTTGCACTGCACTGATTGCATTGTGTCAGGGTGGCACAGTAACCCTACATCGAGGGGATGTCCCTTTTTGCCAGATACAGGAAGGGAAATGTGCTGTTTTCCAAACAGCTGCTGAACTGTATTGTCAGGCAATATTTGGGGGGCCAGGAGGAATAGCTCAGTGGTTTGAGCATTCGCCTGCTAAACCCAGGGTTGTAAGCTCAATCCCTGAGGGGGCCATTTAGGGATCCAGGGCAAAAATTGGGGATTGGTCCTGCTTTGAGCAGGCAGTTGGACTAGACAATCTCCTGAGGTCCCCTCCAACCCTGACATTCTATAGGTAACTCATTCGCATGGTGAAGGCACCAGTTAAATTCCTTAGCAAATTAATTTTCAGCGCTGTGACTAAAAGGAACCAGCCTGGCAGCCTTTTCATAGCAGAGCAGTCCTTGTTTCTTGTCTTCTTCAGTTCCTTCTGGCTTTTGATCAGCCACGTTAAAGGCGAACTGCAGAGCAGCAAATGTAAGATGTTTGTGCCCTTCACTCCTCCTTTGTTATGGGTGAAGGATGCTTCCAAATATATAGTTTTGTTTGACATGATTTTTTCCTGCTTGCTTTTTGTATCCCACAAATATCAAGTCCTGACTTCCCTCTTTTTTCTTAAGCAACCTTTGTAAGGCTTTGGACCACGACATCACAGCCCGAGTTTGACAAGGCAGGCAAAAGCGATGGCTGCCCTTACTGTTGACCATACCCAACATATCGTGGGGTTTTTTAAAGCTGTGGTGATGGGACTTAACAGCTGTTTAACATGGTTAAAAACTACCTGTTTTCCGAGTTTAAAAAAAGGCCTTAATGGTGTGTGAGAGACAGTATGTGGTAACAGTCTGTCGAATGAAATCAAAAGTCATAGGCCTCTAATAAAAATACATGAACTTTTTTGTGTAGCTCCTAGCACAATTGGGCATCTAGTTGCTACCAAAGTACAGATAATAGCAATAACAAGCAGTTGTATTTTTTATTTTCCAGATTGTGTGAATTGTGGATGAGCGTGCCCTGGTCTGGTAAACGAGCACACGGTACACAGTATGCTGATCAAGTTCTACGAAGAGCGTGGGGCCAGATTTTCAGCTGGTGCAGTTCCACTGGCTTCAGTGCAGCCACATTGATTTACAGCAGCTGAAGAAATGGAGGTGCCAAGAGGGTGTGACAGGCTGCCATGTCACAACTCAATGTCTCTGCTTTGTACCACACACCTCTGTGATTCACTATCACTGTGTGGTGATGTTACAACTGCCCTGAAGATATCTTAGGGCTCTGTGGCATGCTGCACGCCAAACTTGGAGAACATGTTGAAAACTTGACAAAGCCGAGGCTGGGATGATTTAGTTGGGGATTGGTCCTGCTTTGAGCAGGGGGTTGGACTAGATGACCTCCTGATGTCCCTTCCAACCCTGATATTCTATGGTTCTATGAAAACTGGATTGTCCTGGGAAAACTGGAATGGGCAGACACGCTAAAACCAGGGGGTTGCCTACATTGAAAAGTTATACAGTATAAATGAAATGTGTATAGTTACATTGGTATAACTCCCAGGTGGACGCCCTTATTGTGAGGGTGTTTTGGTTTTTTTTACAATTTAGCTTACATTGCTTTGGAAGGAGTTTAAGTTAAGTTAAAACAGGGGGGGGGGGAACTTATTTCAAAATAAGCATCCATACAGGGAGTTATACACTATAACTGGTAAAACTTTCCCATGTAGACAAACCCTAACCCAGTCTCTCATGAGGCATGTCTTGAATGGTGAACATTTAGCAAGAACTCACTGTGTTACATATATAAAACTACATCATATATTGGAGCAAAGAGAAGTTAATTTCCCCTAGCCTCTCATCAGTTCAACTCTCCTCTCTCCCATCTCCCAGGATATGCTTTTGAGAGTCAAGAGCAGGTCTGGCCATACCTATTGTATGACAAGCCACGGTAAGCGAGACAAAAATGAGTTGGCAATGCAACCTAATGCATGAGATGCAGCACTTTCCCCTTAGTCAATATTTTCACGTGCAACCTGAATTTTGTGCAGATTTTCACCAGTATTCAAGAGGAGTGTGACAGAGACCTCTGAGCTGCCCGAGGATTTAAGGCAAGGTATTAAGCTAATAGAACAGAAGTGACAATGCAAATGAGCATGGAATAGTGCATGCAGTCCTGTCTCCCTCTAGTGGCTATCCATGGTGACTAGAACAGCCTGCTGCTTCTTCCACCTCAAAGAATTACTTGCTTAGTTCCAAGTGGCAGGAGCTTTGCTTTTGAGGCTGAAGGTCCTGAATTTGATCCTGGTTGATAACTGTGGTGTCTCCATTAGAGCTGGATGGAGAATGGTAATTCTGCTTCATGGAAGATTTCAAGATTTCAAAATCTGGATTCCAAATGAGAACCAAAAATTTTGAAATAGTTGCCTGGAGCCTTGATAACTCCCCAGTGGAGAGCTGGGCAGCTCAGGAAGCCAGAGCCCTCAAAGCTCCGGGCTGCAGAGGAGCGAGGAATCTGGGAGCCACAGGTCTGGGGCAGTCCATCTGGCAGGCTGCGGAGTAGCCAGGGACCCTGGGCTACTGAGGAACCCTAAGCCTGGGAGACAGGGCTTCCAGGCTCCTGGCTCCCCATCAGCCCTCCAGGCAGGCTGACAAGCATTTGGGCATGGGGTGGCAGGAAACCAGGCAGCTTTCCAATGGAGCCGGGCGTGGTTTTCCGTGGCGTTTCATCAAAATCAGCATAGTCCCATGAAACACTGAAATTTCAACAAACCAGCAAATTCCAAGGAAAAGCGTTTCCCCAGTTTTTCCCCCCAGCAGCTCTCATCTGCACGTATACAGCCACTGTTCATGGTATGTTGTTAATACATGAGGGACTGTGCCGATACCAGGCACTGCAACAGCTTTAGGCCCAAGGGCCACCAGCATCACCCCCATAGCCGCTGGCGCTCCCTCAGAACTCAGGCAGCTGCAGTTTCGGTACAAAGCAAGGCAGATACCCAGGGTCCACCAGACACCTCCACTGACACAGCTTCACAGCAGAGCAGTCTCCTGCCATTATCAGACCGTCCCTGCTTTGGGACTCTGGACTAGGTGCTGCTAGTGGTTGGTGACCCTTCAGTCCCAAGTACAATCCTTCCGCTTCCTCGCCCCAGTCTATTCAGAACAAGGCATTACTCTTAACGGCGAAGTGTTGGACTGTAAACGGGTAGCTGGAGCCCTCTCAGATCCCTTAGAAGAGAAAATTCCTGACTAAGCTTTCAGTTCTTGGGGAGTTGTGTCAAGTTTGACAGTAGTATCACCTGATCAATTGTTGAATTTCTCTTGATCCCTTGACTGAATGAGGAACTAACACTGCTTTTGAGTGAATACTGGAGAGATGAATAAGGCAGCTGTGTGCGCAGCTGTCCGGCCATTGTATGTACTGTACCGGGCAGGGAAGAGAAATAAGGTATGGACTTTCTCTCTCTCCAGTTTTATCTGCTCTTTGCAGCGTGGCCAGATTACACAGAATGAATGAACAACGGCCAATGAAATGTTTGCTCTGCCTTTCATTTGTTTATGGAGGAGAATAAAACATGTTCCTTTTGACTGGAAGTATTTATACGTGCAGGGAAAAAAGCACCACAGCGATACAGGCAAATGGATGCAATGACTCTCTCTTACTAGCCCAGGGCGTACTTAGCATGGCCCCAGCCAGCATGAGAAGCCTCAAGGGCAGCATGAGAGCTGCAGGCTACCTCCTATGGACCTGCACCTGTGCCGTGGAAGTCAACAGGGGTTTTGCCATTGCTTTCAATGGGCTCAGGCTTGGGCCTCAGAAAAGAAACAAATTTGACACCTGTAATGGTGCAGTGAAGGGTCAGATCCATCACTGGTGTTTATTAGCATAGCTCCAATTAAAGTCAATGGCGCTCTACTGAATCATACAAGTGGACGATCTGGCCCCCTGCACATAGGAAACATACTGCCCTTCTCCCGGTTCAGCCAGCTTTAATGTACCAGTCCAGATCTACTTGTATTCCATTTGTGTCACTGGCTTTCTATTTAGATGGTTACCCTGACTCTGTCCCTTGACAGCAAAGAAGGGGATAAACCCCACCCGTTACGAAGAAACCACTCTCTCCTCCCCACATGCAACTAGATTATCCAGGGCTTACTGCTGAGTTACTGTAGCATGTCCTTGTGTCTGGATCTCCTCTTATCCCTTTCCTCGCAGCCCACTCAGTCTCCAGCTGCCTTAAGCCCAACAGTGCTTCTGTACCAATGCTCGCAGAAGAGCAGTCGAGCCCTCCAGGCAGTGTGACTAGGAAAAATAATTCTCTCTCTCTGGGATTTGGGAGATCTGGGTAAGTCACTTGGTCTGTCTGTGCCTCAGTTCCCCATCTGTACAATGGGGATAATGTTACTCCATAGGAGAGTTGTGAGAACAAAAACCATTAAAGATTGCGAGATGCCCAGACAATAGGGTAATGGGGCCGTAGAAGTACCTTAGACAGAAGTATGGCTTTGTCCCATAAATCATGGCTAGGGAGATAAGCTACAAAGAATAGAGGTTTTTGCTTATTCTAATTTTGTACTTTTCTAAGGACCAAAGTCTGACTCACTGTTTACAGTGAGTAGTAGTTTAGTTCACAAGCAGTCCCACTGAAATCAAAGAGGGTTGAGATAGTTAAGGTGCTGCATGTGACTGAGGAGACCTGGGGTCAATTCCTGGCTCAAAGACATCCCGTGTGACCTTGTGCAGATAACACACTTGGTCTTGTTCCCTTGGTTGCCCACCTACAACAGAGGAGAACACTTCCTTTCGCTACATGGTGTTATGAGACTAAACGCATGCATGGCTGTGAACTGCTCAAATGCTACGGTGCAGGGGGCTGGACATTTAGACAGGTATTCAGAAAGGGAAACTGGCTTTGAATGATAAGCAGCTATAAATAAAGGAGGGAAACCCTGACCTTATTGAAGTCAATGGGGGTTTTGCCATGGACTTCAATGAAGCCAAGATTTCACCCACAGAATGCGAATCTCCTGTCCATCTCTCCACAGAAGCTGTGTTTTAGAACCAAGGAAACTGGAGGTTATAATAGGGACATTTTACAACTAGGTGGGATTACAAGGCACGTCTGTGTGCTGGAAGCCTGAGCACAGCAAAGTGAAACAGCGGCAGCAAGCAGCGTGCCTTACATTCAAGGCGTAATGTATTTTTAATTATATCTTTTGAGTGCCGTTGGAGATTTTCCACTCCATCACCACCTCCTTTGTCAGTTTTAATGGATTGCATTGATTATGTGATTTGTAAATTTTGTTACCAGTCGGAACAGGATGGTGAAATATAATCTTCTAATTGATTACATTTTGAAATTTATTAGAGTCCATGCGTTGTTCTGGATCTCAAATATTCAAGAGGGTCTTACATCAGATGGTCAGAATAAATTTAACATAAGGCTCATGAATAGTGTCATGGCTAAAACAACAAACTCCAATTTCAGCAGGGCCCTTTATAACAAGCACAACTTTGATGGCAGTTGTCTCAGATCAATGCAGTTGAGCAGCTTTGCTCTACAGTGGAAAAACAATGGACTGTCATTCTTCCCTTGGTGATAAGTATTCCATACCTGTGATAATAACATGCCCTGTATTAATGGGAATGGATGAATATTTTAAGAAGCACACATCGGATAGTTTTGACTCCACCTTTGAAATAGTTATCTAGTCAGCCATGTCCTTTGCATGGAGGACAGGTCCATCGATGGCTCTCAGCCAAGATGGTCAGGGAGGCAACCCCATGCTGTCAGTGTTCCTAGCCTCCGATTACCAGAAGCTGGGAGTGGACAACAGGGGATGGATCACTCGATGACTGCCTGTTTTGTTCATTTCCCCCAGTGAAACACCTGGCATTGGCCACTGTCAGAAGACAGGACACTGGGCTAGATGGACCATTGGTCTGACATAGCACAGCCATTCTTATGTTTGCATTCTAAGGGCCATGCGCACCATGGAACGTCGCTGCTGGTCACAAGAGACTAGAGAAACAGGCTAAGAAGTTGCAGGCATTGTGCTGTGTAACAATAGTTCAGTTCTCAGCTCTCTTACAAACATCCTGCGTGCCCACGGGCAAGTCACTTTGCCTTCCATGCCTCCGTTTTCTAACTGTGTAATAGAGACTGGATTCCCACTCTGCTAGGAGCAGTACATAGTAAGCAACAGTCCTGCCTGAAGAGCTTACAACTGAAATAGGCAAGATGTACAAAGAGTAGGAAGAGGAAGAAGCAGAGAGAGGGCAAGTCACTTGCCCAAGGTCACCGAGTGGATCAGTAGCATAGCCAGCTCTCCTGAGCCCCACTCAGTGCTATCCACTAGACCAAGCTGCTCTCAGAATACTTGCCTACCTTGCAAGTGTGTTGCAAGGATAAACTCAGTAACACTAGCAAGGCAGTCAGATACTATGGTGAGAAGGGGCATATAAGTTCCTGGACAGATAGACAAATAGCCAGCTCCGAAAGGCAGAAGTGCAACCTATCTGCACCTCACCTGGACAAGAACAGAAAGGTGGGAGGAGTCATTGGAAAGGAGGGAGGAGTCATCCCCAGCGGCACTTATGCTCGATGATACCCATAAACCAGAAGAAAACCTGACGCCAGAAAACCATCCCGAGTTATGGCTGCCGTATGCTCAAAGTTCTGCCTAAAGAACAGATCAGAGGATTGGGGGAAGCATTTTATTTTCATGCTGCTAAGAGGGTATTCCAGCATAATGGGGAGGAAAATATGTAAAATTCTATTTTTAGAAAAGGACTTAACATAACTTCCTATTGTGCTTAACGTCTCTATTGTCAAAGACCTTATCTGAATCTGAATAGCACCGAGATTTCTCTGAGTTTTTGTTTTCAAAAAGGTAAATTAAAATGTAGGGTTTTCACGCCTGCTGTACTGATGGAAAATGCCACAGTTATGCAAACACCTGTGAAGAGCACTGGCACTCAGATGTCACCTCCAAGGAGGATCAGGACTTTGGGACAACTGAAACAAAGACACCCATCATCCTACAAAATACACCACAGATTATACATGATACCCAAAATGAGATAGCTGTGTGCCCGCAGAGACAGGATATTGTGTTTTAACAACCTAAGAAAAACCCCTATAATGAAATTGTATATGCCTTCAGGGGAAGCTACTTCCTAATCACAGCTCATTAATAGAATCATAGAATATCAGGGTTGGAAGGGACCTCAGGAGGTCACCTAGTCCAACCCCCTGCTCAAAGCAGGACCAATCCCCAATTTTTGCCCCAGATCCCTAAATGGCCCCCTCAAGGATTGAACTCACAAGCCTGGGTTTAGCAGGCCAATGCTCAAACCACTGAGCTATCCCTCCCCCACAATAGGTGGCTTATAGCCTAAAGCATGAAGGTTTATAGTCCTTTATACATTTTCATGCTATGTACCGTGACAGCAGATATACTCATTTATAAAAACGTTTCATCCTTTTTTTGAATTCTACCGTAACCTGTGGCTCACCTATATCTTGTGGTAGTGAGTTCCACATGCTAACAGAGCATTAAGAAAGTACTTTCCTTTTTTATCAATGCAACTTTCGTCAGGGGAGCATGCAGTCATCTCTACAGCGATATCTTGTGTGGCTGGAAGTGTTCATTAAAGCTACCAGTGCTTGACCTTAATGCTAAGTCTTAGGCTATGTCTACACTATACACGCTGCCGAAAGTTGTGTAGCGTACATGTAGCTACCCACTGCAGTGCAAAGCACACCACCTCCACACTGTGGCGTGTAGCTACATGTGTGAGTGAAAGGCTCTGGTAGAGGGGAGGCAGTGCAGAGCTGCCAAAGTCTGTCCTGATGCCTTCCGCCCTGGCAAAGCCTTCCCCACTGACAGTCTTTTCCAGGGAAAGACTCCTGCAGTGGGCAGACAGCAGGACACTACTCTGCTAAAAATTCAAGTGGTAGACGGGACAGTGTGGCCTGGGTGCTTAGAGTATCTAAGATCCTAGTGAGATAACTCCCTTGTACTCACTCACATCAGAGCCAGATTTTCTAAAGAGCAGCCCCACACTGACATGGCTATAGCCAGATATTCTAAAGAACTCCATACCCAATGTGCGTCCAATGCTCTGCACTCCGTTGAAGATCTGACCATTAGAATGCAATGAAAGTTCAACCCCAGACAAAAGCATTCATGGCACCTAAGATCAGCTCAGGTGCCCACGTGAACTGTACCTTGGTTGAAATGGGGAAGAGGCTGACAGGAAGGCAGTGAGTGCACCATGATTTTATAATTGTTATTTATCTTACAGTCACGCTCAGAGTCTCCAACCAAGACCGAGGCCCCATTGTGCTAGGTGCTGTACAGACATGAAGTAGGAGATGGCTCTCTGCCCTGAGAAGCTTCCAGTCTAATACCCAAGTCAGACAAAGGATTGGAGGGGAAAACAGAGGCAGGGAGGGGTGAAGTGACTTGCCCAAGGTGACCCAGCAGGTCAGTGGCAGAGCTGGGAACAGAACCCCACATCTCAGTGCTCCATGCCCTAGCCCACACTGTCTCTCATTGCTTTGCAACCTCTCCCACTCATGCAGTTATGACAGAGCTAGTTGGTGGCCCTTTGGGGCACCCTCGAGGACTCTCTTTTATCACAGACTACGGAGGAGGCTGGAGGTTAGAGAGGGGAGTATGTTACCAGTCCTGTTGAGCTGCGTGGGCAGGGAGGAGGTCAACAGTGACCTTGATCTAGCTTGAAATCACCAGGATGTATGTTTTGTAGAGGACGGTTTGTACATTTGCCAAGAGGCTGGGACAGGATCATTTCATCAAGTAACATAAAATAGGAAAAGGTGAAATCGGCACTGAATCCAGGCACAATTTGGGGTTCATCATGCCCTAATTCTGACAGGTATTAGACTTTTTTTTTCCTCACCTTCTTCCAGGAGTTGATAGCCTTTCAAACACATTGGTGCAGGAGGCTGTTCTTGGGGCTGTCATCCGCACAGGCGTTGGAGCGGCTGCGGGAAATATAAGAGTAAAGCCTTTTCCTTATCTGCCTCTTTTAAAGACTAGGATGGGAGTGTGGTAGGAAAAAGACATGGGCCCTTGAGGATGGTGCCATTCAAATTCAGCTGGAGGCTTTGCTTCCATAGCTGGGAAGTGCATTTTTAATGACCAGTGGTGTACATGACATTACACCAAATGAGCATTCATGTAGTGGCTCAGTGCAATGCACATTTTCTGCTCAAAGGGGCCTCCCAAAGGAGCTGGAAAGAAATCACTCGCCAGTCAAAAGGAAAGACAACTGGTCTCTCTGAGTGAGGGTGAAGGTCTCTCTGCAGCAAGGTATATGGAGGCAGACAGCATGACTAGCTAGCAGAGTTAAAGGAAAGCTTTGTTTTCAGTACTGTCAATCCACTCCCTTCCTTTGCTCATCACAGTTGCACACCACTCGGTTCACTAATGCGACAGCAAGTTCATCTACACGTTCAAGAGACTAATTTATAGAGAAAGAGGAGAATCAAAGGAGACATTTTTAAGAGCTGCCTGCAAAAGATGAAAGTCCAGAGGGGACAATGCAGAAAGGAAGCGGCATTTGTATAAGGCAGAATTGCTCAGTACAACCGGCCCAATGTTGCAGTATCTATTTAGTCTTCACTTTCTCTCAACCTATAGCTCTCCCTCTCATTCTGCCATGGCCCCACGTATACTGCAAATCCTGCCATGTTGGAGACTGGGATACCCCACAATTGTTCCCCATTTTAGGTACAATCCAGTCCTTTTTTGCAATGGAGATGGAACATTGCCTGTGCCCCCAAGTCAAGCTTGAATTCACTCATAGCCCAGCCAACTTGGGCACCTCCCATCACTCCCCCCAATACCGTAGACACCTTTGCAATATGGACGTGACATTTGCCCTCTATCTGGATGTAGGCTAGAAGGTGCACCATAACGTAAGCACAGAGCTGCTGGCGATTCTATTGTAATGCCTATATTCTGCACAATGGGGACCACATCAATTTATTTCGAAAGAGAACTAGTGGTGATTTCAACCAGGAGGCCAAGCAACAGCAGAGGGGCAGAGTTAAGACTGGTAGGGGGGACTGAACTATTTCCAGATTTTCTGCAGGCAGGTTCTGTTTTGTTTTATTTAAACAACTTTCTGATTTTCTGTCTTCCGATTGGGTGATTTTTAAACCTTATTCACTTTCTAACATATGGGAGGGACTTGCTGGGAAATATTTGTTTGTTTGGAAATACAGGGAGAATCCAGGAGATGTAGAAGAACACAATAGATATTTCTAGTCTAACTGGTCTATTGACAGTGCTTTCTGATGGAGAGAAGTTAAAAGCCATGGAGAATGAATTCCCACAGAAACAGATTGTGATACCTTTACCCTACTTCACTGCACAAGTGGCACTAGCCATGGGGCCTGGCATTAGTCAGCATAAGATTATCGCAATCTGGCCCATGTTTTTCTTTAGATTCAGGATTATAATGGTAGTACATTTACCCCATTGTGTTTACCTGATTCATTTCAACCCACTGACCTTTGGGGATCACTCCATATTAGCATAAGAGAAAGAATTTCATCTCCATGTTCATCTGTTCTTAGACTTCTTTTGATTAGAAAATCACTGATGATGAAATAGGGACATATGGGAGATGGTGTTTCCCCTCTAACCCCTCCTTCCGCCGGACATAAACCAGGGTACCAGAAGCAAAAGCCTGTGACATTTATATAATAAAGAAGGAAAAGATTCTATTGTCCCCATGCACCTATTTACCCAGGAAAAAAAAAAGAAATGACTTTTCAACTTAATTAACAATGCAAAACCTGAGGAACGGGAGGGATATGCAAAAATCCAGACAAAAAGATTGCAAGAAAATGAATTTGCTGATAATACAGTACTTGCAAAACAAGCTTCTGATATTCCCCTCTTGACACAGCGTCTGTTGTCTACCAGGGCAATCATATCCAACCGTAATTGTCTAACAATTGTTCAGCACTGAGAAAATAGTTCTGATTACAGACATTAACACGTTTAGGCATTAAGCTTCCTCACCGTAATTACCCTTGAGCTTCGTCTCACAAATGAATTAATATGCTGATTGCTTGGACTAATAGAACCAGAAAAAGGGTGATGAATTGCTTCCAAATCAGATAAAATCAGGCATGACATCATTTAACTAATTTGAAGGTTGGGGGAGGAAGAAGGTGGAGGGGCGATGCTGAAAAGAAATGCATCTCTCCCCCACGCGGACTTCTTCACAGATAGAAACGCCCCCATAGGGGAAGCAACGGAGGTGTTGGGGAAGGAGGGAGTGTGCCCTGTGTGATAAGAGGATTGCTGTAGGTGGATGGGTGTGTAACTTTTGTATGGGAGCGTGCAGTGCCAGGCTGATGTGCTGTTACAGACAGGTAATGTAAATGTGCTATGGGCTATGCACTCCCCCACCCCCCAGTATAACTAAATAGCTATGGTGCTGTGAATGAGATCGCATGGCTTAGCTGTTGAGTGAATCATCCTCTGACTGCTTGGTGGCCACATTCCATCCATCTCTTCTGAGACACACAGGAAGAGACCACACTAATCAGGGCACTACTGCTGCATCCCCCAGGGTTCCTCATAAACACGGGTTTTATACTGCGTGGATTCTCCATAGCAGGTGCTACAGAGGACTATTTTGTAGCTTGGAGGATGGGGAAAGGGGGCCAAGCCCATGGTCGGTGAGTTATGCCCTGTGCACCCCATCTCTTTCCTCGATTGTGACCACACTGATAGGAAAAAAGGGGCATGCTATCCCTACATAAGGCTGCAGCTCAGTCCTAGCATGGGCCGCATGGTCACTGTAGCCTAGATTGGGAACAGTTATTCCCACTGACTTCACAGGCCTGCCTACCAAGGGCCTGTACTTGTTCTCTAAGACAAGTAATAAAAAACTAACAAAATAGGAGTAAACTGAAAGGCTGTGGCTACAGCATGGGCTGCTGGATTAAGTGGCGTCCCTCTCTCAGTCTCAACCTAAACCTACCACATAGGTCACTGCCCCTCTCACGGCATGGTACAAGAAGCTTGCTGTACCTGATGTGGATACAGCGGCCACTCGCTTCTTGTAGCCGGGCAGGTAAACATCCATCTTCCATTTCAGAGTCCGCATTATTCGTGCCTCCTACGCAGAGAGGAACCAAGAGCAAAGTTACTTAGAAAGTAAAGTTACTTTTAAAAGGAAATGGGTGGTTGGTTTAATTTTCAAAGCAGTCGGAGTCACATAGGGTTGTGTGTGCGTCTGCATAAACACCCACATCCAGGTACAGTCCTATTCCCACTGAAATCAATGGCAGCAAAACTGGATAGATGTATGTACACATATATAAATACACATACCGAGATATACATGCACATATATACAAAAGCTGGGAATCTATGTGCACACAGCTTATCGGCTGCTTATCTAAATAAGAGATGACCTCTTCAAACTGTGGCCCCAACTGTGGGTGGTGAACAGCTGAAAATGTAGCCCTATGTTACCAGGGCCCAAGATTTCAGCTTGGGGGAGAAGCCAGCTTCACCAGGTATAGATACATGTAAGAAGAGAGAAAGGATGGTCCAATGATAAAAGCATTAACCTAGGCTATGGGAGAACTGGGTTCAAGTCACAGACTTCCTGGGTAACCTTTGGTAAGTCACATAGATTCTAAAGCCAGAAGGGACCACTAGTCTGACCTCCTGCATAACAGGCCATAGAACATCCCCAAAATAATTCCTCTCTGGGCCTCATTTCTCCATCTATGAAAATGGGAATAACCATACTGCCCTTCCTCACAGAGAGGGTGGTGTTCTGATCAGCACTGGTTAGAAAATGGATTTTCTGTCCCACAAGGAAATTCAAAATTTTGGCTTTTTGCCCCAATGCAAGATGGAAAAAATTGAAAGTTTTAGCAACACAAAATCCCCCTCTCCCCCCCCAGGAAAAAACTCCTGTTGGGTCAGTCAAAACATTTTATTTTGAGAAATTTTATGTGTTTGGTTTCTGTTGTGACCCTTTTTTATTTTACCATTTTCTTGATAAAGCAAAATTTTGAAATGAAAAGTTCTTTCAAAATGCAAATATAAAAAAAAAAACCCTTTTCATTCTGATGGCAAAGCGACATTTTGACATTTTCTAAACCTTCTTCCACTTTTGTAAACAACATTTAGTTGAAATTAATACATCACACACAAAATCAGTTGAATTAAAATGGCATTTTCTGAGGGGAAATTTCTGACCAGCTCCTGACGCATTAAAGATTGTGAAGTGCTCAGATACCATGGTAGTTGGGTCTCATAGGCACCTTAGAATGTGAGATATCAAAAACAAACAAAGGTCACTGCCACTGTAAGAACTTCATGGTTTTGTATAAGTCCGAAAGAGGGATTCACGTTCTACAACAGGACATTTGCTAAGCAATCAGGGTGCAGAGTCATGCAATCTTATCACTTTTAGTGTTAAACGCACACGTGTTTAGAAGCCATGTTTTATGCACATACAATCATGTTTCACAATTTATAAGAATCTTTGCTACCAGGATGTGCTTAGATTCTAACTGGACAGTTATCACCCACACCATATTTTTCCCCATTGTGTATTTACTGCACCTAAGAGATCCAGAAACAAAAGGATCTGGGCTTTCCTTACTTAATAATTGTTTTGGGGTTCAGCTGTGTACTTGGGGGGGGGGAGCATAACTTAGCATCATCTCAGATACTAGAATAGCTAAAGAAAAATGTACCATGCACTTCTCATTGCACTGTGTCTTAGGCACCTGCATGCTACTTACCAACTTACTCAACATAACATGATTTCCCGCCTCCCCCCCATTTCTGCATATTTTTCTCTCTGCTTCCTCAGAGCTACCTTTAATTCTGTGTCTATATTTACATGTTTAGGAAGTGGCCTCTTCTATCATAATGCTATGGGAACAAAAACCACCACCACCAGGAAAATGAAATCAGAGTATAAGAACATAGGCGCTGCCATAACAGATCAGACTATTGGTCCAGCTAGTCAAGTATCCTGTCACCAACTGGGCCAGGACCAGATGCCCCAGAGGAAGGTTCAAGAAACCATGCAACAGGCAGCTACGGGAGAAGCTGTCCCCAAGGAAAGCTTCCTAGTCCTAACCCCCCACAATTATCATCATCCCCATTCTTCAGCTGGGAGACCTGAGATAGCAAGGTGAAGTGACTTGGACAAAGCCACATAATGAGTCAGGAGCAGAGCTAGGTTTAGCACTCAGGACGCAGACTCCCAATCCTGTGCTCTGCCCTCTAGGCCACAGTGCCTACTTTAACAATAGATTTTTGAAGACGATGCCTTATAGAAGTAGTAATAGCATTTGGTCTGTGAACCTTGACTGTTCACCATTCCTATGTCAAGAGGATGTGGTTTGGCCGATGTTATTTCTGCATCTAGCTATAACCCACTTAATAACCTCATAACCACCAGCAAAGCTATCCTCTTCCCCACGCTAGCGCAATAAGCTTCAAGATCACCCCTCTTAGTAGTTTGAGTGTTCAAGACAAGACTTTACCAGAGGTGAAAGTAGCCACACACAGAGGGGGAAAAAGAGTCTTGGAATTGTTTCCACTTTCCCATGGGAGGGGAGTGACCATGGAATATAAGAGTAAAGTGGGTGGGCATTATCAAGGGTTCCGTTCTGATCCTAGCCACGATACTGTATATAGCCTTTTTTAAAACCAGCTTCACCTAGCCAAGAGCCATCAGAATGAGTGCTCTCTAAAGCTGCTGCTGTACAAGTAGGAAACAGTACCTGGCTGAGATAGGTGGCTGCTATTTCCTCGTAGCTAGGCAGCAAAGAAGTGAAAATGAACCTGAACAATCAAGCTTGGCTCTAGAGGTAGAGAGAGAAAGAGGATAAAGCTGGTAAATGTGGCTCTAGATTCAGGTTCAGATCCACCCCACCCCACAATACAGAGGCACACAGAGGTTTATCTTCAGGTCCATCTTCAGGATAAGAAGATGCAATGCACTGGTAACATCAGAAGATGTTATTTTTATCTGCAGTGGCCATGCATTGAGAACCAAAGTAGACACTGCAGGCCAGATCCTCAGCTGGCGTAAACAGGGGATGCTCCACTGAAGCTGAGGATCCATCCCTGCCTCTTTAAAGATCTTATGTTTGGATTTCTGTTTGCAGGATGTTAATATTCATATATTTGTATGCAGCCAGCCTTTGGAGCACGCAAACGTCCTCTAACTGTAATTTCAGCCTGGTCAAGGTAACAGACCTTTTTCATTAAGTGCCTCCAAATTTCCAATCTATCCATGAATGTGAAAAATCTGTGCTAATTAAGGTCTGTCGTATAGGCCAATAGTGCAGAGAGAAGTTAAGGAGGTTCCGAAGAATTTGTTAAAGACACAGTGTCGACATTCATGTGACTGGGATTTTTTTCCCCTCACACTCAGTGACATTTCATCCTGGTCTTTATTAATCGGACAAGAGGTTATTTAAAAAATACCTATGCCTCCTTCGGTCTTAAGTGATAAGGGGTTTAGTTGTTGGGAAACTAGCCAATGCTCAGGAGGTCTGTGGTGCATAGGAGGAAAGGGTTTCTGGTCACGGAAGTGCACATTATATATATATATATATACACACACACACACACACACACACAAATAAGTGGCCAAAAAACGACTACTACGTTTTTCTAATTATAGGCATGTTAGTTTTAATTCCAGATCACTCACAAGTAGATGGTAAGAATATTTTTTTCAAGGGAGGGGGAAGATAACCATATTTTTAAATTCAAAATAAAGGATACCTTTATGGCAACATTTTAAGGGAAGCAAAATCCTCCTAGAAAAGACATAAGTACCGTTTGTAAAATGTGTTCTATTGCTGGTGCTTCTAGCTACCAACTTAGCAGCAAACACATACGTATTCCTCAGTCTTCAGGGTTTTTTCCAGTAACTTGGTATCTGAATGAGTTTGTCATGAAACACTGAGCAAACACTTATCACTCATTTTGAGTGAAACAAGAGCTTCGACAATGGGAACCTTCATTCAGCTTCTTCTCTTCACTCCAAACCCCGTTCATCACACTGAGCACTCGTTCCACTGAGCCATTTGCTTCTGCTAAACACAGAACAAGTTCTAGTTGCAGTTTCAGCAAACGTTTTTTAGAGTCCTACAAACATTGTGATTGATGAAATGGAAAACGGAAGTATTTCAGGCATTCCTGGAACGCTATAGCAAAAACAAGCCAAACAAAAAGAAAACATAGGCCTGTCCCACTGCAACTGAGATATATGGTCTCTTTAAGGAAGGGGATCCCAAGGAGCCTGTAAAGTTCTTGAAGTCCTGAGGCATCAGAAAATGCCATTGACTTAAATGGACAAGGTTAAGCCCTTCCACCAAGTTCAGCAGCTGAGAAGTAAAGCTCTCTGTGGCTCTGATTTGTGTCCTAGATACATGTCTATTCTGATTACCGAACATCTGGTAGCCCTGATGTACTGTGTAATAATATCCCAACTATGTGTGTGAAACACTTATAAATACTAATTAAAATCTAATCATTTATTAAGACCACATATATCTATCATCTGAGAAGCGATTGGAGCTCATTTTCCTTCACATCCTTTATTAATAAAACACAGTGAAATGCACTGACTTTTTTTTTTAAAAAAAAAAGCTTCCTTGGCATTGTGTGGATGGACCCCATCAGTGGAATATAATATAGTTTATTATCACTAACACAACAATGGACCATAACTCTAAAGAGACAAAGCCTCAAGTAAGCTATGAAGGTCATTTTTGTGCATCTAGAAAGCAAATGTAATATGCCAACTGACTGTGTTAGCATCCCATTTTGGGGACAACGTGGACTGCTTTCACTTTAATAGCAAAAATGAAGATTTTTCAGATGGATCATTACACTGTTAGTCCTACTAGACCTGGACAAAATGAGGGCAAAAATCAGTTCAGTTTATACACACTTGTATTTCGTGCTTCTCTTTTTCAAGAATCTTTAAAGGACACAAGACTCAAACATTCCACACCAACATTATTTTTGATACGTTGCAAAAACAATACACCCTGACCATCACTTTTGCCATTGGAACCTGCTTTTCACTTTTGGAAACGTTGATGCAGCCATCAAATGGAAGAGGGCCTAGATATTGACTTCAGATGCTACTAGCCGCTTTATTTAGTCTCAGTCTGAACATTACCCAGGTGACCATTAGAGCTCTCTTGCAATCAATCGGTGGCTTTTGATTCGGGAAATTTAGCCTCCCTTGAAACCAATGTGTTGCGGATTTTGATCCCTACTAAGGGCTCTTAGGACTGATTTTTAAAAAGGCCTCAACCCAGCCTTTGATTTTGAGCTTGTGTATATATATATATATATATATATATATATATATATATGTGTGTGTGTGTGTGTGTGTGTGTGTGTGTGTGTAATTAACCGTGTTTACACACAAAGGCACAAAAGGTTGTTAGAGGCACCAGGCTGTATAATTGTACTAAGAAAAATGAAGATGTTAGTGATAACTCAGAGCCTTGGGGTAAATTCCTGCTGTTAGTTAAAACTGTGCATCCACAATGACTTTGGGAGCCTTTACTTCTATAGCCAAACAGAACTTTCTGCAAGAAGATAGGCCCAAACCCCAACTACTCTATCACTGGGGGTTTTGAAGAGCAGGTTGGACAAACACCTATCAAGGATCCAAGTTTACTTGGTCCTGCCTCAGCACAGGGGACTGGACTTGATGACTGTTAGTATATAGGTCTGTTTGCTAGCCTGGGATTAAATTTTGGGTTTGACTTTTTGATACTCTTATACTAAAATGTGTAAACAAGGGAGAAAGACATGGTGATGTTGCTTCTGCCTAGTCAGCTGGATTTGTTAGTACAATGGGAACAGATAAGAGCAATTAAAGTGTTACTCGAGAGCACACTTAAGATTGCCTCAATCCCTATCTCAAGGCACAGTCAAGCAACCAGTCGGGAGGTGCAAAGGAGCTTGTGGGGGGAGGTATAAAACACTAAAAGACCAAAGAAATGCCCGCCCCTGACCGCAACACAACCTCACTCCTTACCCCTCCCATGGGGTACAAAAGAGGTGGGATGAAGACCCCATACCCAAAATGGAACATGACCCTAAGTTGTAAGGGGTGGGACTCTGTGCATTGCAGGTATATTTGGGCCTGCTAAGGAGGAGGAGGTGGGAATAGGGAAAATGGGGAATGAGAATAGGGAATGGGGAACAGGGACACAGGCAAGGCTCTGCGGCACCAGAGCTGGGAAGGGGGACATGGGGTAAATGGTCTGCGGTGTCAGAGCTGGAAACAGAACACTGGGAAACAGATTCTGCCAACATGTAGCGCTATGGATATGTTTGTTTATTGGGGTTAGTTCCCAACATTGCATGGTTTGCACTTCGGACTTCTGGTCTTCTGCTTTCTGTCTGTGTGACAAGAACCAGAGGAGGGGGTGAAGGGAAAGCCCTCTAACAATGACTACTCAAGGTACCTTCCAGCCCCACATTTCTAAGGCTCAACCCCATCCCAGTTTCTTACACCTCCTATTGTCCTTCTTGATACCCACCACCTCCTGACTTACGTTTCTGTCCCTGCCTTTCCCTACTCACACACTTGTACAGCAGTAGCATTAATAGATGATGATTCCACATTGGCTATGATGCAAGGAGTGATCAAGCGCATTGGGTGCTAGGTTTCATAATAGGTTAGCATAGCAGTACTTCCCCCTTGACGAGCAGATTTCAAGTCCTCCTGAGATCATAAATGAAGTCCCTAATTAGGGTCTCCAGGTGCTACTGCCATACCGATAATAAATGACACTTAGCAGGAAAAGACTAAGCACACCGCACACAAACATCACACAAAGACAGTCACTGCCCCCAAAAAACTATGTTTCCCAAGCTCCCATTTGTCCACAACCCAAAGGCACATTTCTGCATCCCTGGCAGCCTCTGTTCTGCGTCCACGATGGGATAAGGATGCTTTTTTCGCATCCCAAGTGGGATGCATGTTCAGAATTGTCTGGGGTGAGCTTTAACCCTCCTATTATGCTTAACCCTACCCAGTGCTCTTAGTCCTTCCCTGTCACAAGGTTCGCTGACCACCACTTTTAACGGCCCACTGCTCAGCTACATGTAACCAACATTCACTAGATACACCAGCATCAAAATCTTCTGTCTATATTTAATCACATTGCCTCTCAAGGTAAGACTAGGCACCTGGGATTCTGGGGTCCCAACATGCTGAGGTTCATCCACAGCAAAGGCCTATGATACACCTTGCTTTGGGTGTTGCTCTCCTCCCCTCTGCCGTAATTCTATTCGTACACTAAGTTGTGCATCACTCTCGCCAGCTCAGTTGTGCAAGCAGCAACTGGGATACACTACTGCTATTTTCTGGGGAGTATTATTTGAGTAATAAGAGGACGAAGCGGACCAAAAAATACGCAGCATCTCTCTCACACCACCCCTTTTCCCCCCCCACCTCCAATCAAGCCACCCAGCGTGGCTTTAGAAAGGCTTTCAGCGTTCTAAACAGATTTTGCATCAGATCTCACTGTCAATATGTGACTCTTGTATGCTACTTCATTCGGCCTTGAAGACTTTGGGCCGGGCCCTCAGCTGGTGTAAGTCAACTTAGTGCCACTGATTGTCACTAGCAGATGATCTGGCCCTTTGTATTTGCTTTGAATACAGGGGTTGTCTTAGCACTGCACTAGCATGAACCACCATTAAATACAGGGCCTTTAATAATTCTGCCAAAACGCCAGGCAATTTCCCTCCCCCGCCCCAAGTGCCAAACATCATTTTTTCCCACAGATCACTGGGTACCCTGAAGGGCTGTGAAGATTGGTATTTAGTGATGCGAAGAAAGTGTCTGAGTTTATTAATCCCAATCCAGCATTTTGATTTCTCTCTCCAAAGCACATGTACCATGAACTCTGACTGCACAGTTCCTCTCAGAGGGTGCAAAATAACCCTTTATCCACCACTCTTCTAGAGATGGAGAAGGAAAATTCCCTGCCTTTTCTTCACCAGTACGACCCCCCACAAGAAAGGTGCATCTACAGTAGAAAAACTACAGCAATTGTGGCCAGGTTTTCAAAACACAGTGCTACGAACCCTCTATACTAGCACTGGTGCTTACTAATTTTTCTAGTGCAGATAAGAGTCTAGAACTGAGGCTGATCCAAATCAGTATTTTTATACCTTCCCACATGACGTGACCCAGCCAGGTAAAGTGTTAGGGTTACAATGTGGTTTGAAGCCACAGCTCTTGGCAGGGGGCTAAGCAAAGGTGCAACATCCAACGGGAGCTTCTGAGAGAGTTACTCTTGAAGCAGGCAACTGGGAAGGGCAGACACTGATACATCATTTGACAGGTTACAATGCGCGCTCCCAATGTACCAGGCCAGATCTGCCAGGGAAGAGCCTATTTGGGCAGAATAATGGTGACAACAATGCTAATTTTCCCAGGGCTTGGTGACAAATCTTAGACCCATTGATGTCGGTGGTAATACTCCCATTGGCTTCACTGGAGCCAGGAATTGGCCCAGGAAACTCAAAGAACAAGATTCACAAAGGGACTTAAGCATGGTGATGCTCAGTGGCACCACACCTAATGTTTTAGGCACCAAGGTGGGGGGAGAAATCACTGGGATTCACCAAGCCTGAATTCAGCACCTTGTCTCCTTGCACAGACGCTTTACAATGGGATTAACAATAGCCAGAACACAAGGCAGCACCTCACCTAATCCAGCCAATGGGAAACGCTGCACCAACGGGTGTGTGCTAAGCCCTGCCCCTCATAGGGAGTTTGGGGCCTAAATCCAGGCTGCAGGGAATAGCCCCTCTATGCTTGAGATTCTCAGCTGCAAACCCTCTCTTGGTGTTAGGCACCCCTAGGCTGTTTTAGCAAGGAGGAGGACCTCCCTCAGAACAACTCATTGGGAGACCCCAGTTCAAGACCTGCCTCTGCCTCCGCCTGATGGGGAGAAGGGATCTGAACAGGGGTCTGCCATCTCAGGTGAGTGCCCTAAACACTGGGCTATTCTAATGCAGGGCTCCTCCATCTTGTCCGTTGAAGCTTTTCCACTGTGGATATATAATGAGAATCTTCTTCTTGCAGTTGGTTTGTGTAAGTTCACCTATGGGGCCTGACCCTATAGGTGAGCTCTGAGCAGGCTTCCCTGATCGGGCCCTGCAGGCGAGTTAGAGGAACACTGATCTTCCCCCACTTTGTGAATCGCTCTGGGGCTTTGGGGTCCGGATGCCTAGAGTAAGGCTGTCGTGAGCATGCTCAGAGGCAGAAACATAGGTACCTAGGGAAGTTTTTCCCGCAAAGATCTGTGCGCTGAGCAAATTTAGATGCCTAAAGGGTTCGACAGAAACTGAGCAGGGGTTTCGTGAATCCCGGTGGGGCTTGATTCTGAGATTTTGGCACCTAAAGTGGCAGTTAGGCACCTCCGTCCTTTTGTGACTCTAGCCCAAGGAGGAGAGCAATGCTAGGCCTATGTGCAGCACAGCTGGGGTACGAGTCCTTAGCCATTCATTCCTTCTCTCCCACACATGTAGTGCCAGACTAACTCTTGTCCATAAAATGAAGACTTTCTTTTTTGGGAGCAAGCAGGAAATGCCACGATTACTGGGAAGCTACTTTGCTTTTCCAAATAATAAATGTGACGTTGCATGGGGAAAAAAAAATCTATTTGTGTATCCAAAGCAGCTCTCCATTCAGACTACCCACTGCTTTCCTAGAAGCTGTCCAATTTTATGCCAATTAAGGCTTTGGAACCAAGTTTTGGACCAGTTTAACAATGCAGAGGGAATATTTGTGTGTGCTTGCTTTTGGCTAATTATAGCCCTTAAGCTGTTGCCACTGCTAGGAACTTGATTCAGGAAGCCATTTACAGTGCATAACAACCACCTTATTGAACTACTGACTTACAGCCAATGTTACATATTATTATGCACTAGTAAATGGTGCTCTTTATATTACTTTTCTAGTTACATATACACATACACACAGAGTTCTCTCTCTTTTATATGGCACTCCCATAGCAACCAACACAAAAAGCACTTACCAAAGTGAGCATCTGGTACTGGAGATCTTTTTTCTCTCTCTCTACAGCCTGTATCTCTTCCTTAGACAGAATTGGAGCGGATATCCTTTGGGTGTAACAGTGGCACTTCAACTACAAATCAGAAAGAGGAAGAAGCAGTGGTTTATTATTTCTACTTCACCTGAGGCCAGCCCTAAAGTATGAGGCTGTCCATGAGCGACTGGCTTGGCCCTTTTAGTTTTTCTAAATAATTGCCAAGCAGCCTCATAAATTATCCACATCGAGCTTCATCCTGCTGCCAGTGAAGTTTTGCTAATGCTCCTCAAAAGGGGAGCAGAATCAGGACTATTTTCCTACTCATTTAAGCATTCCCTTTGTCATACCTTTGCAGTGGATTTGACAAATTCTCTCAGCTGCTACAAGTAGCATTGTGATAGTGTTTGGAATAGTTGCATTTCTATATGTAACGTGGTACTATTTGTGGCAAGCCTTTGGTACACAGGATAATGCAAAGGAAGAAGCAAAAAAATGCAAAAAAGGGTTTATATGTGCATTATTCTGTTTACAGGTTGTACTCCTTGGAGAATTCCGCACCACGGCGCACACACAGAATTCATGTCTCCTGCAGAATTATTATTATTTTCCTCTGCAGAAAATGTAACTGCAACACATCTCCAGCAGAATGTGCCTTTCACCCACAAGGGGCTGCTGTGGTGCCAGAACATAGGACAGCCGCTCCTGGATAGGGAGAAGAAGAGGCTGCATTCCTCGCCGCGCCCTGCCTGTGGGGCCAGGTGAGGAGGCATGGGATATGGGGGGGGGGGATGCATAGAGCAGGGCACATGGGACTCCTGGGGGGGTGTCACAGACTGGGGTTCAGAAGGGCTAGTGGTGGGAACAGTCTGGGGCAGGGTCTGAATAGGGATTGGGGGGTGCAGGGCTACATGGGGATGGGGCAGATGTGCCTGACAATGGGAGAAGCTAGGGGACATCCAGGGTCTGCATGGGGGATGCTCCCCAACTCCCTAAAAATCCCCCCCCAAAAAGAATTGTTCCATACTTCTCTCACCCACACCCAACAAGCCTCCAGGTTCCCTCCCAGGTTGCTTCTCTCTCCCTCAGCTTCTCCATTACCCCTGACTCCCCCAAGCCTTTGCACTGCTTCTGAGGGGTGAGGAAACACATATCTGTATTGTAGTTTAAATGAATTTTACTCAAAGTTCTGTATTAATAAGCCTAGCATGGAATCTATTTGTCAAAAGACATTTCCTGAATCATTTTGTTGTCTATATTGTTACAGACATACATGCTGACAGGTATTTTGAAATAATATTATGAAAATAATTGAAACTGATGTGATTATATTGTGTTATTTTGACAAATAAGATATGAAGAATTTTAAAATATTGTGTGTTGAATTTTTAATTTTTTGGCATAGAATTCCCCCAGGAGTAAGAATGAACAGCAATCCAGACACAACCAGTCTAAATTGCCCAAACTCAGATTTTTATAGATGAAACCTTGGCCATTTTCACCAATATATGCTGATATACACCTGTCTTCTGGCTGGCAGGAGTACTATCTACAGTTTCCCCACACCAACTATTTCTGCCAGGCTGGGATGTACAGCCAGTACGTATTGTCAGGTCAGGCTTACATGCCTTTGAAGCCTAACTCCTGGGGCCTGAGTTCCATGACCTTGCACCTTGTTTAGTTATTTACAGGGGAACAAAGGGGGGTGGGAGTCAAGAGAAGCTCTCCGATTAGAATGGTGAAAGTTCACTCTCCCTTTGCACAGGTGTTAGTGACTGCACAAGAAGTGCAAGGTAGTGAAGAATCAGAATCCTGAGGTTCAGTTCTCAGCCATGCTACTTTCCCCCCAATCCTGAGCCAGCTGGGGGTCAAAACATTCCCCTGGTATAATTTAGAGCAGCTGCAGGGCTACTCTAACTTATGCCCCCTTGCCGCCAATGGCTGCATTAGCCAAGAATCTGGCAGAGCACCATCCATATGGTCCTGCGCCAGGTGTGCTCCATAAAATGAGGTGTAGAATTGGCTATGAGCAATCTGAGGATTTCCCAGTGGCAGAGGTAATCCTCAGCTGCTGCTTTAAGTTATCTTTTTACCTGCTGTGTGCATACAGAATGACCCTCTCCAGCTCCCCTTATGGAGGGCCTACAGGCAGACACCCCTGGGTGTAGCAGCTTACACTGTGTTCTCCTGAACCACACCAAGCTGTGGGAGTTTGTCTTCATGTTAGGCAGTCTTATGTGTGGAGTTGGAATGAAGAGTTAGAAAGGAGCAAGTTCTCGTAATGAAGTATCCTTCTAGTCTACATACACCATTTTACAATTGGGATCTGAAAAGCCAGGGCAGGACTGGACCTGAAAACACAGATCATGCTGTCATGCCAAGAACTTTCTTGCAGGTGCCTAAACAGAGCAGCTTGCCTGAATTCAACACCTTACATTTTTTAAAACAAATAGTGCTGATATTTGGAACAGGGAGGAAGACAACTGCAGAATATTTAGAGGACATTGTTGAGGGACTTCCCAATTTGCTTAACATTCATTTTACTCATTTTTTTTAATCCTTTGTAAAATTCCAAATTTACCACAGCGTGTCCAAATAGAGGATTTCCTTCACTGTGAGTGTTAAACTTCCGTATACAAAGAGTACAACATCTGAAGTCAAGTCTCCATGAGAGCACAACACGTATGCACGTGGATGGGTGGCTGTAAGAATTTTCTGCTTTGCAGGATTATTGGCCTCACTCTTCACACCTCCTTGTGATGCTGTCAGGAAAGACTCTGTAAAGCTACTGAGATGCACAGGGGTTACAGAGTTTCCTTGCCCACTCAACAGCCCACTCCTCCCAGCACATCAGAACCACAACAAATCCAGGTTGTGTAAAATCATCAGATTTACTCTGCTGATAAATTATTCACTGTAATCAGGAGTCAAACATGCTACTGGAGTGTATTTCTGGAGGTCAAATTAGCACAAATAATTTTCTACTGCATTATGATGTTTGCTAATACATTATGAAAGCCTTATTGTAATAGTGGTCTCCGTTAAGTCAATTTGTCATATTAGCAAACACCATAAAACTTGTACCACACAAAGCCAATAAGACACTCTGCTGTGCAACATTTCAAATGATTTATATGTTGCTACTACATTTCCAAGTATATTTGCAAAGAGGATAGCGGCTAATACAGTGGACATTTGACGAGCCAAGAAACGCACCCACAGATTCACTATGTAACCATTTCTGGGCAAGTCTCAGAACCACACTTTTATTACAACAAATTACAGAGATTTAAACTGTTCTTCTCCACCCCAAACCTGGTCTGTTGCACCGTGCAGCTGGTTTATTACAGAACAGTAAATACTATTTAATGCCGCAATATAGGCACACCCGTGCTTTGCCAATGAAGCGATTGCAAGTTGCCTACAAACTACAATTCAGATACTACAAACAGTTATCCACAGATGCGAAGCTCAGAAAAGAACATTAGAACAGTGTTTCCCAAATGGTGAGTCCCAGCCCACCAGTGGGTCGCAGGAAGGGTCTACATAGGTGGGCCGCCTGTCACTGCCCCCACATCACTCCGTGCCCTACACGTGCCCCAGAAGCGCTCGCCCCCAATGAGGGCCCCCCAGGGCAGACAAAAGAGGCAGTTTGCTCTGGAGCCCCCAACCAAGTGGCACTGCAACCTGGCACCTGGGAGCTCAGCACCATCCAGCACCCAGCTGCTCCTCTGTCAGGCTGGGCCAAACCTGAGGGGAGGATCAGCTGGGCCATAACTGAGCGGCACTGTGACCATGTGCACCAGGTCTCAATGCCCAGAGCATGGAGCCGGGCCTGGCCTCGAGACACAGGTGCCATTGCTGCGGTGGGAGGGCGGACAGACTTGCTTTCCAACCACAGTCGCTCCATAGGGGCCTCCCAGCCAGCCGGGACTGCAGGATGGGGCAGGGCTGGGAGAGACAGAGAAAGCAATGGGGCTGGGAGTAGCCAAGCAGAAGGCTTGAAGGCCGAAGAGAAGGGAAGTTTTCTGCTCGTTGACACAGGGGTGGCCATCCTTGCTCGGAGGGGCATCTCTGTTGTTTTCAGTTAGGCCCCCCCAGATATAAAAGGATCTTTGAGATGCTAATCCTCTCCCAGGACAGAGACTGCCTAGGGAGTGGTTTGGTGTTTTCTTTCATGTTTTTGAAGCCTGTCTTTTACTTCCCTTTCAAGTAAAGTGGTGACCAACAACAGGGGTGTAGCAACAACCCTAGTAGAGTTCTCTATCCATAAGAAGCGGTGGGGCTGGGAGAGCAAGGGATTGTGGGGGGGGGGGCAGGAAGCCAAGCACAGGGGGCTGAAGGATATTTGCAGTGCAGAAAGGACAACGTGGGGGGGGGGTGTCTTCCAGGTTTGAATTTTTTTTAAACAAATTACAATAGTAAACGACACAATAGGGGGTCCCCCTGAAAAAAAAACCCAACAAAACATGATACCATAGGCCTTAGTTAAAGGCTTGGGAACAACTGCATTAGATCACCTAATCTAACTTTCTGCACATCACAGACTAGAGGATGCCATCCATTTGCTACTATATTGAGCCCAACAATGAATATCTTAAACCTTATGAGTGTAACAGTTCCAATGAATGTCTATAGGTGTGACAGCAGACAAAGATATGGGGAAGGGGGAAATGGCAGCAGAGGTAGCTGGAAAAAGATTTTTTTTTGTCCCATGAAAAAAATTGAGATTAAGAAAAGAAAGTTCATCCCAAACCGGGGCGGGGGGGAGGGAGGACCACCTCCAAAATCAAAAATTAAATTATTTTATCCAATGAAATTCTGAAAAATGTCATTAATCAAAACATTTCATTTCAACCCTTTTATTTTAAAAATTTTTTAAATATAAATTATGAAATGTCATTTTGAAAAAACAAAAGAATTTAAATTTTTCATTCCAAAACAATCCAAATGGGACACTTCGGCAGTTTTGATTTTCTTCCACCTCCATTTTTTGCCTTAGCATTTTCATCAAAATCAATTTTTTTTTTTTGGTCAAAAGTTTTGGTTTAGTCTCAAAGGCATTTTCCAAAAGACTTTTTGGGGGGGGGGGGCAGGGGGGGAGGGGAGAAAGGTTCTGACCAGCTCTGACTAGCAGCAACCTGCAAGACGGTAGAAAGATGCTGAGGTACCCAGCATTACCCCCGTCACTTGCATCTCCCTTCCACCAACCTACCAGGGCCATGCTTGGCATAACTGCTTCCTCAGAAGGTGCCGTTAGCTCCCCCAATACACCCCAGAATCCTGAGCTCTGGCTACAGTGTCACTTTGGTGCGATGGGAGCCTACAAATCCAGTATCTGAGCACACCTGAGACTCAGAAATAAGAAGCAGATGCTCTTTTGGAGGGGGAAGGGAGCAGAAAACCCACAGCTGAAAGAGCTCGGTTTGGCACTGGCCTGTCAGCAAAGGACCACAGTGGTTCCAGTCCTATTCTAGGGCCCCCTTATGTGTGTCTCCCTAGAATAGCTTTAACTGATGTCTCCTAGGTGGTCATCTAGTTAGCCTGTGTTTAAAGGCACAGATTAGCCCACTTCTACCGGCCACACCCCTACGTTGGCAGTGGGGTCGGAGTCCCTCTGCCACCTCAAGATTCTCCCTGAACGGTGCAATCACTCCGCGGCCACTTACACAGGCTCTGTGGCCCGATGCCTTCGGAGGCATGGTGCAAAGCAGCCACACAGCACTCTAGATTGAGCTCAGTATAAATGGCTTTTATTTTTAAAAGTGTTTCTACAGCCTCTTTTCTACAATCCATGGAAGTGACTTATTACTGGCTACTGAAAATGAAAGATATACCCAAGGGTGGGTGGGGAGGGTGGGGAAGGGGGAAAGAGGAGAGAATGAAGTCCATTCTGAAGCTGGTAATGGGTTTAAGGCAGCTGGTCTCCCATCTGCTTGGTGGGGGGGGGACAGGGAATGGTGTTTTTTATACTTATTCACGCCTCATTTTCTCCTGGATCAGGCTTATTTAATGACGAACAGAACATTTGTAGTTACTGGGCTAGATTCAGCCCTGCCACTGAAGGGGTTGCAGACTGTACCCTAGGGGCAGTTGCCTGTGAGGGAGGGCAGGTGGTGCTTGCATCATCTCCTGGCCCTGAGGGTTCTTCTAGGGGATGGCATGTTTAGTTTATGGCTGGTGCTCTATACGGTTTTCGATCATGGCTGCTGGCATACGAGTAATGAGGCCACATGAGAGAGATATTGAACGGGGGCTATGGCCATGTCCTTCCTTTCACTGTTCCAACTACTTCCCCGAGCAGCACGGGCTGGCTTTACCCCCCCTCCACCCCTGTCCCCACAGAGTAGGGTTGTGACTGCCCTAGCACCACCATAAGCCTCCCGTGTTGATGGGTAGACTTGCTGGTGCGGGGGCTGACCTAACCTGGGGCTATATACAGACCATTTTGTGCAACCACAGGGGAAATGAATTTTCATGCTTCGGGGCATAAAATGATCACTACAGGGATCAGAAGGAATTATCCACTAGTAGGGCACAATTGAGAAGGTGTGGGGAGATTTTCCCGCTTCTTCTTGAGCCTCAGTCTCCATTACTGCCAGAATTAGAATAGGAGGCTTCATGGGTACAGCATCCTGCCATAGCATGGAAAATCCTATATTCCTGTGTTTCAACTCCCAGTGGCAGCTTTTGGTCCTCTCACCCCTGGTCTATGCTTAAAAATTACACATCCTGAGTGCTGCAGTCAAGTCGGACGTAACCCCCAGTGGAGATGCAGCTAGGTCGACAGACAAAATTCTTCTGTCGACCTACCTACCGCTGCTCAGGGAGGGGGAATTAACTACATCAATGGACAAAACCCTCCCATTGATGTGGGAAACACTGACACTATTCAGAGTAGCAGCTGTGTTAGTCTGTATGTGCAAAAAGAAAAGGTGTACTTGTGGCACCTTAGAGACTAACAAATGTATTTGAGCATAAGCTTTCGTGAGCTACAGCTCACTTCATCGGATGCATTATGGCACTACATCTGCAGTTGTGCCACTGTACCACAGGCATGCCCTAAGGCCCCCTCTACGTTAGGATTTAAAGATGTTAGATCATGTTACCACCTAAAAGTCTAGTCAAGGCAAAGCAATTTTGCTTTAGTATGTATTAAATATGCCTCGAGATCCTCCTAGGCCTAACTCAGTTTAGCAACAGGCTAACGTACAGTTCCTTTGTTTTGACTGGAGTTTTAGGAGGTGTTAATTTGATTAAACTAGATAACGGGATCTACCTCCCCTCCCCCTTTAAATTCTAGCCTGGAGAAGGCCTAACTGGCTCTTACTGTTTTTCATACAATTCAATAGTTGGGTTATGGGTAGGGGCAAGAAGATCAAGTGACGTTACCCAAGGTCACAGAGGCAGGCAATGGCAGAGTCTTGGCTAGAACCGGGACATTCCCGATTCACTTTGGGAACATTGCACTTTCATTCATGATCACTTGAAACAGCTTCTTTATTTTAATTTGGCTGCTTAATTGTGGAGAAATTGTGAAAGGCACCAGACTGACAGCACAGGAAAATAAAGGCTTTTATGTATCCTCCCCTTCCCCATCACTTCATCCATGCCTAGGTGGATCTCTTCTAGGGGCAAGTAGCGCAGTTTCCAGGAGGAAGGCAGACAAAAGTAAATCTACTGCACCCTTTGTAATGGGGCGGGGCAGTATAACCTGCCCCAGCCCCTCCAGATCATTGGCTCAAGTGGACCAAGAGATCCCATGAGGCTCCAGAACACAGCTCTCCCCTGAGTCCCAGTGCTATTCTATCATCTCCGGGCTAGTCTTAGCCCTTCATTTCCAACAGCGCTCAAATATCATTAAAAGAAAAAAAATCCTTTTGTTAAGACTGCGGAAATTTTCAGTAAAATGAAAACAAATTGCTCTAAGTAAACCATTTGTCACAGTCTGATTACTTTGCTGCCACTCTGGGAACACCAATTTGTCATGCTAGATCAGGGCAACAGCAGGCTGACTATATGAAATGGCAGGCTGCCTTCTAGCTCCTAGCTTGCAACCAGTGAAGAGAACTAGGATCTCCCACCCTCCAAGCCAGCACTAGGGATTTTGAAATGGGAGGAAGGATGGTTTGTTATTAAGACACAGGACTGAGAGTCCAGAGACCTGGGTTCAGTTCCTAACTCCACCACAGACTTCCTGTGTGACCTTGGGCAAGTCACTTACCCTCTCTGAAGAGCGCAGAGAAGTACCTCCTTCGTCTGGCTTGTCCATTTAGATTGACAGCTGTTTGGAAGAGGGACTGTCTCTTACAGAGCCTAACACAACAGTGCCCTGATCATGGCTGGGGCCTCTAGGGCCTGCTGTAAAACATACATAAATCGGCTTCATCATTTAAGAAATGGATATGCCCTTTTTGAAAGGATGTGCCCAGGCAGTGATGAAAGCTATAGGCCAAGCCTACAGATGGTATTGCAGGGACAGATGTGTCACTCAATTCTGCAATGTAATATGGAAAATATTCTAAATGACACTATCCCCTTTCTAATACATCCTTTTTTATTAATATTAATATTATTATTATTATTACCACTGCTACACATTGAACAGATGTCTTTAGTAATGTCCACATAAAAAACAAACACCATCAACTGGAAAGGACAACAGACACATACAATGTGACCATAACTCCAGAGGTATCTAATGCATATTGCAATACATACTCAAGTGTTCCAAGATCACAAGTAAGGCCCACAAATATTATGAGATTTGCTTAGAAACAGGAGAGTTCATTAAAAAAAAATATATTGGGGACTCTTTATTTGCCTTGTGGTGTTTGAACCTTTAGGGTGAATTCAGGTCATATTCCCAAGCTTTCCTCAGCAAGTCTGAGGAGTTGAGTTTTCACATATTCAGATGACTGTAGAAGCTGAAGCTTTAAAAAAAAAAAAAAAAAAAAAAAAAAACCCCACCACCACCACCAACCAACCACCAAATATTGTAAGACTCAGGATAAAAAGTCACAAGATTTGGTAATGCTGCTATTGGTCACCACAGAGACCATGAGTCACTAGGACAGGTACCTCAGCAATACATAAAGAGGGCAGGGATAATAGAAGGGAGGAGAAAGAGACTGACATGAGGAGATATGGGATAGGAAAATAGCAGTGAGAAACCTCATGTGAGAGAGCTGCACCAGCCCCAGTGGCCAGCTAATGAACAACAAATAAGGGGGGTTCCTCTCCCCCACTGCCACCCCTTCTCTCTCTCTCTCTCTGGAGTTATAGAGGGCTCTTGTGGGATGTTTGTACTGCAGATCTTGGAGCTGCCCAAGCACTATATAAGAGCATGTTTTAACCCCAGAAAGACCATAGTGGGGAACCTGTTAAATTTCATTATCTGCTGTGTCAGGGAGACCCCAGTGCGCCCCCTCATGGCGTGACAAGGCTGTACACGCACATTCCGCGAAGCTCCTCCTTCTTCCGGGATTCATAAATAAATCAGTCATCCAGAGTCTCTACACAATACTGCCCTTCTCCTGAAGTCTAGTTGATTTAATCCACTTCCCCCCAAAAACCCTCCCTCTAGGTTCAGGAGTTCCCAGCCCTGCTTGTCAGGCCCAACGGTTTTCAGTCCTGGCATCCACAGCCAGTAGATTCTCCCTCAGGTGCAGGGGACTTCCCAGCCCTCCTTTGGGGCTGAGGGGATTTCCCACTCAGCTTTTCCCATCTTGGCACAGGACACCCAGCCCTCTCTGTTGGGTCATGCCCATTAATTCTGGCCTCCAAGCAGCACCTCAGCTGGCCCCTTTTTTTTTACCATAGTCCTTTTCTCCCTGGGTTAGGATTGCTCAGCAGACAATAGCATTCCTTGACTGGGGTCTCAGGGTGCTTAGGAGCAGCCTGTCTCTAAGAGCACCTCTTTCCATCTGAACTCCGTAGTCTTTTCAGGACCAGGTGCTCATTAGTCAATTGACTGCCTAGGAGCTAATTGCTTACAGGTGGGCTTGTTTTCCCCCCTAAAGCAGCCCATCACACAGCACTGGGGCCTGACTCTGCTTAAAGGGCCAGCCACCCCAGGACCGACAGAAATATGTAAAAGTGTCCTTTTGTGACCAAGGAGTTAATCATCCAAACAGCTAATTTACTCCTCCTGTTGCAGTTACTTCTGCTCTTTTTGTGCCTCTCAGCACTGCAGTAACTTTGCTTCATTTAGCACAGGGCCTGAGCCCGAATGTCTACACCACAATTTTACAGCCCCATAGCCCAAGCCCAAGCCAGCTGCCATGGGCCAGCTGCGGATGTTTGATTGCAGCATAGACGTACCTGGTAAATCCAAGTAGTGTGAAGCTGTACTGCCCCAGAGGGGAGAGCCCCGCGAGGCAATGGCCCCTAGTCAAATACATTTTATTTCCCATTAAAGTTTTCAAAAGAAACAAAGTATTTTTGTTTGGGGCAAAAATTTTCACAGATTTTTTTGGGGGATGACTGGGAAAACATTTTTTTGACATACAGAAAATTTGGGGCATTCAGCTTTTTGATCATTTTAACTGCTCCTTCCCCCCACCCCCCAAAGAGAGAGAGAGAGAGAGAAATGGGCATTTTATGGCATTTTTTGCAGAAAACAAAAAAGAGAAAAAAAATTCAACCAGCTGTCCTCTAGGCATCTGTGGGGAACACGTTCATCGACACACTTCTTAAGAGTGCATGGATTCCACTTTATGGTCATCTAGCCCTACTGGCCGGTGCTGAGCTGGGGGCAGTCATAGCTGCAATGTGTCCATGCTTTTGTATCGGACACTGTCAAGGTTCCTTCCCCACTCTGAACTCTAGGATACAGATGTGGGGACCTGCATGAAAAACCCCCTAAGCTTATTTTTACCAGCTTAGCTTAAAACTTCCCCAAGGTACAAACTATTTTACCTTTTGCCCTTGGACTTTATTGCTGCCACCACCAAGCGTCTAACAAATATATAACAGGGAAAGAGCCCGTTTGGAAACGTCTTTCCCCCCAAAATCCTCCCAAACCCTACACCCCCTTTCCTGGGGAAGGCTTGATAAAAATCCTCACCAATTTGCTTAAGTGAACACAGACCCAAACCCTTGGATCTTAAGAACAATGAAAAAGCAATCAGGTTCTTAAAAGAAGACTTTTAATTGAAGAAAAAGTAAAAGAATCACCTCTGTAAAATCAGGATGGTAAATACCTTACAGGGTAATCAGATTCAAAACACAGAGAATCCCTCTAGGCAAAACCTTAAGTTACAAAAAGACACAAAAACAGGAATATACATTCCATTCAGCACAGCTTATTTTATCAGCCATTTAAACAAAACAGAATCTAACGCATATCTAGCTAGATTACTTACTAAGTTCTAAGACTCCATTCCTTTTCTGTTTCCAGCAAAAGCACCACACAGACAGAGAGAACCTTTGTTTCTCCCCTCCTCCAGCTTTGAAAGTCTCTTGTCTCCTCATTGGTCATTTTGGTCAGGTGGCAGCGAGGTTATCCTAGCTTCTTAACCCTTTACAGGTGAAAGGGTTTTTCCTCTGGCCAGGAGGGATTTTAAAGGTGTTTACCCTTCCCTTTATATTTATGATGGACACAGAGGTAGCTACAACACAGACACAAGCCAGGAGGATCAAATAAACCCCTTTATTTCATATTATGCTGCCTGTGTCACAACTGGATCCAGCTAGTACAATTCCAGACACTTGATGCTGCCAACCTGATAGCCTTCTATGGTGAGATAACTGGCTCTGTGGATATGGAGAAAGATATGGATGTGATATATCTTGACTTTAGCAACGCTTTTGATACGGTCTCCCACAGTATTTTTGCCAGCAAGTTAAAAAAGTATGGAGCGGATGAATGGACTATAAGGTGGATAGAAAGCTGGCTAGATCGTTGGGCTCAATGGGTAGTGATCAACAGCTTGATGTCTAGTTGGCAGCCGGTATCAAGCAGAGTGCCCCAGGGGTCAATCCAGGGGCCAGTTTTGTTCAACGTCTTCATTGATGATCTGGATGATGGGATGGATTGCACCCTCAGCATGTTCGCAGGTGACTCTAAACTGCAGGGAGAGATAGATACACTGGAGGGTAGGAATAGGGTCCAGAGTGACCTAGACAAATTGGAGGATTGGGCAAAAAGAAATCTGATGAGGTTCAACAAGGACAAGTACATAGTCCGGCACTTAGGATGGAAGAATCCCATGGACCGCTACAGGCTGGAGAATGCCTGGCTAAGTGGCAGTTGGGCAGAAAAGGACCTGGGGATTACAGTGGCCAAGAAGCTGGATATGAGTCAACAGTGTTCCCTTGTTGCCAAGAAGGCTAACAACATATTGGGCTGTATTAATAGGAGCATTGCCAGCAGATTGAGGGAAGTGATTATTCCCCTCTATTCGGCACTGGTGAGGCCACCTCTGGAGTACTGGGTCCAGTTTTGGGGCCCCCACTACAGAAGATACGTGACAAATTGGAGAGAGTCCAACGAAGGACAATGAAAATGATTAGGGGGCTGAGGCACATGCCTTATGAGGAGAGACTGAGAGAACTGGGCTTATTTAGTCTGCAGAAGTGAAGAATGAGGGGGGATTTGATAGCAGCCTTCAACTATCTGAAGGGGGGTTCGAAAGAGGATGGAGCTCGGCTGTTCTCAGTGGTGGCAGATGACAGAACAAGGAGGAATGGTCTTAAGTCACAGTGGGGGAGATCTAGGTTGGATATTAGGAAAAATTATTTCACTAGGAGGTTGGTGAAGCACTGGAATGGGTTACCTAGGGAGGTGGTGGAATCTCCATCCTTAGAGGTTTTTAAGGCCTGGCTTGACAAAGGCCTGGCTGGGATGATTTAGTTGGGGATTGGTCCTGCTTTGAGCGGGGGTTGGACTAGATGACCTCCTGAGGTCTCTTCCAACCCTAATCTTCTCTGATTTTAGATCTCCTCAAAATACAAACCACTATTATGGTCCTCCTACTCTTGTTCATTTTGGGGGCACTGATCCTGCTAACAATGCTAGACCTGAACAGTCACCGTGTTAAGGTGAGCTCATGGACGGAAATTGTGGCTGTCCTGTGGAGGGAAAGGAGGTTGCTCCTCGTTCCACCCTTTTAAGCAGCCATACAGAGGCTGGTGGTGCACAATCTGGCCAGATTCACTCTTTAAAACATTGTGGAGATGGGGACGGCGATTACTGCAAAACCTTTGCCCAAACATCACAATGAAAATTGAATCCTGTATTCTCCCACCAAAACCATGTGAGTTTGCAATGGGAGGACCAATGCAAAAAGTGTAGTTTAAAGGCTCAGAGATGTGCCACATTAGAAAGAGGCAGAATTTCCACAAATAGTATAAATGCTTCCTTGTTTACAGCACCTGGAGACCAATGAGCAGCACAGGGCTTGTAACCATAGCAATCAGCTCCACTGAGAGAGACCCTTATTTTGCTAAGCACTGAAGTAGTGGACGATTAAGGGGTGCTAAATGGGGATCTTGCTCTGGCACACTGGCTGCACTGGTTACACTGGAAATTGGCATTACTAGTTACCCCAACTGCTGTTTTTCTGTGCATAGAAAAAGCAACCATGTACCTTCAATATGAATAACTTCGGTTTTAGATGAAGGAAAAAACAATAAAAGTAAAGTCTCCTTGGGAAGAAACAGAGCTCCTCAGCAGGCTTCTAGATGTTTAAATGGGCAATACCCAAACAGCAACACTGTGACACTCACCTAGCTATATACTCTATATGGATAAAGGGAAGCTGGCATCAGTTATAGTGGGAACCAAATGAGGTGGTTTGGTTTCTTATAGTGGGGGGAAATGATACACTGGCTATACTGGGAGATATATTTTTGGTTTACTAGGGAAATGATATGCTTCTTATCATGGGGAACGGGTTGCATTAAAAGCCGAGGAAGCTGATTTCTCTGAGAAGCTGGTATATTGGTTATACTGATTATAACAAGAAACAGATTCTTGTTCTGCTTGATTTCCTAATATAACCAGAATATTGGTTTAAGTAGCAAGTCTAGATTCCCCATTTAACTAGTCAGATCATTATACTGGTTACAATGGTAGTCGAGATATGAAGAGGGTACATTTAGTCAAACTAATCAGCAACATGTTAAAAGGAAGTGAGATCATCTCCAAAACATAGCACCCCATCGGGGTATGGCTGTGGTAGGAGATGAGATAGGTGGCTAGATAAATGAATAGGTAGATTGATCTAGACTGACAAAGTGCCGCAGTTTATCCACAAAAGCTCATGCCCAAATAAATCTGTTAGTCTTTAAGGTGCCACCGGACTCCTCATTTCTGTGGATACAGACTAACACGGCTACCCCTCTGATACAGTGCCCCAACACTCAGTCATGTAAACTTGTACACGAAACAGCATTCGGAACAAGGCAAACAGGTTATACAAACAGGCTGCAGATTGTTAGTGTGAAATGTCACCAATAAGCCATCATTTCACTTTACCATCCGTCTTGTCCACAGATATATTGCTCCCGAAGGAGCAATAACAGCACACTCACAGCAGCGTGGGCAGCATTCTCACAGAGCTGGCTTTGAGGACGGCAACAAAAGTGATCTATACTGGGCTTGGGGTGGCTTTAAATCACTTAGTCTCCCTCTTTAAAGCTGCTCTTGGAGGGGAGCAAGAGTAAGGGATTTGGCTCTGACTGTGACTCTTAATTTCAGGAGGCCACACCCAGTATTTCTACAAGGCCAGTGAAAAGTGAGCAAGGCACGTGCCTGACATTAGCCCGTGGTCCCTTGCTCATGATGGCAAAAGAGCACAGTCTGTATTTTATCATTTACACTCATTGGGCCACGTCCTCCTTTGTGTGAGAAATATCTGTGCAGGGAGCAGGAACCGTGAGGGTTTCTATTTACAGAGTTTCTTTCTCCCAGGTCTGTCATGGGATAGGGGGAGAGGGGTTGTCACCAGTGGTGAGCTGGAGCCGGTTCGCACCAGTTCGCGTGAATCAGTTGTTAAATTTTGAGGCCGGTTTAGAACCGGTTGTTAAAGGGGTGGGGAAGCTCAGGCGGGACAGACAGGATGTGGCCCGCAGGACCATCCTGTCCGTCCCGCCTGAGCTCTCGGCTGGGGAGGCTCCCATGTGAATTTTTACTGACCTGACGGCACTCCAAGCCTTTGGCGGCACTTCAGGGGCGGGTCCTTCACTCACTCCGGGTCTTCAGCAGCATTTCGGCGGCGGGTCCTTCAGTGCCGCCGAAGACCTGGAGCAAGTGAAGGAACCGGTTCTTGAGCTTCTGCCAGCTCATCACTGGTTGTCACCCCTTGTGGACTGGGCAGGAAGTCTGGCAGCTAAACAAGCAGATGTCTCATGACATACACAGCGGCCCACAGCCATGTGCCATGCGGATTCCTGCCCCTCCATCTACCTTGACAGCAGCTCAGGACAGGTGACCCAGTGGGAGTTAATGCTGCTTGATGGATATCCCACTGTAAATCCAGTATGTCTGCTGGGAAGCATGTTGTGGAGAACGGCTGGGTCTCCAACCCCAACCCAAACCCATATAAAGTCCAATCAGCAAAATAAGATGCATGGGGAAAATGTTCCAGAGCCTGTATTCCCCTGAGCTGGTTCTACAGGGCTGGACTTGCCCCTGCTGAGAGGAGAATATGCCCTTTTCTGACAGGATGGGGTATAACTTGCTCTCTTTCTGTCAACTACATGCTATAGGAGTGGGAAAACCAGAGCTGAATATGCAAGGGAGATGCAGTAGCGCCTGTGTTTCAAGTGCTTTATAGTCTGAGTTTTCATGAATCAAGGGTGAAGCTAATTATACCTACAACAAGACTATATTGTAGCAGGGATATAACTAATAGCCTTGTAGCGGATGAGCTTTGTACCGTAATGTTTTGGATTCAGTGCTGGTAACATGGACACGGTATATTGATCTAAGGGCTTTCAGAGGCTGTGAACATCAGCATTATCTTTAGGAGAGATGTGAAATTTAAGCTTTTAACTGTTAATAGAAAAATCCTACAGTGGCTCTCTGAGCGTAAATTCAACTTGCAACAAAGGGGGGAAAACAACAAGCCAACACTATTTATTTTGTTACTTTCCAGAGATGCTGCCAGAACATGGAGATGCAGTTCAGGAAGCCAGAGAGGAGAGGATTTACCTACCTGCTGTCCTGTCTCATTTAAAAGCACAAACAGGTCCACCATGATTCATTAGGGGAAATGTATAAACAAGAAAGGAAACAGGATGAAAAACTTCTGCTACACTTGAAAATTGTGCTGAATAAGGGCTTTGGCTTTTGTTTTGTTGCTAACCCAGCAGTACACTGATCAGTGCTGTGCAGAGCGAAATATTGACCAAGTATGAGCTAAACACAGACTTTGATTGCTTCGGATTCCTCTCCTCTTCTCTATGATAAGCACAGCATGGACAAGCCACTCGTGTGGTTTTTTTTTAAAATGTAGTGATTATAGTTTATAATTAATTGTCTTAAATGAATTGAAATGTAATCTCCATCTTGAGTATTTCTTGAGTGACTCTCAGCTTGATGGCTGAACATTGTTACGTCAGGGCTAATCTGTCCTTTGGCTGGACATGGACAAAAAGGGGAAGAAGATGTACCCGCTGGCACCTCCTCCATTATCTCCCCAGACCTTGGGTCCAGCCAGCTCTGCTCTTGCCTTCCTATGATGCTGTCATTCAGCATGTCATGGGAGGGGCAGAGCAGGGATGGGCATGTTTGGGGTCAGCCTGTACCCTAGTGATTCTGTGCTCCTGCAACGGCCCATAGGGGCCACTGAAGCAGCAGAGCAATTTAGGGAAGTTCCAAGGGTTGCTCTAGCTTGTGCTAAAGGGCTCACAAGCCTCCAGTCATCCCACAACAGGTGAGTCACAAACTGCAGAAAAGGGAGCAGAAAACTTCCCCACCCTCGTAACAACATTTCCCAACCCATGTTGTCATATGGGCGTACTTCGTAAAGTGTAAATAAGCCAACATGGCCAAGAACTTTAAAATTGGAGAAAGAAGCGGGGGTAATATATTTTATCAAAACTTCTGGTGGTGAGAGAGAGAAGGTTTTGAGCTACACAGAGCTTTTCTTCAAGACTGGGAAAGGTACTAAGAGTGCCACAGCCAAATACAAGATTGAAAAGATAGCACCTAGTCTAAGAGACTAAACTAACTACTTATTCTAAACTAGCTGTTCAATCTTTACTCCTGGGGGAATTCTGCACCAAAAAATTAAAAATTCAGCACACAATATTTTAAAATTTTGCATAGTTCATTTGTCAAAATAACACAATATAATCACACCCGTTTCAATTATTTTGGTAATTTATTTCAAAATACCTATCAGCAACTATGTCTTCAACAATACAGACCCACAAAAATTCCTCCATGAGTAGAGTACGACAACCCAGTAAGACCCTGTTTCTCTGCCCAATAAGAGGGTCAGACACTCACACCACCTCCACCCCAGAGCCCAGTCGCGGACCACCCCCAGCCCAGACACTTGCACGCACCCCCTCTCCTCCAGAGGCCAGCCGCGGGGCACCCCCTAGCTCAGACACTCACATCCCCAAACCCCAGCTGTGCCCCCCCCCAGCCCAGACACTCACACCCACTGTCCCACAGTGCTCAGCCGTGGACACCCCCCAGCCCAGACAGTCACACCCCTTCCCCCCCACCCCCCAGGTAGGGTGACCAGACAGCAAATATGAAAAAATCGGGACAGAGGGTGGGGGGTAATAGGAGCCTATATAAGAAAAAGACCCAAAAATAGGGACTGTCCCTATAAAATCGGGACATCCGGTCACCTTACCCCCAGGTCCCAGCTGCAGCCCCCCCAGCCCAGAAACTCACACCCCCTCCCTCCCAGAGCCCAGGGATCCAGAGGGAGAAATAGCCTGATGCTGGGTCCCGGGCTTGTGTGAAGTTTCCTGCACGCGGCCTCCTTCCTTCAGGGCGTGCTGAGAACTGCAGCTGCCGGGAACCCTCCCCCTTCCGCTCCCCCTGGCAGTGTCTTCTACTTGTGAGCTGCACTCGGCCAGGCCCAGTGGCCCCTAGTGACGGACAGCAGCTCTGCAGCCCCTTTCTGTGGAGGAAAAGGAAGTTCTGTGCAAAAAACATTAATTTCTGTGCAAATTCTGCATGCGCAGTGGTGCAGAATTCCCCTGGGAGTTACTCTTGTATTTAGCTGTGACAGTCTCAGTACCTTTCCTAGACCTGAAGAACAGCTCTGAGTAACTTCAAAGTTTGTCTCTCACACCAACAGAAGTTGGTCCAATAAAAGATATTACCTCACCCACCTTGTGTCTCTAATATCCTGGGACCGACATGGCTACAATAACTCTGCCCAGTTTTAAAGTTGTAGGCAGTAACAGACGGTGAATCCCAGCAATGATTGAACCTTGTGATATTCCAGACAACAAGAACTCTCTGCCTGCTTGCAGCTGTTTCCATCGCTTCAGGCTGACTCAACAGACATTCTAGGCTTCAGAGTGACACACAAACAGTGTGACACTTATGGAATCTGGAATCGCTGGGATTTTGAACAGCAGAAGAGTGTTTAGACTAGTGGTGCCAGTTAACAACCTGCAAACTTTTCCCACATTCCACTGCCTACTGTGGATTATTTTTATTAGCCCTAGGAACCCCAGGGAACTTCTGAAAATAAGAAGCCACAGGATGTGTTGATCTTTATCACTACACCCAACATAAATAGACCGAGCCAGGAGTGATGTAATGCCATCAACAGGCCAGATATTACACAAAGCCAACAAATACAATGCAGGCTCCACCATCTTACCAGTCTTGATCTTGATCATTCTGCTCTCCCCATTTAGACCCTTTTTTACTCTGTTTTGTCCACTTTGCTAGAGGCAGAATTTATTTTATTTATCTACCATCACCGAGGGAGCTGAAAACATGTAGTGTTATCCTTCAAAAAGTCATTTTGACCAGTGGCATTTCAGCCACTTTCTCAAAACCTAGAGATGGAGCCAGCTGGGTCTCTGAGGTGATATCTGAAAGACAGCATCTAATTCACTGATGAGCGTGCTGGGTTAGCACAGAGCATTCAGAGAATGAAAAGCATGAAGTAAGCTTTAGAAGGGGTAAGGAAGCCTGCCACTAACAGGATATGGCACTTGTTTACTGAGATGTGCTACGAATATAGCAACCTCTTCCCCTTTAGATTATATTTCCATCAAACACATTATCATGCAAGCGCACATTAGTGTCTGTTTATTCCTCTGTAATTTACAAACTTCCCAGGAAGTAGGTGGCTGTTGGCAAAAGGATAGATTCTCATCTTTTCTCCTGGGTAGCTGAGTTTGGGAAGAAGAGAGGGTTATGGGGGGAGCAATGGAACACTGTCCCGCAGCCCTGGAGCAGTGGTAGAGACAGTGTGAGGACAACCCTAGAGGCAGTGTGGCCTAATGGACAGAGCACCAGACTGGGACTCAGGAAACCTGGGTTCTATTCCCTGCCCTGCTTGGTGACCTTTGACAATTCACTGCCCCTTTATGCCTCAATTTCCCCACCTGTAAAATGGGGATAATGATCCTGGCCTCTTTTGGAAAGCATAGAGAGATCTCCTGATAAAGCGTGCTAGATAAGAGATTGTTAGCATGGAATGCTGGAGAACCCAGAATTCCATCCGCAATCTTCCCTTGTTGCACTGGAGTAGTCAGGCAGGCCACAAAGAGCGGAACGTTGGGGTGCTCAAGAACTGCCATCCTGCCAGGCCATTTCCCCAGATCCTTCCTTCCCACCCTGCACAGCAGAATGCCGTTGACTTCTGTTGCGCCCAAGGTAGTCTGTGACTGTGGCAGTGGTGGCTGGATTTGCCTCTCCGGTCGTAGGAAGGATAGATCAGAGCAAATCTCTGTAGACCACTACCTAGAAGAGCAGCAAGTATTATGCAAGGCTAGGCACAGGGTCTTGAAAACAAAGAGAGAGCACTTGTCAAGAAAGCTGTGGCCCTTGCCCTACAGTTCATCAGATCAACACCGTATTACTGCCAGAGGCTATGCCTTATGGTCATTCCAAAACGTAAGTGCATGAGGACTGCAGTTGCCTACACTAATGTGCCGCAAGCACAATGCACAGCAGCCAACGTCCAATTTCCAGGGGGATGGGGAAGGTGTTCATTTTGACCTATCATTCTTTGACGGCTTTGGCCCTCTGCTACCTGAGGAGCAACCTCTTTTCTCCTGTAGCAGGTTAGGTTTCGCGTGCAGCAGCCAAATGGGGCTGGTGGACTGTGATATATACAGGAAATCAAACTAGATGATCTGGTGGTCTCTGCTGGCCTTATCCTCTATGACTATGACTGAGCAGAGGTGCTCAAGCTAGTACCTCCCTGGTTTAAATGACAGGTGGATCATGACTGGGCTTTCTTGGGGACACCAGTGTTTATTTTAATCCTTGGTCCACTGAGGCCCATATTGGAAGGCCTGGGTTTCCCCCCAGGACTAACTGTGAACAGGGTGGGAGTGGAGTGGGATCTTGGAACAGCTAGCCCTGTGTCAGCATTTTGCCAATCACGCATTATTATAGACTGTAAACAGTCTGGGGCAGGGACTGTCACTGACTATGGGTATGTACAGCACCTATCAAAGCGGTTTGAACCTGCAGGTACTAATGCAATAGAAGTGAGAAATAACAGTAGCGGTACTAATGACATTTGAGGTTATTGCTCAGGACAGTTTTAAAATCTAAATATATAAATGATTGACTCCTAACTGCAAGTTAAATAGTTATAGCTACTAAGGGGAAACAGAGTAGAAGGAGAATTACCTAAAGAACAATTTCTTAACCAAATCTTTAAGCCCTGCATGGAAAATTCTCACGGAAAGGGCAGAACACTCCAGACTACACAAGAAGAAAGGTGGCTGACAATTGTCAGCCCTTAAACTCATACCACAACAGTATCAATTGACTTCCTGTCCCAATTCTCTCTGTATTCTCCAGAAGAGCGAACAGTCAAAGCAATGAAATTTAAATACTAGCAAAATCCACAGAGTAAACCGCAGCAGTGGGGTGGGGTAGGATGGGGTGGGGTTCAGCATACAAAAGTGGTGTATTTTCCTCAGCAGAGACCATTAGCTACATCATGCTCATCCTCAGTACCAGTCAACAATTCAGCAAAGCTCTTCCAGTTAACGTACTGCATGGTATTGGAGAGAGGGGTGTGAACAGTTCCCAAGCAATGTTTAGCGTGCTCTTCTCTAGCTTAAAGAACAAAGAGACTTCCCTTTTTTAACATAGAACAAAATGTACTAGAGCTGTCAAGCAATTAAAAAAATTAAACAATAATAGAATACCATTTATTTAAATATTTTGGATGTTTTCTACATTTTCAATTATACTACAATTGTGCAATGCAAACGCCTGTTCTCACTTTCGGGTGATATTGTAAATAAGAAGCAGGCAGCATTATCTCCCATAAATGTAAACAAACTTGTTTGCCTGAGCGATTGGCTGAACAAGAAGTAGGACTGAGTGGACTTGTAGGCTCTAAAGTTTTACATTGTTTTATTTTTGAATGCAGGTATTTTTTGTACATAATTCTACATTTGTAAGTTCAACTTTCATGATGAAGAGGTTGCACGACAGTACTTGTATGAGGTGAACTGAAAAATACTATTTCTTTTGTCTATCATTTTTACAGTGCAAGTATTTGTAATAAAAATAATATACAGTGAGCACTGTACACTTTGTATTCTGTGTTGTAACTGAAATTGATATATTTGAAAATGTAGAAAAACATCCCAAGTATATACCGATTGATTTGAAACAAGCTCGCACCACTTCCTAAACACTGCTGCTGGGTTTGAACTCCAGTGTAACATCCATTTGGTAGAAATGAAAGTCTCCAATTAAAACCAGAGTTTGTTTATGTCACTTTGGGGAGTAGAAGGGAGAGAGAGAAGGGAAAGCTGAATAATTCAGTGAGTGATCCATATTGTGCCACTACCGTACATAATCATCGTTATACTAATACGACTTTCCCACACAGCCCTTCCATTGGGGAATCTCAAAGCACTCTGCAGCCTTTAGTGACAGCAGCAACACTCCTGGTCTTCTTTACAGAGGAGGAAATTGAGGCAGAGAGACAAAACAAGCACCATATTTTCTAAAGAGCAGCCTTCCTTCTGCAGGTGCCTATGAATTATACCCCTTGAAATCAGGCTGAGGCACAAGCCCTCAGATTTGTATCCCATCATTCATGGTGTGGGTGCCAAAATGGAAGCAAAAAGGGAAGCGGACCATGACCTTGGTGCAAATGTTTCAAAGAGTGACTGGGCTAGGTCACCCCAGAAATCTGGTTGATCCGGGAACAGACATCATGGGCCTCCAGACTCAGAGTCCTGGACTTCAGCCGCACGACCACTCTTCTGCCCCTGTCAAATGGCAATAGGTAGAAAGTTGTCCCCATTACTCACATGTGGCACCGGCGTCACCAGGGTCCACTTCTCTGAACCCACAGCTCTAATCCCAGGTTCACTCACTGGGGGAAAAAAGGAAATGGGAATTAAGATAAATATATCTGGTTTAAACTGGACATTGAGTATCATTTACTAGCAGGTACATGCTTGGGAGCAAATTCAGCCGTAGTGTAAGCAGCTCAGACTCCCCTGGCTGATGAGCACTTCAGATGAGCACACAGTTATCCACCTGTCCAGAAAAATGACACCACAATGGAGTTGTTCCAAACTCTGCTGTGTTCCATTGAACTTTCTTGAGGCATTGGAGATGCAGTGGGAAACCCTGTGTTGTATATGGTGTGTAAAGAGTTAATCAAAATTAGGCATTCCATCTCTGTACATTTTCCCTGCTGTTTTATTGGTTCAAGTTAAGGGTGGCCCTCATTTCCTTCTCTCAGAGTCTCTCTCTTAAGAGAAGGGAAGAGACACTCAAGATGTGCTGGAACATTGCTAGTTACAGCTGTTTTCAAAAATGACTGTCAAGCACCCAGAATGATGCTTGATAGTGGTTGTAACATGAATCTAGACAGCATGATTCTTCTCCGATTGTGGACAGGGACAAAAAGAGCAATTAAGCAATGCAATAAACTGCCAAGTGTGGATGTGAAACCACAGGAGATAATTCACCATCACTGGAAATACTCAGAACTAGACTTGACATCATCTAGCAGAGATGATTTAAAGATAACTAAATTAATTCTGCCATGATGTAGAAGAATGAACTAACTAAATCAATGCAGGATTTAGTCCTTCAAACTCTGATAACCCTCAAATCATTTAATGATTCTACGAGAACAGATCTGTTCCATTGTATTTAAATCTGCACCCCAAGGTAAGAAGAATTTAACAGAACAAGAACTTACTAGATCTCGGAGGTGTTGGTTTTGTCTTCCTGAAAGATTTTTCCTGAAAAGGAAAAAAAAAAGTCCCATTTATTGCAGACCACTCTGAAACCTACCAGAGAAAAGGTCAAGCACTCTCCTTTGTATTCTTTTTTCAAACATTTCACTTCCAAAAATGAAATTAACTTTCTTATTAAAGTCATTGAAATTCCCTCCCCAACCACAGAGCTGAGCAACATTAATATTAATTTTAATTCTGAATACTGTATAAAAAGGGGGGATTTTTTCATTAGGAAGGGAAGAAAAAGCCTACTTAGCATATCTAAATGAAGAATGTAAGATTTATAATGGCATACAATAGCAATCATGTAAAAGCTACAAGACAGTACTATTCTCTCAGGGCTTTTATCAAGGTAGTTATCCTAAGTAAAATGTGAAATCCAATCAGAAATCACTCACAGAGTTCAGCATTCACACACTGTTGTACTGTAAATAATATTGCCTATGATAGCAAATGTTCTCTGTTTATGATTCCATAATTTAGGTGGTGTCAGGAGTTAGCACTCACAATTATTATGCACTGCATTGTTAGGAGTTAGGAGGAGTTTAAGTATGGCAGGAAGCCAAACTATGAACTGATTTGTGATGCTACCAGAATAAAGGATGGGATTCATCAAAGAGAGAACATGATTGTGACATTATTGACATGAACTGTGACTATATAGATCATTGTTGCAACCAGGGTCCTGTGGTCTTGTACAGAGGAGGCCAAGTGGGGTGTCTATGGAAAGGCTGTAGTTTGCTGGTTATGATTATGCTGTCTGTCTGCGTGCATCATTTTTGTATTTGAAGTTATGAATATTGGCTATGTACTTGTATCTCAGTGTGTTTGATTCTAAGTAGCCTCAGTGAAGCATTTGGTCAGCTTCTTGAGAAAGGACTATTCTCAGTAAGTGCCCAATTAAGAAATACTTAACTGACAATGGACTTTGAGAAATGCCAATCCACATCTGAGCTTTCCTGGGAACATTCAAACAACATGTAAACAATGGCATCAGCCTGCAAAAAGCTGATTCATTCATGGACATGTGACTTGCCCAAGTGGCTACAAACTCCATCTTGTTGCTGTGACTTTGCACAGAAGAACAAAGGGGTTCCCACCCACAAGAGAGAGAATATAAAAGGCCCTGGAAGCCTCTCCATTTTGTTTTCAGCTGGCTCAAGAAATGTCCTCTCCACCACCAAGAGATGCCTGAAAGAAACTGGAACAAAGGACAGTAGCTACAGGGATGTGAGTGATTGCTGGACCCAGACAGGAAAGACTCCAGTCTGTGAAAGAAGCTTATTGGAACATCTCTGGGGGTGAGCTTTCATCTGCAATTAGTTTCTTAAATGTATTAGGCTTAGATTTTTGTGTTTTTTCTTTATTTTGCTTGGTAACTTGTTCTGTCTGTTATTACTTGGAACCACTTAAATCCTACTTTTTATATTAATAAAATCACTTTTGCTTATTAATTAACCCAGGGGAGCAAACAGCTGTGCATATCTCTCTATCAGTGTTATAGAGGGTGGACAATTTGTGTTTAGCCTGTATAAGCTTTATACAGAGTAAAAAGGATTTATTTGTGGTTTGGATCCCATTGGGAGCTGGGTATCTGAGTGCTAGAGACAGGAGCACTTGCTAAGCCATTTTCAGTTAAGTCTGCAGCTTTGGGGGCGTGGGTCAGACCCTGGGTCTGTGTTGCAGTAGATTACCATATCTGGCTCAACAAGACAGGGTTCTGGAGGCCCAAACTGGCACAGAAAATAGGCTCAGAGATAGTCTCAGCATATCAGGTGACAGTCCTGAGGAGGTATCTGTGATTGAACCCATCACAAGGAGATTGTTAGCTTTTCAAACTTGAATGGATATATCATGAATGGGACTTAGGTCCTGGACTTGCATATCTCATTCAGGAACAGTTTTAGCCACTGATACTTATGCCAAGTGATACCTTAGCTGCAAGTCGCGCATTCGATTCCAAGGGAATTAAAGGTCCATTCCTGTCCCCACTGAAGTCAGTGGGAGTTTTGGGATGACCTTCAGTGGCAGCAGAATCAGGGTCTAATTGCAGAGTAAAGTGATTGTATTACTCAACGTGAGGGAGGCACAATCTGTCCCTTAACACGAGCTTTGTCTGCATGGAGGTGCGTGGGACCAGGTCTTTTTGTAATTCAAATTCAAAGGTCATTCTAGTGAGATTCCTATGCTATACAGGGTCCACGCTAGAGAGGCCATTCTCTATCCATAAAATATTTGCTTTCAACACACACTGGGGGAAATTAGTCCAGTATGGGAAATACACTACCCTTCCACCCCACACACACATTTGGAGCGGACCAACACACATTTGACTCATAGTCCATTGGGGTATTTATTAACTGGAAGCTTTCTAGAAATGCCAGGGGGCCAACAAAGAACCAAATGCACTCAGGCAACCAAAATATCCCCCTCCCTTGCTCCTACCCTCAACTCATTGGCCTATGCTAGCAGTGAATTATTACCACCAGCAGACTGGCAGGGATCGAGACAAGCCTCCAGCCATCTCCCTTCATGTAGGAAAGAGTAGACAGGCCACAGAGCCCCTTACTCCTGTATGCCTGGATCCAAGGTCTGGATAGCCCATGCAGGGGGTGTCACAACATACCTTCTGGATGTGTCCTAAACTTTCTCCATACCCTTGCTCTGTGTCTGTTCTCATTACAGACCCATACTTCCCTGGGGATGAATCTTGATGGTCAACATCTCGACCTACAAAGATACCTTTTCTACAATGCAGAATTGTCCAAAGGATCAGTTTGGCCATTTTAAAATGATGGAAGTCGGAGCCGGCGGGAGGGGAGATAAAAAAAAAAAAACAAAAACAAAAACAAAAACAACCCAACCATGTGCTTCCCATTCTTTTGAGTCAAAGTGCTTTAATTTGAAAACTGTAACAATTAACTTATTTTAAAAGGTCTAATCCCTTTTGAAATTATGGAGAGGAAAAAAGGAAAGATAAGGTGGATGTCCAACTTTTGCTCTACAACAGTGGGTTTGATCCTGCCCTCAAGGAAGTCGGTGGCAAAATTCTTATTGATCTCAGTGGGAATAGACTTGGGTCCTAATTTTAAAAGAAGCATCATATGCATTGGTCATCCCAAAAACCATGCTAATTGCCTTAGAGAACTGTGTAATGTTAGTTTAGCGGGCCAGATACACAGATTGTGAGCTTCAGCGATGCGAAGTAGCTGTAAACCCACCTTAACTAGATGGATCAGATTGGAGTTGTTCCAGTCATTGTATGTAAGCATTTATCTAAGTTACCAGAGTAGCAGAAAATGAAAGAAAGCCTCTAGGGCAGAAAACATGTGCGATGGGTTAGATCACAGAAACCCCTTGGGAGCTGCCACCTGATGTGCCAAGACTACTTCTGCTCCTGCTTTCCTGCCCTGTCAGCTTAGGACTTCAGTGCCCTGTCTGGTTTGAGCCAGACCTGCTAGCCTGCTGCAAACCCAGACCCAGGTCTGAACCACGTCCCCTAACAGCTGTAGGCTTAACTGAAAGCAACTTACAGAAGTGTTCCTCTCCTTGACACTCAGATGCCCAACTCCCAGTGGCGTCCAAAGCCTGAATAAATCCGTTTTACCCTGTATAAAGCTTATACAGGGTAAACTCATAAATTGTTTGCCTTCTGTAACGCTGATAGAGAGATGCACAGCTGTTTGCCCTACCAAGCATTAATACATACTCTGGGTTAATTAATAAGTAAAAAGTGATTTTATTAAGTATAGAAAGTAGGATTTAAGTGGTTCCAAGTAGTGAAAGACAGAACAAAGTAATTACCAAGCAAAATAAAATAAAACACGCAAGTCTATGTCTAATCAAACTGAATACAGATAAAATCCTCATCAGTTCCAGTAAGCTCTCTTTTACAGACCAGTCTCTTTCTAGTCTGGGTCTAGCAATCACTCACACCCCCTGTAGTTACTGTCCTTTGTTCCAGTTTCTTTCACGTATCCTTGTGGGTGGAGAGGCTATCTCCTTAGCCAGCTGAAGACCAAATAGAGGGGTCTCCCATGGTCTTAAATAGACTCTCTCTTGTGGGTGGAGACCCCCTCCTCTCTCCTATGCAAAGTCCAGCTCCAACATGGAGTTCTGGAGTCACCGGGGCAAGTCACATGTCCATGCATGACTCACAGTTTTTACAGGCAGAAGCCATTGCCCACATGGTATCCTGAATGTCTCCAGGAAGACTTCTTATGTGGATTGGAGCATTCCAAGATGCATTGTTCCTTAAGTGCGTCTTGACTGGGCACTTAACTTTGCGAATTCCTTTCTCCAGGAACTGACCAAATGCTCTACTAAGCTTATTTAGAAATCAAGCCAGTACCCAGCCAATATTCGTAACTTCGAATACAAAAATGATACATGCATACAAATAGGATTAATAGATTCAGTAGAGCATAACCTTTACATAGATATGTTATATAGCATATGTAGCACAGAACATATTCCAGTTATGTCATATATATCCATAAGCATATTTCCATACAGCCTTAGGGGGGCACCATCACAACATGTATGTATATTGTTACATTAAATCTTACTATTATGTTAAACATATTAACAACAGTTCACATATCAAAAGACTTCCATTAGAGATTTCTGCCTTCTGTATTAACAGGATCACTATGTTTGTAGCACTGTTCATTATGTTAATATATCACTTTTGTACTGTGAGTGTCCATTCTCATTAACTGATTTTATGTATTGTTTGTCCATGATGACTAAAAATAGTAACAAGTAAATTAAATACAAAAACCTGTTTAAATTATTCTCTTTGGACCAGACCCTTATTCAGATTGAGTAGAACATCATTCCACTAATACTCCTAGAGAAATCAATGGGGCTATTGCTATTGGAGAAGTAAGGTACTAGACAACGTTAGTAAGGAACCCACAGTCAGACCTTGAGGACTTAACCAAGCGCCAGTGAGCAGAGCAGTAAGACTAGATGTGCAGTCCACTGTGTCCTCTGAAAGGCTAGTTTTGCAAGCCAAAGGGAGATCATCATAGAGCAGAGGGAACACACTGTGGGATGCCCTTTGCAGACCTTCTGCGCAGAAGCAAAATGCCACCCCTCCACCCCCTCCCGGTTGCTGTGGAGTGTGCCACCAATGACCATTGATGGGCAATGTACAGGAGATGCAGAGTTTCCCAGAGTCTGTGCCGTCTTACCTCCCAGCAGAGTAGAACCATGGTGGCTCAGCTGCTTTTCGGGCCTTGTGTGAGCATGAGGAAAGGGTCATGGCTGACCCCTAACTGCCTATATGTGGGGGATCAATTCAGAGAGCAGAGGGCTTTCTATTCTAGCAGCCAAAGGCAAAACAAGATCCAATGGCTGAGAACTGAAGCTAGACAAATTTGGGCTAGAATGAAGGCAGAACATTTTAACAGTGAAGGTAAGTAATGATTGGAACAATTTACCAAGGGATTTGATGGATTCTGTATCACATGAAGTCTTTTAAATCAGCACTGGACATCTGTCTAAAATATACGCAACCAGAGGTTATGGACATAGCACATGAATACTTACTGGGTGAAATTCTATGACTTGTGTTTTACAGGAGGTTAGACTAGATGATCATGACAGTCCCTTTCTGGCCTTAAAATCTACAACTCTGTGAAACTCCTGGGTTCTCCTGTAATTGGTCCTTCTAGACGAATTTTAAATGGCTGAGTACATCTATTTGACATCTCAGACCTTTTCAGAAACTGAACCATCGGCAACACTTATCTGCTGTTGGAACATGAATTTTACAACCCATGGGCCAGATACTGAGCTGATGTAAAGCAGCATAGATAACTTCACTGAAGTCAGTGGAGTTTCCTCAGTTTACTCCAGCTGAGGATCTGACCCCACGTCTATTGGAACCTATATTTCTCAACCTTCCCATATTACAACCCAAATTTACCCCTCATTAGCCTGAATAACAGAATCTATGAACAAATATGATCTCTCCCCCTGCTTACATCTTCAGAGCTGTGTCCCGGATTTTTCACAGCATTTCCTTAATAATCATGTTATATCTAGAATATGTCATGTGTACACTTTGTTTTGAACCCATCCTGCGGGCACTCAAAGGGAATAATCAAGCTGAGAGCTAATCTGTAAATAAACAGACTTAGTGAGGTTATGGCAACGGGATAAGCAGGATTTATACTTCAGGAGGAAAAAATGAATACAGATGGGTACTCAAGCTGTGGGTTTCACGGTTAAGCTAAGAGTGCCGTGTTAAGTAGGAGCAAGGGAGCTCTTCATACATATGTTACTACCCAAAGATCTTTAGAAAACTGTAACAGTGAATACTGAAAACCATGTTACAAAAATATTTATCCAGTGAGACAACATGGGGGGGAAAGGGGAGGCAATATGAAAACTGTGTTGATTCTTAGTAATATGTTAGGGGTTTATTCTCCCTTACTACCTTACTTTATTTATTTATCAGCTATATAACATATATTTGTAATGTGCCCTGTGCCTAGCACTAGCTTCATGGGGCACTGTTCCTAGACCAGACTCTACAGCAATACAATACAAATGTTACATAACAACAACAACAAAAGTGCCCATCCATCCAGTGCTAAGGGTGCCTTTACAATATTCTAAATCAAAATTTAAACTCACCAGTCTGTGCATAGCTCAGATAATTACCCACGACTAATCATAAACATCACCACCGCCCTCCTCTGGCTTCATAGCCCACCTCCTGCCTGCCTGCCTGCCCGCCCAGGGGAAAAAAAATAAGTTTTGCTGCATTCCAGAGAGCTGAGCAGATCAGGGCCCTGATGGACTGAGGGGAGTAAGTGAGTTCTAATATCAAGGGGCTTTTCATAGGCCTGCCAGCAGCTCCCTACCCGATATCTATCCTAACGCAATTTCAGCTTGAAAGACTCCAGTGATCTCAGATGTAGCAATAGGATATGGGCGCTCTCTTACCCAAATCATTATGGGACTCTGATGTCAGTGGGACAGCTACATTCAAAACCAAGGGAAATTACGCTCCTTAGATTAGCAGTTCTCAGTATGGCACCGGCAACCTCAGCATGGCTCAGGAGTGCCATCTGTCGAGTTATGGGGAGAGAGCAGAAAACACAGGCCCAGTCTGCTTGGCAAAAGACAGCTGTCAGGAGCCAACGGGAGCGAGCACAGAGACAGGAAGGAAGTGCTTACCCCCCTTTCCTAGTGCTGAATACATTTCTGCTACTGAAAATTGGGCCAGGCCAAATCTTGTGGTCCTTAGCCAGGCAATATTCCTACTCAGTGCTGCAAAGTCCCAGTGACTTCAGTGGGGGGATGGAGTTGCCTTAAGCAAGACAACAGGATTTTCCCCGAATTTATACTAAGTATAAGGGCTAAGTTCAGGACAGGCTGGTCAGTCTGCAATTCGTCTCACAACGAGAGGCGTTTTCTTGTTGCCCTGTCCCAGAAGCAGCCAGGAGGGAGACTAACTCCACGAATCACAGGCTCCCTCCTGGTCTCACCACTGCTCCAGGGAGACAGTAAACACAGTAGGCCTATCCCTGTTTATCAGTACCTTCACAGGGAGAACGCACCCCATACTAAAGGGCTTTTTAATCCATGTACGTTTAAATTTGAAATGTTTAACAGTGAGGGTGATTAACCACTGGAACAAACTACCAACGGAAGAAGTGGATTCTCCATCTTTTCGACTCTTCAGATCCAGACAGGAAATGTGCTTTAAATGGATGAAATTCTCTGGCCTGCACTAGACAGGACGTCAGACAAGATGATCTAATGAACCCTTCTGTCCTCAACATTTATAAATCTATGAATGAAAGCATTTACTGTACTCTCCAGTGCAGTGAGGTAACTACACAACCATGCACATTAGGATGAAGGTAAGGCTCCTCCATAGCCTAACTGGTTGTTAATTTTTATTATTAATTATTATTATGATGATGATGATTTAGTCTTCTTTGTAACTAGGGGTTTGATCAACTAGGGGCTGAAGTCTATGAGAGTCTTCTGAATCTGGATCAAGCCTAAGATATGGTGATGAACATACCTCTCACACAGCCCTGTAGATTTCCATTAAGAAACCAAAGGGAACAGTTAGCTTTGCAAACTGAATGTCTTTCTGAACTCTAGATACATGGGGAGGGGAAGGGGGGAACAGAGAGAATAAGCAGCTCTGAAGTGGTAAGTGATCATTTATGTTTGTTTTCTGGTGGCTTTCTTGAATGGAATTGTTACCCTGGGTTTTGAACTTTGTCGGAAACAGTTTTAGAACGTTGCTGCATTAGCAATATATTCCATTCACATGACTTTTTATTTCTGTCATCTCAGGAAGCCCACAGGATTATAGGTGAAAAATCCATTCTGAATATCCCCCCCTCGCTGAGGTAAATATTTTGTAAATTTCTCCCCCACACACATCTTGCAAATTTCACATTTACAGCATAAAATGTTGCATGACAGCAGCAAAGAAGTTTCACTTTTTATTAATAAAATAAAACTAACAGGTAATTATCTTTGTTTGATTTCTTAATAACACATGAAAGCTTAATGGGATGCACTAATGCTGAAATCACTGCTTAACACCATGACTAATCGCAATATCAGTGCTCAAGGGATGATCTCATCAAGCTCCAATCAGACTGGGAAAAAAAGGGACACCCATGTTTTACCCTCCCTGTCCCTTGCAAAATTTAGGACTTAATCTACCACAATAATAATACCGTAAGCTTTTGGGTCTCACTCTTGCCCTGCAAAGTCTCCTCTGTGCTGCTGGCTGCCTTAAACAGGCAGCTAAGGATACCCTCACCCGCACCAAGCATGGGGTTACCCACCTACTCTTTTTCTTGGTGTAAGACCATGCTGAAATAGGGGAGGGGTGTGTTGGGACATGTTAGGCGGGATAAGGCAGGCTAAGGACTGAGCCCAGGAAAGGCTGCAGGAAGATAGCATCTCCAGGGAAGGCTTGGGAGTATGGCTCCATACCAGGGCTGGGACTACTTAAAGACTGAGCCTGGGGAGGGTTATAGAGATACCAATGGAGGGGTACTGGGATAGGCCTCTGATGGACTGTACACGCAGGAAGCGGTCTGTTTGTTTCACATACAAACCATGTGTGTGACTCAGCTGGAGGGCTAAGTCATTGAAAACCTTCCTGAAAAACCATTGACAGAGGTCACCACAGACTAAGATTGCAGGCACTTTCAAGAGGTGGGTGCCATGCCGTTATAGTAGCCCTCTGAACAGAGCACTGGATTGTGATGTGACACCTGGATTCTCTTCTGGGCTCTGCGTCTGACCAGCTAAATAACCTTGGGCAAGTCACTGCACATCTCTGTGCTTCAGTTTCCTCATCTGTAAAATGAAGATAATACCAACCTCCTTTGTAAAGCGCTTTGTGATCTACTGATGAAAAGTGCTGTATAAGAGTGATGCATTATTATTAAAAAGGAAGCCAGCTGTGGCATACTGCAGCCTGAACAATTATTACACTTATAAGATTATTTATTAGGAGGCAACATGCACTTGTCAGAGATAACTGGTTCTTTTCCTAGGCAGCTACTTTGATAAGATGGAATGTGGTAAAAAATACAAACGTTATTTTACACGGACAACAATAATTGAAGTCATAGGAAAATTTAATATACATAATGATTAGAATAAGATAAGTACAGTTAAGTGGTTTCATGCATCGTTCCATATTTACAATCTTGTTCTGTGCATACTTACAACTCTGTGGAGAGCACTGGAAACAAAGATAGTAGGGAAAGTAAGTGAAGCCCATAAGAAGATTATAAGAAGATCAATTCCTACTCCTATCTGTATGTAGCCTTTGGGGTGAGGTCCATAATTTAGCATTAATATTATGATTTACATCACTTCTTTCTCAGTAATTCCTATATGCAAATGTGCTCTAACTACTTAGGTACTGCATAGCAACCTGATTGCCAAAGCCCCCCAAAACTCCCTTCCTGCAGAATTCTGCAGTGTACTGTACCCTTTGTGGTCACTTATTTTTCTGCTCAGAATGAGAATGCAGAACTGATGACTTAGGGTCCTCTCTTTAGGCCTACACTATTTCAACTAGATCCCAGCCTTTGACATAAATACTCCCACAAGGCCTTAGCTGAATATAACAGCCTTCAACTATAGCAAGTTAACTAATAACCCATTTATTTCTGCCTCCCTATTTGCCTCCCATGCATTGTTCCAAGTTAATAAGCAATACACCCCTATCAATATTATACTCCTATCAATGTTATACTCCTACAATGTCATTTTACCTCTAGCAAGCATAAAAACACCTGCAAGACAGGGCCATTGGCCATAAGATCACGTCAAAGATTAACAATACCTACACACCATCTTCCAGACTCACTGTACAGTCTAGCAAATGCAGGCCCTTTAACAGAGGCATCCGCAGATATCTTGAGGCATAAGTAGGGAGAGTAGACCACAGTGCTCAAAAATCCTTTTTACACCATAATAAAGTACTACATCTCCTGGATTTATTTCAGTGCACTCCAAGCACGGGGCCATTCCTGGGCACAGAAGAGAAGAACCCTGTCAGGTTTTGATCAGTAAGATGAGGCGATGCGAGCTGTAATAACATCAAAAAATGTAAGAAACCCTTTGATGTAGAAAAATGTCGTATTGCTGTTTGTCTGCGTATTTGGTAAATCACTCATCAGGAGAGTGACTGCTTCAGTTAGGGCTGGCTGGCAAAAGGGATAGGGTGGTTTTTTTCTTTTGGTATTTTGAGACTTTTATATACACGTTTTTATTTTAATTATTTGTGAAAGTGACTAGAACCATTTGGGAAAAGGCACATTAAAGAAATCCAAAAAAGGAAACCAAATAAATTCACATTCACACACACACACACACACGCGCGCACACACACACCTTTGCCAGTTCATACCACTCCTTGGGGTACAGAAACTTGCACTGGAAGAATTTTAGTGCTGCCTGGAAATCAGAAGGACACAGATGAAATAAAAGCTTGTGGATACAGCCAAAACACTGGTTATTAAATTCAGTTATGCCAAAAACATCTCACAACACAACTGGTTTGGCTTGTGAGCACAGGCCCAAACTGCTATAAACAGTCTCAAGGAGAACACAAGATGCTGCCCGATGCTGCCTGCAGTATACAAGACTGCCCACCCAGACAAACAGTTCACCTGGATCTTTGGGAGTAAAACACCCCAATTCCCAGAGCATGTTCAAATGTTTCAAACAAAAAGGGACATTTTTGTTGGAAATGCCCCTCCCCCCTGAAAAATATTGTGGAAAACTGCTGACTCATTCAAGAATCATTTTTACAATATTATTAAGCATCACAATCATTATCATAAATATTATCAACGTTGTTTCCCAAAAACTGTTGATAGCCATTTCAATAACACATAATAAAAATATCTATCAATGTTTTGAAGGAAAAAAAACCCAGAAGGGGTCAATTTCAAACCAGACAAACCATAACCACTATCAAAATTTCACAGGCTTTTTCCCCCATTCCTTGAACAGCTCTACGCATTCCTCCCTGAAACCTCCTGACAACCCTTGAAGAGATTACAAGCTCTCAGCAGCACAAGTTACTTTATTGTGATGGTATTATGCAATTAGACTGTCTGAACAGTCACAATGTCACTGACAATTTTCAACACAGTACATTTTTGGCCAAAGGCCTTTGCCTGCATTTTGGTTTTATCTCAGCACAAGGGAATTTCTACTGCAGGCCAGCTGAGACATATAGAAGACTCAGGAATATTGCAGCCATAACTGAGAACATACTAGTATTTGGTTGTCTAGAAGAGGAATTACATGCACACCTTTGCACTGTATTCCAGATATCAAATTAAAAGGTAAGTCTGGATCCAGTGAGAAGCATCATCTGCATTGCAGAGATGAGCTGTTTAGGTTGTTCCTTTACTATGAATGTGATAAAATCAGATCCAACTATAGTCACTGAGATGAAGGACATGGAACGTGCATGTAATTGTCAGGAGCTGGGGACATCTCTTGGTGTAATTAACTAGCTATCCAAAGAACTAGTCTAATGCCCATTGATTTCAGTGGAAATTACATTTGGCCCCTAATCTGTGTCAAACTTGTTTGCTTCTTTATGCAACCCTCCTTTGGAGGTCACCTTTAAATAAGATACATAACAATGAACTGGAAAACTCTATTATTTTTATTGTTACTATGGTATTTTTAATGTGATCACATGATGTCTACCTGGCTTTTCCTTTAGCTCCACATTATGGATTAACCTAATGCGATAGATATCATGACTCTGAAGTATATACAGTATGACATGTTTTCAAAAGTGTCTAAATATATAGTTACCCCACTGGCTGTTTATTATAGCATGTCAACTTTAATCTCTCCATGAGACAGATTTCTTTTTAAAAAATTGTAATATTTTAAAACAGAAACAAGTGAAAAGACAAACTAATTTACTTTCAATGCAGCTCCATTTATGGCAATGAAACCTGAATTACTCGGATCCAGAGGTACTGGGAACTTCTGTTACAGCAGCAGTGTCTTATGTCTTTCAGCACCATGGTCAGTGACTTCAGAACCCATTTCACCACCAAAGCTGACCACACTGAATAAGTCAACATTCACCAAAGGTTTCAGTTGTCTCTGAAAACAAGACATTTTATGCTCCTTTCTCCAAGAGTCCTTTGGTGAGGAGGATTGTGCCACTCTTGCAAAATAGCAATGGGAAACACAGTCTGATTACAATCCCAATTGTACCAATATAAATCATCAGGAACTATGCTGAAACCAATACAGTTACACTGGTGTAAAAATTCTGAGAGCAGAATCAGGCCTTTCATCTCCAAAGCAGAGACACAGGCGGAAGACAGAATGTGATTTTTATGTTTATGAGGCCTTAAAATCCAGGTGTTTTCTGGTAAGGATTTGTTCTGTTAAGTCACTATATGAGATCCAAGCCAGGTAGAGATTTTTTTAAAAAAATATTCTTCAAAGTCTCTGAAAGAAATTAACATGATCAATAATAATAGTAACTGACAGCAGCAGTAACTGTTTGTTCTTTATATAAATACCATAGATATGCATGGCATCTGTCGGAGTTTTATAAAAGGGGCCAATGAAGGGATATCCTCAGGCAATAGAGCTAATTCTGTGCAAGTTCCTTTTGGCCACTTGCATCCAAGCATTGTGTGAAGAAGGTGGCTGAAGAGTACAGTGCTCCAGTAAATCTGGTTGGTTATGAAGCCATTAAAAGGTGGTAAAAATCAGAGCAACCCTTAAGGTGCTATGTCAGTTGCTGGTGGACTTGTTTTTCCCCTGGCAAGCCACAGGACTGAGGAGAAGTTTGAAGTGGCTTAGAAACCACCTTTGCCTTCTCCACCCCAGTTCTGCTTCAGCACAGGTGGGGATTTGGCCAGGCTCTTCCAATGAATAATTTCACCAGTACTAATAACAAGAGGAAAATGTAAGTCCTGTGGATCATTACTGAGCCCTTCTTCTCAGGTTAGAAAAAATTTCTGCAGGTTGCAAAGTATTCAGAGAACTCATTGGCATGGTTGGAGATAACTGTCTTATTCTCAAAGATAAGAGGTAGAAGAGACTGAAGTGACTAAGATGGGGTTGTCTTGTCCCCAGGAATTGGAATGCATGAAGAACACATTGCTTTTAATTACGTATTCAGGGCCTCAGCACCTGGAGGCCTCAACCAAGGCCTCTTTGTGAGGGGCAATGCACAAACTCATAGTAAAAGACAGTCCCTGCCCTGAAGAGTTTACAAGGTAAGTAGACAAGACAGATAAAGAGTGGAAGGGGAAACAGAGGATAGAGAAGTGAAGTGGCTTGCCCGATGTCACACAATGAGTCAGACGATAGAGCCATGAACAGAATGCAGGTCTCCTGCCTCCCAGTCCAGTACCATCTCCACTAGGCCACGTTGCTTCTTAGAGGACAAGTTAGACTGCCAGTCTGTTGTTAAAATGCTTCACAATCAGAAAGACACAGGCGGCTTGTCAGGACTTACAAAGAACTAAGATTACGTTAATTTCATTCTCCACCAATATTTCAACTCCTCACATCCTCAGAAGTATGGATTCCATCTCAAAACAACAGAATGGGGATTACTTTAAAAAAATCTGTTCAGCTCCCAAAAAGGAGCCACAGTCTGATTAAATTGTACTCATCCATGTATCAAACCTGTCCTGTTGGAAAGTACTATGGAATTTAATAGGGATGAAACAAACAGGAGAAGTTTGATAGCATTCTCCAGAAATTACTATATAAATCTACAGACTTTAACAAAGAATTATCTACACTCTGTACAGTTTCTTTTAATCATCCTATTGAATTTAATAGAGAACTTCTGTAGAATTCTATAGAATGGTTAAAAAACATATAGAAAGGAGGTAAGTTTCTACTCAAGACAACTGATTCATAGAATCATAGAAGATTAGGGTTGGAAGAGACCTCAGGAGGTCATCTAGCCCAACCCCCCGCTCAAAGCCGGACCAATACCCAACTAAATCATCCCAGCCAGGCCTTTGTCAAGCAGGGCCTTAAAAAATGCTAAAGATGGAGATTCCACCACCTCCCTAGGTAACCCATTCCAGTGCTTCACCACCCTCCTAGTGAAATAATTTTTCCTAATATCCAACCTAGACCTCCCCCACTGCAACTTAAGACCATTCCTCCTTGTTCTGTCATCTGCCACCACTGAGAACAGTTGAGCTCCATCCTCTTTCGAACCCCCCTTCAGGTAGTTGAAGGCTGCTATCAAATCCCACCTCACTCTTCTCTTTTGCAGACTAAATAAGCCCAGTTCCCCCAGCCTCTCCTCATCAGTCATGTGCCCCAGTCCCCTAATCATTTTTGTTGCCCTCCGCTGGACTCTCTCCAATTTGTCCACATTGTTTCTGTAGTGGGGGGCCCAAAACTGGACGCAATATTTCAGATGTGGCCTCACCAGTGCCAAATAGAGGGGAATAATCACTTCCCTCGATCTGCTGGCAATGCTCCTACTAATGCAGCCCAATATGTCATTAGCCTTCTTGGCAACAACAGCACACTGTTGACTCATATCCCCTGTTGACTCATATCCACAGTAATCCTCAGGTCCTTTTCCTAGATTCCATGGCCAGAAGACAGCACTGTTATAATCTATTCTGACCTCCTGCATAACACAGGCCATAGGATCCCCCTGAATTAATTCCTGTTTGAATTAAGCATATGATTAGAAAAAACATCCAATCTTGATTTAAAAATTGCCAGTGATGGAGCCTCTACCACAACCCTTGGTAAACTGTTAATTACCCTTACCATTAAAAATGAATATCTTTCTTCCAGTCTACATTTGCCTATCTTCAACTTCCATCCAGTGGATCATATTATACCTTTGTCTAATAAAGTAATTTCTATAGCACCCTTTAGGTTTCATTTTTAGGATGAAGTCTCTACAGTTTTCCCATTACATTGCACAGGGACCTTCTACTTCCTTTTGAGAGGGAACCCTCAACCCTTACTATGGATCCTTCTCAATCCAGCACATTGACCATGTGGCTTCTTCCACAGGAACCTTCCACAATTAGGCCCTTCTGAGCTGGCCTAGCCTGCTAGTGGCAGAGAAGGGAGATCCAAAGCTTTAAATTCAATGTTTAATGATGGGCTGCATTTTTCCCTTTCCAACTATCCTCTTGCCTCCAAGGATTCGTTCCTGCCTAATATAACACATTCCTGGTCCTCCAGGAGAAGCATCTGTAATCCTTTATGCACCATGGTCGTGCCATGGCAAGTCTCATGCAATAGGAAATGGAAGCCAGGCTGCTTTGGAAAGTGATTTTCCATCCTAAATGTCAGCAGGATCTATGGTGTTAAGAATCATGATGCCTCTGCTTGGGGCTGTTAGCCCCGGGACTGGAGAGCCGAGAACCAGACACAAACTTTAATCCCTCACACTGTAGCAATGTGTCAGCACTGGTCCCACCTGAGGTTACTTTCTGAAAAAGCCTAAACATTCAACGTACTTTACCACTAAACTCCAGACCCAAATTAATTAGATTGCGTTGGTGGAGCTACTCTTATTGTGCAATTTGATCCTTGAGAGCATTTTTGACAGGATACTGCGGGCACAGCTAGTCTAGTCCTTACATCCATCCTTAAGAGCTTCCTATACCTCCAAGATGTGATCCAGGTTGCGCCCATAGCTTTATGACTTAGACTGTACATTTCTAGGCAGGCTATGAGCCATTGTCAGAGCTAGGGCTGCCAATTTCACACCCCTCACGTTCATTTCCACTTCCCTTTTTTCTCTGTCTGAAGGATTTATTTCTCCGATCCATTGGCAAAGCAGCCCCTTTGAATGCATTCTGACATGCTGTAATTTATGCAAAACTCTATGCTGAGCTTATCAGCTTGGCTATGGAAAGACTTTTCCACACTGGGAGCAGTTGTAATTTCCTTTAGAAATGGGGCAGAAAATGTCTTAGAAAAATACAAAATCCTTACTGGTGCTGAACACCAACAACTCCTATTGAGGTCAACAGCAGTTGTGGGTGCTCTGGATAGTGCAGAATTGGTCCCAAGAATAATATCACTGCTCTTAACTATAACTTCAGTGGAATCCCCTGCCCATTCTCTCTCAAGTCTTTGCAATTTCCCTGGGCTGCCAGATCTGTCTCTGCTCCATCAGTTCTGTTATTTCATTATTTCGTTTCACTCAAATATCTCCCTGGTGCACCTCCACTGTAATCACTGAAGTCACAGCAGGGGAGAATTTGGCCCATTTTGCTGGATTTGTTGATTGCGTTGGTAACCTAGTGCCAGTTGGTAACCTAGTGCCAACATGGAAAATTTCTGACATCTTAAACTTTTTAACAATCTGTAGTGGCGACCCAGAAAGCCAGCAAGTATACCGCACTATCATCAGCCCCTACACAAATAGGGTAGGATTTACTTAGCTAGTGGACTCATGTTAACAACCCAAGAGCCTTCAGCACCATATATAATGGCCTACTTGAGACTCTTGGTAACAATCCAGGCAAGCTCTAGTTGGTACTGCCTTTGTACTTCCACAGTCCCTAGGCCTATCCCCTGGCATAAGTTGGAGTAGCCTCAATTGGCCCCCACTGGAATTGCTGGGGTACAGTGTGCTCTAGCTACACCCTCTCTTACCTCTGTCATGATGACAACTCCTAAGGGGTGGCATAGAGCTAGGTATGATGGTTTTACACCACTCAGGAATTCTGGCAGGGAACACCCCAGCTGAGCACTTGGGCCAGCTTTAAGACTGCTTGGCATGTACACAATAGGCACAAGGCAGCCGCCTTTGATCTGGCCCAACGTCTCTATTGGGTGAGTGTGGCTTCTTGTTTTTTGAGGTAAGAGATCACTGCTGGGCATATTCTTCCCATTCGGCATGTAGCCCGGCTGTCAGTTTCTCGAGCACGATGTCCTCTAATTGCCTCATCCACTGGGTTACTTCCGGTCCTGTATTCCAAAATGTCTGACCTTGTGAGTACAATCCATCGACCCTCACTTCATATCCTTTTGTGGAACAAACTCCTCCATAGTCACTAGGGCTTTTTAGCAGGAATAAATCAAGTGCTATGCTGTAGCTATTGCTGTATTACATGATGCATCTGGCTTACCTACGGCCGTTAAAAGCTGCGTTAATTCAAAAACAGACTTTCTGTCCACCCCTTCGTACTAGCTAGGTACTTTTTGGCTTTAACAGCAACATCACTGGATTATGAAGCCCTTACTTTCCATAGTGTCTGGTAGATAGAGAACCACAGAATGGTTTGCTCTGGAGACACTGGAGAATAGCTTGCTGTGGAAGCCTGTCAGTGGGTGTAATCTTTCCATCACTTCCCCTTTACAAACTCATAGACTACAAGGCCAGAAGGGACCATCTTGATAATCTAGTCTGACCTCCCGCACATTGCAGGCCACAATCTCGCCCAATCAGTCCTGTAATAGACCCCTAACCTTTGCCTGAATTACTGAAGTCTTCAAATCATGGTTTAAAGGCTTCAAGTTACAGACCATCCACCATTTATACTAGTTTAAACCTGCAAGTGATCCATGCCTCATGATGCAGAGGAAGGCAACCCTCCCCTCCCTTCTAGGTTCTCTCCCAATCTGACACAGGAGGAAATTCCTTCCTGACCCCAAATATGGCGATCAGTTAGCCCCTGAGCATGTGGGCAAGGTCCACCAGCCAGACACCTGGAAAATAATTCTCAGTAGTAACTCAGCACCCTTCCCAGCTAGTGTCCAATCACCAGCCGGCAGAGATATTTGCTGCTAGCGCTCACAGATCAGCTACATGCCATTGTAAGCAGTCTCATCATACCATCCCCTCCGTAAACATATCAAGCTCAGTCTTGAAGCCAGTTAGTTTTTTGCCCCCACTCCTCCCACACTGTTCCAGAACTTCACTCTGTTGGTTATAACCGTTGTCTAATTTCAAGCCTAAACTTGTTAATGGCCAGTTTATATCCATTTGTTCTTGTGTCCACATTGGTACTGAACTTAAATAACTCTTCTCCCTCCCTGGGTATTTATCCCTCTGATATATTTATTGAGAGAAATCATATCTCCCCTTAGCCTTCTTTCGGTTAGGCTAAACAAGCCAAGCTCTGAGTCTCCCTCTTATAAGACAGGTTCTCAATTCATCTGATCATTCTAGTAGCCCTTCTCTGCACCTGTTCCAGTTTGAGTTAATCTTTCTTAAACATGGGAGACCAGAATTGCACACAGTATTCCAGATGAGGTCTCATCAAGGCCTTGTAAAATGGTATTAATACTTCCCTACCTCTGCTGGAAATACCTCACATGATGCATCCTGGGACTATATTGGCTTTTTTCACAGCTGTATCACATTGGTGACTCATAGTCATCCTGTGATCAACCAATACTTCCAGGTCTTTCTCCTCCTCTGCCACTTCCAACTGATAAATCATCAGTTTATAACAAAAATCCTTGTTGCTAGTCCCTAAGTGACATAGCACCTTGCACTATTAAATTTCATCCCACTTCTATTACTCCAGTTTTCAAAGTCATCAAGATCTTTTTCCCCCTTTCATAAAAATAGGAACTATAGTAGCAATTCTCCAGTCATAGGGTATGAACCCCAAGTTTACAGATTCATTAAAAATCCATGCTATTGGGTTTGCAAATTCATTTGTCAGTTCCTTTAATATTCTTGGATGGAGATTATCTGCGCCCCCCGATTTAGTCCCATTAAGTTGTTTGAGTCTGACCTCCACCACAGATGTGTTAATTTCTACTTCCATATCTTCATTCCCATAAGCCACCCTGCCACTACCCCTAAACTCTTCATTAGCCTTATAAAAGCTGAGGTCACGTATTTGTTTAGGTGTTGGGCCATGCTTAGATTATCTTTAATCTCCACCCCATCCTCAGTGTTTAGCAGTCCCACTTCTTCTTTCCTTGTTTTCTTGTTATTTATATGCCTAAAGAACCTTTTACTATTGGTTTTAATTTCTTTTGCAAGGTCCAGCTCTGTTTGGCTTTTGGCAGTTCTCACTTTCTCTCTATACTTTCTGACCTCCAAGAGGTAGCTTTCCTTGTTGATCCATCCCATCTTCCATTCCTTGTAGGCTTTCTGCTTTCTCTCAATAAGCTGTTTGAGATGCTTGCTCATCCAGCTTGATCTGCAACCCTTTCCCTATGATTTTTCCCCTTGCTTGGGATACAGGCTTCAGACAGTTTCTGCAACTTTGACTTCAAGCAATTCCACGCCTCCTCCACATTCGGATTCTTGAGTTCTTCAGTCTAGTCTACCTCCCTAACTAATTCCCTTAATTTTTTAAAGTCTGACCTTTTGAAATCAAGGACCCTAGATGCAGATTTCTTTTGTTTATCCTTCCATTTAGTTTAAACTGAATTAGCTCATGATCACTCGAATAGATTCCTACTCAGGTCGGATTGACTGTAAAGGGTATTTCTGGCAAATTTAAATATAACAGTGCTCAGCGTTGGTCTAACCCTATTCCTGTTTAAGTTAATAGATGTTTTTCCATTGACATCAGGGCAAAGCATTAGACCAACACTAAACACTGTTGAAAATTTCACCAAGTCTCCATCCATCCCTGGATTGAAGTGGGTGTTTTCACCTTTTTACCACGCCAGCTCTGAAGCTAGCCCAGTGGGTTGAAGCCAGCTGGAGAAAAGCACATGCACAAGATATGCTAACAGACTATCAGTGAACAAGCTAATACCCTAACACAGCTACCAAATACATTATGGCAGAATCAAGCTAAATTTTCTAGCAGTGCAGAGATTCTATTCTGCTTCTCTCAAGAGCCAAAATCACTCTTTCATAGTGCGGTAATAGTTACAAATATTTCCAACATATAATAAAGTTAATAATTATATAGTAATTATACAGCACCTGGAATAGTGTTACAATAATATTTACACTCCGCTTTTTGAGTGCTCTCAAAGCACTTGACAAAAGCAAATATCACTCTCACCATTTTACTGATCAGAAACTGAGGCACAGAGAGATCAAGCGCCTTGCCAGGCAACACACAGGAAGTCTGTAATGGAATCATGGAAATGTAGGGCTGGAAGGGACCTCAAAAGGTAAACCTAGGCCATCCCCGACAGGTGTTTGTCTAACCTGTTCTTAAAACCTTCAAAGATGGGGATTCCACAACTTCCCTTGAGTTCCAGCAACTGATCCAGAGACCTGGTCCATAACTCTGTTCTGAAGTGAAATGGGATGGGGGAAGGAAGAAAGGAAAAGAATACGAAAAAAAATCTAATGTGTCTTTTAATAAAAAAAACCCTCAGATTAATTTAATGTGGGACCACAGGCACTAAAATGTCTTAATAATAATTGTATGGTCATTGCATGGCATCACTAGAGGGCAGAGTTAAGGTTGTTTGGATGCCTTCACTTGCAAGAAAACCAAATTAGCCTTTAAAAAAGGCTGAAAAATGTGCTGCTCCCTTTCTTATCTGACATGAATATGCGGACACACAAACCCTATTCCATCATCTCTTTTGTTCCTCTGTGATTCCTGACTATGGGGAGTAAGAATAAGGAGTCAGTAAACGTGGACGTCTTTGCACAGATCCAGAGCAGGCCCTCACTCAGGAAATCATCCCCATTCAGGAAAAGAGTTAAGCCTGTGCTTAGCTTTTAGAGCATGATATGGGATTTTAAAATGTGCTTTCCTGAATCAGGGTATAAAGCCATAGAAAACGCCTAACTACAGCCCTCTGAGATCTACAGATGGAAAGTGCTGTCTAAGACTTAGGTATTATCATTATTCTACAATGCACCTGTTCCTGCAGCCTGTCCTCCCAGGAGTAGTCCTCATTCCCAGTGGGACTACTCACATGAGTAAGGCCTGTGGGATCCCTCCCCACAATCAATGTTCGAATCCACCCAAACAGCTGGAATGATAAAAAATATATTGTATTATTCTCTCTGGCTTAGTTCTCTCACCCACAGCAATGTTCCCAGTTAGATCCATTAATAAGGATCACCTGATGAACTCTGGGAAGATGACATACTGTTTTCCATTCAACAGATATTGAAATCTATCCCAACACCAGGACTAACTCCTGCATTTGTACTCTGGAAATTTACAGTTGTCAAAAGATATTAAAAGGGTTTTCAAGCACTCAAAATACTATTTCTTTTAGAGGAGGTCTTTCCTTAATTTACACACTAGATGTGAGATGAAGGGAAATTAGTTTCCTCATATTCGTTGTGAAGCCTTTGTGAATATGAAAATAAGGCAATTTGTATTGCATATAAGTAATTTATGGCATTCAAATTTCTTGGCAGATCCTAAACATGGATTTAATAATCAGGATTTCTTATTTGCTTGTTTTTCTTCATCGCTGAAAAGGAGGCTGAAAGACCCTTGGAAATCTCACTCTCTTTTCTCTTTTTTTCAATTAATTAAAACTTTTTAAAAAATCTTTCCCCTTTACAATATTTTTTATTTTTCATTAGGACTATAACTCAGTCCTGTCTCCAGCCACCATTTCCTCCTTGCTGCTGCTATTTGAAGCTTAAGCTACCACAAAAGTTTAGTTTTTTCCCTGAAATGAGGATCATGTTATGTCTGAATAGTATCCATGAAAAGATTCTCATACAACTAGGAAGAGAGAGGGTAATTATCATTAGACAAACAGTTTCTTTTACAAGATTTGGCATATTCAAGATTGCCAGCTCCTTGTCAGATATTGATGTCACATCCTGTCACATCAGTCTCTTTGGATTTTCTTGAATAAGACAATGCCCAAAAAAATTGCATGTGATCCTAATACAAAGTAACATATGAATTTTGCTTCAGCTTGCTCACAATACTTGATTTTCCATTTTAACTCTTCAATTTTACCTTCCAGATATGGGTAAAAAGTCAATAACTTTCCCTGAGAATTTGATCCAAAGCATAGTGAACTAATAGGGAGTCTCAAATGGGCTTTGGAAAAGACCCTAAGTGAGTATTTAATGACTAACTGTGTACATGCAAGACAGAAAATGTATGAAGTCCAGGACAGACACTAGGCTGGGGATGTTAGGTAACATTAGGCCCAGATTTCAGATCCCAAACCACCCAAACCGAGACACGATGGTGAACCTTCATTGCTACTTTTGAACAGTTGAAGAAAACATTCTCTGTCATCATAGAATCATAGAAATGTAGGGCTGGAAAGGACTCCAGAAGTCATCAAGTCCTGCCCCTTGCACTGTGGCAGGATCAAGTAAACCTAGACCATCCCGGACAGGTGTTTATCCAACCTGTTCTTAAAAATCTCCAATCGTATGGATTCCACAACTTCCCTCAGAAGCATATTCCAGAGCTTAACTACTTAGAGAAATTAGAGAAATTTAGAGAAATTTTTTCCTAATATCTAATCTAAATCTCCCCTGTAGCAGATTAAGCCCATTACTACTTCTCCTACCATCAGTGGAAGTGGAGAACAATTGATGACCATCTTTATAACAGCCTGTGACAGTCTGTACCCTTCTGTTCACCCCTTTTAGATGATTATGCTAAAACTTGTATAAAGTATGCCTTCTGAGGTGTCACTTGAAAACTCATGATTTGCTGATCATTACTGTCCTGGTAAAATACGTGTGGCAGAATTATATGTAAAGTTATCAGATTCCCCTGTGTGATATTACTGGGACATATTCCAACATGTTCTGGAGGGCAGTCACAAACCAGTCCACCAGAGATAAAAGGCTAGCTTGCACCTCAGCCAGGTCGCAATGAGTTCAAATGGACCATCACCTGAGTCAGCGGCCACTCTTTGGCAGAAGAGAGGATATGGGCAAAGAATCTACATTTTGACAAAGAAACAGCTTGAGGTTCCTGGCCACACAGTCTCTTGAACCTCGGCTGGAGATGATTCTTGCACAAGAGAAATTACTATAAGAAGAGAGAGCAAACACCCCAAATCACTTTTCCCTTTCTCTCTCCCATTGGCATCAACAACACCTGAAGAGCTGCAGCATTGGACTGGGGAGAAATCCTGACTGAAAGATTCAGCCAGTCAGACTGATGAAACTTGTGGTGAGAAGAGACCTTTGCTATGAATTCACTTAGCTTGTTAAGTTAGGGGTTAGTTGTGTTTTATCTTTTATTTCTTTGTCGCCAATTCTGACTTTTGTGTCTCATTACTTTAATCACTTAAAATCTAGCTTTCTGTAGTTAATAAATTTGTTTTATTGTTTTATCTAAACCAGTGTGTTTGGACTGAAGTGTTTGGGAAACTTCATTTGGGATGACAGGATTTGTGCACATCATTTTCTAGTAATGAAACAACGGAGCTTGTATTGTCCAGGAGGGTGCTGGGTAATAAAAGACTCACATTTCTGGGGAAAGTCTGGGATTGGGAGTTTGCTTGTGTTGCCCTGCAGTACAATTCAGGAGTGGCTGGCTATAGCACTCCTACACTATAACTGGGAGTAACTTACATGCTGGAGGCTGTGTATGAGCAGACCATGAGCGGTTGTTCTCATAGTGAAGCAGTGTAAAAGGCACCCCAGGTTGGAGAACTGAGGGGACACAGCTGTCCATCAGTCCAGATTGTACCCTGGGTAACGTCACACAGTCCTTAACATATTTGAAGACTTATCAGGCTATCACTCAGTCTTTTCTAAAGACTAAATATGCCCAGTTTTTTTTTAAACCTTGCATCTTAGGTCAAGTTTTCTAAACCTTTTATCATTCTTGTTCCTTTCATCTGGACTCTCTTCAATATGTCTACAATCTCCCTAAATTGTGGCATCCAGACGTAGACACAGTAGTCAAGCTGAGGCCTCACCAGTGCCAAGTAAAGTGAGACAATTACCTCTTGTGCCTTACATGTGACACTCCTGTTAATGCAGCCCAGAATATTGGCCTTTTTCACAGCTGCATCATATTGTTGGCTTATAGTCAGTTTGTGACCCACTATCACCCCCAGATCCTTTTCAGCAGTACTACCAAGGAAGAATTAGTGGGGGAAGCAAAAGTGGATGGGAATCTGGGAGGCAGTGACCATGAGATGGTCGAGTTCAGGATCCTGACACAGGGAAGAAAGGTAAGCAGCAGGATACGGACCCTGGACTTCAGGAAAGCAGACTTTGACTCCCTCAGGAAACTGACGGGTAAGATCCCCTGGGGGACTAACATGAAGGGGAAAGGAGTCCAGGAGAGCTGGCTGTATTTCAAGGAATCCCTGTTGAGGTTACAGGGACAAACCATCCCGATGAGTTGAAAGAATAGTAAATATGGCAGGCGACCAGCTTGGCTTAATGGTGAAATCCTAGTGGATCTTAAACATAAAAAAGAAGCTTACAAGAAGTGGAAGGTTGGACATATGACCAGGGAAGAGTATAAAAATATTGCTCGGGCATGTAGGAATGAAATCAGGAGGGCCAAATCGCACCTGGAGCTGCAGCTAGCAAGAGATGTCAAGAGTAACAAGAAGGGTTTCTTCAGGTATGTTGGCAACAAGAAGAAAGCCAAGGAAAGTGTGGGCCCCTTACTGAATGAGGGAGGCAACCTAGTGACAGAGGATGTGGAAAAAGCTAATGTGCTCAATGCTTTTTTTGCCTCTGTCTTCACTAACAAGGACAGCTCCCAGACTGCTGCGCTGGGCATCACAACATGGGGAGTAGATGGCCAGCTCTCTGTGGAGAAAGAGGTGGTTAGGGACTATTTAGAAAAGCTGGACGTGCACAAGTCAATGGGGCCGGACGAGTTGCATCCGAGAGTGCTAAAGGAATTTGCGGATGTGATTGCAGAGCCATTATCACATTGAAAACTCGTGGCGAACGGGGGAAGTCCCAGATGACTGGAAAAAGGCTAATGTAGTGCCAATCTTTAAAAAAGGGAAGAAGGAGGATCCTGGGAACTACAGGCCGGTCAGCCTCACCTCAGTCCCCGGAAAAATCATGGAGCAGGTCCTCAAGGAATCAATCCTGAAGCACTTACACGAGAGGAAAGTGATCAGGAACAGTCAGCATGGATTCACCAAGGGAAGGTCATGCCTGACTAATCTAATCGCCTTCTATGATGAGATTACTGATTCTGTGGATGAAGGGAAAGCAGTGGATGTATTGTTTCTTGACTTTAGCAAAGCTTTTGACACTGTCTCCCACAGTATTCTTGTCAGCAAGTTAAAGAAGTATGGGCTGGATGAATGTACTATAAGGTGGGTAGAAAGGTGGCTAGATTGTCGGGCTCAACGGGTAGTGATCAATGGCTCCATGTCTAGTTGGCAGCCGGTGTCAAGTGGAGTGCCCCAGGAGTCGGTCCTGGGGCCGGTTTTGTTCAATATCTTCATAAATGATCTGGAGGATGGTGTGGATTGCACTCTTAGCAAATTTGCGGATGATACTAAACTGGGAGGAGTGGTAGATACGTTGGAGGGCAGAGATAGGATACAGAGGGACCTAGACAAATTGGAGGATTGGGCCAAAAGAAACCTGATGAGGTTCAATAAGGATAAGTGCAGGGTCCTGCACTTAGGACGGAAGAACCCAATGCACAGCTACAGACTAGGGACCGAATGGCTAGGCAGCAGTTCTGCGGAAAAGGACCTAGGGGTTACAGTGGACGAGAAGCTGGATATGAGTCAGCAGTGTGCCCTTGTTGCCAAGAAGGCCAATGGCATTTTGGGATGTATAAGTAGGGGCATAGCGAGCAGATCGAGGGACGTGATCGTTCCCCTCTATTCGACATTGGTGAGGCCTCATCTGGAGTACTGTGTCCGTTTTGGGCCCCACACTACAAGAAGGATGTGGATAAATTGGAGAGAGTCCAGCGAAGGGCAACAAAAATGATTAGGGGTCTGGAACACATGACTTATGAGGAGAGGCTGAGGGAACTGGGATTGTTTAGTCTGCGGAAGAGAAGAATGAGGGGGGATTTGATAGCTGCTTTCAACTACCTGAGAGGTGGTTCCAAAGAGGATGGTTCTAGACTATTCTCAGTGGTAGAAGATGACAGGACAAGGAGTAATGGTCTCAAGTTGCAGTGGGGGAGGTTTAGGTTGGATATTAGGAAAAACTTTTTCACTAGGAGCGTGGTGAAACACTGGAATGCGTTACCTAGGGAGGTGGTAGAATCTCCTTCCTTAGAAGTTTTTAAGATCAGGCTTGACAAAGCCCTGGCTGGGATGATTTAATTGGGGATTGGTCCTGCTTTGAGCAGGGGGTTGGACTAGATGACCTCCTGAGGTCCCTTCCAACCCTGATATTCTATGATTCTATGATTCTATGATACCACCTAGCCGGTTTTCCCCATTTTGTAGTTGTCCATTTGATTTTTCCTTCCCCAGTGAAGTACTTTGCACTTGTCTTCATTGAATTTCACCTTGTTGATTTCAGACCAATTCTCCAATTGGTCACGGTTGTTTTGAATTCTAATCCTGTCCTCCAAAGTCCTTGCAACCCCTCCCAGCTTGGTGATGTCCACTGGGTGAAATCTTGGCTCTCATTGATATACTCAGTCAGGATCCCAGATACACTCAGAACCCTGTATTGCTCCCTCACCGCGAACCAAGATTTTGATAATGCGAACAGCTTAAAAAAGTTTGGCCCAACTTTCCATTAAATTGCCATTTGGAAGGTGAGCCCATGGACAGTTTCTTCCCATCAGGGAATTGCTGGAGTAAGGTATGACCTGAAAATGGCAGATTACAACAAATAAATTTTCAGTCTTAACTATTGCAGGGCTGGCTGCCTTGGTCAGACCACTCACTGTGTATCTGAATCTCCCGTTGACTGCAATGGAACCAGGAGGTCATACATTGAGAACTGAAATGTCCAGTTTCTTGAGAGCCTATTCAGTAAGGATCCAATCTTAAAGTCACAACACGTATGTATTCTTGTTATAGACACATAATATAGATGGTATCTATAGTAGATATTTCCCTTATGTGCTTTTTAGTCAAAAAGGATGGATGGATCTGTATTACTTTTTAAATGGAGGATTATTTTTCCAATTTGGGACTGGAAAACTCAGGAGAACAGTGATGGGTTATTAAGCTTCTCCCCTTCCAGGGCTATATTGTGCCATCTGTTGTTCAGAACTGTCTGCCCCAGAGGCTGCTTCCTCTGCTGGAGAACATGAGATGGGGACCACTGAAGTCCCATTTGCTTTCTCAGGCAGAAGGGAGGAAAACCTAGCTGCTCTTGGGCATACAGTAAGGAAGTGGGTGATAAGTGCCCCAAGGGGCATACGGAGGGAGCTATCTCTGTGCTCCCCCTATGCTCAAGGAGTGTGATTCTCCCTGGTCCTTGCACTGGAAACACAAGTGTGTGGGGAAGACTCTGTGCTCTCACCTCCATGCAAGGGTCAGGGACAACCTGGGAACATTCCATCCTGGACTGTTAGCATGCAAACACCACTGCTCGCTCCAGGACCTACTCTTACATGAAGTAAATTGGAGATTCTTAATCCAGTTCCAGACTGACAGATGCCCATACCACACAAGCCACGACCACAGTTGTCACCCTTGCAGTTTCAACAGGAAGGCCAAAGACTTAATGGGCCTGCACACTGAAGTATTCTCTTACACCTGGGAGTGGGCCCTGCAGGTTAGAAATAGGGCACATTAGCAAGGAGGACTTGAGAGGTTTGTCCTGCCTCTGCCCATGCTATGACTGCTCTGTGGCTAAAGAAGGGACTTCAGTCTTTATCTCTGCTGTGTTGGATGAACTGACTCCTGCACGGGTAATTTCTGCGCAGGTGGCTGCAAAACTAGCTAGTTTTCACTCATGGAATTTCCTTCACTAAGTCCTATCAGGGGCAGAGAGGCAACAGGCATCTAGCCTCTTTATCTGTGGTTGTCTCTAGCGCTGGGTGAAACTTTTCATCCAAAACTTTTCCCACCAAAAAACTTCTTCACTTGAAACAAGAAAAAAGAAAAAGAAAATGTTGAGCTGGTTCATCATTCTCCAACTAAAATATTTTGATTTTTCAGGCAGATTTAGGCGACATTCACAAAAAAAGATGAGGTGGTGCTGTTCATTTTATGCCCAGTGGCGATGGCACTTCCCCCAGATGCAGTAGATCCAAGTTCAAATCCTTCTAACGACTTTGGAGGAGGGTCTTGAACCCAAGTCTCCCCCTTCCCAGCTGAGTGCTTTAACCAACGATACAAAGATGGGGAATTAAGGCCCAGAGGCCCAGATTTTTAAAGGTATTGCTGCACTCAGGGTTGCAATGCCTAACTGATTTAGGAACTTATATCTCATTTGAAAAAGGGAACCAAAATCCCATTGACAGTCAAGGGGATTTAGTCACCCACATGCTTAAATACCTTTCAGAAATGGGACCTAGGTGTTACAACACTGAGCACAGCAACACCTAAACCATCTGGGTCTGAGAGAATAAGGGACTTGGCCAAGGTGCAAGGCAATCAGGAAGTTGGGGAAAGAATCAGGAAGCAAACCCAGATCTCAGTCCAGTGCCTTAGCCACCAGATCAACCTTCCTCTTATGATTTGGCCCGATAAAATCCATACAAGTTTCTTTGGAGAAATACATTTAACTGCATGAGGACAGCCTATAACGGGGTAATGATGTACTGCTAACTTTTTCAGTGCCGCATCTAACACACTTGCCTGTCACTCTTGTTAACGTAACCACTACAATAAAAAGCACCAAAATATATTTTAATGGCATTTAGCCCAAGTTCAACTGTATTTCATAACCAACACTGAGCACCCAGATCTTGATGAACTCTTTGTCCTAGTGTTGAAGGATCAGGATCTATGTGCACCGAAAGAGTACAGAGTGCAGTTTCTGCACCATTATTAGGACATGATGCTTGTTTACTGTTCACCAAATCCCAAGGGGGCACGTAACTGAGAAACTGCCAAATGAGAATCTAAGTATTACATCCACACATTATATGGGAAAAAAGAGAAGCTATCAAAAGAGTATTTAGTGAAAGAGGCAGCTGCTGTTTATGAACCAAGAGCCAAATCCTGGCCATCTGAGTAAATGGGCTTTGTGCAAGGGATCTGTGGGGGAGGAATCCTCCCGTGACCTTGTGCCAAGGTGTGCAGCACCAGGGCAATCATCTTGCATCTGCAGCTACTTGCCATCCCCATAGGCCAGTGTGAATAACCAGAGCTCCAGTGAAGTTTATGATTTTCTACCACGCCCATCACCACAGTATCTGAGCACCTGAAAAACAGGATCCCATGGAAGCCACAGGTCCTCTGTACACTTTGCTACATGCACTTTAATAGCTCTTTAGGTGTATAGTATAGTCTTTTCTTCTACTTTGCCTTCCTCCAGCATGATGTGTTACCATCAGGTGGTGAAAAGATTCCAGGCCTGGACTATTGGTCTAATCTAATACGGAAAATCTCATATTTGTTTAACTCAGTTACAGGCCAGTCTTAAAATAAACTGATCGTGGAAAATATTTTCCCAGACTTCAATGCTAGCTTTATTTTTAATAAAGCAGGATGGGGTGGGGGGGGGAGAAGGTAGGAGAGCTGTCAGTACAAAATCTTATCACTATAAATAAGACTCAGCTGAAACTCTGGTTCCACACTTCCTAGAACTCTTAGGAAGTTTGGATCCAGCTCTTACCTTTACAGCTTCACCTGGCCTGTAAAATTGGACAACCAAAACCCTAGATCTTGACACCTCCAAATCTGGGCAAGTTGAATTTGTCTTTGGTGCCCCATCTCTGCTTAGGAAGAAAACACTTTCTGCTCTGCTGGAGTTTAATTGCTGCTCTAGGGAAATACGATACAAAATAGCTACAAATTTTTTATCGAAGACTGAGTGAAAAGAAAAACTGATCTATTGACCATGTGGCCAACTCATGCATGAACAAAAAAAGAGTTTCCTCTTTAACCCTGTTCACGTATTTTCAGCTAAATTCTATGTTGATCTTCAGGATATGCATGGTACACCGTGTGCGCCTGGAAATCTCAATACCTTTGCGTATTCCACATAGGATCTGTGGTCAAAGTTATGCATACAAAGACTGAAGAAACACATTACACTTTACTGAAATAGGGCCCAATGAGTACTGCAAAGTTATTTTTAATATTCTCACGGCATGATGCCCATGCTACAAGGTATTCTGGACGACTATTCTGTGTTTGCTTTCACGTCTGTCATCATAACATCCGTTGACACAGATTTGTGCAAGATTTAAAAAGCAGCACATACGAACGGCCATACTGGGTCAGACTAAAGGTCCATGTAGCCCAGTATCCTGTCTTCTGACAGCGGCCAGTGCCAGGTGCCCCAGAGGGAATGAACAGAACAGGTAATCATCAAGAGATCCACCCCCTGTCGCCCGTTCCCAGCTTCTGGCAAACAGAGGCTAGGGACACCATAGGCACAAATTACTGTAGCTTCTATAAAGAAGAGATAATGAAGCATCTAACAGCTTTCTGGTTCAAAGAGTATATTAGAGTGACCAGGCTTTAATAAAAAATACAAGGCCACAATGAAAAGGATACTTTGTTTCCTTATCGTTATAACAGAATCTGGTTGGTCGGACTCCTTGCTGACTAACTGTTTGACTTGCCTTACTTACAGTTGTCCGATGCCAGTTCTGCTTGCCTCTAGCTAAGATGGAATTCCAGCTCTGAAAACTGAGTTCCCATAGCATACCATTGCATAAACAGGCGAGTTACACGCTCTTTAGGTCTACATTTTTTTAATCAGCAGATATATATATATATATATATATAGATAGATAGATAGATAGATAGATAGATATATAGATATATATATATATATATACACACACAAAGTATGATTTTAAATCCAACCTAGGTTAACAATGGTGGGGCAGATTCTCAGCTAATATAAATTAGCCTAGCTGTTAATATTATTTACTTTTTGCAGCACCTAGAAGCATCAGCTGAGATCAGGGCTCCACTGTGCCAGGAGCTGCACAAACACACATAGTGGGAGAGTAGTCCCTGCCCTGAAGAGCTTGCAATCTAAATAGGAAAGACCAAAACAGGAAGTATTCTCATTCCCATTTTACAGATGGGGAACTGAGCAATTAAGCAATTGGCCAAAGCAAGACAGACAAAGGATGGGAGTGGCACAGAGGGTACCTCTACACTGCAATAAAAGAACCACTGTACGGCTGCAGCTGCCCTGGATCAGCTGATTCAGGCTCGTGGGGCTAAAAATGGCAGTGTAGACATTCAGGATCTAAGACCCCACAAGTGGGGTGGGTCTTAGAGCCCAGGCTTCTGCGCAAGACCAAATGTCTTCACTGCTATTTTTAGCCTTGCAGCGTAAGCCAATTGACCCAGGCCCTAACACTCAGTGCTGTGGAGTTTTTATTGCAGTGTGGACGTACTCAGAGAGGCGAAGTGACTAGCCGAATGAAATGCAGCACGCGTCAGAGCCTGGAATAGAACCCAGCATGCCTCCATCCCAGTTCACTGCCCCACCCACTGAACCATATTGTCTTAGCAGAGCTCTGCTGATTTACCCCAGCTGAAGAGTTGCACCTGAATATTAAAAATCACCTGGTAGTGTAAACCTGACACTGGACCAAATTTAGCTCTAAGATATAGAGTAAGCAAATGTAACTCCACTGAAGTCAGAGTTACAGCAAGACCAAATGTGGCCTGTCTGTTGTAGCTTACACAACTTGACTTTAAAGGCCCAGTCCTGAGGCCATTGATGTCTGCAGGAGTTTTACATTGCTGAGCCACCTGATCAACAATAGAGGGTGTCCATTCTTCAGCACTGGCAAATCACCATGGCTCTACCCACTTCAATGGAGCTAAACTGGATTTACACCAGCTGAGTATCTGCCCCACTGACACCAGTTTGCACACACATTTGTGGTGGGATTTTCCAAACTGCTGAGTCTTGTCCCAGCTCTGCTCCCACAGAAGGCAATAGCAGTTTCACCATTGACATGAAAGGAAGCAGAGCTTGGCCATTGCTGAGTGTCTTTAAATCCGATTTGCCAAGCAATGGTAGATATAAAACAGAGTGACCAAAGCTATCAAGGGCTGAGCTTCCCTCGCTTGTACTTTGAGGATCCGATCGATGCAAAATTCCTCATGCAATCAGGCTGGGTTCCAAACTTTCCTCATCAAAGCATATTAGTCTCTCTGTGAGCTCAATCTTTTCTACCTGAAATATAGAGCTGGGATAAACTGTTTCCCCTCAATGGCTAAAGCATAAATTCATTATATTGGCTTTTGTTACAAGCAGACTTGATCAGTGCATTGCTCTGCACTTGCTTCTTCTGCAGCTACTGCCTTTTCAAGATGTCTAATGGGCACTTGTACACAGCCTAAAAGATTGAGATTCTGGAAGGTACTAGGCATCTGGGTCACGCCCCATAAGAGTTCATGACTGACCTCTATTTCCACTGGCTGCATGCATACCAGGAGCGGACCCTAAAATTGCTGTCTGCATCATTCTGCAATTTTTTTGACTCCACATTTGCAAGCCAATTGCCAAGTTTAAAAGTGTGGTTCTTCACAGGTTTGCATCGACCTGCCTATCCGAGCGCCTTAAACTATACATTTCAGCCGCATCTGTTAACTGCTGGGAGCCTTAAGATTTCATTTAACATATTATGCCTCCAATCACAACAATGAAATGAAATGTTTCTCAAAATGTAGCTTATTTCTGAGTTGTATGTTGCTGGATTTTTTTTGAGGGCTGGGTTATTGAATTGATTAGCCCAGCTTCAGACAAAACTGGAGTCAGACTCACTTAAAACGTAAGGAAATGTAAAAAAATCTTTAATTAGACTGATCTGAATTTTGAGTCTCTAATAACGACTGAAATCAGGAGATAAAATTTGACTTATTGCTTGCAAATAACAAGAATTCCAAATTTAGCCCTATTTTCTGCCTGATTTCTTCACATGTAATTGTTTTTCAGAAGTATTCACTGAACAGTTTATGCAAATAATTTTCAGACAGGGTGTTTTTTAAAAAAAAACAAACCAACTACACAAATTGTTCACTTTGACTAGTGAACTCTTTAGTATTTTTGTTGTACGGGAGGTCACCTAACACACAGGGTATGGTTTCTGCTCCATTACTGATTAACTGAAAGGTTTTTTTAAAAACAGACAAATACTGAATAAAGAATAGCAAATAATGAAATCTCAGTATGAGACAAATAATCCATGATTTATGGTAAATGTTGTGAAACCCTCCTGACCCATAAACATTTTCACAAATGCATAGTGGCTATTATTTATATTACAGTAGCATCTGAAGCTCCAATCAAGATCAAGACCTCATTTTGCTAGGGTCTGTACAAGCAAACACAGTAAGACAGTCTGTTCCCCCACGAAGCTAACAATCTAAATATGGAGGCCAGCTGAAAGGTGGGAAGGGAAAACAGAGCAGAGAGGTGAAGTGACTTGCCCAAGGTCAGCCAGCAGACCAGTGGCAGAGCTGGGAATACGCAGATCTCCTGAGTCATAGCCCAGTGCTCTATCACTAGAGAATAAGATTCTATAAATGATGGTGGACTGCATCAGGCATTGGATTTGCAATTAAATGTGCAAATCATAGCTTTCATTCTTTGACCAGCTTCGCCCGAGAGGAGAGTTTCATGTGGTATAGGCTTTAATTGCAAAAAATTCATAGTGCACCTAAAATACGATGGGAATGATACCCATTGCCAGGTAAGAACAGTTTATTTATGAAATGCTCTGTGTACCAATTAAGGTGTTCTTTTGGCAGGGAAACACCTTTAAATGCCAGAAGAATAAAATAATTAAAACATTTGAAATATACAGTATGAAACCCAACCAAGATACCGCCCTGTCAAAGTGACATGATTCACACACATAGGCTGGCAGTTTCAAAAGCATTCAGCATTGACCTAACTCTGATCCCACAAAAATCCCTGATTAAATTCTCCACAGACTTGAAAGGGAGCAGAATTAGGCCAACACAAAGCGCTTCTGGAAATCCCACCTATAGGCCAAGATTTTCTAAAGTGACTAGAGATTTTGGGTGCCCACATTAAAGGGCCCTGATTTTCAGAGAGCAATTGCCCAGCACTTTGTCACATCCAATCTCTATGGTTTTTCATGCTGAGCACCTAAAAATCACAACTCAGCATTGAAAATCCTGGCTGTAAAGCACATATGCAATAACAGAGCATGAAAGGTATTAAACAGAAATGCTGTGGTACTGACGTTCGATTGAGCTGCTGGAACTCATGCTGGGGACCATCCCCATCAGGCCCAGGATCAAGGGAGCATAAAGGTTGCATTACAGGTTATATCCTCGAGTCCTGTGCAACGTGAGGCTCAGCCACACTCAGGGCTGGGGGCCAATATGTGCGAAGTGATCCTGAGATAAAAGGCACAATGCTTTTGCAAATTATTATTATAAAACACCATTTTAATTAGTTAGTTTTGAGAACTACACAAGGAAGAACTCTATAGAGGTGACTCTCAAAACATATTGCCTTGTGACTCAGAGATAGAGCAAGGAACATTACCATTACAAGCTCCAAGGAGATACAATGAAAACTATTACAGCTCCAGGAAAAGCACATAAAGAGGAGCATAACAATTACCTGACTCAGAGCGGGAGAAAAAGAGAGATACATAATATAGAATACTGCCGTTACTGGCCAAAAGAGAGAGATGTAATGAAGACTATTGCAGTTACCTACTTCTGATAGAGATATAATGACAATCATTAGTTATTTGACTGTAAGGAGGACATGTAATGTGCAATATTATTGTTACCTAGTCCTGAAAAAGAGAGAGAGAAAGAGAGAAATGATGAGAAACTGGTACTGTTACCTGACTCTGGAAGGCAGAAATTATGACAAGTTTTGCTGTTACCGATGGCTCTGCTTTACATGACTTACTCAGGGAGTGAGAAGGAAAGAGAACAGAGTATATGGCAAGTTATATAGCTCATGGATATAAAATCAGGTCCTCAGCTGATGTTAAGCAACATAACTCTGTTGCCTTCAGTGCAGTTATGCCAAGTCCCACCAGTAAGGATCTGGCCCCTGCAGATGTAGTTCAGTTATCAGGAAGGAGAAGGCGAGGGAGAGAAAAGACTAACCTTTCCTTTTGCCTGGCTCAGAGAACTGGACACGAGGAGTATTTCCAGAGTTACCTGGCATAACAGAAGAAAAGAAAGGACAGTGTTTGGCTCTGGGTCTTATGTTCAAGGATGCAGAGCTCCACAGATTCTATTGCTATGCCCCACAACTCCCAGGGATTCTTTTGGTACACCCCAAAGCGATGGAGTTCCACCTTCTCCTCCTTCCTATGCACAGAGCGAAAGTCAGGAAGCTGGGGAGAAGAATCCTTTTACAGTGCACCCCATGGACAGGACCAGTGAATGAAACCCAACCAGGTGTTTCCTGGGGCAGGGTGGAAATACAGCCCTTGAGAGCCTCTGAAGTCACAGGAGGAGAAATGTTTTACTAGCTTTTTGTGCACATCTGCAGTGAGCAGGATGCATCCTTCGTGGAGCCTTCTATGGCCTTCAGTGGTATTAGCACCTTCCCACTAGGGGCGGGTGAAGATCTCTTGTTGGGCTCCCTACCCCCAGGCCGGCAGGGAGGAGATCTGGAGAAGCCCAAAGCCTCAACTAAGGTAGGTTCTATACTTGGTGTGTCCACTGGGTTCTACTCCAGCTGCTTGGTACGAGTGAGCTGGCAGAAAAGAGGCTGCCTGGCACAGCTACAGAGTGAGAGATACGGCCCAATGACGAATGATCCAGCTGAATGAGCAATGTTCCAGTGAGTTTTCTAGCATGGGGGCATTGCAATAACAAGCACTAACAAACAGGCACCAGGAGTGGGAGCCACAGAGGGCCTGAGGTTCATCCCACTTCAGTCTTTTTTCATTCTGGTGTAACTCCACTGACTGCAACAGAGTCATTCCTCATTTGCCCTGGCATAGGTGAGACTAGCATCGGGTCAAGAAATGTGGGGGCTGGATGGAATGAAACATGTAAGCAAAGAGAGCGGTTAAAGGATGGTATATGTGGGGTTTTATCACACACCGAACCACAGAGATTCAGTTAACCCAAAGCAGCAGGAATGTAGGAAAATGCTGTCTTTTGAGAATCTAAGGGACATAGCAAGGACCGAGTCGTCCAACTAGGATGGCTCTGCGAACATGGCACACATACTGCGTAAGTGACCCGCCCCTTAGATTTCGACAACACTGTTTCTCAGCTATCACCACGTAAAACCTTTGGATTTCATTTCTCCATTTTATATCACTCCTAGGGCCTGATCCAAAACCCACTGAAATCCGTATTGCCATTGACTTCAAAGGGGTTTGGATCAGGCCCCTAACTGGACTCGTTGCTCAAGCAAAACTCCCACCGACCCCAAATTAATAACTTTATCCCTTGTCTGACTAAGATCTGTGATCACAGATAGAAAGATCTATAATGCTGCTGAAAGCATCGACTCTTGCAGTGTTTAATTTGTTATGCACCAAGAAGAAAGATAATCCTGAAGCCCTACTGGTTTTCACAAATTGCACAACACTAGCAAGAACTTGCTATTACAATAAGCTGCAGGTGGGGGGAACAAAAAAAATCTGTCGAGGAAGATGGCAATAACTGAGGAATGCTTTGCTATTTAACCTACTTACAACGTGATTAGCATCACCATGACTGTGAATATGCAAAGCGCAGATCCACAGAGGTCTTAAGGCTCCTAACTTCCACTGGAATCAGTGGCAGTCAGAAGCATAAATGGCGTTGTAGATCTAGACCTAAGTCTCTAGCTCTTCCTCTACAGAACACGTAGACCGTGAGAGCAACTGCTCAAACCCACCCTCTGCTGGTTTTATTTTACTGGTAACTCAAAAAATCAATGAGACATAAACCTCAGCCTGAGATTCCCCCCTGAGTCTAGCTGTGCCTAGGGACTTCCTCCAGGATTGCCTCCATCTGAGCCCCATATTTACAGCAGATCCAATAATAACAACACCTAACATTTATACAGCACTTTTTATCACTAGAGCTCAAACCACTTTACAAAGGAGGTCAGTATCGCCATCCCCATTATACAGATGGACAAACAGAGGGACACAGAGGGGAAGTGACTTCCCCAAAGTCAGCCAGCAGGTGAAGTGGCAGAGCCAGGAGTAGAATCCAAGTCTCAGAGTCCCAATCCAGTACTCCATCCACGAGCCCACACTGCTTCCCTATAAGATAAGATGTTCTTGTCCTTTATAGATCTGGGGTGGAGCTAATTGAGACCATCTACTAGCATGGCTCAGGAGTAATTATCCTTTGAGTCTAGGGTTAGTCAACCGAAAAGACGTGTTTCCATGTACAGTCTTAGGAGTTTACTGTTTACTTAGGAGTTTACTGCTACAGTCTCCAATGGATAATTCTTCAGAGTGAGAGCAGGGCTGCTCAAGTGCAGACAATACAATGTATCTGTGCCTGAGACATGTATATGCTACTACAGAGACCAATTCTTAATCTTATCAGTCTTACCCACTAAGTAGATGGAAACTCCTTGAAGTGAGAATTATTTGACTTTCTATCTGAGTGAAGATAGCTGGGTCCAAGGGATTAAACTGGTTCAGAACTGACGTAAATTTTCACTCCAAGATCAAACTATGTTTGAGATCCAGAAAAAAAAACTCAGCTATGTTTTTTAGAAAAAGTTTCCTGTACATGACTTTTTTCTGTCCTGAAGTGGAAATGCCAAAATATTCCAGCAGGGTCTTTTGTGGAACGTCTGTCCCAACCAGAAGAGAGCAAGCACTGGGAGTTTCAGATGAAAACCTGCTCTCACAGGATTCCCAGGCTAATTTTGCAGATTGCAGAGGTTCCGATAAGCATCCAAACATTTATGTTCTTATCCCAACCCAGTCGCCACACTTTTTGAGAATGGTCAATTGCTATTTTTTTTTAACTCTGTAAGTTGCTCTAGTTGGCACTTGAAATGCTTTTAGAACATATTAGCTAAAAGAAAACAACTGGATTCCCTTATAGTTCAAGTAAAATAGAAGACTTTTTAGCATCAGTCATAAGTGAACACCCAAACTGGGCCTTGAATTCCTTGACTTAATACCAGTTCTTACCCCTTAACATATAACTTCTTAGAAAGGTAAAGTAATATTTGCCTTTTGTCAGAGGAAGGGAAAGGCTGTGGCCTAAAATAAGTCTTTAAGTTCACCTCTCTTGCTCACACTGAGTAGTGTCTTACACCATGAGTGAGTAGTCCTCATTCTCACTTACACCACTCTGGCAGCGTAAGGGGGCCTTAATTGGGCATCAATTCCATGTAAGGCTACTTTACACTTCCAGAGTGGTGTAAAGTGGCCTTAGAGTAACTGAGAATCAGTCCCAATTGCACTATTTGTGGAGTCAGTCTGAACAAGGTAGCAGGATCTGGCCTATAATCATTTCTTAATAAAATAATTAATTTGTCAAATAAAATCTGTCTTGGCTATTACACGTACATGTGACATGGATAATGCTACTACAGAAAAAGGAACTTCTCTTGGTTCCCCATGGGGATTTCCAGCTGTTCTTTATTAACAGTTCTGCACAACACACAATATTATAAAGACAAAACACAGAAATACTTTGTCTTTTTTCTTTGTTTCACCTCTGCTCCTAACTCTGACTTTTCTCCTCTCAGTCTGCTTTCCCCACTCTCCTTTTCCTCTTTTCTGTTCGTCGTGTGTCATGACACAAGCTGAGTTTTGTTTTTTATTTTGTCCTTTTAAAAAGCCAGTGCTGCAGGAATCGCTGATCCCCACAACCTAGTCCATGAGAATCTCAGAGCCTGAATTTTTATCAGTATGATTTTGGTGCACGCCAGCCATGCACAGTGCTAGCCCAGAATTGTAGGAAGGACTATTGTGCCATATGGCTACCAACCAATACCTATGCTGGATTTTCATTGTCACTACTTGCTGTCCTCTTCACCCTCCCATACTGCAGCCAGCGTCCAAATACAAGCTAAAATACCAGTGCTAGGCCGGGTAGAATCCACACAGTGGGAAGACACCTTCTCTATGTCCACTTCGCTTTTAAATGCTCCATGTATCATGATCCCGGAAGGCGATATCTTGGGCTCCAGTCCAGCAAAGCATCTAAGCATGTGCATAACTGAGTACCTAAGTCATCCCACAGAAGCCAATATCATACGTTTCAGGTTATGCAACTGTGTATGTGTTTTGCTGGATCAGAGCCTTAGTCTCCAGAGTATTTTATCGGGGGCAAAAGGCCAAGGGGTCATTTCATTCAAGGAAACAACACACACACCTCTTAAGGGCTCCTATCTCCTTCCAGTGACTAGCCCTTTGCTACCCGTCAACACAGAGCTTGCTCATTATCAGCCTGTCTCTGAAGCAGTCTCACAGGAACATGGAAGAAGCAGCAGAGATGCTTCATTTGAGGAGTAATGATGGGCGTCCATTCACTTATGTTCATGGCTTGTTGAGTTCAATGGTGTGTGACGCCTTGAAATGTTTCACATTTTGTTCCTCAACCTCTTCTGCACTTTTTTTTGGCACAAGGAGGTGATGAAAGGATGCCAGCGCAACAACTAATGACCAGTTAAGTGAAATCACACCAGTTCAACTTTAATTCCTACAGTTGTCTCCAGTCAGAGCTGCACTGAGGTATATTAATCACGGAGTCAGCTCTCTGCTTGCTCAGACAGCTCGGAGAGAAAAAAAAATACAGGTCATGCTTCAGCGATCTCACACAGTTCAGGAAAGATAATAATTCGGGCTCTTTGCAGGGTTTAGGAAATGCCACTACAAGCTCATATTTGCTATGGAGACGGCTGAATTAACTCTTAAAAATGTTCCTGATGCATCTTCAATGGCTTCCATTCATTTCCTGTTCAGCAACTGGTAGTAACAAAACTTAGATTGAGTTCGTGCCTCTTGCAAACTCAAGTGTCACTGATGGTATGCCAGAATGTCTCGTCTGGCTGTAAAGAATGTTATGAATGTTGTGGATCTCCAATCCAGATCTCATCAGCTGCTCTCCTGTGGGTTCTATGGAACAGGCCCATCACTGATGTCAATGGGGGCACAGCATTCCACCTCTGAGAGCACACTCTTTGGTGGATAAGGGCTTTATGGAGTACAGAATATTGGATAAGGAGAATTTTGGATCAGCAACTCAGCATCAGACAAGCATTAATAAACTTCTCTTCACCCACAAGAGAGGCATAGAGAGAAGCAGGCCAGGGATGAAAGCAGGGAGAGGGCTGAGGAGGGCAGATACAACATCATTTTATTGCAGATGAGACTTCTAATAAACGACAGGTTTCACATTCTGAATAAAAACTCAGGTAAGGAGATCACGGCCATTAAACTGAAAATCGGTGACTCCCTGACTGGGAGGAAAATTCAGAAATAGCACTAACTTCCCCTTTTAAATGCTTTGAAAGGAGGACAACAAAAAAGAAAACTTCTGAAAAAAACCTCACACAACTTCCTGCATCCCACAGTTCCTCCAGTGTTGGTTTAATTATAATTTTAATTGCCTTTTCCTTATAATTTTTTTCAAGTTAGCACTAAAGGAAATTCAGACAGATTCCTGATGTTAGCCCCAGAGAGCTAACGACACACAGCTCCAAACAACATCACCCCGGACCTGTAAACTCTTCAGGAAATTCAGAGACGTTTTCAGGTTTCAGCTGTTATCCTCATCACATATAGCTTTAAAATTAATTCCTTACATTACCATTTTCTTAAAAATATATGCAAATAATTGTGATAGGTATTTGTGCAGTTCAAATAGTGGAGGCAACTACTACAGGCCAAGCACTCACCCATTCACCCCCCCCTCACACACACACACATATTTACACATTCATCTACCATACACATATGGCCAGACTCTCTCCTGCATCCAGGGCGGTCAGGGAACTGGTTATGGTTCCCTGGTTCTCAGCCCTGGCCCCAGAGCAGTTTAGAGCAGCCTGGGAGTTCCTCCAGACTGCAACAGCTGGCTATGGTCCCCATCTGTCCATGATTCCTACCTGCCTCTCCTCACCCACAAGCAGCTCCCTGCAGTGGGTGCTAGGGAGTGAGAGGAGTTGGAGCCGGTGCTCTGTCCCCAAGAGGAGACATAGGGGACCTCTGCACCACTGAACTGCACCCAAGGAGTACATGTTTCAGAGTAGCAGCCGTGTTAGTCTGTATTCGCAAAAAGAAAAGGAGTACTTGTGGCACCTTAGAGACTAACAAATATATTTGAGCATAAGCTTTCGTGAGCTACAGCTCACTTCATCGGATGCATTCAGTGGAAAATACAGTGGGGAGATTTATATACATAGAGAACATGAAACAATGGGTGTTACCACACACACTGTAACCAGAGTGATCACTTAAGGTGAGCTATTACCAGCAGGAGAGCGAGGGGGAAAAAACCTTTTGCAGTGATAATCAAAGTGGGCCATTTCCGGCAGTTAACAGGAACGTCTGAGGAACAGTGCGGGGTGGGGAGGGGAAATAAACATGGGGAAATAATTTTACTTTGTGTAATGACCCATCCACTTCCAGTCTCTATTCAAGCCTAAGTTAATTGTATCCAGTTTGCAAATTAATTCCAATTCAGCAGTCTCTCGTTGGAGTCTGTTTTTGAAGTCTTTCTGTTGTAATATTGCGACCTTTAGGTCAGAAATCGAGTGACCAGAGAGATTGAAGTGTTCTCCGACTGGTTTATGAATGTTATAATTCTTGACGTCTGATTTGTGTCGATTTATTCTTTTACGTAGAGACTGTCCAGTTTGACCAATGTATATGGCAGAGGGGCATTGCTGGCACATGATGGCATATATCACATTGGTAGATGTGCAGGTGAATGAGCCTCTGATAGTGTGGCTGATGTGATTAGGCCCTATGATGGTGTCCCCTGGCCCAGATTCGCTAGCCCATATCTTTAGAGCTACACAAGAGCTGTGTATTACGTACTGCAAATTGAAGATGCATTCATCAGATACAAATCCTACAAACGTTCAACTTTCATTTAGGAGCTCGGCGGCGGGGAGGGGGGGGTGAATTCAAAGTTGGCTGCAATCTGCTTGAAGTGCTGCAGCCATCTCCAATCATGAACAAGAGCCTGGAAGATCTCTAAGATTTCTCCTTTATACACGCCGCGCCTTCCTAACTCCATATGTGATTAACAGTCCCTTCAAGCTGAGTTGGGAGGGAAACCCTTGGGAGAGTCTGTAGATTTTCAGGGCAAGTGGGCCTAGAGCTCCACAATACATTCGATGAAAATGTTTGAGGATAAAACATTTGCAAAGCAAAATAGCAGCAGCATTCCATAAAGATACATTTGACGGGGCATTTTCTCTTGCTCTTTTTATGTCAAAGAATCTTCTTTGCTCCTCTAAAAAGGGCTTTGATAAAGTGTCTTGGTCTTAAACCAGTCACGTAGAGCCCCATATATGGATAACAAGCATACCCAGAGTTACATTGCTAACAAAAATATTGGGAGGGATGGTAAACCTCTTGTTTCAGGGCTCAATCCAATCTCTAAATATCAGGGATTAGGATAAAATCTCATGTGGGGGGCAGATTATCCCACAGCTGTCTACTGTGGGGTTCTTATACCTTCCCCTGGCCGCTGTCAGACACAGGTTAAGGAATTAGATGGACCTTGGGCCTTAATCTGTCTGGCAGTTCCTATGTTCCCATATTCCATGAGTAGTTATGTGGTAGGCACCTGTTTTAGGAAGATCTAGAGAGCCATACCCTAAACTAATGTAAATCAGCACAGCCCCTTGAAGCCAACGCTGGTTCACACCCAGCCAAGAATTTGGTCCTGTGAGTTTTGGGCCCACTTCTGCAAAACTAACTTGTGATGAGTTAGACTTCAGTGATTTCAATGAGACTGTTTTCATGTGTAAATGCTGCTCCTCACAACTAAAAATCAGACCCTTACAGAAGAGCTGTCATTTAAAATTATACTGCTAGTGCCACCTAAGCTCCTGGAAACATATTTAAAAACTCACAGGAGGTCCTGAGGGTGAATCTGACGCAAGCAAAGAACTTGGGCTTCTGCTTTTGTCAAGTTACATAGGGCTTGTCTGGAACTGCTGAATATGGCAACGGTATAAACAAAGTAGGCAAGGCCACCATTCAGGGTGATCCGAAAGAAGCCACTGGTTACCTACCTGCTCCTCCCTGTAGAAAGCTTTAGGTTCCACAGTCTTCTTGCTCTTCCTGGGAAACAACCACCTCTCTTGCAGCTGCAGGTTCTGCTTCAGGTGGATGGCCACCTGCTCGTCAGGATCTGCCAGCAGAGATCTCAGGTTTGCCTGTTTCAATCAAAGTTAAAAAACCAAAACACACAGGGTACAAAACGTCATTATATAGTGACCTTATTATCATTAACGATAACCTAGGATGGAAAACCAATGAATAGCACCAAAAAAATGAGTTTGTTTTTTCACGTCCTTGTAATACTTAAAGTCACTTTCAGATCTTGGTCCAATAGTGGGCTTTTTATATACATTAAGAAGAGAATGAAGGGCCCACTCAACAGAAAATTGTCCGAGAGGCAGTGTTGCGTCTGGATATTCTCCATATATTTTCCTGAGCTGCTATCATGGAGCTATTTCAAGAGAGAAACTGAGATGTATGTGGCTATGCTACAATGAGGCCTTTTCTTTTCTGCGTACCTTTCAGCTAGTCCCATAAGATGCCAGTTTCATTTGCACATGCCAAGAGAGCTGGTATTACATGGGCACCCTTTATATTAAATGCTTCTTTTATAAGTGGTTTATGAAAGGGTAACACACTCTTAGTAGATATTTTAATAAATGTTTAAACAACTGCTATGGCTTGCTAGAGTCCAACCAGTTGCTTAAAACCATGGCTCATAACCATCTGTAACACCACTTGCTTACAGCGATACTGCTGACACATACCGCTCGTGTCTGTAACATGTTCATTACATCAGCCCTTTATAAATGGAACACTAATATAAGGCATGGTCTGCTATATTCTCAGAGCTGTTGCATCTCAATAGCAAAACAGGGACAGGAGGAAACAAATGAGTGAGTGAGGAATAACAACTCTCGGTGCTAACTTCCATAAACTCCACATCTCCCCGATCAACTCTCAGCAGCAAAGTAGCAGCTTTTCACCCACGCATGGGCCGGCCTCTACCCTCAGTGTCTTGAGCTCACCAAGGCAATCTTTAAAACACAGACTGGACAAATCTCATACATGTCGTTTCTGGCTTAATGGAAGTGGCTAAAAAGCTCGATTTTTGGTCTGGTATATCATCACAGTTGAATGAGGGGGGTGCACTGGTTTCTAAGGAGCAAGGTGCTCACTGTCGGTCAAACCTTTATTCACACTGAATTAAGTAACAGGGGGGTAGCCCTGTTAGTCTATAGCCACAAAAACAACAAGGAGTCCGGGGGCACCTTAAAGACTAACAGATTTATTTGGGCATAAGCTTTCGTGGGTAAAAAACCCACTTTTTCAGATGCATGGAGTGAAAAATTACAGATACAGGCATAAATATAAATATGCCAATATAAATTTATGCCTGTATCTGTACCCACAAAAGCTTATGCCCAAATAAATGTGTTAATCTTTAAGGTGCCACCGGACTCCTCGTTGTCACACTGAACTTTACTTTCCTACTGTAGTAGTCCCATAAGATGTCAGTTTCATTTGAGTCAAACACAAGAGACCTATTGTAAAATAAATGCATGGCTATAGAAAAGAAGGAAATTTGTCCCATAATCACGAGTGGCTTTTTTTGTTCTGGACTGAAGCTGCCTAGTAGAGAGATGGACATCCTGGGTGCTAAAAACTTCAAACCAGCACCAGCATTTTGCATTTGAAATGTCTGCATAATCCCAAATTTTGTATGGTCCCTTTCCATTCAACGTATGGTTTGGTCCAGGCTGGCTGTGTGATTTAAGCAGCATTTGAGTCATTCCCATTGCCAGTCAGTCAGAATGCAGCCAGATGAGAGAGTACTAGCCTGGAAAGACACAATACGGAAGAAAGAGGTGGTGGGGTCAAATGCATACATGGGCAAATGTTGGCAGTGCCCACCAATTTGACGTCACTCTCCTCTCTGAATGCCCTACATTGGTTCACCATCTGCATCAAATGTAAATAATAGGTCACCAACTTTGCGAATCTACACCCCCCTCCTTATCCTCATTTCTTGAGATCACATCGCACCCGACCTGCTCAGTTTTCAGCATTCCCATGCCTGTCTATTTGTCAGTCTCCTCTGTGCCTTCTTCCAGGCAACCTGCTAACATGGTTTGACCTCTCTGACCTCTGAAAGGCCTGACCTTTCCATGAGTCTTAAAAGTCCATCCTTGCCATGCTGGTTATAATGAACCATACTGATTTCTATAGAAAATCCCCCTAGTTTCCCTTCCCTGATTTGTTTGTCTTAACAATCTAAGGTATTTAATAAGGTCCTCTTTACCACAGCATGAGTACCTCACAATCTTTAATGTGTTTATCCTCACAATGCCCCCTGTGAGGTAGGAAAGTGCTATTATCCCCTATGAGAGGGTCGGGATAGATGGCTACAGGACAGTGATAGAAGGCAGATATATTAGCCCCAGATTAAGCAGATCCCTTTTCCCTGGATGAGGTAACGGGCAGTTCCAGAACAATCAGGAACTTGCTGGAACCAATTAAGGCGTGCGAGGAGCTGGGAGCAAGAGGTGAGCAAGAAGCTGAGAGTGAGTAGGTGTACTGCTGGAGGACTGAGAAGTACAAGTGGAGGCATCAAGAGATAGGTCCTGTGGTGAGGATAAAGAAGGGGTTGGGAGGAGGCCACGGGGAAGTAGCCCAGGGAGTTGTAGCTGTCGCAGCTGTTACAGGAGATACTGTAGACAGCTGCAATCCACAGGTCCCTGGGCTGGAACCTGGAGTAGAGCGTGGGCCCAGGTTCACCCCATCCCCCTAACTCCCTATTTGATATAAGAGGAGTTGACCTGGACTGTGGGTCCCAGTGGAGGGGAAGGTCTCTGGCCTGTCCCCCGACCCATTAGGTGGGCCAGCAGAGACTGCGGGGATTGTTCTCCTCCTTTTCCCCATGCTGGCCAATGATGAGGTTAGCTTAGTGAATGGCAGGTTTGTGCCACTAACAAAAGGAGCAAAACTGAGGACTGCCGTGAACCTCTGAGGTGAGCAAATCCGCCAGAAAGCGCAGAACTCACCAAGGCAGAGGAGGAACTTTGTCACACCCCGTTTTACAAATGGGGAGCTGTATAAACCAAGTGAGTTGCCCAAGGTCACACAGGAAGTTTGTGGCAGAGAAGGGACGACGTGAGTCACAAGCTAGCACCCTGACCGCTGGACCATCTTTCCTCTCCTTTGTCAGTGAGTTCCTCAGGGCAGTGATTTTTTGATATCTGGAAAGTGCCTTGTACATTGTGGGTGCTGCCACAAACAAACCTCCTCAGGCCGTGGATAACAGATGTGCTACAAGCACACACAGAGGGTAGGGGAGATAGAATAAAGAGTGTGAAATCAGAAGGGTCTAGGAGAGATAGGCCTAAGCCAAACCCTGAAATGGAGAGGGGATGGAAGGGAGAAGAAGGGCCTTAGGAGGTTTGGAGAGAGCCACCCCCATTCCAGGGAAGCTTAGAGTGAGCATGATCTGCTACATCAGAGCAAAGAGGAGAGGATGGCAAGCACGGCCTCACCACCTAGTCAAAGGGACGGGGACCTGATTTTTTTAAAACCACAAGGCACAATCCAGTCCATTAGAAAAAACACATTTTTGGTCAGCTTTCAAAATCTAAGGGATTGACATGCCCGGTTTCCATTAAAACCAATGGAAATTGGGTATCCAAACCCGAGCTGGCTTTGAGAATCTCAGCCCTGCAACAGTTCCATCGGCAATATTTTCCCAGACTTAAAGCAAATTAGTGTCAGGATCCCGTAAAGGGCAGTCAGGGCAAACCCAAGGCTGGGAATAGTAGAGGAGTCCATAGTCAGGTTCCAGGCCAGGGTCGATACCCAGGATCAGAGTCCATGTCAGGAGGTGAAGTCCAAATCAAGAGAAGGTCAAAGCCAGGAATTAAGGAGCAGGAATAGTCTTGTAGCTACAGGAGATCCACACTGTTACCTGGACATTTCCTGGAATGCCTCTTGGGTTTATATCGGGCAGGGAGTCAATCAGGTGCCATGACACTGTTGTCTGTCAAACCCTTGAGGCAGAACTTCCCATGGTCTGTGTCCACAGCAAGTCATGGGAAATGGAGTGCAAGCTAGTTACCATTGTCACTGGATGGCAGGCTGGAGATGCCAGCTGTCTGGTAGCTCCGTGGGCCTCAGTTCAAGAATCCCTGGGGCCTCACAATTAGAATCTTTGCAGGTCTCTACCAACTAGGAAACAGGAAAATGTTGGTAACAGATGGAACAAGCTGCAACAGTGAAATTTAGCCCTGGGAACAAAGTTAATCTGGATGAGATAAGTGTATCTAAATTCCTAGCATTGTTAGCAAGTTTACAAGAGTTAATGGGGGAAGGAGGAGGTCTGTCTGCATGAAGCATAGGATGGCTAAAAGTACTGATTAAATTACCCCAAGCAAGAGACAAAAGGCTCTCTCTTAAGTGTATACCATATGATAAGGCAATATGACAGCTTGCCACAGGGTTGCTCTGGGCAATGTACCAGTGTGGCCACCAGAGCATCAGAATGAGATGCCAATACTGTAAAGGTAAAACCACCAAGCAAGTGAAAAATAAGGAAACATATTTATACACACAGAGAGGCTAGGTTTAAAAATATGAATGCTGCTTTCTTCTAAGAGATATTACGCCTCTTTTCTTAGGTTAAAAGCATGTTCTGAGGCAGAAAATAGAAAGAATATAAAATTAATTCTCCTACTAAGGAATATGGTCTATCTTCTACTGCTATGCTTTACTTTGTTGAAGGGAGAAGGGGAAAAACTTCTGCTTTTAAAGCTTTTTTTTTTTGCATCCCAGCTGGAACATCAAATATATTTTTGGTAGAGTAATTCTTTGAACACTATAAGGACAAGGTGTTAATAAAAAGAACTCTACAATTGTGAGTTTTTCATTTGTGTTTTGTGAAAAAAAAAATCTGTGGATTCCTTTGGTGCTGGCATTCCTGGTTCTCAGTCGACATTATTCTTTCATTAGCTTCCAAGGTTTTCTGAAAAAGGAAATCTATTTGAGTTTATGACTAAACTAAAAGGTTCTAATATATTCACAGAGGGGATTACCTAGCTCCTGGTATTTATTACTGCAGTGTCCTGGTCCCATTGAGCTACTGAAGAGGACATTGCATCCTTTAAAAGAGGACCCATTCCTTATCTGGTGTAAATCAGTGAAGCTAAATTGAAGGTGTGCCAGTTTACACCCACAGAGGATCTGTCCCAAAGTCTTTTAGTGCAGAGCAAAATATTAAAGTGACCAATTAAGTGTTTACACTTGCACATGACTACTCAAAAACAATTTTGGCCTCCACAGTCTGCATTCCGCACACCTGCTCGTTTTGACCTGGAAATGCTTACTTTTCTTGAAAAGGAAACAGTTACGTTTCAAATTTCCTACTCTGGCAGGTTATAACATTCCACTCTTTTGTACAGTGAAGCGGAAGTGGAACTCGTCAGTCTTAAAAGACTTAAGTTTGTACAAGGTTGAAAGGAATGAGCCAACAAAGAGTTAACACTGGGATGGGCCCATGTTGGGACCTGAGAGACTATGAGTGAAATCCTGGCCCCACTGAGGTCAATGGAAGTTTTGCTGCTGACTTCAGTGGAGCCAGGCTTTTACCCCATGTCTCTGAACTTTGTGAGATGTTTGCATACAGATCTGGGGATGAGCACCTGTGCCAGGTCCATATTCGGAGGGAACTCTCAAGGTGGAGAGCTCATCTCAGCCAGCTTTCCTTCACCAACCTCTTCCATAATCTGGGCCCTGAATTGGAATGCCAGGTTCTTTGCATTCAGGGATGAGAGCTGCTTTTGTGTTGTGAAGCTGCTCCAGGCCCCAGGCTCGGAGTGTGCGTTTCCAGGCTCTGAGCAACACCAACACATTCAGGGTCATCAGAACAAAACTAGGCCTTACGCTTGGTCTATGCATAGATTTTGTACCTGTGCAACTATTTTAGCTAGGGGTGTGATTTTTTTTTTACCAAGACAGCTATTATACCTTCAGAACCCACCTTAAAACTCTCCTTTGCCATAAGGCCTACAAGAAAGAAAACTCTTGATAACAGCTAGGCTGCTGGTGTGCAGAGACCGTTGCCTATCACGCTGACCTATATTGTTCCATGGCTTCCATATACTCCGCCGCCAGTCTGTCCTTATCTATCTGTTGGCTGTTGTCTTACACCTAGATTGTAAGCTCTCTGGGGGAGGGACCATCCTTTTGTTCTGTGTTTGTACAGTACCTAGCACAATGGAGGCCTGGTTCTTGACTGGGGCCACTTGGCTTTAAAATACAAATAATAATATTTTTAAAATACTGGTACCAGTGTAGATGCAATCATACCAGTAAAAATGTGCCTTATACTGGTATAGACTTATAGAATCATAGGACTGGAAGAGACCTTGAGAGGTCCTCTAGTCCAGTCCCCTGCACTTAAGGCAGGACAAAGTATCCCTGTGTGGTGATAAACTACATCAATATAAGCACATTTATATCAGTATAACTGCATCCACACTGGAGGAGGTGATGGAGAGTGGATTGCACCTCCAACACTACCAGTATAGTTAACAGAGTACAACTTTTTGCTTTGGACAAGGCCTTTGAGCCAAAGTGGCAAACTTCCCATTGACTTTGATGGGAGTTGTGCTTGCTTACACCCTGGCCCAATATGGCCATTAATGTGTGTTGCAAGAGAATTTCAGCATATAAGCCTTTGGAATCATTGTCAGACAGAATGGAATTGAACTAGATTGACTGGGGGAATTCTGTGAGCTTGACAACACTCAGTACCAATCTGGAATTGGTAGTACTGTGTTTTGGGGGGGGGGGGGTTAACATTCAGTATCTCTGTATAAAATTATATTTCAAAGGATCTGGATGCTACTTTATTTATTAAATTTCAGTTGGTGTCCACTTGTTGTCTGATGAGAGGAAAATATATTTATAATTTGTATTGCAGTAGTACCTTTAGACCCCAGAGCCCTGTTAAGTTAGACATTGTATAAAGATGCCTCTTTACCCCCAAAATGCTTACAATCCAAACAGACCATTGAGTTAAAAACCTCCTGATCGTTCAGAATGGTTAATCTATAAGGTTTACCTTATCTAATTAATCACCAAGGCGCAAATCCTCAGTTGACGTCAATTGTCATGGCTCCACTGAAGTCAATTTACACCAGCTGTGAATCTTCCCTCCACACCCCCTTGAGCTTATAAATGGTTGCTAACCTTAAATAACTGCACACTAGAGTGAGCACATGGGAGCTCTCTTGCTGTGGCTGAACATGGGCCCATAGTTCAGAGCCACTTCTGCCCCATGGTGCCATCATGTGACACCATCATGGGAAGTGGAGGCAAGAAGGCCAAGGCACCCACTGCTGAACATCACAGGAGAGAGGGAGAGTGGGGCCATTTTCAGTCCCCTATTCCCCAGCTTCCTCTGGGAGGAAGTCTCAACTGTACCATCTCATTTTGGAGCTCCGCTGAGGACAGGAAGAAGCACTGGTTGTGGCTGATTCTAATGAGGCAAGAGAATAACTGGGGAGGCCAGACTGCATGCTGGGAGGAGGAAGAACTGGCTGTGAAAATCCCACATCTGGATTGGCTGCCACCTGCCAGACGATTGAGATGCACCAATTCATTGATAGTATGGGGCACCCATGGCATGTAAAGACCGTCGCAAAATACTTTTATTTGGTTTATCCCGACTATTAAGTTTTTAGTAATTTCAGCTCTTCTCATTCCTGCAGCAAATCTCTCTCAGACAGAACCTGGAAGATGTCCCAATTCTGTACTTTCCATATTGCTTGAAACTGAATTTGGGCACAGACAAGATTTCATTGATATATCCCCTGAAATTACTTATTGATTCTTGAGGTTGTCTTGGATAATATCCAATTATTATACATCTGCTGTGTCAAGAACCTTGGTGTGAATGCTGATTTTAACAACCCTGGAGGAATACATCAGTGGCTTGGCCAATGCTGCTTTCCCCACCCGTCCCTCTCGGCAGGTTATCAGTCTGAGACCTCCTGCTTTTGTTAGGGCTGGAATTGATTACTGTAATTCTCTGTTGGCTGAACTCCCAGATCATGTTCTACATCAGTTTTGACTCACACATAATGCTGTTGGCAGGGTTTTTTAGGAATCCAAAGATTTGTTCTCATTTTACACCTTTTCCAGCATCTTTATCCACTGGCTTTCTGTGCCTTTGTGGATGAAGGGTTGGCTTTTAGCAGTCACTTTCAAAGCTCTCCACAATTATTCCCCTCATTACCTGGCTGATTTCTGACACCCAGATGAAAACACATACAACCAGATTTTCTAGTCAGTTAACAGCCCATTTGCACCACAAAGAGGCTATAATCTGCCCGTCAATGCTCAGCTGAGAAGTCCCTTGGTGTAAGGGAACTCTCTGTTGGGCAGAACAGTGCCACTGTCAGGTCTGGGCCAAAGCCCCATCTGGTGCAGGGCGGCACGTGAGGAGTACAAGGGAGTGCCAATCTGCGATGCCAAATCTCCACCGACAGAGGCTCCCAAATCAACAGCCCAAGTAGAGCTACCCAGCCAGCCTTCATAATCCAGGATCCCTAATTGGCTCCCTGCCATCTTCCCCACTCCTGTGCCCAGCAGAGCTCTTGCTCATGAGAGACTTTGATCTATATTATTCTGGGAATAGACTGGGAGAGAATGGCTGCCCATATATCATTTGTGAACAGTGGGAGAAAGGCACTGGGTCCTGCGTCAACAGTGCACCTAAGCACAGGCTTAATGTTAAGCACATGTTTAAGTTTCATTGCAGGTACCTACGAATTTTGCTGAAGAGGGATGGGCTTGAGCCCGTGTTTAACCTTAACTTATTGACCTAAAACCAAAGTTTAAACTGAAATCATGCCTCCCGGCTCTGATATTTTTCACAAACCCTCTTGTCAATATTATTCATTTTTACTGCACTAGCACGTAGGCGCCTGAATCAGGGCCCCATTGAACAGACTAAACATGGGAGAACCCACAGAAAATGAAGATAACCTACTAGACAAAGAAGAGGAGGAAACAGTGAAACCGTCATATTGAAAGCAGCAGTACCTTTTCACTGCTTTGTTATTATTGGACGGTGCTCTGGGGTACATTGCATGAAAGGTTTTATATAAACATGCTGAGTGGCTGGCTGATTGATAAGAAGAGAGTCCTCAATTCTTACTAGCAGATTCAATGTTGGTTGCTTGTGTCATATCAGGCAATCTTTGTCCTCCATAGAATTTCGAAAATAAAATCCTCTCTCTCGTGATGTCTGGTATTATCATGTCACCGATCAAATGAGAGAGAAGAATAGAGACTATGGAGTGCAGCCAGATAAAGAGATCAGGAAAATACATATAGAAATCCAGAAATACTGATAGCTGACATTCTAAGCTAGTCAGATGAATACTGGGGCTCCAATCTATTACAATTAAAACTCAGTCATGCTAATAAACGAGGTTAAAAATGGGTGAGCAGCTTCCTTTTTCAAAAAAAATTATAGCTGCTATAACAATGATTCCTCCTAGTTACCAGCCTGGGGCCTCTGACAGTCTGTATCCCTATGTTCACCCCTTCTACAAGATTATGTTAAATTTTGTACAAAGCATTCCGTGTAAGGTATCATTTGAAAACTCATAATTTGCTGATCATTATTGTCCTGGTAAAATATGTGTGGTAACAACATTGTATGTAAAGAGATAAGATTCCATTGTACCAAGACATATTACCAAGACATGTTCCAACATGTTCTGGAGGCCAGTCATAAACAAGTTCCTCAGAGGCAAAAGGCTAGCCAACTCCTAAGCCAGGTATCAACGAAATCAAATGGACCACCCCCTGATTAAGTGGGCACTCTTCAGCAGGAGAGATAGCATGGGGAAAATCTACATTTTGACAAAGAAGTAGTTTAAGGTTCCTGGGCACACAGACTTTGTCTCCTAATCTCATCTGGAGATGATTCTTGTGCAAGAGAAAGAGCTATAAGAGGAGAGGGCAGCTGCCTCAATTCATCTCCCTTGCTCTCTACCCACGGCATCATCAACACTTGAAGAACAAAGGAAGCAGCACTGGACTTGGGGGAGATCCTGCCTGAAATTGGTTCAGCCAATAAGACTGCTGGAACATATGGTGAGAAAGACCTTTGCTGTGTATTCACTTAGCTTGTTAAATGAGGTTGTAGTTGTGTTTTATCTTTTGTTTCCTTGCAACCAATTCTGATTTATATGTCTCATTACATGTCGTCACTTAAAATCTATCTTTCTTTAGTTAGTAAATTTGTTTTGTTGTTTTATCTAAACCAGTGTGTTTGGATTGAAGTGTCTGGAAAGATCCATTTGGGATGATAAGATTTGTGCATATCATTTTCTAGTAATGAAATGATGGACTTGAAATGAGTTTGTATTGTCCAAGAGGGTGCTGGGCAGTCCAAGCACACGTTTGTGGGGGAAAGTCTGGGCATGGGATTTTACTGGTGTTACTCTGCAGCATAGTTCACGAGTGCTGGCTATATCACTCACAGTATAGCTGGGAGTGATTTACATGCTGGAGGCTATGTGTGAGCAGCCCAGGAGTGGTTGCTCTCTCAGTGAAGCAGTGTAAAAGGCACCCCAGGCTAGGGAATTGAGGGGACACGGCTGTCCATCAGATCAAGATTGTACCCTGGGTAATGTCACAGGGCCCGATCCTGTTACAACTGCAATCAGCGACAAAACTCTCACTAAATTTCTACTGGAACAGGATCAAGCCCCAGATCCTCAATCATTTGCCCCATCTGGGTAACCCAGAACCTTCACGTAGAGATTGATCGAATCCATTTTACTAGCATTGACTTGAGCTGCTTAGATCTCTTGCTATGTCTCGTGAGACCTGATGAGCCTTACAGAAATAAGCCATTCCAGTGTATACAGATTACCTCTGTATGCAGCAGAAGTAGAAGGTTGATCTTCAGTTGACTCAAACAAGCTGGTGTGTACACTGTCCCCTTGAGGACAGCAAACCTGACAATGTGTGTGTGTGAGATGTGGGGAAGGGATGGACACAGCAGGGAGCACTCCGAGGAGCCGGGGGTTGGTGTGTCCCTATCGCTAGCCAGAGAGAGTGAGAGCTGCGGTTTCAGGGAGCTGAGCTACAGCAGACACAGACAAGCCCACGGCATTCCAAGGGCAGGTAGTGGTGAGGTGCCTGGGCTCACAACCTGGGTACACCTGTGAGCATCACACTCCCTTTCCAGGAGCATGGTGTCTCTTCTGTCTCTGTGCTCCTAGGGGCACACAGTACTCCATGAGGGCCAGACTTGGCTTGCTCTTTGGTGCATCACACAAAGGGCTGCTGTTGTGGGCATGCAGAATTCTGCTTCCTGGGGATCTCGCTCTATGCCACCCTATACTATAGGCTGTGCCTAAATGGTTCACTGTAACACCTAATGATGTCAAAACGAACAGCTGTCAGGGGACTCTGAATTTCTATGCTTTTGCTCTAAAATCTCACCCTTCATGTTGCACTAAATTTAATTTTTCTTCTGTGTTCTCCCTTTGGGCAAAACAGAACTATGGCAGAAAGTATTTTCATGCCGAGGGCCTCCAAGTTTCTCCCCAGATGCTTACACAATAAAGTAATGACCCCAAGCCCACTGAAGTCAATGGGAGTCTTTCCATTGACTTCAAAGGGATTCGGATCAGGCGCTAACATCAAAGGAAATAAAAGCTATTGACTGGTTTTAGTACATAAAAATGTGAAGGCCCAATTCTTCTCTCTTACACTGATGTACATCAGGAGTAACTCCACTGAAGTCGGTTGAATAACACCAGTGTAAAACCAGTGTAAGGGAGAGGAGAAGCTTACACCATTTTCCCTGATGCCTACTTCCGCCCAAATTTCCCAGTTCACTAATAGTGATGGTTTTCACTTCTTCAGCTGATTACTTCACCTGATTTGATTCAACTTATGCAATTGGTATAAGATGTCTCCATGCAGTGTGATTCATTATTACGGCTAACAGCAGTGCAATCACCCCTTTGCAAATACAGGGGAATCTATTTTGTGTTCTTTTGGTTTGCTGGCAGTGATGGGTTCAATGGCAGGAGCAATATATGTTTACTCTTTGCTCTGCTGTCATTGATGAGCTGGTAGGTTCCCCGGTGGCTTTGCACAGCTAATGGGTTGTCCAATCATTTTATTAAACAGACAAGAAGTGTTAGAAATAGCAACAATTTACATTAACAAAATGATCATTTCTGGCCATGTAACCTTAGTGAAGATGTGAGAAAACACAACAGCTGCATGCCTACATAAACACTCAAACATGAGATACATTTCAAGACTCTGGTTAGTTTATATAATGTGTCTGCAAATTATTGTGAAAATGATTTATTATTTTTACTATCATTATCATCATTAAAAAAAACTAAACATCACTTATAATTTACTTCTCGGTGGGTTGTTGCATCTAGCGGGAGTCTCTTCTCTTCTTTTTTTCTTTTCATTACTAGGACAGATATGTGAATTTTGTACTTTGCTGTAGTTTATAGTTTTATAGAGTAATGGTATTTGGTAAGTGTATTTGTGAAGGTTGCATTTAGAAATGAAATGCTTATGGCTATTATATTTATGCTGTCTCTTTGGAAATGTCAGGTTTTTTAATAACATTTCTGCATGTGTCAGATTTAAACCACTCTGACAACTAGATGGTGGAGATATATCGTTAGTGGGAATTTCCATTAAGTCGCATAGCCATAAAACGCAGAATGGAGATGAACTGATTTCTGGCCTGTCATCTTACCTTATTATTCTCCAGAATAACATGTAAGAGACTTACACTATATTTGTCAACAATTACTGAACGATATTTACATTACAAATGGGCCTAAGCCAGAACGCTGGTTCCAGCCCCTCTGAAATCCAGAGTAAGGGCACGTCTACACATACAGCGCTGCAGCAGCGCATCAGGTGAAGACGCTCTATGCTGAGCAAACACAGCTCTCTCATCGGCATAATAAAACCACCTCTGCAAGCAGCGGTAGCTATGTCAGTGGAAGAAGTTCTCCCACCAACACAGTACTGTCTACACTGGCGCGTAAGTCAGTGTAACTCATGTCACTCAGGGGGGTGGTTTATTCACACCTCTGAGCATAAGGTATGCCGACATAAGCTGTAGTACAGACATAGCTTAACTTAGACCTATCTGTGCAGCAGGCCAAAAACATAGGCCTCAATTTTCCAAAGAGACTAATGATTTGGGGAGTCTTAATTCTTGGTTGCCCAACTTGAGACACTTTAGAACGGGGCCTGGTTTTCAGGACAGATGCTCCGCACTTTTGTACAAATCAGTCTCTCCAAAAGTTGCCTCTGCAACAGAATAGCATGTCTTCCCAAGAGTCAAAACTTGCTTGCACGCTAAGAAAAAGAATTTGGAAGAGTTTGGGTAGCAGCATCACGCACTAACACCTTCCACAGCAGCATTATTTCCCCATGACATATATTAAACAGTTTCAGCAATCACTGAACTTTCCCTCTGAAGAATTCATTTATTCTTCCTCCAGAAAACAGCTTACATAGTGATGGGTTACACTGACCTAATAATGGGAGTGGAAATGTAGACTCTAGTTGTAGAAAAGAAAGTCTTGAGGCTACAGTAGTAACCCTGGGGCTCAAGAGATCAGGGTTTATATCCTAGTTCAGGACCTTGTCTGACCTTGCAGAAGCCACTTAATGTCCCTGTGCCTCAGTTCCCCCTCCAAAATTGCTTTCTCTCCCCCATCTTTTGTCTATGTAAGCCTGGAACCAGCAGATTCGTAGGCACATAACTAACTTTAAGTATGTTCTTACACCTATTGACTCCAAAGGAAACACTCACATGATTAAAGTTATGCCCATGCTTTAGTCACTTTGTAAATCAAAGTCTTTGACTGTAAACTCTTTGGGGGCAGGGACTGTCTCTTAGTGTGTGTACAGTGCCTAGCACAATAGGGCCCAGATTCGGGTTATGGGCTCTAGTTGATACAGCAATGCGCATAATATTGGTGCCTATTATAGTCAGTATGGACCCGCATTATGTTAGCAGGAGCCCCATGCCCTTAAGTGGCACAATCCCTCTCGAGCTGCCAGTAACACAGGGCAAAATTTCAATTCTGATTTAATTCTTCTTACCTCAAAGATTTAATTCTGCTTACCTCAAAATCTTCCCTGAAAGTCGCAACCGTATTTCTGACCTTCTTCACTTTATCTGAGATCTTGCTCTTTGATTCACAGCTGGAGATAAGGAAAGATGGTGATGACATGGGTAAGGATTGCTTTTTTTTTTTTTTAAACCTGAGATCTATAGCCAAATTTAAGTTCAGGAAATCAATGCACTTTTTCCTCTATATACATTACAACTATGCCCTTATCAGTGTATTTCTTTTGAGACATTTTCCCTTCTATCCCCTCAGTATGTTGCATTCCATTTCTATTTTTCCTCCTCTTCTTTTTTCTTTAAAGGGAGATTATTTGCTTTTGCAACAATTATAAGGTCCCAAGAAAGAAGTTATCAATCTACAAGTCAGCTGAATCTGCGAAGATAGTTTCCCTTCACCAAAGCTGCCAGTTAACTCAGTTTTGACTTGGAGACATTAACCTCTCCCAAAGTGAGATGAATGACAGTCACCCACCTCTCTTACTTTTTATCTTAAATGATGAAGTTAGCACTCCTGAGGACACTAGAAACTGAAGCTGTCTCATTAGCTACATTCTGCAAAGCAAGCACCATAGCAGGGTTGGCATCCATATATTTTCCTCAAGAGTATTCTCCATGGACCAGCTCTGTAACTGAGACTTTTCAAGGGATATTGTCAACTTGAATGTCTGAATTTGACTAGTTTACTAAAAAAAATAAAAATTTTCTGATGGAGCAGCCTTACAACAGTATGGCCTGATTTAAAAAAAAAAATCTTTGAATATTGAAATATTTCTTTAAAATGTTGATAAAGTGGTTTGTTTGTTTTTCTTTTCCTGGTGATATTTATATGGGTCTTTTTCAGCAGAGGAGAATAGGTGGGCCCAATACCTACGCACACTTGTCAATGTTGCAACAGCAAAAAAAATTCTTGGAGTGATATCCTTAATTTCAATTTATAAATCAGTAAATAACTATTGAAAGGTCACTAACATGGTTTATATAAGGCACCAAGCCAGCAAAGCATTAAAGCAGGTGCTTAATTTTAAGTGTGTGAGTAGTCACATTTAAATCAATGAGATCACTCACATGCTCAGAGTACTTTGTTGGATATGAGTTTAAATTTCAGTTGTTTCATAGGTTTTCCTAATATGCATAGAAAATGATAAGAAAACATAAATACACACACAGGCGCACACATACGTACCTGAAAGTTTAGTCAGAGACATGAATTAGTGATCTGAGCACAGAAGCCAGAAGTTCCTGAGTTCCAATGTCACTTCTGACTCCAGTTCCACTCTGTGACCTTGGAAAAGTCATGATCTCTGTGTCTTAGGGCTTGTCTACACAAACATTTAGTTCACAGCAAGCTGGGATATAAATCTATCCCGCACTAGCCTGCTACGTGCTACGGGTCTGTATGGACCTGCTGACACGCACTAACAGTTCCTTTGTCCTGTTTGAGCTACTTTAGTTTCAAAGTGGGGTAGATCAAAAGGCACCAAGGAACTGTTAGCGCACATCAGCCGGGTCCACAGGGACACTTAGGCTACGTCTATACTTGGAGCTGGGAATGTGATTCCCAGCTTGTATTAGACATACTTGTGCTAGCTCCCATCCAAGCAGCATGCTAAGAATAGTGCAGCTGTGGTAGCTCTGGCAGCGGTGACACAGGCTAGTGCCCTGAGTACATACTGGACCCCAGAGGTACATCCTCAGGGCTGCTAGCCCATACCGCTGCTGCCCATGCCATTGTGGCTACACCACTATTTTTAGCATACTAAGTTGAGGGGAGCTAGCAGAAGTATGTCTACTCAAGCTGGAAATCACACCCCAGCTCCAAACACAGTCATAGCTGTCGTGTGCGGCAGACTGGCAAGGGATAGATTTAAACCCCAGTTTGCCGCAAACTAAATGTAAGTGTAGAGAAGCCCACAGTTTCCCTATCTGTAAAATGGGGACAATAAAATGTATGCACCTGTCTGTCACATAGCAGCGCTCTGAGACATAATCAGTTTTGTCTGAAAAGTGCCTACAGGATGCAAAGAATGGTACAGGTCTTCAGTATTCTATTACGATTGTGAATTCTTTGGAGAAGCAAGTATCTCAGAGTAATAAATACCTGTATAACAAATGTAACTTAATCCACATGAGGAAATAAAGGATTTGGAGGGGGAAATATTCCGTTTATATTAAATTGTCATGGATATGTATAATAATGAGCAGGGGGGACACTGACTGATGTGCTGACACCAACACAAAAACCTTCTCCCTGTATGAATTGAAAATTTGGGGTGAAATCCTGGCACCACTGAAGGCAATAGCTAAGTTCCCACTGACCTCAGTGGAATCAGGATTTCACCCCTGACAGTTAGTGGCCCAGGGACCTCCAGATACCAACTGGCAGAGGACACAGGGCATGCATAGGGTTTTACAGAGATCCCCTGGTTGGGATATCTGCATAATAGTTCACCAAAGGGTGGCATGGCTCTACTGAGAGCCAGTAGCCCACTGGTCATCATAATCATTGTGAAATGGATGCACAGATAACATTTACAGAATTATGTATCTATATGGAAAATTATGTTCATAAGGTCTTGGAGTTTAGGCAGGTCATCAGGAGGTGACGCTGTGTTAATTTAACTTATACTGGATTTGACTGTAAACATATCTCAGTGCTGTGAGTTAAGCAGAGCGGTGATCTGAGGAGAACTGGTAAGCTGGGGTGTGCTGCTTCTTTGCAAGCAGTGAACCTGTGAACACCGTGAGTGCCCAGTGGAGCAGGGGCTGGACACCTACATCAAGATGCTTAGAGGGCTTGAGGTTTGGAGTGGGCCAATCTGTAGAGCGACAGTGAGGCCTGCGAGGCCTAGAGGGGAGAGCTTGTGTTGCACATGGCCAGTGGGGTTGGAAGGTGACCCACAGCAGGTACAGATGAGGCTACCTCATGCTAAGGGCAAGTGATAGTGAGATGCCTCACAGCTCTGGGAGGATTTGTCCACATTCATCTTTCAGAGCTGCTCCCTTCTATTCTTCTTAAATTCATTACTTGTAGCTGTTGCAAGATACAAGGATTTACACATAGCACCAGAACAAACTGCCTAGGAAGGTTGTGGATCTCCATCACTGGAGGTTTTTAAGAACAGGTTAGACAAAAACCTGTCAGGAATGTTCCAGTTATTACGTAGTCCTGCCCTGAGTGCAGTGGACAGGACTAAATAACCTACTGAGGTCCCTTCCAGTCCTACACTTCTATGCTTATACAGGAAATATAAAAAGACATTTTCTGTAGTGTTGACAAGGGCAAAGGCTGTGACTTACCTATGCTCTTGTGCACATGCTTATCTTTAAGCAAAAATAAATTTTTAAATGGGTTCTTTAAGAAATATAGTACCTTTTGTAGTGTCCCAAACGATCTCAGAAACAGAACAACACAGACTCTTCAAACTCCCCACATAGTTAAAATTCACTGAAATCTGTATATTGGCTATATATGATTTTGGGGAGAGGGTTAATCATCATTTCCCCACATTATTTATTGCATTTTATATATAAATGCTTACTTTGAAGCTCCCAGAGCATTGATTAATGTTGACACATTCAGCAACGTGTTGGTTAATTCAGATTGGGAGGGAAGGGTTTCTTACTCTTAAAGAAAACTTTAAAAATTCAGGCTATATAATTGCTTAAATAATCTGGAGTACTTGTGGGAACACAAGAAAAGAGGTCAAATATAACTGCTTCTCGGGACAGAAGATCTGTATGGAGCATATGCTAATATATCATTTTTAGAGGATTATTTTTAAAATATGTAAATAGCTGATTTTAAAATTATATCCCTCAATCGGAAAGGTAATCATAATCTCAGTATAACTGAAGAGAGACGTACTTCCCTGTTGAGGAAACAAAATTGCCTTCTTGCAAAAGAACCACTATTTCTAAAGAGCATGACAAATTGACAAATAAAATGGAGTATGTATTGATCTGCTATATGCCATCTCTTATCACTCTAAAAGTACACAGAGAACCTCCGTTTGAAATCTCCTCTAAAACCTCAGATACAGAGATCTGTTTTTATGTTCTAGAAAGGGGATAGAAGGCATGGAGTTATTGTTGGTTAATGTCTCCCTAAAGTGCTATTGTGAAGAAAGGTTGAAAGAATTGGTCACATTTAGTTTACATAAAAGAAGACTGAAGGTGGGACATGATAACAGTCTTTGACTATGTAAAAGATTATTGAACAGGTTAGACAAACACCCATCAAGGACGGTCTAGGTCTTTTTCCTGCCACAGCATAGGAGATGGACTTTATGATCTCATGATGTCTCTTCGAGCTCTGCATTTCTATGATTCTAACCTCTGGGAGAGACGAAAACCCAGATATTCTGAATCTCAGTCCAGTGTCTTAACCATTAGACCATCTCCCCCTCTCTTGACTGCTGTCTTTCAGGTGTTAAGACCAGAGCCAGCTCTGAGTCATGAACTGAACAGGTTCCAGTCAACACAGGTCTGACTCACCATTTTGAAGAAGGAGAAATGCCTCCCTTGACAAAGTGGTGTTGTGCACACCTGGAGTTGTGTGCTGAGGTACCGATGGCCTTCAATACATACCAACTCCACCAGCGCTTCAAGGTCTAGCTGAACCATCTGTATGCTGGGAGGTTTTGATCTGCAGTCTACTTTAAACATTCTGAGCAATGATCATATGGTACATTCTCATTGATGAGGACAGGCAGGAGTTGAAACTTCTTAACAATGACCCTACTGTATGTGATGAAAGTATTGGACTCTGTACAACCGCCCCAGTTGCAGACTGTGTTTTGTAACTTTGAAAATATCATCAGTTTCATGTTCCAAAAAAAGGATCTGGCCAAGTACTGCTTGAGCATCTCCACAACATTTCCTACTATAATTTCTTAAAAACTGACTGCCCTCTTTAATGGTCAACAAAAATCATACAGGTGAACCAAACTATCAGTTGTTCAGTTTTGATAAAGAATAGCCTTGAATAGTAGTTTGATGTAAGAAAAAGGAGAAAAAACAGTATGAACTGTAAGTTCCAGCACTACATGCTGACCGCAATGAAAGGAAATAACGTGATTTTTATGCATGTGATGTCAAATGTTGGCTTTTCTTACCTCAGAAAAAAATAGTGTTTTGGCTGGCTAAACTGCAATCTGAAGTGACATTTAGAAGTATTTACATCACTTTTGCTCACTTTACTAGTCAAGACCAGTTTTTGCTATTTCGGCTTTTATGGGGTCATCCAAGTTTGCAAAAAATCAAACACTTTTCCTTCCTTTGTTTCACGCTTCATCCCTAATAACAATCAAAGAATGCTGAATTCCTTTTGCTAGTGAAGCATTTGTGCTGTAAGTGTTCAGATATGCAGACAGAGGCAGCAGGTGAAAATATACTAAAGCCTGTTATTTGCTCGAAAAAGAAAGTAGTGAGAGACAAAGCGTCAGGATCCAGAAGAATGCCAGCGAAAGGTAACCTTCCATTTCTGACCCATGCAGCTGTGAAGAATGCACGGTAGACAGGTCAGATTCTCTGCTGGATGTAGCTGTTTGTGTGCGTGTGAGGACTTGTCAGGGAACTGGCTACAACTCCCTGATTCTCTGACCAACTCCAGCAACTGGAGATCTGCTCTAATTTGTGCCAATAGACTATGGTCTCCAAGGGAGTCTTTTACTGAGCATATAGATTCTCACCCAGAGGCCCACTTTTGTTTGCTACAGCTGAGTAGAGCCTATTAATTTCCCACCATACTCTGGCAGTGTCTGAGCCAAGCCCTCATTGCCCCTCCAAATGGTATTTCACTGGCTGCATAAAGCCAAGCTCTGCATGCCATGTCAACTGAGCAAGCGAGCAGGATAGTAGCATTCACATTCACTGCTGCACTAGACTGCAATGGAGAGCCTAACTCTGAAAGAAATGTGTCAACCCCTACTCTGAACAGCAATGTGTATGATGCTGTGAATGGTGGGTTTGGGGCAAACAAGACATTTTCACAGACATCTCTTGTCATTAAAATATTTAAAGGGCTTGACTGAGGGTTGGATCAGGTCTCTCAGGACAGGAAATGTGTGTTTGCCCACTTTGCTGGATCCTCCATTTGAGAGCATTATGCTTGCTAACACCACATCTTCAGAGACTACTTTTGATAAAACTGCCCAGAAAGAACAACTGAGTGATCATAGAATCCTAGAACTGTAAAGAACCTCAAGAGTCATCTAGTCCAGTCCCCTGCACTCATGGAAGAACTCAGTATTATCTAGACCATTCCCTGACAGGTGTTTGTCTAATCTGCTCTTAAAAATCTCCAATGACGGAGCTTCCACAACCTCCCTAGGCAATTTATTCCAGGGTTTAACCACCCTGACAGTCAGGAAGTTTTTCCTCATGTCCAACCTAAACCTCCACTGCTGCAATTTAAGCCCATTGTTTCTTGTCTTATCCTCAGAGGTTAAAGAGAACAAGTCTTCTCCCTCCTCCTTGTAACAATCTTTTATGTACTTGAAAACTGTTATCATGTCCCCTCTCAATCTTCTCTTCTCCAGACTAAACAAACTCAATTTTTTCAGTCTTCCCTCATAGGTCAAGTTTTCTAGACCTTTAATCATTTTTATTGCTTTTCTCTGGACTTTCTCCAATTTGTCCACATCTTTCCTGAAATGTGGCACCCAAAACTAGACACAAAACTCCAGTTGCGGCCTAATCAGCACAGAATAAAGCAGGAGAATTACTTCTCATGTCTTCCTTACAAAATACATCCCAGAATGATGTTTGCTTTTTTTTGGCAACAGTATTACACTGTTAACTCATATTTAGCTTGTGTTCCACTATGACCCCCAGATCCTTTCTGCAGTACTCCTTCGTAGGCACTCATTTCCCATTTTATATGTATGCAACTGATTGTTCCATCCCAAGTGGAGCTCTTTGCATTTGTCCTTATTGAATTTCATCCTATTTGCTTCAGACCATTTCTCCAGATCATTTTGAATTTTAATCCGATCCTCCAAAGCACTTGCAATCCCTCCCAGCTATGTATTGTCTGTAAACTTTATAAGTGTACTTTCTATCTGTCATTATCTACATCATTGATGAAGACATTGAACCAAACCGGGCCAAAACTGACCTCTCCAGGACCCCACTTGATATGCCCTTTCAGCTTGACTATGAACTGCTGATAACTACTCTCTGGGAATGGTTTTCAACCAGTTATGCACCCACCTTACAGTAGCTCCATCCAGGCTGTATTTCCCTAGTTTGTTTATGAGAAGATCATGCGAGACAATATCAATATCAAAAACCTTACTAAAGTCAAGTTTACCACATCACCATTTATCTTTTGCAGTATGCAACTGAAGTTGCACTGCTTTGCACGGGTGTCCATGATTGCCCTGCAATGACTACACAAGGTGCCTGGCAACAGAGAACTAGTCCCAGCTGGAAAAGGGGTTCTCAAACCTTGTCAAAGTGTGGATCGTATCTTCATGGGGAGACTGTTTCATGTGCCATTGCATTTGCAAGCTTAATGCATCTTTGTAGCAACCACAGCAATTCCTGACATGAAAAACAATAGGAAAATATTCACTATATCCTTAGCTGTCTTTTAAGCAGTTTGGCAACTGGAAACAAGAAACTCTGAGGAATGCCGGCAAGTGCTCTATGGACCACAGCTAGAGAACCACTGTTACATGCTGGAGAGGTTGAATATTTACTATCTGAACAATAGACCCTCTAAGAAGAGAAGGAAAAGAAAATAATACACTCTGTGCCTGTAATCAATGGTTAAAATGTAAGAATATGATGGAACGACCTCCCATAACTTCCTTTGTCTCCAAGGGTACGTCTACACTGCAGTTACAGGGTGAGACTGCAGCATGTGTAGACATACCAGAGCCAGCTTTGATCTAATAGCTTGGGTACCAGAGCAGTGAAGCTTTGGCAGAGCGGGCTTCAGCACAGGATGTACGAGTCCACATGGAACCCTAGATAATTACTCGCAGGACTAGCCCACACTGAAGCATGTGCTGCCACGGCCTCACTGCTGCTGTACCCAAGAAGGCTGGGTTGAAGGTAGCTCGGGTATGTCTACACAATCTGCAATCCCACCCTGTGATTGCAGTGCAGACATACCCTTACTGATGAAGTGAGGAGGTAAGTACTCATACCAGGGTTCAGTCATGAGCAGCTGCTTGGTGACAGCCAGGAGTAACTGTGTCGGAACACATTCTGACTGAATGCATCCAGGGCTTCTCAGGTTCTGTGTGAGCAATGACCCTGAGCCTCTGTCCATGAGAAAAGGAGATCAGGAAGTGACGGAATGACCTCGAGGAGCAGGGTGATATTAAATGTGCTGGGACTTGCAGTCAATAGTCCTGGAAAATCAGTGGAGGGGCTTATTATCCAGGGAGTGAGGAGACGGCAAAAGACCCATCTGCTCTCTCACTCACAGATGCTGCAGGGGAGTTGGGTGGAGGTATAGGACATTCCACCCTGACAGAGTCCAGCAGCAGTGCCTGAAGTGACTACTGGGGAAGAAAGAGACGCAGCTATCAGACTGAAGTCAGACATTCATATAATGCTGGGAATGCTCTGATCATTTTCTGCGGTTGACCCCCAAAAGAGCAGCTTACATTAAAAGTGCCCCAGTTCGGAAGGGCATGGAAACACCTGAAAAGGGATATTTTTATTAAAGATATAAAATATGCATATTCAACAAAAATATATTCAATAATGGGGTTACTCCAGTTACTGCAGTCTCAAGGCTACACTTACTTAAGTACACAGAATTTACCAAGATTATTTCATTGATACAGTACTTGATCAGTAATTCAATTACCATGCACAAATTCACATCAAACAGCTACACAAGCAGAAGATACCTTTGGCATGCTTCCCAAAAATGCACATTCGTGCAGTTTTCATACAGCCAATATAATTAAATTTATGTGTACGTGTAGCAGAACAAGAACTTTAGGTAATAGGATATAATTTTACAGCAACTTGTTCTTTTTAAAGGAGAGAAAAGCAATTCACGGTGAGAGAGAAAGAAAATGACAGATAGAGGGATAGACAGAGGAGGAGGGAGAACACATTGATACAGCGATGCTCATAAGGGCAGATCCAAAGCCTAATGCAGTCAAATAGAAGTTTTTCCATTTGCTTGGAAGTGCCCTAACCAAGCCTATTTAGGCTTTGCATTGGTATAAGGTTCTGATGAGCCTCCTCAAACTCATCTGGGAACCCTAATGATCCTGTTTAAGGCCAGTGAAGTGGTAAAATTCTATCTGCTCTGCTGCCCCTATTCCCTTTCTCCCTTCTCCAGAGGTCTTTGTTCTGCAACGCCTCATATTCCCCCTTCTCCACTGCCCCAGGCTCCATGTGAGGGTGCTAATCTCATCACTTAATGCACTACTAGAATGCACTCAAAATACTACGGTGATTTGCACAGTTGAATCCATATGGAACAGAATATGCTCCCCAACCAACCCTCGTGCACATGCTCCCCAGAGAACTATTAAGGACTTCAACAGAGTTCAGAAGACAGGGGATGAGGGGATACCAGGACTACCAAGGGACGTGGAGAGCCAAAAGTGCAGGGAGCCAAGACCCTTCTCACTGTCAAATAAATGAATTCAGTGCTTTTTGTTATAACTGTTTCACCCTTTCTCTTCTCGAACTAAGTTTGGTCAAAAAAAGAGTTTGAAGAATCTCCTCACTGTAGCGGGCAACCACTATTACAAAGCATCTTAATTTCCCAACCCCTCATCCAGTGAACTTGTTGATGGGAACAGTCTCCTTTTCCCATAGCCTAACACCCTGCCAACTGGATTTCATTTTGAGCCCTACTTCCAAATATCCAGCTGTCTCCTGCCATCCCATTTTAAACCCATCAGAACTGATCAGCCATTAGTATTAGAACCCTAATAACTTTTAACATTAGATTCTCTGACCTGTGCTTCTGGTAATAGGTCTTGACTATATCCACCCAGTAAACTAATTTTTCTCTCTCCCTTTCTTTCAGTTATTGTTTTGCTATAAGGCAAAGGGTAAGCTGAGGGTTACCAATAAAGAAAATGTGCAAGCAACACTAATAAAAGCTTTGGTTTTAAAGGTGACACTTAAGAATAATTTATATGGGCTCATAATTTTTACAACCTTCTACACATTTTCAGATTTACATGCCTAAAAAGTATTCAATCATGCACACATTTGTAGTAGCTTCACATGTACAGCCATTGTTAAGTAGATGATATGTTTAATATTGCCTTGGACTACAGGAAATGTCTACAGAGCTGTAATCATTTCTAAATAATTATGTGCATCAATGTAGACATGAAACTAAACACTTAGGGCCAATGGCTTCTCTGCCTTCATGAGTATTCCCACTGAACACACTAAAGGAAACAGGACTGGACCTTTAGTAAGATCTCGGAAGCTCTGCAACACAGAGAAGTCATGCTCATTTGCATGCTAATACCCGAAATGCTTGCCAGCCCTTTGCTAATGGAAGTATTCGTTAGTGTACTGGATTCTCAAGTTTTCCTATGGCTTGTCTATGCAGGAAAGTTTCGCCAGTCATACTGGTATAATTAAATCAATAGACTGGTATACTGAAATAAGAGTGTACAGATGGGGTTTATAAGAGTGGCCTTTTTTGGTTTAGATTAAACCTCTTCCCAAACAATTTGAACTAAACCAAAAGAAAGCTACTGAAATAAGAGTGTCCACATGGATAACTATACTGGTACAACTATATCAGATTACAGTCAGACCTTAGTTGATACCCGTATAGATTTTCCTTGTAGACAAGCCCTTAGTGCGGCCTAAAGGCAACAATTCAAGGTCCTTGGGTGCAAAAATGAATGGATCAGGCCGGACGTCCATCTAATCCAGCAGCCAGCACCAAAGGCTTCAGAACAATGTGCCAGAAACCCTGCAGAAGGCAGTAATGGAATAAGCTGCCCCCAGGGAAAGTTTTGCTCTGACAGCCATTAATTAAAAGCTAGCTTTTTCCCTGAAGCATGAGAGTTTCTATCCTCCAAAAGTCGTTTTTTTTTTTTAAATTCTTACAACTATAAATCTGTATATCCATTACAAATATCTAATCCCTTTGTGAAACCTGCTAAGTACTTGGTAGCAATGATATCTTGTGGCAATGAGTTCCACTTCCTATGGTATGTTACATGAAAAAGTTATTCCTTTTAGCAGTGTTAAATTGGCCACCTTTCAAATTCATTAAGTGTTCCCCTTGTCTTGAGTGAATGCTTGGGGCCCTCAGTGGAGGGTCTAGATACTAGAGAGCTGAGGGACAGAAGGATAGATGAGAACAAGACTATCCCATTACTAGAAAACCCAAAACTCTTCTTAAATCAGGCGGGTGAAATAATCCCTTTATATAACTGCCTATCTCTAAAATCTCCTTATACATATATGTAAAGGGTCTTTTCCTATCAATTACCCTGTATCTACTGCAGAATCCTCTCAGTATATAGTAAGGACCTTTCTGTAGCAAATGTACCCTATCCAGGTAATATTTGCCCTGCCTAAACAGGTTGTTGGAGAACTATTGAAAAATTTACTTTATCTTGTATTCAGTCATCTCTGTTAAAATTCAGCTTTCAGGAGATTTCTCTCTCTAAGATTTTAAGTACAGTGCCTCTCCGTCATTGTTATTCAAACTCCTAGACTTATGGCGCTAATCAGTTCATTAGCTGAGTTCACTAGGATGACCCTGATATCACCTTTGCTGTTTTATTTGGCAAGGACACCATTCAAACTATGTGCATCTTGCCTCAAAAGAAGCCCAGAGATATTGTACAAAATTCAACGAGTACGACTGTGCAATGATAAGACCTGCACCTTCCTTCGAGTTCACAGGGTAAGCGCTGAAGTCAGAGAGTCAGAGGCACAAGCCTGCAAAAAAGTGCAGGCAGAATGATGATCAAGTCTGGGAGACATGGGTAATTCCCTGACTAAATGTGTGATGTGTTGTGCAATGCCATCTCCAAGTGCCTCCACAAATAAGGGAGCTGTCACATACATGAGAGGCAGCATGGTCCAGTGGACAAATCATTAGACTGGGCATCAGGAAACTTGAATTCAATTCCTGGCTCTGTCACTATCACTCTTTGAGGCCTTGGCCAAGTTGCTTCCCCACCTTTTCCCTCCCACCTTTTGTCTGTTTAGGGCAGGGGGTGGGCAAACTTTTTGGTCCGAGGGCCACATGGGGGTTCCAAAACTGTATGGAGGGCCGCATAGGGAAGGCTGTGCCTCCCCAAACAGCCTGGCCCCCGCCCCCTATCCGCCCCCTCCCACTTCCAGCCCCCTGACTGCCCTCCTCAGAACCCCCGACCCCTCCAACCCCCCTGCTCCTTGTCCCCTGATTGCCCCCTCCTGAGATCCCCCCGCCCCTAACCGCCCCCGGGACCCCACCCCTTATCCAACCCCCCCTGCTCCCTGTCCCCTGACTGCCCTGACCCCTATCAACACCCCCGCCCCCTGACAGGCCCCCTGGGACTCCCAGGCCCTATCCAACCCCCCTGTTCCCCATCCCCTGACCCCCATCCTCTGACCACCACTCCCCAAGAACCTCCACCCCATCCAACCACTCCCTGCTCCCTGTCCCCGATTGCCCCCTGGAACCCCCTGTCCCTTATCTAACCCCCTCGCTCCCCGCCCCCTTACCATGTCGCTCAGAGCACCAGGACTGGCCGCTGCGCCGCCCGTCCAGAGCCAGCCACACAGTCTAGAGCACCGGGGCAGGCCAGCGGCTCTCGCAGCCATGCTGCCCAGCAGGAGCTTGCAGCCCCACCGCCCAGAGTGCTGATGACATGGCGAGCTGAGGCTGCGGGGGAGGAGGGACAACAGTGGAAGGGCTGGGGGCTAGCCTTCCCAGCCAGGAGTTCAAGGGCCGGGAGGAGGGTCTTGCGGGCTGGATGTGGCCCGCGGGCCGCAGTTTGCTCATCTCTGGCTTAGATGAAGTTATTTGGTGTATGAGACCATCTCATTATCATATGTTTGTACAGCACCTAGCACAAAGGGGCCTTGATCTCAGTTGGTAGCACAAGGAAATAAGAAAACTCTGCTGGGATCTTGCAATGTTTTTGCATGCTGACTCATACTGAGATTTTGCAAAGTGTCTAACAATTTAGGGTTGTCGAGGGTTTGGGTGCCCAACCAATCAGCTTAAAGGGAGCTGATTTTCAGGAAGTGCTGGGCACCCACTTTCTGAAAATGTTGCTCTTTGGGTGTCAAGCTGGGTATCCAACACTGAGGCAGCATTCAAAAACCTGGAAAATAACCTTTGTCATTACTGGAAGGCCACAACCTCAGCAAAGCAGGTGTCTGATTTCTCCTTCAGCAACTAAAATCTATAGTTCAGGAGGAGCCTGACTGCAAACAGATAAACTGGAAAGGGTAAACAGACGCAACCACTGATAGTTTATTTGCTGAAATCAACTGCAGTAATAAAATATTGCATTTTGTATTCTGAACTGGTGGTAATCCTGATTGAGCAGCATAGCGACAAGTTACTGCAGTTACATAGATAGCAGGAGATTACACAGCTACTGATGTACACTAATCTACTGATTTATATTATCCTTGATTCCCTTGGATTTACGACAGTTATTTCAGGGAAACCAACTCCTACCACTGTTAAAGACTATGGAAAGATTCTCTCTTACTGTGTGCATGGACGTGCCTAGCACAATGGGGCCCACGTCTCATTTGGAGCCTCTAGCCCCTATTGCAATACAAATACTAAATAACGATTTGATTATTCTCAGTAATGTAAGCAAAGAAATAAAACTTACAGAACCAGCAATTCCAGAAACTCATAAGGCCGGACCTCTCCCTTCTTCACCAGGTCCCTGTTTCTGTGCATCATGCCAGTTTCTAGAAGTACTTTGCCATGCCACACATCTGTTACAAAATGGACAGAGATACATTAAGTGCCTACCCCATAAAAGCATCAACAACCAAGGATCAACCTTCTTTCAAGCTAGCCCAGTATAGCTTTGCTTTTCGGAGCACAGATGCAATACTAACCAGGAAGAGAATCATTCAGCTTTGTTGCTTTGGTGACCCAGCTATATACAGTCAAGAATCACAATTTCTATTAGTAGTAATGTACCATTAAACATATGCCTCACACCTTGTACTGAGTCCCAAAGTGCCTTATGATGCATTAAGTTCTGGCTGGGTCATACCTTGGTTGATAGAGAAAACAGACATTCACAAGATAACAGCGTATACATTGCACTGGACATTATAGTTTGTTATAAGGCGTGATCCAAAGCCCATTATGTCTATGGAAGAATTTCCATTGACTTCAGTGTGCTTCGAATCAGGCCCTAAATGAAGGGGGAAATGCTGTGTAGGGCACCGGACTAGGCAGCAGTGGCCTTGATAGAACATCTCCTTCATCAGTGCAGCACCTACCTGCTACTTCACTGCACTGTCAGTACTATTGTTAGCCCAAATCCTGGTGCATGGGGCTTTACCCCTCACATTTTTTGGCCCAGTGACAAGTTTTATTATTGAGTGAGCTATACCAATTACTACAACAATCCTCAGCAAATAAGAAGTGGCTACACTTTAGAAATGCCATTGCAACAGGACTAGAATTCAATGCAATCCCATTACAATTTTATTCACCATCAGTAAGGCAGGTAATAAAAGCAAAGCCTAAGAGAACAGAAAACAAAAAGGTTCTCATATAACAATACTGATTTATTTGCCGACTATAAAAAATACCAGTTGACTAATTTAGAATTAAGCACTACCTTCAAAAACTGCATGTTTCTTTCAACATCATCTGGATAATTTACAGAGACCTAAATTAATTGTTTTAAAATCTCACATTGCTGTAGTCCATTATAATGCATAGTCTCATTTGCAAGGTTGGCCTATCAATAGCAGCTGTACACATTCAGTGAGCACATCACCACATTAACAGTCCCACACGTGCCAAGATTTGCATAAAATAAGCAGTTATCAGCTATTATGATTTGCCAAGGAAAGATTCTTCAAGGACCCCCTTACAACTAGTGACAGATGTAATGTTCCCAAGTTCAGACTCTAATTTATTCCTAGACTGGGCAGAAGCAGAAGGAAAACACATTGTGCATTTTACAAATCAGTTCATTAAAGGGGGGAAAGCACAACGAACGAATACACTCCATGCGTCAACTCAGAATTTAACATTCAACAAGTGTGGCAAATAATTAGACAGACTCACTCACAAGCTGTGCAACTTTTACCCTCAAATCCAAACCAGAACATGCTAAAAACTCATACATTACTCAGCTATCCTATTCATTAAGGGTTTAATCACAAGCTAACCTACATGCCTGCCCATGCAGAATGATGGGGTGCAATCACTTCTTTGCCTCCCTACCTCGTGCAGGCTATGAGCATTATGGGTAGGACTTCTGATTTTAGGGTTTAACAGATAAACTCCAGTGAAACACCTCTGATTAAAAAAACCACATGAAATAACACCAGAAAGACACTGGAAATGGTTACTTGCACCTAAGGGCTTGTCTACATGCAGCAGTAAAGTGGACTATGGGGATGTGATGTCTAAAGAGCACTAATGTGTTGCTCATTAATTGACCTGTGTATAATACACATGACTCATTACCATATATACAAAGGGGAAGCTCCAATAAACCCTGAGTTTTGGACATCTACATAAAACTCAAACATTGCTAAAACGAAGCTCCAAAACAAATGCAAATAATAAATCCAGAAAAACAGAAGCCCGGATTATGGGTCACCATGCAGGGCAAACCCAGGTGGGCAGGGAGCTTTGACTCCACCTACCCACTGCCCCAGGTAGCACAGCTAAACTGGTGCAGAGAGGGAAGTAAACTGCATGAGGGAAAGGGCTGGGGCAGATTACCTGTTCCATAGAGCAAGGAGGAAGCAGTGACTGAACTGCGAAACCTCTGATCCTGCGCTAAAGGATCTGCGAAACCTCTGACCCTGCATGCAGCCCCTTACTCGGGGTGGATTGCACAGTGCCAGTCCAGCCTTGAGGGCTGTATCTTGATGCCCATGGCTGGCAAGAACAAGCATCCTGAGGAGAGAAGATTAACGCTCTGTCAGGACGGGGAGCAAAAATGGAACCTCTCCAGGTGGCTGCTGGACCAGCTCTGCCCCAAGGGCTGTGGTCGGGTTCTAAACAGTCACCAGAGTCGCTGGACCCCAGAGGCTGCAGGGGCACTCGGTGGAGTTGGACTCTATGCTACTGCAGGGCTCGGTGAGGACTCCTCACAGCCTGACTCTTCATTGCCTGTGCAGTGGGACCACACCAGTTCTGTATTAAAGGTCTATGGTGCTCAGCCAGTCCTAGTTCCCTCCTCTCATCTCCTCTGTCTCTGCCCTCCCTCTTAGTGACTCCTGGTTCCAGTCTCCTTCCAAAGGCTCTTCATCCAATTTCAGTCTCCCCTGCACATCCGCCCTGGCTTCTTGCCCCAGTTTGCTCCCGCATAGCTCCTCGTCAGATCTCAGTGTTCCCCACCAGCCCCCTGGCGCCCAATCTCCCTCCCCCATTTCGCTCACCAGCTCCCAGTCCCCACTCACTCCAAGTCCCAGCCTCCCTCCCTCCCCCTCAGGGGATCCCAGTCCCCATCTCCTTACCCAGTAAGTCCCAATCAGTTTCTCTCTGCCCTTTAGTCTCACCAGACTCCTTGTCCCAATCTACTCCTTTCACTCTCCTCATCCTGCCTTTACCATCTCTGTATTTGACTCAGAAGGGGCCAGGAGATGCCCCTTAGCAGGGCTGGGGCGGGTGTCAAACATCCTAAAATGTGGCCAACAACTGCTGTCCAGATTGCAGTACTCTTAAGACATGGAGATATGACCCATCAAGGCCAATCATTCGAACGAGCTGGAGACCAGGGGCCTCATGTTGATGTCACTTCCACCAGTGTAAAGAAAGAGTGATTCCACTCAGCCAATGCCAGTGTGGAATCGGTGCAAGGGAGATCGCAATCTGGCCCCACCTCTGCCATTCCTCTGCAAGGTTCAGTGAAAGTGCTTAGACTCTAGGAAGTGGCCAGTAGGTCCGGCAGTGGCTCCTGAAGGGTGGGGGCAGATGGCTCCGCCACGTGCTGCCCTCGCCTGTGGATACCACCCCTGAAGCTCCCATTGGCCGTGGTTCCCCATTCCCAGCCAATGGGAGCTGCGGGAGGCAGTGCCTGCAGGTGAGGGCAGCGCACAGAGCCCTCTGCCCCCTTCCCCACACCCCCCCAGGGGCTGCAGGAACATGGTGCTGGCCGCTTCCGGGAGCGGCGCAGGGCCAGGGCAGGCAGGGAGCTTGCCTTAGCCCCGCTGCGCTACAGTGCTGGCAATCCTGCGGGCTGGATTGAAAGCCCTGACAGGCTGGATATGGCCCACAGGCTGTAGTTTGCCCTCCCCGGCCTAAAGTACTCCCCTGGCCTAAAGTACTCCCCTTTGGCGAACTTATTTAACAAACA